>NW_027491168.1:0-1414873 GCF_021521415.1 Bidens hawaiensis
TGTCAGCAAACTGTTATCATCAAAACTCAACCCTAACGTGTTCAATAACGGGTTAAATGGTGAAAAAGACTTGCATGGACGTTAGACTAACCTTTAATTGACGTTTTACGCTCACGACTTGGCCGGAAAAATGGAAAATCGGAGGGGGGGCCTTGAAGTTGCTGATCAGACAAGAGTGGCTAGGGTTAGGTTTTTTGTTTGTTTATTGTTATAATATAAAAATGTTTCATCCAAGCCCCTAAAATTTGAAAGATTTGGCAACTTGAAAGGAAATATTAGATAACTTAACGTGCCGGGAAGATGGTCGGGTCAACGAAAGATGCCAGATAACTCCCGAGAAATATACATACTCTACATGCTTAAAATCTTTAAACCGGAAATTAACGGGTGTTACATTTCCGAGTGGTGAATAGCCCAAATATCTTTCCTCCACAACCATTTTTCTCACTCTTGAATCTCCACCACTATTTAGCTAGCATGTCTAAATAAGTGTCTCGTATGGACCCCAACCCAAGACCCCATTCCTGATCGGAGCTGTCACCTTATCCCATATTACCCAGTTTATTTTTGTTTCCTCTTCTGACCCTCTTCTCCTGTAACTTTTCTTGTAACATTTTGGGTAATTTTTTTTTTTCGTTTCTTGTATTTGTATTGTATACCTGACCTGTTTTAAATTTTTATTTTCATGAAAGATTATTTTATTTATTATGATGTTTATCATTGATTTGTATTTGTTAAATTACAAACTTGATTTCAATGCTATATTATTATTATTATTATTATTATTATTATTATTATTATTATTATTATTATTGAATCATAAATTATTCATTTCAAGTTATTAACATTATTCTCATATGTGTAAATACTTGAATCTATGTTCATTTTCAATGTTTACATGCGAAATCGTTAATTTGACACGTTGAACCGGGTATGTCTAGATTAATATTTTAACATGTAACATAAATAATATGGTCATCTTAAATCAATTTTTATCCTATGTATTTTACTTGACATCTTTTATTATAAGAAAAGTGTAACACCCGTTAATTTTCAGTTTAATGATTTAAAAGCATGTAAAGTATGTACATCCCTCGGGGTTTATCTGGCCTTTCTCGGGGACACTCTCGTCATCCCAGTATGTTAAAAAAACTTACTTTTCATCCAAGATTTGCTGCATCCTTTCAACTCAAGGGGCTAGAGTGTAACTTTTATAATATGTTAACAAAACCATAGCCCTACTCTTTGTTCCAGCCGATCGCAACCAGGCAGCAGCTCAAAGCCTTCGTCTTTCTTTTTTCAGCCAAGATTAGGATGTAAAACTTCAATTCAAGGTTAGTCTAACGTCCATTCAAGTCTTTTTCACCGTTAAACCCGTTAACGAACACGTTAGGGTTGAGTTTTGATGATAACAGTTTGCTGACAGATTGGTATACGTTTATTGTAGGGTCTGTAACGCAATGATAATCCATTGGTTTTGATCGATTCTTGTTTCCATGATGTTCTACTTTGAGTCTAGTTTCCAGAAAGGTATAATATGTAATTTTTGGACGAGATTAGAATGGTTTTTATGAATTTTTAAAATCGAGTGTCAAAGCTGATGCGGGATGGCGGATTCTGGTCTATCTTCCTGACATCATAACTCTTTTTCAACAAGTCCAAATTAGTTGGTTCCACTTCTGGAACTTAATATTTTGTGTTAAGAATCAAACCCAATTGGAATCGTTTAATTTGGTTTGGTAATTATTTTATAAAAATAAAACCATTTTGTTGCGCACTGAAATAGCTGCACGTACCTTGTTGTGTTTGGAGGAATTTTTAAAACTTTTGTGTCCACTAGAAAATATAATAAAAATATATTAATAAACCTAAGACATTAATTAAAGTCTGGTAAAAATATAATAATTTATTTCAAAGGTTATCCTATGTAATTAAATGCATCTTCGCATGCTAAAATCTGCACATTTTACTTGTTATTGATCGATAAGTTCGTTTAAGGCTTAACTGGTGGATGTTCAAATGTGTTCTTGTCGGGGCTGTTTGAAGTGAGTTTTTGCACCACAATGTTCCTAGGTATTTCCCGTATATCATATTTAAAAATCATGTTCATTGGTGTTCGTTAGATTGGTCAACTAGTTGTAGCTTGATTGTTAGTGTTCGGTTGACTAGAATTGTAGTTTGATGCGTTTAACGCGAGGGTTGAAGTGATTAACGACCAATTCAGCTTGGGGGAACTTGGTTTGATGTACGGACTGTTGAAAAATCATTTTTATAAGTTATGGGGCTGAATTGGTTGTCGGTTACTCAAACGGGTCGGTACAACGCACAATTGTGTTTATTGAATAGTTGGTGTGTTGTACTTGCGAGTTATCAACCCATTTGACTCGTAGCGTCGTGTGGACTTGTTGGTTGTGATTTTATCATATTGGGTCCACACGGGGCTGAGTTGGAAGTTAACGGCCTAAACGACTCTTAAACGCGCATGTTAGTGTCACCTAGTGCTTCCGGAGGTAAATTGGGAATTCTTTATTCCCGAGAGTATCTAAGGGTCATGTTGGTGAATGTAAGGCCCCGGGGGCTGTTATGATTGAGTTTTATGAGATCGAGGCTTTAGGTAACTCGAACCTTGTTAGAACGTCTCGTAGGATAAACGAGTCCTTTCGATGTCGCTTGTAATGCTTGTATGTAAACTGATAGGTGTTTGAGTTTTGGGATTTCTTAGGGATTATCTAGCTCGTGGTGAATACGTGTCTTGGGTCAGGTGAGTTCATGATGCCCCCTTTTTACTCTTTTAAGATTTTGGGCTAGCATGCACACCTAAGCGATTTTGCTTGATGAATTGTTTAAAATTATTTTGGATGGGCTTACTTGTATAGGGTAGGCCTTGAGATGATATTATCGTATGTACGTATGTATTATTGTATGGCCAATATTTGGCGATGTTAGTAGCCGTTATCGACTATGGATGTTACGTATGCCTACTTTGTGTTTGCATACGTTAGATGAGATGTTACGTGTTTGGGTTGTACGTGTGCTCGACCCTGATGTTAATTAGTCGTTATCGACTAAGGATGTTTGCGTGTGACTACCTTGTGTTTCATACGTTGGATGAGATGTTACGTGGTTGGGTTGTATGTGTGCTCAACCCTGATGTTATTACTTGGATGTTTATATATATATATATATATATATAATATATATATATATATATATATATATATATATATATATATATATATATATATATATATATATATATATATATATATATATACAGGGATGTGATTATAAAGATGTTATATATATATATATATGTGTATATATATATGAGGATGATTAGTTATTGATGATTATGGCCTAGCTGATGTATCCCATTTATTTTTAAAATCCTTGGAATGACTATTATGATTATTAATTATTGATGTTATTTTATTAAAACTTGAACTCACTCAGCTCAAGCTGACTTTGTGTGCATGTTAGTGTGAGTTTCAGGTTAGGAGGAGGATGTCTTACCGCTTGGACGTGCATGAAGCTACTTGGACGGTGAAGGGCATACTTGGATGGAAGATTTAAATATTAAACATTTCTTTTTAAAAGTTTTATCAAATACATTTCAACTTGGTTTCGGGCATAATTCCCGGGTTTTGGGTACTTGTTTTATTAATTATGATTTTCCGCTGAATTATACTCTGAATTGGTTATTTGAATGAAATGAATTGTTTTCGAGTTTAAGTATTTTTCTAAGCATTTTGTATGAATACCAACTGTAGGATTCTCGGGATTCGGGGTCTTAAAAAAAGCATCTTTCTAGCATACTTCAAACACAACTTTGTCTCCAAAACTTACCTATTAACCCCTTTATAAGCACAACAATAAATACCCCCACATTTTCATCATTTTCCTTTACTCATTCTTCTTCTCTCTCTAATCATAATTCTTTCAATAGAGTTTTTTATTTATATTTTCTTGTGTATGTTTATCTCAACACAAGTTAGGCATAAAGTTTTATTCTTGTTCATGTTTTATTATCTTTGTTCTTCATTTCTTCTTATTTTCTTATTTTTATAATGGTTCTAAGAACATCACCTAACTATGTTTATAATCCCACCTAATCTATACACTATGGTGTATAGAGTGGAGGAGACAAATAACATAAGGTTGCAAGATGATCCTTAATGGTTCTTACATTCTTGAAGTTTTTGTTTGTTTTATTTATGTGATTCAAGAACCATTAAGATTTTGATTACACATGACCAAACATATTGTATTTATCATACCACACGTGGTTCATAATTTTCTTTATCAAAATCCATTCCAAAGCATCAAAAACATTGTTATTTACAATGTTTTAGATTTGACAGTAGAATTATTCGACAAACGTTGGGCAATAACTTGGTCATAACAAATTGAAATGATGCAGCGACAAATCCTATCATTAACGTATTGAGTTACGGTACTAACAACTATTTATGTGTATTTTTATTCTTTCGTATGGCTTCACAATTGTTAATTTAATAATAGTGCGCAGATTTATACCCTCTGTGAAGATCGACTATTTTAGCTTATCTCGGATCCGAAACTAGGCAAAATTTCTAAAGCAAAGTTGTTCCTTACATATTAATTATTTGACTGGAGATTTTTTAATTTTTGAGAAGTTATTGATATTTTTAAACGTTTATGCGACCAATGATAGAAATCTATCCAAAACTGATTTTGTTTTTCTTGTTTCTTTTTCAACTTCTAGTTGTGTTATTTTAATACATATATGTTTCTTTAACCTTTATTTATCCCACACATTCTAAAGAAGCCTAATTACTTGGATCTAGGGATTACTCGGGGACTTACCCAAGCTTAACCAAAGACCCATCTTTTCATTCACTAATCAAGGTGAGTAATCACATCCCCTTTTTCCTATTTTTGTTTTGGGGCCTTATGCGTACTAAACTACTTACTGTATATTTTTACTCAATACAATTCCATCATTTACGTGATTGTGTAATTGCTCAATTAGCTACTATATGTTATATAACTATGTGTTTACGGCTTTTATGGTTGGTTGGTATCTCATCCTCATCCTTATTACTATGATCATATGTCGTCTGAGTAGACTTGACCGAATCTAGTGTCATGATCGAAAAAAACACATTTTTTTATTGGTTGAGAACTTATCCAAGTAATGTAAGGCCCCGTTCCCGGGAGCCCTACTTTGGCGTTGGATTTACTCATAAACACAGTTTCTAAAAATCAGAGTTAATTAAACTTTAGCGAAATAATTAAAACTTCATACATTTCATTACAAAACATCGAATCTTGTCTTAACAACAGTTAATTTGTCTTAAAACATAATATAATAATTCATAACATTTCTTCCCAAGATGCCAGTCTTCCAGTCCCTACCAAGTGCCATCCTCAAGCCAGCTCCTTCAATCTATTTACCTGCGTGCATACTAAAAGTCAGCTACGCAGAGTGAGTTCTAGTTTATCAAATTATAGGAGTATTCTTACACGTCCTTTATTTGCGTACAAATATACTATTCTTACATTATTCTTACATTTTCTCCCATAGCATACAACTATTCTTACATTCTTGCACAGATATTATAAGGGTCTGCCACCCAACCTCCTACACAGATATTATAAGGGTCTGCCACCCGACCTCTTGCACCGATATCATAGAGTCGGCCACTCTATTCTTGCCCAGGTATTAGAAGGGCCTGTCACCCTGACTCTTTCATTATATTATATTTGACTCTTACAATCGTATTTAGTTATCAAACTAAGCACATACCCATTCTTACCGCATTCTTTCGTTCTTGCATTAGTTATTCTCCTTCAACATGTATGTATATAACTATATGTATATCTATATATGTATACTTCTAGTCTTACAAGTATGCACACAGCCCCGAAAAATTTCAAAGAGAAATAGGGCTAGAACTCACCTGTAGTCGGTTTCTCTCTGAGTTAATGGTAATGCCCTTCCTTAGCTGTGCATGGCTAACTGTGTAACAAGTTACGAGTATCAATTATCCATTACTACTACTTCTTACATCTAAGTAAATGAAACCCTCAACTAACGGGGGTCCGAGGGCAGCGCCCCTGGTAGCCCCTAGCAGGATCCACCCTAGTAGGGTCCAAGGGGCAGAGCCCCTGGCTGGAGAAATGAATCGGGTCACGTTTTACAACAATTTTGAAAGAATTCGCATGAGAGAATTCGCTTCGCATGGCCATTCGCTTCGCATGGTCGTTCGCTTCGCATGGCCATTCGCATTCGCATTCGCATGAAAGAATTCGCTTCGCATGGCTATGCGATGCGATTTGTGGAAAGAATTCGCATGCAAAACCACTCGCTTCGCATGGTTGTGCGATGCGAATTTTGCTTTATGTGATCAGAATGCCTTTTCTTTGTTTTTACCATTTTGAAGCCATTTTTACTCTGTGACTCTCCCTTAGGACCCGATTCTACCCTTTCTATGGGTTTTGGGTTGTACCAATATTGTATACCCGTGTTTTACATAGTCCGGATATCACCTTTTCTTCCTACATCGCACCCATTAGGTCATGGCTCGTAAAGTTTGTATTTTTCTTTCATCTTACAGCCCGATCTATTATTATATCAGTTTGCATGTCGAATCCAACCTTAAAACTTAACCTTTTTCCGAAACTTACCTTTTTGGTCACGGGTTTGAGTTCGGATCTGAACAACCCGTGGATCTTAGAAGTGTTTCTTATCATTTGATGATGTTGAACCCGAGATTCACCCTTCCTTTTTGCTTAGATTTTGATCCGGAATGCAAGAGAGAGAAGTGTGTGTGTTCTTGAGCGTGTGTGTTGTGAAAGAAATGAAATGGATAAATGGGGAGGGGTTGGGGTTTATATATAGGGTCCATGGGCCCTATGGCCCATTACCCATGCTCAAGCCCAATCCTAATCATAATCCAAACACTAACACACAATTATATTAACGACACGTAGTTAATAGTAAAAACTTTCTGTTATTTATTATTCATAGAAATGCAGATGTTGCAAGTAAACATGTCCGAATCTAGTGGCATGTTGAAAAGATACATCTACTTGTTTATGTTAATTGATATTATTCACATGTCACAAGGAATTGTTTCATTCTCAATTTTATTATATCAAACTGTGGTTGATCACTCAACATGTGTTATTGACAATTATTTTTATGCATACTGTAGGTTGTTATCTAGATGAATTGCAGTGGAGAACTTAGATTAGACCTTAGGATAAAATAAAGAAATATTTATTGTTTTGAGATTGATGTAAATGTTTTGGATTATTTTGTTTTGTGAAACATTTGTGTACGATGATTTGAATGACTAAATTAGATATTGACACTTATTATTATTTTAGTGTCTTTGAGCTATGATACAAGTATTTCCACGCCCTGGCATGTTCCTTTGTTAGGTTGGGGTGTGACACATCTAATCCTATCCAGTTTTTCAGCACCCCATCCGGAGTTGTATACAACAAAGAGAATTAGATTGGTAAAGAGTTCAACATCGATTTAATTACCATAATCCTCCCCTTGAAAGAAAGCTTTTTAGCTTTCCAAAGTGGTAATCTTCTCTTGAACGTCTCCACAAGCAGATTCCATGAAGCTACCGTATTCATAATCCCGCTAACTGGAAAACCAAGGTATTTGAAAGAAAACGGCATCATCTTGCAATTCAATAAGCTCGCCATCTACAACCTTTCGGTTCCTCCGCCCTTATACCATATACCTAGCTAACTTTTGTTTACATTAATTTTTAGTGTGGAGAACAAATAAAATCATCGAAGGATCACACGAAGATTTAGCACTTCACTTTATCCCACTTGCCAACAAAGATGGCATTGTCAGAGTGTAAGGTGTGTCACTATCAGCCCCCCACTGCCTCATCTTAAACCTTTAAACAACCCCACTTGACTAGCCTTCTTCATTACCCCTATCAAGCTTTCCGTTGCCAAAACGAACAGGAAAGAGACAATGGGTCTTCTAGTCGAAGGCCCTAGTAATGATGGAATTCCAGCGTAGGAGACATGTTAACTAGCACCAGCAACATTGGAATTCCGGTGTAGGAGATCCGTTAACTGGCGCTGAAGCCCTTCCCCTAGGAGAATTCCGGACACACACTTTCTCCATTTGCCGGAAATTTCATTTGCCTCAACACTTCATCAATAAAGTTCTAGATTAAAGTATCATAGGCCTTATCAATATCCACCTTAAACATCAAGCCAAGTTCTATCAAATTGATATCGCCGATATATCACCGATATACCAATGATATATCGGTTATTGGTCCCTTGGTAAAATATCAGTCAAAATATCAGTTAGAATATCGGTACCGATAATATCAGCGATATTGACCGATATTGGATAGATATTTGACCGATATATCACCGACATTGCCAATATAAGTGTTTTAAGTCTTAATTATCAACTTTTAGTGTTTAATGTTAGTTCTTTAAGTCTTAAATCAATTCTTAATTGCTAAGATTGTTAGTGTTTTGTAAGTTGCAAAAACTTTAATCTGTTAATGGTATGAGGCTATTCTGAATTATTAGTATTAAATTGATATATGTATTAATTTTACATGATATTAAAGTTACCGATATCCGATATTTTTCCGCATTAGCATTGGAGGCTCATCTATCGCAGTGAGATATCCCAGTGGGATTGTTAACTTGCTATATGTATGAAGTTTATCACCGTGTTTGGTCGATTTCTTATACAAAGCGAACATTTCATTTAGCATTGGAGGCTCGTATAGAATACTACGAACGGTGAGGAAAGTTGATTGCTCAGGGGAAACTAATTCACCAATCACTCGATTTAACCGGTTTACGATCAAAACCACTTTATTAATTCAACCAATGAGACTAACCGGTCTAAAATCCCCCAAGTGAATTGGATATTTCACCTTCGGAATTAACGCAATAAAAGAGGCAAGGACATCAAAACTGAACTGGCCTATCATAAAAAAACTCATCCATATTCTTCAAAAAATCTGCCTGAAAACAACCCCAAATCTGTTTGATAAACTTGAAGTTGAAACCGTCCGGTTTGGGCGACCGATAACCATCACAGTGCTACAACGCACCTTTAATTCCAGCAACAAGAAGGGTGTACTCACATAGCTGATGCACAGACATACAATCACCGAACGATCGACAACTGGTTCCAAGAACCGAGTTGCAAAGAAGTCATAGACTTCTGCTTTTACAACTAACAAATTACAAACCCAAAAACCACGAACCATCAAGCCGTGCATCCTATTTGAGGACAGATTCGCATTAAGAATACCATGAAAATACGCCATGTTATCCTCACCGTCAATTTCCCGCTACTCTCACCTTTTGCCGAGCATCTTTTTGTTGACAATTTCGAACGCCTCCACCATCACCATATAATCCGACCTATCCTTTAACTGACCCTAAGAGAGCTGTCTAAGATCCGCCACATATTCCAGCAACTAACATTTCTGCTTGTTCGCCTCATATAAGCTAGCAGTCTCATTCTTCTTAACCTCCAACCATTCCTTAATCTTATTTTTCAACCATCTAAACTTAGTCACCAAAGTCAAATAAGGCGGCCCACGAAACCGTAATCGTGCACAACGTGTTTCCACAAAGTCAACGAAATCGGGGAACTCCAAACAACTGTTGAAAAAACATAAAGGAATGTGGCTATAGACCAACGGAATCATACTGAGTAATAGTGTCGGTCGTTCGAACACACTTTAGGAAGCACGTTTAGAGAAGCTGCTGGTTAACAATCCATAAAATCTTTACAAACTAAAACTCGGTCAATTTTACTAAATTTTTCACCTTTATCCGACACATACGTAAAGGAGCCCCCCACCCATTTGAGATCCACATAGTTCCACATTATCGATAAAACAATTTAAAACATCTGCATTAGAAGCAACATAATCCAACTTTAGTCTTTCCGACACGTCTCGCGCCTCATTAAAGTCCCCAATAAAGACACACATCCCACTTAGCGATCTCCTAACATATAATAACTCCACCCCTAGAGCTCTTTTATCAACTGGATCATTAGGAGCATACACATTCACAACATTAAAAGCAACCCCCATGGCAATAATCATACCTGAAATTACCAGGAACCTTTGTTTTTGGTCACCCCACTTCTAGCAAAGAAGGTGGGATCCTAAATACACAACAATCCCCTGTGAACTACCAGTAGCTTCAACCATATCAAAATCAAAATTTGTTCTACCCCAAATGTATTTATATCAAAAAAACAACCCTACTCCCAATTTGGTTTGTTGCACAACAACAAAATGAACCCCATGATAAGTCTTTAAACCACGAATCCGGTTCGATTTCCAGGATTCATTAAGCCCATGTTAACGAAAAATATATTCGTTGGCAACCCACATAGACTTTTAAACTCCTTTTCTCTTTTAAACCCCTCTCAGTTTAATATTTCACCATTCGGTTTTAAACTGTGTCAAGCCTTTAAAACTAAAGCACAGTGAGGAAGGGCTTTTAAGAACGGATTTAGTGGGTGTTTGGGTGAGCTTCTGGATTTGCTTATTTGCTTTTTGAAAAGCAAAGGCCATTTTTGAAAAGCTTCATTTTGAAGTTGGATAAGCTTTACCAAACACCTTTTCCTTTTCAAAAAACAAATAGCAAATAAGCAAGTTTTTGAAGTTCACTAAAACGCCCCCCTTAAACTTATAGTTTCTTAATCGACTCTTGAGATTATTTAAATATCTGACCATCAATATTTGAACTTGTTGAGAAAAGATCAATAGCGCATTTGAAAAATAAAATGAAAAGACGAAAGAAGTATAGAACTCGTAAGCACTTTAGTTTTAATTAATAAATAGTTACTGAAAAATGTATTGCCTTGTTTAGTCATGATTACTTCAAAGTCTGGTCATTCTCGTCATAACTTTTAGTCCACTCTTAATCTTCCTGGTTTCAAGGATAAGTTATTATTATTATTTATGACCCGACCTGAACAAAAATTCACACATCGTGTTAAAATACATTCGAGAGAAAAAAAAACTATGACATACGTGACAAAACCGGGTACACCATAGTATTCACATTGCGTAACGAATGATCAAATAACCAAATGGGTCTGGTTATGACCCGGATATCCTAGGGGAGGCATCTATAAGTGATATACGTAAATTATAAGCCATCATATTGGTATTATGGCTTTAGTACAATAGCAAACCAGTTAATCGAAAACATACTCTTTTAACTACCCGCTATGACTTTAAGCGTGAAAGATAATTTACAAAACAAGCATTGTATCATCCGTTAGGCCGAAAAAGACTTACAAACACTTATTTGAGATGTTTTAAGCGATCCATGAAAATACTTTTGATTTATACCAACAAACAGTATGTTTTTTTCTAAATTTACAAGAAATTGGCCGAAAAACACTGGTTTTCACGCTGTTTGTCGTACCCGATATATTATTCTTGCCAAAAACAAAACTCAAAATAAACTTGGACTCGGGAATTCACATTCTGGAATGCAAAACAAGGAAAATTTGCCCAAAATGGGGCCCAAGTGGGGCCCTAACTTCCGGCCCGCCAAAGAGGACTTTTGCCCCCCCCCCCCCTTAAGTTTCTTTTATATATTAATACTAATCCAAGATATATTAAACATGCTTCTTGCAACTTCTGGACTAGCAACCATTGTTCTTCCATACCCCTTACAAACTCTAGGTAAATTCATCCATTTTAATCAATGTTTAACTTGTTTAAACATGTTTAATTTCATAGAAACATAGTTTGATTGCTAAAAAGCATTCCTAACCATGCAAAAACCTTAAAAATTGTCAAAAAACATGTTTCGATCACACACATGGTTAGGAACCTGGTTTGATAAGTTTTTTTGCCATAAACAAGGATTAGAAGGTTTAAATCGTGTTTTTACGGTTCAAAAGTTCGTTTTAAAGCCCTAACCGAAACCCTAAGTTTCAAGGCTGATCTTTTGATGATACATTCTTGGTTTTGTGATATAGGACCTGTAGTTACATTCCTTAGAAGGAAAAACACCTGGAAATTTGAGGAAAAGAGTTGAAACGAGCGAAAACCACAAAGGTAATACCGAAACACTCGTTTAGGGGCTGTTTAGGATTAGATTATGACGTGCTTGTTGTTAGCTTGTGAAATTTTGTAGAGACATCAGGGATCATATGAATGAGTAACTGTCCAAATTTGGTAATTTTTTGACCATCCGAGAATATTTGGCGAATTTATTACCGTTTAGGGACGTTTATTTAGGAAAAATAGTTAAACTACTTGAAAATATTATGAAATTCTTTGGAGAACTCAGGTATGGTATAATATGATCACCTATGAAATTTAGAGTCATTTGGATAAACATTGCTATGTTTCCTGGATTCGCGTTTATTCGAGTTTTTATACTAGTTTTTTTGCTAGAAAGGGTAATTTGGCTAGATTATTAGCTTCTGGAAATTTTACAGGATATTTTGGGAGATATTTGGATCACTCAGGAATTTTATCGGATTTTTCAGAAATCGTTTAGTATAAACGGATGATTTACGGGTTAAAAATAACATATAAAATGACTTTTTGTAAATTAATAAATCAGTAAATAATTTCAGAAATATTTTTATAAAAATCTAAATATTTGACTTGATAAGTTTATAAATTTTCATAATTAAGGGATAAACAAAAAATTAATTCTGCTAAATTAAATGTTAAACAAATTCAATTCTAATAAAAACCGACAGGTTTTTGATTAACAAATCTGTTGGAAAATCATAACATCAAAAGTGATCACAAATCATTTTTTTTTGTGTTAATTGAGTAAAACCAAACTTTTAGTGAGAAATCCGAACAATTCGGATGGATTGTGCGTGTTTTTCTTCAAACCAGATTAAATAAACGGAAACAAGCCCCGTAGCGAATCCAAACATCTAATCTATGATTTCTCTTTATAAATTTAATCATTTTATCAACCAACATGTTTACCCAAGTTTATACAGTCATACCTGTTTTTTAAATGCGTAAACGATCAACTTGGCCCAGCTGGTGAAACGGTGAATTTAAGCCAAGTTCGGTTTTAAAAATAAGACATTGAACAATGCCACAATCTAAGCCTATTGGCATGTTCTGGGCATGACAGCTATATCTAGACTAGATATATAGCCTAGTTTAGTATGAAGATTATAATAATATTAAAATATTAATATTATTATAATATTGATTAGAGGATCTGAATGCTACCAAGCCATTCGAACAACTATCTTCAATCGTGTTGAATACCGACTAAACCATGAGTTTCATGGCCCCTCTTTCTAAGCTGTTTTACAAACTTTTGGGGTGAAAAGCATGTTTGATTATATCTATACACTTGAAAACATGTGATGATGTAAATTATCTAAGTGCTAACAGACAAAAGTCCCCCTAACACAGTGATTAACTTCGAGCCGGTGGCTTGTGAATAGTACTATTGGTTTGACAAACCCAAACAGAGCCGGCATGGTTTGCTGAGACTTTATCCCATTTGCACATGAGCATAATTATACAAACAAACTATATAGTGTTAGACATGGCTACTTGGGGCATGTTGTGGGCGAAAGGGTGACCACAATGGTTGATTGCGTGTGGGAAATGGAGGCACGAAGCACGAATGAACAGTCAAGGCTTCACTGTAGCTTAGCATAATTACATCATAGACATACAAATAAACGTACTAGCAAGCGTACATACATACATACATACATGAATTTTGATTACGCATAACTAATTTCTTGAAACTCACAAACTCTTGTATTTGACCCGTTTTAAACTTGTATATCCCTATTTTATAGGATTTTCATACCAAATATTTGGTGAGATCAATTTTTAATATAATGAGATGTTATAACACGCTTAAGGGTTATCTGGGTTTGGTGAGACTCATACTTGTGAATTTTGGTCAAATGCATGAAAAGCCTCCATTTACAAATAAAATAATTTGTCTTGAGAGAATGTATGAAGCAACCAGTGAGCTTTTAAAGGTTTCATTTATATATATTTAAAATAAAATAGTTAGTTGTAAGTCCCACGACGGATCTTTCAATGTGTTATCTGTATACTTGAGGATTAGGCGGAAACTAATCTTAAGCCGATTCTATGCAATGCACAATACCTCACGTAAAACCAATAGGAGAACACAATAAACACAGTAAAGATGCTTCAAAACACACGTATATTATACGTCGGGTGCTTAAGCCCTTAATCACTTACACGGTTGAAAACCCAATGGATGAACAACCCTAAACCGTTAACATATGTTCTATATGTATCCTACCAACTAAGCCCAATACTACCCAAAAGCCCACCTCGATCAACAGATCTCGGTTTGCAATCAAAGCCCAAATCAGCCCAAAACTAGAACCGAAAACTACAAGCATAAACCAAAAATACAACCTAACATTCTCCTCCTTGGTTTATTGCTTGATCACAAACGTTTCAGCCGTAGACATTCAACGTGCTTCTATACCTTCATTTAGACCTTTCGGTGTATATACTGTGGCTCCTAAATAGACACTTGGAAGTTGAGTGTCTTATTTAGGGCCTTTATTAAACCTGGCTAGTAATCTAGCACAGGTCATGCTACTTCCCATAAGAAGTAGATGAACATGACCTTTCTTATCATGAACAGTAGCAAGTATTAGGCTTGATTGACTCAGAAAAATCAAACACGATGTATCTTTGGTAGAACCAACAAGTCCTCGGTCAAAGTTTGACCGAGAATGCTTCAAAACCTCTTCAAAATGAAGATCTCTCTGATTGATCAAAAGAGTCTGGTCAGTCCATGCCGAGAACCTCAGAGCACTACTCATCATCTTCATCATACCACCAATCACCATTTATGACCAAACCTGTAACTACAATCAATGACTAAACCGATAATCAGTAACTTTAATAGAGAACAAACAAACCTTCTGAATGATGAATCAAGTAAATCCAATGACCACCGAAAACCTTTCAACCATAATAGATTTCTTTACCTTTTAAAGAAATCTACTTGAAAGTACAAGGAGACAAGAATAGACGTATGGCGCCGAGTAGGTGAAGGATTTTATGGGTATAATGAGAGAAGATTTTGGAAGATAATAGAAGTTGTGAGTTTCAAGAATGATCAATAAGTAGTAATGAGTGCCTTTTAAGCTACCTGGTCACATCAAACTTGGCTGAAAACATTTATTTACCGAGAACATATGGCCGAGAACCATTTACTGAAAGTTGAGAACTCACAAGACTGAGTTCGCTAGGCCAAAATGATCTGGCCGAGAACTAGGAAATCCATTGGACCTATCTAACCATCCCGAGAACCAAAAAACCAGTTGAACCAAAAACTGGCCCACTCATTTAGAAAAACAACCCCGATCAAAAATCGATTTCTTGAAGACATTTGTTTTAATATGAGTAAACAAGAGGTAAAAACAAAAACAAAAACAAAAATAAAATAAAATAAATAATCTTCAGAAAATTAGCACATATTTGGGATCAAATTTCAGCAATTTGAAAACAACCGGCCTTTCTAAGAAAAGTTCCGAACATGAGATCATATTGATTAGGATACTTTCACAATGATTCATTTTCAGCATTATTATGACATAGTGAAAAGGTTGATGGCAGGTAATTAGAACTTAGCATGACTTTCATCGCGCCAGTGATTTGCTTAGGTTCAATTAGGCATAAGACTTATATGAACATCACTTATGGACCTCCGATACCCCCTATCTCTTCTCAAAGCTTATTTGGCTTTCCCCAGATCACCCTAATTTGACTCCAACCCCCTAATGCTTGATCAAAATAATTTCTTTATGTACAAAAAATATTTTAAGCTTTAAGGTTGAACGTTGGACTTGCATGCCATCCGGACTTACATGCCTTACATTCAGGAAGTTTAGGACTTATTTGTATGCCCCACCCCTGTATTTCCCTGATGCCCCTTTAGCTTTTAAAACAAAATTACTTTGTAGTAGTTTACGCATATATATACATAAATTTAGATAAATTATATAATTTTTTTTTTTGCGATCAAGACACTAACGGGCTCGTGTATGACTGGGTAATTGCTTTTCTGCCTATCATTTGTAGAGATGTATCTAGGGATATGCAAACATCTTGAAAATGAATCTCCACAATAAGTTTAGAAGATTTAGTTTATATCACCTTAAACTTTTACTTATCATGGAAAGCTACCATACACATCAATGACTAATCAAAAGCCTTTTTAGCTTAATAACTTCACATGTTAGGCACACATAATCAATTTATCTATCATTTCTCAAAGGTTGGATCAATTTTCATTTGAAAATATTTTTTAAGCTTCTAGTAAGCATTTGCTGAATAGTAATATCACTTCCCAGATGATAACCCTGAAAAAAAATTTTAAATTCAATCACCCCAGTCTTCATCAGTTTTCAGGTAAATGGCTATCCCATGTGTCTACAAGTAGACGATAAGACCAAACATATAGGAGTATATGTCCCTCAAACCTAAGTGACCGACATAATTTTCAGTGAAGGAATCAAAATAGATTTTTTTAAGTTCAGTTGCCCCGGTCACTTTTAGTTCTAAGGTTAATGGCTATCCCGTGATTCAAGAGTTGATTACGGGACCAAACATATGAGATATGTTCGTTGAACTTGAGTAACCGACGTAATTTTAAGCAACAAAACAAAGCATTTGTTTTAAATTAAGCACGCACACACACTCTTTTTGTATTTTTGTGTTTTTCTCCCCCCCTAAATTTGTACAAACTTAAACTCAATAATATTTATGTACAAATTTAACCTCAAAAATACTTAGTCTTCAAAACGTAACATCTTAAGAAACCCTACAAGCACATTGACCGGTTTCGTAAATAGGTCCGCCACATTATTATCAGTGTCGACCTGTTCAAGATGAATAAGCTTCCGGTCGTAACAATCACGAATAAAATGAATTTTAATATCTATGTGCTTGGTTTTAGAGTGTTGGACCGGGTTTTTAACAATGGCAATCGCAGCATCATTATCACAAAAAATAGTAGTATCAAGAAAATCCAAACCGTAGTCCAGCAATTGTAAGACCCCGAACCCCGGGAGCCCCACAGTTGGTATTCATACAAAATATTATTTAAAGTAATTAAACTTGAAAACGGTTTCTTCCATTAAAACAAACGTCTCAGAGTGTAAATTCAGCGGAAAACATAAATCGTAAGATAAGTTCCCTAAAACTCGGGAATTTTGCCCAAAACCAATTTTAAATGTAATTCATAAAACTATTTAAAATTCAAATTGTTCAAAGTACATTCTTCCATCCACGTATGCCCTTCACCGTCCAAGTAGCTTCGTGCACGTCCAAGCGATAAGGCATCATCTTCCTAACCTGAAACTCACACTAACATGCACACAAAGTCAGCTTGAGCTGAGTGAGTTCAAGTTTTAAGTAAACAATATCAGTAATAACAAATATGGTAGTCATACCAAAAGTTTTTAAAGTAAAAAGAGTGCATCCATTAAGTCATCGTTACCGAAGACTAAACATTCTCATACATAAATATACAAAAGATATATATATCAACATCCTTCCAAGTACATCCCTATATATATAACAATATATATATAACATCCACGTATAACATTCAGGGTCGATCAAACGTACAACCCAAACACGTAACATTCAACGCATGCAAACACAAAGTAGGCATACGCAACATCCGTAGTCGAAACGACTACAACTCCGCCAAATAGAGGCCAAACAATAATGTATATATGTATATATATTTTTAACATCCCAAGGCCTACCATATACTAGCAAGCCTATATAAAATCGTTTAAAACATTTCATCAAGTAAGAAAAACACTTAGGTGTGCATGCTATCCCAAAGTTTAAAAGAGTAAAAAAAGGCATCATGAACTCACCTGAGATCAACCAAACACCAGCAACGAGCTAGGAAATCTCTAAGTGCACACTCACAAGTAAGGGCCTGTAAATTGTACACAACGCGTTACTAAACTAGACCGTAAGAACACACTTGCCTAACGGGCCGCTCAGGCCCAACAACTTGGCCCGAGGCCCAACCCATACTCTCTTACTTTACCTCAGCCCCTAAAACCTTTCAATTAACCAAATCCACCCTACGATCATGGTCGGGGCTAACCATGATGCACAACTCACCCGTCGGTATGCAAATCTAATCGAATACGCGCGTACTAAATCTTAAAAACCAATTGTCAAACCAATCAGCTCCAAATTGACCAAATTCCCATATTAACCTTTTCATACATCATAATTATGTCACCCGAGTTGATAGGGTCGACGGTTCCTTTTTATAACACTCACTTTAATGTTTAAACGACAATTTGCGCACAACCGACTCGATTAACTAATCACCAACCTAATCAGCCCCGAGTACCAAAAAATAATTTTTCCACAGCCCTTAAACCCCCCTAGGGCTGTACAAACTAATTCGGTTGGTCATTCAATCGATTAACGCATCAAACTCAACAATTGACGATTCTACACCCGATAAACCCTAGTTTTCGAACTAAAATCGATTGACCGACCTAAACACCTTCAACGAATATGGTTTTTAAGTATGATGTACTACACATACCTAGGAGGAATTTGATGCAAAAACCTCACTCAAAACAGTCCCGGAAAAGCTTAATTGGACAGCCACCCGGTTGGCCTACAACAAGACGTTTTTTGATCAATACGCGCAATATAAAGGTCAATTAACGTGTAAGAGACATGGGGAATCATAAAACCGACCTTGAATTGGAGTTTTCACGGCTGAAACCTGGCTGGACAGAAGATTTTTCGCGCAAGGGGGGGGGTTCTTGAGTCCGATCGGCGCTAGAGAGGGTTTTAGGGTTACGTTAATTTGTTTTATGATATAATAAAAATAGTTACATCCAAGTCCCTCCAAATTGAAGTATAAGGCATTATGGAAGAAAAGTTAAATGGTTTAACATACCGAGATGACGTAAAGGTTTCCGAGAAACATCGGATAAATCCCGAGAATTATACATACTCTACAAGCTTTAACTCTTGGAACCGGAGTTAACGGTCGTTACAGCAATTGATGTTGCATCCATATGACCTCAGAACAACAAGCATGAGCAGCAACATATTCAGCTTCAGCAGTACTTGTGGACACCGTTTGTTGTTTCTTGCATTGCCACGAAATGAGCCGATCCCCCAAAAATTGACATCTCGCAGACATCGATTTCCTGTCAATGTCATCACTTTCATAATTGTTGTCAGAAAAGGCATAAAGTTCAAATTCTGAATTCTTGGGATACCAAAGACCAAGCTTAGGTTGCCCCTTCAGATATCTAAAATTCGTTTAACAGCAATTAGATGAGAGAGTTTAGGATTAGCCTGGAAACGAGCACACTGACAGACTGCGAACATGATGTCAGGTTGACTGTCAATAAGATACATTAGGGACCCGATCATTGATCGATAGTATGTTTGATCTACGGGTTTCCCATCAGGATCGGAAGAAAGAAGAGGTCTTTCAGCCATAAGAGTCGCCGCACTTTTGGAGTCCTAAAACTCAAACTTTGCCAACATATCCTCGACAAATTTCCCTTGATGTAGCAGAATGCCTGTCGAGCTTTGATGAACCTGCAAACCCAGAAACATTGTCATCTCCCCCAATGAGCTCATCTCACACCTTTTCTTCATCACTTCCTCAAACTCATAACAGAGAGCAGTGCTGGTAGAACCAAAGATAATGTCATCCATATAAATCTGAACCGGGATTAGATCCTTTCCAATGATCTTTATGAACAGTGTCTGATCGATGGTTCCACGTTTATACCCGTGCTCCAGAAGATGTGCTATCAACGTCGCATACCAGGCTCAAGGAGCCTGATGAAGACCATATATAGCCTTGTCCAGCTTGTAGACATGTGACGGACGCATTGGATCCACAAAACTCGGTGCCTTATCCACATAGATTACTTCCTTGACCTCCCCGTAAAAGAATGTCGTCTTGACATCCATCTGATAGACTGTGAAACCCATGTACGACGCATATGCTAAGAAGATCCGAATGGCCTCAAGACGAGCCACCGAGCATACACTTCAGTATAATCTAGGCTCTCAACTTGCTTAAACCCATGAACCACAAGCCTTGCCTTATTTCTAACAATAACCCCACTGTCATCCTGTTTGTTTCGATAGACCCATCTGGTGTCGAGTGACTTTTTTCCTTCAGGTAGTTCGACCTACTTCCACACCTTCAGTTTTTAAAACTGATTGATTTCCTTGCGCATGGCTTCAACCCATCTTGGTTCTTGCGTAGCCATGTCAATCGATTTAGGCTCAATTTGAGAAATGAAGCAAGAATACAGACAATTGTTGATCATTCCAGTCTGACTTCTGGTTGAAATGCCAGCTTTAAGGGGACCAAAGATACTGTCAATTGGGTGATCCCGTTGAATTCTTGAAGGAACAAAATGATCAGGAACAGAGCAGTTTGCTAGCAAATTAGTTGGTTTTTCGAGAACCTCAGTGAGAGGGTTTCTCCATCCCGATGCAGCGGTGCTGTGTGAGTACGAAGTAATGGCAATGTACTCGTTTGGAGTGACATCGGGGAATAGAGTGCTACCAAAAATCTGTCGAATGGCACTCTCCCCCTCAACTGGTAAAGTCTCTTCAGTAGAGGGTTCCTGTGGAGACACAGTATCAATCACGTTTTCTTCCAAGTTTTCTGATGACGGCTGAGTTGTTTCTAAGGGTTCAGCGGTTCCACACTCAACATAGGAAACTCTTGAACATTGGAGGAAGAATCCTCTTCATCATCGACCACAGTAGCATTTCCTTCTCTTGAGTCATTTAAATTAGTCACCGAAAACAAATTGAATGGCTTGAAGAGCTTGTCGTAGTCAAGTAACCAGTCAGGCCCACGCAAGCATCTGTTTCATTTTCTTCTAACCAATGCACATCATACGACTCGAAAATTTTGTTTTGATGCCTTGTTATAAACTCTATAGGCGGTCCGACCGGCATACCTAACAAAGTAACAATCATCAGCTTTGGCTTCGAACTTGGGAGTTGATTCAATATTCAACAAAGTACACGGACACCCAAAAGCTCGAAAATGTGCGACAGTGGGCTTGTTACCATAAACTATTTCATAGGGAGTTTTCATTTGAGATTTGTTGATCAACACCCGATTTTGCACGTAACAGGCGGTGTTGATCGCTTCAGCCTAGAAGAAGAGTGGTAACTTTGAGTCACATAACATTGTTCTAGCTGCTTCGATCAAAGTATGATTTCGTCTTTCACAGACACCATTTTGCTGAGGAGTACGAGCAGAACTATACTGACGAAGAATTCCCCTTTCGGCACAAAAATAGTTCAATGTGGAATTCTTGAATTCCATGCCATTGTCACAACGAATTCCCTTGAGCTTCAAGTTTAGTTGATTTTCCATAAGCACTAAGAACTTCTTGATCAAGTCGCCCGTCTCATCTTTATTTGATAAGATGAATACCCAAGTGAAATGGGATTAGTCATCGATGATGACCAGATAGTGATTACTACGGGATAGACTCAAGACATGAGCAGGACCGAACAAATCCATGTGAAGCAACTGAAAGACACTGGAAATGGTGTTTATCGGTTTTGGCTTGTGTGGTTTCCGATGATGCTGGCCTAAAGCGCAAGCCACACACTTCTCTATAGTCACGAAGTCTTTAACAGGTAACCCTCGCACAATGTTGTTCTTCACAAGACGGTTCAGGTTTTTCACATTTGCATGGCCGAGACGACGATGCCACAACATGTCATTTTGTTCCGACACTTTAGAGAATAAGCAAGTAATTTCATCAGGAACATTCTTGTTCATATCAATCAAATAGGCATTATTTTTCCTCTAAGATCTGACCGGTACCCATTCTTCTGGTATGACAATACCAGGCTTTAGAATTAAGCATTCCTTGTTGGTAAAATGACTAGAAAATCCCTTATCACAAATCTACAACACACTGAGCAGATTATGCTTTAACTCTGGAACATAGTTAACGTTTTTTAACTTCAGAACCCCATTACTCAAGGTACCCTTTTGAGTAATCTTCCCTTTCTCTCCTCCCACAAAAGAAACATATCCGCCGTTAAAAATTTGAATGTCACTCAGCAGAGATATGTCTCCTGTCATGTGCCTGAAACAGCCATTATCAACGAACCATGGTCTGTAAATATTCTTCAATAGCTGTTCCTGCACAATGTGCAAGATTAGTTAGTTTTGGGTACCCAGTCCATAGTAGTTCTGGGTATGCCTGACTTAGTTAGACGTGTTACTGGCTGCCATGTCATATCATCATTGTTATCAAACATGGAATTATGCGATGATACGAACTTTGTTACCAGGGACTTTGGCAACCACATGTATTTTGGCTTTAAAACTTTTTGATTTATACAGGTGGTTGACTTGGTCTCTGGTCTGCGGATAGAAGACACGTTTGACTTTACCCTGTTTAATTTTCTCAGCTCATACACCCACTTTGGTCTAGGAACCGAGACCGTGTTTTCTTTCCGCTTATGGATCATAATGGGCTTGGTCTAATGAAAACTTGACCTGTCAGCCTTGACTCTTCTCCCATCGCCTTCAGAGTGCCTTGTATCATAATGCCTTGAATTATTTGAATGAAAACTTTTAGGTATTATGAGACATGGTTCTATGATTGCGTCTATTAAATGGATTGTACGAGATACGACAATAGTTTTTTGCAATGTGACCGGGAATGCCACAGTTGAAACCGGTTTGTTTTTTAACATAAAAATCATTGTGGCCGATTCCCGGTCTCGCTCTGTTATGTGAGCTTGTTTTTCCATTTATGGATTTATCATTAAGAACTTCACATTTAACATCACAAGATCCCTTTTCTTTCACAAACGCAGGTGAAAAATGTTTATTTTTGTTTTTAAGTTCACCATTTTTATTTAAGGACAAATCACTGCCTTCTGAAGTTCTAGAAAAAGAAACCAAACGATTGTTTTTGCCTTTGAAAACAGAGCCCACACACACATTAGTGGTATTGTTATTTGAAATAGACAAAACAGACAAATTTAAAGAAATAGATGAGTCAATGGGTGATTAATCATCTTTCTCAGTCCAGTCCTCAATTATGACTTCATCTGCACATGAATTAGACACATTAGAATCGTTCACCCATGAGGTTGATTCAGTTGCCAAATCTGTATCAACCTTACCAGTTGCAGTTGGCTTACCATACTGCATACTTTTCTCCTTTTCTTCTTCTTCCTTGGAAAGAGGAAGACTTGTGTAGTTATTATTATACGGGGGTGGTACCATGTTATAGCCTAGGCCTACACCTTTATGTTCTTTCCATTTCAACTATTTCTCTATCATTGACTCAACAACAGCAATAGAGACATTAAATTTTTTAAAATTGAATTCAGGATTTTCGAATTTATTTATCAATTTGACTATCTCTAGTCTAGATGCTTCTAACTCGGCAGTTAGTTCAGCTATTTTATTTTTGGCATCTAAATGGTGACAGCACTTTATGCTAAAATCTGATTGAAGTTTAGAGAAATCTTGTTTTTGTGCCTCTATTTTATCATTTAATGCCTTTTCTAGTTTCTTTAGTGTTGAGTTTTCATGTTTAGTATTTTCAATTTCTATCATTAGATTACTATTATGTATTTTGTACAGGCCTACCTTATCAATGCATGATTGAGAACAGAGTACAGAACTTACCTCAGTTTGTTTGGTAGAGGTGAAAGCCATGAAAGCATGCTAAAGATCTATCACCTGCTCCTCAGCTTCATTCTTCTCTTCATCAGCATCCATCTCAACAAAATTGGCAAATTCAGTACTCAAACTCAGTGCTGCCATCTGATCCTCCCAGGAGAAGTTCTGAACCACCAAACCCCGCTCACCCGTACTCGAACTAGTCACATTCTCTTCTCTTCCACCATTCACCGGGACCATTACTCTTTCTCTAATTCCTTATTTAGCTGGGTTTGTGCATTCAAGAGCAAAATAACCTGGCTCATGACAGTTGTAGCACCTTAGAGAATTCTTGTTGAAACCCACTTTCTGATTTGCAGGCACATTTTAATTGTTCCTGCATGTCCTTTTGGTGAATTTCATGGCCCTGAAAATAGCCATGGCTATTTACCATGAAATATCCATCTCCTCCACATCGTCAGGATGTATCTGATCCAACTCAGCAGCTACCACGGGTTGCACGAAGTCTCCAGTAAGAAAAGCATTATGGCGGTTCATAAAACCTGCCATTAGGGCTATGTTCTCTTGAGTCTCCTTTGAAATAATGGGAATTTGAATGTGAGACTGGCTGGAGGTGGCCATAGAGGCTTGTGATTTTGGTGCAGTAGTTTGTTGCAGAAAGAAAACAGGAGTAGCTGGTGTAGAATGAGGAATGGATTGACTTTGTGAAGATCTAAACATGAAGAATGTCTGTTGAGGCTACTGTGGTTGAGGTGGCTGACTCTTGAATAGAGAGAAGTTTTCTTGAGAGAGCAGTGCATTATTCTGGAGTGCCATAACCTGCAGTGTTGTAAGTACTAGCATGATTAATGGCACGTTGCTTAGGCCACAAGCCTTGATAATTGACATAACCTCCGACAGAGTCAATCTGGACAGATCCTTGGTCTTCTTAATGACAGCCACATTCAAGTCCCAGCTCTAAGGTAGTGAGTTAACCAGCTTGTTGTTGATCCCGGCAGATGTTAGATTTGTATTTGCAGACCTAATCTCCGTGATCAACGAGATGAACCGGTGAAGCTGTTTCTCCAAAGATTCTCCTAACACATAATTGAACATGTTAAATTGTTGTCTTAGGAGATCTTGCCTACTTCTCCTCATGTCCTCATTTCCCTCAAATATCTCAATAAGCTGTTTCTCCAAAGATTCTCAGAGAGCTTTGGCAGAAGTTAATTCCCTAAAACCCAGGGCAATTTCAGGAGAAAGAGCCATACTCAGGGTGGCCAAAGCCTTCTCATCCAGCTTGACTGCATCATAATCAGCATCTGAATACATGGTCACTGGCTTTTCTTCCACTTCTTCAGACCCTTCCCTTGATAGGTAATGACTTGGGGACCTCTAACTATGCTCCTCCATAATTTTACATCTTTCACCTTCAAGTATTTCTCAAATCTAAATTTCCATTCAGCAAAACATTCATATTTCAATAGTCGGGGTACACGAGTGGTTTTCCCCATAATGAAATCAAGATCTTGATGAAGAGTGGCATTTGAGGACATAATAGCATCTGATTAATCCATAAAATTCTTAACCGAAAACTTGATGTAATGGCCGAAAACTACAAAATTCTGCCGAGAACTCAAAAAATTGACCGAGAACGAAGAAATCTGCCCGAGAACGACGAATTGAACCCGAGAACTACAAATTCAGCCAGAGAACTTGAGAATACCCCCCCCCCCAAAAAAAAACCTTGAATGCAGACTGTGAACCTTGAGAGTTTCCCGAAAACTTCAAATTCAACCCGAGAACTAAGAATAGACAAAGATATGGTAAATCTTGAATATTTAACTAAATCCCGAGAAAGATGGGATTCAAATTAAATGCAAGATATACCAAAATCTATTCTGAATTCAACCTTCCTCACCCGAATAACACGAAGAACAACCTTCTTTATCTCCAGAAATCTTCAATTGGACAATACCCCGTAAATCAATAGAATCCTTGATATCACCAATAACCGAGCCTAGAATAGGTCTATAGGCTCTGATACCAATTGTAAGTCCCACAACGGATCTTTCAATGTGATATCAGTATACTTGAGGATTAGGCGGAAACTAATCTCAAGCCGATTCTATGCAATGCACAATACCTCATGTAAAACCAATAGGAGAACACAATAAACACAGTAAAGATGCTTCAAAACACACGTATATTATACGTCGGGTGCTTAAGCTTTTAATCACTTACACGGTTGAAAACCCAATAGACGAACAGCCCTAACCGTTAACATATGTTCTATATGTATTCTACCAAATAAGCCCAATACTACCCAAAAGCCTACCGCGATCAACAGATCACGGTTTACACTCAAAGCCCAAATCAGCCCAAAACTAGAACCGAAAACTACAAGCATAAACCAAAAATACAACCTAACATTAGTCGTTCTAAAAAGTGACCGTATCATAAAAATAGGCTGAAGTCCTTTCCAATGTGGCGTAGTGGTAGGAAGCATGGGTTTCTCAATAGAGACCCAAGTTCAACCCTCACTTATAACACTTTAGGGGGGACATGTGTGCCTCAATGAATAAAGACTGGAATCTTTGTGATCTCCAGTTCAATCCTGAGGGCGTCCGGGTTTTACCACCGCTGGGCCTTCGGGCGGGTGGGTTTTCCCTGAAATTGGAGATAACTTGGAGGCGTTTAAGGGCTTTGTACTGCTGGGTTGGGCCAACTGGTTGTGGCCTTTTCCCATTGGGTCACCCCGTACATAGTACCTGGGCATTATATGTATGTTGGCCGTTAAAAAAGGAAATAAAAATAGGCCAAATTGTTTATAGCTACTAAAAATTAACTTATCAAAATTTAAATCGAGTCAAATTTAAATAAGCTCAAACCTGTATGATTTATTACATATAAAAAATTATGAAGCGAGCATAACATATAAAATTACTCGGAAGTCGAGTTCAAACTTTATTGAGTTTTAACTATGCTTAATACATCTAAACCAATCAGTATAGCTACACTATAATCTAGTGTCGACAATGTTTGTGTAACCATAACCGATCTTCTTTGTCTTTCTTTTTTTGGGTGACCGTAAAGAATGGTATATCAAGACACTATAATTCCAAACCAAAGATACTTATTACTCAATCAACAAGATAACAAAGATTACAAATTGTATGTCATCGGACTCAAATCAATAACACTCTTGTAATAATAGATGTGCATAAACTATTTAGATAGTGGCTCTCATATCAATTCATTGGTACAATCTTTTAGAAAAAATCATGAACTGTCTCTCTTTCACTTTCTCTCTGTCTATTTCTCTCTTCCATATCGGACCAATGATCTTCACGAGCTTCCCATCGGGGATGGACGGTGGATTTCCAGCCTAGTGGCTAATGATTATTTGTTCGAATCTCATGATAAATAATGTTTAAATTCAGTAATGAAATTAGTAAGGTGCAAGTTAGTTTAAAAAAACACTAAAATATCTAGATGATTCGTAATGAGGCATTATATGAGTAAATAATGCCACTACATCAACACCCCCCTCCCCTCCCGGAATATTACAGAGACGCGACGAGGTATACGTGTTTCAAAAAAACCGTCATTATAGTTTAAAGAAGTAATGATTGATTGATTGTTTTTTTTTTCCTAACAAAACTAAACTGGTACTCATGGTCTTAAACTAATATAAATGTAAACTCCCAAAAGCAAGTAGCTGTCATGATCACGACCATGACAAACCCTCGGGTCCTATCCTTACCTAGTCCTACCTTATCACTTGCTACAATTAGGGGTGAGCAAGATAAGGGCCAAACCTTTGAAACCCTTTTACCCGACTCGTAAAACCTTTAATTAGACCCGAATATATAATATGTGTCGGGTAAGGGGTATTTAAATTTCACCTTAAAGGTTAAAAGGGTTTCAAGGGTCCGACCTTTTTTAAACCCTTGACCCGTTTACTAGTTTCTAGATAGATGTACATCAGATTCGCGATTAATCTGAAATGTAGGAGAGGTTTGTATTTTATATATGATTCATCATAAACTTCTCAACTACTAAGAAAAATAAAATAAAAGGCCATACTACTGATTAGAAATATATATATATATATATATATATATATATATATATATATATATATATATATATATATATATATATGTTTTGGTTAAAAATCAGGCTAAGGATCAATGAACCAAATTCGTATGTGAGGATTGGTGCTAGTATGAATTAATGCGATCAAAGTAACAGTTATAAACGATGAACACATAGATTTATATGAGGAAAAGCCCTTGGTAACTAGTATCCGCCGGCACAAAAACCTCGGGTAGTGAAACCTATCACTACCAATTATATTGAACTTGAAAGGATTACAAATGGTGGAAAAATAGCTGATCGTGAATACAAGTGTTTACTATGAACTCTCAGTGCTAAAGTGTTGTCTGTGTATCAGCTATAATTCATAGATTAAATACACAAAATTCTAACGGCTACTAACTAAACTCCTATTAATCCGGCCACGTTCGCTTTACTCTTTCAACTCGACCTTTTAGGAGCGTGGATGAGAAGGGAAGACTAGGTTAAGTACTTCGTCCGTAATAATAGGAATTGTGGTAAGCACGTGTTATACCTGCAAAAAATAGATTAGAATATAGCTGAAGTTGACTATCGAGGATCCTTGAACCACTGAGGATCCTTAGTCCCAGAAACAGCCATCAGAGATGGTTGATCTTCGAGGATCAAAGATCCTAGTCCCAACAATTGCCCCTAAACATGATAGGTGTGAATGGGGAACAGCTGTCATGTTTATCCGAGACGTTTTTTGAACCGAACCATTCCTAAAAATGTGATGTGACGGTCGCCTGCCATGATATCATTATCCCTAATAAATAGGGCTTCAATACTTATAACTTCTCCTTTATCATACCCAATATCATATTCCGGTGATAATCCTCAGGTATTCTTTTTTTCTCTCTCAAATTTTTCCTTCATTATCTTACTTCTTTTCTCGCAATCTTTGATCATGTCGAAGAAAAATTCGAAAGCCACCTATTGTTCTAGCCCTAGGGAAGTTGTTTCTGAACTTCGGACCCAAAATCTTCTTAAGGACCCAGCATCTGAAATCTGTAAATTCACCAACGAGGAGATCAAGAGTATTTCCAATTGCTTCCCCGACGGAACCGTGTTCAGACCCTATGAACCTCAGGTTAAAAGTGATTGTATCTCTAGTGTCTGGGTCTATTTTCTGGCACTGCCGTTCTTACTTGGCTTCTCTTATCCTTTCCCGGACTTGACAGAAACCCTATTTTTGTTCACCGGCATGAGCTACATTCATGCCATGCCGATGATATGGAGAACCCTACATACCATCGAAAGACTGATCAAAGAAAAGAATCTTGATTTCACTATCTCAGCCTTGTCTTGCTTGTACACTTTAGTCACCCATGGTTCCAGCCGATTTGTATTCAAGAGTAAACCCTCTCAGCCCCTTCCAGTGAACAAGACCACCCACAATGATCAGAGCTGGAAAAATCAGTTCGTCTTCGTCAGGAGAGATTCCATTCTGACCGGGAACACTTTGTTACCAGGGACTTTGGCAACCACATGTATTTTGGCTTTGAAACTTTTTAATTTATACAGGTGGTTGACTTGGTCTCTGGTCAGCGGACAGAAGACACGTTTGACTTTACCCTGTTGAATTTTCTCGGCTCATACACCCACTTTGGTCTAGGAACTGATACCGTGTTTTCTTTTCGCTTCTGGGTCACAATGGGCTTGGTCTGATGAAAACTTGACCTGTCAGCCTTGACTCTTCTCCCATTGCCTTCAGAGTGCCTTGTATCATAATGCCTTGAATATTTGAATGAAAACTTTTGTAGGCATTATGAGACATGGTTCTCTGATTGCGTCTATTATATGGAATGTACGGGAGACGATAATAGTTTCTTGCAATGTGACCGGGAATGCCACAGTTGAAACTGGTTTGTTTTTTAACAAAAAATCATTGTGTCGATTCCCAGTCTCGCTCTGTTGTGTGAGTTTGTTTTTCCATTTCTGGATTTATCATTAAGAACCTTACATTTAACATCCCAAGATCCCTTTTCTTTCACAAACGTAGGTGACAAATGTTTATTTTTGTTTTTAAGTTCACCACTTTTATTTAAGGACAGATCACTGCCTTCTGAAGTTCTAGAAAAAGAAACCAAACGATTATTTTTGCGCTTGAAAACAGAGCCCAACACACATTAGTGGTATTGTTATTTGAAACAGACAAAATAGGCAAATTTAAAGAAACAGATGAGTCAATGGGTGATTCATCATCTTCCTTAGTCCAATCCTCAATTATGACTTCATCTGCATACGAACTAGAGACATTAGAATCGTTCACCCCTGAGGTTAATTCAGTTGCCGAATCTGTATCAACCTTACCAGTTGCAGTTGGCTTACCATACTGCATACTTTTCTCCTTTTCTTTCTCTTCCTTGGAAAGAGAAAGACTTGTGTAGTTATTATTAACGGGGGTGGTACCATGTTATGGCCTAGACCTACACCTTTATGTTGTAAGGCCCCGAACCCCGGGAACCCCACAGTTGGTATTCATACAAAACACTTAAGAAAATAATTAAACTTGAAAACAGTTTCTTCCATTAAAACAAACATCTCAGAGTATAATTCAGCGAAAAACATAAATAATAAAATTAGTTCCCAAAACCCGGGAATTTGGCCCAAAATCAACATAGTTATCTTTAAATAAAAACTTTTAAAAACAAATGTTTAATAGTGAAACTTCAATTCCCGTATGCCCTTCACCGTCCAAGTAGCTTCGTGCACGTCCAAGCAATAAGGCATCCTCTTCCTAACCTGAAACTCACACTAACATGCACACAAAGTCAGCTTGAGCTGAGTGAGTTCATGTTTTAAGTAAATAACATCATTAAATAATAGTTATGATAGTCATACCAAAGTTTTAAAACGTAAAAGGATACATCCATCAAATCATCATTACCAAACTAAACATCCTCATACATACATATACAAAATGTATATGTAAACATCCTTTCAATTACATCTCTATATATATCACAGTATATATATATATATATAACATCCACGTATAACATCAGGGTCGAGCAAACGTACAACCCAAACACGTAACATCAATGCATGCAAACACAAAGTAGGCATACACAACATCAGTAGTCGAAACGACTACAACATCGCCAGATATAGGCCAAGAAATAATGTATATACATATATATATATTTAACATCCCAAGGCCTACCATATTCTAGCAAGCCTATATAAATTCGTTTAAAACCTTTCATCATGTGAGAAAACATTTAGGTGTGCATGCTAGCCCAAAAGTAAAAGAGTAAAAAGGGCATCAAGAACTCACCTGAAATCAATAGAACACCTACAACGAGCTAGAAATCCCTAAGTGCACAATCACAAGCAAGGGCCTGTAAATTATACCCAACACGTTACTAAACTAGACCGTAAGAACACTCTTGCCTAATGGGCCGCCCAAGGCCCAGCAACTTGGCCTAAGGCCCAGCAATTGGCCCAAGGCCTAACAACTTGGCCCAGGGCCCAATACTTGGCCCAAGGCCCAACAACTTGGCCCAAGGCCCAATAACTTGGACTAAGGCCCAACGACTTGGACCAAGGCCCAACGACTTGGCCCAAGGCCCAACGACTTGGCCCAAGGCGCAACGACTTGGCCCAAGGCCCAAGGATAGTCAAATCGGGTTGAATGCGCGTGTAATAAACCTTAAAACCATTTGTTAAACAAATCAGCCCCGAATGGAGAAAAGTCCATTTTAAATCTTTTCATTCATCAAGATTATGTCACCCGAGTTGATAGGGTTGACGGTTCCTTTTTACAACTCTTACTTTAACGTTTAAACGAAAATTCGCGCACCGCCAACTCGATTGACGAAGCACTAATCACAACAGCCCCGAGCATAAAAAAAATAATTTTTCCACAGCCCTTAAACCCTCCTAGGGCTATACAAACTGATTCTTTCGGTCACCCGATCAATTAACGCAAACTCAACAATTTGCAATTCTATACCCGATAAACCCTAGTTTTCAAACTAAAATCGATTGACCGACCTAAACACCTCCATTAGCCATGAAATTATAATATGATGTACATGTCATACCTAGCGGGATGTTGATGCAAAAACCTCACTTGAAACAGCCCCGGAAAAGCTCAATTGGGTAGCCACCCGGTTAGCCTACAACACGACGTTTTCGATCAATACGCGCAATATGAGGACCAATTAACATGAAAAAGACTTGGGGAATCGTAGTACATACCTTGAATTGAATTCTAAGGTTTAGAATTGGCTGCAAAAAAGAAAAATCGCGGGTCTTGGCCTTGATGTTTCTGCCAATCGCAACAGCCAAGGGGGGCTAGGGTTATGTTGTGTTATAACATAAGATATTACACTCTAGTCCCTCCGGATTGAGGTGTAAGGCAAACCGAAGGAATAGTTAGGTTCTTTAACGTACCGGGATAACGTAAAGGCTTCCGAGAAACGTCGGTTAAGTCCCGAGAGTTATACATACTCTTCAAGCTTTAGTTCTTGAAGCCGGAATTAACTGGTGTTACATATGTTCTTCCCATTTCAACTGTTTCTCTATCATTGACTTAATAACAGCACTAGAGAAATCAAATTTTTTAAAATTGAATTCAGGATTTTCGAATTTATTTGTCAATTTGACTATCTCTAGTAGCAGTTAGTTCAGCTATTTTATTTTTGGCATCTAAATGGTGACAGCACTTTATACTAAGGGTAGTATAGTGGATCCAGAGGATTAATGATCATTTGCTTATTAGTTTATTGATTTGAAATTTATTCTTATTTATGCAGTTTCCAATTTTTCAGGCCTTGCTGCAGACCTTGGGGGAATTAAGAGGGCAAAAGATTTCTTGCTTTGGATCCATTCGAGAGAGACTTTCAAGATGGTAAGAAGGATCATCAGCTGACTCGAGTGACGAAACTGCAAGCTCTTCAGAAACAACGTCAAGTAAGTTAACCCTGAAAATATAATGAGAAGAATAAAGTAATTAGAAAAAGGATAGAGTTAGAAAAACTTATCTTTTTCTTTTCTGTTGATGTAGGTGTTCAAAACTCAGGAAGCAAATCTTCAAAGAATCTCATGGCTCAATTTCAGCTGGAGGATGTGGACAAACCTGATCTCCTCCTGTTCTGTTGAGAGGAAACCCGTTAAGAGTTCCAGCCTCATTCCTTCAATGACTGTAATGACCCGTTCCAAAGCAGGAAGAAACAGAAAGAGGGGATCTGAAGCTGAAGTTCATGGTGCCCAGCGGTCATTGGATTTGATCTCCGAGGTAAGGATCCTTGATCCAATGTTGTAGAGTTTTAATCATATCTCGAAGTTTTCACATTTCTATAGGGTGTGGCCGGTGTCAAGGCGTTTTGGTAACGCCCGTTAATTCCGGTTTCAAGAATTAAAACTTGTAGAGTATGTATAATTCTCGGGATTTATCCGACGTTTCTCGGAAGTCTTTACGTCATCCCGGTACCATAAAGAACCTAAATTTTCCTTCCATTTTTCCTTACACTTCAATCTGGAGAGACTAGAGTGTAATACATTATGTTATAACATAAACTAACCCTAGCCCCCCCCCCCCCCCTCCTTGTTGCGATCGGCAGAAAGCAAGGACCCAAGACCCACGAATTTTTCTTTTTGCAGCCAAGTCTAAGCCTTAGAACTTCAATTAAAGGTATGTACTATGATTCCCCAAGTCTTTTACACCATAATTGATCATTATAACGCGCGTATTGATCGATTTATGGCTTGTTGTAGGCTAGCCGGGTGGCTGTCCAATTGAGCGTTTCGGGGCTGTTTTGAGTGAGGTTTTTGCACCAAAATTCTCCTAGGTATGTGTGGTACATCATACTTAAAAACCGTATTCATTGAAGGTGTTTAGGTTGGTCAATCGATTTTAGTTCGAAAACTAGGGTTTACCAGGTGTAGAATTGGCAATTGTTGAGTTTGATGCGTTAATCGATCGAATGACCAACCGAATCAGTTTGTACAGCCCTAGGGGGGTTTAAGGGCTGTGGGAAAATTAAATTTTTGGAACTCGGGGCTGTTTAGGTTGGCGATTAGCTAATCGAGTCGGTTGTGCGCAAATTGTCGTTTAAACGTTAAAGTGAGTGTTGTAAAAAGGAACCACCACCCATATTGACTCGTGTGGTATGTTTATGATAAATGAGCAGGTTATGATGGGGATTCGGTCCATTTGGGGCTGATTTTCTTGACAAATGATTTAAGAACTTATTTCGCGCGTATTCGACTCGATTGGCTTGCAAGCGAGTAAATTGTACATCATGGTTAACCCTGATCATGATAGTAGGGTGGGTGCGATTAATTGAAAGGTTTTAGGGGCTGAGGTAAAGTAATTGGGTATGGGTTGGGCCTCGGGCCAAGTGGTTGGGCCTCGGGCCAAAGTGTTGGGCTTGAACGGCCCATTAGGCAAGTATGTTCTTACGGTCTAGTTTAGTGACGCGTTGTGTGCAATTTACAGGCCCTTACTTGTGAGTGTGCACTTAGGGACTTCCTAACCCGTTGCAGGTGTTTGGTTGATTTCAGGTGAGTTCTTGATGCCCCGTTTAACTCTTTTTAAGTTTTGGGCTAGCATGCACACCTAAGAGATTTTGCTTGATGAAATGTTTTAAACTGTTTTGCATAGGCTTGCTAGTATTGGTAGGCCTTGGAATGTTATAGAATGTGTGTATGTATATATATTATTGTATGGCCAATATTTGGCGAATGTTGTAGTCGTTATCGACTACGGAATGTTACGTATGCCTACTTCGTTTTTGCATGCGTTGAATGGAATGTTACGTGTTGGGGTTGTACGTTTTCTCGGCCCTAAATATTATTATTGAATGTTATATATATATATATATATATATATATATATATATATATATATATATATATATTTATATATATTTATTTATTTATATATATAGTAATGCACGTATAGAGATGTTCATACGTAAGGATGATTATTTATTAAATGTGATAACCTAACTGATGTATTTCCATTTACAATTTTAAAACCGTTGGAATGATTATTAAGACTTTTGTTACTTATTTAAAACCTGAACTCACTCAGCTTAAGCTGACTTTGTGTGCATGTTAGTGTGAGTTTCAGGTTAGGAGGAGGATGCCTTATCGCTTGGACGTGCACGAAGCTACTTGGACGGTGAAGGGCATACGAGATTAGAAGATTTTATTATTAAACATTTCTTTTAAAAAAAATTTATTAAAGATAATTATGTTGGTTTTGGGCAAAATTCCCGGGTTTTGGGAACTTATTTTATTATTTACATTTTCCGCTGAATTTTACTCTGAAATTGGTTGCTTAATGGAACGATTGATTTCTTTTGGTTTAAATATTTTATAAGTGTTGGTATGATTACCAACTGTGGGGTTCCTGGGTTCGGGGCCTTACAGTTTTATGAGGAGAGTATCACTGCTATGAAGAAAGAACTGGCCAAGCATCGCACCGGCATCGTTCTGAAGGATACCCTGTTAGGACTTGGATTTTTAGTATCCTAAGCAAAGGATATGTTCAGGATAACTTCAGGATACAGTATCCTCCCAAGCAACGGGTATCTTTAATATATTGTCATAGTAACAGTTCAACCGCCTTTCTTTGATGTTTACCAGGTCATACAACTTCACATGATCTCCTAAAGATTCGGACCACTAAGCAACTGTTACACGTGGGATTTTTGGTATCTTGAAATGCGGTATATTCAGGATAACTTCAGGATGTAGTATCCTTGTAACGCCCGTTAATTCCAGTTCCAAGAGTAAAACTTGTAAAGCATGTATTATTCTCGGGATTTAACCGACGTTTCTCAGGAGCCTTTACGTCATCCCGGTACGTTAAAATTTTCCACCCAAGTTGCTACACACTACTTACTGGAGGGACTAGAGTGTAATTTATTTTATATCATAATATTAAAATAGAAAAACCCTAACCCTAACTCTATGCGCAGCCGATCGGCCTCAAGACCCCCCCCCCCCCCCGCTGCTTGTTTTTCTTCTGCCCAGCCAAGTTTCAGCCATGAAAACTTCAATTCAAGGTCGGTTTATGATTCCCCATGTCTTTTACACCTTAATTGATCATATTAACGCGCTTATTGGTCGTTAAGGTTGAGTTTTGATGATAACAGTTTGCTGACAGATTCGTATACGTTTATTGTAGGGTCTGTAAAGCGATGATAATCCATTGTTATTGATCGATTCTTGATTCCATGATGTTCTAATTTGATTCTAGTTTCCAGAAAGGTATAATACGTAATTTTTGGACGAGATTTAAATGGTTTTTATGAATTTATAAATTGAGTGTCAAAGCTGATGCGGGATGACGGATCTGGCCTGTCTTCCCGACGTCATAACCTTTTTTCGACAGGTCCAAATTGGTTGGTTCCACTTCTGAAAGTTAGTATTTTGAGTTAGGAACCAAACCCAATTGGAATCGTTTAATTTGGTTCGGTAATGAATTTTATAAAAATAAAACCATTTTGTTGCGCACTGAAATAGCTGCACGTACCTTACTGTGTTGGAGGAATTTTTATAATTTTTTGTCCAATAGAAAAATATAATAAAAATATTTTTATAAACCTAAGACATTTATTAAAGTCTTTTAAAAATTTAATAATTTATTTCAAAGGTTATCCTATGTAATTAAATGCATCTTCGCATACTAAAATCTACACATTTTACTCGTTATTAATCGATAAGTTTGTTTTAGGCTTAACCGGTGGATTTGGTTAGTTGAAAGGTTTTAGGGGCTAAGGTAAAGTAATTGGGTATGGGTTGGGCCTTGGGCCAAGTTTTTGGGCCTTGGACCAAGTTGTTGGGCCTTGGGCCAAAGTGTTGGGCTTGAACGGCCCATTAGGCAAGAGTGCTCTTACGGTCTAGTTTAGTAACGCGTTGCGTATAATTTACAGGCCCTTGCTTGTGATTGTGCACTTAGGGATTTCCTAGCTCGTTGCAGGTGTTCGATTAATTTCAGGTGAGTTCATGATGCCCCCTTTTTAACTCTTTTAAATTTTGGGCTAGCATGCACACCTAAATGTTTTCTTACATGATGAAATGTTTTAAACGATTTTATATAGGCTTGCTAGTATATGGTAGGCCTTGTGATGTTAAATATATATATATATACATTATTGCTTAGCCTATATTTGGCGATGTTGTAGTCGTTTCGACTACTGATGTTGCGTATGCCTACTTTGTGTTTGCATGCGTTGATGTTACGTGTTTTGGTTGTACGTTTGCTCGACCCTGATGTTATACGTGGATGTTATATATATATATATATATATATATATATATATATATATATATATATATATATATATATATATATATATATATATATATATATATATATATATATTGTTATATATATAGGGATGTACTTGAAAGGATGTTTATATATACCTTTTGTATATGTATCTATGAGAATGTTTAGCTCTCGGCAATGATGATTTAATGGATGCACTTGATGTGTTGTAAAACAGACGTATTTTTTGCACATTTTATCTACGTAATATATTATAGTTTATGTGTTATAACTCGTTTTATATAGGTTTTACGTATGTTTATTTATATTGTAGGTTATGGGTTACTAGGAAGAAGAAACCGAGCTTTTCGAGCATGTTAAGGGCCTTTTACGCATACAAGTTCAAGACAAAGCTCAAAGTCCGACCCAAATGCATCATGGAGGCCCAAGTCTTACCTTTATATCATAAAATAAAAAAAATAAAAACCTAACAGCCCTAGGTTCTGGCCGATCGCAGCAGGAGAAGAAAGGAGGAAGGAAGAAAAAGTTTTTTCGGCTTAGGGTTTGATCGTGTGACGGCTAGGGAAGGAAGAAGACACAAGAACCAAGCCTCAGGGACGTTTCTCATCAGTTGTAGCAGCCAAGAACAGCCCGGAATTCATCCATATCCTTTCTTTTCATAACATTGTTCATCATCTTTTATACTTGTTCAATTGATTACTAGTTTTGCGATTGATTGAAAGGTTGAAGTGTTTATGAGTAGGATTGATTGTTGAATGATTTTTGAGATGATTGGTATGAGTTTTATGGTGATTTTATTGATTATATGCTGCTGTCCAAATAATATGTTCGGCTAAACTTGTTAGTTCTACCTAGGGATGATGATTATTGTTAGTGTTTGATAGGTTTTATGGATTGTTTGATTGATAGACTTGAATTGCCATTGTAAAGTTTGATTTAGACATGAAATAGGTTGTGTTTAAGGGCCGGAAATATTGGTGATTCGTTGCATAAACCCCATGTGTTGTTTAATTAGTTTTGTATTGATTGATCGGTGCATTGTTTGATTCTAGACTTGGTGTTTAGGGTTTGTTTGCGGTAGGAACAACCGTAGGGTTTTGTTGCATGATTATTTGGTTAAAGTGCAGCGGTTAGACACCTTCTTTGAGACCGAGAGGTGATAAGAAGTTAGGGTTGTCTCATTGCCTTTGCATGCTAGAATAAGGATTGCGCGAGAGCGAGTTCGTTCTTGTCAGGTTTAGGTGTTTTGAGCGACTAGTTGATCTATTTTAGTTTAAGTTGAATTGTTCCTCTATCCTTGGTTGTGTAGTATTCATTGCCATTACGGTCGAGTGTTGGTGAGACCGAGAGGTGATCCTTCATTAGAACACGTTAGCAATTGTTTCCCGGTTTGGTCGTTTTAGGCGATTTTGAGTAGTTTAGGCTTGTTGAGTGAGACCGAGAGGTGATCCAGTGAGCCCGAGCGATCCTTAGTCGTGTCATCTTTAGGGACCGGTGTCTTGAAGTCATTCAATCCATTAGCTTGTTAGGCCTACAATTTGATTCAGACCTAGGTAGACGTTTTTCTCCATCCGAAGTCAACTCAGTTAGTTTGTCGTTTAGTTTTCTATTTTAGGTAACTTTTGTCAGTCAGTCTAGTTAGTTCAGTTAAGTAAGTAAAAAAATCAAAAATCAATATATTATTATTCTAAGGTAGGTCTCGTCTAGGGTTAGTAATCGTTAGCGTCTTACGTGTCCACGTGTTCGATACTCGGACTTCCTAGGTCTATACTACTTGCCATCGTTACACTTGCCGGTTGTGTGTAGTTTTAGGACTTTCATTTTAATATTAAAGCTTAGTTGTGAGAGTCATTATTACAGGGTTATTAGACACACATCAGCACTCTTTTATTTTTAAACTTTTGGTATGACTATCATAATTGTTACTACTGATATTATTTACTTAAAACTTGAACTCACTCAGCTCAAGCTGACTTTGTGTGCATGTTAGTGTGATTTTCAGGTTAGGAAAATGATGCCTTATCGCTTGGACGTGCACGAAGCTACTTGGACGGTGAAGGTCATACGTGCATGGAAGAATGTAATTTGAACAATTTTATTTTAAATGGCTTTATGAATTATACTTAAAATTGGTTTTGAGTAAAATTCTCGGGTTTTAGGAAACTTACTTCACAATTTATGTTTTCCGCTGAATTTACGCTCTGAGATGTTTATTTTAATGGAAGAAACCGTTTTCAAGTTTAATTATTTTCATAAGTGTTTTGTATGAATACCACCTGTGGGGTTCCCGGGGTTCGGGGCCTTACAAGTTTGTATCAGAGCCATGGTTCGAGGGATCCGAGCATCCCCGAATGCTTGGACTCGAACTGTAAGAAAAGAGACCAATATGCCCACCTCGAGTAGCTGCACGCCAAGAGGTAACTTTAAATTATTTAGTCATTCCTTTGAATTTGAAAGTTTCCAGTATGTGATTAATTTTAAAGTGTTAGATAGAATGCTAATGTGGTTAGGGGCAGGGGGTGCTTAGAACGGGCCGGTGAAGTAAATGACTAATAACACTTGATCAACATTATTAGCAGTTTACCCTTACCTTCCATGTTTTAAATACCACTTGTGTCTGACTATGTTAGGGTTCCGTCTTTGTAGGGATAGGATTTGGCTAACTCTCGAGTCGTTAGCGTTAAAGTTTATCTTATTCCCTAAATTCTCCTGTTCATTTCTTATCCTCTCGAACGCTTTGCGCGTAATTGTTTAGCTGAGGCGTAGCATGCTGTCACTCTGGGTTCCTTGGTACTTGACCGCTTAAATTCCTCACTCCTTCAAGAATGTATGAGCAACTGTTTAGCTAAGTAGGAGCGTGATGTTATCCCAGATACCTTTCTACTTGATGAATTACCGGTGTCAGTCTTATTTGATTCGGGCGCCAGTATAAGTTTTGAGTCTACCGCTTTTTGTTCCTCGTTGAATAAATCACCCGAGCACGTAGTCGATGTGTTTGAGGTTGAGGTCGCCGTAGGAAAATCTGTTTCCGTGTCTAGGGCTACCGTCGGTGATGTTCCTATCGTTCGGGATTTCCCAGATGTAATTCCAGATGATTTGTTAGATGTGCCGCCGGACCGCGAGCTCGAGTTCTAGATAGATCTTGTGCCGGGCGCAAAACCCGTTGCTCGAGCCCTTATCGTCTAGCACCGAATAAGATGAAAGAACTTATGGCCCAGTTGGAATACTTGCTCGACAAGGGCTTCATTCTACCGAGCATCTCACCTTGGGGTGCCCCGGTCCTGTTCGTTATGAAGAAGGAAGGTAGCATGCGAATGTGCATTGACTACCGTGAATTGAATAAGCTCACTGTTAAGAATCGGTACCCTCTCCCAAGGATCGACGACATATTTGATCAGCTCCAAGGAGCTAGTTGGTTCTCGAAAATCGACCTTAGGTCCGGGTATCATCAGTTGAAGATTCGGGAAGAAGATATTCCTAAGACTGCCTTCCGCACTCGTTATGGGCACTACGAATTCCTCGTGATGTCTTTCGGTTTGACCAATGCACCGGCTGCGTTCATGGATCTTATGAGCCGGGTGTGTAGACCGATGCTCGACCGTTCAGTTATTGTATTCATCAATGACATTATGGTATATTCCAAAAATGAATCCGATCACACCGGTCATCTCATGGAAGTTTTGGAAGCTCTGCGACAGAACAAGTTGTATGCGAAGTTTTCTAAGTGTTCTTTTTGGTTGCGCGAGGTTCAGTTCTTGGGCACGTTATTAACCCGAGTGGTATTTTGGTTGATCCTGCAAAGGTGGAAGCCGTGAATGAATGGGAGTCTCCTAAGTCTCCATCTGAAATCCATAGCCTTCTGGGTTTGGCGGGGTATTACCGCCTCTTTATTCCCAATTTTTTTCTAAAATTGCTTCTTCACTGACCAGGTTGACTAAGAAGATTGTTAAGTTCGTTTGGGGTACTGAGCAGGAGGAGGCTTTTCTCGAGTTGAAGAACAGGTTGACGCATGCCCCGATTTTAGCTCTACCTGATGGCACCGACGATCTGGTGGTTTATTCTGATGCCTCTTATCAGGGGCTTGGGTGTGTTTTGATGTAGTGAGGTCGAGTCATCGCTTATGCCTCACGGCAGTTCAAGCCTCACGAAGCGAATTATCCTACTTACGATTTGGAGCTTGAAGCCGTTGTGTTCGCGCTTAAGTTGTGGCGGCATTATTTGTACGGTGTTCCCTGCGTTATCTATACCGATCATAAGAGTTTAAAGTATTTCTTTGAACAAAAGGAACTGAATATGCGCTAGTGTCGATGGTTGGAGTTGATTAAGGATTATGATTTGGAGATTATGTACCACCCAGGTAAGGCTAACGTGGTGGCTGACGCATTGAGCCGGAAAGAGAGACCAAAGCCGATTCATGTAAAATCTTACCAGCTCATCCTTAAACCTGACATTTTGAAACAAATAGCCAACGTCCAGAATGAAGCATTGCAGGTGGAATTGATTATATCAGAGCGTATATGGGGTCAGGAAAAGTTTTTGGAAGACGTCGGTGATGGGGTGAAGTATAAGGATGGGCGTTTATGGGTACCGAGGTATGGAGGTTTCAGAGGTAAAATTTTAGATGAGGCGCACAAGTTGCGCTATTCCATTCATCCGGGCACGACCAAGATGTACCAAGACTTGAAAAAGAATTATTGGTGGCCTGCGATGAAGTTTGAGGTGGCTCAGTATGTAAGTAAGTGTTTGACATGTCTGCAAGTTAAGGCCGAGCATCAGAAGCCGTTTGGGAAACTTCAGCCGTTGGAAATACCTGAGTGGAAATGGGAGCATCTTACTATGGATTTCGTGACTAAACTGCCTCGTACTCCTAGGGGTAATTATGACACCATTTGGGTAATCGTGGATAGACTGACCAAGAGCGCTCACTTCTTGCCGATTCGAGAGACTTTTAATTCTGAGCAGCTGGCCAATATGTTTATTCATGAGATCGTCTCTAGGCACGGGGTTTCGGTATCTATTGTTTCGGATAGGGATAAGCGTTTCACCTCCAGGTTTTGGAAAAGGTTTCACGAGGATATGGGCACCAAACTCCTCATCAGTACTGCTTATCACCCGCGGACGGATGGTCAGTCTGAGAGGACCATTCAGACTCTCGAGGATATGTTGCGGGCTTGTGTTATCGACTTGGTGGTAGTTGGGATCGTCACTTACCGTTGGTAGAGTTCTCGTATAATAACAGTTATCACGCCACGATTGGGATGCCACTGTTTGAGATGCTGTATGGTAGGAGGTGTAGGACTCCAGTCTGTTGGGGTTCCATTGGACAGAAACAGTTGGGTGGTTTGGAGGTGGTTTAGACTACGACGGAGAAACAGGATAAGATTAAGGCTTTTATGAAGGTCGCACATGATCGTCAAAAGTCTTATGCGGATAAAAGGCGAAGGCCTATCGTGTTTGAGACTGGGGACCGGGTTATGTTGAAGGTTTCTCCTTGGAAGGGCATTATTCGTTTTCGTAAGAGGGGGAAGCTTAGTCCGAGGTTCATTGGTCCGTTTCGTACATTGTCCCGTGTTGGTGAGGTAGCATATAGGCTGGAATTGCCTGATGAGCTCACGGGGATTCATCCTACTTTCCACGTGTCCCATCTGAGGAAATGCTTAGAAGATGAAGAGGCCCATGTGCCTGTTGATGATATTGAACTCGATAGTAAGCTAAACTACGTCGAGCAACCGATTGCTATTCTTGACCGTCAGGAGAGGCGTCTGAGTAATAAGGCGGTTAGGCAGGTGAAGGTGCAGTGGAGACACCATAGGGGTTCTGAGGCTACTTGGGAGTCCGAGGACGAGATGATGAAACTCTATCCACAGTTGTTCCTGTCGCGTCGGGATTCGGGGACGAATGACGTTATAAGGGGGTGTACTTGTAAAGCCCATTAATTCCAGTTCCAAGAGTAAACCTTGTAAAGTATGTATTATTCTCGTGATTTAACCGACGTTTCTCGGGAGCCTTTACGTCATCCCGGTACGTTAAAATTTTGTAACTTTCCACCCAAGTTGCTACACACTTCATACTAGAGGGACTAGAGTGTAATTTGTTTTATATCATAATATTAAAAAAGAAAAACCCTAACCCTAACTCTATGCGTAGCCGATCGGCCTCAAGACACCCCCCCCCCCCCCCCGCTGCTCGTTTTTCTTCTGCCCAGCCAAGTTTCAGCCATGAAAACTTCAATTTAAGGTTGGTTTTATGATTCCCCATGTCTTTTACACCTTAATTGATCATATTAATGCGCTTATTGGTCGTTAAGGTTGAGTTTTGATGATAACATTTTGCTGACAGATTCGTATACGTTTATTGTAGGGTCTGTAACGCAATGATAATCCATTATTTTTGATCTATACTTGATTCCATGATGTTCTACTTTGAGTCTAGTTTCCAGAAAGGTATAATACGTAATTTTTGGACGAGATTTGAATGGTTTTTATGAATTTATAAAATCGAGTGTCAAAACTGATGCGGGACGACGGATTCTGACCTGTCTTCCCGACGTCATAATCTTTTTTTGACAGGTCCAAATTGGTTGGTTCCACTTCTGAAAGTTATTATTTTGAGTTAGGAACCAAACCCAATTGGAATCGTTTAATTTGGTCCGGTAATGAATTTTATAAAAATAAAACCATTTTGTTGCGCACTGAAATAGCTGCACGTACCTTGCTGTGTTGGAGGAATTTTTATAATTTTTGTGTCCAATAGAAAAATATAATAAAAATATTTTTATAAACCTAAGACATTTATTAAATTCTGGTAAAAATTTAATAATTTATTTCAAAGGTTATCCTATGTAATTAAATGCATCTTCGCATGCTAAAATCTACACGTTTTACTCGTTATTAATCGATAAGTTCGTTTTAGGCTTAACCGGTGGATTTGGTTAGTTGAAAGGTTTTAGGGGCTGAGGTAAAGTAATTGGGTATGGGTTGGGCCTTGGGCCAAGTTGTTGGGCCTTGGGCCAAAGTGTTGGGGTTGAACGGCCCATTAGGCAAGAGTGCTCTTACGGTCTAGTTTAGTAACGCGTTGCGTATAATTTACAAGCCCTTGCTTGTGATTGTGCACTTAGGGATTTCCTAGCTCGTTGCAGGTGTTCAATTGATTTTAGGTGATTTCATGATGCCCCCTTTTTAACTCTTTTAAATTTTGGGCTAGCATGCACACCTAAATGTTTTCTTACATAATGAAATGTTTAAAACGATTTTATATAGGCTTGCTAGTATATGGTAGGCCTTGGGATGTTAAATATATATATATATATATATATATATATACATTATTGCTTGGCCTATATTTGGCGATGTTGTTGTCGTTTCGACTACTGATGTTGCGTATGCCTACTTTGTGTTTGCATGCGTTGATGTTACGTGTTTGGGTTGTACGTTTGCTCAACCCTGATGTTATACGTGTATGTTATATATATATATATATAGGGATGTACTTGAAAGGATGTTTATATATACCTTTGTATATGTATGTATGAGAATGTTTAGCTCTTAGCAATGATGATTTAATGGATGCACTCTTTTATTTTTAAACTTTTGGTATGACTATCATAATTGTTACTACTGATATTATTTACTTAAAACTTGAACTCACTCAGCTCAAGCTGACTTTGTGTGCATGTTAGTGTGAGTTTCAGGTTAGGAAGAGGATGCCTTATCGCTTGGACGTGTACGAAGCTACTTGGACGGTGAAGGGCATACGTGGATGGAAGAATGTAATTTGAACAATTTTATTTTAAATGGCATTATGAATTATACTTAAAATTGGTTTTGGGCAAAATTCCCGGGTTTTAGGGAACTTACTTCACAATTTATGTTTTCCGCTGAATTTAGACTCTGAGATGTTTGTTTTAATGGAAGAAACCGTTTTCAAGTTTAATTATTTTCATAAGTGTTTTGTATGAATACCAACTGTGGGGTTCCCGGGGTTCGGGGTCTTACAATCCTCCAAAAGACAAGAAACGGTCAACAATTAATAAAGCATTAAAGATTGTAGACATTGGAGGGAGTTACAACTCATTTATAACAAAGATATGCAGGCCATAACCGCTCCAAGATCATAATCAAGACAATTAATGCTCTTTATTGCTAGTTATTATCTAGTGATCCTTCTTGTAACTATAAATAGGGTTGTTTAGATCATATAGGACACACAATTTACACTCTAGCTATAGCATTACTCTGTAAACACGATCTAGAGAAGAAAGCTCCAAACATTTGTAACCTTTTTCGATTATTAATAAACTGGTGGTGATAGTTTTAACCACCCGGGGTTTTTTTCTTGTTATCCTCAGGATAACAGGTTTTTTCCTCGCAACATATCCTTGTGTCATTGCACTTACGTTCATTTCTATCAAGCACCTAAACCTCACTTACTAATTTGGTTACGAAATTACACTTGTTTATTTTTATCCAAAAAAGTTTGGCGCCAATCGTGGGGCAATCAGTGCTTCAATCTTTCAAAATCGTTTATTTCATTCTCTATCACCTTCATCCTTTCATCATGTCTTCACAACCAAAAACCAGCTCCATTTTTGCTCCGGTGGTCAAGTGTTAACCCTGGTCCTCCACCAGTCCCGAAGAAGAACACTCAACCCAGAAGAGAACTTCCACCGTACCCGGAACCTCTACACTGGTAGATCCGGTTATATCTAACAATGACATTTTTGCTTTGATGAAACAGGTCAAAACTCACATGGAGCAGCAAGAAAAGACCAACTCAAGGTTATTCAAGGAAATTGAAGGGATCAAAAAGAAACCAGGGCATGAGAATACTCCAATCATGCCCAGGGTTCTTGATTATGATTCTCCAGGATCATCTATCCTTTAGAATCCCGGATCCTTGGAGACACAACCAACAAGGATCCCGTCTCAGCAGCAATCAGGATATTGAGGAATCTGTCCTCCGGTATCCTCGGAGTTACCCAGCAACAAGGATCCCGTCTCAACAGCAATCTGGATCTGTGCAGGATAAGAGGATATCCCCTTGAGATAGCCAGGGAATTACAGAAAATGAAGGATATGATTTCCAATATCCCGGGGATAATCCGTCCCATAGCTGAAGTTCCGGTAGGCAGTCACAGATTATCCAGGTTCACTTGGCCTATATGCGACGTGGAGATCCCCAGGAAATTCCAGACACCCAGCATGAAACTGTACGATGGCACTATGTATCCTGAGGAACACATAGCTCAATATAGAGAGAGGATGGATTTGGTTAACCCAATTCCCGCTGAAATCAAAGAAGCCTGTTTATGTAAGGGATTTGGTTCAACAGTAACGGGGCTGGCCCTCAAATGGTTATTAAGTATTCCTTCCAATACTATTACTTCCTTTGCTCATTTGATTAACTTATTCAATAATCAGTTTTCTTGTATTAGATCTTTTGAGAAAATGACATGTAACTTATATAGAATTGTTCAACCTAATAATGAATCCCTAAGGGATTACATAACTAGATTTAGCAGGGAAGCTTTGATATCCCCAACCTTGACATGGCGGCTGCTGTTGAAGCTCTCAAGATGGAGTTAAAGAAGGATTCATCCTTCTATGACGATCTTTTCATGACTCCATGCAGGAATCTTGATGAAGTCAGAAACAGGGCATTAAGATACATACGGCTAGAGGATGATAAAAGGCTCATAGAAGTTTGGTTATCCCGAAGTATGAGTCGACCAACAGGAAGTCTGACCCTCCACAGAAGTTCTCTAGGCCCAAGCCTTATTCCAAACAAGATACCTCCAGGATAAACGTCGGGGATGAAAATGAGGACGATGAGGAGTATCCTAAAATCTCCGAATATTGTTTTAATATTTATATTGGTGGTGTAATATCTGCCATGCAGGATTTAGGTGACAAGGCCAGATGGCCCAAGAAAAGTGAGAAGCCCGGATCCAGCAAAGACAAGTCTAAATGGTGTGCATTCCATGAAGACTTTGGCCATCGCACTGATGATTGTATAGCACTTCGGAAGGAGATAGGATACCTTCTTAGAAAAGGACACCTGAAGGAACTATTTGGAAGAAACAAGAACAAAATTCAGGATCCTGTCAAGATACCTGAAAGGGCACCTTCTCCACCACCCAGAGCCAAGGTTGTATCCTTTATCTCGGGAGGATCGGACATTTGTGGAACCTCGTATTCAGCAGCTAAGAAACGTTCCAAAGAAACGAAGATGGACAATGGAGAAAGACCTCTTCGTACTTCCACGTTGACAACTCAAAGAATCATCTCCTTCGATGAGGAAGATCGATGTGATCTTGTTGATGCCAACCATGATGGTTTGGTAATTACTTTATGTATAGCTAACTATTTTGTGCGCAGGATACTCGTTGATGGAGGAAGCTCTGTGAACATTATCCAGATGGATGCATTGAAGAAAATGGATATCCCGGAAATGGAGATTATCCCAAAGTCCTCAGTTCTTGTGGGATTCAGTGGCAAAACCAAAACCACATTGGGAAAAATTAAACTTCCAATATATATTGAGGGAACTAACTCCCTACAAAAGTTTTGTGTTATTGACTCTTTATTTTGTTGTAATGTGATATTAGGCAGGCCATGGATCCATAGCATGGAGGAAGTACCATCAACCTATCATCAATGCATGAAACTACCAAGTCCGTGGGGAGTTATCAAGATTGAAAGCAATCAGCAAGACGCAAAAGAATGTTATGCATCATCAATGAAGTGGACTACAAAGCCCACTCAGGCATAGCAATTACAGAAACAACCAGGGAAGGTCCTGTAGGCTAGAGACCAAGAAGTGAAGGAAGTATCCTTGGATTCTAAGGATGCCAAGATCAAAGTATTGTTAGGATCAAGTATGCCTGAGGATATCGAACAAAGATTGGTATCCTTCTTAAAGAAAAGAGCCTCTACATTTGCCTAGAAACATGAAGATATGATAGGTATCTCTAATTCCATAATTACTCATAAACTTGGTATAGATAAATCTTTCAGGCCTGTACATCAAAAGCGAAGGAAATTTGCTCCTGAGAGAAACATTATCATACAAGAAGAAGTGCAGAAGCTGCTCAAGACCAAAATGATAAGAGAAGTCCACTACCCTAGATGGTTAGCCAATGTAGTAGTAGTCCAAAAGAAGAATGGAAAGTGGAGAGTGTGTGTGGACTTCGCAGACCTGAATAAGGCCTGTCCAAAAGACCCATTTCCACTCCCACACATTGATTCAATGGTGGATGCAACTGCTGGTCATGAACTGCTAACCTTCATGGATGCATCCTCAGGATTTCAACAAATTCAAATGGAGCCTTCAGATCAAGAAGACACAGCCTTCACAGGTATATACTGTTATACTGCAATGCCTTTTGGATTAAAAAATGCAGGGGCAACATACCAAAGGCTGGTCAACATGATGTTCAAAGACCAACTGGGGGACAGGATGGAAGTCTACATCGATGACATGGTGGTAAAGTCAAGGAGCGCTGAGGATCATCTCAAAGACTTGGCAACAGCATTTGACATCCTGGATGAATACAACATGACGTTGAATCCAGCCAAGTGTCATTTTGGGGTTAAAGCAGGAAAATTCCTTGGATACATTGTCACCCTTAAGAGGAACAGAAGCAAGCCCTGAGCAAATCAAGGCCATCCTGGATATCAAATCACCAAGGAACGTCAAAGATGTCCAAAGATTGACCTGAAGAATTGCTGCTCTCAACAGATTCATCTCAAGATCTTCAAAGAAAGGTAAAGACTTCTATGATATCCTGAGGAAGAATCAAAAATTCGAATGGGGAGAGTAGCAAGAAAGAGCTCTAATATCCTTGAAGGAATACTTATCCTCAGCGCCACTCCTGATGAAGCCAGTTGATAGTGAACCATTATCCTTGTACTTAGCCGTTTCTGGGAGTGCAATAAGTGTTGTCTTGGTCAAAGATCATGAAGGTCAACAACATCCAATATATTATGTAAGTAAAAGCCTAATAGATGCTGAATCCAGGTATTCTTATCTTGAAAAGTTAATTTTAGCACTTATAATGGCTTCTACTAAATTAAGACATTATTTTGAAACTCATGTTATCCATGTAAAAACTAACTATCCTATTAAGGTTGTTTGAGAAAACCAGAAATGTCAGGAAGGATGGTAAAATGGGTTGTCAAACTTAGTGCATACGATATACTGTATGAACCAAGGATAGCCATCAAATCACAGGCACTTGCCGACTTTGTGGCTGATTTTAGCCAGGATATACTCGAAGACGTGGAAAAAGAAGTTCACCACTTGGAAATCAAGGAAAGTTGGACCTTGCATACATATGGTGCCTCCAACATAAGATGAACAGGTCTTGGTATCCTACTAAATCGCCACAGGGGTACATTATACCTCTATCCATATCCTGTGAAATTCAGGCTACTAATAAGGAGGCTGAATATGAAGCCTTAATAGCTGGTTTACAATTAGCTAAGGATATGAAAGTCAGGTATCTTCAAGTTTATGTTGATTCTTTGTTACTAGCTAACCATTTTAATGGCTCTTATGCAGTGAATGTAGAAAACATTTGCAAAATATTTAAAAATAGTTAAGAAATTTGCTATGTGTTTCGAAACATTTGATATAGTACAGGTACCAAGGGAAGAGAACACTAAAGCAGATGTCTTAGCAAATTTAGCATCAGCTCTCAAGATACCAGACGATATCAAGATACCCATCGTTCATATCTTGACTCCAGCAACAAAAAAGAACCATGAAGTCATGGAGACTTCGTTACCTGAAGACAATCCAATATCCTGGACCAGTCACATAATACGGTATCTTCAGGATAACATGATCCCAGAAGGAGAAAATCCCAGAGCATTCCGAATGAACGTCACCCAGTATATTATCCTAAATGATGTGTTGTATAGAAAATCACTTGTAGGTCCATACTTGAGATGCTTGATGGTTGGGTAAAAGTTAGCTAGTTTTATATATTAATTAGTTATATTTAGTTAACTAATCGAATGAACATCGGTACTTCAAGCATTGTTTACGTGTTTCAGGATATTGGAAGCTATGGAGCTTAACGAGGATATTTACGGGCTTGAAACGAAGATCGAGAAATGAGAGATTGGACGTGCACGCATCACGAGGCATTCAAGAAAAGGAAAGATGAAAATCTGATATTTTACATCTTCGCGATACGCGAAGATGAAAAGAAGGGCAACTTCGCGATACGTGAAGTTGCAGTATGTCAGTTGCGACTATTTTGTCCTTCGCAATACGCGAAAAAGCATGCTGGGACATCTTAGCGATACGCGAAGATGCTTAAGTCGGCCAAAAATTTAGGTTTTTCCTTATATAAACCCCTTAACCTCCCCATTCGGCTATTATCGACTTCCAGAGGCAGAAGAGGTGTCCTAGGGCGACTTTCAACCATCCTGAAACTTCCGGTTTGTCCTACGATCGTATGTTTATCAAGATAAGTGCTTTAACGATTATGTCGATGTCCGGCTAGTCGTGTGTGTTCGTTCTAGGCTAAGGTTTTGTGTAATATACTGTTATGATCAGATTCTTGTGCTTCATGAATATAGCTTGATTAATTTTATATGATTTTTCTTGCTTAATTAGTATTTGGTTGATTAAAGCTTGAGTTTGCGGTTACTGATTTGTGTAACGTTTGTTTGGTTGTTCATCAACACTTAGGGTTAAGCTTTTGTGTCATTGAACTAGAATCATCAAACCTTAGCATTGAGTTAATCATCTTAGACATAGAATTGGTAATTGTGGTGTCTGGGAGCATTTGTCTCAACAATTCGGTTAGGGTATCTTTTGTCATCATAAATCAAACCATAGGACTAGCAATTATTATAATACCAAAGACTAAAGAATTTGTGATTAACGTATGGAACACATAACCCAAACCTAGAATGAATGCTTTTTAATTAATATTGTTTACAACTCTTTTTAAGTAATCATTAGTTTTAATTAAATCTTTTTCTAAAAACCGCTTGACATCGTCTGTCCGCTTAGATTAAATAATTAGTTATAAATCAAATAAACTTGCACTTTCCTTGAGTCCCTGAGGAGACGACCTTACTTACCCGTACTAGTTATAGGTATTTAAGTCTTTAATTAATTGTTTTTTAGTAGACCGCGACGGCCTAGGTCAAAATGGCGCCGTTGCTGGGGACTCAACGCGCTTAGTGCTAGTTTAGTTTAGTTTAAATTTAGCGTAATTTAGTTAATTTTAGTTTAAATTCTTTTCTTTGTTGATTTTATGCAGAGTGTACTTGTTTGTGGTGTGCAGTTAATCTGTTAGGTTGATGCATACGAGGTTTGCTCGAGACAAGGAGGTGCTACAGTTTGATCCCGAAATTGAGAAAGCCGCGAGAAGAAACCGAGCAAAACAAAGAAGGGGTGAAACTTCAAGACCGAAAGAAGAAGACATGAATCATCAAGAAGATAACCCCTACCCTGTTCCACCTGTGTTTCAACCTGATGACCTTAACCCACCGCACAATCGAGAACAACCCATTCCACAAAACCCACCAATCCATGACCTACCACCCTTCAACCCACCATTCACTAAAACAGAAACCCGAGAGCTCAAAGAAGATATCAAATAAGAGATGATCGTTCAATCAGGTGTGAACCACCGCACAATAGAGTCGAGTTCGAGTATGATCGGCGGAGGGGATTTGACGATTTTGATGAGTTTGAGGATGAAGAAGAGATGGAGGATGATCGGGGGGTCAGTATTATAGAAGACCACACCAACAACCCCCTCCCGTTCAACAACCGAGAAACCGCCAAGCCCAAAGACGACAGGAGATTCCCGAGCCGCAGTTTCCCGAATATGAGTTCGATGATGGGGTTCCGAGTGCATTTGTTCCACTGCCCGTTCGGGGTGTTCAAAGCCACTTCATTCCCCAAGTGGCCACGAACCCGCTTCCCATTGTAATCCCTATCCGAGAAGGAAGAACGTTTTCAGTAAGGCAAAGCAACCTGACCGGGATGCCTACTTTTCATGGGAAAGCATCAGAAGAACTGTACTTGCACTTGAGCGAGTTCAATGCAATTTGTGCCACTATCTCGAGTCAAGGGTTCACTACTGATGAAGTCAAGCTAGTGGTTTTTCAGTTCAGTCTTAAAGATCTAGCGAAGTAGTGGTTCTTATCTCTACCGTCAGCGAGCATTTACATGTGGCAAGATCTCGCTCAACAGTTTTTGGACGAGTACTACACACCGCAAAGAACGTCCGAAGCCCGAACCTCCGTCAGAAATTTTTAGCAAGGGTCGGGCGAGAATTTTCATGAAGCGTTTACGAGATTCAAGAGGCTGTTGAGAACGTGTCCGCATCATGGGATCGCATTGTGGGAGCTGATCAAAGCGTTTCATGACGGGTTGACAAGCGATGATGTGCGCGATCTTTAGTCGACCACGAATGGGTCTTTTTTGACTAATGATGAGAATGTAGATTGGCGACACTTAGAGCGACATGTAATGAACTCGAAAAGGCAAGCTAAGTCGAATCGCATGGTAAAAAGGGCGGTTGTGAAAGCAGTGGATAGTAGTGAGTTGGATGATCGTATGGCTAGGTTGGAGAGAAAATTGGATTAGTTGATGGGTTTGGGAGTGAAAGAGAAAGGCAAGTTAGGAAAGGCGTACCCAGTTTGCGAGGGCTGTGGTGGAATAGCCATGTAGTGGCGACGTGTGGAGTTGTGATGGAAGACGAAGAAGAAGAAGAATAGGAGGTGAATTGTGTTCAGGGTGAGAAGAAGTACAATAATAATATGAACTCAAACACCTATTACCCAGGCCTCTGAAACCATCCCAACTTCAGTTACGGAAACCCGAACTCGCAACAAAACCCGAATTTTCAAGGTAATTCCCAAAAAGCAGGTTATTAGTCAAATCAACGTCAATATGGGAACGAGAGGGGTAGCAGTCAAAGCGGGTATAATCAAAGAGAGTCGGGTGGTTATAATAAGGTTTATCAGAAGAGTTATCAGCAGGGTCAGCAAAGTCAAAGGGCAACACAAGGTCAAGGAAGTTCTTCTGGTAACAAGGAGGAGTCGATTAAGGACGTGATGGATTTTCTGAAGCAGATGAAGACAGATCAGGAGGCTCAGAATAAAAGTGTAAACCAAAGGTTAGAGTTCCAAGAGAAAGCCAATGCTGCGAGGGATAAACAGGTGAGCCAGCTAGCTGAGGAAGTGGCGAGTTTGAAAAGAAATTCATCCAAGATGCCGAGTGATACTTTGAAGAACCCGAGGCATCAGAGTAGCAGCTCTTCGAGTGGTAAGAATGCCCATGTCAGCCAGTTAAGTACCCTTAGAAGCGATACGATATATAATAATGGGGTGACTCCACCACCCTTTGTTGAGGGTGTGGTGGAAGACTTGGGGGAAGATGGGAAAAGTGACGATGAGGTTGAAATTGAACTGAAAATTAAATCCAATCAAATAAATAAAAATAAAATTGAAACTAAAACCAAGACGGGAACACCAACCGCCAAGGAGACAAACCCAACGAGTAAAACCGTTACGTTCCCTCGGGCATTGGTGAACCCCGAAACCTCATCGACACTTAGAAAGAGGGGCTACAGCAGGAGAAAATGTGGGAAATATTTAAACAAGTAAAAATTAATTTACCCCTCATAGATGCAATTAAACAAGTCCCCGCATATGCTAAATATTTAAAAGACTTGTGTACTCAAAAACGAACTCACAAGTTGCCCAAACAAGTTGACTTAACTGCAAATGTGAGTTCTGTTTTGACGGGTATCCTTCCACCCAAGCTACAAGATCTGGGAACGCCAATTACACCCATTCAAGTGGGCGATTTTAAAATGACTAGAGTGTTGTTAGATCTTGGGGCTGGGGTGAGTATTCTCCCAGGAAGCTTGTATGACCAGTACGACTTTGGTCCACTTAGAAAAGCCAACACCACCATGGTGTTGGCCAACTTGACACTCAAGCTTCCTAGGGGAATCGTGACCGATGTGATTGTGATGATAGAAGATTTTTATTACCTGGTTGACTTCCTAGTTCTAGACTATGTGACGATTGACCCGAAACGGCAACCGAACGTGATTCTCGGTCGGCCCTTTTTGGCCACCGCAAATGCTTTGATAAACTGTAGAACCAGGGTAGTGGACATGGCTTTTGGTAATAAGAATCATCGGCTTAATGTGTTTTCAAATGTGTCTAACCCTCTGGTGAGTGACGAATGCTTCGCGGCTGAAGTCATTAACGGGTTGAACCCTCACGAAAGTGAGAATGATGCCACAGAGGAGTGTACTATTTGTTGCAGGAAAACTGTTGAGCATGTCTTACAGTTACAAGAAGAAGAGAAAGCAGTAGAATTGTATGCTGCGAGTATTGGGAAACCACCATGGTCTCAGCAAGTGGAGCGGTTACCCGATACCATTGATTCACAATTAAGACCATCATTGGAGAGTCCACCGGCTGTTGAATTAAAGGAGCTCCCGAAACATCTGAAATACGTGTTTCTGGGGGAAGGAGAGACTTTATCGGCCATCATCGCTGCAAATTTGGAAGACGAGCAAGAGAAGGCGTTGGTGGAAGTCCTAAAAGAGCATAAGGCGGCGATTGGTTAGACGATAGAATATTTGAGAGGGATCAGCCTATCCATTGTCATGCATAAGATCATATCCCGAGGCAAAACCCGCTCATGATGCACAAAGAAGGTTGAATCCAAATATGCGGGAGGTAGTTAAGAAGGAGGTCTTGAAGTGGCTGGATGCAGGTATCATTTTCCCAATCTCAGATAGCACGTGGGTAAGTATGACACAAACAGTTCCAAAGAAGGCGGGTATTCAGATAACCCGTAATGAGAGAGGTGAGGAAATCGCCACCCGACCGGTAACCGGGTGGTGGATTTGTGTTGACTACAGAAAGTTGAATGCGGCAACATCTAAGGACCATTTTCCCTTTCCGTTCATTGACCAGATCATCGAGAAACTAGCAGGTCAGAAGTTTTATTGTTTCCTAGATGGCTATTCGGGGTACAATCGGATTGCTATTCACCCCGATGACCAACATAAGACCACTTTCACGTGTCCATACGGTACTTTCACATTTAGGCGAATGCCTTTTGGTTTGTGTAATGCCCCGGCCACCTTTCAAAGGTGTATGATGAGTATCTTTTCAGATATGGTTGGGGATTCACTTGAAATTTTTATGGACGATTTTTTGATTTTCGGTTCATCTTTTGAAAAATGCTTAAATGAGTTAACTAAAGTTTTAAAAGATGTGTGGAAACGAATTTGGTCTTAAGTTGGGAAAAGAGCCACTTTATGGTTCAAGAGGGGACGGTTTCGGGACATGTCATCTCAAGTAGGAGGATTGAAGTTGACCGAGAGAAAATCAAAGTTATATCTAATTTACCACCGCCTACTAATTTAAAAGGGATAAGGGCATTTTTGGGTCATGCCGGTTTTTACCGACGGTTCATTAAGAATTTTAGTGTCATCTCTAAACCATTGTGTAATTTGTTATTAAAAGATGTGCCATTTGTTTTAACGAGGAGTGTCTTAATGCATTTAATGTACTTAAAAACAAATTGGTTGAAGCCCCGGTCATGTTGTCACCTGATTGGTCACTTCCATTTGAAATCATGTGGTGACGCAAGTGACTACGCAGTCGGGGCCGTGTTGGGTCAATGGGTGGATAAGAAGCCCGTTGCCATATACTACGCAAGCAAAACCCTTTCCGATGCTCAAATTAATTATACCACTACGGAAAAGGAGTTGCTCGCGGTAGTGTATGCACTTGATAAGTTTCGATCTTACATTTGGGGGAGCAAGGTAATTGTTTTTTCAGATCACAGCGCAGTCAAATATTTGATGGAGAAGAAAGACAAGAAGCTGCGCTTGATCAGGTGAATTTTATTGCTCCAACAGTTTGATGTGGAAATTCGAGACAAGAAAGGAAGCGAAAATGTGGTAGCGGATCATTTGTCGAGACTTGTGGGACAAGAAGAAGAGGAAAAAGACGAGAGGGCTATCAATGAGTCTTTCCCGGATGAAAAATTGTTCTCTGTTTCAACTTTGCCATGGTATGCTGACATTATTAATTTTCTTATTTCAGATACAATTCCAGAGTTTTGGCCGAAAAAGAAGAAGCAACATTTTCTCTCGCAGGCAAAGCACTATGCATGGGAAGATCCGGATTTGTTCAAAGTTGGAGCGGATCAAGTGATGAGGGGGTGCATACCAGAGGAGGAGATGCGGAGTGTTTTGTATCATGCCCACTCTTCACCTTGTGGAGGCCATTTCAGCAGCCAGAAGACGGGGCATCGAGTGCTTGCATGCGGATTCTATTGGCCTACTATATTTAAGGATGCAGCAGCTTTCGTAAAAAATTGTGTTAGATGCCAACAGATGGGGGGTCTTTCAAAGAGGGACGAGATGCCCATGTAACCAATCCTCGTTGTTGACATCTTTGATGTTTAGGGGATTGATTTCATGGGCCTGTTTCCTAATTCATTTGGTAATCTATATATCTTGGTGGCGGTCGATTATGTGTCTAAATGGGTAGAAGCAATCGCCACCAAGACGAATGACCATACCGTTATTTGTAAGTTTGTCCAGTCTAGTATTTTTTCACGTTTTGGTGTCCCCCGCGTTATCATTAACGATGGGGGTTCACATTTCAAAAACTTAATTTTGGCAAATTACTTAAACGGTATGGCGTAAACCACCGCATGGCCACTCCATATCACCCTCAAACGAGTGGGAAAGTGGAGGTTTCTAATAGGCAAATCAAAGAGATTTTACAAAAGACGGTAAGGCCCGATCGAAAGGATTCGTTAAATAAACTAATGATGCTTTATGGGCTTACCGTACCGCTTATAAAACGCCTATTGAAACCACTCCATATCGGTTGGTCTACGGGAAGGGTTGTCATCTACCTGTTGAGCTAGCCCATCGTGCGCTATGGGCGGTTAAGAATGTTAACCTAGACTATGAGTGTGCAGGTAAACAAAGAAAATTGAACATATGCGAGTTGGAAGAGTTGATAGATGAAGCTTATGAGTGTGCATCCGCATATAAAGACAAGATGAAGAGGGTTCACGATGCTAAGCTAAGAAGAAGGACGTTTGAGGAAGGGCAACGAGTGTGGTTGTATAACTCGAGATTGTAGCTTTTCCCGGGCAAATTGAAGAGAAAGTGGACGGGACCTTATCAAGTCAAGAGAGTTGGAAAGTATAGAGAGGTTGAGATTGAAGATTTTGATGATCATCTGAGACAAGTGGTGAATGGTCATCGATTGAAGCCTTACTTGGAGGATGCAGATTTAAACAAAGAGATACACGAGTCGGAAGTTTGCTTTTTGGCAGAAGAGCCAACATACTAGGTTGATTAAAGAACCAAGGAATGTCAAGCTGTAGACATTCAATTCAGCGCTTACCGGGTGGCAACCCGGCATTTGTAAGTTTTATTTTTATATATTGAGTGTAGTTAGCTAATAGTTTTCCTCAAATCATGCAGTGTAGAGCAAGGATCGAGTGTGGGGAGCGAGCACATACGTCGCTAGAGGGAGCCCCAGGTACGTACGTGATTGTTATGTGGCGACCGAAGCGGGTGGCGGAGGAAATCAACTCAAATAACACACAAGAGATTCATTTTTTCATGCTGAAATAATAAAAAAAATTGGTTTCTGGAAAGTGCATCTTCGCGTATTGCGAAGATGCTATGCTTTGCATCTTCGCGTATCGCGAAGATGCTAAAAAGTCAAAACACCAGTCAAAGTCAATGGTCAACAGTCAACGGTCAAAACTTGCATCTTCGCGATACGCGAAGATGCTCGGATCTGACGAAAATTTTTTATAAAATCCAGATTTCCCATCACTTTCACCCTATCCTTTTCATATTCAACCCCATCCACTAGTCATAATTCCGGCCACCACCACCCATGTCACCATCTTCGCCGGCCGCCACCGTCATTACCACCACTTTCATTGTTTAAATTCATCATCTTTGACAAACCCGATTAAAAGGTACGCATTTGATTTTATTTACAATTGGTTGTTTTAGTTTGAATGGTAAATCTCAGATTGTTTGGGGTGTTGGGGGTTTGATGAATGCATGTATTGGGCGTGTTTGTGGTCGGGATTCGCGGGTTTTGTTGAAGTTTATGAGTAGTCGATGTCGGTTTTCCGGGTTGGGTTTACCGGATTGTATGAGGTTTTAACCGGATTTTGGGAATTATGTGACTATATTAATGAATGATAGTGTTTTCGAAAGAGTTCTGAGTCACCGGAATAATTTTCCGGCAACTTTTCGAGTCGAGGTTTGAAAAAGTTTATCAAAGGTTTGTGAGTTCGGGACGGTATTTTACTAAGATATCGATGATGTTGTGTGTTTTTGAATAATGGGAAGTTTTTCCGGCAAAGTGATATGGTAAAAAGTTTTTGAAAGTAAAAAGTATTTTTCGGTTTGTTGGTTATCTAGTCGGGTATGATTATGTCACGTTCTGCACATGCGATTTTGAGGAATTTAGTTTGAGTCTCTATTTGATTTGCGATTAAAATATATATATATATATATATATATATATATATATATATATATTTCTTGAGGGCAACCGCGACCGAAATGCTATACAATTGTCGCTCGTTGTGACAATAGACATGGACTTACTTGATATATTTAATTACAGATGTCGAGGAAACGGTCGATACAGCAGCAGGTGTTTGACAATACATCTCAGCAGTATACGCGCGCACCAATCAGATACGCTGTTCCCGAGATCGAGGTTTTTGGGGCCGCGGTCGAGGATATTACAGGGGGAGAAGATGAGGACCACATCATTCAACGGTTTCTACCTGGTACTCCCGAGTATGAGTTGTTTGGACAGATTCGTGATTTGGAGATATTCCGACACCGGACGTTTGATTAGGAGGTGTTGGAAACTATTGGTCAAGTTCCGAGACTTAATAGGTTGTTACCGGGACGGTGGAGAGATATTTTGAGCTTTGGGGAGAAGCAGTACGAGGAGTTGGTTTACGAATTTTACTCTACTTTCAGGTACAATCCGAAAGACTTTGACGAACCATACGCGGTTAGTTTTTCGTTGGGAAGAGAATTGTTTTAGTTTACGGTGCCCAGGTTTGCGGTAATTGCGGGTTTGTATGCGCCGCATGAGGTTGAGGCTCCCGAGTTTCGGGAGAGTATTAGGGGGTTTACCATGGGGTCGACTGCTTCTAGGCCTCACTGGATCTCACCGAATGATTTGGCTACGTTTCGGAGGACGATTGGTGATGATGCTCATTTGAGTAGTGTTGTTGCTTCACAGATTCGGGACCCACTGCACCGGTATTTACACAGGGTGGTTGCTTCTACGTTCACGGGACGACATTCGGGGAAAGATAAATGTAATAATCTTGATCTGATGTGTTGGATGTCGATGATTGGAGGTATGAATGTGAATTTGGCTACATTGTTGTTAAGTTCATTTAATCGGGGTGGTCGGAGAGTGAGTCCGGCCACGACTCAGTTGGCGTTGGGGCCCATGATTACAAGGATTGTTGTGACATCTGCCCCGATCCGACCCGACCCAGGTACCCGTTTCCCTTATCCGATCTCTTTCTTTTATGATTTAATATTTATTTATACTTATATTTTACTTTTAATAATAATAATATATTTTTTTCCTTCCCGCCTCTTTCTCTCTCTTTCTTTCCGCCTTCCTTTTCTCTTGTCGCCGTCCCGCCCTCCTGTTTAACCCCTCAGCCTTGTTTCCCTCTTTTTCTCCTAACTCTCCTTGTCCTTTGTTTCTTCCCGCCTAAGGTTGTCTGCGCAGCTCCACGCGCCAGACTCCTTACAAGGAAGCCTGCGTGAAGACCATCTGTTCCAGCGATACGCGAAACGAACTCTTCTCGCAGCGCGCTAAGAATTGTAATTCTTCTCGCAGCGCGCTAAGAACGGTAGTTCTTCCCGCGACGCGCTAAGGATTTGTAGTTCTTCTCGCAGCGCGCTAAGAATCGTAGTTCATCCCACGACGCGCGAAGAATTATAGTTCTTCCCGCGGCGCGCTAGGAATTGTAGTTCCTCCCGCGGCGCGCTAAGAAATGTGATTCTTCCCGCGGCGCGCCTTAGCCTTCTCGCGCGCAGCTTTCTCGCGCTAGACTTATCTTTTCTTCTGTTTTATCCAGCCTGTTTGCTTTTGTGTTGTCTTATCTTCTGTGCTGTTGACCTGACCTATTTTATGTCTGAAAAGCCACTTTTGGCGCAGCATGCGCACCAACCCCATTGGTTGACAGAAAAAGTGACTGACATTATCTTTTGAGATCTGCTTTTTCCATGCTTGACCAAGTACCTTTATCTGACCCGCCCATGCCTGTTTACTGTTACCTGTCAGCTTTTCCTTGTTTCCTGCAGCTGCCATATCTTTTGATATCTTTTGCTTTTGGAATCTTTTTGCTTTTTGAGATCTTTTCCCCTTTTCTAGGGATTGTGTTCCCTAGGGTTTCCCTATAAATAATAATCTTATTTTTCCTAACACATCACACACAAACACTTAATTTTACCTCCTCCTTGCTCTCTCTGCCGTCTCCTCCCTCTCTGCCTCCGTCTTCCTCCCTGTTCTGTCCTGCTTTTCCGGTAATATATATTATATATAATAATTTACTTATTAATTATGCTAACTTATAATCAAGACTTAAAACAAATCATTAAAACAATAACCTTTAATTATAGGTTAACTTGTGCTTGTTTAAAGTTGGTTCTTGCTTTATCTTACACCGCATCGTTTATCAAGTGAGTAATCTCGTACCTAATCCCTTTTTATTTTTAATGTTTTGGGATGTTCATGTGTTCGTACAAACTTGAGTCTTAAACTTGTTTATGAACTTTAGTCGCGCAGTATCCCATGTGTTGAGGACGTTTACTTGGCTGTTTATTTGTATGTGTGTATCATTAACCGCTTTGTTCGGCCTATTCCGCAGTTTTCATGGATCCATTAGATGAACACGGGAGACCTATCGTTTACGGTTTTCTTTGTTTACACTTGCACATATGTTTTCTTGTTTTTGTGCTCATTTGGGAGCACGGATTGAACTATGAACTATGAGCTATGATCTATTTAGGCTTGATCACAATCTGATTGCACCCTTGTTAAACACCAGACATACACGTGTTGCGCGCAGATTTATTGTTATCTATTATCTATTAAACTTGATTTCTCACCAACACGCAAGTGTTTGACGTTTTATTTTAACACATGTTCAGGTTTGCTGTAACTACATTTGGAGCTTGTGGACACGTAGGACGTTTTTACTTTTGGACCTAGATTAAAATGTATCAAGACATGTTATTGTTGTTCGAATATTTTGCCTTATAATATAATGATTTATGTTGATTTATGTTATCTTCTGTCTACTTTGCGTGTGCGCGAATGAATGTATTTATTAAATATTGACACCCAATAATGTCACGAGTAATGAAACAATATGTGGCGCCCCGATGTATAATCCGCCTTTGGTCGGGGTGTTACAGATTGGTATCAGAGCTCCGTGACTTTAGGATAGGTGGTTAGACGTAACGGCCTAGAATACCTAAGAGTCCCTTCTCGCGCATGAGAGAAATCTCATGTTTGCACGCTTATTGTTAATTACTCGTTGTTTATAAATATGCTTGCGCAGACGCAGTATATGATTTTATGTTTTATTCCGCGATATTTCGATTTTTGTTGAATTTCGATTTTTATTGATTTTACTTACATATTCGTTTGTTGGACTTGAAAATCCGAAAAGTCATGGTGATACATGAATAGTTGATTTTCAATTTCCATTTACGATTATGTTCTGAGGTTGGAGACTTGAAAAGTCATGGTGATACATGAATTGTCAACCTCCAATACTCATTTTCTTGTATATTTTATATTGAGGATTGAAAAGTCATGGTGATACATGAATCGTCAATCCCCAATACTCGTTTGCTCGTATATTTTAAATTGGGAATTCGGAAAGTCATGGTGATACATGAATTGTCGATTCTTGATTCGAATTTGTTACCTCTATTAAGTCTGCATTTAGGGTCATTTATTTTACTTTAACTTTTGACAGTAACTGACTCCGCGAAACCAAGCTTATTAAGATGATACTTTGCGCTAAAACCAAGATATTAACTAAAACTAAAACTTTTATAGAATGCCTCCGCTATCTAGTCGCCATCAGAGGAGAGAAGCCTCGCGCAGGCGTAGACAGCAACGTTCCCAGGAAATGGCCGCCGCAATAGCCCAAGCTTTGAGCCAAAACAATATCAATACCTCTGGTTACAACATTAAGTCCTTTAACGCGGGTAACCCCCCAAAGTTCACAGGACTTGAAGGAGCCACCGTGATGCTCCAGTGGCTTGAGAAAATAGAAAACACTTTCCTCCACACCCAATGCCCCTCAGACAGACGAACTCTATATGCTTCCAGTGTCCTGGAATCTAGAGCGCTTACATGGTGGAATGGAGTAGCTCATGCGCGTGGCGCAGAAACTGCTTCTAGCATGCCCTGGGAGGAATTCAAAGAAATTCTGACGCGCGAATTCTGCCCTCCCAACGAAGTTAAGCGCCTGGAGGAAGAATTTTGGAATCTTAAGCAATACAGTGGCGAAGCGCGCGAGTATGCGACGCGTTTCCATGAACTAAGCCTGCTTGTCCCTCACCTTGTTACCCCTTCCCGCCGAGCCATAGAGAAATTCCTTGGGGGTCTCCCCATGGAAATTCAAGATTCTGTATGGGCCAGAAACCCAGTAACCCTCTCTAACGCCATCGAATTGGCCGCTGTGCTCAGCGACAACCATGTCAGAGCAGGAACCCTGTTCCTGCGGGGAACAGAAAAGACCAAACCCACCAAGACTGTCCCAGAACCAACAGAAACCAAACCTGAACCCTCTAACCGTAACAACCTCAAGCGCAGGCGCAAAGCCTATGCGCTTACCAGCCCGCCCATTGTCCAGCAACCCATCTACCAACCTCCAGTTTACACGCCTAACCCACTGCCAACCTACCCAACACCTCCTGTAGTCCATAACTATGCCTTAACCAATCCGGCACTCCCTGCCCTGCCAACTAAGAAACCCTACACAGGAAACCAACCATTTTGCCCAACCTGTAGACTTCACCACCCAACCCAAACCCCGTGTCGACAATGTAGCCGATGTGGCCGCGTTGGTCACTCTGCCGAGTTCTGTAGAGTCCCTTCCGCCAACCCAATCGTGCCAACACCACCAGTCTACCCGCAGAACCCACAACCAACCTACCAAAACCCACGACCCAGGTCGTGCTACAACTGCGGTGATCCCAGTCATTTCCGGAACGCGTGCCCGAGACTACAAGTGCAAATCACACAAGCGAATCCGGTGAACCAGATTTCGAACCAAGTGACACGCGGACGAGCTTTTAACATAACCGCGCACCAAGCACAAGCGAATAATGACGTAGTTAATGGTACATTTTTGCTTAACGGATTTTATGCTTCTGTACTTTTTGATACTGGCGCCGATCGAAGTTTTATTTCTCGCGCGTTTGAGCAGAAGCTTGCGCGACCGCGCAACGATTTAAAAGAAAATTTTTCAGTTGAATTGGCTAATGGCGAAACTGTTTTAATTAACTCAGTGATTAAAGATTGCACGCTTAACCTTAACGAAAACGATTTTCTAATCGACCTCATCCCCATGCCTCATGGAAGTTTTGATGTTATCATTGGTATGGACTGGCTTACGCATAATCGCGCCGAAGTTATTTGCGCCAAGAAGATGATTCGCATACCTCGAGAAAATGGTGATCTTCATATCTACGGCGAAAAACCCTCCAGTGGTCTTAAGCTTATGTCTTGCGCCGAAGCCCAAAGACTCATGCGGAAGAAGTGTATTGCATTTTTAGCCCATGTGGTTAAACCCGATGAAGGAAAGTTGAAGCTTCGCGATATCCCTGTTGTGCGTGATTTCCCTGAAGTTTTTCCCGATGATCTTCCTGGTATCCCTCCCGCTCGTGAAGTCGAGTTTCGTATTGATCTTGTCCCTGGTGCTTCCCCCGTAGCCAAATCTCCTTACCGTCTTGCGCCCGCTGAGTTGCAAGAATTGGCAAGCCAACTTCAAGAGTTGACTGCTAAAGGATTCATTCGCCCTAGCTCTTCGCCCTAGGGTGCTCCGGTGTTGTTCGTTAAAAAGAAAGATGGATCGTTTCGCATGTGTATTGATTACCGCGAGTTGAACAAACTCACCATTAAGAACCGGTATCCCTTACCGCGTATTGACGACCTCTTTGATCAACTCCAAGGTGCCTCTTGTTTCTCCAAGATCGATCTTCGCTCTGGCTATCACCAGTTGCGCATCCGCGATGAAGATGTTCGCCATTTTGAATTCTTGGTCATGTCCTTCGGTTTAACCAACGCACCCGCCGTTTTCATGGATCTAATGAATCGGGTGTGTAGACCTTTCTTGGATAAATTCGTGATTGTGTTTATCGATGACGTTCTGATTTATTCTAAGACCAAGGCCGAGCATGAGCAACATCTTCGGTTGGTATTGCAAAAGCTTCGAACCGAGCAGCTCTATGCTAAGCTTTCCAAGTGTGAATTTTGGTCGGATGAAGTACAGTTTCTTGGCCATGTTGTGAACAAGATGGGTATCCATGTCGACCCATCCAAGATTGAAGCAATCAAGAACTGGATTACGCCATCCACTCCTACCGAAATCCGTTCCTTTCTGGGCTTAGCTGGTTACTACCGGCGATTCATTTCGAACTTCTCGAAGATCGCTTTGCCTTTAACAGCTCTAACGCACAAAGGTAAACCGTATATTTGGGGCTCGAAACAAGAAGAAGCCTTTCTGACGCTCAAGCGTTTGTTGTGTGAAGCTCCTGTCCTTGCGTTACCTGAGGGTAATGAAGATTTTGTCGTGTATTGCGATGCATCCAACCAAGGTCTCGGTTGTGTTCTTATGCAACGAGGCAAGGTTATCGCTTACGCATCGAGGCAACTCAAGGTTCACGAGAAGAATTATACAACTCACGACCTCGAACTAGGTGCAGTTGTTTTTGCCTTGAAGATCTGGAGACACTACCTTTATGGTACTAAGTGTATCCTCTACACTGACCATAAAAGCCTTCAGCATATCTTTGATCAAAAGGAACCCAACATGAGACAACGCCGATGGAACGAACTCATCAGCGATTACGATTGTGAGATCCGGTATCATCCTGGTAAGGCTAATGTGGTAGCCGATGCGCTCAGCCGAAAACCCAGCCAGCTTAACTGTATCTTGCCGCGCACGCAGCTTCACTTCGCGCCGATCCAAAGCAACCTTGAATCGCGCATTCGTGACGCGCAGCGCGCATCCATCAGTAATGGTAACCTTCGCGCCGAGTTAGCGTGTGGCGCGGAAGCGCATTTTGTGCCCAATCTGAGTGGAATTCTCTGCTATCTCAATCGCATCTGGATTCCCTTTGATGAGAATCTTCGCGCTGATATCCTGAGTGAAGCGCACAAATCTCGGTATTCCGTTCATCCTGGCGCTGATAAGATGTACAAGGATTTGCGCATTACTTATTGGTGGCCCGGTATGAAGAAGGATATTGCTGTGTTCGTAGCTGGATGCCTGACTTGTTCTAAGGTAAAAGCTGAACATCAACGCCCATCTGGTTTGCTCGAACAACCAGAAATTCCTACGTGGAAATGGGAAAGTATAGCGATGGACTTTATTACCAAGTTACCTTTGACAGCAAGCAAACATGATAGCATTTGGGTAATAGTGGATCGTTTGACTAAGTCTGCTCACTTTCTGCCCATTCGTGAAAACTACCGTGTTGAGCAACTCGCGCAGCTTTATGTCAAGGAAATTGTCTGCCGTCATGGTACTCCTTTGAGCATCATATCCGATCGCGATGGCCGTTTTATATCCCGCTTTTGGAAATCTCTCCAATCTGCGCTAGGAACTCGCTTGGACATGAGTACGGCATATCATCCTCAGACTGACGGTCAGTCTGAGCGAACTATTCAAACTCTTGAGGATATGCTCCGATCTTGTGTTCTTGATTTTGGAGGTAATTGGGATTCACACCTGCCTTTGATCGAGTTCTCTTATAATAACAGCTATCATTCCAGTATTGGTATGGCCCCATTTGAAGCACTTTACGGTCGTAAGTGCCGCTCCCCGATTTGTTGGAGCGAAGTGGGTGAAGCTCAAATCACACGACCCGAACTTGTTCAAGAGACAACCGATAAAATCGCCAAGATCCGTGATCATCTGCTGACTGCCAGAAGCCGACAGAAGAGTTACGCAGATCGCAGGCGAAATCCTCTCGAATTTCAAGTTGGTGATCTTGTTCTCCTCAAAGTGTCGCCCTGGAAAGGTGTTGTCCGCTTTGGGAAGAAAGGTAAGCTTGCTCCTCGATATGTTGGACCATTTAAGATTCTCGCGCGTGTAGGAAAAGTTGCCTACAGACTTGACCTGCCGCCCGCGCTCAGTAATGTGCATCCAACGTTCCATGTATCCAATCTCAAGAAGTGTTTAGCCGACGAGAACCTTCACATTCCACTTGATGAAGTTCAAGTTGACGAATCTATGCATTTCGTTGAGAAGCCTGTTGAGATTTTGGATCGCGAGGTAAAGCAAACCAAGCGCAGTCGCATCCCTATCGTGAAAGTCCACTGGGAGTCCAAGCGCGGAGCCGAGTTTACATGGGAAAGGGAAGATCAAATGAAGATCAAGTACCCGCACCTGTTCTCTGCGCAACCTACTTCGAGATAAATTTCGGGACGAAATTTCTTAAAGTAGGGGAGACTGTGACATCTGCCCCGATCCGACCCGACCCAGGTACCCGTTTCCCTTATCCGATCTCTTTCTTTTATGATTTAATATTTATTTATACTTATATTTTACTTTTAATAATAATAATATATTTTTTTCCTTCCCGCCTCTTTCTCTCTCTTTCTTTCCGCCTTCCTTTTCTCTTGTCGCCGTCCCGCCCTCCTGTTTAACCCCTCAGCCTTGTTTCCCTCTTTTTCTCCTAACTCTCCTTGTCCTTTGTTTCTTCCCGCCTAAGGTTGTCTGCGTAGCTCCACGCGCCAGACTCCTTACAAGGAAGCCTGCGTGAAGACCATCTGTTCCAGCGATACGCGAGATGAACTCTTCTCGCAGCGCGCTAAGAATTGTAATTCTTCTCGCAGCTCGCTAAGAACGGTAGTTCTTCCCGCGACGCGCTAAGGATTTGTAGTTCTTCTCGCAGCGCGCTAAGAATCGTAGTTCATCCCACGACGCGCGAAGAATTATAGTTCTTCCCGCGGCGCGCTAGGAATTGTAGTTCCTCCCGCGGCGCGCTAAGAAATGTGATTCTTCCCGCGGCGCGCCTTAGCCTTCTCGCGCGCAGCTTTCTCGCGCTAGACTTATCTTTTCTTCTGTTTTATCCAGCCTGTTTGCTTTTGTGTTGTCTTATCTTCTGTGCTGTTGACCTGACCTATTTTATGTCTGAAAAGCCACTTTTGGCGTAGCATGCGCACCAACCCCATTGGTTGACAGAAAAAGTGACTGACATTATCTTTTGAGATCTGCTTTTTCCATGCTTGACCAAGTACCTTTATCTGACCCGCCCATGCCTGTTTACTGTTACCTGTCAGCTTTTCCTTGTTTCCTGCAGCTGCCATATCTTTTGATATCTTTTGCTTTTGGAATCTTTTTGCTTTTTGAGATCTTTTCCCCTTTTCTAGGGATTGTGTTCCCTAGGGTTTCCCTATAAATAATAATCTTATTTTTCCTAACACATCACACACAAACACTTAATTTTACCTCCTCCTTGCTCTCTCTGCCGTCTCCTCCCTCTCTGCCTCCGTCTTCCTCCCTGTTCTGCCCTGCTTTTCCGGTAATATATATTATATATAATAATTTACTTATTAATTATGCTAACTTATAATCAAGACTTAAAACAAATCATTAAAACAATAACCTTTAATTATAGGTTAACTTGTGCTTGTTTAAAGTTGGTTCTTGCTTTATCTTACACCGCATCGTTTATCAAGTGAGTAATCTCGTACCTAATCCCTTTTTATTTTTAATGTTTTGGGATGTTCATGTGTTCGTACAAACTTGAGTCTTAAACTTGTTTATGAACTTTAGTCGCGCAGTATCCCATGTGTTGAGGACGTTTACTTGGCTGTTTATTTGTATGTGTGTATCATTAACCGCTTTGTTCGGCCTATTCCGCAGTTTTCATGGATCCATTAGATGAACACGGGAGACCTATCGTTTACGGTTTTCTTTGTTTACACTTGCACAGATGTTTTCTTGTTTTTGTGCTCATTTGGGAGCACGGATTGAACTATGAACTATGAGCTATGATCTATTTAGGCTTGATCACAATCTGATTGCACCCTTGTTAAACACCAGACATACACGTGTTGCGCGCAGATTTATTGTTATCTATTATCTATTAAACTTGATTTCTCACCAACACGCAAGTGTTTGACGTTTTATTTTAACACATGTTCAGGTTTGCTGTAACTACATTTGGAGCTTGTGGACACGTAGGACGTTTTTACTTTTGGACCTAGATTAAAATGTATCAAGACATGTTATTGTTGTTCGAATATTTTGCCTTATAATATAATGATTTATGTTGATTTATGTTATCTTCTGTCTACTTTGCGTGTGCGCGAATGAATGTATTTATTAAATATTGACACCCAATAGTGTCACGAGTAATGAAACAATATGTGGCGCCCCGATGTATAATCCGCCTTTGGTCGGGGTGTTACAATTGTGCAGTCGTTGGGTGTATTTGGACGTTATCCAGAAGAGTATTTTACTGAGGGACCGGATACTGAGGTTGTGACACTTGACGATGCCCAAAAAGTGGGCATTATGACTTATGGTGATCCGCCGTGGATGGCGGAGTTGAGAGTAGAGGGTAGTTCGCGGGGCCAGCGTATAGAGAGGCCACCCGCCCGACCACGACAGAGACGGCAACCACAGGAACAGCACCCCGAGCCCATGACATTGGATTATATGTTTCAGCAGCAGTTACAGATGCGGGAGGATTTGCATGGGTATCGGGACTAGTTTAGAGAGTACAGGGATGAGTCACGAGGTTATTTCAGAACCATGTTTGATCACTGGCATATTTCACTGCCAGGTACTTTGCAGCCGCCGCCGCCTACTACTGGTGACTTTGACATGGGTGGTTCTGGGTTTGATGCTGGACATGTGTATGGAGGAGGATATGGTGGATATGGTGGGTATAGAGCTGGTGTTGGAGGATCTGGGTATGGCAGCTATGGACAGTATGGGTCGAGTGATTTTTATTATACAGGTACTGGAGGATCAGGTGCTGGAGGATCAGGAGCTGGTGGAGATGGTGATGATAATGACCAGGAGTCTGACGAGGAGTAGGAGTTGATGGAAGCAGCTGTCCCGATCAATATTTTGGGTTTTATTTTATTATGTTTTCATAATCTTATGGGTTATACTGATATTATTATTATTATTTTGTTATGGGCGGTTTGGTTGGGACACTTGATGGGATTTCTTCTTGTGGGTGGTTGCTTATGTAAATTTTGTAGTTGAACTTTGTAGGTGTAGTCCACTATAAACCCTCACGAGACCATACTCATCCACCCGGGCTACCGGGGGGTTTAAAGGGCTTGTTGCATACGATAAATGCAATCGTGATTCCTACGAAAGTAAGTTAAGTCTTTTAACATTTTTACTCGTTTAACAAATTTGGTTATGAAATTTATTAATCTCGGTCGGTAATTTAAAATAAATGGTTTTACAAACGGTTTAAAATACCTATATTTTTAACATTTGTGAGAAGCTTGCTTCTACATGTTTGAGAGTTTGCAGATTTTGTTTTGAGAGTTGAGGAGGTAAGGTTCACCGAGAGCATCACTGAGGGCACGAGAGTTGCACATGAGAGTTTTATTTTCTATCAGGTGATTTCGTTTTCATAACCTTATTTGTTTTATTAGTTTTGTGTTAAAAGTGTAATTGTATTTGTGTATATTTAGTAATAATCACCATCACATTAGGCCCGATTTTAAAATTGTTGAAGTGAATTTTAACCCCGTCCCTATTTCATGTCTTAAATTTTCAACATTGGGGACAATGTTTGCCTCAAGTGTGGGGATGGGGGAGAAATTGAAAAAAGTTAAAAGTTTTAATGTTCCTTGAATTAAGATTTTTGCACAATCATGGAAAATGATAGAAAAATCGGGAGTTATTTTTTAAAATTATTATATAATATAAGATAAATTGAACGGGAACACACGTAATTTGAGATATATTGGTAGGCTCGGCCTTGAGAATGAAAGGATAATTTGGTTGTTGACTTAATTGAACCTTAAATGCTTGATTTTTAGTGGGAAATGCCTTCAGGGTTTTGTTTGTTTAGCTAAGCCTGTGTAAGGACTGGAATGAAAGATTAAGCCATACTCAAGCCTTACTATTAGATTTGATCATCAAAAATATATTTTAATATGAATAGTCTATAGTACAATGGTTGGATAGGCTTAACATTAGAGTATGCTAAATGGCTTGTGATATAAACATAAATGAAAAACCTGCTAGTTAAGTGGCTAACACTTCATAGGCGTATGGTTTTATGGCCTTAAATCCTGTATTGATAGGATGCCCCGGGGAACGGAGACCATGGGTCGGTATGCGGTTTATCATCTGGTATGCGTAAATCCTAAGTGGATTTATTCATATTAAAAAAAAGCTTAAAAAAGCAAACCCGCAGTTTATCTGCCAACTATAAGTCATTAAACATAATCATTATGTGCTTTCAAAGTACAATTACACTACTGACTTGATCATCCACGCTGTTAGTCATATGGGGTCCCCGTGCTCGCGTCTCATTACCATTAAGAAACGGACCACACGGGACACGTCATATGTAAGCCCTACAGATGAATTCGTGCCTACTCACGTATGGTGATGGACTTCGGGGTATTGCTTGATAACGGGGGTATGTCATGTAGTGGGGGTTATTACTAGTTGGTTACCTAATTGCACTTTAATCGTATCTAATGGCCATTTTGGTAGACTTTAATACTTAAGTTTGGGTTTTGGTTCGATAAAAATATCCAAGATTGTCTTAGCTATTACATATGGGCTTGAAAAATTGTACAAATGTGCAAAATATTGATCGTCTAATCTTAAGGTTTAAGTCAAGTTGGGGTGGTCTGGTTCAGTAAAACTATAATGAAGCATGGTAAGGCGGCTTCAGGGCTTTGAGGTGTGGGTTCCATTTTAATCATATGAACTAATAAAACTGTCGCACCTTATTTTTCCCGGTAAGTATTAAGGCGTGGGTCGCAATCGTGGTTTTTGTGTTCTTGTGCTTAATTAAGATAATTTATGAAGTATTTTGAGAATGATATTTGATTCTGATTCCATTGCAAAGTCTTTTTTGGGACGAAAAAGGATAAGTGTGGGGATGTGATGGTTGGGTAAAAGTTAGCTAGTTTTATACATTAATTAGTTATATTTAGTTAAATAATCGAATGAACATTGGTACTTAAAGCATTGTTTACGTGTTTCAGGATATTGGAAGCTATGGAGCTTAATGAGGATATTTACGGGCTTGGAACGAAGATCGAGAAATGAGAGATTGGACGTGCACACATCACGAGGCATTCAAGAAAAGGAAAGATGAAAATCTGATATTTTACATCTTCGCGATACGCGAAGTTGCAGTATGTCGGCCGCGACTATTTTCTCCTTCGCGATACGCGAAGAAGCATGCTGGGACATCTTCGCGATACGCGAAGATGCTTAAGTCAGCCAAAAATTTAGGTTTTGCTTTATATAAACCCCTTAACCTCCCCATTCGGCTATTATCGACTATACGCGAAGATGCTTAAGTCAGCCAAAAATTTAGGTTTTGCTTTATATAAACCCCTTAACCTCCCCATTCGGCTATTATCGACTTCCAGAGGCAGAAGAGGTGTTCTAGGGCGACTTTCAGCCATCTCGAAGCTTCCGATTTGTCCTACGATCGTATGTTCATCAAGATAAGTGCTTTAACGATTATGTCGATGTCCGGCTAGTCGTGTGTGTTCGCTCTAGGTTAAGGTTTTGTGAAATATACTGTTATGATCTGATTCTTGTGCTTCATGAATATAGCTTGATTAATTTTATATGATTTTTCTTACTTAATTAGTATTTGGTTTATTAAAGCTTGAGTTTGCGATTATTGATTTGTGTAACGTTTGTTTGATTGTTCATCAACACTTAGGGTTAAGCTCTTGTGTCATTGAACTAGAATCATCAAACCTTATCATTGAGTAAATCATCTTAGACATAGAATTGGTGATTGTGGTGTCCGGGTGCATTTGTGTCAACAATTCGGTTAGGGTATCGTTTGTCATCATAAATCAAACCATAGGACTAGCAATTATTATAATACCAAAGACTAAAGAATTTGTGATTAACGTATGGAACAAATAACCCGAACCTAGAATGAATGCTTTTTAATTAATATTGTTTACAACTCTTTTTAAGTAATCATTAGTTTTAATTAAATCTTTTTTCTAAAAACCGCTTGACATCGTCTGTTCGCTTAGATTAAATAATTAGTTATAAATCAAATAAACTTGCACTTTCCTTGAGTCCCTGAGGAGACGACCTTACTTACCCGTACTAGTTATAGGTATTTAAGTCTTTAATTAATTGTTTTTTAATAGACCGCGACAGCCTACATCAATGCTTGGAATATCAAGAAGCACAAGAAGTTCTCAAGGATATACATGAAGGTGATTGTGGAAACCACACTAGGGGCAGAGCCTTAGTGTCCAATATACTGAGGACAAGTTACTTCTGTCCAACAATGAAGAAGGACGCAATGAACTTCTCCAAAAAATGTGATGCTTGTCAAAGACACAGCAACATCTTACATCAACCAACTGAACCATTATATCCCATCATATCCCCGTGGCCGTTTATGAAATGGGGGATGGATATTGTGGGAAAGCTGCCCAAGGCTCCTGGTGGAAAAGTCTTTATGCTTGCCATGATAGATTACTTCTCCAAGTGGATAGAAGCAGAGGCATTTGTCCAAGTTAAAGAAAAGGATGTGATCTCATTCATCAAACGTAATATCCTGACAAGATTTGGTATCCCGGCAGAGATTGCTTGTGACAATGGATCACAGTTCATCGGTAGTAGAAAAACCAGCTTTTGTGAAAGTTTGGAAATCAAGATGATGACTTCGACTCCAGTACATCCTCAAGCTAATGGTCAAGCAGAATCTAGCAATAAGATCATCATCAACAATTTGAAGAAGAAATTGGGATCCAAGAAGGGAAAATGGGCTGAAGAACTATCATTTGTTCTTTGGGCTGATAGGACCACTTCAAAAAATGCAACAGGACAAATACCTTTCTCTTTGGTGTTTGGGGCCAAAGCTGTCATCTCTACAGAAATGGTGATCCCCACAGCAAGAACCAGCATCCAAGATACTGAGTCCAACAACCAAAGCCTTACTGAAGACCTGGATACCATTGATGAACTCAGAGATCTCACCAGGATTAGAATTGCAGCATACCAACAAAGAATAGCCAAGTCCTACAACAAGAATATCAGAATTCGAAGATTCCAAGTATTAGATATGGTGTTAAGAAAAGCATTTCAGAATACCACTAACCCAGCAGATGGAAAGCTAGCTCCAAAGTGGGAAGGTCCTTACTTGATTGATTAAGAAGTAGGAAAAGGGGCCTACAGGTTAATCACTATGGAAGGTGATCCAACACCAAGAGCTTGGAATGCTATCCACCTTAAGGCATATTTTTGTTAGTCTCCTGAACTGGTATGTTCGTATCCTCAGGATAAAGGTATGTCCCTTCATCTATTTTTACATATTTCTATTATTATCTCTAAATCAAGTTTACTGACTTAAGCATAAGAGTTTAGTGTTTTGCAGTTATCCCAAGGATATGTTATCTTAACAACCGCTATAGGCTGATCACCTCCCACACGAACATGATATCCTTGATATCTCCTAAGGTTTAGAGGTCTTCACCTTTCTAACACCGCCTGGAGCGCACGATGATTCGGATAAAGTTCGAGACAGGCGGACCAGCCCAGCTGATAATCCGTTTGTTGTTGGCTATACACTGGATCCTTAAGATAAGTGTCAGACATATCACGCATACGGTTTATAGCATTTTCATGTTATTTAAGGTTTATAACATTTTCATGTTATCTAAAGTCTCGGCATTTTCATGCCCTCACGTTTGGGACTTTCCCCAGTTTTATCTAAGGTTTAGAAATTTTCATGTCTCTCAAATAAAGGCCTTGTCACCAGTAAAAAGGCTTTATCGCCAGTAAAAAGGCTTTATCGCCCGAACTATCTAACTTTGTTTTGACAGATCGAAGATCATCCAGATCGCTAAGTGTAAAAATATCACTAAGTTGTGCTTAACTTAGCAAAATCCAAAGGCATGATACGGAAAAGAGTCAACAGATGGGGACATCATATGTAAGCTTATCAATTTTATAAATGTTCTCTACAAAGGTACTCTTTAAACTTAGTCTTTTTTACATGTTTTGTCTTTCAAAACATAATCTTTTGGTTTAGTTTACACCTAGTCTTTTTACATATTTGTGTCTTTCAAAATGTAATCTTTTGGTTCAATTGTGATGATTCACATTTACACAAGATTTAAGGATACATTGTCCTTAAAGATGTTTTGTCTTAATACGTAATAAAGATCTAAAACATATTTTATAAAGATATAATCTTTAAAGTATTTTATTCTGAAGTAGGATGAATTTAAGAAATGTGTCTAGGATACATTATCCTCAAGATAATTAATATTTCATAGATATATCCTAACCAAAACATACTCAGACAAGTTATTCAAAATGACAAATAGAACACAATTTTAAAACCAAAAGGTTATGTTGTTACTAACATTAAGTGCAGATGGATAAAAAGACAATGCAAGGGCTTCATGTTCAACAAGTGGAAGATCCTTCCACCCAAGTATTACTAGATGTTCAAAAAATCAAGATAACATGGGTTTCATCTTGAAAAGTTAAGATCCCTCCACCCATATATCCTAAAGCATCCTTGTTAAAAGACAGAAAAGTAAATTGTTAAACAAGCCATTACAAACCAACATCAAAACCACAAACAAACATACTTAAAAAACTGGGCTCAGACCTTGTCTTTTCCGCCTCCATTGCCCAGTTGTACTTCATCACCAATCGCGTTCACCGCATCCTTGATCGCCACTTCCACAGCCTGCACCGCTACCTTCTCCGCTCCGTTCGGGCCCACTTCCTTCATGCTCTCTCTAGTTAACTCCGCCAGCACCTTCTTCCAAGAAGTTACGTCCCAAAAGAGAGTCTCCAACCCAGCAGCCTTAGCCACCTGAGCCTGGACTTGATGACGGAAAGCATGAGTTTTTTACTCATGGTGATTGAAGATGAAGAGCAAAGAGAAAGAAATTTACCTGGATAATGATCGGGTGAAGAATTCGAGATTCAAAAAATCAACAGCTATAAACCACCTTTTACAGCCGTTAATTTTGGGGACAATTGTTAGGACTCGGATTTTTAGTATCCTAAGCAAAGGATATGTTCAAGATAACTTCAGGATACAGTATCCTCCCAAGCAACAGGTATCTTTAATATATCGTTATACTAACGATTCAACCGCCTTTCTTTGATGTTTACCAGGTCATACAACTTCACATGATCTCCAAAAGATTCGGAGCACTAAGCAACTATTATACATGGGATTTTTGGTATCCTGAAATGCGGTATATTCAGGATAACTTCAGGATGCAGTATCCTCCAAACAACAAGAAACGGTCAACAATTAATAAAGCATTAAAGATTGTAGACGTTGGAGGGAGTTACAACTCGTTTATTACAATGATATGCAAGCCATAACCGCTCCAAGACCATAATCAGGACAATTAATGCTCTTTATTGCTAGTTATTATCTAGTGATCCTTCTTGTAACTATAAATAGGAGCTGTTAAGATCATATAGGACACATAACTTACACTCTAGCTATAGCATTACTCTGTAAACACGATCTAGAGAGGAAAGCTCCAAACATTTGTAACCTTTTTCGATTATTAATAAACTGGTGGTGATAGTTTTCACCGCCTGGGGTTTTTTTCTTGTTATCCTCAGGATAACGGGTTTTTTCCTCGCAACAAATCCTTGTGTCATTGCATTTCGTTCATTTCTATCAAGCACCTAAACCTCACTTACTAATTTGGTTACGAAATTACACTTGTTGATTTTTACCCAAAACATACCCTTATCACAGATCTTCAAGTGCAGAAAGACATCCTAGAAGACAAGCTTGCCCTTGCAGACATCCGCGCTCAAGAACAGGCAATGGAGGTCACCGAACAGGCTAAGGTCTGGGCTGGCAAGGCAGTGTTGACGGCCAGGATCAAGATTGTAGAAGAAGCCGAAGATACCAACTTTGACAGGTCCAATTGGGATGTAGCTTTGTGGAAGAAGACACTAGCCGGGTTTGGTGACGAAGGTAAGTATGTGAGAGTTGAAAAGAAGAATGACAGTGCTGGAACTAGTGAGGCCAAGGACACCGATGTGGGGATCAAGGATACTGGTGAGGGTGAAGGTGGTGTGATGAAGGAGTAAGAGGTTTAATGGGCGATGAAGGATAATATAGACAAGGCCGGAGCCTTTTTTTGTTTGTAATTCATGTGAACAATGGTAGTTGTAATTCTCAAGATCGATGATCCCTTAAGACAATTATGAAAGGTGGTTAGGGTGGAGGGATCCTCTGTTTTGGGGATGAACCCTTAATCACCTTTCTTTTCTTTTGTTTTTGCATGGACATATGATGACTTTTGACGTAGCTTGATCCGGGTGGATGGTCCACGTTTTGCTGGTGAAGCCTGGATCACCTTTATATCTTACTTATAATAATATAACTTCTTTTGGCTTTAGCTTTATAATTTGTGTCACTAGGATAGAGGATTCTCAATCCTTAGAACTTTTCTCTTCATGATATTTACTTGTTAAAATAAATCATCAAAAAAGAACATTATTAGCAAAGCTGGATTTAAACCCAACTATCTTGGGGACAAGCCCAACAAATCATGGGTACAAGCCCAATAAAACGTCGGGACAAGCCTAATAAAACGTTGGGACAAGCCCAATAAAACGTGGGGACAAGCCCAATAAATACGAGTGACGAGCCAATCCTTGGCGTTGGCCCAATTGTACGTGGTAACGAGCCTACCCCAGCGTTGACCTTAACTTGTGTATATGGTACGTCTACCATTTAATTCTTAAGATCCAAGATATGACTTTTAGCCATGAAATTGTCAGCCACGTTTAGTGTACTGGTCCCACAGCCTCCAATCATACCTGGATAATCGTGCGCTCCAGCTGAGGGTGTGGAAACCCTAATTCGGGAGATAAGGTGAAAGCCTTATAAACCTGGCGACAAGGCCAATTAAACTTAGGAGAGAGTTGGACAACCCGTTTTTTCCACTTGAGGGCCCTATTGCTCAGCATTTCTGCAACTTGACATATTTGACAAAACAAGAATCTAACATAATATATATAAACATGAAGTAAAATTTTACCAAGTAATGGATTGAAGTAATTGATTAGGATCCTGATCAACAAAAATACTTTTTTAGATGAATCGCATTCCAAGCCCGCAGAAGCATCTCCTTCCATATTCATCAAACGATATGCCCCCTTTCCTGCTTCAGCTTTAATTAAATAAGGAACTTCCCATTTGGGTGCTAACTTCCCGTCAGCAGGATTAGTTGTATTTTGGAACACCTTTCGGAGAACTAAATCCCTGACTTGAAATATTATGATTCTTATATTTTTGTTGTATGCACCAGCCATCTTTTGTTGGTAGGCTACCATCTTGAATCTCGCTTGATCTCTAAGCTCTTCCACAGTATCTAGATCTTGAATAAGATTCTCGTTGTTTGTCTGAGGATCACGAATGCTTGTTCTGGCTGTCGGATACACCATTTCAGTGGGGATCACCGCCTCAGCTCCAAAGACTAATGAGAACGGCGTCTGTCCTGTGGCATTCTTTGGAGTTGTCCTATCTGCCCAAAGCACATAGAGTAATTCTTCAGCCCATTTTCCTTTCTTCGCTCCAAGCTTTTTCTTCAGATTGTTGATGATGATTTTTTTACTTGATTCTGCTTGGCCATTTGCTTGTGGATGGACTGGTGTCGAAGTGATCATCTTGATTCCCAAACTGTCACAAAAGTTAGTAATTCTTTTCCCTATAAATTGGGAACCATTATCACAAATAATTTCAGAGGGAATTCCAAATCTAGTAATAATGTTACGCTTAATAAAGGATATAACTTCCTTTTCCCTAACTTGAGGTAAAGCCTCAGCTTCGATCCATTTAGAGAAGTAGTCTGTCATTGCTAACATGAAGACTTTTCCCCCTGTAGCTGTAGGGAGCTTACCCACTATATCCATTCCCCATTTCATGAATGGCCACGAAGAGACGATAGGATATAAGGGTTCTGCCGGTTGATGTAGAATGTTGTCGTGCCTCTGACAGGCATCACACTTCCTGGAGTATTCCGTAGCATCCTTTTTCATAGTAGGCCAGAAGTATTCGGTTCTTAGAATCCTTGAGAATAATGCTCTGCCCCCTGTATGGTTGCCACAATCTCTTTCATGGAAATCCTTCAGCACTTCTTGGATCTCGGATCCTTAGATGCACCTTAAATATGGACCTGCAAGGGATTTCTTATATAGCATATTATGGATAATAGTATATTGGGATGCCTTGGCTTTAAAAGCTTTGGGGTTCTCTTGTTTTGGGATTTCTCCATCTTGAATATATTTCATTATCGGGATGGTCCAGGATAAATGATCCTTAGGATCCATGTGTAGATTCCCATCTACCTCCATTGTTTGGCATTCCTTAATTGCAGGGGATAGAACATGGATGATAGGAATTTTTATGTTCTCTGGAAGCTTAAAGGCTAAAGCTAGGTTTGCTAAGGCATCGGCCCCAAACATTTTCTTCTCTTGGTACCTGCGTAATTGTAAAATAATCGAAGGATCCTACAAGATCCTTTACTATATCTAAATATTTAACTAATTTCTCACCTTTGACTGCATATGAGCCATTAAAGTGATTAGCAATTAATAATGAGTCTACAAAAATTTGAAGATATTTGATTCTCATACCTTTGGCTAATTGTATACCTGCAATGAGTGCTTCATATTATGCCTCGTTGTTAGTGGCTTGGAATTCACAAGCTATCGAATGGGGTAGTATGTCCCCCTGTGGCTATTTCAGTAGTATTCCCAATCCTGTTCCTTTGACATTTGAGGCTCCATCAGTGAAGAATGTCCAAGGATCCTTGGTTTCTTCAAGCTGTTGAACTTTAAGATTGGCTTGTTCTTCTAGATCGCTACTGAAATTAGCCACAAAGTGTGCTAGTGCCTGTGACTTGATTTTATTTCTAGGCTCATATTGAAAATCATATTGACGGGTGGATCATGGAACCACCCTTAAATGTAGTAATTTCAGTTAAATCATGTGCGTTTATGTTTAATTTTAAGGATTTGGATTACTACATTATATCATGTGATTGTAGGTTTAAAGAGGAAAAGGATGAAACAACAAGATCATAGGCGAAGACGGTGAAGGAAACGGAGCTAGAACGAGGAAATTATGAAGAAAACAAGATTTGAACTAGCTCCACCATGGCTCACGGTGCAGACCGTTGACCACGGTCCACTCGAAGAAATTTTGGCAGATTACACCGTACCGTGGAAGAAGTCCCTGACCGTGGCCTGGACCGTGGCCCACGGTCCACTCGTAACAGCTGATTGATTTTTCTTTAATTGGCCGTTTTGGCTGCTTTTTCAAGGACCTTTTTGATCAAGAAACTTGAGAGGACGATTGGGGGAGGAGTGAAGAACAATATTTGGTAGTTGGTAATCATTGTTTTATGCATTTTTTTTACTTCATTGCATGTTGCATACAATTCATATGATGATGATTTTTCAAACCATGAGTGGCTAATCCCTCTTGGTGATCATCTTGGATGTAGGGTTTAATTGATACACTATGTTATGCTTTGATTTCTAGAATAATGACTTTGCAATGTTTGTGAGTTGTTATGGTGTTTGATTAATTGTTTGTAAATTATTGCTTGTGTTTGATCATGATTTAAACCATACGTTCTTGGTGTCATTGGCAATTGAGATATCATGGGAAGAATTAGGGTTAAACATTAGTCAATTGATTATCAGGTAACAACCTTGCATTTTGTTAATCCAAGTACTTAGTTCACTTTTATCACAAACAAGTAAACAAACATGAACTATGTCTAGGTGGTTCTTTCTAGTAAGCATGAACATTAGTGTTGAATTAAACCTGAAATCTAAGATGATCGCTTTTGTTTAATTTGTTTACAAATCTCAATAGTTGTCTTGCAAGTGTTTATTTTATTTTAGTTAATTTAAAAATCAAACAATCAAATCTGAATTTACTTTTATACAATTTTAGTTTAATTCTATTTTCTGTTAAAGCTACTTGTTAACATATTTTCCACAAGCTCCTTGTGTTCGATACCCATTTACCGCTATCTATTTAGTTGTAATTCGTTTATTTTTGAGTGAATCTTCGACCTCACGTCAAATTTTGGCACCGTTGCCGGGGAGTAGTGAGCAACGTGTGTTATTTTTGTAGTTTTTGTTTAATTGTTATTGTCAGTTTTACGTGGGTTGTGCTAGTGTGCAGGTACTTACAGGTATATGCATACAAGACGCTCTCGGTCTTCATCACCGTTAGCGTTTGATCCTGAAATCGAGAGAACCTTTCGTTAGAACCGGATTTTGCAAAGGGAAAACAAGGTTATTGGGTCGCCTAGCACAAAAAGTCGAGCAACTGACACCACAATCATGGCTTCGGAACAAACCGTACAGCCGATGCCACCACCCATTAATTCACCAAACCCACCATCTACTGTACCCATTACCACCACCAATTCCACAAGTGAACCTACTTCAACTGCGTTTAGCTTTCAGCCACCAGCTAACCTCCCACCCTTGACAAATTTCATGCCTATTCACGGACAATCATCAAACTCACCACAACAAACATCCTTCCAATCTCAACAAAATCCACGTTATCAACAACCATACACATTTACCCAAGACCCACCTATAATTCATACTTCACCGGGTCAAAGATCGGGCCCGCATTTGTTTGGTGGGCTACTGTATGGTGATGGCAATGAAGGATATGAAGATTTCGAATAAGGATATTTAAGCGGGGTTGATGGGAGTCAGTTGAGGATTCAAGGGCAGTTTGGGTATGGATCCGAATTTCAACCACAACAAGTGTAACAATGGGGTGGCCCGAATGTCAATCAAGTACAACAACCACAGCCATTGCAACAAGTTCCACAACAACTGCATTATCAACAACCTCAATTCCAACAACCAAAAACCCAACCGCAAGTTCAAAAAAATATGTAACAAAGGCCCGTTTACCGACAAATGGGTCAACCAAGAGTACCCTTGGGGGTACCAAGAAGATATGCAAGGGAGATGGTTAGGGGAACAGAGGCTCATTTTCGACCGATCATCACCAATAACTCATCTTCGGTGGTTATTCCTCAAAACCAAAATGGAAAAACGTTTGAGGTGAGAACTAATGCACTCCAAAGTTTACCAAAGTACAAGGGTCTTGCAACGGAAGAACCCTATTTTCATTTAGAGGCATATAAATCTATTTGCAACACGATAGGGGGTCAAGGTTTCTCACCGGATGAGGTTAAATTGATTTTATTTCAATTCTCGTTGGAGGACAAGGCAAAAAGATGGTTTTACACATTTCCATCCGCATCGATTTATACTTGGGCCGAGATGCAACAAAGGTTCTTAGAAGAGTTTTACACGACTCAAAAGACAAATGATGCAAGAAGAAGTTTGAGGTCTTCCCAACAACAATCGGGTGAAATGTTTCATGAAGCATTCGAGAGGTTCAACATGATGATCAAGAATTGTCCTCATCATGGTATAGCTCTTTGGGAGTTATTGAATGCCTTTCATGAAGGGTTGAATGCTGAAGATGAACGAGATTTGATGTCAATCACTAATGGTACTTTTGATACCAATTATGAACAAGATGATTGGGCATTTTTGGAACAAATGTCGGTCACATCAAAGAGAAAGGCTCAAACTGCTAAAAGAGTAAGACCGGCAATTGGAAGACCGCAAGTTCATGTCGTGGAAGATGTGGGGGTACAAACCACTAATCAAAGAACTGATGTTTGTACCAATTGTAATGAGTTGGGTCATGGGGCTGATGTGTGTACGGTAAGTCAAGCACAAGTTGAAGAGGTGAATGCACTCTAAGGTCAAGGGGGTGGCAATCGGAATTTCAACATGAACTCAAACACTGACCACCCCGGGTTAAGAAATCATCCAAATTTCCGTTATGGAAATCAAGCAACTCAACTCAATCTGAATTTCCAAAGGACTTCTCAAACCACCTTTATCCCTCGTCAACAATACTTCAACCAAGGCAATCAAAATCAATTTCAAGGAATGGGTGGTAATCAAGGTGGGTCTTCGGACCAAAGTTCATCAAGTGGTAATGAAGTGATGGACATGCTTAAGATGATGCAACAAGAGATGCAAAAGAGGAATCAGTTGGATGAAGCTCGTATACAAAAAGATGAAATTCGTGACAAGGCCATCCAATAATTGACAACTCAAATGGGCCAACTTGCAACCGAGGTATCTAACTTGAAGAAAAACAAAGGTCAACTCCCGAGTGACACCAAGGTGAACCCTACTCACTCTACTTCTCACAATGTGCCGATTAATCAGGTAAGTGTTTTAAGAAGTGGTAAGGAATTTAAAATCAATACCACACTGGAATTAGTTGAAGGTGTGGTAGAGGATGTGACGGGGGTAGAAAGTGAAGATGAACAAGCTTCACCCATTCAAGCCCTTAAACCATCCACGTTTTCAAACAAAGATTCAGATCAAAATGAGTGTTTAAACGATAAAAGCAAGGAAGTGGGAGAGGTTCCAATTCCATTTCCTTCAGCCTTGATCGATCCGGGTAAGAAAAACGTGATTTTAAAACGGGGTCCTCAAAAGGAGGAGATGTGGGAGGTATTCAAAAAGGTTAAAGTTAATTTACCTTGAATCAATAAAACAAGTACCCGCTTATGCAAAATTTTTAAAAGAATTATGCACTCAAAAGAGGCAATAAAAAGTGCCTAAATGGGTAGATTTAACCGAGCGGGTAAGTGTGGTTTTAAAAGGAGATCTCCCTCCTAAGCTTCAAGATCCGGGAACACCCTTAATTAACATTCAAGTGGGTGATTTTCAAATGTCTAGGGCGTTATTGGATCTTAGGGCCGGAGTGAGTATCCTCCCGGGAGGTTTATATGACCAATACGACTTTGGTCCTTTGAAACGTGTGGAGACCACGGTTGTATTGGCCGATTTATCTCATAAACTTCCTCGTGGAATCGTACAGAATGTAATTATGAAGGTAGAGGATTTTTATTATCCTGTGGATTTTTTGGTGTTGGATTATTCAACGGGTGACTCAAGTCAACAACAAAATGTTATCTTGGGTCAACCATTTTTGAACACGGCCCATGCAATCATTGATTGTAGACATGATACCGTTGACATGGCTTTTGGCAACCGGAAAATGCGTTTAAATGTTTTTACTAATGTTGCTAACTCTTTGAGTGGTGAAGAATGTTTTTAGGCAGATGTGGTGGATCATTGCAATCCTCATGAATATGATGAGGATTGTGTAGAGGCTTGTCTTTGTGATGATTCTGAACAGGTACACATTTGTGCTTTGCGGATGGAAGAACAAAAACAGAGTGTGCTAGCTCTACAAGAGGGAAGACCACCATGGACACAATAATGGGAGAGTTTGCCAAAGGGAATTAATTCGGATACAAAACCATCTTTGGAGTGTCCACAAAATGTGGAGCTGAAGGAGCTCCCAAGTCACTTGAAGTATGTGTTTTTGGGGGAGAATGAAACCCTCCCGGCTATCATTGCTTCGAATTTGGAGCAAGAGCAAGAGCGGGCATTAGTGAAGGTGTTGGAAGGGCATAAAGGTATTAGTCCTTCTATTGTTGTGCATAAAATAATTACAGATGAGGAGGCTAAACCAACAAGGGAGACTCAAAGGAGATTGAACCCGAATTTGCGGGAAGTGGTGAAAAAAAGAGGTAATCAATTGGTTGGATGTGGGGATTATTTATCCTATTTCAGACAGCTCATGGTGAGCTCAACACAGGTAGTGCCCAAGAAAGCCGGCATCCAGATAATAAAAGATGATAATGGTGAACAAATCGCCACCCGACCGGTAACCGGGTGGCGAGTGTGCATTGATTATAGAAAATTAAATACCGCCACCTCAAAAGACCATTTTCCATTACCATTCATTGATCAAATAATTGAAAATTTTCGGGTCAAAAATATTATTGTTTGTTGGATGGGTATTCGGGTTATAATCAAATTGCAATTCATCCCGATGACCAACACAAAACTACTTTTACTTGTCCATATGGCACCTTTGCTTTTAGACGGATGCCATTTAGATTATGTAATGCCCCGACTACTTTTCAAAGATGCATGATGAGCATATTTTCAGACATGGTCGGGGATTCACTTGAGGTTTTTATGAATGACTTTTCTATTTTTGGTTCAACTTTGGAGTCTTGTCTCAATGATTTAGAAAAAGTTTTAAAACGTTGTGTTGAGACAAATTTGGTGTTAAGTTGGGAGAAAGTCATTTCATGGTACAAGAAGGTATTGTGTTGGGTCATGTGGTGTCAAGTAGGGGAATGGAAATTGATCAAGCAAAAATTAGAGTAATATCATCTTTGCCACCCCCGAAAAATGTCAAAGGGGTGAGATCGTTTTTGGGACATGCCGGGTTCTATAGGAGATTTATTAAAGGTTTTAGTGCAATTTCAAAACCTTTATGTAATCTTCTATTGAAGGATGTCCCCTTTGAGTTTACTAATGAGTGTTTGCAAGCGTTTGACAGTTTGAAGGAGAAGTTAGTGCAAGAACCAATCCTACAATCACCGGATTGGTCAAAGTCGTTCGAGATTATGTGTGATGCTAGTGATAGCACAATGGGAGCGGTTTTGGGTCAAAGAGTGGACAAAAAGCTGGTGGTGATCTATTATGCAAGCAAAACTTTATCCGAGGCACAATTGAATTACACCATCACTGAAAAAGAGTTGCTTGCGATGGTGTATGCCTTAGATAAGTTTCGCTCGTATATTTTGGGAAGTAAAGTTATGTGGTACTCGGATCATAAGTGCGGTGCGTTATTTGATGGAAAAGAAAGATGCTTTGATTCGTTGGGTGTTGTTGTTACAAGAATTTGACCTCGAAATTCGTGACAAGAAGGGTTGTGAGAATATAGTTGCGGATCATTTGTCGCGAATTACTCTTGAGGGTGTTGATGATCCGAAATAAATAAACAAGAAATTTTCGGATGAACAGTTGCTTTGTTTCAACCGCCCCGTGGTATGCTCATTATGTCAACTATTTGGCCACGGGGGAGATTCCGGAATTTTGGTCAAAGAAGAGAAGGCAACAATTCGCAGCTCAAGTTAAACAACACAAAGGAAAGGCACAGGTATGTTGTATAAGGTAAATAGTTTTTGTTAAACATTTATTTTTAAAATTATCTTTCTCATGCGAGTGTGTTCGAACCAAGTGTGGGAAAGTTCTTAGGAATTTTTTCACCGTGTTGAGGACAACTCGGGTTTTTCATGGGGGTAGGGTAATTTTTAGTTTTTGATTGTAAATAATTTCATTTAGTTTTTAATGATTTTGGCTTTACATAAAAAAAATTAAAAAATTAACAAAAAAATATATACCGTGGACCACGGTGTATACCGTGGCCCACAGTCAAACATCGTAGCCCACGGTTCAGGTTTTGGTTACGGTACGGTGGCTTCTGTTCGTTTTTGTTCAATATCACCGTGGACCACGGATCAAGCTGAAAAAATTGTTGACCTGGTCAACCGTGGACCACGGTTCACACCGTGGCCCACGGTGCGGCTCGCCCTGCTACGGTTTGATGGATTGTAAAGGTTAAAAACGAATTTTAAGGATCATGGAACCACCCTTAAATGTAGTAATTTCAGTTAAATCATGTGCGTTTATGTTTAATTTTAAGGATTTGGATTACTACACTATATCATGTGATTGTAGGTTTAAAGAGGAAAAGGATGAAACAACAAGATCATATGCGAAGACGGTGAAGGAAAGGGAGCTAGAACGAGGAAATTATGAAGAAAACAATATTTGAACTAGCTCCACCGTGGCCCACGGTGCAGACCGTGGACCACGGTCCACTCAAAGAAATTTTGGCAGATTACACCGTACCGTGGAAGAAGTCCCTGACCGTGGCCTGGACCGTGGCCTATGGTCCGCTCGTAACAGCTGATTGATTTTTCTTTAATTGGCCGTTTTGGCTGCTTTTTCAAGGACCTTTTTGATCAAGAAACTTGAGAGGACGATTGGGGGAGGAGTGAAGAACAATATTTGGTAGTTGGTAATCATTGTTTTGTACATTTTTTTTACTTCATTGGATGTTGCATACAATTGATTTGATGATGATTTTTCAAACCATGAGTGGCTAATCCCTCTTGGTGATCATCTTGGATGTAGGGTTTAATTGATACACTATGTTATGCTTTGATTTCTAGAATAATGACTTTGCAATGTTTGTGAGTTGTTATGGTGTTTGATTAATTGTTTGTAAATTGTTGCTTGTGTTTGATCATGATTTAAACCATACGTTCTTAGTGTCATTGGCAATTGAGTTATCATGGGAAGAATTAGGGTTAAACATTAGCCAATTGATTATCGGGTAACAACCTTGCATTTTGTAAATCCAAGTACTTAGTTCCCTTTTATCACAAACAAGTAAACAAACATGAACTATGTCTAGGTGGTACTTTCTAGTAAGCATGAACATTAGTTTGAATTAAACCTGAAATCTAAGATGATCGCTTTTGTTTAATTTGTTTACAAATCTCAATAGTTGTCTTGCAAGTGTTTATTTTATTTTAGTTAATTTAAAAATCAAACAATCAAATCTGAATTTACTTTTATAAAATTTTAGTTTTATTCTATTTTCTGTTAAAGCTACTTGTTAACACATTTTCGACAAACTCCTTGTGTTCGATACCCATTTACCGTTATCTATTTAGTTGTAATTGGTTTATTTTTGAGTGAGTCTTCGACCTCACGTCACATTGCACTTAGTTTTACAGCCCATTTGGCCATTCTACCTGACATTTCCGGTTTTCTAAGGTCATTTTTTATGGGATAATTAGTTTTTACAACAATAGTATGAGTTTCAAAATAATGTCTTAACTTAGTTGAAGCCATGATTAAAGCAAGAATAAGTTTTTCCAAATGAGAGTATCTGGACTCGGCATCGAGGAGACTTTTACTTACATAGTAAACAAGATGTTGGTTACCTTTGTGATCCTTTACCAAGACTGCACTTAAGGCGGTTAGGGAAACGGATAGATAAATGATCAATGGTTCTCCATTCACAGGCTTCATCAAAGCGGGGGCTGAGGATAAGTAGTCCTTTAAAGCGGTGAAAGCAGCTTCATGTTTCTCCTTCCACTCGAATTTCTTGTTTTTCCTCAGGATGTCATAAAAATCTTTACATCTTTATGAGGATTTCGATATGAACCTGTTAAGTGCTACCACCCTTCTAGTTAATCTTTGTACCTCTTTGACGTTTGTTGGAGATTTGAGGCTTGGATTTGCTCTGGACTCGCCTCTATCCCCCTTTTGGTTACCAAATACCCCAGGAATTTTCCGGCTTTGACATTAAATACACATTTAGCAGGATTTAGCTTCATGTTGTATTTGTCAAGGATGTCAAAAGCTACTTCCAAATCCTTAAGGTGGTTCTCCGCCTTCTTTGACTTTACCACTATGTCGTCGATGTAGACTTCCATGGTGTCTCCCAACTGTTCCTTGAACATCATGTTGACTAGTCTTTGATATGTAGCACCTGCATTTTTAAGACCAAACGGCATAGCAATATAACAATATATGCCCGTAGGGGTTATAAATGTTGTATCCTCTTGATCAGATGGTTCCATCTGGATTTGTTGAAATCCTGATGAAGCATCCATAAAGGTCAACATTTCGTGCCCTGCGGTAGCATCCACCATGGAGTCAATATGGGGAAGAGGGAAAGGATCCTTGGGACATGCCTTCTTTAAATCAGTAAAATCGACACATACCCTCCACCTTCCTTTTTTCTTTTGAACTACAAGCACATTGGCTAACCATTTTGGATATTTTACTTCCCTACTCATACCTGCATTCAGTAGTTTTCGTACCTCCTCTTGGATGATCGCGTTTCTTTCATGAGCAAATTTCCTTCTTTTTTGATGAATAGGCGTGAAAGAAGGATCAATTCCAAGTTTGTGGGTTATAACATCTTTAGAAATACCTGGCATATCTTCATGCTTCCAAGCAAAGGTTGACTTTCTTCGTTGTAAGAAGGATACTAGATCCTTTTCAATGGAGTCTTGTATTTCAACGCCTATTAGGACTTTGTTGTCAGGATCCTCTGGGTGTAAGACTACTTCCTTAGAGTTTTGTTCCCTAGTCTCCATGACATTTCTTCTCGTTTTCTGTAATTGCTATGCTTCCCTTAACCTTTTTGTAGACTTCATTGAGGAAGTGTAGCAATCCTTAGCGTCTTGCTGATCACTTTTGATTTTCGCTATCCCCCACGGGGTAGGTAGCTTTACGCATTGATGGTAAGTAGAGGGGACTGCCATCGTTTCGTGTATCCATGGCCTGCCAAGTATAACATTGCAACAAGACAAGGAATCGATAACATAAAATTTTTTAATAGAGTTTACTCCCTCTATATATTTGGGTAGCTTGATGTCCCCCAATGTATTCTTCGTTTCCCCACTGAATCCTACAAGAACTGAGGATCATGGGATGATTTCCGATTCTGGGATATTCATCCTTTTGAGTACTTCCAATTGGATGATGTTAACTGAACTTCCTCCATCAATAAGTATCCTACGAACATAATGGTTAGAAATAAATAAAGTAATGACCAAACCGTCATGATGAGGATCCTGGACATCGACTCGATCATCCTCATCGAAGGATATAATTCTTTGCTCAGCCGTTGTAGAAGTCTTGATTGGTCTTTCACCATTCTCCAGTTTGCATTCTTTGGTGTACTTCTTTGCAGCCGAATAAGAAGTTCCGCATATATCGGATCCTCCAAAGATCATGTTGATAACTTGAGCGTCAGGGGGAGGTGGAGCAGCCTTTTCTGGAACCGGTTCAGGATCCTGGTTCCTGGGCTTTTTTCTTCCGAACAGCTCCTTAAGATGACCCTCGCTGAGAAGGTAGCTTATCTCCTTTCTCAAGGCTATGAAATCCTCTGTCATATGACCGAAGTCTTCGTGAAAGGCGCACCATTTCGATTTGTCTTTGGGGGGTGGTGCCTTCTCATTTTTCCTTAGCCATCTTTCTTTGTCACCCAAGTTTCTAACAGCAAGCATTACTCCTCTCATATCCATGGAGAAGCAATAATCAGATATTCTTGGACAATCTTCATTGTCCTCGTCCTCTTTTACAGCATTGATCTTCTGGCCATTTGGTTTGTTGTATGGTTTGGAGTTGTTGTTTCTGAAGTGGGATCGTTGCTTCTTGTCTTGAGATTCATTTTTCACCGAAGTACTCAGTTGATCTTGTATTCATTGATCCTCCTCCAATCTGATGAATCTTAAAGCTTTGTTTCGGACTTCATCTAAATTCCTACAAGGGGTCATCACAAGATCTTGATAAAATGGAAAGTCCTTTTGTAACCCCATTTTGAATGTCTCAACAGCTGTCGGGACATCCAAATTTGGAATTTCCAAGGCTTCTCTTCCAAACCTTGTAAGAAACTGCCTAAGAGGTTCTCCACAAGGTTGGACAACTCTATATAAATCACTAGTTAATTTTTCAAAGGATCTACTGCATGAAAATTGACTATTAAACAAATTGATCAAATGGGAAAAGGAAGTAATAGAGTAAGAAGGAAGACTTGGTGGCCATTTAAGGGTGGATCCAGTGAGGGTTGAGCCAAAGCCCTTACACAAGCAAGCTTCCTTCGATCTTTCTAGGATTGGATTAATTTCCATCCTCTCACGGTATAATGCCACATGTTCCTTAGGATCCGTGGATCCATCATATAGTTTCATACTAGGGGCAGTGAAGCGCTTTGGTATCTCAGCATCACAAATCGGTGGAGCGAACCTGGACATGTTATGGCTTCCTGCTGGTAATTCAGGAATAGGTTTGATGACTCCTGGCATACTTGATATCATATCCTTGAGCTTTTGCTATGGTTTGGTTGATCCCAGTATCCTGCATACTAGCATGGTTAGTGCCAAAAGATAGATTATCATAAATGTTACCTTTTATGTGATCAAAATATATAGCTCCATAGCTGCGTCCGGGATATATTGTTTCAGCATCAACAGTTGGTCCAGCAGGAGTAGCGGTTTGCATGGGTATAAAGTCGCCTTCATGGACCTCCAATGGCCTGGATCGGGGTTCCTTCAGAGGTTCTTTTCCATAAGGATAGTAGGATTCTAGATGCTGATAGATGATGGATTCTGTTTGGAAACCCAAAGATCCTGGTTGAAAGACTGAGGATCCTTGAAGTTGTTGGGTGGAGGATCCTTGACGGAATCCCAAGGGTCCAGATTGGAATGCTGGGGATCCTTGCAAATGGTGATTGAAGGATCTTAAGGGTTGACCTAATGATCCTTGTTGAAGGATAGAGGATCCTTGTGAATACTAGTAAGAGAATCTCTTTTGGGAGAGGTCCGAAGATCCTTGCTGAGGATAAGTGGATGCTGGGCACCTTTGATTCGGGAAATCCAGAATGCTGAAATCAAGCATCCTCGGCATAATGGGGCATGTGTTTTCAGCGGCCTTTTTGGTCCTCCTCATTTCCTCGATCTCGTTAAGGATCCTCTGGTTGGTCTTATTCTGCTGCTCCATATAGTTCTTCATCTGTGAACACAAAACAGAAACATCATTGTTAACAGTTACCATTTGGGAGACAGTAGTGGATTTTGGTCCGGAGAAAACAGCAGTCTCCTTCTTCTGAGCAACAGTTATAGGCTTTTGTGGCTTTGTAGAGCCAGGTAGCAGTGGCAAAGTCACTTGAGCCGGGACACTCGAAGCAGCGGCTGTGGGAACAGCTTTTCCTTGAGAGGCCATTTAGTGAGTGGTAGTAGGGTTTGAATAAAGGTAAGAATTTTTGGTGATTAAAGCACCAAAGGCCCCACGGTGGACGCCAAATTGTTTTGGTTAAAAATCGGGCTAAGGATCAATGAACCAAATTCCTATGTGAGGATTGGTGCTAGTATGAATTAATGCGATCAAAGTAACGGTTATAAACGATGAACACAGAGATTTATACGAGGAAAAGCGCTTGGTAACTAGTATCCCGCCGGCTCAAAAACCTCGAGTAGTGAAAACTATCACTGCCAATTATATTGAACTTGAAAGGATTACAAATGGTGGAATAATAGCTGATCGTGAATACAAGTGTTTACTATGAACTCTCAGTGCTAAAGTGTTGTGTGCGTATCAGCTATAATTCATAGATTAAATACACAAAATTCTAACGGCTACTAACTAAACTCCTATTAATCTGGCCATGTTCGCTTTACTCTTTCAACTACCATTTAGGAGCGTGGACAAGAAGGGAAGACTAGGTTAAATACTTCGTCCATAATAATAGGAATTTTGGTAAGCACGTTTTATACCTGCAAAAAATAGATTAGAGTATAGCTGAAGTTGACTATCGAGGATCCTTGAACCACTAAGGATCCTTAGTCCCAGAAACAGCCGCCAGAGATGGTTGATCTTCGAGGATCAAAGATCCTGGTCCCAACAATATATATATATATATAGGGTACGGTTAAAATGAAAACTCATTTGAGTTGTGAAAACCTGCGAAAACCCTATGTAACATCGTTTTTTTTTTTGTTACATGTAATATATGTTGTAACATTTAATACAAAACATCGAGACATAAAAAAAAATGTTTTGCTATTTTTTAACATTGTTTTACTAATTTTTATATATGTTTTCAGGAGAGAAAAAAAGTTATATTTATATTTATATTTTTTATTCACTTTAATTGTGGACCACAAGATTTAAACATTAATTAAAACATGTGGTTGAGAACGGGTTTCTACAGTTTTCACAACTCAAGTGGGTTTTCATTTTATACTTAGCCTATATATATATATATATGAAAATCACTGAATTGTTCTCTACATGTAATGTGTGAATGTGAATATTATTTTCATCGGTTCAAATGGTTGATAAACTTTCGAAATTAGAGTTTACTGTGTTATTAAATGAAAGTACAATTGTTCTAGGATTTATATATTAAAGTCATATATGAGATATGCAACTAGTAAATGTTGAAAAGAAGCTGCGATTAGTACTGATTTAAAGGGTAAAGGATTGGACCCTTAAAACCCTTATTTCTACATAGACCATTTTATTGTTTAGAGGATAGAGTGTTAGGTCCATACTAAAATTAAAAGATCCAAATAAGGTATCAGGTAAAATGAGTCTTACCCTTTGAATACAAAACCTTCTCATAACTGCCAAAAAATCATATAAATAATAAATAAATAAATAATCCAACGGCCGTTAATCACAGGCTACGACCTCAATCACATGATTGCTTCTTCATCTTCATCACCGTCAATCCATCGTTTATGGTCTCATCATACGCGTACTCAAATCAAATTCAACTTATTATAACTTATTACTACAAGTAACCCAAAAGAATATGCCATTTATTATCCCAAATTTCAACAGACATCACTTTCTTTCTTTCTTTCTGTCTGTCTTTATTTTTCTACTTATTAAGGTACTATATTATGTCCCCAATTTATGCTTTTTATGTTAATTGCTTGCTTGCTTGAATTTGATAATTAGTGGTTTAACTTGTAACGGGTACCTTTTAGTTTTGATATTTCACTTTTAATTTTGGAATTCTGCTCATGAAACCCTAATTTTGCAACTGTTTATGGGTTAGTAAGATAAATCACATTTCTTTGAAACTGATCATTTAGACACAAATTTATCAGAAAATTAAAACTATATTCTGTTGATCCCAACACTTAAATATCAACTTTGTGACTGACTTTAGGATCACCATATTATTGAGGATTGAAGATTAAAGATGGGGTCAGATAAGGAGCTTGGCGGTCTGCTTGACACAATCAACATGATGAGAATGCACACGATTCTAACCCACACATACCCTTACCCGCATGAGCATTCCCGGCACGCCATCATCGCAGTCGTCGTTGGTTGCCTGTTTTTTATTTCATCAGACAATATGCATACGCTCATCCAGAAGCTGGATAACAACATCAAATGGTGGTCCATGTACGCCTGCTTATTAGGGGTTTCTATTTCTTTTCTTCCCCTTTTCTGGGGAAGACGATTAAACCGAGCTATTCAAATTTCAGTCAATGGTAAGTTCACTTCTTAGCTCATCGGTCTTTACTTTATTGTAGCATGACAACATCCGGTATTAGGGGTTTTGGTCCAACACTGTAACCATAACCGAGCATTCAGTTATAGTTAATCTGTTTTGACATGTTGGTTTAGTTCAGTTACGGGTAGTTTAACTTTAACCTTGAACTAGAATTGATAGTAAAGTGTTATGGGCCTGACTAAAATAACCCAAAACAATGAAATTGGGCTTGAAATTTTTTAACCACTTATTAAATGGGCTTGAATAATTTGAGTTTTACCGTTTGACATTTGTATATATTATACATAGCATTCAAAAAATATTTATATAATGCATATTGGCATAGCTCGGTTAACCGTTTGTTTACTATACTCTGTTTGGGTCGGTTTTGTCGGTGATGGAAATATTGATAACCATAACTGACCCACTACTTTCGGTTTAAATAAAACATTAGACTGACCCATAGGTTCTTTTATTAGGTTTGGTTATATTGGTTTATTTGGTTTTATGCACACCACTACCCAGTATGATCCTACTCATAGCAGAGCTATTGGTAGGATACATAGGCTGCTCATGCTGAGACCCTTTGTTTCAAAAACCATTTTTTTAGGTTAGCATCAAAATACATTAATTTTAGAGTTTTTTTGCAGGTATATGGCATGGATATTAGTGGCGGCTGTATACCACCTTCCCAGTTTTCAGTCAATGGGGGTGGATATGAGGATGAATCTCTCATTATTTTTGACAATATACATTTCGTCTATTTCTGTACTTCTTGTCTTCCACTTGGTTTTTTTGGGACTTTGGTATGTGGGTCTTGTTTCTCGTGTGGCGGGGAGGAGACCTGCAATCTTGACCATTGTTCAAAATTGTACTGTAAGTATGCTATCTTAAGTTTATAGGTATTTTAGAGGTGGCAAAGTGGGTAGGTTTGTTAACTTGTTACAGTTAAACAGTTAAATTTTGGCCCGATCAAGAAAGACCCATAAACACTTCCAGTTAAATTCTTTTGAAAAACTTATACTTTGGGCTACTTTTGGCATGCTTGAACTATATACCCGTTCGGTTCGGTTCGGTTCGGACAATGAGTTCGGTTTGCTTTATGTTTTTTTCGGTTTTGCCTTTTAGGCTTGAAATTTTTGAGCCAAAACAGATAAAGACCCAAAATAACGCATTAGATAAAGACCCAAAATAGCGCATTTGAGCCTGAAACGATGGGTCTAAGTAATAAATGATTAATTGACTATTGCACATTTCGGCCTAAAGTTTTTGGGCTACAACATTTATTATTATTTTTTTAATTAGTTAACATTCAAAAATAAAAATTATAATCCATAAATTCAATAACAAAAGTCGTTTTTTCGGTATTTACGGGTAATGTTCGGTTTTTATGGTTCGGTTCGATTTTTGGTGCATGCAAAACCGAAGCTGAACTTGAAACTCAGTTTTTTGAAAATACATAAAACCAAGCCGTCAATTTTGGGTTGGGTTTGGTTATTTCGGCTGTGGGTTGGTTGTTTCGGTTTCTTGCACACTTCTATCCATTTGACCCGTTAGAACCCAGATTGGTGCATTTATTAGTGAATGTGTTGAAATTGTCACCTCGAGGTTCCATAGAATCGTAATAAGTTGTGTATATAATTGATGTTCTAACTTCTAAGCAGTCATTTTGTGATTATATATGTAGGTATTAAGTATAGCGTGTTGTGTATTCTATAGCCACTGTGGCAATCAAGCTTTGAATGAAAAACGATTGGGCCGAAGGGATTCGGGCCTGTTTTCACTTTGGAAGAAGCATGAACCTAGCATTTGGCTGTCAAAGTTTTTAAAAATGCATGAATTAAAAGATGAAATCTGCAAATCTTGGTTTGCTCCAGTGGGGTCTGCGGGTGATTATCCATTTCTCTCTAAGTGGGTTATATACGGAGAAGTATGATTTGCGGTTCTCAGTTTGTTCATTATGTCATTTTTCAATTAAATATGTGTCGACTTACATTTGATTTTTTGTTTTAGTTCTCCTGCAGTGGTCCGTGTGAATTATCAGATGAAATTTCTCCAATTTATTCATTATGGGCAACGTTTATTGGGCTTTATATGGCTAATTATGTGGTGGAAAGATCAACAGGGTAAGCAAGACGGTTTTAAATTGATTTTTGCTTCTTATTTTGCATCAAGAATTAGAACGAGACGGTTTTTAATTAATGATTCTAATCGTCAGATGGGCTCTTACTCATCCTCTGTCAGTTGAAAAAACCGAGAAGTTGAAGAACAAGCAGATGAAGCCTAATTTTTTGGATATGGTTCCTTGGTATTCAGGGTATATATTCTTTAAGTCTCTCTCTTTGTTGACATATATGTACATAGGGGTTTGTTTATTTGAGAACCAATAGTATATTGAGAGCCACATAAGACGTGTACGTTTTGCATCAACAAAAAAAATAAAAATTAAAATCGGATGTTTATCCACATCTCCTTACTTATTCTTTAATTTTATTTCTTCCTCGCTCCTGAACTTTTTTTAAAAAAGTTATAAAAATATGCATATATTGTATGCGCATTTAGATAAAATACCATCAATATAATAATTTTAAAAACAACTTTTAATAATATTAAAATCTCCATGCATTCTAATCAATTTTATAATAAATAGTACAAGATTTAATGTGGTTCTTGCAGTTGGTATTATTGGTTTTGAAGTGAACACTGTCCTATATGTGTGCGCGTGTATCTAAATCTGCGTTTATGTATGTGTGATGCAGGACATCGACTGATTTATTCAAGACTGTGTTTGACCTCATTGTATCCGTGACTGTATTTGTCGGAAGATTTGACATGCGGATGATGCAGGTTCAAAATCTTCATATCTACTAATTCACATTTTCTTGAAAATAATTAACAATATTTCATAAGTTTTCTTTATTTTGTTCTTAATATGAGGTATTTTACATATTTGACCAATAATAAATATGTGCGAAGATGTTTTTGATTTGATTAACGAAAAATAGTGGCTTATGTTTTAGGCAGCAATGAGTAGGGTTCACGAAGGGGAAAAGGAGGATTTTCTATATGATCATTTTAGTGAAAAAGATGAACTATGGTTTGATTTTATGGCTGATACGGGTGATGGCGGGAACTCATCTTATTCGGTTGCTCGGCTTCTTGCACAACCTTCACTTGCCGTCTTCAATGATGATTCTATACTACAATTGCCCCGTGGAGACCTCCTTCTTATCGGAGGTGATCTTGCGTAAGTTACACAATAATTTATTTGTTTCTGTCTTTTTTATTATATTTGTTATGCTTATCTATTTTGTACGTATTATCCTTCAGGTATCCTAACCCGTCAGCGTTTACTTACGAAAAGCGTCTTTTTCGTCCTTTTGAGTTTGCTCTTCAACCGCCACCATGGTATAAAGACGTGCATATTGCGGTAGACAAGCCTGAATTGCCCTCCGGTGTCTCTCACTTGAAACAATATGATGGGCCCCAATGTTTTGTTATCCCGGGAAATCATGGTTGGTTTCATCATTTTTTTTCTACCTTTTTTTATATTTGTTTTTTTATTTTCATGTGTTTTGATGTGCTTCTTCCTGCTGTAGGGGTGGACGGGTGTTGGTAATCGCAATCCCATACCCGTTGGGTGCCCGATTACGCATTACCCGTGAGGTATCTAGTATGCCTGCTAGTTTGTCTAAAATTACCCGTTGGGATTCACAAGAACTTTTCTTATTGTTTTATTATGCATATAGTTTTATTACCTAAGGGAATTAGAAGTAAAAAAAACTAGAAAGTCAGTGTATTAGTTTGATTACTCTATTACCCAAGGACAAAAGAAATTAAAAGTAAAAATAAAATATCTGCGAGTTCGGGTAAAATTTACCCAATACGAGCTGAGCTCAACTTTCAGCTCCTTAAGATAAATGAGCTGAGCTAGCTCGACTCGGTTTGTAACAAGCCCAAGCCTGAGGCAACCTGGCTCGGCTCATTTATTGCCCTAGGGTAAGCTGTTCGGGCTGGTATCACCTAATAGCATACCCGTGAAATTTTTTATAACTAATCCCATACACGTCCCGAGTGTTTTGGGCTCGTTTGTCATCCCTGCCCTGTTGTTTGAAGTTGTCATAGTCATATGGTAAGATGATTATTGAAAATCAATAAATAAAATGAACAAAGACGGATAGATGTCTTATAAATAAGAGTAAAAGTAACCTGAATAAGTTATAAATGAGTAAATTTTAAGTCGAGCAAAATGGACAGATCGGGTGACTGTAAATTTGGATTCAAATGGTTCTGAGAAATGGGCTCACCTTGAAACACGCCGTTTTTAGAAAAAAAAAATCAAATTAGTTCAACCTCACGGTACGAAGCTGATTATTTGAAATAATAATCAATACTAATCTATTAATTTTGCGGTGTTTACAGATTGGTTTGATGGGCTTCAAACTTTTATGAGATACATCTGTCACAAAAGCTGGTTAGGTGGATGGTTAATGCCTCAAAAGAAAAGCTACTTCGCTTTGCAGCTACCAAAGGGATGGTGGGTTTTCGGTCTTGATTTAGCCCTTCATTGTGACATTGATATTTACCAATTCAAATTCTTCGAAGAGTTAATAAAGGAAAAGGTAAATATATCCATTTTTTTTTATATTTTGCTGATATATATTTAGGGGTGTAAAGGAGCCGAGACCGAGCTTGTTTGAGCTCTAGCTCGGCTCGTTTAACTTAAGATAATATGTATTATTTAGTTAATGTTTTATCATAATTTTATATATGATAACTATTATAAAGATGTATATTTTATTTTTAAAGAAAATTTATATAAATAAAGCCTCATTTAAGCTCGTGAGCAGGCTCGAGCTTGGCTTGTGAGTAGTTTTTCAAGCTCGTGCTCGGCTTGGGCTTGGTTGTTTATTGTATATCAATCAGTTTATTTATATGCATTTATAATTGTTTTTATATATCTTTTTTTATAAGTTTTATATATAAAATAATGTATATGATTTAGTTTGTTTATACATATAATAATGATAAATATATATGTTTAATATATTATCTAAAAGTTATATAAATAAAGGCTTGTTTACGCTCACGAGTTGGCTTGAGCCCGATAAGTGAAGTTGGGCTCGGGCTAGTTTATTAAACAGGCTTATTTCTAAGTTGGAGCTCTGGCTCGTTTAGTTTGGATTGATTCTAGCTTTTAGTGAGCCTATCTCGAGTAGCTCACAAGCGACTTGGCTTTCCAGATAAATATTTTACATTTTCCAGGTTAAAGAAATGACTCTGTAATCATCATGACACACGAACCGGGTTGGATTTTGGATTGGTACTGGGATTCTGTTACCGGAAAGAACGTTTCACATCTTGTAAAAGATCATTTAATAGGCAGGTGCAAACTTAGAATGGCGGGTGACTTGCATCATTACACGCGTCATTCGCGGGTCCCTTCTGAAAATCCTGACTCGATACAGCATTTACTTGTTAACGGCTGTGGTGGGGCCTTTTTGCACCCTGCACATGTGTTCAGTAACTTTGATAAAGCGTATGGTACAACTTATGAAATGAAGGCCGCTTATCCTGAAGTTGAAGATTCAAGCAGGGTAAGACAGAGTCGGTTTTTCATCGATACAACAATATTATCGCCTTTTGTGTAATTATTTTATCATTATTTTTCTTTTGTAGATTGCTCTTGGGAATATATTGAAGTTTTGGAAGAAAAATTGGCAGTTTGATTTCATTGGCGGGTTTATTTACTTCATTTTGACCTTTTCAATGTTCCCACAGGTACATACTTTATTAATGTCCTGTAATTATTTACCTGTATTAGAAATTAGGGGTGTGCATGAAAATGGAAAAACCGATTTGTAATCGAAAAAACCGAAATAACTGAACCCATACAAAAACTGACGGTTTGGTGTTATGTTTTTGTAAAATCCAGATACTTGGTTCGCTTTTGGTTTTGTGTGCAATTAAAACCGACAAACCAAACCGAACCAAATTATGGATTATTATTTTTGAGTTTGAATGTTAAGTAATTTATAACAACTTAAGAAGTCATCTGACCCATATATTTTAGGCTGAAATATATAATAATCAATCAGTCATTAATTAACACAAAGTTTTTAGCCCATATTTGCTATTTTGGCCCAAAAATTTCAATCCCAAATAGTAAAACTGAAAAAAATCGAAACCAAGTAGTTTTCAAAAACTCGAAAACCAAAATTTCGGTTCGGTTTTGGTTTAGCATGTAATTAAAACTGAATTAAACCAAATTTATGAATTTCTTTTTTAATTTTGAATGTTCAGTAACTTATAAATACTTAATAAATAGTGTAACCCAAATATTTCAGGCCCATATGTATAATAATCAATCAATCTTTAATTAACAAAAAGATTTAGGCCCAAATTTATTATTTTAGGCCATTGTTTTGTTTTTGGCTCAAAAATTTCAAGCCCAAAAGTAAAACTGAAGAAACAGAAACTGAATCAAACCCAAACAAAAAAACCTAATGGTGTTGAAAAACCCAAAAACAAAATTTCCAGTTTTTGGGTCAGTTTGATCCCAAAACCGACCCACGCACACCCCTAATAGAAATTAACATTTTGTTTTAAATTACTTTCTTTTATTCAGTGCAACCTTGGTCATATATTACAAAAAGATGACACGTTTTCGGGCCATGTAAGGAGCTTTTTCAGCACGGTTTGGGATGCGTTTATGTACATGATCGGGCAATCGTATGTATCATCTACGGGTGCTTTGGTATTATTAGTGGCTGCGATATTGTTCGTTCCATCTAAAGTGTCACGAAAAAGAAAAGTAGTAATCGGGGTTTTGCATGTTCTGGCTCATCTTTCGGCTGCGCTAATCCTTATGTTATCAATGGAATTAGGCGTTCAATTATGCGTTCAGCATAACCTTTTGGCAACTTCGGGTTATCACACATTATATGAATGGTATAGAGCAGTGGAAAGTGAGCATTTTCCCGACCCGACGGGTCTTCGAACGCGTATAGAGCAATGGACTTTTGGTCTTTATCCTGCGTGTATTAAGTATCTCATGTCAGCTTTTGATGTTCCTGAGGTTTGTTTTTCATAACATTGATACCTGTTGTTCATCGTTTGGTTCGGCTGGTTTTGACGAAAATTCTGGACTGAACTGCTAAATGCTGTTTCGGAAAATGACAAACTGATTTTTTATTTACTTCTTTTAAATGATTAGATTGAATTAAAAATTTTAAAATGTTAAAGATGGTTTGTGATTGTAATACATATACATAACTACATATTTCAAAAAGAAAAATATATATGTAAATAATAAAAGTTAAATGACCGGTTCCAGGTTTTCAAAATAGATCAAACTGTGAACCAAACGGATTGAATCTCAAACCCTCCAAGGTCACCGACTTGCTTCTAGGCTTGTAAACAAATCGATCAAACACGGACAATTAAACAAATGAGATTTTCTTGTTCGTGTTCATTTGTTAAGAAAATGAGCGTGTTCGTGTACTCGTGTTTGTTTATGCTTGTTTGTTAATAGTATAAACGAACGAGCGTAACTACACATAGATGAACAAACACCAAGTGATACCAGTTAAAGTTAAATGTGAGCATCAATCTGTCGGGCCTAAAATTTAGTAAAACTAGATTAAATGGTCGCGGGTCTAAAAGATTCAACTGAAGTATATAATGGACATAACTGAACATTCACAAACATAAAATTTTGTGTTCATGCGTTCATGTTCGTTTGTTTAACTAAATGGAAAAAAAAGTTCATGCTCTTTCATTTATTAAGTAAAGGAATATAATTATATATATTAACTTCCTGCTATTCACAAACGTTAGCAAGGCAGGCACCAGACCATTAGTGACACATCCGCACGGCTATTAAATAACTGTTAAATTTGTTCAATCATCAGGTGATGGCTGTGACACGGGCCAATATATGCAAGAACGGGATGATATCACTCTCTAGAGGCGCTGCAGCCATATACTACGTGTCAGTCTTTCTTTACTTTTGGGTGTTATCGACCCCGGTGGTTTCATTTGTATTTGGAAGCTACTTATACATTTTGATGAAGCATTTTCTTCCCTACGAATCGCTAATTACAAGTCGTTCACGCGCTTCCATATCAAGGAAGATGGTGATATTGAAATCTACACTCGTGGTCGACAAGGTAGTGTGTTGAGTTGTCCGTTTATTAGTTGACCTTTTTTTATATTTCACCCGTTTCTGACATGGGGTTAGAATAATAACTATTGGGTTTGAACTCGTGCGTTGCGGCGGGCGCGCAATGGGAATTCGGATGGTATAGGTTCGGTTTGTTATGGGAACGGTAGAGTACGAACACTAAAACCATAAAAAATGAATTGTGATCCCCCACTTGTGGCCTAGTGGTAGGAGGCTTGGGTGGATATTGGCAATGAAGGATTTGAGCTAGCCCTTGTAAGGTTGTCAGTTCGAATCCCGAGCCCACCAGAGTTTTAGTCACGTCATGTGTTATGCCAAAGAGTTTTGCTCTTGTGGTGGCACAACGACTGTCAAGTGGCAGCCAGTGGTATAGTTTTCCAGATGAACGCCCAAGCCAAACTCTGAAGTCAGCGTGGGCCCGGTTAAGATATCATAGTCTAGTCAGAGTGGGGCAACGGGACTCTCTAGATTGGAGAGTGCGGTGGCCTAACACACAAGAAAGTCGTCGTTCTAAAAAATTAAAAATGAATTGCGGTATCGATGTTGGTATCGGTTTGGTTCCTCACCAAATTTGTACCAGAACGTCGAGAAAAAACTAAAAACACATGCGTAATTGCGTGCTTGGCTTTTTAAGTAATCAAAATCAGAAAATGAAAACTTTGTGGCTAAACATTGAAGTTCAAAACTTTTGTGGTCAGTTTAGAAAAAGAAAAAGTTTATTACAAAAAATCTCTATGGCCAAATTTGAAAATATAAAATGTTGGTGGTTCATTTCAAAAAAAAAAGTTCATTATACTTAGACCACTTTTAAATGAGCCATTGTTAATATGTAATATAATGTATGCAGGTCCCAAAGGACTGGAAGGTGGACCCCGGGTGGGATAATGAGGTGAAGCAACCGCAGCAGGCGAGCCACCATAGAAGGTTTCCAAGTAAATGGAGGGCAAGTGCTTTTCATCAGGACCCGATTAACACAGTCCGGGTTGTTGACCATTTTGTTATTCAACAAAATCATAGATTGCAAGTGGGAGCAGTGAACGGATCAGTGCCTCACTGAAGACGTGGTTTGAAACCGTTTCTGTTTGGTTTTCGGTTGAAGATGCAAAACCTGTAGTAGAATATAAGATATGTATACTTGTGAGAGAATGTAGAGTTTGCTTATGATGGAAAAATATTAGGTTAGTGTATATATTGTTTCATATGAAAGTGAAATGTGTTGGTGGTTATTGTTGGAGTCAAATTAGTGTCAATCTATGTTTGGCTATAGATTTGTGCATTTAGCATCTATTTGCTTAGACATTAGGTGTGCTTTCTTATAACTTGTCAAGGCTAATGAAATAAACCTTGATAGAAGTAGTTGGACCAAAATTCCATGGCAAACACTCCTAGTGCTTTAACATCAAAGAACAGGGTTCGAATCAAATGATTGAAAAATTGATTGATTTTAAAAACATAAGCTTTGACACCACTTGTTAGAATACATTAATTAATAAGTAATTGATTAAAGTGGAAGTATTAAGCATTTAATTATCAAAAAACAATTTATTTGACTCAAAGAAAGACAAAAATCCGAGAATTTATGAATGGTGATTCAATTCGATAGCAATGATTAACTACCTTTTAGGGTTTACTTGATACATTGGTTTTATACGATTTCAAAGCTATCTAACTAATATCTATATCATTAGAGAAATTATTTACAAATATAATAGGAGATTACAAAAACAATCTTGTTTAAACAACTCATCTATACACACTGAACACTATCGGTAGCAACTTTTAATTGGTAGGAACATCATATAAGTAAGAAGTTCTAATAGCGAATCCACAATTTTATTCAAATGGCTTAAGAATAACTGATCATAATCAAATAACCAGAATCAAAAGCTTCGGTCAGCAAAATTCAAGCTTACAAATATCATTTTTTAAAGCATAAACAACTAAAGAACTTATCAACCCTATTTATACTAAACAAAGGAAAAGATCAACTAGGAAATGTATAAGATAGAATAGGAAACGGGAATTCGAATGAAAGATTTGATCTCATCTCTCTTCACGTATCAAGCTCGCTTAAGTGGTGATGGTCAGTTTTGTAACATTCGTTTAAACGTCTATTTCTTGACATGTTGTATTTAGAAGACGACCAGAAACTTAGGGCGCGTTCATTTCACAAAATGGAATGGAATTGGAATTTCCATAGGATTTGAAATTGGAAAGAACTGAATTTGGAATCTAAACATTCCAATAGGAATTTGAATTTGAATTTGAATTTGAATTTGAAGGAATTGAAATCCAATTCCATTCTTGGTATGTTTGTTTGACAAATGAATTGAAATCGAGTTTTTTTTTTTTTAACGAGGATAACGGTGGAAACATTTTAGTTTTATTAGATTTTTGTTTTTTATTTATATTTTGTGTTATGATTTTTTTATTACTTCTTTTGGATTTTTTTTTTTAATTTTTAGGGGCTTTCTATTAAGATCAAAACCCCCTAAAAAATATTCAAAAAATAATAATAAAAAATTCATATCTCAAAATATAAATCGAAAATATAAAAAGTAAAAAAACCAAAATATTTTATTCGTTGTTCTCTTTAAAAAAAATCTCGAGAAAAGAATTCCAACGAATTCACTTGAAATTCTCCACATTTTTGAAGGATTTAGTTATTTGAAGGAATTGAATTCCAATTTCAGTTCTAATTCCTTGACAACCGAACGCATCAAAAGGAAATTAAGATTCCAGTTCCAACGAAACGAACACGTCATGTCATAGGATTTTAATTCCAATTTCTTTGAATTCCCATGAATTCTGTTAAACGAACGCGTCCTTAAGAAGATAATTTCATCCTTTCTAGCACATGATCAGGATCCTGTAGCAACATGTAAGCTTTTCTACCTCACAAGGTGCACTTTCCCCTGCAAAACTAACCACGGGGACTTTTTATTTCTTTTTAAGAAGCAGGGTTGCCTAACAGAGCTGCCTATGCATTATTTCTAAGGCACTTCCCCGTTAATGTATACCCGATTACCTATGTGATCATTGTCACAATGGGGGACAATGTATTGGAGCTCATCTAGATCTTTCGTAATACCCTTCTTCTACATGAAATGGGACAGGAACTTGCTTACATGTCGGACCAAAATGGTTGTAAGGCGAGACCAAGTCTTCTAGAAACCCAACTGTAGAACAAATGGGGCACCTTGGACATATGTCGGACCAAAATGGCTTATGCGATGCATGAGATAAGATATTGTTTTTTAATGGATGTTTATTATTATTATTATTATTATTATTATTATTATTATTATTATTATTATTATTATTATTATCATCAAACATGATTTAAGAAAATAAAGATATAAGTTACTAATTGAGAGTTTTGATTTGGTGTTTAATGATGATGCCTTTTGGAGTATTCTAATCTCCGTTGACACGATGATGAGATATCATATACAGGGGCGAAGGTTAGAAGGGACGGGGGTGGCCCCGGTCACTGCCGTTTTCTTTGTTAATAGGGTAAATTTCGTGATTTTTCCCGAAAATTTTTATAGGTATTAAGCGCGGTCGTTGCCAATTTATTTTTCCAAAAAGCTACCGGTCACCACCAATTTTTTTTTAAATATAACCCTATCGTTTGATTTTTTTTATAAAACCTCACGGTTTTTATAAACAAAAGTTATAAAAATTGTAAAAAACTTAGTTTTTAATAACACTCAAATTTGAAGGGGCTTGTTGTAAATTTTCATATAACATAACTTAAAAAAACAAACGGGAATTCTTTCAAAACAATCGCCCTACCTGCTGCTTCCCTTCTACCCTGCCTTCTGCTTTCTGAGTTCGCCACCGCCCACCGCCCCACTGTCGTCCGCCGGTCATCCACCGTTGCCGCTCATCCACCACCGCAAGGTAATAGTCTATTTCCTCTACCTTTGTGTTGTTAAATCAAGGATTATAAAATTAGAGTTTGTAATTGTGAATTGGGGATTTGGAGAAATTAGTAAATTAAGCTTGTAATTGGTATTGTATGGTGAAATTTTACTATAACTTACTCTATTGATTCTTCTTAATTAGGTAAATCATGAAAAAGCAAGATACAATTTTTTCTTTTTTCAGAAAAAAGGATTATGAGCAAACAAGTAAATCTTCTTCTAAGATACTCACCCTCATCTCGACTCCGTATTATTAGCATATTATGGATATTTTAGGTCTTGTTTTTTTTAACTGTAAGAACAATCGTTTTGAATTAATGAAAAAAAAATTAGATATATAGATGTCATATTGTTTGATTCGACCCGACCCGAACCACCGACACGGCCCGGACTACCGACACGAACCGAATCGCTGACCCGAAAATTTTTGGGCCCATGACTTCGGTCACCGCCATGGCAAAGCCCAAGCTTCGCCACTGATCATATATGTGGTGTTCGTGCTTATTTCTCTCAAGACAGATACGAGAACAATATGTAAGCATATTGTTTTATTTGATATTGTGAATCAAAATATTACCGTGGAGGTACCATAATAAAAATTCCGTATTATTAATATAATTGCGAAACAATAGTAGCAACAACGTTAGCCTCACCAGGAGGATCTGTTTCCGCGATCAAATAATATGTATAGTTCAGTTGGAAGTATTTAATGCAAGAGTAAACAAAGATAGTAAATGAGCAGACATGGCTTCAGGTAGTTAATGACGTTTATGTAGTGATTTTGCTTGGAGAGGGATGAGATAGTCATACAAAACGTTATATCATGACTTTCATTCCAAGGTTAACAACTATTGTTTCTTTGAAGTAAGTTATGCCATTACACATTTAAAGCACCACAAGTTTGTATATGCACAGGCGCATTAGGTTAAATGCTCCACACTTTTCATCCGCCTTTTGTTTTTCCCCTATTACAAGTGTATGCCATGGTACTAACAAACTAGGTTTCATGGTACTAATGAAATGAATGGTCCGATGTTTTTATATTCAAGTTTTGTAATTTAACCTTCTCTTTGCCTGGATATCTTAGCCGATCTTGTGGCATGGTGTTGCAAAACCGGATGCTATGGCCCTAATGATGACTGCAAGCATACCAATGTTATCAAAAGTGCTTATAGAATATTCTAAAAATTAGTCTAGAAGCATTATAAAACACAAACATCACAAGTTACCTAATTAAATCAATTTACTAATGACATAATCAATTCATACATTCTCCGGAGGATAGCAAAACCTAGATTCTAAAGATTGTCCAGTGTCATAGGGGGGGGGGGGGGGGTTGAGGGTGTCCGAGATACCCCTTAACTTCAACGGTAAAGTAGAAAATTATTAGATTTTTTTTTCTTGAACACCTCTAAACAAATATTTGAATACCCCTATACCTTATACTTTTATTATTTTTCCTTTTTTATTATAAAAGAAGTCAAAAATAAACAATACGTTGAAATAGAAATTAGGAAAAGAAAAACTAAAGAGTAAAGTGTCATTTTCGTTCGTGTGGTTTGGCAAATAATGCGAATTTAGTCCAAAAAGTTTATTTTTTGCATATGGACCCTTCACATTTCTCAATTCTTGCCAAATACATCCAAATCACTAACCTCGTTAAATTTAATCGTTAAGTCAGGGGTAGACATGTCTTTTCACTATTTCTTTATTATATGAGTAAAGTGCCAAAATCGTCCCAGAGGTTTGTTCATATTTGCGAATTTCATCCAAAAATATTTTTTTTCGCAAGTAGACCCTCGATTTTTCCCAACCATTGCCAATTTCGTCCAAATTGTTAACTCGGTCTAAATTCAACGTTAACTTATGGGTGTTACTATCCTTTTACATGTTTGTTTACATTATTGTTATTATGTGTTTGTTTGATGACATATATTAGGGATGATCTCAGTACTGTACCGGTACAGACCAGTACCAGTTCCGAAAATCCCGATCCCGAAAATCGCAAATGTTTGGTACTGGTACCAAAATGTTCGGTTCGGTACCGGTACCAGGACGGTACCGGTATTTGAGGTAAAATTCGGGAAATAACGGTACCGTACCGTACCGGTCCCGAAAACTCAAAACCTTGGTATCGACGGTACCAAATCGGTACCGGTACCGGTTTTGTTCATCCCCAACATACATAACATTTCACGATTCCTATGTTTGAATCCAATATATTATCCGTTTGTTTATTCTTTTTTATTTTTAGTTATATAAGGGGTTTAGCTCAGCGTAATAATAATAACAATGTAAACAAATATGTAAAGAGACAGTAACACCCCTGAGTTAACGTTAAATGGCACTTTACTCGAAAAAAATATTTTTGGAGGAAATTCGTAAATATGACCAAACCTAAGGGACGATTTTGGCACTTTACTCATATAATAAAGAAATAGTGAAAAGACATGTTTACCCTTAACTTAACGATTAAATTTAACGAGGTTAGTGATTTGGATGCAATTTGCAAGAATTAAGAAACGTGGAGGGTCCATAAGCAAAAAATAATTTTTTTAGACTAAATTCGTATTATTTACCAAACCATAAGTACGACAATAACACTTTATTCAAAACTAAATGAATCTAGAAGAGAGAGAGTGAGGGTAAGGGGATGGGCACGTGGTAGTTGTTGATTTTGTGATGCAAAAGGCAAGCTTTAATATTAAAATTAAAATTATTTAATAATCATTTCTTAAGTAGGTCAAATTCGCATTTATAATACTTTATTTAATAAAGCAACAAGAAGTACAATACATTCTAAGATACTCCATAAATTAATTATCAAAGTAATTTAAAAACAATATTAGCATAAACAGTTTAGAAAAAGGAAGAGGTTACATATAAGGAAAATTATGAATCAATATGTTTTTCTAATTATTTGCTTGTGTTGTAGCTTTTAGAATTCTTTTATAAATTTATAAAACAATATTACAAACAAATACATAGTGAATCATAAAACACAAAACACGATCTTAAATCTCAAAAACCGACGACAATTATTTATGATAAACTTTTAGCTATCATGATTTAAATTCAATGCTTTTCATGTGAATAGGAGTATTTACGAACTCTGCAAACACGATATTGATTTTGTTATTTTGGATATATAAACTAAATACACATTAAATCATTTAATCTTGTTTATTTTAAAAAGTTGTTTTTATTATTTCCTTGAAGGACCATTTAGATCATTAGTGAGTCAGTAATCCACTGATCATCTTAATTCCATTACGAGAAGGAAATAAATCATATGTGAGAAAACCCTCTGACCTAACTAGAACCCTCAAGGCCAGGTCTTTACGCGCGTATGCGCACACGAACACGTGCACATGACGTGCGCACGCGCAAAAAAAACCGATTATAAGACCACCTACCCTCAATCTTTTTATCATAAGTGTAACTTGAACGTGGACGACCACTCAGACAGTAGCTTATTCGGTTAAAATTTTAATTAGTTTATTATTTCTAATTTTGTTGTAAGAAAACAATTTATTTATTTTTTATCATAACATAAGTCTTTTTCAATGCGGTATAGTGATAGGAAATTTGGGTTTCTCAGGTTCAATTCCCACAAATAACGTTTTGAGAGGGTATGAGTGGCTCAATGAAGGAAGACTATGATCTTTGTGATTTCCAATGTGATCTAGAGGGCGTTTGGGTTTTACCATTCAGATAGGTGGGTTTTTCTCGGAATTGAAGATAACTTAGAGGCTCTTAAGAGCTTAGTACGGCTAAGTTGGACCAACTGAAGGTGACTTTTGCTATTAGGCCACCCTGTACAAAGTATCTAGAAGATTCTATATTTGTTGGGTGTTAAAAAATATAAAAAAAATAAATGATAAAAAAGATATACATAAGTCACGGCTAAACGCAAAGTCCAAAACCGTAGAAGAAAAAGAAGTAAAAAAAGGAAAACAGCTAAAGACACCTCAGGCAGGAGACACGCGGTTTGTTTGTGTGTGTGGACATGTCAGCACATCTCCAAACAAATATCAAACTCACACACAGACAGACAGCTACCTTCTCTCTCTCTCTCTCGCGGAACGGAAGTATTTGTTGCCAATCATTCCAGCTTTATATTCCATCGGAATCAATCTATTTGTTTGTAAGTTGTTCACTCTTTCATTTCCTTTCAATGCTCATATCAACTCATCTGATTCCGATGTTTAGTTTCAGGTTTCTGATGACCGAATCGTTGAATTTATAAATCTGGATGATATGATGCTGTGCAACAATAATAATAATAATAGGAGTGAGCACGTGCCGTTATCGGTGCTGCTGAAGCGTGAATTGGTTAACGAGAAGGCTGATAGGCCCGAGATTGTTAGCGGCCAGGCCAATCACTCCAAAAAGGGCGAGGACTTTGCTTTCGTTAAAACCGAATGCCTCGGAGATGCTCTTGTCACTACTTATTCCGTCTTCGCGGTTAATAACTGCTTTGCATTTGCTGCCTCTGTTGATTGATTGGAGTTGGATGAGTTAATTAGGGTTTTGTTCTTGTGCAGATATTTGACGGACATAATGGATCTGCGGCTGCTATTTATACCCAGGACAATCTGTTGAACAATGTGTTGTCTGCGATTCCGCCTGATCTTAACCGTGATGAATGGGTGGCCGCTTTGCCGCGGGCTTTGGTGGCGGGATTTGTGAAAACTGATAAAGATTTTCAAGAAAAAGGTATTTACAACTTTCTTAACTATTTTTTTTAAGAAATTGTGTGTGTTGGATGTCTATGAATACATATCATTGTGGTAATATTATAGTAGGCCCATCATAGGTGTTCATTGTAATTGTCTAGTGCTGGACCTTATATTATGTGCGCGCGCGAGTGCGTATATATGGTAAGCAAGACCACAATCATGTTGAAGCATGTAACTACTCGTATTGATTTATTGCACTTTAAGTTGGAATCGAGTCGCAGTGATCTGCATATGGAGCTGTAAGCTTGCCTTATTAAGACCTAGGCATTTCAAATTTATCATAGAAACAACCGTCTTTACACTTCAACGGCCAATGTTTGAGGCTTTTAATTTTTAGTGTTTAAGAAATGTTTTTTGATAGTTACTAATTAGGTCACGGTTTCTTCACGAAATGCAATTTATGTACTTTTCATAACTTATTTGGAGCAAAATAGTTTCCATATTTTTGTCAGCATTCTTAGCGTGGCGTGGCGTGGCATACACGCTGAGAGATTGCCTTTCCATAGTAGGATTATGTTTCAAGCATAATTATGAAAAAAGTTGTAAAGTTCATGTTCATTGAAGGCTGTTTTCTATACAAAACCTTTTTGCTTGCTTGTGGATTACAAAAACAGATCATATGAGGAAAAGCAATTAAAAGAGGGTGGGTATCATAGAAATCATCCTTTGAAAGCAAAGTATCTGTTTATTGAACTCTTGAGATTCTATACTATCCTGAAAGGTGAAAATACTATTTTTTCAACTGTTACGGGTCGTATGGAGAATGGGTATTACTCAACTCTGTATGATTATGATCATTTTCCCAAATCGGAAAAAAGGAGACGTAAAAGACATAACTCAGTGCATGGAAAACATTTCATGAATAACACAGGGTTGTGGTTGATGCTTGATGAATCCTTGTATCATTGCAGTATAACATACTATACATGTTAATGAATGTAATAATAACTGTAGCATATGACCCGAATTTTCATTTCCCTCTTTAGTATCTTTATGTTTGTAAAATATGTGTGCATACATGTATACTAAAAATTTATACATGTTGCGTTTACAGGTCAAAGGTCAGGGACAACTGTCACCTTTGTAATAATCGAGGGATCAATCGTGACGGTTGCATCAGTTGGCGATTCCCGCTGCATTCTTGAATCTGCTGACGGGGCAATATATTATCTTTCAGCAGATCACAGACTTGACTCCAACGAGGAAGAGTAAGTCACTGTGTTTTTTGGATCAGATATATTTTAACTATATCATCATTCATTATTTATTTCTTTCTTTATTTTATTTTATTTTTTGTTTGGCAGGAGGGAACGTGTGACTGCAAGTGGCGGTGAGGTTGGTCGGCTTAATACTGGTGGTGGTACCGAGGTATTTTATGTTTTTCCTAATACTGGTTGTGATATTGGGTTTTTAGTCTAAATGGGTTCATGTCAGTTTCCGGGTCGAATCATTGAACCCGTGTATTTAAGTGTGTCCTGTTCCGTTCGACATGTCAGATTTGAGGTTGATTCATTAATTCGTTTGTTTCATAATTTAAAAGTAATATGTTTTGTCATAACTTAAACTGATTGGGTATATAATGCTAAAATTTAAAAGATAAAGGAAAAACAATCATCGAGTTTTATAACTAAAATATAGTTATGTTATAAACATTTTTTTTAGTTGTAAATTTTTGTAATTTCAGTGCATTATTATGTAAAATATAAAAATAAAACTATTACATATATGCCTTCATGTTGGTTTTTTTTTGGTAAGCTATTTAAACTTTTTCAGCATGTTCAGATTGAAAATATCAATTATAAAACAATGAAAGTACTTAAAGTTTTATTTATGAGAACGTTATTTTTTTGTTTCCAGATTGGGCCTTTGCGATGTTGGCCCGGGGGCTTATGCCTTTCCCGTTCCATTGGAGATCGGGATGTCGGGGAGTTTATCGTTCCTGTTCCTTACGTTAAGCAAGTGAAGGTTAGTTTCTCATCTTGCTGCTTTAAGATCACAATATTCTATATTAAATGATGTAAACTGCTTCAACCCGTTACCCAACCTGACCCGAACCGTTTTGTGATCTGCAGCTATCATCTGCTGGTGGGAGGCTTATTATCTCAAGTGATGGCGTGTGGGACTCTCTTTCTGCAGAAGAGGCTCTCGAGTGCAGTCGTGGTTTGGCACCCGAAGCAGCAGCAGCACAAATCGTTAAAGTATGTAAATCGAATTAATGGAATTATCTGAATGATTATTGTTGCCGTTTTTGGAAACCGTTCGGTTTCCGTTTTTGGTTTGTTTCGGTTTTACCATTTGGGCTTGAAATTTTTGATGTGAAAGTAAAATTTGACCTAAATAATGTATTTAGACTGGAATCTTTTTACCAATTAATGATTAATTGATTATTATACATGTGTTCTAAATTGTTTGTGTTCATTTAATTCTTATAAATTACCTAATAATCCAAATTAAAAAGGAAAACATACACCCGGTTCGGTTTTAATTTCATGCAACTGAAACTGAACCGAGTATTCAGTTTTAACGTAAACATAAAACCAAGCGTCGGTTTTTTAGGTTCGGTTATTTCGGTTTTAATTTCACGCAACACCGAACTGGACATTCGGTTTTTACAAAAACATAGAGCCAACCATCTTTCTTGTTTGGGTTTGGTTATTTCAGTTGTAATTTCATGCAAAACCGAAACCGAATCCAATATTCAGTTTTTACGAAAACATGAAACCAATCGTTGATTTTTTTTGTTTGGGTTTGGTTATTTCGTTTTTAATTTCATGCAAAACCGAAACGAACCTAATATTTTGGTTTTCACGAAAACATAAAACCACCTGTCGGTTTTCGTTTTTGCTTGGGTTTGGGTATTTCGGTTCAATTTCATGCAAACTGAAACCTAGCCTAATATTATGTTTTTACGAAAACAGAAAACCAACGATGGGTTTCTGTTTGGGTTCGGTTATTTCGTTTTAATTTCAAGCAAAACGAAAACGAAACCGAACAGATATTTGGTTTTTACGAAAACATAAAACCAACTGTTGTTTTTTGTTTGGGTTTGGTTTGGTTTGTTTCGATTATGTCGGTTACGAATCTTTTTTTTTTTCTTTCTTTTTAAGCACACCCCAATATATAGAGATGAGAAACTCTAGAAAGGACTTTATACAAGTAAACCACTAATAAATACAATGTACAGGAAGCTGTACAATTGAAAGGATTGCGTGATGATACAACGTGCATTGTGATTGATGTATTACCTCCTGAGAAGACAAATCCGCCCTTGCAACCACCAAAGAAGACAGGTAAGCGTGTATTCAAGGCCATGTTCAGGAAAAGGAGTACAGAGTTGCCACCCAAGCTTGATGGTGAAGAAGAAGGGTATTTTGACCCAGATTTGGTGGAGGAGTTATTTGAGGAAGGATCCGCTATGCTTTCAGAACGGTAGGTATATTTAGGGGTGTGAATGAGCCGAGTTGCTCGTGAGCTGCTTGAGATTGGCTCGCTATGCTTGAAACTAGCAGAGGCTAAACAAGCTCAATGCTGTTACGCCGAGTTTGACCAGGCTCGCTAACCTAAACGAGCCTGCTATATATATAAATATATAGATTTATTTACATAATAAATATATAATTACATAATATTAAAATTTTGATAAAAATAACTAAATAATATGTGTTTTATATGTGCGCGCGCGTGTGTGTGTATATATCATTTTATATATTTTTTTATACATTTACTATTATTTGAGGGTAGTTTGCCTGTTATAGTTAATTTTGGGATTACACATATGTAAATTGGTTATTACAGATATATGTAAACTTGTGATTACATATATGTAAACCCAAACTTATATATAATAAATAAATAAAATGATTGGTTGAAGGAGTTCTTAATTTGGAGCTTTGAAGAGATCCAAACCCTATATATTTATAAATTTATAGTCACACTCATGTATAAATATTTACATACATATTAAGTAATTAAATACTTAATAAATAATAAACGAGTTGAACCGAAGCTAAGCTTGAACTTTAGACATAGAGCTCGAGCTCTCCTAAATTAAACTAGCTGAGCTCGAGTTTGGCAAGCCCTGTTCGGCTCATATGCACCCCTAGGTATAATATGCAAACATATCTCACATTGTTTAATATTCTTCATAACTTTTTATTAGCACATGGGTTTGACTCATTTTATTTTCTGTGGTTTACAGGTTAGATACCAAATACCCGCTCAGTAATATTTTCAGGCTGTTCATTTGTGCGGTGTGTCAAATTGAAATGAAACCTGGGGAAGGGATTTCTATACACCATGGTTCGGGTGATGCACGGGGAAAGTTAAGGCCCTGGGACGGTCCTTTCCTTTGCCTTAGCTGCCAACATAAGCGAGACGCCATGGAAGGGAAAATGCCATCCTCAAGTAATATTTATTTTCTTTTTTCTATGTTCTTTAGAGATCACAAAATGGGTGGGTCGGTTGGGCTAGGTAAGTTCCAAAGTGGCAACTTTCAGTGTGCACTATTAACGGTTTCAGTTGGCTTGCAAACGTGCCTTTGCCCAATTTGTAATGCTTTTTTAAGTAATTAATGCTTAAAATCTGGTAACTATTTATTACAATAATAAGCTGTTTTTCTTAACTTAAGGCGCTTTTACCCAAACAAATCCGACAGTTTTACACTAACAAAAGATTTAGGCCCAAATTTATTATTTTTGGCCAATTTTTGTTTTGGCCCAAAAATTGAAGTCCAAATGGTAAGAAGTAAAAAAACTGAAACGAACAGTTTTAAAAAAATGTTTTTGTTTCCCTTCCATACACACACTCCTAGAAGAAAGTATCACATGTAGTATTATTTAATATATTTATCATCTAATCATCTCTGCATGATATATTGTTGTCAGATGCGCGATACAGTAGCGAGAGTGATTGATGTCACATTGGTACCCAACAAATACTTACAGTTGTTTCTTAGCAAAATAGCATATATTTGAAGGCCATAAAGATTGTCAAGATATGTTCTTTATCTGTCTCAAGGGCATTGACTTTTGACCTTTTTTAAAAAAAAAGTCTTTTAAGCTTGTGCCAAGATTGTTGGTTCATCAAGATCTTTCTCTTTATTCCCCTTAAAACATCAGATTAGTATTGTAATCTGTAGTTAAATTTATTCTGAATGATCCTGAGTAGCATTGCATAGATCTAGCATTGACTGTTATATTTTTAGCAAAAATTTCTGTCTTTATATCTTTGGAATCGTTTATAAGTCTGTAGCAATGTTATATATTCCTACTAATTCCCATAATTTACATTCTTGAAGTAAAATGCCATCCCCTTCGGCTTCAGTCGTTCAATATTCAGTTTTCATGGTATTGTATATGAGGGTGTAAACGACCCAGGCCCAAGCTTGAGTTTGCCTCCATTGGAACTCTCTGTCTAAAACTAAAGCTCAGCACGTTTATTTTATAAAAAGTTAATCGTTTTATTTTCTGTAGTTATTTTCTGTATGCTTATATAAATATTATATTATTTACTTAGTTTTACAAATTTTTTTATATAATAATATTTATTATGCAGTTATATATTAATCATATGAAATAAAATTGATATATTTATATAAATATTATAGGTTTGTTTAGGCTATTGAGTCAAACTTGATGTGTGATGGTTGGGCTTGTTTATTAAATAAGCTATAATTTAGGCTTTGGCTCTTTTTAAGTTCGTCTTGTTTTAATCTTTAAGCAAGGATATCGAGTAGCTCACCAACGACTTGGCTCAGTTACACCCTAATCACATCTGTTTTAGCTCTTATTATTATTATTTTCAAAGACATTCAGTTATGATTTTTTTTTCCAGATTTAGGGCCATTAGGGTCTTCATTCATAAGTACACAATCTGTAGTCCTCGCTTAAGCTTGTCCCAAAAAAAGATTCATGTCTTCACTAGTGTTTCTTGTAGAAAGCCAACATTTGTTGCCAAGTGAATATCCAAGTTTCTCTAAAAAGATTGGCGCATATTAAAGGATTTGGCGTAAAGATTAGTGAACATGCGGAGGGGAAGGTCTGGTTATGGTTATAATATAGTTCAAGAAAGAGTCGTCTCATTTCCTTACTTCTATATGCTACTTATTAATATGATTTATTCTATGTGCTGTTGGTAATTTCCATCTTATTAGCCCCGTCACGTGTAGGTGACCGGGTTAGACCTATTGGGGCTATGGAATTCACTAATGATGTAATGCGTTTATGGGATTACAATTGAGCTTTTATATTTGGGCTTTACTTGTTGGCCAAGTTAGGGTCTTCTTATAAATACATAGCCATGTTAGGGTTATGTATTGTGAGAGGGGTTATTGTAAGGGGTGTGATCCTCATACATCACCCCATATGTCTATACGGCTCATATAGGCCTATACGGCCGTATAAGCTACGCATGATTGACAAGGGGACATAAAAAACAGCTTTTTTGAACATATACGACCGTATAGACCTATACGAGCCGTCGTTATGAACGACAAGCTCCGACACAAACTGATATGATTCAGGTGTTATATGACCGTATAGTCCTATACGAGCAGTATAGAAAAAATAATGGTGTGTGAGGATCCAAGGTGGTGTGGGAGGATCCTAAGCCTATTGTAATCAAGTTTTATGCTAGTTTCTTGAGTATAATAATACGTGAGGTTTACCCTAAATATTGTGTGCTCGTTTGTGTTTCCGTTATCGATTCGTTCTTGAATTGGTATCAAGAGCTAATTCCATATATATATATATATATATAGGGGTGGGATCTAGAGAGGACTCCTCTTAACGAGAGAACTAGAGAACTAATAAAAATTATTTTTAACTTTTTTAAAAAAAATATTTTGTGATTTTTTTTCTTTCCTCCTTCTAATAAGATGATATTGTTCCTTAAAAAAACAAAAAAAAACCCGTCAATGTAAAGCATATGTGTGCACTAATGTGTATTACATATATACAATAGTGTTTTATTGCATATAATACAACACGATTGCGTTATACAATACACACTATTGAATATATGCAAATAAAACACTAATAATTTTACTCAAAACACACTATCGCATATACGTAATACAACACTAATGCACATATGCACTGTATTAATTTTTTTGTATTTATGGATATAATATAACACCATTACACTAATACAATACAAAAAATTACATAAATGCTATTCAACACTATTGCACATATCAAAATACATACTAGTGCACATATGCAATAAAAAAAAAGTCGATGTATTACATATGTGCACTATAACGAGTTTTTTTATTATTATTTTTTTATTTTTTTTGAGTGAATGGTAACAAAATATAAGAATAATGACAAAAATAAAAATTTAAAAATATTTTTTTTAATTAAATTAAAAATATTTCTTTATTAGTTCTCTAGTTTTCGTTCTCTCTTGATCATCTCCATATATATATATATATAAAACCCCAGCGTCGACTGTTGATCAAAGCAAAGGTATCGTTGCAACGATTTGAAGAACTCCACATCGACTTGCAAAAGGCTTCAATTGTTTAGCAAATGAGAAAAAGATAAAGCTCTTGCTTTATGAGGATCCGTTATTGATTGGTTGTTGGAAGAAAAGTCAAATAGTAAAAAAAAAAAGCAGTAATTGAGTTCTTGCTTTACTACAAATTTCGAATATATAAACTCAAGGTTTGAGTTGTTTTGGATATCTTTCTTGGTTCAACAAATCAATTTGTATTTACGGTTACGGTTTAAGGAAGAACGAAGGGTGATAAAAAAACAATGAAGACGAGCGGGAACCCGAATGCGTTTCAAAGTCCGATACTTACCTTTACCAATTACACGGTATGAGCTATTCGAATGAAGGTACTCTTGAACGTGCATAAGGTTTGGGACACCATTGATTCGGGTGCAACCGATGATGATAAAAACAACATCGCGATTGCGTTGATTTATCAGTCGATCCCGGAAGCAACAATCATGCAAGTGGGTAATCTTGAGTCGGCCAAGGAGATTTAGAACGCGATTAAGACTCGTAATCTGGGGGCTGATCAAGTTAAGGAGGCAAGATTGCAAACCCTCATGAATGAGTTTGATGGTATGAGGATGAAAGAGACGGAGACCATTGATGAGTTTGTGGCGAAACTCTCGTGTACGGCGTCTAAGGTGGCGAGTTTAGGAGAGATGATCGAGGAAAGGAAGATGGTCAAGAAGTTCCTTTCAAGTCTACCCCGAAAGAAGTTTATTCAAATTGTTGCCTCTCTTGAACAAACTTTGGATATCAAAACTGTTGGGTTTGAAGACGTGGTGAGACGTTTAAAAGCATACGAGGAGCGGATTCGGGAAGAAGACATGCATTCCGAAACCCAAGGTAAGCTTATGTTTCAAAACTCTGAATCCTCAAGTAGTCGGTACAATGATCGTGAGTCCACTCGTGGAGGTCGTGGACGTGGAGGACAGCGAGGACGAGGTGGTCGCGGGTCTGGTCAAAACCGTAGTCGTCAAGAAAACACCATGAACCGGGAAAACCGTGAACATAAGGGCAAAACCCGGGACCTCAAAAAGGTTCAGTGTTATCGATGTGATGAGTTTGGACACTTTGTCCATAAGTGTCCCAACCGAAAACAGAAAGTCCAAGGCGAAGCAAAGTTAGCTGAAGCATCTGAGACAAGGGATCCAGTACTATTTATGATGAAGAGTGTTCAAGAAATGGTGTTCTTGAACGAAAAGAAGGTTATACCCGGAAACTACGAGTCCAAAGATGGTGATGAATGGTATTTGGACAACTGCGCGAGTAACCACATGATGAGTAACATGTCTTTCTTTTCTAAACTTAACAATCGTGTCAAGGGAAAGGTTAAGTTTGGTGATGACTCTTATGTTGACATAAGCGGTAAGGGGTCGATTTTATTTAAGGCTAAAAGTGGTGAACATCGTTTGCTTACGGATGTCGAGTCTTCGAAGCAATATTATTAGTCTTGGTCAAGCCTCAGAACACGAGTGTGATATTCATATAAAAGATAACTACCTTACGATGCATGATGCGCAAGGTAGGTTATCGATGAAGGTGACTCGTTCTCCTAATCGGCTATACCGGATACAATTAAAGATTGGTAAACCGGTTTGTTTACTTAGCCGAATTGAAGAAACAAGTTGGTTGTGGCATGCTAGGTTGGCCACTTGAACTTTGAGTCAATAAAGCTAATGGCTAGGAGGGAGATGGTTGAAGGAATGCGTGGCGTTACCCATGAAAACAAGTCATGTGAATCTTGTTTGGTCGGGAAGCAAACGAGGCAATCCTTTCCTAATCCGGCGGCGTTTAGGGCAACTCGAGCTCTAGAACTTGTGCACGGCGATTTGTGTGGACCTATTACCCCTCCAACAATAGCGGGTAATAGGTACGTGTTTGTTTTAATCGATGATTACTCACGATTTGTTTGGACGTATTTGTTGAAAGCTAAAGATGAGGTGTTTGAAGCTTTTAAGAAGTTTAAGGAATTGGTTGAAATTGATGTCGGGAAAAAGATCAAGACGTTTCGTACCGACCGAGGTGGTGACTTTACCTCACATGAGTTCAACCAGTTTTCTAACATGGAACGCACCATACACACCTCAACAAAATGGGGTGGTTGAAAGACGGAACCGAACCTTATTGAAGATGACACGGAGTATGTTAAAAGCAATGGGTGTTCCGAATTACTTATGGGGTGAGGCAATCCGACATGCAACGTACATCGAGAATCAGATTTCTACTCGTGCCTTAAAGGATAAAACACCATACGAGATGTTAAAACAAAATAAACCGAATATTGCTCATCTTAAAGTATTTGGTTGTGTGGCGTATGCAAAGATAGCGGGCACTCACTTGAAGAAGCTCGACCACCGTTCAAGGAGTTTAGTGCATATCGGAGTTGAGAACGGGTCCAAAGCTTACTGATTGTTCGATCCGCATACCCAGAAGGTTGTGATAGCTCGTGATGTGGTTTTTGACGAGAAGAAGACCTGGGTTTGGTCTAATTCGGGTCAAACCAATGAAGAAATGGAGCTAGCACCGGGTTTGTTTTGGGTTGATTGGAATAGGGTTAGTGATACCGGTGTTGGGCAAGTTGTAACCGAGCCTATGGGAAGCAACAACATTAGCGACGAAAATTCAGCTTTGTCGCCAAATTCAGCTACAGAATCAGCGACAGCTTCTGTTGCTAATTTAGACAGCCCATCAGCACCTTTAGCGACAGATTCTGATGCTCTGGTCGCTAATTCCAGCAACTCAGCAACCTCTTTAGCGGCACCAGCAGCAACTGGTTTAGCAACAACAGCACTTGACGAACCAGAAATTAACTTACGAAGATCTACACGTGTTCCGATAGCACCGGTTAAGTTCAATGATTATGTCCTATGTTCGGAAGTGGAGGACATTGAGCTTCTTTTGTTAGAAGAAGGTGAACCAAGGAATTTTGGTGAAGCAAAATCCAAACCGGAGTGGGTAAAGGCTATGCAAACAGAACTCGAATCCATTAAAAGAAACGATACATGGAAGTTGACCGAGAGGGGCTAAAGCTATCAGATTGAAGTGGGTTTGCAAGGTGAAAAGAAATGCGGATGGTTCAATTAATAAATATAAAGCAAGAATCGTGGCAAAGGGCTATGTGCAACAACCCAGAGTCGATTTTGACGAGGTCTTTGCTCCGATGGTGAGACTTGAAACCGTACGCATGCTCATTTCCATTGCAGCTACTAAAGGATGGTAATTACATCATTTGGATGTAAAGTCGGCATTTTTACATGGGGAGCTACAAGAAGAGGTCTTTGTTTCTCAACCAGATGGGTTTGTTAAACCTGGGGAGGAAAACAAGGTCTACAAGCTAACCAAGGCTTTATACGGTTTGAGACAAGCACCACGGACGTGGAATACCAAGCTTGACGGTATTTTAACAGGTTTGAAATTTGCGAGGTGCTCGAAAGAACAAGCGGTGTATCGGAGATTGATTGGAACCGATATTATTATTGTCAGTGTGTATGTCGATGATTTGGTCGTTACGGGTTCAAACAATGATCACATTAATCAGTTCAAACTTGCGATGTCCAAGAAGTTTGAAATGTCTGATTTGGGAATGCTCACTTACTATCTCGGAATTGAGGTTTCACAATTGGAGTATGAGATTCAAATCCATCAAAGCGCTTATGCTCCACGGTTATTGAAAGAAGCCGGGATGGAGGATTGCTATCCTAAAAGTGTACCCATGGATCCTAATGTTAAATTATCTAAAGCTGAGGATGATGTTGATGCAGATGCAACGGAGTACCAAAAGTTAGTTGGGTGTCTTCGTTACTTGGTAAACACTCGATCTGATTTGGCGTTTTCGGTTGGCATGGTTAGTAGATATATGCAAACTACAAAGAAGTCTCACTTAGAAGTAATTAAACAAATTCTTCAGTTTATTCAAGTAATTAAACACATTCTTATGAGAGCACTTGCGAGAATCAAGTTTGACGAGATGAGAAGATTACTCGGCGTTGAAGATCTCTTAGTTTCGAGTCGGAAATTAGGGGGTGATTGTTGGTAATTTCCATCTTATTAGGCTTGTCAAGTGTAGGTGACCGGGTTAGACATATTGGGCCTATAGAATTCATTAATGATGTAATGGGTTTATGAGGTTATAATTGGGCTTTTATATTTGTGCTTTACTTTTAGGCCAAGTTCGGGTCTCCCTATAAATACATAGCCATGTTAGGGTTATGGTATTGTGAGAGGGGTTATTGTATTCAAGTTTTGTGCTAGTTTATTGAGTATAATAATACATGAGGTTTACCCTAAATATTGTGTTCGTTTGTGTTTTCGTTATTAATTCGTTCTTGACGTGCAAGTGAACAATAATACAATATGCATTATTTTAGCTCGTCATTTAGGGTATCTAATACTCATAATTGTGGAAGAAAATGATAGGTTAGGAGTATTATAGATAACTAGTCTATATATGGAGTATGCACAAAAGAACGAATTCCTGATCATCACATATCAAATTTCATAAATAAATAATGCTAATGTAATTGTTTGATCTTTAAAAATATATTGGCCGGTCCGATCAATAACACGACTTTACTTGTTTTGGCCCGCTTAAGAACTTGCATGTTTCAAACGAAAACTAACTATTTCGGCTCATTATACAGCCCACAAACTCCCCTTTATCACGTACCAAAATAACCATTGCAAATTGCTTAAGTTGTTAGGTTGCATAATAGTTCATCAAACAAAATACAAATTAAATAAGTTGTGTGTACAGCAAAATTACTAGTCATCCATTATAACTTTGCTCTTATACCTTCTTTCTAAACCACATATTTGAATAAGATATTGTTTGCATATATTCAGTAGTTGAAGGCATGTTTTCAAAAGATGCTTTATTGAACAAAAAGACAAGTGAGAATCATTCAAGTGGACACCCTCAAAAGAAAAATGATGTTGTTGCCGGGTAATCGGATCCAAATAACCGGGTATCCAAACATTGTTGGAAACATTTTCTTTATTTGTCTCTCTCTTTAAAATGACTGAAGGACTGATTGATGAATAGATTGCGTTGGATTATATGTTCAAAGCGTCACATATGACAATGTTGCTATTGATATATGACCATAAACGGTAATACACTAAACAACTATATAGTATTATTTTTCTGTCGGATTTAGAATGTGAATAATATAAATTGATAGCATTTGTTTTTATTATTCAGTGAAGTAACAAATCAATATGAAGTATAAATGTAGATTTATGTTTTATTGCAAGTATCTTTTATGTTAATTTTTATGCACATTAATGTAATTAGTTAACTTGTAACAAATTGTAAGATTTGATCTTGTGGTCTAACTATATATTTAGTGAATTTAGGTATCACAATGATAATTAGTCACAACATGTTGAACATTTTGGGATTGGAATCCCGTCCAACATGGTCAAAGATAAGGTTAATTTTTATCCTAGATTAGTAGATTGAATATGGCACTGGATACATGGAACCATTATCTTGATGCAGTTTTGTGATCAATGGGTCAAGAGACTCATGATTAACAAATACGATAAAATCGAACCAAAGGTTCCAAGAACAAACGTTCTTTATCAATAAACATAATCAAAAACTAAAGAACTAAACAACCATAACCCTATTTATATTAAACAAAGAAAATAGATAAACATGAAAACAAGATAAACACAAAATATTAAAAGATAATAAAAATAATAATTTAAATTAAGAGATACTCCTGCATCATACTCCCCATCTTTGAAAAACTCGTCCTCAAGTTTTGCCTTCGGACCATACCCCCCTAGATCAAAAGGAACATCAACTCGATTCATAATCGTTACCACCATGATTTGCCCAAATAGTTGTACCTCACTGACTGTCTTACACAACTGTAAATTTGGACCACATGGGCAAATTGGGTTGCCGGGTCTCTCCACCTCCTTCTCCCTGTCTTTGAAAAAGACTCGTCCTCGAGTCTTGAGAACGTCGAAAAGATCAGTGACAACCCAAAATAATAGATCCGCTCCTTTGTTCTTTTTACCCGAATTGCATTTAATATTGTACTTGAAAACCTTTAAAAAACTTGAAAACACCAAGTCACCTGGTTCAAACGAAAAATCAACTCTCTTGCATAGAATAAAATCACAGTGGGATTTTTTATTATCTAAGAACTTATGCGCATGTGGAAGATGATTGATAATTTCACCCTCCTTTTTGGTTGACTTATCTCCACCGTTATTCATATCCTTGTTTTCATTAAAAGAATCCCCTCTATTTTTATCTTGAATTTGAGAATTTTCATTAAACTTGGTATCCAAATTCACATTTGACCTTTCTAATCCCATCTCAAAAATCGGCGATGTTTGTTGGGTTTCCAAAAGTTGCTGATCACGATCCAAACTATTTCGATCTTCCTCACCAACGAAACCACGATTCAAGGTTTCCGTTTCAACACCCTCCATCACTGTTACACCACCAGAGACCAACATATCACCACCAATCATCCAAGAATATCACTCCTCGTCCCGGTAATCATCAAACATGGGTGATAAATCATAGCTAAAATCGCCACCGGAAGGATTCACCTCTTCGTCCTTGTAAATATCAAAACGAGGAGTTGAATGATAGATAAAATTGCCATGGAAAGGAGGCTCCTCATCCCCGGTTAACTCATCCCCGACGGGTTCTTCCGGTTCCGTTTCCTCCCATGTCGATAGCGCCTGAAGATCTCGGATCCGTTGCCTGATGATCTCGGAAGCATTCAAATGGCTCATGACACTTTAGTTAATCAAAGACCGATAAACTGAACCATAGGTTCCAAGAACAAAGATCTTTATCAATAAACTTCAATATCAAAAACTGAATAATACATAATCTTCAACCTTAACTTATACTAAAATAAAAATGAGATAAACTTGGAAACAAGATAAACACAAAATATTAAAAGATAATAAAAATCAGAATTTAAATTAGAAGAAGCTCCTGCATCATACTCCCCGTCTTCAAAAAAACTCTTCCTCGAGTTTCGCTTTCAAAACAAAGCCACCTGGGTCAAACGGAACATCAACCCGTTCCTGACTTATTGTCACAATAACTTGCCCAAACCATCCAACCTTATGGGTCATCTCACCCGTCTCTTGACTTGTACCACCTAGGTCGAATTGTTGACTTTTGCTTTTAGGTCTACCTGTTTCCATATTAACATGGCTAGTCCTATTAAATTCTTCTGACTCACACTTAACTAACCCCACATTCTCTAGGCCGTTTAAATTAATTAGCCCATTACTTTTAACCACTACAGAAATGTTGTCATTAATTTGATGGGGCCCTGCCATAAGTGTATTTAGATGGTTAGTAGGACTTGTAACTTTCCCCACATGGCTAGCAATATTCTCCTCTAGTGGCTATTTGAAATTTCACTAGATTTAAAAACTCCAAGTACATTATTCTCATGTATGGGTGACACGCTTGTTTCCTTATTGGTTAAAGAATTTTTATCAATAAAAACCGATATCTTTTCCCTCTTTTGAATATCTTTTGCAATTTGAATTTCCTTTATAACAGGGACTTTAGTCAAATCAAGCGAGACTTTCGGCAATGATTTAGGACTTTCCAAGCAGCCGGTGTAATCCCTCGTAGGGATCATTTGACCATCACCAACCACCGTATACCCATTCAGAAATTCATAAAGCGTACCTGAAGAAACCAACCAAGATTTGTAAGACCCCGAACCCCAGGAATCCTACAGTTGGTATTCATCCATAATACTTATAAAAATACTTAAACTTGAAAACAATTCATTCCTTTAAATCAACCAATTCAGAGTATAATTCAGCGAAAAACCGTAATTAATAAAATAAGTTCCCAAAACCCGGGAATTATGCCCAAAACCAATTTAAATGTATTTGATAAAACTTTTAAAAAGAAATGTTCAATATTGTAACGTCCGTAAATTTCGATAAAAGTTTTAGCCTTGTAGTGATTGCGTACACCTTCGAGCTTGACCCGGCATTCTTCCGAGAGCTCCTTTCCACCCCGTAAACGTATCTTGCTTAACTTTTCGTGCAAGTTCAACTCTTAATAAAATGGAAGGGCCAGAATGTAACATTTTATATTATAATCAAAATCCTAACCCTAGCCCCCCCAAACCTGCGATCGGCTGAAAGCAAGAGCCAAGCACCCCTGATTTTTCTTTTTTGCAGCTGTGATTAGGCCGTAAAACTCCAATTCCAGGTTAGTCCCATGTCCCCTCTAGCCTTTTACACCTTAAATCATCCTTATACATCGCGTATTGATCGTTAAACGACTTGTTGTAGACTTGTTTGGTGGCTGTCCAATTGAGGAATTCAGGGGCTGTTTTGATTAGGGTTTTTGCACCAAAATCTTACTAGGTATGTCACTTACATCATACAAAAATTTCATGGCCAATGGAGGTGTTTAGGTCGGTTAATCGATTTTAGTTCGAAAACTAGGGTTTATCGGGTGTAGGATTGGCAATTGTTGAGTTTGATGCGTTAAGCGATCGGATGACCGACCGAATCAGTTTGTACAGCCCTAGGGGGGGGGGGGGGTTTAAGGGCTGTGGGAAAATTATATTTTTGTTACTCGGTGTTTTGGTTGGTGATTGGTCAATCGAGTCGGCGGTGCGCGAATTTTTGTTTAAATGTTAAATTGAAAGTTGTAAAAAGGAACCGTTAACCATATCAACTCGGGTGACATAATTATGATGTAAGAAAAGGTTAAGATGGGAATTTAGTCCATTTGGGGCTGATTCGTTTGACAATTGGTTTTAAGATTTATTACGCGCGTATTCAACTCGATTTGATTACCGGCGGGTGAGTTGTGCATCATGGTTAGCCCCGGCCATAATCGTAGGGTGGATTTGGTTAGTTGAAAGGTTTTAGGGGCTGAGGTAAAGTAATTGGGTTTGGGTTGGACCTTGGGCCAAAGTGTTGGGCTTGAGCAGCCCATTAGGCAAGTGTGTCCTTGCGGTCTAGTTTAGTAACGCGTTGTGTATAATTTACAGGCCCTCGCTTGTGATTGTGCACTTAGGGATTTCCTTGCTCGTTGCAGGTGTTCGATTGATTTAGATGAGTTCATGATGCCCTTTTTAGTCTTTTTACGTTTTGGGCTAGCATACACACCGAAATACCATTTTAAACGATTTTACCCGTTACAACGATTTGAATGGTTTTACATGGTTTGACTCATGATTGGGCACTTTGAAAGTTATATTTAAATTATTTTATATGCTTTAGAATATTTTAGACTCGTTTATGGCCTTGTATCCTTTAAGGTTACGTACATTATTAATGGTCTAGACTCGAGGATGTTAGTAGGCTTGGTAGTAATTGCATACGAGTAGACCTATCTACTTAGTTCCCGTATGGGATGATATATATATATAGTTATATATATGTATGTATGTATGTATGAGTATTTGTTACCTTATAGCCTACGATTGTGTGATGATATTTAGTTCCTCGTGACTAAGAATGATGTGAGTAGGCTTATTGATATGTGTGTGCATGGTGATTCACGGCTGGGTCAAATATATTACTCGGGTTGTACCCGTGGTGGAGAGGCCCGTGTAACGTGATCATCATTTTGGCGGGTCAAATATATTACTCGGGTTTTAAAATCCCGTGGTGAAGAGGCCCGTTGGATGTTGAGCCGTGATCGGGTCAAATATATTACTCGGGTTGTACCCGTGGTGAAGAGGCCTGTATCACGTGCTCGGATGTGTGAGCCGAGATCGGGTCAAATATATTACTCGGGTTGTACCCGTGGTGGAGAGGCCCGTATCTCGTGCTCGGATGTGTAAGCTGTGACCAAGTAAAATATATTACTCGGGTTTGACTCGTGGTGGAGAGGCTCGTGTCACATGCTTAGGTCTTACCGTGTCCAGGTCAAATATATTACTCGAGTCTTGACTCGTGGTGGAGAGGCTCGTGTACACGTGTTCGACGATGAATGTATTACTTGGTGAATTATATTATTTATTTTATTTTATCTTCTCTATTGTATATAACTATAATTTTGAAAGCAAGTATGAATTATTGTTTATGAAAACTTGAATTCACTCAGCTCAAGCTGACTTTGTGTGTATGTTAGATTGACTTTCAGGTTAAGAAGTGGATGCTACCGCTTGGACGTGCTGGAGACTACTCGGAAGGTTGAAGGCATTTCTGGTCAAGGATTTCAAATAAAACGAATATTTTATTTACAATTGATTTTGGACACCTGTACTTGTGTTTTGGGATTTTTAATACTTAAACTTTTCCGCTGTTATTTACTCTGAACTGGTTTTAAATACAAAGAATTGTTTGGTTTTAATTTTTTGTAAAATTGTGGATGTGATTACCAACTGTAAGATTCCTGAGATTTGGGGTCTTACAAATATTTAAATCTTCCATCCACGTATACCCTTCACCGTCCAAGTAGCTTCGTGCACATCCAAGAGGTAAGGCATCCTCTTCCTAACCTGAAACTCACACTAACATGCACACAAAGTTAGCTTGAGCTGAGTGAGTTCAAGTTTTAATAAACAACATCAATAATTAATAATCATAATAGTCATTCCAAGGATTTTAAAAATAAAAGGGATACATCAGTTAGGCCATCAACATCAATAAATAATCATCCTTATATACATATACATATATATATATATATATATAAACATCTTTATAAGTACATCCATATATATATATATAAACATCCAAGTAATAACATCAGGGTCGAGCACACGTACAACCCAAACACGTAACATCTCATACAACGTATGCAAACACGAAGTAGGCATACGTAAACATCCGTAGTCGATAACGACTACTAAACATCACTAAATATTGGCCATACATTAATACATACATACATACATACATACAATAATATCATCTCAAGACCTACCCTATACAAGTAAGCCCATCCAAAATAATTTTAAACAATTCATCAAGCAAAATCGCTTAGGTGTGCATGCTAGACCAAAATCTTAAAAGAGTAAAAAGGGGCATCATGAACTCACCTGACACAAGGTACGATTTCACCACAAGCTAGAGGAACCCTAAGTAATCCCAAAACTCAAACACCTGTCGGTTTACATACAAACATTACTAACGACATCGAAAGGACCCGTTTATCCTACGAGATGTTCTAACATGGTTCGAGTTACCTAAAGCCTCGACCTCATCACACTCAATCATAACAGCCCCCGGGGCCTTACATTCACCAACACGACCCTTAGATACTCCCGGGAATAAAGAATTCCCAATTTACCCCCGGAAGCACTAGGTAACACTAACACGCGCGTTTAAGAGTCGTTTAGGCCATTAACATCCAACTCAGGCCCGTGTGGACCCAATATGATGAATTCACAGCCAAAAAGTCCACACGACGCTACATGAGTCAAATGGGTCGGTAACTCGCAAGTACAACGCCCCAACTATTCGATAAACGCAATTGCGCGTTATACCGACCCGTTTGAGTAACCGACAACCAATTCAGCCCCATAACTTATAAAAATGATTTTTCAACAGCCCGTACATCAAACCAAGTTCACCCGAGCTGAATTGGTCGTAATCACTTCAACCCTCGCGTTAAACGCAACAATCAACAATTCTAGTCAACCGAACACAATCTTTCAAACTACAACTAGTTGACCAATCTAACGAACACCAATGAACATGATTTTTAAGTATGATATACTAGACATACCTAGGAGGATTTTGGTGCAAAAGCCTTAACCAAAACAGTCCCGAAAAGGTTAGAATTGACAGCCACCCGGTAAGCCTACAACACGCAATTTAACGATCAATACGCGTGATATAACGATCAATTAAGGTGTAAAAGACTTAGGGAATCGTAGAACTAACCTTCAATTGATGTTTTATGCTCAAACCTTGGCTGGAAAGAAGAAAATTGCAGGGGGGGGGGCTGCAAGAGTGCCGATCGGACAACAAGAGGTTAGGGTTAGGTTTTTGTGTTATAAAAATAAACGTTACGCTCTAGCCCCTCCAGTTTAAAGGTCATGGCAACTTGAAGAGAAAAAGCTTAAGTAATTTAACGTATCAGAAGGATAATAAAGTCATCGAGGGACGACGGATAACTCCTAAGCATTGTACATACTTTACAAGATATAAATCATTAAACCGAAAACTAACTCTCGTTACAAGATTTATGATCGCCGTACTCCTCCTCTTCGTCCTTCTCTCGATTGGAAATATTCCCGTTAATAGCCTGTTCCACATAAAATTAACGCTCGTCTTCATGGAAATCAACCCCGTCTTCATCGAAAATGGGTTCGTCTTCCGAACAATACGGATTTATCGATTCCTGGAACAAGGGTGGGTGACTGCTAAACAGATGCTGCTCTCCGTCGCCACCTTCGTCCTAGATGACGGTGCTCGACTCGGTTTCCGTCTTGCGCGTATCCCGTTGTAACTTGAGATCGCGGACTTGTTTTCGGAGCCGTTTGATTTCTTCAAGATCCCGGACTCGTTGTCGGAGTCGTTTAATTTCTTCAAGATCGCGGATTCGTTGTCGGAGTCGTTCGATCTCAAGATCCCGGGGGTTGTGATGGATTCCACTGCTGCCTCTCGCGGCGACTCTGCTAGTAGAATACCATTATCTACCGGGGCACGTGAATCAAACATACTTCTGTCGTTGCCTTTGACGGAGAATCTACGAGCAAGAAAGTATTCATCCTCACGTCGGGCCATTTGAGAACCAAAAGCTTTGATACCAAATGATGCCGGAACGGAAGCATTCAAATGGCTCATGACACTTTAGTTAATCAAAGACCGATAAACTGAACCATAGGTTCCAAGAACAAAGTTCTTTATCAATAAACTTCAATATCAAAAACTGAATAATACATAATCTTTAACCTTAACTTATACTAAAATAAAAATGAGATAAACTTGGAAACAAGATAAACACAATACATTAAAAGATAATAAAAATCAGAATTTAAATTAGAAGATGCTCCTGCATCGTATCTCTTTATCCCGTCTATTCTGGTGGGGAGTTTTTACCATATGGTTGTATTGTTTTAGTTAGGGTTTTATTTATTTATTTATTTATTTTATTATTATTTTTTTTTAAACCATACTCACTAACTAATAGGTTTCTTATATTATTATGTGTTTTCGAACCTTGTTGCAATATAAAACATAATACTAGTTAATTCAAAGTATAGTTCTTCCATTTCAGTAGTTGTGCATATATAAAGGTTTAGCTATCACTACTCATCAAAAGTTTTAGTTGACTCAAGAGTTTTTTTTTTCCTCCCAAAAAGGATACTAAAGTTACAGTTGCATTAAAAAGAGTTAATTGCAATTATGGCTCTACCCATTTTTTTTTTTGCAATCGGGACCTCTCCGTGAACCCAAAGTTTGTTTTTATGTGAAAAGACTGTTTTACCCTTCCAGTTTGCAACCTTGTGGTTTTAAATACATATAATTTGGACCCTTGGTCTTTTAACATATATTCCCTTCAACAGTTTTAACCAACAGAATGCTAACTTTTTATGGTTGACTATTTTTGACCCGATGACCTTTATTGTAAGCTGCTTATTACAATCTACTAAACATAAATAATCATAATCTTGACTATCTAAACTATTTATTTGTATAAAATTAACGAAATTGACATGAAATAAAAAAATTACATGGTTTGACTACCTAAGTCAAACTGTGCCTTTACATAACATTAACCAATTGAAACACAAGGTTCACACACACATGTATATACATTCAAATCCATACAATACACACTACACAGATTTGAGTTTTCGAGGTCAACTCTGACTTTACATACATTTAAATTCATACAATACATGCATGCATATACACACAGATACACACATACGTGTATATACACAGATACATACATGTATCTACACATACACACAGATACACATACATACATACATACATACATACATACATACATACGTACGTACTACATACATACATACAGATACACATACATACATGCATACACAAATGCATACAGTTATACATACACACACAACCATACATACATACATACATAAAACATACATACATAAAAAGACTGTTATGCCCCTGCATAAATACACATACACACATTGCAAGCACGTGATTCCTTAACTAATTAGTTTGTTATTGTTGTTCTACAAAGTCAACAGATGCATCTAATTATACATACATAGATAGATACATACATAAAAAGACTGTTATGCCCCTATATAAATACACATACACACATTGCAAGCACTTGATTCCTTAACTAATTAGTTTGTTATTGTTATTCTACAAAGTCAAACAAAGTCAACATATGCATCTAATTATTCATACTAATTATACATACATACATCTAATTATACATACATACACCTAATAAAATCAAACAAAGCACTTGACTCCTTAATACAATCACACATGCATCTAGTTATGCATACAACATATAAGCATACATATGCACACAGTTTTACTAATCCATATACACAAAAACAAGCATACATAGATACAAACACAATCACACCCACATTAATCATAAATAAGTTAATACAACATTGCCCATGCATAAATAGATTGTTACTTAAGTTAATACAAAATGTTGTAATTAGTTGTTGATATAATACAAAATGCATGATTACCAGTCTAGGTCCTTACTAGTTAAGTTAATAATAAACAAAACACCTAAACCACCAACTACTTAAACCCTACTCAATTTGATCTTGGCCATCTGCTTGAAACCAGAAATTGTAGATCATGTTTGGTTGGGGTTTCACCAAAACCACCAACTCAAGTTCCAGGTGGTCAAAGCTAATATCAGCTAAATTGCGGTTATAAAACTGATAACACAATCGTCTCAATTACATAGCATCGACCTAAAACTGAATTTTATCAAACAAACGAATTAACGGGGAAAAATGTGAATCTCGATACATGTGAAAAACATGGTACTAAGGGTTGCATAAAAATCCAAGCCATTTTTATGATCGGTGGGAGACGACGACGGGAACACTAATTTAGGGTTGTAAGTTGCGAAGGTGTGTGTGGGGGGTGGGGTTATTTGGGTTTTGGTTAGGGGTGAAAATACATTAATAACCCTGAAACTAATGGAAGTAACAATCGTTAACTAACAGCTAGGCCCGGTCGCAAAAAAAAATGACCATCACAGGGCCATATTTGTAAAAATATCACCACGAGGTTTAAACTTGCGTTTTGGATTCCGCCACATGGACCATGATTGCAATTAACTCTAATAAAAAAAACTGATCCTAAATTGTGGCCCATAAAATCTGAAAACTAGAAAAATAAATTAACTTTAAATGGTTTGTGTTTTGATTTACTCAGGTCGTATATTTCATGTTTGATTTTCACATTTTTGGTTTTTCTCGATCTGGTTTTGTGTATATCTGGGTTTTAATTAGGGGCAGTAATATTTTGCACGATTTGAAACACAACCGAACCGGGCATGAACAAGAAAACATATTTGGGTAGACTAACACAACCCGTTTTATAAAAAAATAGGTTAGGTTTGGGTTGTACCGTGCAAAAACAGGTTTACCCGTAAACCTATTAAAGTATTTAAAGAATAACTTTTATAATTATATTTTAATTTCTATGTTTTCCATTTTACAATTTTCTTAAGATATACTTGCAATTTCAAATTCATTTTCAACGTTTTTAAATTAAAATAAAAATCATATTATTCCTTTACCGATTATAATTTATATTAATTTTGTTTTGATAAATATGTTAAATGGATCGTGTTTGGGTCGAGCCCAATTTATACGTGTGCGGGCTAGGGTCGAAACTTTTGACACAGATAATAATATGGGTTGGGTTCGGGTTGCACATTTTAACCCATCAACCCACAACCTGTTAACCCGCTAACCTGCCAACACGACACTATTGACATCTCTAGGTTTAATGGTTGGTTGTGCTATTGTTTCGGCTATAATGTTCTTAAGTAAAACTATTCATATATTACACACAATATGAGGCATATCAAAACCAAGGAAATACTGGTAAAATATGAGCCATTGAAGAAACTGATTAGAGTGAAAATGAGTGTATTTAAAAAGTGGTATTTTTGTCATCTTTTTATTCACAAAAATCTATGTGAATAATCCTGTTTTGTAATGAAATTGAGGCCACATAATTTTTTATAATCACGACATATAAATAACTTACATAGTTCCATTATTTAAATAACCTGCAAGCAAACTTGCTTCACACACCAAAGGAACTAGCATCATATGTTAGAATTGGTGAAGCCCTTTAGGTTTACTTTTAGGTTATTGGTTCGGTTGACTAGACGGGCTATTGGGGCAGTTGAATTTAAATCGTTTTAAGTCATCATATGCATTCACAAGTGCACAATCTGTAGTCCACCTGACCCGGATCACACAAGGCCACTAAGAAATAGTTTAAACTTGTCCGATCTCATGTGGGAATGATTTGGAAGAGCCAAAACCAAAAACACAAAAGAAGAACTTTGTAGGTTTCAGTATGGATAAAAAGATCGATCGTGAATATCTCTTAGACCATGACCAATGCCCCATTTGGTCCTATACACGCTATCAGAAAAATAATTGCAATAGCTAAATGATGGTGTGCAGAGACATGCAATTACGGGGTCTAATCCTCCACGAAAAGTAAGAAAGTTCCCATATTTTGACTAATTCAAGGTGAAAAATGGGGTTGCTTCCTCGGCAAAATTGAGATAAAGTTGAGTTAAGGTAACAACTTCGGGCATGGCCAGCTCCCATATATTCCGGGAGCTCGCCAATTAGTTAACTGTAGACATATTTTAGTCAACGGTCGTATAGTAGATATACCAAGTTATCGCTGTAAACCCCTAGATACTAAAAAAAGAATAGCCTATTCCTCCGTATCTCATATCAACCAGAACCACCTAAACCTAAGAAATTTCCCCTGACAAGTCGCACTATATGTCAAGCCAAGATGCATCTTCCTCCCAGGACTTCGAAAAAGTACTTTTGGAACACTAATAAGCATTAAATGAGATAAAAAAGAACTAAGCACTATATTTTACTTTGATGTGGAAACGTAACAAGGCCTTTATTTTTCTTTATAATATTGTACCTTATCCTAATAAGATTTTATTCAATTCATAAGATTTTATTCATAATTTATGAAAATTTCAATGAAAAAGAAAAGACGTGAGGAGAATGATCAACTCAAGATGTTAGAAGGTGCAAAACTAATAGGGGTCGGAGCCGCTACAATTGCTTCAGTGAGAGCTGCTATCGGTATTGGCTGGATTAAATCCTATGCCCTCAAGTTCTTCAAGTCCGGATTCATGGTAAGCCTTCATCTAAGAGAAGGAGAAAGGCTATAAGTCAAAGTCAACTTCGTTCACCACTACGCACTTCTCGATTGATAAGTCTTGCCTAAGTCCTAGACTTGAATGAAGCAACCTGGCTGATAGTCGTATTTGCTTTTGCTTTTCTTCTCTTGTTCTCTTCTTCTATTTATACTTGCCCATCAGGACCCTTGCCCTATGTTCGCCAGTTTCAGCTATTGTTAAACCAGGTCGAATCCTTTATGAAATGGGTGGAGTAACAGAAAATATAGCAAGAATTTTATTGATATGGTGAATAAATCTGCCATTTCTTGAAATCTCTCTTCTAATTCAAAATCATTGTGTAACGTGTAGCCCAGACATATTAATGAAGAGGAACGCGTTTTTGTTATGCTACTAATACTTGTACTTGCGTCTTCCTAGTTATATTGTGAATCTTTTAGATAAACTTATCAATATAAAACACTCATATCGATAAAATGATTTGAACTACTTATTGGGGGTTTTTTTAGCCAATGCTTAATCGATGACCTATTATTATGTATAGAGTAAGAAAAACCTCTTAGATTAAAAAAAAGCATTGCGCATCTTTTTAAGAGCTCATAATCATGGAGGAAAATGATAGGTTACGAATATATACAACTAGAAAACAAGTCCAGCTTTGGAGTGTGTATCATACATAAAAGATTGAATTCATTGTCACCATATATCAAATTTTATAGATATATAATGTTGAAGTATGTGTTTTTGACATGTCTAGTATATGTTGTCGGTCAATCAAACATGATGTGACCGCATATTCCCTTTTACAATCTACTAAATTAAGAAAAGGGAAAATTCCCAAAATAGGTATTTATGAAAACAAAATTCTAGTTTTAGGTATGATTTTCAAACAATTCCAAAAATAGTTATTATAAACTAGTCGTGACGAGTAGATTGTTTTAGTACACGAGTAGTTTCTGGATCCAATCAAAACATTGACGCGTGGCAATAAACTAACCGCGACGAGTAAGTTCGCTAACCATCTACTCGTCACGACTAAAGTAGTTGCATGCATCGTAAACAACAACCACGAGTACTGCATACATGTTTAAGTCGTGACGAGTAGATTAAAACTTTTCGAGACACGAGTAGTTTACTAAAATAACCACAACGAGTTGTTTTGTTACCAAATTCATCGAACCGGTTAGTTTTACAAAAAGCTAACTGGATCGGTTACTTTGAAATCTCAAATACTATGTACGAGTAGTTCTTCCTTAAACATTCCTAATGCGAGTAGTTCTTCCGTAAACATATACGATACGAGTACTTTGTTACCAATTAACCCGTCGCGACTAGTTTGATCTTATAATCTACTCGTGACTACTATTTTAGTGTTAATACTATTTAATTAGAAATTATTCTAAAAAATTACTCACCACGATACATGTAAGCCCCCCCCCCCCCCCCGACCCGAGTGCCCTACTTTCTCGCTGATTGGCTTTACTCGTTCACATAATTCAGAAATTAGAGTTAATTAAAACATTTCGCGGAACATAAACATCAATCATCAATACAACATCAAGTACTGTTTTAATCAAAATAACGTAAGTATTAAACATTCAATATAAATAACGTATGACTCTCTTTCTTTTTCTTTGATGCCAGTGTTTCTTGATTCGCCACGTGTCTCCCTCAAGCAATCCGTCACATACTACTCACTTGCGTGCATACTAAAAGTCAGCTACGCTGAGTGAGTTCTAGTTAATTAACATACATTACATTCGCTTGCTAATACGCGTCCGAAGATACGTATTGATACTTACTTACTAATACGCATCCGAAGATACAGATTAACTACTTACCTGTTCTTCTAACATTCATTCATACATACATACATACATACGTACGTACGTACTTTCATTCGTACAATCTTCCATACTTTATCTAACTTTCTTTAGTTAATACATACGCATCCTTTCTATATTTTAAAGAGCCTTTCGCCTATAACCATCGTAGATATTATTAGGGTCCACAACCCTTTATTCTTCGCAGATATTAGTAGGGTCCGCAACCCTATATTCTTCACAGATATTAGTAGGGTCCGCAAAACTATATTCTTCGCAGAAATTTGTAGGGTCCACAACCCTTTATTAACCGTTTAACCATACAATCATACATTCGTTCGTTTCATACCTTTATCCTTCAATTATAATATACTTAATTATAACTACGGGCATACTAAGTTAATAAACCCATATCATTCACATTCATATGCAAACATTCATCTAATATACACTTACCATTTAAGTTAAGTGTATAAATCTAAACACATCGTAGTATGCACACAACCCCGAAAACGTACACACAAAAGGGGGCTAGAACTCATCTGGATCCTGTTGCGTTCACCGTTAATGGTAATTCCTTCCTTCAACTGTGCCCGACTATGTGTTAATAACATACACGTATTAATCTCCATACTTGCTTCTTTACTTATTTTATTAAGTTAACGTGGTTAACCCTTAAGTTAATTGTACCAACATGTAATCTTCTTTATCCGTTCATATTGATTTAATATACTTAACCTTATCTTATTAATGAACCGTCGTTATTAGTTTGTATTCTTAACGACATTTATTGTTGTCATATTTATATTTATTATTATATCACCTCATTACTGTATATGTATATATATATTATCTTCACTTCGTTATTACTAATTCACGTTCTCATGCACTTATACGTTAACGTTTCTTAGGCGAGCTCGGGTTCTAAACGAGTGTCGGGTTCACACCTAACTTCATTAAAGATCTCACTTCTTTAACGGGTGGGTTCCTTTTCAACTCCCATTCCTTCGTTTGAGGGGGTTCGCGGGTCGTTAGACGAGTTGGGACTTGGGCTTGGGTCTCGCTTAAGTTCTTGTATCCAACTTACACTTTTATTATCCTTTACATTTATTATTATTAATATGATTATTATATATATAAGGTTGTTACTATTATTATTATTATTATGATTATTATTATTATTATTATTATTAGTAATAGTATTATTAATATAAGACCCTACCCAACCCCCCATCTCCCGTCCCTTCCCTCTTCATTTCTTTCTTCCTTTCTTCTTCCTTTCTACAGGTCCACCGCCAGCGCCATATCCCATAACTCCGGCGACCACCACCATAGCACGAAATCACAAGGTTCGCTTCGCACACCAAGGGTTTCGCACAGAATTTCACATACTTCGCTTCGCACGGGGTCACTTCGCTTCGCACGTCGCGCGAATTAGTGCTTTCGCTTAGAGCATTTCGCATGAAGAATTTCACTTGGGATTTTCGCAAAGCCTTTTTTTCGCACCGGAGTTCGTGTCTGGTTCAGATCTGGTTCGCCATTCTTATTTGGATTCGGGTTTGGTGGGTTTAGATCCGGTTATAGTTGTTGCGCCTCGGGTTTCGTGTTTCCTTCGGACCTCGCCGGACGTTAACTTCTTGATTTCTAGCGGCTGGACATACATTTACGTGTGTGTGTAAATATATATATCCATATCTATGTATGTATACGTCTACACCTTCATATACATATTCTGATATACATACGGCTGTACATTCATATCATATATATTATTATTTGTATTATTCATCATTTCCCATGTTGTTGTCATTATTATAAGATTCATTTGAAGCTTGTTTACCTCGGTTTGTTTATGTCGGTTTGTCTCGGATCGATTGTTATTAATTCTAAGATAGACACGAGATGAGAATGAAAACGAACATTAATTCGAAACATACCTTGAATATTGATACTAGATCTTGGACAAATGGAATTGGATGAATTTGGAAGGTTTGGTATAGGAGGTTGGTTGTTTGTGTGTGTATGGATATGTGTGACAATGAGGGGAAGAATGATATGAAATGATGAAGATAAAGATAAATTAGGGTTTAGGGGTTTAAATAGGCTAAGCCCAAAGGCTTTTAGGCCCATAACCACCCTTAAGTCCAATAACCTCTACTAATATTATCCATACCATACATATTATTTGATTAATCTAAATAACGTCTCTTGACACGACAACTAAGATAAACTCGAAATATTTTATTTATTTATTTATTGAACTCGGGCGTTACAAGTCTCTCCACCTTAAAAAGGTTTCGTCCTCGAAACCTGCTTAATCCTTGTAAAAACGAACGCTCCTTGTATTCACCCCCTTTCTAGAACCATATTAGCTTCCTATATTACCAGTTTATCCTTCTTACTCTCGGCCTTGCAGTCACCGAGTGGTGTTCATGAGTGTTAGCTGTTCCAGGTAGCTTGCCCATGAAGCCCTTGATGATATGCTTGTTGTCCTAACTTAACAAGTCTTATCTCGTCTTATTAAGACGCATTGCATTATACTATTCTAACACTACCGCTTACTTTAAATGCTAAGGTCACGTATCACATGACTGCCGTTCACAAGGGCCTATTCATATCAATCCATAATCATCACATTTAGTCATAAGTCTAAAATTTAAAAGTAAGCACGAAATCTTTAAAGTCATACATAACATAATAATTAAACAAAATAGGTCGTCCTTCTTGAGTGCTCCATCCTCCAGTCTCATTCATTGATAGGGAACTCTAAGTCTGCAACTTCTTTCCACTGTTACCAACTTCAGTACATTCCCTCGCCAGATGGCCCGTTTTGCCACATCGGAAACATGCTGGTTCTGCACCGCACTCATTGGCGTAGCGTCCCATCTTACCGCACTTATAGTAAGCATTCGATCCAAACTTGCATTCTCCGCCATTAACCTTCCCACATTTGCGGCATACATCAGAACCAGTTCCCAATTTACACTCCCCACCGTGCATCTTCCCACATATTTTGCAGGGTATCTTCTCCCCTTCCTTATGTTTCTTATCTCTTGAATCCACCAACTGGGTACCGGGTCGTTTAGCAGGAACAACCCACTCCTTCTCTTTCTTCTCCTCTACCACCACTTCACTCACTGCCAGATCATCATAAATCATTTCCGCTAGTTCGACCGTGGAATCAAAAGTGGCAGGTCTATTCGCCTTGACCAGTGTGCGGGCGTTCTGTGGAAGTCCCCTGATATAACACTTGTTCCTCTTAACCTCAGTATTCACCAATTCGGGCACGAGACTGGACATACGGTTAAACTCTATAGTGTACTCGAGGTGTGTCATCTTTCCCGCCTTCAAGTTCAGAAACTTCATCTTTGCTCTCTCGACCTCAGCATTAGCACATAACTTCCTCATTACCATCTCTCTCAGATCATTCCACCTCATAGCCTCAATTTCAGCAGCAGTCTTTCTCTGTTCAACAGTTTCCCACCAAAACATGGCTTCATCAACAAACGATTGGGTAGCGAAGCCCACAGCCTGGTTGGGACGACACTCGCTGATGCGAATGACCTTATCCATCGCAGTTATCCAGTGAAGAGTAGCGATTGCGTCACCAGTACCGGTTTGCTTAGGTGGGTCACAACCTTTGAAGGTTTTGTAATTGCAACCACCTCGGCCTCGCTTACCACCATTAACCTCCACAGGGGGAGCTTCACTTGATGCCTCTGTAACACCCGTCAAACTTCCGGTTAATGATTTAGCGCGTTTAAAGTATGTATAACTCTGGGGACTTAACCGACGTTTGTCGGAAGCCTTTACGTCATCCCGGTACGTTGAAGAACCTAACTTTTCCTTCCATTTTGCCTTACACTTCAATCTGGAGGGACTAGAGTGTAATATATTATGTTATAACATAAACTAACCCTAGCCCCCCCCCCCCATTGTTGCGATCGGCAGGAAGAAGGGAACCAAGACCCATGAATTTTCTTTTTTGAAGCCAAGTTTAAGCCTTAGAACTTCAATTCAAGGTATGAACTACGATTCCCCAAGTCTTTTACACATTAATTGATCCTTATATTGCGCGTATTGATCGAAAAACGTCTTGTTGTAGGCTAACCGGGTGGCTGCCCAATTGAGCTTTTCCGGGGCTGTTTGGAGTGAGGTTTTCGCATCAAAATCCCACTAGGTATGACATGTACATCATATTATAATTTCATGGCCAATGGAGGTGTTTAGGTCGGTCAATCGATTTTAGTTCGAAAATTAGGGTTTACCGGGTGTAGGATTGAGAATTGTTGATTTTGATGCGTTAATCGATCAGATGACTGACCGAATCAGTTTGTACAGCCCTAGGGGGGTTTAAGGGCTGTGGAAAAATTAATTTTTTGATGCTCGGGGCTGTTTTGGTTAGTGCTTCGTCAATCGAGTCGGCGGTGCGCAAATTTTCGTTTAAATGTTAAATTGAGAGTTGTAAAAAGGAACCGTCAATCCTATCAACTCGGGTGACATAATCATGATGAATGAAAAGATTAAAATGGGAATTTGGTCCATTTGGGGCTGATTCGTTTAACAAATTGTTTTAAGGTTTATTACGCGCGTATTCGACTCGATTTGATTACCCTTGGGCCAAGTTGTTGGGCCTTGGGCCAAGTGTTGGGCCTTGGGCCAAGTTGTTGGGTCATGGGCCAAGTGTTGGGCCTTGGGCTAAGTTGTTGGGCCTTGTGCCAAGTGTTGGGCCTTGGGCCAAGTTGTTGGGCCTTGGGCCAAGTGTTGGGCCTTGGGCCAAGTTGTTGGGCCTTGGGCCAAAGTGTTGGGCTTGAACGGCCCATTAGGCAAGAGTGTTCTTACGGTCTAGTTTAGTAACGCGTTGTGTATAATTTACAGACCTTTGCTTGTGATTGTGCACTTAAGGATTTCCTAGCTCGTTGCAGGTGTTCGATTGATTTAAGGTGAGTTCATGATGCCCCTTTTTACTCTTTTAACTTTTGGGCTAGCATGCACACCTAAGTGTTTTCTTGCTGGATGAAATGTTTTAAACGATTTTATATAGGCTTGCTAGAATAGGATAGGCCTTGGAATGTTAACATATATTTACATATATATAAATTATTGTTTGGCCTCTATTTGGCGAATGTTGTAGTCGTTTCGACTACTGAATGTTGTGCATGCCTACTTTGTGTTTGCATGCGCTGAATGTTACGTGTTTGGGTTGTACGTTTGCTCGACCCTGAATGTTATATATATATATGTTGTTATACATATATGGATGTATTTAAAGGATGTTTACATATGTATGAGAATGTCTAGTCTTCGGTATTGATGACTTAATGAATGTACTCTTTTATTTTTACTTTAAAAACTTTTGGTATGATTATCATAATTTCCATTACTGATAATATTTATTTAAAACTTGAACTCACTCAGCTCAAGCTAACTTTGTGTGCATGTTAGTGTGAGTTTCAGGTTAGGAAGAGGATGCCTTATCGCTTGGACGTGCACGGAGTTACTTGGACGGTGAAGGGCATACTGGAATGAAGAATGGTTTATGAACATTTTATTTGATAGGACTTATAAAAGCTATACTTAATTTGGTTTTGGGCAAAATTCCCGGGTTTCGGGAACTTGTTTCATCTTTCATGTTTTCCGCTAAATTGACACTCTGATATGTTCGTTTTAATGGAAGAAACGGTTTTCAAGTTCAACTATTTCTTTAAGTATTTAGAATGAATAACAACTGTGGGGTTCCCGGGATTCAGGGCCTTACAGCCTCGTCCTCAGTCTCGGTACCCCTCTTACTACTCTCACCAGTCTTTTCAACAGTCTTGGTACGGCTTCCAGTAGACTTGTCTGGTTAGAGATTCTTTACTGCATCAACAACAGCTTGAGTAATCGCAGCTTGAATAGCAGGATCGAGATGTTGCTCTTCTTCTCTCACAGTCATGCTTCGTTCTACACTGGGCTCAGTAGTCGGTTCTTCAGAGGGTGCTCGGTTAACACGTGGCCTACCACGGCGTCCCTTGCGTCCTCTTTGTCCAATAGTCTTAGTACCAGCCATTGAATTCTAAAGGAAAAACACAAACATCGTCACGTGAGGAACTATTTAGTACAAGGATAGTAAGGCTGCAGGTAATAAAAGTGGCCAATTGGGATTAGCTGCTCACGCTACTTTCCGTGTCCTATACACTTCCTGTCGTGAGTCTACTTGTGCTTGGTTCTACTTAATGCAATTAGAACACCAAACATTCAAATATCAAAAATCAATTCTATCGCTAACAATTCATATAACTTTCCTTACTTATCCCTACGTTATGCGTAAGGAAATTCACGTATTAGGCTTGCTTGAGTGACACATGGCATTCTTTGACTGGCATCTTCTTTCTTTTCTTCTTTACTTCCCATTATCTGTTCGAGTTTAAGCATGTAGGATGCTTATTCTCTCGAACTTATGCTCTGATACCAACCTGTAAGGCCCCCCCGACCCGGTGCCCTACTTTCTCGCCGGTTGGCTTTACTCGTTCACATAATTCGGAAATCAGAGTTAATTAAAACATTTCGCGGAACATAAACATCAATCATCAATACAACATCAAGTACTGTTTTAATCAAAATAACGTAAGTTTTAAACATTCAATATAAATAACGTATGACTCTCTTTCTTTTTCTTCGATGCCAATCTTTCTTGATTCGCCACGTGTCTCCCTCAAGAAATCCGTCACATACTACTCACCTGCGTGCATACTAAAAGTCAGCCACGCTGAGTGAGTTCTAGTTAATTAAAATACATTACATTCGCTTACTTACTAATACGCGTCCGAAGATACGTATTGATACTTACTTACTAATACGCATCCGAAGATACATATTAACTACTTACCTGTTCTTCTAACATTCATTCATACATATATACATACTTTCATTCGTACAATCTTCCATACTTTATCTAACTTTCTTTAGTTAATACATACGCATCCTTTCTATATTTTAAAGAGACTTTCGCCCTATAACCTTCGTAGATATTAGTAGGGTTCGCAACCCTATATTCTTTGCAGATATTAGTAGGGTCCGCAACCCTCTATTTTTCGCAGATATTAGTAGGGTCCGCAACGCTATATTCTTAGCAGATATTAGTAGGGTCCGCAACCTATATTCTTCGCAGATATTAGTGGGGTCCGCAACCCTATATTCTTCGCAGATATTTATAGGGTCCGCAACCCTTTACTAACCTTTCAACCATACAATCATACATTCGTTCGTTTCATACCTTTATCCTTCAATTATAATATACTTAATTATAGCTACAGGCATACTAAGTTAATAAACCCATATCATTCACATTCATACGCAAACATTTATCTAATATACACTTACCATTTAAGTTAAGTGTATAAATGTAAACACATCGTAGTATGCACACAGCCCCGAAAACATAACACATAAAAGGGGGCTAGAACTCACCTGGATCCTGTTGCGTTCACCGTTTATGGTAATTCCTTCCTCCTTCCTTTAACTGTGCCCGACTAACTGTTAATAACATACACGTATTAATCTTCATATTTGCTTCTTTACTTATTTTATTAAGTTAACGGGGTTAACCGTTAAGTTAATTGTACCGACATGTAATCTTCTTTATCCGTTCATATTGATTTAATATACTTAACCTAATCTTATTAATGAACCGTCGTTATTAGTTTGTATTCTTAACGACATTTATGGTTGTCATATTTATATTTATTATTATATCACCTCATTACTGTATATGTATATATATATTATCTTCACTTCGTTATTACTAATTCACGTTCTCATGCACTTATACGTTAACGTTTCTTAGGCGAGCTCGGGTTCTAAACGAGTGTCGGGTTCACACCTAACTTCATTAAAGATCTCACTTCTTTAACGGGTGGGTTCCTTTTCAACTCCCATTCCTTCGTTTGAGGGGGTTCGCGGGTCGTTAGACGAGTTGGGACTTGGGCTTGGGTCTCGCTTAAGTTCTTGTATCCAACTTACACTTTTATTATCCTTTACATTTATTATTATTAATATGATTATTATATATATAAGGTTGTTACTATTATTATTATTATTATGATTATTATTATTAGTAATAGTATTATTAATATAAGACCCTACCCAACCCCCCATCTCCCGTCCCTTCCCTCTTCATTTCTTTCTTCCTTTCTTCTTCCTTTCTACAGGTCCACCGCCAGCGCCATATCCCATAACTCCGGCGACCACCACCATAGCACGAAATCACAAGGTTCGCTTCGCACACCAAGGGTTTCGCACAGAATTTCACATACTTCGCTTCGCACGGGGTCACTTCGCTTCGCACGTCGCGCGAATTAGTGCTTTCGCTTAGAGCATTTCGCATGAAGAATTTCACTTGGGATTTTCGCAAAGCCTTTTTTTCGCACCGGAGTTCGTGTCTGGTTCAGATCTGGTTCGCCATTCTTATTTGGATTCGGGTTTGGTGGGTTTAGATCCGGTTATAGTTGTTGCGCCTCGGGTTTCGTGTTTCCTTCGGACCTCGCCGGACGTTAACTTCTTGATTTCTAGCGGCTGGACATACATTTACGTGTGTGTGTAAATATATATATCCATATCTATGTATGTATACGTCTACACCTTCATATACATATTCTGATATGCATACGGCTGTACATTCATATCATATATATTATTATTTGTATTATTTATCATTTCCCATGTTGTTGTCATTATTATAAGATTCGTTTGAAGCTTGTTTATCTCAGTTTGTTTATGTCGGTTTGTCTCGGATCGATTGTTATTAATTCTAAGATAGACACGAGATGAGAATGAAAACGAATATTAATTCGAAACATACCTTGAATATTGATACTAGATCTTGGACAAATGGAATTGGATGAATTTGGAACGTTTGGTATAGGAGGTTGGTTGTTTGTGTGTGTATGGATATGTGTGACAATGGGGGGAAGAATGATATGAAATGATGAAGATAAGGATAAATTAGGGTTTATGGGTTTAAATAGGCTAAGCCCAAAGGCTTTTAGGCCCATAACCACCCTTAAGTCTAATAACCTCTACTAATATTATCCATACCATACACATTATTTGATTAATCTAAATAATGTCTCTTGACACGACAACTAAGATACACTTGAAATATTTTATTTATTTATTTATTGAACTCGGGCGTTACAATACAATTAATTAAATCCTACTCGTTGCGGTGCGTTTATTTGGATACTACTCTGCCCTAGTTGTTTGCAAAAACCTTTCAAATTATTATTTTTTTTTTTGCATAAACCTTTCAAATTCTTTTTTAGAAGGTTTCGAACTCTCAAACTCTCTTTTCGACCAAGTGCCGGAATAACGGCCGTCGCATTCCGCTAGGACCGTGGTGTGTTTTTGTCTCTTAATTCCCGACAATCATAGAATATGGATTCCAAACCAGGTGATAACAATCCAAAGTCGATGGAAACGAAAAATGTAAGACCCCGAATCCCGGGAATCCTACAGTTGGTAATCACCTCCACAAATTCACAAAAATTTAAAACCAAATAATTCATTTTATTTAAAACCAGTTCATAGTAAATAACAGCGGAAAAGTTTAAGTATTAAAAATCCCAAACACGGGTGCAAGTGTGCAAAAATCAAATGTAAATAAAATATTCGTTTTATTTGAAATCTTCATCTCATTAAAATCGTTTCAGAGTAGTAAACAGCGGAATAGATAACATCAAAATTCCCAAAACCAGGAAAGTGACCAAAATTAAAATTTAAATACTTATGGTAATAATTTAAAAGAAACAGTTTGCGTTATTAATTCTTCGACTAGATGTGCCTTCAACCGTCCGAGTAGTCTCTAGCACGTCCAAGCGGAAATCTCTAATCCTCAACCTGAAAGTCAATCTAACATACACACAAAGTCAGCTTGAGCTGAGTGAGTTCAAGTTTTCATAAACAATAATTCATACTTTATTTCAAAGCTATAGCTATAAACAATAGAGAAGGTATAAATAAAATAAATTATATATAATTCACCAAGTAATACAATCATCGTCGAACACACGTACACGGGCCTCTCCACCACGAGTCAAGACTCGAGTAATATATTTGACCCGGACGCGTTAAGAACTAAGCATGTGACACGAGCCTCTCCACCACGAGTCAAACCCGAGTAATATATTTGACTCGGTCACAGCTTATACATCCGAGCACGAGATACGGGCCTCTCCACCACGGGTACAACCCGAGTAATATATTTGACCCGATCCCGGCTCACACATCCAAGCACGTGATACGGGCCTCTTCACCACGGGTACAACCCGAGTAATATATTTGACCCGATCACGGCTCAACATCCAACGGGCCTCTTCACCACGGGATTTTAAAACCCGAGTAATATATTTGACCCGCCAAAATGATGATCACGTCACACGGGCCTCTTCACCACGGGTACAACCCGAGTAATATATTTGACCCGGCCGTGAATCACCATGCACACACACAACAATAAGCCTACATACATCATTCTTAGTCACGAGAAACTAAATATCATTACACAATCGTAGGCTATAAGGTACACATCCTCATACGTACATACATACCTCCATATATACATACATATATATATTCCAACATAAATATATATATATATATATATATATATATATATATATATATATATATATATATATATATATATATATCATCCCATACGGGAACTAAGTAGATAGGTCTAATCATATTCAATTACTACCAAGTCTGCTAACGTCCTCGAGTCTAGACCATCAATAGTGTATGTAACCTTAAGGACACAAGACCATGAACGAGTCTAAAATATCCTAAGGCATATAAAATAATTCAAATATAGCTTTCAAAATGCACCATCACGAGTGAGACCATGTAAAACTATTCAAATCATTGTAACGAGTAAAATCGTTTAAAATTGTATTTCGGTGTGTATGCTAGCCCAAAACGTAAAAGAGTAAAAAGGGCATCATGAACTCACCTGAATCAACCGAACACCTGCAATGAGCTAGGAAATCCCTAAGAGCACAATCACAAGCAAGGGCCTGTAAATTATACACAACGCGTTACTAAACTAGACTGTAACAACACTCTAGCCTAATGGGCCATTCAGGCCCAACACTCCGACCCAAGACCCAACAACTGGGCCCAAGGCCCAATACTTTGGCCCAAGGCCCAACAACTTGGCCCAAGGCCCAACACTTGGCCCGAGGCCCAACCACTTGGCCCGAGGCCAACCACTTGGCCCGAGGCCCCTAAAACCTTTCAACTAACTAAAACCACCGGTTAAGCCTAAAACGAACTTGTTGATTAATAACGAGTAAAACGTGCAGATTTTAGCATGCGAAGATGCATTTAATTACATATGATAAACTTTGAATTAAATTATTAAATTTTTACCAGACTTTAATAAATGTCTTAGGTTTATAAAAATATTTTTATTATATTTTTCTATTGGACACAAAAATCATAAAAATTCTTCCAACACAGAAAGGTATGTGCAGCTATTTCAGCGCGCAACAAAATGGTTTTATTTTTATAAAATTCATTGCCGAACCAAATTAAACGATTCCAATTGGGTTTGGTTCCTAACTCAAAACACTAACTTCCAGAAGTGGAAACAACCAATTTGGACTTGTCGAAAAAAGGTTATGACGTCGGGAATACAGACCAGAATCCGTCATCCCGCATCAGCTTTGACACCCGATTTTATAAATTCATAAAAACTATTCAAATCTCGTCAAAAAATTACGTATTATACCTTTCTGGAAACTAGACTCAAAGTAGAACATCATGGAATCAAGAATCGATCAAAAACAGTGGATTAACATCGCGTTACAGACCCAACAATAAACGTATACGAATCTGTCAGCAAGCTGTTATCATCAAAACTCAATCTTAACGACCAATAAGCGCGCCATAAGGATGAATTAAGGTGAAAAAGAGTTGTATACGTATAATACCGACCTGGAATTGAAGTTTGGACGGCCGGACGGTGGCTGATTGCACGCAAAACGAGGTGGAAAGGGGGGGTGGGGGCGCCGATCGGCTGCTTTGTTTAGGTTTTGGGTTTATTTTTTTTTTATATAGAATATAATAACAATAAAACACTTTGGCCCCTCCACTTTATTAAGAGTTGAACTTGCACGAAAAGTTAAGCAAGATACGTTTACGGGGTGGAAAGGAGCTCTCGGAAGAATGCCGGGTCAAGCCCGAAGGTGTACGCAACCACTACAAGGCTAAATCTTTTGTCGGAATTCACGGACGTTACAAAAAAGGAGACCAAGAAAAGGACGAAAAAGGACGTGGAAAAGCAAAAACGAACTAGAAAATCACCTTTTTCGTTTTTGCTTTCTAGTTCGTTTTTGCTTTTCCACGTCCTTTTCTTGGTATCCTTTTTCGTTTCCATCGACTTTGGATTGTTATCACCTATTTTGGAATCCTATGATTGTCTGGAATTAAAAGACAAAAACACACCGTGGTCCTAGCGAAATGCGACGGCCGTTACTCCAGCACTTTGTCGGAAAAAGAGTTAGTTTGAAACCTTCTGAAAAAGAATTTGAAAGGTTTATGCAAAAAAAAATAATTAAAAAAAAAGAATTTGAAAGGTTTCTGCAAACAACTCGGGCAGAGTAGTATCCAAATAAACGCATCGCAACGAGTAGGATTTAGTTAATTATATCGTGGCGAGTAATTTTTTAGAATATTTTCTAATTAAATAGTATTAACACTAAAATAGTAGTCACGAGTAGATTATAAGGTCAAACTAGTCGTGACGGGTTAATTGGTAACAAAGTACTCGTATCGTATATGTTTACGGAAGAACTACTCGTATCGAGAATGTTTACGGAAGAACTACTCGTACATAGTATTTGAAATTTCAAAGTAACCGATCCAGTTAGCTTTTTGTAAAACTAACTGGTTCGATGAATTTGGTAACAAAACAACTCGTTGTGGTTAGTTTAGTAAACTACTCATGTCTCAAAAAAATTTAATCTACTTGTCACGACTTAAACATGTATGCAGTACTCGTGGTTGTTGTTTACGATGCTTGCAACTACTTTAGTCGTGACGAGTAGATGGTTAGCTAATTTACTCGTCGCGGTTAGTTTATTGGCATGCGTCATGTTTTGATTGGATCCAGAAACTACTCATGTACTAAAACAATCGATTCGTCACGACTAGTTTATAATACCTATTTTTGAATTGTTTGAAAATCATACCAAAAACTAAAATTTTATTTTCATAAATACCTATTTTGAGAATTTTTCAATTAACAAATGCAAATTGCTTGAAGTAGATTGTTAGTTTGCATAGTAGTTCATCAACAAATTTAATAAGTAGTTGTTGAGTGTTGAACAAAATCAATAGTCATCCACTATCGCTTTGTTCCTCTACCTTCTTTTTGAACCACACATTTGAAAAATATATATATCATTTGCATATGTTCGTGAAGATAGATTTTCAAAGAATGCTTTTTTATATAAAAAGATTAGAAGGCATCCAACATATATACTTGATGTCCTCAAAAGGAATATGATAGTCTTCCTGGGTCATATGATCCATATAACCGGGTATCTTTTGAACAATGACAGAAACAAGTTGTTAATTTTAACTGATTCACTCTTCGAAAACGGATGGATGGATGGATGGATGGATGGATGGATGGATAAATATGGTTGGATTTATATACCAAAGATGCAGGGTATAACAATGTTACAATTGATATATGATCCTAAAGGGTGACACGCTAAACAAATTTATGAAGCACTTTATACGTCTTGAATGTAAAACCTGTCAAAACTATAGGTAGTATCAATATTTTCGGAATTAGAATGCGAATGATATAATTGTAGATTTATATTTTATTTTAAGTATCTTTCATGTTTAGTTCTTTTACATTAATCTAACTACTTAGTAACTAATTAAGCTTAAATAATTGTAAGATTTTATCTTATGGTCTAACTAATATTTAGTTAACTAATAGCACTTCCAACATGTACCAAAACCCGAGGTCGAATGACGTGGTGGAGGGCAGACGTTGCGATGTTGTGGAGCTCAAGTCCGTGAGCTTAAATGGTCTAGGGAATCAGATGACGAGCGGTGAAGAGAGTGGGTCACCACTTTCACATCACTTTTCACATACACACTCGCGCATGATTTTTTAATAGGATTTCTAAAGGTTTGGTATTGTAGAAATGAGTGTTTTTTAATGAACTTTGGAATTTGATGTGACGGTTTGTAGAGGTTTGGCGTTGAAGATACTCTAAAAAGATAGTTGGTCAAAGATAAGACTATACGGTCGCAAATAATTTTTTAGTACTGCAAGTAAGACTTTACATACCAAAGGAAGAGGTATCATGTGTAAACTGACTTAATTGTAAGTTTAAGTTTGAGGGAAAAATCAGTAAGTTTGTCCATCTCTCTCTCACTAATATACACGTCTCTGTCATCGCATACAAGTGCACGTCTATAGTCCACGTGATCCAACTCACACTGAGGTCACTAAAAACATGTTTTTCAGCTTGTTCCAAGAAAGCTTCCTGCCTTTATTCACATCATTTCTTCAAGAAATCCAACATTTCTTGTTTGCTAAGCTATGGTGGAAGTTTCTCAATATTATGTGTTTTTCTAACCAGTTGGTGACAAACAAAGGTAATCTACCTCTTTAGAGTCTAGTGTTCCTTTTGGACTTTAGTTTAGCGCATGCTTATTTTCTTCATGATTAAGATTTTATTAGAAACATTAGTGATGGTTGATGAACGTATCCATCTTATTTGTTTATAGTGTTTAATCCCTGTTCAAGTTCATTATGCATTATTCTTGCGCATCTTTTTAAAGAACTCATGATCTTGGGAAAAAAATGATATTAGGAAGAGAACGACAAGTTACATACGAATATATATACAACTAGAAAACTAGTCCAGATTTGGAGTATGTATCATGGACGAAAGTTTGAATTCCTAATCCTCATATATCACTTTTCATAAATAAATGATGTTGAAGTATACTTATGGCACATCTAAAATATATTGATCGGTCAATCAAACATGATGTGAATTGTTTTGACCCTATTAAAAACTTAATTACATGTTTCAGAATCAAAACATTTTAACTCAATATACAGCCTACATATTCCATTTTACCATCTTCTAATAACTAATGTAAAGTGCTTGAAATTGTAAGTTTGCATAGTGTACAGTTCATCTAACAAACTTAATAACTAATTGTGTGTAGAACAAAATTAATAGTCATCCACTATTACTTTGCCCTTCCTTATACCTTAAGTATTTTGAACCACGTGTTTGGAAAAGGTATCGTTTACATATGTTCGATAGTTAAAAGATAGGTTTTCAAAGGATACTTAATTGAATCACAAGATTAGAAGGCATCCAACTTTTAGTAGTTATATCAAAATCTTTCAAGTTGATGCCCCTCAAAATAAAAATGATGGTGTTGCCGAATTAGGCATCCAATTAAGTAACTATTATTTTATTCAAGATGGCAGCCTTCAGAATTTATGAACCATTTTAACCAGGCGTGTTTCATGGCTAACCTAGCATATGGCCACTGCCTATTAACCTAGGTCAATATGTGTGACTTTATGACCCCTTCATTATAGCCCAAGTCAACCCAACAAAATTCAGTTAAAGACTAACCATTAATCTTTACCTTTGATCAAACACAGAAACCTTTATTTAATAAAACCAAGACATGCTTATGATGTATCTTTACCGAAACACCTTATGGTTAATCAAGTTTATTAACCACCTTTAGCCTTAGCAAAAATAACTTTTAGCAACCTTCCTTAACCCGTATTATGAACCATTAAACTTAATCATACCCTATTTCTTTGAAATCCATTTACATAATCTTAATTATATAAACTTCGTTTTATAATACAAATTCATTTACACAAGTTCCTTTACATAAACCAATTTATTAAAAACAAACCCATTTACATAAACACATTCACATATACAGCATATTACTTAATAATTATTTGATTATTCAATTATCAATCACATCAGTTATTGCTTTGCCCTAGTTCACATAACCATGATAACATAATATCATCATAATCACAATTGTCAACAAATACGGTCTTCCCATAATACCACATTCCTATATACTTACCTACCACATGCACATAAAACCATAAACCATCATGGCATGAAATCAACAACTCAAGGTTATAATATACACAATCCTAGTGATGCAGTATGGATAAGGTAGAAAAAATTGTTAAGTTTTTTAAAGGTTTTGCTCGGTGTCTAGTTTTAAATTTATAAAAATGATTATTATCTTAAATAAACCACACACAAATAGGCAAATGTACCTATCATATATGTAGTGAAGTTTAGGTAAGAACAAAGTATCGATTCACTGACGCATGTGCTTGATTTTTACTAAATCGTTGTATTTATTTCAACCGGAAGTGAATATCATATTGGTTTTGGTTTGACAAGTAAATTGTTAAAAGGAAATTAAAGACATAAATTAAAAGACAATATTTTTAGGTTTTTATGTTTTTAGATAGAAGATCAAGGATAAAAGTGTATCATCTTGTTTCAAACTCCTCTCAACTTAGTTTAACTATTAGTTAGTAAACATGTGATGTGAGTTTGCTATGGTGATTAAATGTGAGATTAACACCTTATTCTTGAGTCATGTTACTCCATGACAATTAAATTAAGAAATATGTATAACTTCATGATCTCCACTAAAACATCATTTTATATAAGCAAGTGGTTTACAATAAATATTTATAGATAACTCACTTTAAAGATGAGACAATCCCTTAAATTACTAAGTGAATTGCCCTTGATATTTTAGTAAAAATAATCTTTGTATCATACATAAAATACCAATTAAGATTAGTTGAGTTGTAAAGGATTAACCTTGCATTATCAAGTATTAATCCGCACAACTCTTGAATAATTATAGAAGTTATGTAATAACCACCCAAGAGTTATTTAAATTAGGTTATGTTGCACACTAAGTTAACAAGTAATTAATCGATTTTAATGGATGAACATCAACAATCCGTTTCCACAAACATTGCCAATAGTTCCTTTAACATCATTACTTTTCAAACCCGACCCATTTTAAATTTTCGGTTTGTTTCTTAATATATATATATATATATCAAGTTTCGTTCCATGTATTTTTCATTTGTAGTTGGATTTGGATTTGTATTCGTTAACCCGACCCGTTGGGTCGTTTCGATGCCTTTCTTTTAATATTCATTAATAAATTTCATTTTCGATGATTCAAATATATTATTCGTTCACTTACTGTTATTTTCAAGCTATTAATGAAACTCCGAGAATTTAGATTCCTTACTTAATTGAATTCCGAACTTCACGGGCTTATTATGTAAATATCTAAATACAATAATCTATCAATTCAATTGTATTAACATTTCAAAGTATAGGGTTGAAGTTGTAATTATAAACTTAATTTAGTTTTTAAACTAAATGTAAAATAGAAGGACCAAAAGTAAACTTTGAATTCAAAATAATAATATAATATTAATAATAACTCACCAGCCCCACCCCTTTTCTCTTACCCATTTTCCCGGTGAAATATCAAGCCGGCGATGAGCAGGTTCTCCGGCGACCTTGTAGCTCCACCTAAACACACTCCAAAACCCAATTAACGATCCGTAACGTATTTAGAACTCAACTAATAACGAATTATAAAGGTTAATTTTGACCCGGAATTACTGTAACCGGCCGGAAATTATGCAAACCTCAATTACGATCATTTAAAACCTAAACGCTCCAATTTACACTATAAAAAGGCCACAAACAAGCTTCTAAACTCTTTCCAACCTTTAATCCATCTAACATACTCTCTGTAACCTCAATTTAATCCGGTAAAGTGTTTACTCCGGCCACCGTCGTTCACCGTCAAATCTTAACATACTGGGTAAATGCTTTATATGTTTCTGGTTGTTTTTCATTGTTTAACGAAACCCCTAACTCAGATTAAACAAACATGGATCAGATTAGGAGTATTGAATCTAGGGTTTGTTGATGTTGAAGATGAAGTTGTAGCAGTAGATAATTATTTCTGTTTTCATTTTATTACCAAATAATCATGTTAGCACAACTGGTTAAAATACAGGTGTGATGCATGCTAGACCCAGGTTCGATGTTTATATTTTTTAAAGCATCTATATTAATCAATTATAAACCATATATATATATATATATATATCATTTTAAATCAATAAAAATTATTTTTAATCAAATAAAAATCATTTTTGTCACATAAAAATTATTATAAATTAATTTTACCAATTCAACCAAAAACCCAACTTTTCACACTTGTAATGCTTCGTAAGAACCCGTTATGATAATATTATATTATTATTATTATTATTATTATTATATTTCGTTAATCTTATTATAATATACAAAAGTAAGCGTGTTCTAGATAATTTTGACCGATAAAGTTCGTATTCCATAAATATTAAAGTTCTTTTATTAATAATAAATTATTAATTAAATAATATTTTGTTAAATCATTGAAATAAGTTTATATCTTTCAAACCTCGCTTAATAATTATTTTAAACCTCATCATATTAGTCTCTAAAATATTCCGGTCATAACCTTAAAACTCGTTAAAAACCCGTAAAACTTAAAACAATATTAAAGCCATAAAGTAATAAAATAATGTTTAAAGCCAAATTATTTAACAAACTAAATCCTGGTAGCTAGTCTTGATTTTCGTTGCATTTTTCATTTATAGTTCGTGACGTTTGATCCCTTAAGTTTCGTTATCGTGCTTTCGGCTTTTATTGCGTGTTATTCATCCATTTCAAGGTGAGTTTTCATAACCACTTTCTACATTTACACGTTTTGGGGTGTAGCACGTTCCAAACTTTTATTTGTTATTTCATGTTTCATGTTGTAAACTAAAATTCATATGCATGTCTTGTATGTATCTGTTTCGTATCATATTTCTTGTATATTTTGTGATTATGTGCTAGTTGTTTATTGTTTTGTTGGTGGAAGAGACTCATACACATACTCAAACGCAAAATGGGAGGGTCCGACGGGACATACCTGCGCCATACATTTTTCAACTTTTGTTAATAAATGGCGGTATCATTATCATATTCTATACTCCAAGTAGCTCGGCTAACGAGGGTTCATTAGTGGATTTGACTTATGTCAAGCGAACGGGAATATCATGTATTTACTTTTCTTTTACTTTTTGATTGAGACGATACATCTTGACTTGTGAATTTCACACTTTTCGTATTATATATACATATATGCAAAACTTTATGAATTCTCACCAACATTATTGTTGACAAAATATATTATTTTAAACGTGCTGCCCGTTAAGTTTTCACGAAAACCGTTAATATTATATTAGTTTCCATTTCGTTAGTATTTATAATATGCTAAAATAGTCGTATTCGGGATAAATCTTATACCGTTAAAATCGGTGTTTCATAAGTAATACAATTCTCATATTAGTAATAAACTAATAAATAATAATAAAACGTTAAATCACAGTTAAGGCTTAAATAATATTATAATATAAAATGCGATAGAATAATAAAATATATATTAAAATAGTGCATAATTTCTAAAACTAAATCATTTAACTTTTATAATTTCGTTAATTAGTTTTTAATTTTGTATTTTTAATTATAGTTCGTGAGATTCGATCACTTCTATTTCTTTAACACGCTTTCGGCTTTTGTTTCTATTTTAATCTTCAATTTCAAAGGTGAATTTATCACACCCCATTTTTAGCGCTTTACACACTTTGGGGGTAGCATATATATTCTACCAAAACAATTGCTTAAGTATTCGTATATTCAATCTACAATTCATGTCATGGACTTGTGTGTTACTAGATTACTTGTTCGTATTTTACTTGCACGTGGTAGTCCCCATAAGTATGATCATACGACCCTCTTTGGACTCAGGACCATTTTGTTATGAGTGGAAAATAGCCTCATTATCCAAGTACGTTGGTTGTTACCAACTAGAAAGGACCTTGCTTGCACGAATATTACACATGTCACATCGAATTGTATGATTTTATTATATAACAAAACTTGTGTGAACTCATCAACTATTTGTTTAGTTGACCTGTTTATACACACACACACACACACAAACTATACTACAAGGACTGTCATTAGAGGATGATGTATGGAGAAGACACTAGTACTTAAGTTATATTAATAAATGGACAAGTAATATAATTTTTCTTATAATAAAATGTACTTATTTGTTTACGAACTTGTGTACTTCATGTTTAAATTAATTAATGATAATATTGTCAATTAATAGTGTCACATGTGTTTTGAGTAATATGTACGTCGCACTCAGGGGTTTCTGCTTTAAGCCGGGGTGTTACAATTGGTGATGGAACCATTGGTAAAGATTCAAGCCATTCCAAGGCGTTGCCTAGGAGCGAAAATGAGAAGAGTTTAAGTTTGATTTGATCTTTGGAGAAATTTTGAATTTTGAAAGCTCCACATATTCGAAGAAATCGGGGAATATGAGCCAAAGGATCTTCGTCGAGAAGTCCAAGAAATTGGACAGTTTAGATAACTAATGGGATCGGGTCAATAATAATACCATAATTTGTAACTTAGGCTTGACCCAAGTAAATCAATGAAATCAAGACTCGTTTGACCTAAACAAACCTGAACTTGATAACTTCAAAAGTTATACGAACCATTCAATAATCAGTTAAAATTTAACGGGTAACCAAAGTATATAACTTTAAACATCAAATGGAATCATATATCACCTTCCGGTCACCGAAACAAACGAAACGGGAAGCAGTTAGTGAGAATTGTGATATGTATTATCACCTAAAATATACAAGCCCATGGATTTGTTATAAAAATCAGTCACCTATCTAATATATACACAACGTATTATTTAAAATTTATTAAAATAACAAAATATTTAAGATAACAAAAGATATTATTTGATCTTCATATCACAAACCTCCAATCTAAATTTGCCGCCACCCCCTACCCCAATCAATGTTTATGTGAGCCTCTGCCACTAATTGTTGGACTCGGTCTGCCCAAGACACATATTATAATTGATGTGGCTAGTACGTTATGATGCAAGTCGGGTCATACCCAATAACAAGCTAGACAAACACCAATAATATTTGTTTATATATGATATGATCATAAGTAACTAAATATAAACACTTGCATTATTTGGAACGAGGTTTCTAAATACATTGTACTTGTGAAATTAATAGATCATATGGATGATTTATATTTTAAAGAGAGAACATTACATAGTGTTATTTAAATTGGTTAAATAACATTGTGTAAGACTTGTTCATTTGCATGTATACTAGTATTATGTTATGTAACATTTTATTAAACATGAAAATGTTTTATAACATAACAAATAATAGAAATTGGAATTGAAAATGTTGAGAGGGAGCCTTGATGTGCCCCCCCCCCCCTCTCTCACCGTTATCTTTATTTTATTATTATTTACTAGTTAGTGGGTGCCCCATGCAATGGACTTGATTGGTGGACTTGTGTGGTGCATTTGAAAGACCACCCAACTCTTTCATTCTCTCATTAGAATTTACAAGACAAAAATATTTTCCTCTCCCTCTCTCCCTTTCTTCGAAATCGGCCAAAAGAAAGAAGAAAGGAAAGGAGTGATTTTCAAGTGTGAATCCTAGCTAAGAAGGTATTTGTTGGAAGCTTGGGGTATACAAGCTTGAGGACCTTCCTATTGAAGCTCTAGCCAACCATTTCATCATCTCCTTCATACTTCCTTGGATTTGAAAGATAGTCTTGACATGCATGGACTTATAGTCACATGCATGTGTTTGATATTATGTATTTCGTATATGGACCCGGGATTGGGTTTTGCATGTATAAAATTTGTTTTATACACCTAAAATTAACAAGATTTAAAACATGTATCCGCTACGTTTTTGGTAAAAGTAAGGTTTTATCACTTTGATAATCTTGTTAAAACCCAACACCAATCCATCTCCTTCTCCAATCAAGCTTCATGCAAAAATTGATTCCCTGTTGTTTGAGAACTCTTCTCATCCATCTCTTCTAACATATTTGTTAATATCACCTTCAAACATCTATGTTCTTTGTTCATCCCTCAAGAATCGAACCTGCCATCCAAGAACAACAAATTAGGTAACTTGCTATTGTCACAATCAGTCTCTCTTTCATTCTAATATAAACCTCTTGATTAATTCTAGTCATTGTGTAGTTCCCAGCCCTAAGGTCCTTATCTTCTGCTCCGGATTTAAGCCAAAAACCGAAGGACCAAATCCGTGACGCTTGCTCAAACCGTTTAAACCTATGCATCCATGTCTACAATTTTGTTCGTTTATTTCATGTTTTGGAAATCCTTGTGTTATCCTGAAACTCCACCAAAAACCCTAACTTCGCCAGAACATAAGTTCACCAAAACCAAAACAAACTAACTAGTTTATCTAGACATAACTAGCATCGTAACGATTACAGACACGATAAACTCGAGACAAATGAACTACTGGCACAATGCACCAACAGACTCCCCCTTGGCAGTAGCTTAATTTCTCTTACATCTTCGTCTCGTCTTGTAATCCAAAAAGCCGTACCTTCCATCTTCAAGCATGTACACCTTGTCTCACACAAACTGAGACCACTCTTTGATATTTCTTCGCTTACTCTTTCCAAGCAGGAGTATAAAAAATCTTCTTTTCGTTTAGTACCTGCAAATCAGCTTGAGACAAATTAACCAAGTCCATAGGATCATACACCCTTAAGATCTCCTGTTCATCTTGATCTTCCATCACGGCTTCAGCAGTCTGGCAATCAACATACCACCATTTAAGATATTTCAACACATCTTGAGGCATAGTCTTCATTGGAACCTCTTTCATACATCGAATCGGTTTGTACTTCATCACCATCCAGGGCTTGCCATCAGCCCGCATTCCTCGATCTGTATCTTCAATCAACTTCCCCTTTTGAGGCTTCAACAACTCAAACTTTTTCTCTTTAACAACTTCACTCCACACTATTTTACCAACCCAACTAGCAAAGTTGTCCCCACTCCTATTAATCAACCTTAAACGAGCCAAATCATTCACCTCACACTCAGGTAACGTATTGAACGATCTCAACTTCTTAGCAAAATACTGAATCCCATCATATCTTTTCGCCACAAACACTTTTATCTGATCAGCATACAACCAACAGATAATACCTTTTTTCGATTCAGCATACCCTTTAATATTATAACTCTTCTTGAACATCGTAGGTGCACTGGCTTCTTTGTTTTGATAAACCAATGAGCATATTCTTCTTTCCACCGTGGCTGTTCCTCCCACTTAGAATCACCCGACGCATTATCATCTTGACCCATACTTGGAATATCATGTTCAACACTATCATCAGGTATCTCACCTTCCTCTAAGCCACTGTCAATCTCAATTTGTTCACCAAGCTTTTCAATCTCACTAAGAGGCAACACATCTTCATCCATATCGTCCTCATTATCCACCACAACAGTCTCACCACTTGCACTGCCAGATGGATCAGTAGCTTCATCATCCACCACAACCGTCTCACCACTTGCACTGCCAGATGGACCAGTAGACTCCCCCTGAGATGTGGAAGCTCCAAGAGTTTGTTCAGTTGTTGGCAGCTCACCACCTGCTTCTTTCAAAGCATTGGGATCATCATCTCTGTCCTCTTTCCTCTTAGTTCTCAACTCATCCCCTTTGCAACTGATCTCCCCCTGAGATGCTAAGAACTGTTTAAGCGTATCAAAAAGTTTACCATGTTCAATAAGAAGAGAAGACTAAATTTGGTTCTCAGCCACTAGCCATTGAATAGCTTGTGTCTGACTGAGATTAATTCTTGACTGCTCAGCCACTACACGTTCTAGAGCCGCTATCCGCTCTGAATCTGACAATGAAGCATCAAAGGAAAATGACATGTGAGAAATGTCTTGAGCATATGGCGGAGGGATGCCCAAAGTCACCGTAGTTTCTGATGATGGTGGACTAGCGACCGGAGGAGGAATTGAAACAGTGGACCTAGCAGTCGCCATCACCGTAGATTCAACAAACATAGACACAACCTCAGACGGTGCAATAGTACGTTGTGGTAGAGACACAATCGCTGGCATAGACATCACAACTGTAGATGGTACGCAAGATGGTGCTGACAAAGCCACCGTTTGAACACTAGATGTCACTGTTAATGGATCGGATGAAGAGGGAGGCACTATAGACATACCAGATAACTGTGGAGGGGCAAATTGAACAACACTCGAGCTTTCACCAGCTCTAGCCCTCTTTGATCTACGGACCAAGGCATACAACTCCTGTTCATAATCCGACTCACTATCATCCGAATCTTTCCTCCGTTTTCCTTGAATCCTTTCTTGTGTAACCAGAACTCTCTGAGCTTCAGCAGCCTCATCATTGGAAGAATCAGATATAGTTTCCTCTGAATCCTCTCTTGAGGGTCGAGATTGACCCACTGAACCAACGATCAAAGAAGATGGTACCCCAGACACTGCGATTGAAGAAACCCGAACTTCAGAGGAAGTACCAAAAATACCTTGCACCCCCAAAGCAACATCAAGATCTATCCCCTCTGCAGCATATATAACAGGATCTATAACTGGATCATCCAGTAAGGGAGCTTCTTGAACAGGGTCAACAGGAACTGGAGCAACATGAACCACGGGAGGTGGTTGTGGGATATCATCTTGTGCCGGTGCAGGATCAGCAAATTCATTCTCTGGTGGAGCAACATAGTCAGGATTCACAAGATACCTAAATAAAGCGGTGTGTCTCGGACGACGATCAGGATTACTCCGTGCGCTTGATGATCAACATTGAGCAAAAATTCTCTTGTTAACACATTCCACAAAAGAGATAGGACGACGTTGTGGCAGATTAGGAGCAACATGATTAAGAATCATCTGTAGAAATCTCGGATACATTAAGAAACGCTCCCTATCAGCTGCCCGCCGCTGACGATCAATTTCGTAGAACACCATTTGACTGAAGCTAAATGGTTTATTATATGTCAGCGCGGTCATGGCAGATTGCATTGTCGCACCCATACCATCGGTTCCTGCTTTGCAGCCGGACATGCAAACAATCAACACATGCATCAAGAAACGCCATTGATCCAATAGAAACCCCTTTCTGCGTTGTGAGTCTTACAACGGACCGGAGTATCCCATACGGAGAAATGCCCTATTCCTAAAAGAGGCTGAAAACTCAGTGGGGTCCTGAGTAGTTTCATCTCCAAACTGTAGAGCCTCCTGTATCTGATTTGCAGAGAACTACACTACCTGACGATTGACGGTAGCACGCATCACTGGAGGTTCCACTCGACAATCATATTCCACTGTGTTCCAAAAGTCTTCTATATTTGGTAAAGAGGTCGGAAGAGTCGTAGTGATAGCATGAAAAATCCTTGATCGGATGAGAAACGTGATAATCTCCGAGTAATCATCTACCCCACGAGCATCTGGGTCCAATGTTACGTACATGTTGTGACCCGGAAAGAATTTTCTCTTATCCCCATCTCCTTCATCACCACCTGTACCACCCGCACCTGCTACAGCTGCCATACCTGCAAGGCAAACGAGTTAAGTTAGATAAATGTGTAGTCAGGTTGTAACTTCGCCCAGCATGGAGATAGCGAAGTTGGTTTCAGCGAAGTTGTAACCAACAGCGAAGTTATAGGAACTTCGCCACATATGAACTTCGCCTGACGCACAGTGCCATAATCAAGATCCATTTCAGTTGCAATTACGGGCAATCAGAGATTGACAACAGGTATAAGAATGTTCGATTAAGGTCTCGGAGGGCCAGACATTTCTAAAACATTCAAAATCTGATGGGTAATATTGATTATTAGGGTTATTCAAGAGAACGGATCAAAAACCTGCATTACGGGACTGATTAACCAACAAAACAAGTAAATTATGAATCGATAGTCGTCACTACACCTTATTATCAGACAAGAGGCAGATTATATGAAGGTTGATCCAAAGAGATAAGTTCCCCGAGGGTTTAGAGGGTTTTTAGTATTCTGTTTGACCAAAAATGGACCAGTGCTGACTTATATACTTTCTGAAAAACCCAGTGGCGAAGTTATGACAACTTCGCCCCAGTTTGATAATGTTGGTTCAGCCGGGACCGAGACGATCCGAGCCGGTTCGAGACGGAAGGTTTGACAACCAAAGACGGATAGAAACAAACACGAAACAAACGATTTCATTGATAAAAACGAAAGATTACATGCTTGTTTAAACACTGAAATCACGATCTATGGCAGGGGGGAGGTCGAGCATGGCCTCCCCCCTCATCCGGACAGCACCTGGGCGCCGGGCACGCAAATCCTTTAACAAACCACGCCTGAAAGCTGGGTATTTATACCCACTGCTATTCGATCAGGACTCATTCGATCGAATGAGTCCTATTCGATCGAATAGCAGACTCATTCGATCGAATCAGAGACTGATTCGATCGAATGAGTATCCATTTGAAAATGCTCTTTCGAATGGATGACTTTCGGCGTGGACCACTATCTAGGTGTACAGCATACAACATAAACAATCTAAACTATTCGCCAAGCGACGGCCACAAAACATGCACCAACATATTCCCCCTTGGACGTTGCTTGCGAATTGCTGTAAACACCTCTTGCAATCTTCAGTCAATCTCTGCTCTGGCTTGATAATCACGTGGTAGAATACCATCATTGCAGCAGATTCCCCCTTAGACTGAACTCTCAGTTAATGATGCAAAGTGTTCTCCATTGCTGACATCTTCAGACAAAACAATCTGTTTAAAAACAACCAACTATAGAAATTCCCCCTCAGACGTTGGCGTGTATCCCAATATATAGACGTGTAAGCTCATATCGTCTTCCGCTGACTTAATAATGTATTGGGCAATCTTCGATGAGGCTTCCGATCCACAACTACTCCCCCTAAACAGATTAGTTTGTATGCAGATTCATCATCGGAGACAAAGACACATCATTAACTTCGTGATTGCGAATCACCATTCTTCAACAGAATTCCCTCCACAAAGCGGAATTCTCACATGCGGAAAATAAATATTTAACATGATTGGCCCATAAATAGTCAGATGCTCCTGACTACCCCACAATAACTCAAACTCAGATTCTCTCCACAAAGCAGAATCTTCAGAATGCGGAAAATAAATTAAACTTGGTTGGCCCATAAATAGTCAGATGTTCCTGACTACCCCACAATAACTCATCAGTAATCACTTTTCTCTGTTCTTCTGTGTTCTTATAACAATCACCACTGTAGAAGCTCAATGAACAAGGGGTTATCCATTAAACTTGTAAACGATAATTCCTTCAGGTGATTGTGCTTTGTTCATTGCCCCAATTTGCCGCTTTAACCATTAAACATTTAAACGCTCTGACTTTGCCGGCAAATATCAGTGAAAATTTCACTGTCACCAAACTTTTTCTGGATTGTAATCAACTTGTATAGGATGTCCAGAAAAATCTTCATCACTGACCCGAAAATTAACCGAAAATTTCCCGGAAATTTTGTCGAAAAACTTTTATTTTTGCCAAACTTTTTCAGAAGACTTCCCGACTGATAAGAATGGCTTGGGCAAACTTTTTTTTTTTTTTTTTTTTTTTGGTCTGGAACATGTTCGATCGAATAGGGCTCATTCGGTCGAATGAAGCACAGATTCGATCGGATGCAGAACTGGTTCGATCAGCTATTTGAATTTGACACTTTGAGCGGGAAAACCAGTTCGATCGAATACAATCTGATTCGATCGAGTGAAGTCAATCGAATGGGCGGGAAAACTGGCGTTTGAATTTGACACTTTTGAGCGGGAAGACCAGTTCGATCGAATACAATCTGATTCGATCGAATCAGCCAATCGAATAGGCCTATTCGATCGAATGGCAGATTCGACTCCTTCATCGCCAGCCCAGAAAACGCGAAGAACACGAAGAACACACCAACAGTTTAACGTCCAGAACGCATAAAATCAAGAGCTCGGCTTGCTAGATAGGTTGTTAGACCCTTCTAGCGGTAACCGTGGCTCTGATACCAATTGTTGGTTCAGCCGGGACCGAGACGATCCGAGCCGGTTCGAGACGGAAGGTTTGACAACCAAAGACGGATAGAAACAAACACGAAACAAACGATTTCATTGATAAAAACGAAAGATTACATGCTTGTTTAAACACTGAAATCACGATCTATGGCAGGGGGAGGTCGAGCATGGCCTCCCCCCTCATCCGGACAGCACCTGGGCGCCGGGCACGCAAATCCTTTAACAAACCACGCCTGAAAGCTGGGTATTTATACCCACTGCTATTCGATCAGGACTCATTCGATCGAATGAGTCCTATTCGATCGAATAGCAGACTCATTCGATCGAATCAGAGACTGATTCGATCGAATGAGTATCCATTTGAAAATGCTCTTTCGAATGGATGACTTTCGGCGTGGACCACTATCTAGGTGTACAGCATACAACATAAACAATCTAAACTATTCGCCAAGCGATGGCCACAAAACATGCACCAACAGATAACATCGCTAGACGCGAAGTTAATTTTAAAAGAATTTGAAAGAATGAAAAGACCAAGAACGAGTAACCCTAGACTCTATGTTATTCACATAAGACAAACGTATAAAATAATATGAAATAAACATAAGTACAATTGCATTGACGGGATCAAATTTCAGCCTGTAGAGAACACAGCATGTTTAAGAAAAGATCCGAACATGGAATCATACTGATTAAGTGGCTGTTACAAAGATCAATGTTCAGCATTATTATGACATAGAGAAACAGGTTGAAGACAGGTATAAAACTTAGCATGATTCTCATTGCTTTAGTGATATGGATTAGGTTCAATTAGGCTCAAAATTTAGATGGACATCACTTAAGGAACTGTGATGCCTCCTATCTATTCTCAAGGCGTATTTGGCTTTCCCCAGATCACCCCGAGTTGACTTCGACCTGTAGTGTCTGATTTAAACAATGTACATTTGAGTCGGCTTCACAATCCTTACATCTTGCACAAGACTCATTTGGTGCCTCATTCAAAGGCAATAATAATCCCCCCCCCCCTTTTTTTTAAGGAACTATAACAAATACCTGCAAGTCCCGAATTTGGATCACTGCAAAAGGATAACACAATCTAAGCAGGGATCAAGACACTAACGGGCTCGTGTATGACTGGGTAATCACTTTTCTGCCTATCATTCGGAGAGATATATGTGGAGACATGCACATTTTAAAATGATTCTCCACAGTAAATCGAGAAGATTTAATTTGTATCACATTAACTTTTACGCATTATGGAAAGCTACCGTACCAAACAATGACTGTTCTAAAGTCTTTTAAGCCTAATAACTTCCCCCGTTAGGCTCATAAAACCAGTTCATCTATCATTTTTCAACGGTTGGATCAATTTCCAATTTAACATCAATGTTGAAGCTTCATGAGAAGCTATAGACTGAAAAGTATATCATATCCCCTAAAAAAATTTTATATTCAGACACCCCGATCACTTCTAAGTCTTTGGGTAAATGGCTATCCCAGAAATCCAGTGGATTAGCAGGACCAAACATATACATATGTGTCCCTCCAACTTAGTGTAACTGACATAATTTTCAGCGAAGGAATAAAAACTTATCATAACCGCCCCAGTGGCTTTCAGTTATTAGGTTAATGGCTGTCCTTTGAATCTACACGTAGATACAAGGACCAAACATATTCAAGAACATGTCCTTCAAACTTGAGCGACCGACATAATTCTCAGCGATAGTGATGTTTTTTTTAGGACATAAAAGAAAAAGAATGGTTACTCGGGATTGATCCCATTAAGTTCAATAAGGTTTTGAAAACGGGACTGGTCAAAAGCTTTTGTAAAAAGATCGGCAAAATTATCTAGTGAATCAACCTTTTCAAGCAAGATTAGTTTCTTCTCAGCACAATCCCGTATGAAATGATGACGAATGTCAATATGTTTTGTTTTACTATGTTTTACGGGATTGTTAGTTACTGAGATAGCAGCAGTGTTATCGATGCAAATAGGAGTTTGAGTGAAATTCAGACCATAATCTGGCATTTGTTGTTGTATCCATAAAACCTGGGAGCAGCAGTTTGATGCTGCCATGTATTCTGCTTCACGGGTGGATATGGCCACTGAAGTCTGCTTCTTGCATTGCCACGACACCAATCTTCCTCCTAGAAATTGACAGCCACCAGTTGTTGACTTCCTGTTCTGGTTGCATCCTCCATATTCTGAGTCTGTGTATGCTACCAGATCCAGTTCTCCTCCTTTTGGATACCAGAGACCCAATTTAGGCTTCCCTTTAAGATACCGCAAAATTCTCTTCACTCCCTTCATGTGTGACTCCTTTGGGTTTGCCTGAAAACGAGCACAAAGACAAACCGCAAACATAATGTCAGGTCTGGAAGCAGTTAAATACGTCAAAGAACCTATAATAGCTCGATACTAAGTGGGATCCACATCTTCATCACTGTCGGAGTCAGCACCTAGTTTGTGGTTGACACAAATCGGAGTGTCAAACGGGGTGCTTTCTTCCATCTTAAAACGTTTAAGCACATCGTGAACATATTTAGTTTGATGGATGAACATGCCATCCTTCTTCTGATCTACCTGTAAGCCCAAAAAGAAAGTTAGTTCACCCATGGCGCTCACCTCAAACCTTTTCTTCATGACCGCTTCAAACTCCTGACACATTGAAATCTTTGAGGCTCCGAAGATGATATCGTCCACATAGACCTGAACGAGAAGAAATTCTTTCCCATTCCACTTTACAAACAACGTACTTTCGATCTTTCCTCTCACAAACCCATTTTCCAGCAAGTAATCAGATAAAGTTGCGTACCAAGCTCGTGAAGCCTGATGTAAGCCATATAATGCTTTACTAAGCTTGTAAACATGATCTGGAAAGTCTGGATCAGAAAATCCCGGAGGTTGCTCGACATACACCACTTCATCGACCTTGCCGTTTAGGAAAGCACTTTTAACATCCAGCTGAAACACTTTCATATCTTTGTGTGCAGCAAAGGCCAAGAAAAGTTGAATTGCTTCTAGTCTTTCCACTGGAGCAAACACATCATTGTAGTCGATCCCTTCTTGTTGATTAAATCCTTTGACTAATAACCTTGCCTTGTTCCGGACGATTACCCCTTTCTCATCTCTCTTGCATTTGAATACCCACTTCGTACCGATTGCATGCACATCTCGTGGCTTTTCAACCAAACGCCATACTTCCATTTTGTTAAACTGAGCCAGTTGTTCCTGCATGGCTTCTACCCACGAGCTATCCTTTAATGCCATCTGATAGTTCTTTGGTTCAATCTGACTGATGAAGCAAGCATACAAGCATTCATTCATAATACCAGTGTCTTTAATGCTTGCATACACACATGTGTTTTCTTCCAAGTTCCTTCTTGTTCGCACTCCATCGGAAGGACTACCGATCACATTCTCCAGGGGATGATTCTTGTGGATTCTGGTGGTTGAGGCAGGACCAACCGCTAAGTCTTCTCCAAGATTTGGAGAGATTTCATCTGAATTGTGTTGAGTGTGAAACGGATTGATAAAGTCATCACCACTTGAAACAGCATGAGGTTCAACATTGCTTGACACATGAGATTGTTTTTCATTAAGCTGGGGACGATGCAGAATTGGATCATTTTCATCAAGTAGTATCTGAGTTGCCATCCATTCTTCTGTATCTGCAAAATCAAAAGAAGGTAAATTAAAGGATTTGAATAATTTATCATAATCGAAAGCCTCTGCTGGTCCCATGCTAGGCTTTGGTGATTTGTAACTTGTAATGTCAGTGTTACAGACCACCTCAACCTTATTGTTCGATAGATTAAAGACTCTTCTGTTGGGTGACCCAACCACGTAGCCAACAAGAATACCTTCGTCAGCTTTCTCACCAAATTTTGAGTTAGTCTTTAAGATCGAACATGGGGACCCAAAAGGTTCAAGACTTTCAGATTTGGATTTCGACCATACATTTATTCATAACAAGTTTTATGTAATATTTTAACAGTTAAAACATGATTAAGGATATAGCAGGCCATGGCAACCGTCTCAGCCCAGAACACCACGGGAAGTTTAGCATCTGCCAGCATAGTCCTGGCCCCCTCGATTAAAGTTCTATTCTTCCTTTCAGCTATTCCATTCTGTTGCGGAGTATATGGTGAACTAAACCGATGCTCTATCCCTTTCTGCAGACAAACATTTCCATTTGATAGTTCTTGAACTCTGTGCCATTATCGCTTCTGATAAACTTGACATTTCCCCCAACAATATTTTCCACTTTGGTAATCAAGTTAATTACCAACTGCACGGTTTCATCTTTAGCTTTCAGAAAATAAACCCATGAGTAACGTGAGTAGTCATCAGTCACCACCAAGCAATAAGATGTTCCATCCAGGCTTTTAACATTGATAGGACCAAACAGATCCATGTGAAGCAAATCCAAAGGTGTGGCAATTGAGTTAACCAATTTGGAGTGATGTGATTTCTTGTGCTACTTTCCTTTCTTGCACGATAGACACTGGTCATCAAAGTTGAAATTCTTTAATGGAACCCCAAGTACCAGCTCATTCTTGACTATGTAGTTCATCTTACGTAGATGGATATGACCCATCCTACGGTGCCACAATTCCGACTCAGATTCTGTTGCTTTTGACAAGAGACATGAGTCTTCCGTCTCCATCTTGGTGGACCTCATGCCCATCACGTATGTATTCTTCTCTCTTGGAGCTTTCATCACAACCCAAGTTTCAGGAATCTTGAAACCAGGATGAAGCACGAGTGCTTCATCCTTTGTAAAGTGCACAGTGTAGTCTTTGTCACAGATCTGAGAGACGCTCAAAAGATTGTGCTTTAACTCTTCCACAAAATTAACCTTCTCCAACTTGATTTTCCCATTAGTAACAGTACCGACTTCAGAAATTCTTCCTTCCTCCACTTTCTCCTGCAAAACTAACTCTTCCACCTTGTACAGCTTTCAAATCACGTAACAATTTCTTGTTACCCGTCATGTGCCGGGAACAGCCACTGTCGACAACCCACATGTTGTTCACAGCCCTGTTCAACTGTTCATGCACAGTAAAGGAACGAATTAAAAGCGGGGGACCCATGCCCTTCTGGTCTTGGGTTGGTCAAACCTGTCAAACGGCATCCAACTCCTTGGTTGCCCAAAGTTCCCTTGAGGGAGGTTTTCATTTGATCTGAATGGAAGATTTCTAGAAAACTGATTATGAGGCCATCCAAACATCCTTGATTTTCTAGCGTTAATGGATTCGAAGTTACCCATTCTATGATTAATTGAGAAAAAACGAGGTTGGTTTCTGAGAAATCTTATATTTGTCCAACGATTAAAGTTGGATGCATTAGAATTTTTACCAGTACCAGTTTTAAAGTTCGTTCCATTTTCAGTTTTGGTTGGCCTCAAATTTTTAGATTTCTTCCTCTTCAGCGGACAGTTACTGACAAAGTGACCTACCTTGTTACATCGAAAACAGCTTTTGTTCGGACAATTAGTTTTCTTTGGATAATCTGTGTCTATCCGAACATTCTTTTCAGAAGTTGCAGCAGAAGATGAAGTTGCTTCATTGACAGTTTGTTTCACATAAGGGGGAACGAATGGGTTTAAAGAAGATTTCTTTTCACTAAAAGTATCACTCTGCCCCCGTCTGAGTAACACAACTTCATCATCCACTCTGCAAATGTTCACAGACTCCTTATTTGTGGAATCTCGATCCACAACTGACGATTTTGTCTGAACCGATTCATTAATATCTTTATCTAGGTTCTCATGATTGCTCAATTTAACGTTGGTGTTGCTTGATTGAACTCTAACGGGTGAGTCGATGGAGCTGACATTTCCCATTACTGTCTGATCAGGTTTAACAAAGACAGGTGGCTGATTACAAGGATTATAAGTGTAGTTATTGTTAAAAGGTGGTGGAACTTCATTGTATCCAATTCCTCCTTTATCGTTGGGAGAACGTTGAACACTTAGGACATGATTAAGCATCATTGAGGAGTTCCTAAACTGTTCAAGTTTTCTGTTTAGTTCCACCACTTTCACTTGATAATCACCTATATGTTTGTCCTTTTCAGCAATAAGTTTGGTTTTTTCTTCCACAACTTCATAACTTAGATCGATTACTTGGATTTTCTCAGCTAATGTTGCCTTAAGGCATCTTATGTCTTTTTTACCAGCATTAATTTTGACCGAGTAACTGTTTTCCCTTTGTTTAGAGTAATGATGTTCTTCTTTTACAATTTTTAGTTCTTTTTCCAAACTTACATACTGATCAGTTAAAGCATTTAATTGATCAGACAGTTAATCACATTGTTCAAAATGAGGTTTAGAACATACCTCTGATAGCTGATCATTCGCTTCTGCCATGTATGCTTGATCCTCCACTGGTTCCTTGTCACATCTTTCACTCACGATATTTACCAGATTTGATTGCTCAATCACCTCCTCTACTTTGATGTTCCAATTATATCCACCATTCTGTTGAGAAACCATGGCTTTTATTTCACTTCCATTCCCATTCTGCTGAGTAGGCCTGTTCTGACCCCGTTCAACTCTCTCATTTGGGCACTCTCTCGCAAAGTGTCCATTCTGTTGACAGTTGTAGCAACGAACCTTTGACTTGTCAAATCCCGGTCTCTCTCCTACGAACTTTCGTCCAGTCTTCTTCATAAACCGTTTTACCCTTCTTACTATCATCGCCATTTGCCACTGCAGATCCGTTTCTTCCATGTCATCAGCATCTATCTGATCATAGTCTTCATCCAAGGTTGTAGGGTCAACTATCTTTCCTTTGATGTAATTCTCATAAGACGCAATGAAAGAGGCATAAAGAACAAATTGTTGTTCAGCAGATTTTACACTCATAGGCATCTTTGAGTAATTTACATTTAAAGGACTAGTAGAAGAATTACTGACTGAGGATTGAGATTTTGAAGAACCACTTCCACTTGCTACAAAGCATATATCTCCATCCATATTCATCACCACATGACCATCTTGCGTAGAATTTGGTTCCCCGCCTGAGTAATAGGCGATCGAATATGTTTTAGAGCTTGAGTTTGCAGCACCATACCTTCCCGGATCCTGAACCTGATCAGTAGGCGTCTCTTTTCGTAACATATTAAGCTCATAATTACGTAACTTGTTAACCACCTTCTCTAAATCAAAGCTATCAAATTCTTTATCTTCTTAACGGTGTACATCTCCCATCTTGGTGGAAGAGCATCAAGAAGTTTTTCCACGATCTCACTCTCAGAATAATTTATGGAATAGTTGTCCAATTCGGTCATCAAGTGATAGTATCTTGTGATGATGTCATCAAGTGATTCATTCTTAAAGTACTTGAATACTGAGAACTGAGTCTTTAGTAACTTTGCTTTGAGTTTCGAATTCCGACATTACCTTCATAGCGGTTCTCCAATGCTTCCCACAATTCCCTAGCCGTCTTGTACTTTCTGAAAGTATGAAGAATTTCCTGAGGTAGTGCCAAGGTGATTGCAGCTAGTGCCTTACTTTCTGCCTCGTACATTTTCTTCTCATCGTCTTTCATCTTATTATATTCTTTTAGTTGCTCACGTCCTTCAAACTCAGTTGTTGGAGGGATATAACCATCCTGAATACATACCCACATCTTTGTATCTTGATATTTCACATACTGCTCAAATCTGTCTTTCCATGCAACAAAATCAGTGCCTTTAAGTAACTTTGGAGCTTTAGTCGCTGACCCAGCTTCAACTTCCATTTTCACCAGTTCAGTGATGTTTATTGACGTCATTTTAAACCGAAACAGGAGCTGGAACTAATTGAAACGGTATTTCGTGAAGGCGAAGAAAGTATAACTTCGCCTTGTGTTAACTTCACGAAATTACAACTTCACCAAGTAACTTCGCCAAAGTACAACTTCGCAACGAATTAACTTCACTTTCTGTTAACTTCGCCAACGTACAACTTCGCCAAAGTATAACTTCGCCAATTAACTTCACCAAATAACTTCAACAGTTACAACTTCGCAGGATGCGAGATCTGATTTTGAGCAGTGTTTTTCTTGTTTCGAATGATTAAAAGGTAGTATGGAGTGCGACGAGGGCAATATAATGTAGGAATGGACTGAACGAACGGTGTTTTACGTGAAACGATTCCGCGAAAAGTCTAGCGGAGTTCGTTTAACACAAGCGTGATAATCCCGAACCACACAATCACGAGTAAATGCTCTGATACCAATTGTTGGTTCCCAGCTGGATCAACACAGGATTATCTCGTAACACGAGGGTGCGGATTCCCCTACGTATACGATACGAGTGTTTAAACGAGTGACACGTAAAGAAACACGTAACACGTAGGACAAAGGTTACTTTGTTATTAGATGTGAATGCCAATCACCCAGAAAAACAGCTGCGGCTTACAAGACGAACACCCCAAAAAACCTATTTAAACCAAACGACGTAAGTTAGGTTAATATAGTACGACAACTTCGCCTAACACCCTAGGCGAAGTTGTCCCTAACTTCGCCAGAACATAAGTTCACCAAAACCAAAACAAACTAACTAGTTTATCTAGACATAACTAGCATCGTAACGATTACAGACACGATAAACTCGAGACAAATGAACTACTGGCACAATGCACCAACAAGAATTAACTAGTATACAATACCAATAACAAATTTTACATTGTTGTCCAGTAACTTATTGTGAAATAATGTATATGCTAGGCATACTTGGTGATTTTTAGCATAGTGCAAGCTCATTGATTATCTTTCAAATATATATTGCATACGGACTGAGGTGAGTTTCATGCTGCCCCTTTTACCAAAACTTTTTGGGCTGAATACATGCTGTGATTTACTTATGGTGTGATATTTATCAAGACTGTTTCTGCCATGTTTTTGTCCCACTTTAAATTACACAATCATTAACTCAGGAAGTGAGCCTAAGGCTCGTGTGGGTAGTACTATTTGGGAGACCCATGCACAGTGACCCTATGTCAGGTAAACCACACTGAGGTATGCGGACCATTGCGGCATATGACCTAAACATTTGGATTATTGCTTGGCAGAGTAATAATCGGGGACAGGTGCCGTTCGGTTGTAAGTCGAGGGGAGGCTTATGATCGAATGCAGGATTGATTGTGGACTTGATTGATGTGCAACATGCTTTATACTTACACACATACAAACTTGCGTGCTATTATAAATTAACTCTTTTATGTGTATGTGAGCTAAACTCACGAACTCACCAACCTTTTAGTTGACACTTTTTAGCATGTATTCAGGTACCTTGTGGATAGGGATTTGGATTAGCATTGTAATGAGCATGACTAAAGATAGAGGCGTAAGACGAACAATAACAATGAAGATTAAATTCCAAGAAGATTAGTAGAACCTGATACGGGATTGCAACAGTGTCAGGGAAGAGATAGTTGTGTAGTTACACCTTGTTTTAAATACATAGAATAAAATTGTAGGTTATCTTTATTAATAAAATTATGTTGCTTCCATTGGTACCAATTTGTCCATAAAACGATCAAGCCCCCATGGCAGGGTGTGACAGCAACACTATTGCCATAGCCGTCGAGTGTCGGCTTGCCATATTGGCTCATGTTTAGCTCGTTGTTTAGTTCCGCATTATAGGCTCTTTTTGGTTATCCTCGGTTGATGTACATTCCTTCGGTTCGTCCTTATCTCCTTTGGTTGCTTTTCATGCTCGAGTACGTGTTCTTCAGTGAAAGTGGCGTTCGGGTTCGAAAAGTGGTGAAACGAGTTTGGGAGTAGATGTAGAAGACATACACTACTTAGAAATTAAAAAGAATCTAATGGCCTAACTAAAACTAAGCTAAGGTAAGCAATTAAAAAACTAGAACTATAAAAATAAAAATAAAAATAAAGAAGATAGAAAAATGTTTTTGTTCTTTTTTATAGGTTTTTAACTATATACACTATAAATAAGGTTTAATAAATACTTGGATTGTTTGTAAAAATTCACCGTGTATCCCCAACAACGGCGCCAAAAACTTTATGCGGTGTGGATAGGATGGAAAAAGTTGTTAAGTTTTTCAAAGGTTTAGTTAAACCAATGTCTAGTTTTAAATTTATAAAAAGGATTATTATATTAACTAAACCACAAAATATAGGCAAGTGTACCTATCGTATATGTAGTAAAGTATAGGTGAGAACCAAATATCGATCCACGGACACAAGTGTTTGATTTTTCCTACTAAATCGTTCTATTTATTTCAACCGTAAGTGAATATCATATTGGTTTTGGTTTGACAAGTAACTCTTTAAAAGGAAATTAAAGACATAACTTGGTTTAACAAGTTATAACTGGTTCAAACTCCTCTTAACTTGGTTTAACAATTAATTATAAACATGTGATTTAAGCTTGCTATGGTGATGAAATGTGGGATTAACACCTTATTCCTAAGTCATGTTCTCCACTAAAACATCATTTTATGTAACCAAGTGATTTACAATAAATATTTATAAGATAACTCACTTTAAAGATGAGATAGTCCCTTAAATTACTAAGTGAATTGCCCTTGATATTTTAGTAAAAATAGCCTTTGTATCATACATAAAATATCAATTAAGATGAGTTGAGTTGTAAATGGTTAACCTTGCATTACCAAGTATTAATCCGCACAACTCTTGAGCAATTATAAAACTCATGTAATAACCACCCAACAATTGTTTAAAGTAGGTTATGTTGCACACTCACTTAACAGGTAATTAATCAATTTTAGTGGACGAACATCAACAATCCGTTTCCACAAAAATTGCCAATAGTTCCAATTCTAAAATGATTAATTACTGCTAATAATTCATTTGGTCCATGTTCATATTAGGATTTATGTTATTTTACCAATCCCTTATTGGAATGGCAATTCCTTGACTTATCATCAAGCTCGGAACTTGGTGTTTCTTTTAAAGGTTCATAATTTATCAACCAAGCCCTCACAAGAGTGGAAATTCCTCGGCTTATCGTTAAGCACGGAACTTGGTGTCTATTTTAATGTTCGATAAAGCCTCACAAGACTAGAAATTTCTCGACTTATCGTCAAGCTTGGCACTTGGGGTATCTTTTAAGAGTATTATAACATTCCTCATCAAGTGATAATTGCAGCATAACCTTTACTTATTAAAAACCAATCACATGTTTAACTAATATTATTAAACTTCAATTAAAATTCATTATAAACCAAGATGATACTATAAAAGTTTAGCTAATAATAAACATATTGTTAACCATAAAAGTAATAGAAACAAACATGATCAAATTGAAACAATATAACCAATTTAGATGACTAATTTTTTATGCTAATGGATTCTTCCAAGAGATTAATCTCCTTAATCTTCAAGGGTTGGATGGATGGGATAATTCCCTTATTAGTGGTGGTGAAAAGAGGTGGTTGAAGTGGAGTAAATGAGGTTGTAAGGTGTATTGAATGTGGAACATAAGCATTCAATTTATAGGCTGATCAGGTGCCTAAAACACGGCCGTGCTAAGCAAAGCACAACCACGGTGACATTTATGTCCTGCTGCATTGAATGCTCCTTGTCAGGTCGTACAGCAAGGAAAGCACGGCCGTGTTAAGCAAAGCAAGGCCGTGGTGAATCCACAACAGCCCAAATTTTGTCCTTTTCTCTTGTACTGAAAGCATGGGCGTGTTTTGGGAAGGCACAACCATGTTTAGTTTCAGAACCTTCTATTTTGATTCTCCTCTTATTCTTGATAACATGGGTGTGTTTTGACTAACATGGCCATGTTTTGTCTTCCTGGATTTTGTCTTTACTTCGTAAGCTCTAGACATGGCCATGCCTCAATTTACCATGGGGTGTGTTGAGTCTGTTTTCACCGTTTATCTCCGTTTTTCTTCGTATATCAGCTCGTTTTTATTCCTTAGGGCCGTATTTACCTATAGATAAAAATTAGAAACCACTAATGGTTATTTATTTTAATATAATTTTCGATAATACGCTTATTTGGAGATGATTTAGTACCAAAAAAATGTATAAATTCTTATACATCACCGACCTAGTCCTTTAAACATACATAATCAACCACTCCTTTCTTTTCTTTTTTTTGTTTATGTTTTTTTAATCCAATAATGTATATTGAAACTTTTCTTTTTTATACTTAACCAAAACAACCTGAAGTCACCAAAACTGGACCTTTAGTTTCATTATACTCGGCACATTAAAAGTGTTGAATTATCTTAAAACACTTCCAGATTATTAATAAATTAGATTTAATCCAAACTATTAACAATTGGTTAATATTAATCCATACTAATAATCTGACTAATAACAATTTTAACTTTCAGTTTTGATAGTGATAGCAATCTCAATATTTAACAACTTTTTAACTCTGTGTTTTTTGATAGCGTGGTGTATGATGTGGTAATTAATTGACTATTTAATTTATTTGAATGTAGGTTTTATTATGAAAATACAAGATTCACATATGAACTTGAGGACATAAAACAAAATAATAAAAAATAAATTGGCACAAGGTTAGAACTTAAGACCTAGAAGTTAGATGACATAGCTTAAACCATGTATCTATATACAAGCATATACATACGGATTCACAAACCTTTATATATACATGTGTAATTTGAAACTTGAAGGACTTAAAATCTAAATCCTAATTACATTCTCACCTATTTGTGCATATTAGCGTAGCTTACTTTGGCAAGATTTTATGTATTTATTTGTAACTTTTTATTCTTAAACATTTGAGCTCACCAACTATATCTAGTTGACCATTTTAAACATATTCTCAGGTATCAATAACTGAGATAACTTTGTTTCTTATTTGATTAGGAATGCATGTGAAGATTCAAAACGTAGTATCTTTAAAGGTCTTAGGCTATACTTTGATATCTTCAAAATCTGTATTTCAAACAAGTGTCTTCTAGACAATTATATTTTGTTTATGAATAAAATTAAGTATTTCTTTTGGATTAATTTGTTTGTGATCTAATTATGCTATACATTATGTGTTTCCGCTTTAGAAGGGTGTTACAGAAGTTTGTATTAGAACCACTGGTTATAGAGAATCGGATTTGAATTAGTGATGCCTAGACTATAACCGTAGGAATCGCTCATTAAGTATAGCATTCCTTGAGACTATAGGGATTTCTTTTCCATACAATTCGCGTCTTGACGGGATATTGTTATATCGTTATAATCATTACCTATGTTCATCTTGAAATCTTCTATCTGAAGATGTCACACCTTTCGTTGACACCTCTGTTCACGAATGGAAGGATTGTACCTTGAAGAGATAGACACACCACTGACATTAAACTATGAGATAAGGACCAGAGCGTGCCAAAAAAGGATAAAGGATTTCTCTTTCAATTTACAGACAGGACCTCCCCTGTCTGCTATGACTCAAGGAGATGTTTGACTAAACTCTCTTTCAATCATTCATCAAACTTCATGCTTTGATTCTTTAACATATGACCATTAACTAAACCTTGTATTTTCTTAAATATAAATGGACACTATTAGGAATAAGAGCACTTGCATTATGATTCATGACACTAGGGTAATCATGTATGGTTGAATTATAGTTACGTTTTTATGTTGTACGGTACATCAACAGGTACACGTGAACTTTGAGAAGGTTTGTTGTGTGGATTAATGTTTGCGTTCAAGCAGCTCTATGGTATTCATCACCTGTTAGCACTGCTATGTCATGGATTCAACACTCTTGTTGTAATCGATACTATGATATTTTTATCAATGGTTGACGCATGTTTATTTTCTTTGTGATTAAGGTTTTAGTGTAAAGATTAGCAATGGTTGATGAACATATGTGTCATTTATTTATAGTGTTTACTATATGTACAAGTACACATTATGCATTATTCTTGGATCTTACTTTTAAAAGGTATCTGATACCTATTATCTTGGAAGAAAATGATAGGCTACCAAAATATGCATATCTAATTTTTCTTTGCTTTGTTTATTATCTAACACACACACATATATATATATGTGTGTGTGTGTGTATATATATATATATATATAGAGAGAGAGAGAGAGAGAGAAAAGGGTTCAAGTAAAAATAAGAAGTTTCCTAGGAATGGTAAGAACCAATAGATTTTTGGCATCTGGCATTAAAACCTATAGTAAAAGAATAATTTTAGGAAACTGTGCTGGTTATAATGGTGACAAAGTAATTCTAGGAAACTATGTCGGTTTTTGGTAATTTTAAATCTCAACCATTGATTAACATAATCCAATTGCTATGATTTATTCCTACTCTTCCTAGGAAACTACTTGTTTTTAGGATAACCCTCCCATATATATATATATATATAGGATAAGGTTAAAATAAAAACCCACTTGAGTTGTGAAAACTCTAGAAACACATTCTCAACCACATGTTTTTAATTAAAGTTTTAAATCTTGTGGTCCACAATTAAAGTGATAAAAACTGTAAATATAAATATAACTTTTTCTCTGTCAGGATTGGACCTGGTGCAAACCTTAATAGGTTGACAAGAACGCACAGATCTACTAAACCCGAAGGGCTATTGAATATCCCGGCGGAATCAGGGTATTCAACGGATGGCAGCGAAGGAATGAAATAATAAAAGATATTCAGTAAGGACAATAATCAAAGACAAAGATTCACTATATTGAAAATATCATTAATGTAACAGTGAAATGAATGTCTAGGGTTTCGTGAAGGCGGTAGTGGTTGTACGAGAAAACACAAAAGGAATATTCGCTGGAATGTTAGTGCTCTCGTATCTTTGCCTATCCATGCATACAATAAACGGAAACCTAGTACTCTATTTATAGCCCCCCTGACATTCCTTCTAGAATACCCTAATCATTACATAATGAATGACAAATAAAATACAAGTGTAGACAAGTCTTCGAGTAAGGTATATCTTGTTCGAGCAGACTTGATATGCACAGCATGCTCGATGCAGGTCTTCGAGCACACTTTACTTAGAATATTTTCCTGATAGAAAATATTCTCCTCCAACATGCTCCAATCTTCTTGACCAATCTTTGCTTTGTTCGAATAAGTCCGTCGAGCAAGGATATTCTTCTTGATGTCTTCAATCCTGCATTAGAGACTCATTGAACAATCTTCAGCATGCTCGGATGCAAAGCTTGCTCGGGACTGAACCATGCTCGAAGTCTATACTTAGAACATTTGAGATCTTCTTTATTGCATTCATGCTCGACCCATCAATGTGCTCGGAACACTTGGTTTAAGCTGGATGATCAAGTTTTTTGCTCGATTGGAAATCCATACTCAATGAAGAACACTCTTGCTCGGCGAAGTGTAGCTTGCTTGAAGCCTTCAACACTTCGAAGATTTCAGTGAAGTAGGTTTGAAACACCATGCTCGAGGTAGTAAAACCATGCTCGATGGTCCAAGCTTGCTCGTAGTCCATACTTAGCCGATTTCTTGAGGAGGTTGAGAAGATTCCAATCTTCCTTTGTAAATATCCGACTCAACAATCTCCCCCTGGATTGGAACAAGCTCAGATGCACCAAAACATACATACATATAGTTACAAACGTACCAATTTTCTAAAGATAGTCAATTTAGGTAAAAAGTCACTACTTTACATAAAGGGAATTCTGCCACTTGGGCATTACATATCAAATTCAAATTACATGTCAAAATCAAAATACAAACAACAAAAAGTACAAAAGATAAGCAAGATATAATTGGATAATCCTTGAGTTTCCATCCTTGCTATCTCCTGCCTTGGCTCCTTTCAGCCTCTTTTATCTTTCTCAGCCTAACTAAAGCTGGAGGTGCACAAATCGGGTTTTTCAAATACCCAGGTTCGGGTATGGAACCGGGTTCGAGTATGATCGGGTATTGGAAAATCGGGTATTGTCAATACTCGGGTCGGGTTCGGGTCTGGGTATTCTATCTAGAAACCATACTCTATGCATCAGGTTCAGGTCGGGTATCGAACCGGGTATTTGAATACCCTATTCTCGGGTATTGAAAAACCAAATTTTTGGGATTTTTTGGGGCTTTTTTCGTGTTTTTTTCAGGTATAGATTAGATTTTTTTAAGGGGTTAAAATTTTTAGAGGTATTTTTCAGGGTTTTTCGGGTACTTTCGGGTATAGATCGAGTATTTGAAAAACCCGATTCCGGGTTTCGGGTATTACCGGGTATAAATCGGGTCCGGTTCCTGGTACGAGTTTTGGTACTGAAATGCATATCCTATCCGTAGCCTCCTTCTTTCCCTCTCAGCTTCTGTATGATACTTTCTTTGTTTTTGTTTTGAGGAATGGAAATCCCTTTTCAGATTGTTCTTTTAAGAATTTTGAAAGATCATTCCTTTGTTGCCCAGCAATTTGGTTCCTGTGTTGATTGTCAAATAAGTCTAGCTAAGCCATCTTTTGTAACTGTTCTCTTGAAAAACTTCTGAAGTCATCTCTGAATATGATAAGAGTCTCTTCACCATCTTCAGTAATTACCCTCAAGGTCTTTGATCTCTTGTCGAAATAGAGATTTGTGGGCAGGTTTAAGTTTCTCGGTGGAGCTTCAGGCCTCACAACCTCTGAACTGATCACAACTCTACTTGATTTTGTAGATGAATTTTTCTTTGCATAATCTCTCTCAAATTCTTCAAACCATCTTCTGATTGTCTCATTATCTTGTACTACCAAATTTAGCATGTTTGCACCTCTTTTGTGCAATATGCTTATCATTTCAGCCTTTTCTTCTTATTCTCTTCTCAATTTTTCGGCTAAGATCTGTCATTGAGTTTCCAAAAATAGCCTCTGCTCTCTATTATATGTTTCAATTATTTTCTCATGAGGCATGCTATCAAACTCAGCTTCAATCATCCCTTTGTCTAATAATATGACTTTTAAGGTCTGCACTCTAGCTGGATCTTCAAACCATTTCACAGCTTCTGCTTTCTTCTTCTCGGCTTCTTTTCTTTCTTTATCCATCTTCATCTTTAATTTCCTTTCTCTTTCACAATTCACTGAACACTTAGCATCCTCGTGAGAATTTGACCATTTGCACTTTTCTTTTTAATTCTTCTTATGATAAGTCAATGAGAGAGTCATATTTGTATCCATGCAGTTGCAGGAATTTAATATCCTTGCGTTTCTTCTTCAACTGTTTATAACCACTATCAAACTGTACTTCCTTTTCAGTCACTTCCTGCACATATTTGGCTGTGTCGTCCACTAAGGCATTTATGTACATTATATCAAATATGTCAAAGGATTGTAGATTAAGAAATGAGGACGATGTCCAGCTTGCAACAAGAAGGCTCTTTGAGATTCTCTGTTCCTCCATCCTTCTGCCTCTTATGCAATGCTCTCCCTTGTCATCCTTTGCAAATATTTTGGGTTGTATTCAAGGGTCAGCAAATAGGCTTTATCTTTTGTTTCCTTGTCTTCTGCCCTCTTTAGCCTTTCTTCATCTTCTTCAATTTCCATTTGTTCATCCAAGTTGTGTAGAGCCTCTATCATTGGTTCTTTGGTTTGAGTAATCATTGGCTCAACCACAACCTTGGACTTTTGTCTTCTTGTATAGAACTTCTTGACTGACTTTTGTCTTTTGGCTTTGGGTGCCTCTATCTCTGATGTATCTTTTCGTTTTTCAGACCCCTTAGCCTTAGTATCTGGTTCCTCAATGATAACAAGTTCAGTCACCATAGGTTCAAATACACCTTCAACAGGCTCATCATCCATTATCTCTTCAATTCTAGGCTTTGTAATGTAAGGTTCATTCTTAGTATCCCTATTCTCTTCATCAATAACTTCCTCAATTATAGGCTTAGGTTTGTCTTTGATAAACAGCTGACTTGCCTTCCAGTGCTCTTCTCTTTCTGCTGCTTGAGCCCTTTTTGCTGCAGCCACTGTCTCTAGTGCATGCTCGTCAGGATTTAAAAGGATGTCATAGTATGTTCTGAGCATGACCAATTGAGAAATAAATTTTACATATTTATCCCATGGCATTTTTGGACCTTCATCTCTTTTGGGTTCATCTCTAACTCCAATACCAAACTCAGTTTCAACTTCGGGTTCGGGCTGTGCAGGTTCGGGCTCATCTTCAGTTTGTGCCATATGAGTTGATTCTTCATATTGTTTCCTTTTTAACTCCTCCATGGCTGCCCCTATTGCCTCATCAGCCAATCTCCTCATTCTCTCTTCTCCTTCATCTTTATTTTTTCATTGCAATCAGGGTCTCTAACACTTCCTGATCAATATCTTCCTCTTCTTCCATAAATAACATTCTAGCCCTTTCTTCATTTATGATTTCCATGACTATCTTGACAAATTCCACTTCAGCTACACCTGGATCAATTACATCATCTCTTTGCAAATTTCATCTCCAGATATTATTTTGTGGGCAGATTTGGGATGTAAATCTTCATCGGTATGAGCAATCCCTTTCCCCTTTTGTTTTCTCTTTGCAATTTGCTCTAGGGTTTCTTCTTCTTCTTCTGACTCCCCCTCTTCCACAGCATCTCCTACTTCCTTCTCTTCCTTATACTCCTCATTAATCATTTTCAAAGCATTTGAGGTACCTTCTTCAGCAATTCCATCACTGGCTTCATTATAATTTTCTATTATCAATTTAATAGCATCTGTTTCTTCATTAATATTCTCCCCCTATTTTGGTGCATCTGAGGTTTTCTCAACCTCAGCCTGCTCCAGGGTCTGAATTCTGAGTAAGGCTTGTTGCAGAGCTTGCTCTAGGTCCATATTTTTCTTCTACAGAAAAGCATTCTTCTCTTTCAGCATGATGTTTTCAAATTCCAATTCAGCATTTTCAGAGATGATGGTATAAATGTTTGGGCTTGAGGGTGGTGTCTTGGGTCGACTTGAAAGCAGGTTCAGAATAAGGTTCACTAGAAGATGTTTCAGGGGATGGTACAGTGTAAGGTGAAGTTGTATCCTGAATAGCTTGGGATGTGGGAATGGGTTCAAACTAATTAGGTTCATTCAAAGGTGAAACTGGTGGTGTAAGTATAGATGTTTCTTGTATAGGTTCTTGTTGAGGTGAAGTTGGTGGTGTTGGGATACTTGTGTCTTGAATTGGTTCAGGGCTTGAGATAAGTGGTTCTGTAGTTGCTGGGGACGATGTAATTGAATCATGGGCTGGTTTTGACCCATGTGAAGATGTGTCAGCTGTTCCGTCAACAGGATCAGGAGACTCAGGTGGCGTGATCTTCTAAATGGTGTCAGTCACATTAGAGACCGCGTTGGCAACAAATACATCATCATCAGTGTTTTCAGGTGCCACCCCACTGGAACCGACAGCTGGTTTTTCCACATTGTGTGCTTCGTTGGCAATTTAGGCTATAACAGACTCATCTATTACGTGTTCTTCCTGTGGCTCAACAACTATAAGCTCACCCCCTGCACCAATATCACCATCATTCTGATCATCACCATCATCAGAATCTTCATCACTACTACTCACCTCTTCTTCATCTTCACTTTGTTCCGGTGATGCACGTACATCCATGACTGCTATGTCTGCATTAAGTAACCATAGTAGGATATCCCCTTCAGCATTTTCATCAAATTGGCTTCTTACCCCCTTGATTCTCTTGTAAATATTCGGATCCTGCAACCTTAAAGGTTCTCCTTCCAAGTTCAGACCGTGCAAGGATCGATTGATCAAAATTTGAAGGAATCTTGGATACATCAGGAATCTCTGATGTGTCTGCTTCTCAGCATTGCTACCCAGACCATTGAATATAAATCTTGAAAAGTTAAACGGTTGGTTAAACAATATTGCCACTGTCATAGTAGCCAACTCTCTGCTTAATAGCGTCCATGTGCCCCTTCTTGGAGTAGGGACTGAATGACATGGTATATCAGAAACCTGTATATCAAAGGATAGCTTCCCTTTTGAAACTTTCCTTCATGCACATTCCCTTGATAAACGAGCATCTCCTGGAATACTCTTAACAGTCTTTGAGTTGAGTATAGAGGCTGCACTTGATGATTGTCATTGAGCTACAGTGCCTCTCTAATGGATGCCTCTGCTACTTCAATATCTTGATTCAACACGGATGCTTCGATCCTCTTTCCATTTATGTCATCCACATATGCAGCAGAACCCCAGAAATCAGTGATATGATTTCTATATATGGTAGGATTCTCTGTAAGTGCCACTCATAGGTTGGAGTTGTTTAGAAAGTTGATTATGAATTCCAACTCTCTATTCTCCCCATCGAATTCCAACCGAGCGCACATGTTGTGTTTGGGTTCGAACCTCATGGCCATCAGTTCTGCAAAACAAAGAAAGTAATCAGTACACATAAACGCAGAATCAGTAGCGGCTAGTAGTTAAAGAAGAGATGCATCTTCAGTAACCTGTTCCGTAACAGTTTGCGAACCTACAAAAATCAAATAAACAGTCTGTAAGTTATTCAATAGAAACCCTAATTTCGATGCTCGTAGATACGATAAACGATAATCGATATCTTACCAAGGTTGAAACCGAGCTAATGGCTATTATCGAACAATAATCGAGAAGAATCGAGTGATTTCGAGCAATAAGGGAAGCACGGGCAAGGAGGTAGTATGAATGTAGGTTGAGAGGGGGAAAGATGAATGTTCGAAAAATTTTCTAAGTCCCCCTTTTATACCTAACGTTTGGATAGTACATCACAGATTTGTCGTCTAGTGCACGCCAGATGTTATTTAATTTGAATTTGAAATGTAATGTACCTCCCGTGCTTGAGCATACAGCCAAAACCAGCTGGCTCCCAGTATACTTGAAAGTACTATTTTAAGCATGCTCGATTCAGTTTGAAATGTTCATTTAAATGTGTGCTCGTATGCTCGAGAGAAAACTTAGCATATTTATCAATTATTTCCATGTTTGCTCGAGATACAACTGTGCTCGAGGTTTTGCCTTAACCAATTTTTAATCTACTTTCACATACATATATTCATTGATGCTCATTAGTTGAAGATCATACTCGAAAAGACTTAGAAAAATATTCAGTCAGTCAATCGTACTCGAAACACATCCCAATCATCAACTTTACTTGAACATACTTAGATAATTTTTCTATAATCACCTATGCTCATAGAGTATCCTCATGCTCGAAATACTTAGCAAAATCATCACTTCTTATCCTGTGCTCGTATAGTCAAACCTAAGTATCTAGCATAGTCGTATGCTCGAAATACTTAACAAAATCTATCATTCCATTTCTTGTGCTCGTAAATCCAAGCCGAAGCCTCTAGCATACTCTCATGCTTGACAACACTTAAAGAAATCTATCATGACTTAGCCTGTGCTCGAATAACAAACATGATCGAAAAAGACAACTTGTACTCTACATGTACACATGCTCGAAAACACTTAGAAAAAATGTATCAAGACAAATTTTGTGCTCGAAAAGCACATTTATGTGAAAGAAGCAAGAATGTGTGCTCAAATTACTTAAGAGTAACCCACAGCACATGATCTGTGCTCGAGGATCATGATCTGTGCTCGAATGACTTAGAAAACATTTCACTACATATCATTGTGCTCGAAAAGCAACAGTTTGTCAAAACCAGGCATAGAAGCATGCTCGAAGCGCTTAAAGAGCAATTCTAATAGGTAGAACACGCTCAAAACAAATTTTGTCAGAACATACCACATTTTTGACAAGTAATTCAGCTTTTGTTTAATGAAAAAGACATTGTCACACCCAAAAACATCATGCTTATAGCTTCAAAACTCATCAAAGATAAACTTTTAGATACTGAGTTGACCTAAGCATTTAGTTTAAGGTGAACTAAGAGATCAGATTCAGTTAATATTCTAAGCAAAACATTTTATAGAAAGATCTCAACATGGGATCATACTGTTTAATTACTTTCACAACATTTCATGGTTGGCATTATTGTGGCCTAGTTCAAGTTGACAGTGGAGATGAACTTTTGATGGTCATCATTGTTTTCAGTGATATTATATTAGGGTTCAATTAAGTACCAAAGTTTATATGGTCAACACTTTAGATCTAGTTTGTCCCTAATCTCTTCTCAAAGCTTATTTAGCTTACTCCAAGTCACCCCAATTTGACTTCAACCCCTTGATGCACTGTCAAAATATTTTTGTGTGTTTGAGCAGTTTTAGTGAAAAGTAGACTTTAAGGTTGAACGTTAGACTTACATGTCATCCGGACTTACATGCCTTACATTCAAGGTGTTTAGGACTTATTTAAATGCCCACCCTTTAAGTCTGAATAGTTTTATAAATATATAATTTTCATATTTAGCATATTTATATACCCTTTTTTTTAAAATAGACATATATTTTATATAGTAGCATATATATAGCTGCTCAATCATTTAGATAAAAGTTTTTGGTGACCAATACATCAGTAGGCTTGTGTATGACGGGATAATTACCTTTCTGCCCTTCATTTGGAGAGATATGTAAGAGAAAGACTTTGATTTTCAAATGTATCCCCACATCAAACTCAGCATTATCATTATGTTTATATCACTTAGACAACTACTTACCATAGAAAGTTATCAAGCAGTGTCAATGACTGAATTTTGGACTTTTAAGCCTGTAATCAATGTGTTAGGTCAATCAAACAGTTCTCTATCATTTCCCATAAGGTTGGATACTATTTCTATCACAAAACCTTTTCAAGCTTCTATAAAGCTTGCAACTGAATAATCTTATCATTTCCCTTGGATATCACCAAAAACAGTTTGCACAGTCAAAAATCATTTATTGTTTCAAAAACTTACATTTGATAAATCATTTAGTATTTGATTTTTGAAAAAAAAAAATTTAAAGAGCATTTGACTTACAAACTTTTCAAATCAGCACAGCATGATTCATTTAAACAAAAACAGATTCATTCAATCACATATGAACTATGCAGCTTAAAAATCAAACAGTCATAGGTGTATGACATTTCAATGCGTTGATTCAAACAGATTTCAGAACACTCAGCAGTTCATTCAGATTAATTATAGCAAACATGCAAGTAATCAGTTGATTGTCAACACATAATCAGCACAAAACACAATCAAGTCATACTGTCAAATCATTTGCAAGCATAAAATACATCAAACACAAAAAACATAATCAGTAAGCATAGGTCACACAATCCTACATTCATGAAGTGAGTAATAAACAGATAAACATTTCAGTATCTCACCTAAGCACATATCAGCAATTAGACTTCATCGGCATCTATATATTAAAGCAACATGATTTTTCCACATGGCATCATTCTAGTGCTTTCACATAGATGCCATGTGAGCAGTTTTATATTTTATCATCTCTTTTTCCAAAAACAATATGGAGCATGAACCCGTTTAGTTATGTTATAACCCATTACCCGGTTTCTCTTCTAATACAACCATCTTCATATGAAGATAACATTTTGTAAAATTTTGAAAAACAAATTATTTTGTGATATAAGTCTCGAACCCAAGACCTCATGTTTCAAACTAAATATGCTTGCCAACTCCACTTAAGTAGTTATTGTGTTAAATTTCTTGACTTATAAATGATATATTGTTAATTCACTTATAATTAATACTAGAAAATCATTAAACAATTAAATTAACATCCAATGTTGTATTCAAAGAGTCTTTTAGAGATTTATGAATTGTAAAATTTTGTTTATCATTATTAATATCTTATGAATCTATAACGTATATTATGATGTATATCACTAAATTTAACTTTTTTGTTGTTTTTAACCACCCGTGCATCACAAGGGCTCTATCCTTGTGTGTGTGTGTGTGTGTGTGTGTAAGGTTAAGTTCAGGAGAAAAGTCAAGTTATTGCGAGAAGTGTGAGAAATCAATGCAGCCAATCAGATTTTTTTCTTTTCTTTTTCACTTTTAATTAAATACATAGGTAGAATGGTAAAACTTCCTATCTAGTTTATATGGAAACTATTGATTGAGTATATCACACTATGTGTATTCAATATTCAATATAAAAGATTATTGTCAAATATATATAACAAAACTCCACTCAATCTTTATTTAATACATCCATCACAAATCGACGTATAGCCCGTTCAAAGTTATTTAAATGACAAAATACCTATAGGCTATATGATATAAATCTGATTGAAAAAAATATACACATATGTTCTACCGATTACTTTAAGAATTTTATTGATATTTACAAATTAATCTCTATAGAAAAAATAATAATATCAATATACGAACAACCTAGGCTACATGGTTTACATTCAATTTTTGTTAAATTAACGTTAAATTTTTAATTCAAAAAATCATTAAAATAAACTACACATGAAGATGAGCTTCTTCTAAAAATAAACCAATACATATATTCAATTAATTTTTAAGACAATAACATACAAAATTTTAAATATACAACCATAAAAAAACACGCAAGTATAATATAACCCATATATACAATTTCTTAAAAAATGGTACGTAAATAATAAACGACTTACACAAATAAATCCTAATTCACATTAACAGCTACCAATCCTACACAAATTATGAATATACCTACATACATGGCAAGCATCCTACACGGTAATACATAAACATGCAAGAATAAAACGAAAAATAATTGCTACACGGTAGAATATAACATACCAAAGTTTACATATATGACCTACACGGGCATGCATAACCCCTACACAATAATATACAAACACACACATGTAATACAGTAATAGAATAAAAAAAAAGAATTGCTACACAGTAAACGTAACATATCAAAGTTTATATATGCACAACACAACTTGTTTTACTTATTTTCAGTTGTGTAGGATTGGAACCAAATTTGTGTATGATTTAATCTTTGTGTAGGATTCGTAATTAGGTAGAAATGGTTGATAAAAAAAATGTAAGAGAAAACAAAAAATAATTGTTATAGAGTATACCATAACATGCTAAAGTTTACATATGACCTACACAACGTTTTTGCTTATTTCCTTTTATTGTAGGCTTGGCATCAAATTTGTGTACGATGTTACTAATCTTTATGTAGGATGTTATTAATCTTTGTGTAGGATTCATAACTGCAATCAACCTTCTTTTTCCTTGTTGAATTTTCTTAAACATTTATTCATTTTCAACAATTAAAAGTATTGAGGAAAAATTAATACAAATTATTAAGTATTTTCGGAAGTGAGTGGAATTTGTTTTGGTAATTGAGTGGACTAAAACAAAAAGAAAAAGAATATGGTTAACAAAAGCCAAGTTTCTTTATATAACATACCTGGGAAATTACTTCACTGTCCTTTTTTTATTAAAAGCTATTAAAATTAGCTACAAATAATTACAAATATGCTATAATCAATGTAGACCATTGATCAATCTTAATCAATGGTAAGAATTCATTTCTCACACTTCTCATACTAAGATACTTCTCTCCTATATATATATATATATATATCATGATCCCCTTCCTATAAGGGAAGGTTATAGAGAAAACTACAACGATACAAAAAAATCAAGAAGACTACTACCAAACAATAATTTTATTAAAATCTTTTTCATTTATTTTATTTATAAGGTAAGAAATGCTAAAAAAATAAAAAAACCTTTAAAAAAATATATAGTTCACGAAATTACATATGCATGGCTCACAAAGTTACATATATGTAACTCATACGAGGTAAAAATATATTGCTTACAAGTTACATATATGTATCTTTTTGAGCTACATACTTCAAAAAAAAATTATCTTTTCTACATTTGTTACCTTATGAATAAAAAAAATACAAAATAATTGGTTAGCAGTAGTTTTCTCGTAACTTTTTAGTTTTCTCATTATCCCCGTTTAACTATAGAATAACTCCTACTTAGCATATGTCATTTTTCATTAATAAATCACGCTAAAGTATTTTTGACCTATCTAAAATATAATGGTCTGTCAATCAAACATGGCGCGACTTGTTTTCACGCATTTAAAAACTTACATGTTTTAAAATCAAACTATTTGACCCGTTAGACAACCTTATGAATCTCTTTTATCATCTTTTAAGATAATCATTGCAAATTGGTTGAAGTTTTTGTTTTACGTACAGTATAGTAGTTCAGCAAACAAATTTAATTTGTTATGTGTAGTTGTGTACCGCAAAACTAATAATCATCCATCATCAATACGTATGATCGGTTTGATTCTCATACCTTCTTTTGGAAGAACATATTTGAAAAGATATCGATTGCATATATTCGGTAGTTAAAGACCGATCTTCAAAGGATGCTTCATCACATAAAAAGAAGATGTGAAGAACATATAGTAGCTATATTATAATCATTCAAGTGGATACCCTTAAAAGGAAACAGATGGTGTGACCGGGTATTAGGATCCAAATAAGTGGTCATATGACGATTGACGGAAACAAGATTTTTCTTATCGGTGGAGATCTACATCTATGAATTGAGATGTCAGTACAATCCATAGGTCTTCAAATCGTTTATTTGAAAAAATCTATCAAGGTGCGTCTCAACATATACGAGGGCCTAATTCGAAATATAAAATTGGGGTTTTTCTCAATGTCATCGAAATATAAATTTTTTAACGCACAACATCTTAGAACTATGCTTGAAATTGCTATTATTACATAAAACAACCAAAAAAATGTTTACGAAAATGTAACTTAACGTTTAGAAAATTGTGGGGACGTTCTGACTTTTTTGAGACCAAGTTTCTTCCTCTCAACTCTTCTTGCATCTCTAGTAAGAAGACCTTCTTTTCTAAGTGGTTTTATGTGATTTTCACTCACTTTTAGCAACACGCAAGAAATGGCAAGAGATATTGCTTGTGCCTCCCCCGAAAGACCCCCTCGGTCTGCCTTTACATATATATAGTCATAGCTAGCCTCCTATCCTGAAGTCGCCAACTTATTGAAGCATAATGAATTGCCTTGAAAATATTCCTGAACAACATTTTTTTAATTGATAGGAGATCCAATGTTGTGAGAGGTTGAGCAGGGTTAGTATTTTAGTGTAATTGGATTAACTGAACGATTAATGTAATCATAATAAACATTAAGCAAGTTCGGGGATGTGCGGAGTGCATGCTTGCTTTAGTCTACTATAATGTTAGGGGGGAAGCCCCTAACGAATGGAGGTATGGGGGCAGCACCCCCGGTTGCGAGGTTCTAGGAAACTGCCAGGAAACTGCCCTAGTGATAATATATCGTTCGTGTTTTGATTGATTTTTTCTCTGGTTCATCTTCCTCACAAATTCCATACGAAATTCTTGTCTCAATTTAGAGTTTTATCTTATTAAAGTGTTGTGAAAAACCACCAAAATAACTTTTAATCTGAAAGCTATTACACGACTCACTAAATAATCCAAGTTGCTATATTGAAATCCCCAACAAGCAGTTGAAGTGTGCAAAAGAAATTTGAGATATAACTGAATTAACAAAGTGTGTGAAAATACCTATGCATGAGGGTAATTAATGATGAATTTTCCGGTTCATTCCAATCTCATATATAAATAATCGTGAAGCTTACCCTATAACTATTTTACAACAATTTTGGTAATCATTTTTCCAAACTTCACACTAACAAATCTTTTCTTCCATAAGTTCATAATTCTTTTAATAAAAGATATTAGCTCTCGTCGATTGTTAAGAGGAAAAGGAAAACACCTTTCACTGGTAAAGCAGAATAAGTTATTACAAAATATAAACTCTCCTATTTAAACATGAGAGGAATAACTTATAAGGAACCATGAGTCCCTACACTTCACAAATCACATACAAAAGGAAGTAGGATCAAATGTTAACTAAAACCTTTTTAGGAAGCTAAGCTAAACTGACTCTGTAAGTTTACGTTTGCGGACAAACTCAATAAGTTTGCCCATCTCTGTCTCACTAATATACCCGTCTTCATTACTATCTGCTTTAAGCATTGCACGATCTGTGGTCAATCTGACCCAGCTCACGCCAAGATCCTTAAAAATTTGCTTCAGTTCGTCCCAAGAAAGCTTCCCGTCTTTATTCACATCATGTTTCTTGAAGAAAGCTAGCATTTTTTGCTCATTGAGCTTTAGTGGAAGTTTCTCAATATTTTTCGTTTTACCATGTGGATGACAATAAAAGGTGATCACGTCTAAAGAGCTCGAAAGGTTACTTCCGGGCGTTGGGCGCATGTTTATTTTATGTGTGATTAAAATTTTAGTGTAAAGATTAGTAATGATTGATGAACATATATATGTTACTTATTTATAGTGTTATTATATGTACAAGTACACATTATGCATTATTCTTGCTATTTCTTTTAAAAGGTATCTAATACTCGTTATCTTGGAAGAAAATTATAGGTTGCAAATAAACGCAAGCCCATATATATATATATATATATATATATATATATATATATATATATATATATATAGAGAGAGAGAGAGAGAGAGAATGAGTATCACTTTTTATAAATTATTTAAATAATTACGATTATGAAAATTAGTTTTTACACATACGTAAACTTGTGATTATATATGTAATAAATACTTTATATATATGTGTGTGTGTGTGTGTGTTAAAACTAGTATCAAACAACATCAATATAAGAAAAAAAATTAAAAAATTGTTTGGTTGTTATGAATTTCCAGAAGTTCTTAACTGTTTTAGAGTTCTAAAAGAATACAAACCCTATATATAAAGGGAACTTCAAATTTTTAAGAAACTGATAAACTCAATTTTAAAACATTCATCTAATTATGGTACAAAAAAATAAAAATAAAACACCCCCCCCCCCAATACCCACAACCCAGAAACCTAACCCCCACCCACAACCCCCCACACCTCCAAAATGATCAATTGATTGCTAATTGGTGGTCGTTTTTTGTTTTACATATATACTAGTTTGATACACATTTAATTTGTTATGTGGGTCACAAAATTAGTGGTTGTAACGGGTATGACTTGAAACCGGAACCGTTTAGACGGGTTTTCAAACCTAGAACCGGGCCATTTATATATGGACCGGTCCGGGTTTAAAACAGGTTTTGGAATCGGTTTTACATGGGTCTATCATGAGAACCGGCTTTCAAATGATCCATCTGAAATGAAAACACACAGGAAGTCTATAGACCACAGATTCAAAAACATTCATCCAAAACATACATGCACACACCTCATATGATTTTGGCCTGTTTGAAGCACATGCATTTATCCATAATGGGTCAGGCATTGGATTAGGCAGATTGATGATGAAGAATAAACAGCCTGATCTTGGATTGCTTGAAGTTAGGTTGAAGTTGAAGAATAAACAGTTGTCCGTTTTAAGTCTCCAACCCTAGGTTTATATTATAACGTATTTACAGGTTTAGGAATATCTAGAGTTTTGTAAAATTGTTTAGACGATTGTGTTTCCAAGAATCATGGATAATTAAGTATGTGACTTTCCAAGAATTTTGTTACCTTTTAAACTTCACAGGTTTGGCGGGTATAACATGCCCGGCGGGTATAGAACCAACCCGGACCAAAACCTATTTAGCCATGATTTTCAAACCCGAAACCCGAACAAGGTTTTTAATCCAGGTCTGTTGATGGGTTGGATACACGGGTTTGACAAGCACAACCCGTGAGATGCTCGCCCCTACACAAAATTAATAGCCATCCATCATTAATTTATTCTTATTCCTTTTTTTATCAAGCACATTTTTTAAAAAGATATTGATTGCATATATTCGGTAGTTAAGACAGGTTTTCAAAGATGCTTTATCACATAAAAGGAATAAGAGAAGGCATCCAACTTCCAACATCTATATCAGAATCACTCAAGTGAATACCCAAGGAAAACGATGGTGTGACCGGGTATTAGGATCCAAATAAGTGGTCATGTGACGAAGGCGGAAACTAGATTATTTTATCAATGGAGATCTACTTCTATCAATTTAAGATCCGAACCATCTCCAATTTTTCGAAATAATAGGTCTTCAAATCATTCATTTGAAAAAATCTCTCAAGGGGCCTCAACATATTTGAGGCCTAATACAGAATATAAAATTGGAGTTTTTTTCTTTTTATTGTTGTTGAATTTTCATGTCATCAAACCTCCCCTGTTTTCATTTTCCAGGTTTAAATTTCACAAGCGCACAACACTTTAGAAAGACACTAGCAATTGCTATCATTACATAAAACAACCAAACAAAAAAGTTCACAAAATGTAACTTAACGTTTAGAAAATTGTGGGGCCTTATTGAGACCTGGTTTTTTCCTCTCTAGCGTTCTAGCATCACTAGCTAAAAAGACCTTTAATTGTAAGTGGTATTCTGTGATCTTGACTCACTTTTAGCAGCGCGCGAGCAACACGAAGAGATATTGCTTCCTGAAAGACCGTCTTTATGTACCATTACAAATATGTCATAGCTAACCTCGTATCCTAAAGTCACCAACGGGACTTTAATGCATTTGAAAATGCCCTAGAAATGCGCTTGTGCCTTTATGAATACGCTGTTACTTTGTTCTAGATAAAGAGGGAAGAATATTTGTATGATGAGTTTGTGAGGGATACACAATGACGATAACGTTTTTTCCCAAAAATGCCCTTGGTGTAATTTAGAAGTATGACTCATTTTGATCGAATATATACGCTTTTAGGGAATATGTACACTTTTTAATTTTGATCGAATATATACCATATTTTTCATTCCCTTACAATGAGTTATTTCATTCTTCTTGCATAGATGGTGTTTGGAAAAAATAATTTTTCGTTCAAAATGAATTATTCCCTAAAGGTGTATATATTCCCTAAAAGTATAATTTTTTCCTCACAATGAAATGAATTATTTTTTATTTTTTTCCAAGAGCATTTGCACTTGTATAATCATAGATTTTACTTACTTCTACACAATCTCATTCACATTTTTTATTATCTACAAAGTGTAGATACAAATGTAGTGTTTGGTATGCATAATTGAGAGGCGAAATGGAATAGACCATTATGATGGAATAAAAAAAAATGTATTTGGTTGGTCAATGAAATGGAGTCACCCAGTACCATGTCCATTCCATTCCCCCTAAAACACTCCAAATTCTTTTCATCCACCTCCCTTGTTTTTTTTTCATTCCATCCCACTTTCATACCATGTCACCTCCACCACCCTCCCACCACCATTACCCATTTCCCTCTCACCACCCACCACCACCGCCTCCACCGCCTGCCACCACCTACCACCGCCTCCATCGCCCGCCACCACCCACCACTGCCTCCGCCTCCACCACCGGCCAGCACCACCAACCTCCTCCGCCGCCCGTCACCACTGATGTTCGGGTATTTTGTATATATATTAGGGTGTTAATTATGCAGTTTTATTGAGTATATTGCTAGAACTATGGCACTTCATACGTGCTTTTGTATTTCAGGTCATTGAACGTTAAAGATGCTAAATTGGAGACTTATACGAGCATGGAATGAAGTCTCGGGAAGATCGGAGCCGTTACACAAGTGTTGGAAACAAAGAGAAACAAATTGGTTGAAATTCAGCTCCTAGAGTAAGCTACTCTGGGATCAGAGTAGCCTACTCCGATGCCAAATTAGGTCAGAGTAAGCCAGTCAGATTTCAGAGTAAGGTAGTCAGATTTCAAAGTAAGGGATTTTCACCCAGAGTAAGCTACGCCAGGGGTCAGAATGGCTTACGCTGGGTCGCAAAATTCATATTTAAAGCATGTGCCCAGCTGCTATATAAACCATAAAACCCTATATCGTAAAAGAGAGAATTCCAACCGTTTTGGGGACGGACTTTAGCCATTTTCAGAGCTCCATAACACCTCCAATCGCTACAAAATCTATGTTTCATCATCCTGAATCAAGAATTGAAGATCATATGATGACCATGAGCGGCTAGATCCTTCGAGTCATACCCGGGATGTAGAGTATCGTATTTAACAATTTTTCTCATGTATTAAGAACGAATGATTTGTAACCATCTTTGATTAATCTACAAGTATTGATGTCTGATATTATTGTGCACTCAGTCGGTTTAGGTTTATTTCGATCAGAACGATTAGTTTGCCAGTTGCTATGATAATTTCTTGTAGGATTGTTTTGACTTGTTTGAATATGATGAAGCATACGTTTACCCTTAGTTGAGTCACACTAGCAGGGATCGTTTGATAACCATGGATGCCTAAGGTTTATCTAGTTAGTCAATCTCGAGTTGATCATTGATAGTTAATATGTTAAGTTGCATGAGATTGTTGTTAGTTACTTACTTGAATTTCCGGGTGTGATTTGCTTATTTTACTGATTGAATCCTTGATTACTTGTTTGTTTATTATAAAACCCAAATCATTTGCTAGTGTGATCAGCACTGTTAATTGAATTACTTCATAATGCTAGGAATCAGTTTCACTGCACACTAACCACATACTCCTCGTGGTTCGACACCCTACTTACCCTAGCTTGCTTAGGTGATTGGGACAATGATTTAATAGTTTTTAACTAGATAGCGACAGTCTAGCGTCAAGATGGCGCCGTTGTCGGGGAGTTAGTGCACTTAGTGTTTGTAATTAATTGATTTCTTTGTTTAGTTTAGTTTAATTTAGTTGTTATTTTTAGTTTTAGTTTAGTTTTATTTTCCCATTTTACGCAGGGTGTGTTATTTGTGCAGGTGACAGGTTTATGCACACCCGTTATTCAGGAAGAAATTCCCCACTGATTTACGAGCCAGAGATTGAATGAGTAGCTCGGTAGAACCGAGCTCAGATTAGAAATTCAGAAATGGAAGGTCAGAAATAGAATCAAAACCAAAACCCACCACCCGAGAACAATGTTTTGCAACCCAAACAGAATCCACCAAATAACCAAAATCCACCAAACAATGACCAGTTACCACCGATAAACACCAATCCACAACCATATAATTCAGCCCGACAATCTAGAAACCGAAACCGAAACCGAAACCTTGATAGACCGGGCCATCAGCCCCGAACAATACCCCTCATCACCGACAGCCAATTATACGGGATTTTGATCATGTCAATATTCATACTGAAGACGAAGAAGAGGGAGATGAGGAGGAACAAGAACTGAGGAATGATGGGAGTAATGGGGATGATTGGAGGGTTAGAAGGAATGACGGCTTTGAGCCGAGAAATGTAGATGACGAGGTTGAGGAACCGGTTAGGGTGAGAGTACACAGGTGAAGGAACAGAATCCGAGACATAGATGGTGTTGGAAGTTATCGGGAGGAACGAAGACAGCCGATTCAAGTTAATTGGGCAGGTTTTCAGGAACGGAGGGCCAGACGAAGGAATTATGGGCCTCCGGTTAAGGGTGTTAACAGTCGGTTCAGACTGGCTATTTTAGATGGTGCCTCACCGATTGTCCCACGGGTTCACATACAGGAACAACCGACATTCAAATCTCGTCCGTCCTACATTAACATAGTACCTCACTTTCACGGACTGGGATTTGAAGACCCGTATTCACACTTATTAGATTTTTCAGCTATTTGCGGGTCTATCAGTGATGGTACATACAATCAGGATTAGGTTGTTCCAATTTTAATTAAAAGACAAAGCCAAACACTAGTTCAATTCGTTACCGATGCACAGTATTGAGAACTGGGGTGAGATGCAGCAGGTTTTCCTTAACGAGTATTGACGTGCTAGAAATAGTTTAATAATTATTAACTAAATTAACTAAAAATAAACACTAAGTAATACTCTAGACTCTCTAAAACTCGACTAAACTACTAACCGGCAAGATAACCGATCGACTCTAGTAAAGCTAAGTAAGTTCGGATATCGAACCCACGAGACTCTCTAAATTACGTTTATTAGCTAATTAGACTCGACTACGAAACACGACTTATTAATTATATTTGTTTGGGGGTTTTTATTTAAAACACTAATTTAATACTATAATTAAAAACTAATTAAGAAAACAAGTAATTTAAACGAAAGCAAAAGTTTGATTTAAATAAGATGATGATAAGAAAACTACCTATGCCAGACTCCCCTAAATTTCAGTAATGAATTGACTCGGGAAAATATTTAGTTATGGACTGGAATCGTAAAATAGACACTTATAAGAAAAACCCGAACAGGACCCCTGACCCTTCTCAAGAGAAACCTATGGATTTCTAACAAGTTTTAACGCACACCAGTATTAAAAATCAAGTTCGCTTACGCTCACCCTATTGTTTATAATTTAGTTCCTTTATACGAAATCCTACCTTACAGCACGGAAATCAAAGGCAATTTACTATACTTAATTGATTTGATAAAGAATGATAAATAATCAACCCAAGACGGACTCCATACGAAGAACTAAATCTAGCAAGATTAAATAGTAAAGACTTATCAATAACCTAGCACTTCACAGATTTTAGGTTAGCAGCACACTTAGGTTTATTTGACAATATTATTCCTATGATCTTATCATGACATCAATCATAAAATAAACAAAAACACAAAGTAATTGACCTGATAGCAATCCTATCATATGACAAACAATAATCAAGGAAAACTATGGAGCACAACTCATCAAACAATCCTAAGTATCCATATGCATCAATTAATTATAGATAAATCTTTTACTAAATCATAAAAACCATAACGATAAACAATCCCAAAGTCAAATCAAAACATCAAAATAAGTTCATCATAACCTAGGTAGTTCTTGCAATTTAGACTAGCATCTTAGATTTAAACAAAACAAACATATAAGGGTTCACAGCGATAAAATAATGAAAACGAAAGAAACAAAAGATAAAACCCGTGTTCTTCGCCTTCAACTAATACGCACAACACCAGCTGATTCTTCGACTCCAAAGCTGCTGGAAACTCGTCTCGGTTGCCTCGGAACTCACCAAATTCGTCTGGACTTCAAGGTATGATTAACGGTGAGTTTAGGGGTCTTTATATAGGCAACAGGGGTCCAAAATAGGTTAAGACGGCTAAACAACGAAGTTTCTGGAATTTGAGCATCGCCATCACCAACCGCACCGCGCGGCGGGCTGTCCCTCCCCCGTCGCGTGACGCACCGGCCTAAGGGGGGTCTGATCCACTTTGCTGGTCCGGTTCACTCCTGGTTCGGTCGGGTTCGTTTCCTGACGCGTCAGTTCTCCGGTTCGACTCGTTTTTGCTCGTTTTTCGCCCTCTTTTCACCGGAATTAAAACCTGAAACCTAAAACGTAAAACCATGTTAGTAGTATACAAATCTTACGAGAAACCGAACTAAATTAATAAAATATTAAATAAAATGTACACGGGATTAATGTATAATAAACGTTATATCAAATATCCCCACACTTAACCTTTTTTCGTCCCTAAAAAAGTCTCATTGCAACGGGATCAAAATCAGATAAATACAGTCTAACAAACATATAGATTATCTTAAAATTTTTAGAACAACGCAAAAACTGCAATCACCGATATTGTTGTCCACTTAAACCCATGCCGTTGTCTTTACCGGGACAAGTAAGATCCAACTATTATTATTATTTTGTATACAATCTAGTGGAACCCACAGTCACGACCCGTTTTTTTTTTTAGATTTTACCGGATCAAACCACCCCAACGTGACTTAAACCTCATAATAGCATATTAAAACATTGTTGCACATTTTTCATAAATAGCTAAGACGATCAAAGATATTGTTTATCCACCTAAATTTAAACATCAGAGTATACCAAGCAGCCATTAGATACGATTAAGGTTCAATTATTCAACTGACTAGCAAGTGTTCCCCACTACATGACATACAGCCGTTATCAAGCAATACCCCCGACCCATTACCCCAGATGATTTTACAAGTTTCCAAATGTCGGTTTACATACGTCGTGTCTCTAGTTGATCCTGTTCTTAATGGTATGGGACGCAAGAAAGAGGACCACGTATGACTAACAGCGGGATGATCACAGGATCATCAAGATTTTACTTCACTGTAATTGATGTAAGTGAGTGTAATGGCAGTAAACTGCGGATTTATGCTTAAAAGCTCTTATGATTTAAATATTCGAAGATACCCAGATGAACAAACCGTAAAAAGACCCGTGGTTTCTGAACCCGAGGCATCCCATCAATACAGGATTTAAGGCTATAAAACCATACGCCTATGAAGTGTTAAACACTAAAACTAGAAGTGCAAGTTCAAGTTTATATCACTGGCTACACGGTATACTTTAACGTTTAAACCTACCCAAGCATCGTATGATAGCGTATTCAGATTTCTTTAAAATTCATAATTTCTATAATCAAACTAAAAATGAGGCTTGAGTATGGCAGAGCTTTCATCTCGTATTTTATACAGACTTAACATGTTTCCCACTAAAAATCATATTTTTTCGATTTAAACCAACTATCAAACTGCCCTTTCATTCTCAAGGCTGAGCCTACCGACACATCCCAAGTTAAGTGCGTGTTCTTTAATTATATCTTATTATTAGTAGTTTGAAAAACCGATTCCCAATAATTATCCTCATCTCCCATTTATACACAAAAAGAACAAAATCAAGGGAGATTTTTCAAAACTTTTTTTTTTAAATAAATTAGACAAAACAAGTTAAAAACATGTGTTCCTATCCCCACACTTAAAATTTGCATTGTCCTAAATGCAGGGACGGAAACACGACTCAAAAATTTTAAAAACAAAATAAAACCTAAAAATACAAAAACAAATAAGAATAAAACAAAGCTAAAAACAAAAAAACTAAAACGAAGTAAAAAGGAAAAGACTTAGCTGGTTGTATGCATGAAGTATGATACTAAAGTCTTCTTCCATAAATGCCCTCCAACTCTGAACGTGTCCAGCAAACGGTATCTCCTCCTCTCACAAACGAACGGAAGCGGCAAAAACAAACAATATCTAAAAAAATCCTGATAGACATAATCTTTCAAAGTATGGAACCGGACCAACCAATCAAACTAATAAATATGGTTTAAAAGCAACAAATAAATAATCAGAAAAGTATACGGCTCCTGCAACTCCATCCCCACACTTGAATGTTGTTGGTACATGTTTGTCAGTAGTTCATAGTCTAGTATTTGTTATCGAGTCTGTAATATAGTTAATGGTTTGTTTATGTTTTGTTTTGTAAACTAGCGAAGTTATCAGCAAGTTCGCTATGGCGAACTTGCTGATTTAGCGAGGTTACTGACAACTTCGCCAGTGGCGAAGTTGTCGTGTTTAAATACACTGTTTCAGCCGAAACAGAAGAGGACGTGAGTTAGGGTTTTTGGTTACGCTTTGTTTCGTTTTGTTCTCTGTAACAGTGACTTACTGTCACGTGTTTAGTTATTCAATATAACGTATTTACCTTATAGCTCGTGTTCATTGTTCGTGTATTCAATCTCTACAATATCTACACTCGTACCTATATACGCAGGGATTCCGCACCTGCGTTGTTAGAGATTTCCCGTGTACGATCCGCGTTCAGGAACCTTCAATTGGTATCAGAGCCATCGGCTCGATTGTGAGGTTCGGGATTTCACGCGGGTGTAGATTTCGTTTCATTTCGGGTGTTACCGGGACGAGTTTTTGGTGTGTTTATTCATTCTAGCTACCTACCAGTGTGTTTAAGCCTTTAAACCTTCAAAATTCTCGTTAAAATCCGAGTTTCAGATCTGAACTGTTCTTCGCGTTCATCGGGCGAAGTTGCTGAATTCAGGCGAAGTTGCCGTCACTGGAGATTAGGGTTTCGGCGAAGATATAAGGATTAGCGAAGTTAACCACAACTTCGCTTACCTCATAAGTTCGCCAAAGCGAAGTTATCCGTAACTTCGCTTACCACCCAACTTCGCTTACATCCTAAGTTCGCTCATTCTAAGCGAAGTTATTCTTAACTTCGCCAAGTCAAGCGAATTTAAGATCCAGCGAAGTTCTTGTTCAGCGAAGTTAACTTCCAGCGAAGTTATTCTTAACTTCGCCATCTGAGCTGTTTTAATATTTTTTTTGTGTGTTTTTCAGGTTTTTCAGGTTTTCGCAAGGATGTCCGCGATTAACATCTCAGATTTAGTCAAGATGGAGGTAGAGGCGGGGTCAGCCACTAAGGCCCCGAGGTTGATGAAGGGAACGGACTTCGTGGCATGGAAGGACAGGTTCATCCAGTATATCAAATATCAGGACGCCAAGATGTGGGTGTGCATGCAGGATGGATATGTACCTCCAACCATGCAATACGAAGGACGTGATGTGGTGAAGAAGTACAGTAAGATGGATGACGAGGAGAAGAAAATGTATGAGGCTGAGAGTAAGGCCCATGCTGCTATTACTATGGCACTACCTCAAGAAGTTCTTCATACATTCCGAAAGTACACTTCTGCAAGAGAGCTCTGGGATGCTCTGGAAAACAGATTCGAGGGGAACGTGGGTATACGTGCCTCAAAAATTAAACTTTTAAAAACCCAATTCTCCGTCTTCAAATATTTGAAGAATGAATCCTTAGATGATATTATCACCCGATACTATCACTTAATGACAGAGCTTAGCAACTATTCAATTGCCTATCGAGAGGAGGAGATCGTTGAAAAGCTTCTAGATGCTCTCCCACCGAAGTGGGAAATGTATACCGTGTTAATGAGGGAAGACAAAGACTTTCCTAACTGTGACTTAGAAACTGCAGTGAACAAGCTCAGAACGTATGAGCTAAATATGGTTCGAAAGGAGACACCCACAGACCAGATACAAGACCCTGGTATGTATGGTGCTAAAGTTAACTCAGGCTCAAGTTCAAGGCCTGAATCTGCTGCATTTTATTCGAAGGGGGAGTCAGGTTCTGACTCTGCACATGAAGGAAATGTTTCTGTGAACTCAAATGGGGACGTATGTTTTGTTGCTGGAGGATCTAGTGCTTCAAAGCCTCAATCCTCTACAAGTGGTTATTCAGCTGGTCCCACAAGCAATAATTACACCAAGATGCCTATGAGTGTAAAATCTGCTGAAGAGCAGTTTGCAGTCTACGCTTCATTTATTGCTTCATACGAGAATTATATCCAGGGGAAGATTGTGGACCCTGCCGTTCTTGATGAAGATTATGACCAGATTGATGCTGACGATTTGGAAGAAATGGATTTGCAATGGCAAATGGCAATGATCGTGAGACGGGTAAAACGTTTTATGAACAAAACAGGAAGAAAGTTTGTTGGTGGTAGGCCTGGATTTGACAAATCAAAAGTAAGGTGCTACAATTGTCAACAGTTTGGGCACTTTGCTAGGGAATGTAGGAATGAGAGAGTTGAACGGGGACAAGTTAGGCCTAACCAACACTCTGGAATTAACCGCGAGATCAATGCCATGTTAACTAGAGAGGCAGGAGAATACAACTGGAACCAACACTCAAGTGGTTTGGGTGAACAAGCACACATGGCTGAGACTGAAGCTGTAGAAGTTGAGAAGGTTGATGGAGAGAAGAAAGCAAATGAAGAAGAAACTGCTTTCATGGCGAACGATCAGGATGGTAGATCCAAGGTATGTCCCAAAATTATTTGTGCTAGTTGTGAAAATTTGACTGAGCAACTAACCAATATAACTGATCAGTATGTCAAATTAGATGCTGAGTTTAAAACTGTTAAAGAAGATCACCATTTCATTAAAGCAAGAGAAAACAGTTATAAAGTTAAGATAAAGGCTTGTGAAAAAGACATTAAAAGTCTTAAAACTAAACTTGCTGAGAAAATAGAAATTATTGATCTTAGTTATGAGGTTTTGGAAGAAAAGACAAAATTGATTGCTGATAGAGATAAACAGATTGCTGACCACCAGGTAAAGGTGGTGGAACTGAACCGCAAACTTGAGCAGTTCAGAAACTCCTCGGCTATCCTTGATCACCTTGTGAGTGATCCAAGTACCTCTGCAAAGAGGGCAGGAATCGGATACCACGAGGTTCCACCACCCTTTAACCATAATTACACTTATAATCCAAGTGTTCAGAAATCTGTTGATTTTGAGATTGCTCAGTCAACCCCAATTAGAATTACTAGTGTCAAACCAAGTGTTAGCTGTGGCGAAACAAGTTCGCCTGTTTCTAGTGTGAATATTTCTGTATCAAGTCCAGTCTCATCAGATTCGGATATGTTGTCCGAATCTGGTCAGACAAAAGAAAAGGTAGAATTACCCACCAGTGGAGATAATGATAAAGTTTCTAAAAAGAGTTCTCCACTCAATCCGTACGTCCCACCTTATGTGAGACGAACGGCTGGTAATACTACCTCTACATCCAAACCAACATTTGACAAGAAAATGGAGAGTAGATGTTGCTTTAGATGTAACAGGTTAGGACATCTTGTTGCAGATTGTCCTTTGAAACCGAGATTTAGAGATGTGAAGCCAAATAAAAATGAGAATAAGCGTCATTTTATTCCAGCTAAAATTGAAAACTTTAAAAATTGCCAAAATGTAACGAATTCAAGTTTTCATAAAAACCAACCTCATTTTTACAACCAAACCACAAGAAATAACACTTTCTATTCTCAAAGGTTTGGAAGGCATTACACTCAATCTGCAGGGAGATTCCCTAACAGGACGTACAGAAATTATCCTGACGCTAACTTGAGAAAGCCAGGGTACGGGATGTATCGATCCAAGACCAACTGGTCTTGGGTCCCAAGATTCTAACTCATTGTTTTATTGTGCAGGAACAGTTGAACAGGGCTGCCAACAATCTTTGGATTGTAGATAGCGGCTGTTCCCGGCACATGACTGGCAACAAACACTTGTTGCAAGATTTAAAACCTGTTCAGGGAGCTAGAGTTAGTTTTGCTGGTGAAAGCGGAGGAAGAATAACTGGGAGAGGAACAGTGTCGAATGGGAGAATGACACTTGAAAATGTAAATTTTGTGGAGGAATTAAAGCACAATCTGCTGAGTGTGTCGCAGATCTGTGATAAAGAATATACTGTCCATTTCACTAAGAATGAAGCAATTGTATTGAAGCCTGGTTTTCATATACCAGAAGAATGGATAGTAATGAAAGCTCCACGTGAAACGAATACATACGTGATGGATATGAGGTCTACTGAAATGGCCACCAGAGAATCCTGTTTAATGACAAAGGCAAGCGAATCAGAATCAGAGTTATGGCACAGGAGAATGGGACATATTCATCTTCGTAAGATGAACTTCATTGTCAAAAATGGGCTTGTGATGGGTGTTCCCTTAAAGAGTTTTAACTTTGAAGATAAATGCATAGCGTGCAAGAAGGGAAAACAACACAAGAAAAGCCATCTCACCAAGACGATCAACTCAATTGCTGGTACTCTAGAACTACTTCATATGGATCTCTTCGGTCCGGTGAATGTACAAAGTCTAGGCGGTACTTCTTACTGCTTGGTGATAACTGATGATTACTCACGATACTCGTGGGTATATTTTCTGAAAACGAAAGACGAGACGACTCAGATGGTGAAGAATCTAATTACAAAAGTCGAGAACGTCATGAGTAAATCAGTTAAATTCATCAGAAGCGACAATGGGACAGAGTTCAAGAACTTTGAGATGGAAATCTTTTGTCTTCAGAAGGGTATTGAGCATCAATATAGCGCTCCGTATACTCCACAACAGAACGGAGTAGCTGAAAGGAAGAACCGAACGTTGATTGAAGGAGCCAGAACTATGCTGGCCGACTCAAAGCTTCCTGTGATGTTCTGGGCTGAAGCAGTTGCTACAGCCTGCTATGTTCTGAATCGGGTGTTAACCGTTAAGAGACTTGGAAAAACTTGTTACGAGCTTATGCACGGAAGGAAGCCCAACTTGTGTGGTCTTGAACCTTTTGGGTCTCCTTGTTCGATTTTGAAGACTAACTCGAAATTTGGTGAAGTAGCCGATGAGGGAATTCTAGTCGGTTATGTTGTTGGGACTCCCAACAGACGGGTCTTCAATACGACAACTTGCAAGGTGGAGGTGGTTTGTAACACCGACATTACTAGTTATCAACCGCCAAAACCAAGCAATGGACCTGCTGAGCTTTTTGACTATGTTAAACTGTTTAAGTCGTTTAACGTACCTAATTTGGAAATTGCTGAAGAAGACGAAAGAGTTGTGACGAAGATGATATTTGATGAGGAAGAGGAGCTAGTGCAACATCAGATGACAGAAAAATCTCAGCCTTCCACATCAAACCCTATCGATACCCCTGCGGCCTCAACTGAAGATGAGTTTATTAATCCTTTTCACTCTCAGCCTGAAACTACCATAGATGAGATCTCTTCAAACTTGGAAGACAATTTACATGTCGGTGCTGTTCCGACCACGAGAATTCACAAAGATCACCCTTTGGAGAATGTTATAGGTGATGTGTCCTCGGGTGTACAAACCAGAAGTAGCCTGAATGAGCACACCTGTGTTTATTCAAGCATAAAAGAAACAGGTATAATGAATGAATGTTTGTACTCCTGCTTTATAAGCCAAATTGAACCGAAAAATTATCAAATGGCTTTGAAGGACAGCTCGTGGGTCGAAGCTATGCAAGAAGAGTTGGCTCAGTTCGGGAAAATGGAAGTTTGGACTTTGGTCGAAAAACCAAAGAATGTGCACGCTATAGGCACGAAATGGGTGTTCAAGTGCAAGAGAGATGAAAAGGGGATTATTGTGAGAAATAAGGCGAGGCTGGTTGTTAAAGGTTTTAATCAGCAAGAGGGTATTGACTACAATGAGGTTTTCGCTCCTGTTGCCCGGTTAGAAGCGATTCGATTGTTTTTGGCGTTTGCTGCTTTCAAAAAGATGAAGGTGTTTCAGTTGGATGTAAAGAGTGCGTTTCTTAACGGGAAAGTTGACGAGGTTGTGTATGTTGAGCAACCACCGGGTTTTCCTGACCCAGACTTTCCTGATCATGTATACAGGTTGAGCAAGGCGTTATATGGTTTACATCAGGCACCTCGTGCCTGGTATTCAACGTTATCGGACTACTTGCTGGAAAATGGTTTTGAAAGGGGTTTGATCGACAGTACGCTGTTTGTGAAGAGAGAAGGATGTGACTTCTTACTGGTTCAAGTCTACGTGGATGACATCATTTTTGCTGCATCAAGAGTATCCATGTGTCAAGATTTTGAGGCTGTCATGAAGAAACGATTCGAGATGAGTGCTATGGGTGAACTAACTTTCTTTCTAGGATTGCAGGTTGATCAGAAGAAAGATGGAATGTTCATTCATCAAACAAAGTATGTTCATGATGTGCTGAAAAGATTCAAGATGGAGGACAGTTCTCCATATGACACTCCAATCTGCGTCAATCACAAATTGGGAGCTGAATCAGATGGTGACGCAGATGTGGACCCTACTCTGTATCGGGCGATAATAGGTTCTTTAATGTATTTAACTGCTTCTAGGCCTGATATAATGTTTTCTGTTTGTCTTTGTGCTCGCTTTCAGGCAAACCCAAAGGAATCTCACATGAAAGGTGTGAAGAGGATTTTGCGGTATCTCAAGGGCAAGCCGAAACTAGGATTGTGGTACCCAAAGGGAGGAGACGTTGAACTGGTGGCATATACTGATTCTGATTATGGAGGTTGTAATCAGAGTCGGAAGTCAACAACAGGAGGCTGTCAGTTTCTTGGAGGAAGATTAGTTTCCTGGCAGTGCAAGAAACAGACATCAGTCGCAATTTCAACTTGCGAAGCTGAATACATGGCAGCATCCAACTGCTGCTCTCAGGTTTTATGGATTCAGCAACAATTGCGCGACTATGGTCTGAATTTCTTACTCACTCCTATTTTAATTGATAACACTGCCGCCATCTCAGTAATTAACAATCCCGTGAAGCACAGTAAAACTAAGCATATTGACATTCGTCATCACTTCATACGGGATTGTGCTGAGAAGAAACTGATCAAGATCGAAAAAGTTGATACACTTGAAAATTTTGCTGACTTGTTTACAAAAGCGTTTGATAAATCCAGATTTCAAAACCTAATTGAACTAAATGGGATGATCAATCCCGAGTAACCATGTCTTTGTTTTTGATTTAAAAAAAAAAAAAAAAAAAAAAAAAAAAATGAGTCTTTATTGCTTAAAATTAGTCGGTTACCTCGGTTTGATGGACATCTCCTCGGATATGTTTTGGTCCTTGTTTTCGACTTAGGAAATGAGGATAGCCATTAACCGGAAGACTGAAAGTAACTGGGGCAGTGTTGACATGTTTTTCTTTCAGTTGCTGAAAATTAGTCGGTCATTCTTAGTAAGAAGGACACATACTTGCATGTGGTCGGTCCAGCTGATCCAATGGATCTTCAGGATAGCCGTTTACCTGATGACTTTGACATGATTGGGGCAATTGAATTCAAAACTTTATTTTGGGAAATGAAATTACTTTTCAAGTCTATTACTTCGTAAGAATTTCTTTGCTGTGTTTAAAAGAAAATTGATCCACCCTTGGAAAATGATATGTATACTGACTATGTGTGCCTAACTAGTGAAGTTATTAAGCTTAAAAGGCTTTAGAACAGTCATTGTATGTCATGGTAATTTTAATGGTGCGTAAAAGTGTATGTGATACTAACCTAAATTTACTCGAATTTAATGTGGAAACTCCTTAAGAGTTTTGCATGTCTTCATACACATCTTTTCGAAGGATAGGCAGAAAAGCAACTACCCAGTCATACACGAGCCCGTGAGTGTTCTGATTCCCGTGAAGAAAGCATTTCAAGACACTGCAGTGATCCAGATTCGGGACTTGCAGTAGTTTAGTACTCCGATGAAAACTCTTATGTGTGATTAAAAAAAAAAAAAAAAAAAAAAAAAAAAAAAAAAAAAAATGTACTTATGAGAAGTAGTGACAATAAACACGAGAACCGACACTTCTCAAGATTTCTCAAGTTTGGAGTAAGAAGAAAACGGGAAGCAGACAACGAGTATCTACAAGTTAATCAGACACTATGGGTCGAAGTCAATTCGGGGTGACTTGGGTATAGCCAAATACGCTTTGAGAATAGATAGAAGGCATCATTACCTCTGAATTGTTGCCAACTTAAATTTTTGAGCTTAACTGAACCTTAATCCGTATCACAGAAACAATGAAAACCATTTAAGTTATTACATGCTTACAACCTGTTTCTCTATGTCATAATACAGCCAAACACGGATCCAAGTGACAGTCACATAGTTAGTATGATTCCTGTTCGGATCTTTTCTAAAACGGAGTGGTCCCTGACTAGACTGAAATTTGATCCCTTATTTCGTTAAAATTTTATAAGTATTTTCTGTTTTTGTTGTTATATTTTTATTGTTGGTTACTGGGTCTTGATCATTTTTGTTTAACTCTTTTTGGTAACTTATAAGATATATTCAAGTTTTTTCAAACTGAAAGGGCTGTTTTTGTAATTATCGGGCGAAGTTGTTGAATCGGCGAAGTTGTACTTAACTTCGCTTAGGCGAAGTTAAGAATAACTTCGCCTGAACCAACTCAGCCCTATAAAAGGGGTTTTCTACAGTAAAATTTTTTATTAACTTTTTTTTCCGGCGAACTTAACCCTTAAATTTTTCCGGCGATCTTAGTTTTCAATTTCGATTTCGATCTTGTGTTCCTGTGTTTTCTACTTTACTTGTGGTATGTGTTGTCAAAACATCCTTTCATTCTCTTTATAATTTTATCCGGTTCGAGACCTCGGGTCGTCGAACACTCGAAGAACCCTCGAAACCAAGGTTTTCGACCTCACGTTACGTGTTCATGGACGACCTTTACGTCCATACACCATTGAAATATGATGTTCTTCTTGTGTATATCGTTTAATCGGTCCAAAAACATCGGATTTCGACCTCCGAATCCGAACAGTCGCCGTTTCTGTTTCAGGCGAAGTTATGGTTTTGGCGAAGTTAATCTCAACTTCGCCAGACGCTTAAGTTCGCCTAGGGCGAAGTTATCCACAACTTCGCTTGGGCGAAGTTAACCACAACTTCGCCGTGGCGAAGTTATCATCAACTTCGCCTTGGCGAAGTTATCCACAACTTCGCCTTGGCGAACTTAACTGTAACTTCGCCTTGGCGAAGTTATCCTTAACTTCGCCTATATCCTTTTCTTTTAACTGTTTTGTAGACGAATTTACTGATGAAGCGAAGTTGTCCCCAACTTCGCCTCAACTTTAATTTCGCCTGTGTATCTTACATCACAACTTCGCACTTGCTACACTGCGAACTTGTGAGTTACGTAAAACGTCTCTAACTTGATTTGTTTTGTGCAGATATGGCTGCAGTTGGAGGAACTGGTGGTGATGATGGTGATGAGCAACGACAATTCTTTCCAGCTCATAACCAATACATTACTTTGGATCCTGACGCACGAGGCGTTGACGACTACAGGGAGATTATCACATTTCTCCAGAGATCAAGGGTGTTTCACGCGATCACTAATACACTACCCATATCTCTGCCTAACATACAAGATTTCTGGCAGACGGTGTATTATGATTGCAGACCTGAGCCTCCGGTGATGCGAGCAACCGTCAATGGTCAAAACATACAGTTTTCTTCGGAAGACATTCGGTTGGCTCTGCAGTTCGGCAATGAGACACGAGACGACCCAACGGAGTTCGTAGCTCCTTTCCGTGACGGAGCATACTTGAGAATGGGTTATTCGGGTCCGCTGGGGGACTCGCAGAGGAGGAAAGGCTTTCTGCTGGACCAATGGCGTTTTCTGATGCACGTGTTAATTGTGTGCATGTCCGGCAGGAAAGCAGGAACAGACGGGATGGGTGCGACGATGCAATCTGCCATGACGGCCCTGACTTACAATCGTCGTTACTCTTTTAGTCAGATGATTTTCTATGAGATTGATCGTCAGAGACGGGCGACGGCGCGAGAACGATTTATCATGTATCCGCGATTTCTTCAAATGATTATTAATCATGTCGCTCCGTCTCTACCGCAACGGCGCCCTATCAGATACGTTGAGTGCGTAACAAAACGTATCTTTGCTCAGTGCAGAACGTCGAGCACTCGAAGCAACCCTGAACGCCGTCCAAGGCATACTCCACTGTTCGGGTATCTCATTAACCCAGAGTATGTTCCTGCAGGAGGGGACGAGTTCAGGGATCCCCAACCACATCAGGCGGCAGCACCTCATGCTGTATCAGCTGCGCCTGTTGTCACTTCTGCTGCTGTGCCAGCTACTTCATCGCAGGCTGTGTCTGCTGCTGCAAACATTGATCTGGATGCTGCCTTCAGTGGACACGGTCTGTTCGATATGGATCTCTCGGGTTCTCAGATTTTGGGTACTACCTCAGCGGCTACTTCGGTAGCTGAAACCGAGCTGGATGAAACATTTGCTGAGGCCAGACGGTTGTTGGTGACTCGGGAGAGGATATCGGGTAAGCGGCCGAGGGCTGTGGATGAGGATGAAGATGATGAAGATGAGGAAGAGGCAGTCCGACTTGTGCTGAAACGCTCACGTCGAGAACGACAAGGTATGGCCACTGGAGCGGGGGAGACTTCAAGGTTCGTACGATTTGCTCCGCCTGCCTTGTCAGGTATGTCTCTATTGCCTACTACTGCACAGGTTACTACGGTCGAGGCGTCGGCACCAGCAGTTGTGTCGCTACCACCCCAACTGGTTGATCCCCCGGTGGTAGTTGCACGCTTCGTCGACTCAACAATTACAACAACTGCAGGGTTACCTAGTGTACCACCTGCGGTCACTTCAGCTGCTACTTTTCCACCAACTCCATCGCCTGCTTCAGACTCTGAACGGATTGCTTCGCTGGAGCGTATTGTTGCTGAACAATCGAAGACCATTGACCGCCTGGTGGAAGCCAATCAAATCCAAGCCGCCCTCCTGGTAGAACACGGACGAACTATCGATGCCTTCAAGGAATTCTTGGCATCTCAGGGGGAGACGACTTGCAGGGGCGATGAGTTGAGGACAAAGAGACGACAAGATCATGACGATGATCCCAACGCACCTTCGGGTGCAGGTGGTGAGCTGCCAAGAACCTCTCAGGATCTTGGGGCTTCCACAGCTGAGGGGGAGTCAACTGATGCAGCGGGTGATGATGTTGTGAATGTTGATGACGATGCTGATGTTGAAGACGTCATCGATGCTTTGAAGGAGTTAGATGAGGAGGAGGTTGATGACTTTGTGAATGATGATGACGATGATGTGTTGCCCGTGGAGGAAATTGAAAGGATTGGAGAAAATATTGATGTGGTGAATGTGTTGGAAGAAGGAGAGATCGTGGATGACGCAGTGGAACATGAGATTCCAGCTGTTGAAAGAGCAGATTTGGGAGATGAGAATGTGGTAGATGATACGGTATGGGAGGAGCAACCAAATTGGAAAGAAGGGTGTGCTCAATGGTTTGTTAAAACTAAGAAGCCTGCAGTGCCAACAATGTTTAGAAAGACGTATAATATAAAGGGCTATGCAGAGTCGAAGAAAGGTATTATATGCTGGTTGTACGACAAAGAGTTGAAATTATTTGTGATCAAAAGGTACGACGGCATTCAATACTTTAAAAGATTATTGAGATCTCTAAACTCCCTACCGGAATGCGAGGTGAAAGAGTTAGCAAGACTGGGGCTAATTAACAGAAGTAACGATAATATGGCGAGAATTATTGAAAAGATCGTCTGGAAAGAAGCCATCAAAGACAAAAAGTTTGAACTGCTAAAGCCTCAGAAAGGAAGATTGATAGAAGATAAAGATAGGGGAATGAGGGCTGACGGAAAACCATGGATGGTTATGAAGTATAAACCAGTCCGACATCTGAAGGAAGTACCAATGAGAGTCATGCCCAAGAATGTCCTAACAGATCTGAAATGGTGGTATGTGGATTGCGAGACAGCTGAGGCGGTTATGGAAGATGAGGACGAACAAGAAGTTCTTCGGGTTTATGACCCGATGCATCTTGTTAATCTATCGCAGGCTGATCTGGAAGTGCTGAACAACAAGAAGATCTTCTACATTCCTGCTTGGAAGGATCAAGCGAGGAAATATCAAGGAGTTGTGTCGGTTTGTGTGAGAGAAGGGGCGCACGCGTGAAAGTGCAAGATTACAAGACTCAGAGATCAAGATATGAAGCTACTGCCAAGGGGGAGTCTGTTGGTACATGTTTGTCAGTAGTTCATAGTCTAGTATTTGTTATCGAGTCTGTAATATAGTTAATGGTTTGTTTATGTTTTGTTTTGTAAACTAGCGAAGTTATCAGCAAGTTCGCTATGGCGAACTTGCTGATTTAGCGAGGTTACTGACAACTTCGCCAGTGGCGAAGTTGTCGTGTTTAAATACACTGTTTCAGCCGAAACAGAAGAGGACGTGAGTTAGGGTTTTTGGTTACGCTTTGTTTCGTTTTGTTCTCTGTAACAGTGACTTACTGTCACGTGTTTAGTTATTCAATATAACGTATTTACCTTATAGCTCGTGTTCATTGTTCGTGTATTCAATCTCTACAATATCTACACTCGTACCTATATACGCAGGGATTCCGCACCTGCGTTGTTAGAGATTTCCCGTGTACGATCCGCGTTCAGGAACCTTCAAATGTTGCATTATACTTCAAGGGGATCTCCACACTTCTTCCTTCAAAACTTAAAAACCACATAAAAACTACAAAAAACAACGTTATTGACTCAAGGAAAAATAAAAATAAAATAGAAATAAAAATAAAAATAGGAAATAATGTACAAACTCTACACTTGAGTATTCACTCAAGAATCACGTGTGACAATTCAGTGCGACGGATCAAGAGGAATTTCCTCCATCTCGAATGATTCCTCCGGTCCTCCAAGATAGTGCTTTAAACGATGACCGTTTACCTTCCAAGGTGTTCCATTATCCGGATTCTCCAACTCGACCACTCCATACGGGAAAACTTCTTTCACCAAGTACGGTCCCGACCACTTCGATTTCAACTTTCCTACAAACAATTTCAAACGAGAGTTAAATAATAATACCTTAACGCCTTTCTTGAACTCTTTTCCGCCTTTCAAGCGTCGATTGTGTAACGCTTTCGTCTTTTCTTTGATGTTCAACGATCGGGAATATGCTGCATCCCGAAGCTCTTCCAACTCATGGATATGAAAATACCTTTTCCTTGCGGCCGCGGTAAGATCAACATTCACCATCTTCAATGCCCAATAAGCACGATGCTCCAACTCCACCGGAAGATGACAAGACTTACCATAAACAAGCATAAACGGTGTAGTACCCAACGGAGTCTTGTATGCAGTTCGGAATGCCCACAACGCATCATCTAACTTCTCCGACCAATCCTTCCGACTAGCCCCAACCGTCTTCTCCAAAATCCTCTTCACCCCTCGATTTGCATTCTCAACTTGACCATTTGCTTGAGGGTGATAAGCAGTAGATGTACGATGCGTAACCCCGTAACGAGCTAACGCCTTCTCCATGACGGTATTACAAAAATGTGTTCCCCAATCACTAATAATAGCTCTCGGAGTACCGAAACGAGTAAACAACTTCTTAAGAAACCTCACAACAACTCGTGCATCGTTCGTAGCCAATGCTTGGGCTTCCACCAATTTCGACACATAATCAATCGCCACCAAAATATACTTATTACCATTCGACGTGGGAAACGGTCCCACGAAGTCGATGCTCCAAACATCAAAGATTTCAAGAATTTGAATGGGGTTTTGAGGCATCTCATTCTTAGATGATATATTACCTGTTCTTTGACACACATCACAAAGTTTCACAAACTCTTCAGCATCTTTAACAATAGTCGGCCAATAGAACCCACTATCAAGCACCTTCTGCGCAGTAGCATGCGCACGATGATGACCTCTAGTCAACCCTTCATGAACATGCTTGAGAATGTCCCAACCTTCTTCTTTTGTCACACATCTCCTCAGAATTCGATCACCACCAATCTTAAACAAGAACGGGTCAACCCACACATACCGATTCACATCCCGGAAAAACTTTCTCTTTTGTTGCGTAGTCATACCCTCCAAAATAAAACCATTAGCCAAATAATTAGCAAAATCAGTGAACCATGACATACCTTGCTTTTCAGCCGCAAAAAAGTCAATCGACTCGTGAGGGAATGTATCACCAATCTCCTCCTCACGCAACTCTTCTCTCCTCGGGTCCTCTAAACGGGAAAGTTGATCGGCCGCTATGTTTTTTGCGCCCTTCTTATCTTTGATCTCGATGTCAAACTCGGAAAGTAGAAGAATCCACCGTATTAGACGAGGCTTCGCGTCTTTCTTCTGAAAGAGAAAACGCAAGGCTGCATGATCGGTAAAAACAGTGGTCTTCGAAAGCACGAGATAGGAGCGGAACTTGTCAAATGCAAAAACAACGGCTAAAAGCTCCTTCTCGGTGGTGGTGTAATTCTTTTGGGCATCATTCAAGGTCTTGCTGGCATAATAGATGGGGTGAAAATGTTTATCTCGCCTTTGCCCCAAAACCGCTCCAACCGCATAATCACTAGCATCACACATGAGCTCGAACGGCAAACTCCAATCGGGAGAACAAAGAATGGGAGCACTTACGAACTTCTATTTCAAATACGTGAACGCCTTCACACACTCATCATCAAAAACAAACGGTACATCTTTCTCGAAGAGTCGGGTCATCGGGTGGGAAATTTTAGAAAAATCTTTGATAAATCGCCGATAAAACCCCGCATGACCCAAGAAACGTCAGATTGCCTTCACATTCGTCGGTGGAGGAAGCCTACTTATAGTATCAACCTTCGCCCGATCCACCTCAATACCATCTCTCGATATCTTATGACCCAGCACAATCCCTTCCGTCACCATAAAATGACACTTTTCCCAAATCAACATTAACTTTGTTTCAATGCATCTCTTCAACATTTCTCAAGATTAGCCAGACACTGATCGAAAGAATTACCGTATACCGAAAAATCGTCCATAAGCACCTCCATGGACGTCTCTATCATATCTTGAAATATGGCTACCATACAACACTGAAATGTAGCCAGAGCGTTACATAGTCCAAACGGCATGCGACGGTATGCAAACGTGCTATAGGGACATGTAAAAGTTGTTTTCTCTTGGTCTTCCGGTGCAATGGGAATTTGAAAATAACCCGAAAAACCATCAAGAAAACAATAAAACTGCTGACCTGCCAAACGCACCAAGATTTGATCAATAAACGGCAACGGGAAGTGGTCCTTCCGGGTGGCATCATTCAACCGCCGGTAATCAATACACACACGCCAACCAGTATCCGTTCGCGAAGGGATAAGCTCATTCTTTTCATTCATCACGACGGTCATACCTCCCTTCTTTGGAACAACTTGGGTCGGGCTCACCCATGGAAATCGGAAATCGGGTAGATCATCCCGGCGTCCATCAACTTCAATACCTCCTTCTTCACCACCTCTTGCATATTTGGATTGAGACATCTTTGTGGTTACACCACCGGCTTGTACTCATCCTCCATTAGAATCCGGTGTGTGCAATAAGCGGGGCTAATACCTTGAATATCGGAAAGTCTCCATGCAATCGTCCCTTTGTGTAGCTTCAACACGTCTATCAACTTTGACTTCTGTTCTCCCGTCAGCTAGGATGACACAATAACGGGCAAGTTTGAGCCCTCATCAAGATACGAATACTCCAAGTGTGACGGGAGTACTTTCAATTCCAACGGAGCCGGTTTCTCCTCAGAACCCGCCTCGTTCTCACAACTCATCTCATTTACCTCAATCATCTCGGGCAACCCCGAAATCTCAGCCAACTCATCACAAACTGAATCGTTCTCACCCAAACCATCACAATCTACCAAACCATTACTTCCCACAAGATCCGCACCACAAATATAATTGAAATAGCTATCAGCACCTACAATAAACGAGTTAATAAAATAAACCGAGTGGCATGGACCAATGAAATCATCTTGATCACTTGGAAGCTTCATCGACCTCGTGGCATCATAAGTAACATTTTCATCACCAACCCGAAGCGTGATCTTCCCATCATACACATCGATAAGTGCCTTTGCAGTATGTAAGAACGGTCGATCAAGAATAATGGAAACCTTCTCTTCGGCCTCCATGTCAAGAACCACAAAATCTACAGGGAATACGAACTTATCCACCTTCACTAGCAGGTTCTCAATAATACCTCGCGGATACTTAACCGAACGATCGGCTATCGATAAAGACATGCGAGTCGGTGTAAGGTCCCTAACACAAACTTCTCGTACAAGGAATACGGCATCAAATTTATACTTGCACCCAAATCCGCCAATGCATGGCTCATCGCATCACTACCAAACAAAACTGGAATCGTAAACACACTCAGATCCGACAACTTCTCGGGCACGAGGTTCAACACTACCGCCGAACAATCTCCCATAAGGAGGATCGATGACACCTCCCCCAACCTATATTTCCTCTTCAACAGGTCTTTCAGAAACTCCGCGTACTTCGGCATGTGTTGGACGGCTTCAATGAACGGGAGATTAATTTTCAACTGTCGGAACATATCAAGAAAGTGCCCATACTCCCGCGTATATTTCTGGTGTTCCGCGCGAGCGGGATAAGGGATACGAGCATGGTCAATCAAAGGTGATGGCCGGACTTCAACCGGCTTCTTCTCTACTGGCGGTGCAACTGGTGCGGTGTTCTGCACTTTACCCGGTACTTCCATCTCGATTTCTTCATCCATCACCTCTTCATCTTCCACTTCAACTTCATTCCGTCGCACCTCGGGACCCAAAATCCTACCGCTACGAGTAGTAATCGCCGTAATTTGAACGGCCGGATTCTGCTGAGTAGATCCTGAAAACTGTCCCGGGGGTCTTTCATTCAACTGTCGGGCAATATCACCAATGGTTCGCTGCATGTCGAGCATAGCTGATTGTTGATTCTTCAAAAGCAAATCATGGTCGGTAAGGGTCTTTTGAGTGACTTGATCTCTATTAAGGATTTGCTGCATCATTTCTTCCAATCTTCCCATTCCACTACTCTAATCTTTCCCATTACCCGAACCTTGCTCATTAGAATTCCACTGTTATATTGACCTTGATTTCGGTTATAGGGAGCTTGAAAGCCAAGTGCCAACTCGAGTTCCTTTGACCTTGATTCTGATTCTGATTCTTGTAGTTGTTCTAGTTCTGATTGTTGTTGTTGTAAGCATTAGGGAACCAGTTCTAACCAGCCACAAAATCCACATCTTGATTATTCATCAACGGACAATCCAGCGTACCATGACCACCTCTACACATCTCACACTTATCCACCTTAGACTTCAGCTCTTTTATCTCTCGGGTGAGATTCTCCAAAGCAGCAGCCATACCAGTGTCCAGATTAACCTGGTGCACACCTCGAGCAGATGAGGGTGTACTGGTGACGGGATTGGAATTTCCGCCTCGTGGCTTCTTCGTGTAATCAGACTGCGCGAAACTTTCAAACAGCTCGTTACACTCGGTCACATTCTTCCTGTCCATCAGATTGCCCCTAGCAGCTGTGTCAAACCTTGCTTGAGCCTCATAAGTAAGCCCATTGTAAAACTTCTCAACAAGGGCCCAAGGGGTGAGCCCATGTTGTGAACAACGGGAAAGCAGATTCTGAAAACGTTCCCAATCTTGGTAATACGCCTCATCCGACTCCATGTGGAAGGAGTGGATCTGATCACGAAGGCGAGAGGCCTTAGTAGGTGGAAAGTACTTCTTAAGGAATGCATTGCGAAGTGCCTCCCATGTGGTGAATATTCTAGCAGGTTGCGAATCGAGCCAAGTAGCGGCACGATCTGAGTGTAAACGGGAACAAGTGAAGGAAGATCGCATCCTGGTTAGCACCTTGCAAATTGAACGTTTTGAACATACGGGTCAGACGGTTGATATGTGCCAGTGCATATTCATCTTCACGGCCATGGAACTGGTGGTGATTGGTGATGTTGTTCATGACATAGGATGGGACCTGCCACGAGTTAGGGTTATTAATGTCGGGGGCGACAATGGGTGAGTGGTCTCCATGGAACCCTTCAAAAGCTTGCTGGTACACGGTGCGGTTATTCTCGGCCATTATAGCGGGTCTAGGACTTGGTGGTGGTGAATTTGCGGGTGAATTTGTGGGTGATGATTTCGGTGAAGTATCTATGGTGATCGGTTGCTTTTCAGACGATGATAAAGTTGAACTTGCCTCGGACTTCAACTGAGTATATCCAAAGCAATCCAACGGTGGTCTTTGCGAACGCAAATGTGGCATATACCTACAAAAACGCACAAGACCGAGTAAGTAGTTTCTAATATAGTGACTCTAAAACTAACAATTAAAAACAAACTAGACTTAATTTAGACTCCTACAACTCAAACAAAACGAAACAAATAGCACGTATGTAGCAAGCAGGTCCAATCAACGCTAATAACGCAATTGCCAAGAGTCCCCGGCAACGTCGCCAAAAACTTGATGTGCTTGAAGTAGTTTAATAATTATTAACTAAATTAACTAAAAATAAACACTAAGTAATACTCTAGACTCTCTAAAACTGGACTAAACTACTAACCGGCAAGTGAACCGATCGACTCTAGTAAAGCTAAGTAAGTCCGGATATCGAACCCACGAGACTCTCTAAATTACGTTTATTAGCTAATTAGACTCGACTACAAAACACGACTTATTAATTATATTTGTTTGGGGGTTTTTATTTAAAATACTAATTTAATACTATAATTAAAAACTAATTAAGAAAACAAGTAATTTAAACAAAAGCAAAAGTTTGATTTAAATAAGATGATGAAAAGAAAACTACCTAGGCAAGACTCCCCTAAATTTCAGTAATGAATTGACTCGGAAAATATTTAGTTATGGACTGGAATCGTAAAATAGACACTTATAAGAAAACCCGAATAGGACCCCTGACCCTTCTCAAGAGAAACCTATGGATTTCTAACAAGTTTTAACGCACACCAGTAATAAAAATCAAGTTCGCTTACGGTCACCCAATTGTTTATAATTTAGTTCCTTTATACGAAATCCTACCTTACAGCGTGGAAATCAAAGGCAATTTACTATACTTAATTGATTTGATAAACAATGATAAATAATCAACCCTAGACGAACTCCTTACGAAGAACTAAATCTAGCAAGATTAAATAGTAAAGACATATCAATAACCTAGCACTTTACAGATTTTAGGTTAGCAGCACACTTAGGTTTATTTGACAATATTATTCCTATGATCTTATCATGACATCAATCATAAAATAAACAAAAACACAAAGTAATTGACCTGATAGCAATCCTATCATATGACAAACAATAATCAAGGAAAACTATGGAGCACAACTCATCAAACAATTCTAAGTATCCATATGCATCAATTAATTATATATAAATCTTTTACTAAATCATAAAAACCATAACGATAAACAATCCCAAAGTCAAATCAAAACATCAAAATAAGTTCATCATAACCTAGGCAGTTCATGCAATTTAGCCTAGCATCTTAGATTTAAACAAAACAAACATATAAGGGTTCATGGCGATAAAATAATGAAAACGAAACAAACAAAAGATAAAACCCGTGTTCTTCGCCTTCAACTAATACGCACAACACCAGCTGATTCTTCGACTCCAAAGCTGCTGGAAACTCGTCTAGGTCGCCTCGGAACTCACCAAATTCGTCTGGACTTCAAGGTATGATTAAGGGTGAGTTTAGGGGTCTTTATATAGGCAACAGGGGTCCAAAAATAGGTTAAGATGGCTAAACAACGAAGTTTCTGGAATCTGAGCACCGCCATCACCCGCCGCGCCGCTCGGCGGGCTCTCCCTCCCCCGTCGCGCGGCGCACCGGCCTAAGGGGGGGTCTGGTCCACTTTGCTGGTCCGATTCACTTCTGGTTCGGTCCGATTCATTTCCTGACGCGTCGGTTCTCCGGTTCGACTTGTTTTTGCTCGTTTTTCGCCCTCTTTTCACAGGAATTAAAACCCGAAACCTAAAACGTAAAACCATGTTAGTAGTATACAAATATTACAAGAAACCGAACTAAATTAATAAAATATTAAATAAAATGTACACGGGATTAGTGTATAATAAACGTTATATCAAGTATTATTCACAGTCAAAGACCATCGTGGCCCGAATAGAGATTCGACACTTTTCACAGTTACCGGGTGAGTTATTTCATGAGGCCTTTACTCGTTATAAGGAAATGATTTGGAAGTGCCCGCACCATCAGATCGAGTTGTGGAATTGGTTAAGTGTTTTGTTGACAGGTTGACATATGAAGACAGAAAACTTTTGAAAGCCTCTTGTAATAGTTAGTTGTTGAATCAACCCGAGGAAGATGACTGGGATTTTTTGGAGTTTATGTGTGAAGATTCCAAGTCAGAGGCAGCTGCAGACCGAAGATGAAAACATGGGGTCACCCGATCGGTTAAATCAACCTCGAGCGAGTCAGACAAAATTGCAGAGTTGGAACGAGAACTCGCTGGTTATTGGAAGAGAAAAATAAAGAGGTTGGTAAAGTCGGGGTGAAATTCCCAGTTTGTTCAGATTGTGGTGAGTTGGGGCATAAGGTCGAAGATTGCCCCGGGTTTGATGATGACGAGTATCCCGATGAGGAGGAAGTCAGTTACGCGTACGGGGATTCCAAGGGCCAAGGATTTAATTCTAATACTTATCACTCGGGCCTAAGGAATCACCCGAACTTCAGATATGGGAACGCGTCGAGTCAGTCAAACCCGAACTTTCAGGGGTCCAGTCAGAACCGACAACAGAACAGCTACCGCTAGGGCGGTTATCAGCAGGGTTCATACAATCAAAATAGCAGTCGGGAGTATAACAGAAATGGTTACCGGGGTGACAGTTCGTCGGGTAATCAGAATCAGGACCAGCAGAAGGGTAATTCAGGTAATTTGAGTAATACAGACGAGTCAGCACATTCAATACTCGATGCATTGTTGAAGCTTGTGTCAGATAATTAAAAGGAAACGCAGAAATAGTTCGAGTTGAGGGATAAGTCTTTAGAGGCAATGGCGAAACAGATCGGTCATATCGCAGCAGATGTGGCGAGATTTCAGAAAAACACGGGTCAGTTACCGAGCGATACCACAGTAAACCCGCAGCATTCCAGTTCAAGCTCTAAGAAAGGAAATAATGTGCACATCAACGCGGTAAGTCTTTTACCTCATTTTGAAATTACTTGTGTTGAAGTTGATTCCCCGCCACAGTTTGTTGAGGCAGTGAGATGGAAGATGCTAGTGATGAGAATGATTGTGTTGGTCAAAATGAAACAATTTTCCAAAATGAATTGAAATTAAAAACAGATGAATTGTCTTTTTGTGAAAATTGCACTTGTGAAAAATGTTTAAATAGCAAATTGACCAACACGGGAGATGATGATGTGGAGGATAATACCACCTCAAGTAAACTCCAAGACCCGGGAGTGCCATTTTTATCAATTCAAATTGGGGAGTTTAAAACTGATCGGGCACTTCTAGATCTTGAAGCATGTGTTAGTATCATGCCCGGTAGTTTATATGATCAGTATGAGTTTGGCCCGTTAGAAAGTGTAAACACCATCGTGGTGTTGGCGGATCAAACTCATACACTCCCTTGGGGCATGGTTACTAATGTAATGGTTCAGGTGGATGAATTTAACTACACAGATGACTTCCTTGTACTTGATATGCTAAAGGAAATATTACTCAATCTAAAGTCATACTGGGTAGGCCATTCCTTGCCACAGTGCATGCGGTAATTGATTGTACTAAGGGAGTTTTGGGAATTAAGTGTGAGAACCGTGATAAGCGGTTATTATTATTTGAAAATGCTACTAACCCTCTTCTTGACAAGTGTGTATCCTTAAGCACGGATCATACAAGAGATGAATGTTTTGTAACTGACAGGAACGAGCTGAAAAGTAGCATGGAGGTGAAAGGACGGAATGAGAAATTGCATGGAGTTAGAGATGATGAGGAAGTAACAACAAGAAAGGGAAGTAAGATGAAAAGGAAAGAGGTAAAGAAACCACATGAATGTGATGCGAAATGAAGGTTGGCAAGGTTTAGGCTGGATTATGGCGTGCCAAAAAGTTGGAAGCAACCTCTTAAGGAGGATCTTGCAAGTAATGAAATGGCTGCACGGGAACGGGTCAACCGCCCACCTTAAATGTCGTAAAATTGTCAAAAGGGTGGTAATTATACAATTTGTATATTTTAGTTTGCATTTTTTTATATTACTAATTGTATTTCAAGCGTACCATCATAGCAAAAGCTAAGTGTGAGGATAAGAGTTGAGATTTTGATGTGTGCGATAAAGTTATGTCAGAAAACGAGGTTTCAGTTAAGCTGCCCAAAGTGCTTTCGTGTTCTTTTTTGCTGTGGTTAATCCAGGTACGTGTATATTTTGTAGTTCACTATAAACCCTCACGAGACCTCACTCGTCCACCCGGGCTACTGGGGGGTTTAAAGGGCTTGTTGCATACACTAAATGCAATCGTGATTCCTACAAAAGTGAGTTAGGTATTTTTAACATTTTTAACTCGTTTATCAAAATCTATTATGAAATTAACTAATTCGGCTCGGTAATTGTTTTTATAAACTTAATAAAAAATCATTTTTTTATGTAACTCTTAAAAGACCTATGTCTTACACTTATGAGAAGTTTGCTTCTACACGTCTCGAGATTTTGTAGATTCGGTTAGTCGGTTTTGGTATTTGGCGGAGACGAGTGTGCACGAGTGTTGTTGAGAGTTTACGGGCCACGTTAGCATTGCATTATCATTCATATCAGGTGATTTCAATTTCATAATTTATTTTGTTATTTTTAGTTTGAGTGTTAGAAGTGTAATTGTAGATTTTTAGTGTCAGAACCATCACATTAGGGCCCCGAGTTTTTAAATGGTTTAACAGTCGATTTCAACACTGTCCCTCAAATGTTCGTTAATTTTGACATTGAGGACAATGTCAACCTCAAGTATGGGGATGGGGGAAAAATTGAAACTTTAGCCCAATAGTACCTCGAAAATTGTTCGGAAACCAAAATTGTTAACTGTTAGTTATTGCTATTAATGCCCAGTTAGAAGTTTTTGGTCATGGTTGGTTTTTCAGCTTCTCGATAGTTTTCCTAACAATTTTTTTCAAAATGAGAAGTTGAAAATGGAATCGTTTAGGCGGGGATAACGAGTCAAGGGGACTGGTATACATGTTTCATATCGGCAGCCTTTATTTCCAGACATATTGTGAGATTAGCCCCTATACTTAATACACATATTATATAATAGATATAAAACATGTCTTGGCATTAATTGAGGGAAACCGATATGTTTTACAAAATTAGAACTTGCTTGTTACATGCTTATCGAGATCTTAATACCACCACCTGTATGGAGATTAGGACTTTAGAAAACCCGTTCCGTACATAATTCCATACTAAATAAATTCCTTAAGCGACATTATCCTTTAGGAGCCCATTTAGACCTTTTACCTTTTCATTTACTAAACCTTAATTACACACCGATTCAGCCTTGGCCTTTACTATTATATTTTTACCCGTGTGATGAAATCCAGTTCGTTATCGAGTTGTATATATGTCGAGTTGTATTTAGTCAGCCGAGTTGTAAAGTTGTGAATATCATAGTTGCATTTTTCAGTGTTTGATGTCTGGTAAAAAAAATCAGCAAAAAGACATAAAGAAGTTATCAGTTTATTATGTTCATTTGTAAATAACAGTCGATTGTGTAAATAGTTCATTTGTATTCAAGAGTCTGTATATTGGGTTGCTTAACTGGGTTTCATCCACCCGAGTCACTAAATATGCCTAATCCGCACCCAAACCTAAGCCTCAGCAAAACCCTTAGTCTGAGTCTTTATGCAAACGGTGGGTAATGGGTGGACATAAGACTGACTTGCAAGCATATTAAGTTGTAATTCATATTAGGTATTTTGAGGGCAGAGACATATACTGGCACATCTTCTGCTTGTCTAAATATTAAAGCGAGTGGAGTGTCGATAGTGTGAGGGGTATGAACATGTATGCCTTAACCGGAAACAAAGTACACTTGTCTGGGCAATTCTAAAGTTTTATTGTAGCATTAACTTTATTTGTGGGTTGTCAATCTAGAAAGTGAAGTTTGGGAAACTGGGTATGACCTTAAACCTTGCTAGTATTAATGGTGATAATTGATATACCTATGATGGAGGTTGATGTTTGCTTTAGTGTTTTGCTTGGGAGCAAGCAAAAGATAAGTGTAGGGATGTGATGTTCGGGTATTTTGTATATATATTAGTGTGTTAATTATGCAGTTTTATTGAATATATCGCTAGAACTTTGGTACTTCATACGTGCTTTTGTATTTCAGGTCATTGATTATTAAAGATGCTAAATTAGAGACTTGTAAGAGCATGGAATGAAGTCTCGGGAAGATCGAAGCCGTTACACAAGTGTTGGAAACAAAGAGAAACAAATTGGTTGAAATTCAGCTCCTAGAGTAAGCTACTCTGGGATCAGAGTAGCCTACTCCGATGACAAATTAGGTCAGAGTAAGGCAGTCAGATTTCAAAGTAAGGCAGCCAGATTTCAGAGTAAGGGATTTTCACCCAGAGTAAGCTACGCCAGGGGTCAGAGTGGCTTACACTGGGTCGCGAAATTCAGATTTAAAGCATGGGCCCAGCTGTTATATAAGCCATAAAACCCTAGATCGTAAAAGAGAGGATTCTAACCGTTTAGGGGACAGACTTTAGCCATTTTCAAAGCTCCATAACACCTCCAATCACTACAAAATCTATGTTTCATCATCCTGAATCAAGAATTGAAGATCATATGATGACCATGAGCGGCTAGATCCTTCGAGTCATACCCGGGATGTAGAGTATTGTATTTAACAGTTTTTCTCATGTATTAAGAACGAATGATTTGTAACCATCTTTGATTAATCTATAAGTATTGATGTCTGGTATTATTGTGCACTCAGTCGGTTTAGGTTTATTTCGATCAGAACGATTAGTTTGCCAGTTGCTATCATAATTGCTTATAGGATTGTTTTGACTTGTTTGAATATGATGAAGCATACGTTTGCCCTTAGTTGAGTCACACTGGCAGGGACCGTTTGATAACCAGTGCCGTGTGTTAGCGAGCGTGGATGCCTAAGGTTTATCTAGTTAGTCAATCTGAGTTGATCATTGATAGTTAATATGTTAAGTTGCATGAGATTGCTGTTAGTTTACTTACTTGAATTCCCGGGTGTGATTTGCTTGTTTTATTGATTGAATCCTTGATTACCTGTTTGTTTATTATTACAAATCATTTGCTAGTGTGATCAGCACTGTTAATTGAATTACTTCATAATGCTAGGAATCAGTTTCACTGCACACTGACCACATACTCCTCGTGGTTCGACACCCTACTTACCCTAGCTTGCTTAGGTGATTAGGACACTGATTTAATAATTTTTGTTAGATAGCAACAGTCTAACATCAACCACCACCACCCACCTCCGCCGCCACCAACCACCACCACCTGCTAGCGCCGCCGCTCACCACCGCCACCACCAACCATCGCTCCCGCCATCACCACCACCCACCATCGTCATCACCACCACCACCCACTATTAGCACCACCTGCCACCACCAACAATTGCTCCTGGCTCTGGCCCATCGCCACCACCTCCCACCACCATTACTACTCGCCGCCCATTGCTACCGCCGCCCACCACCACCATCCCACCGCCACTCACTACCATTTTTATTTTATTTCAGCTTTTTTAGCTTATCAGAAAATAAAGACTAATAATTCATTTTATTCCCACATGGTAACCAAACATGTCAATGAAATGGTAATTATCCATTTCATTACCTCGTCCATTCCATTACCTCATTCATTTAAGGATTTTCATCTATTATGTATGACTATATATTATTATAGGTTATTCAAAAATCATCTTGATGTAAACAAAGGTAACTAATGTTTATGTAATTAATTTATAATTAGGTTAGATTTTTTTTTTAACAGTGGAAATTTATAGAAACCAGCAAGAAGCTAGGAAAAAATTACAAAGAGATTTTGTTTGAATCAAAATAACACCGATTAGGCCAATCTAGATCATAAAACTTAGCCCTATTTCTATTCCAAAGAAGGCCAAAAACCTTGATTTCGTAAATTTTTGGGATAAACACCACCTTGTTGAATAATGCCATTACGGGTTTACCAAATAAACCACCAAACAATCACTGGAATCGCCTTTACCAACTTCTTTTTCTTATCTTGGAAAGGCCCCATCTCAGGAAATGGCAGGCCGATTACAGGGGAGTTTTACACCAAAGGCCAACATGCGTCCAAGCGTATCTAGCCACTTCACACATCAAAAATAAGTGGTTGGAAGAACTGGATGCTTGACCACAGTTGGGAGATTGAGTCGAGGGGATGATACACCAAGGCATCCATAGTCAGAATTTTGTTCGTTGAGGTTCTCCAAGCGAAGAAGTTTATATTCCGGTTATCCAAAATGTAAAATTTGTAGCTTCTAAAATTTTACCTTCAGTTCATCAAAGATAATAACGTTTATAAAAGGCAAATAACCAGGTTAGAAATCACTTTTATTTTATGGTATGACAGGATAATTGATAATTAGGGACTTGATTCATGTTTTAAGATGCATTTTAACTCGATAAGATTATCAGAGCTTAAGTTTACCTAGTATTATAATTTATATCCATTGCTTAATTTCATGAATTTTACCTAGCATTTGATGTTTCAGTTATCTATTCCTATTTCCCAACCAGCCGAAAACACGTGCTAGCAGGTCTAACCGGTCAAATTTCCTATTGATACAGATTTCTATCACCATAGTTTTCTTGTGGTCTGTTTCAAAAATTATCACCTACTTAAAAGTGAATGTAAAAAAAAGATTTCAACCGGTTGGAAAGTAACATTCAGGTTGCCAGAGATCAAACCCACGGACAAAGGGGGTCAACAATGAAACCAAAAGCAACAAATCACACACATTTTTTCCAAACACATGATTCGTTTACTACGGATCAAGGTAAATAATTTCAGCATGAACCGAAGCTCGCCTGAACCGCAGCAGTTCTTTGAGCAACTCCCACCCGCCATCTTGAGAAGCAGGCTTCACAGTCATCCTTTCAAGCATCGGTGAATTTGCAAGCAGAAAGCTAATAAAGTTCGTCTCTCTTGGAACCCCAAAAATACCAGCTATTTTTATAAACCGTAACTGTGTAAAAAAGCAGTTCTGATAGTCTTCTTCTTGCAAATTCTTTGCAGCCACTTTTGGTACTGGTTCTTCGTCTGGTCGGGCCTACACATGAATAACATTAATTAATAAAATCCCATCAACATTTGTTCACAATTTGCTTACCGTAGTGAACGGTTAGGTTTACAAGTTATACCCAAAACAGGCCGTGTAAAACCGGACCGTGAAATTTGAGTATATTTTAAGTTCTTAAGATATCTTATAAAAATCTAACTGTTAATACAACTACAGGTAACAATATGTTTTAATTAAACTAAATCTGGACAGATCTTAATTTAATTGAAGAACTGGTGTTGAAAAAATCAGTTCCAGTCGCCGAGTAATCGCTAATCGCTGGCTGCCGATGTGATTTCAACTAATCGACCCTATAAATAGGTAATCGGTCAAAGCCAATTAAAATCTTTTAAGCATTTGAAAAACTATCCTTATCTTTTAAGTATTTGAAAATTTATATATAAAATTTTGATATAAAAGTGAGTGCGTGTGTGTGTGTAAGTTTGAAAAATTACATATAAAAATTCCAATCCGATTAATCCCTATTAAACCCGCCTAACGTTAGTCAATACCCAACCCCCGACTAGCGCCTAGCGAGTTCTACAACACCTCAAATGCAGCCTACAATTAAGCCCATCCAAGGGCCTGACAAAACCCAAACCGTGAAACCAAACTGTCGGTTTGGTTTAATTTTGAAGTTTAAGGGTTCGCTTTTGGTTTCTTATAATCAAAAACCGTTACTAACAGTTTGGCTCATGGTTTGACCCAAAACCCCGTCTAAACCTGACACCATGAGCACACCAAAGCCTGGCCAGCTTCAGCTTGAGCTCGGGTTCAAAAACACTTAACAAGCAGAAATTTGAGCTCAAGCTCAGCTCAGATAAAGCTCTGGCCAGGGCTCAACAACCCAGCTTGTTTATTTTGAAATTTTGTATTTCTTGCACATATGGATAGATATAAAAGTTGGGTTTCTTGAATGGCCTACTAACTTGAGTGAGTGAGCAAGCTCGGCTTGGCTCGTTTTTCTGAACAACCTAAATGTTAGGTCAGGAATGTAAAATAAACTCACCAACAACTCGAGTTCCAAAAGGCAGGGTGAACTTCTAAGAATGCAAAGAGCTGCTAGACACTCATCCATTTCATTAAAATTGATACGCAGTGACAGATAATTCAGGTCCAGACACGCACTTGGCAACCTCCTTGGCACCATATCAGACGCCAAAAACTACACACAGCCAACAAAATAACAGATACTACTTTAACAGATATTGTAAACTATTAACTAGATATAGATATGGTAACCATGGGTATTGTAAATATGGGCATGGGTCAGATTCATCTTTAAAATTCATGGGTCCCTGAAAGTATCATTACTGTCATAGGTTTTTTGTTGTTTAATAATATCTTGCAGATTAAAAAACCATTTACATAATATTAAAAAAAGAACAAAAGGTGTTGGGTTGGCTAGGGGTGTCAACGAGCCAAGAGGCTCATGAGCAACTCAAGATTGGCAAACTAAATGCTCGAATCGAGCCAACTTACACAAGCTGGAGCCAAATCCTAAGAATAAGCTCATTTGAAGCTTGAGCTTCACTTATCGACCTTGAGTAGGCTCACAAGCCTAAATGAACCTATTATTTATATAATTTTTTTGGTATTAATGTTTAATTTTATTATTATACATAAAACTATGGTAAAACAACTATATACCTTATATTATGTCACAAAAAAACTATAATTATAAATATATCAAAACATAATTAGAAACTTACATAACTAAGTTGATAAATAAAAAGTTTGTAGACAAATAGTAAAACAAATTGAAATATTACTCACGAGCCGAGCTCGAGCTTTAGAATTAGAGTATGAAACAAGTTTATTATTTGTATAACTATTTTTACGATTTTAAATATAAAAGTACATCATATTTACTATTTTATATAAAATTGTGTTACAAACAATTAAATACCTTATTTTATGTTATAGTAAAAATTATTATTATATATATAACAAAAAAAATTATAAATGCATATAAAAAGATAACAAACAGATCGTAAAACGAGCCAATCCAAACCCAGCTCGAGCTTGAAAAAATTACTCATGAGCCAAGCTCAAGCTTTAAAACTAGAGCTCAAAACAAGCCCTCTCACAAGTTAAAGGAGCCAAGCTCGAGCTTAAACGAGCTCAGATTCGGCTTGGCTCATTTACACCCCTAGAATTGGACTGAATAAGCAAAGTGCAATATTAAAGAATACTAACAACTTTCTACCTTCAAAAAGAAGCTTTGAACCTCAAGTCTTTGAATACTTGGCAAAGAAGCAAAAAACTTGATCAACTTGCTTATAGTCCCAAGAGTCAACTCGTGATCATTCCCAATATTAACATACAAACCAATAGAAACCGTAGAAAGAACAAACGTATTCTCAAAATTAACATCTTCAAACACGCCTACAATGTCAAAGAATGTAAGTTTGGGAGCATGAATCTTTAAATGAGCAAATCCCTCAAAGTTCATCAAAGTCAACCTCTCGAGTAACGGACACTTATATATCAAATCCTCAAATACATCTTGATCCATTGTAATGTGTTGAAGGTCAAGACTGGTCAAAATCTTAAACCCATTAAAGGATAATGGCGGTTTCAACAAACAGTTAAACAGCTCAAGATGAGATAACTTGTCACACGAGTATAAACAAGATGGTAGCTTGTAGCGTTGACCTTTCCAAATCTCAAGTATGAATTCTTTGACAGAACCACGTGAAAGAAAAAGAATCCAACGGTCAATGTCGCAAACGCCTTGAAGATCACGGTGAGAAAGTTTGAATTTGTGGATTGGACCGTTATGAAGTAAGAGGACGTGGTCAATGATTTTAACCATTTTATTCTTGATTATTGTTGGGTCTTGGGAAGATACGAGAACCGATTGGTTATCAAATATGAGACTTGTGAGGTTGACCCATTTGTATCTCCATTTAGTTGATAATATGCATGTTCTTACTGCGTCTCTTAGTGTTAAAAGTGATAAAACTTTGTCTATAATATGGCCCGGTAAGGCGCTGATTCTATCAACCTCCATGTCCATTTGGCAAGGAACTTTCGGTTGTTCTCTTGTCTTCTGTAAAATAATTTTGGATAAGTGCACATTAAATTATATACTAAATAATAGAAATTTCATGTGAAACATTTTTAACTTTAGATCGATGAGTGTATAAGAAATGGCAAAGGAGAGAGGGGAGATGACAGTTGATTTCTATGACAAATTGAACTAATATCGACCATTTAGATAAAGTAAACATGTGAGCAAATTTAAGTTTTAGTGTGTGTTTGTGCTACATATTTGATCAGTGAGCATGAGATGATATATAATTAGAAAACACAAAAGAAGGATATAAACAAAGTAATGTACATGTCATGGTTATCAAAGGCACTAGTCACACTCAAAGCGCATAGGCCTTGCCTGAGCCTAGGGGCAAGACACAAAAAAAGTGAAGGCCTAAAAAAACGCACTTAAATTAAAATAAAATAAAATCTATTATGTATCAGAAAAGTAATACTATTCTTCATATAAAATAAAAAAAAACTAGTATATAACATTTGATGTCATCTAATTCGTACCAAAAGCTCAAAAGGAGTCAGATTCAAATGTAATTCCAAAACTTAAATAACAAAATGTTCAAAGTAATATATTGTAAATGTTCAAATGATCATTGTCGTCAACTTCAAGAAGCAAGGGCCTAGGAACTAGAAGCACGTATATTCGGCCTCACCTGAAAAATGGGCCTAGCCACAAGAAGCGAGGGCTTTTAAAAACTATGGTACATGTAAAGGAGCCTAGTGTAAAGTATAATCTTACATTATTTTTCATGCTGGGCTATCAAGGATGAATGTTTAACAAAAGAATGTGAGGATTTGATAGTAACCAAAAAAGAAAAATTAATAATCAGAAAAAGATAAGGGTTTTAAGACATCATCCTTCTCCAAAAAATTTGCATATCTCTCTGCAATGATGTCTCTAGCCTAATTGTAGAACAATATCAATCAAATAAAAGTTGCAGTATCAAAGGTATTCTACATATACTAGAGTAGAGTATATAAATAAAAGAATTGAAGTCTAGGTCAAAAGCAGCTTACCATATTACTCATGAATTGAAGCTGATTATGAATTTGCAAGGAGACTGTGGAATCATCCTTTAATCAGTTTCAGTCATTCTCCACGGGCTAATATTTGATCTACAGAACAATTCATAAATAACTTGAAGCGCAAATGAACACATAAATCGCAGTATTGATGTTCGAATTGTTAAAAAATTTAGACCAAAACCCTAGAATAGAAAATGATATGAATGCGTCGCATTGGTTGAAATTACATAAAAACTTAGGGCTAAAATGTAACGAAATTGAAGAAAGAATAAAAAGGAACAAGTGCCTGCCGGAAATTGAGAAATTGACGCCGGAATGGTGAATTCTAGAGGATGAAATAACAATAATAATAATAATAATAATAATAATAATAAGAATAATATTGTGAGGGATGGCGTTAGAGGTGCACAAATCGGTTTTTTTAAAAAAACCGGTTCGGTTATTAACCGGACCGGTTTTTTTTTGCCCGGAAAAAAACCGGTTCGGTTAATAACCGGTTTTTGTCTGTCAAAACCCTAACCGGTCTAACCGGTTAGGCCCGGTTTAGAAACCGGTTAGAACCGGTTAATAAACCGGTTTTTTTATTAACCGGTTTTTTAATAACCGGTTTTTAGGTTAACCGGTTTTTTTTTTTTTTTTTTTTTTTAAAATAACCATTATTTTTTCACAGTATAAACAAACCGGTAACTACAAGGCAAACCGGTAACTACAAGGCAAAACGGACTGACCGAAGCCATTCTTTGCTTTCGTTGTTAGGGTTCTTTGCTTGGAAGATGAGTATGAGTGTGTGTTGGTGAATGTGTTTTCAACAAACCAAAGATTAAAAACACATAACTTTCATTTATAGTTTTTACATTAAAAATACAAACATTAAATCGTTATCGCATATTCGTAACTCAAAAATACAAACATTAAAGAATGCTTAGACACGATTACATGAACAACTTGCTGTTTCTTACTCATTATTTGCCTCCATGTTTGCTGTTTCTTTAACTAATTTTCTTCGCTACCCGATCCCGAGCTATTCCTTAGGTAATCGTCGTACGCGGCTTCTTCATCGGTCATTGGTTGAGTGTGTCCTTCATTGACCTCGTCTTCATACAAGCCCGCCTCATACTCCATTTCCCCCTCGAGTGAGCGTTGATGTTGTGCCCTATCTAAAGAGTCCAAGTAATCCTTGTAGCAAATCGACATCTCTATAGCTGGTGGAGTGAGTCGAGTCCTCCTAATCGATATAACCCTGCCAGAAACAGAAAAAGCAGACTCCGAAGCTACCGTGGAAGCTTGGACCGTTAGTAAATCTTTGGCCATGGCGGCGAGGATCGGAAACTCATCCTCCTTACCTCTCCACCAAGCCAGCAAATCAAGACTTCTAAATTCATCCGGAGTCATGTGTTTCACAAAGTTGGTACCACCATACCTTCCAAGTTCACTGCTTGGGGTGTTTACCTTTTGACGTTTACCGGCGTCTTCCCAAATCATGTAGTACATCCCCATTTCAAGGTCGATTTAGGATTGGGATTGGGCAACAGCTCTTAACGAGTCATGAATTTGGGAAGATGACTCGTATTTTGTAAGGTAAACATCATACATGTTTGACAAGGTGGTGTTGAAAGCATTCTTTAAAGTTTGGCTATAATAGGGGTTTTGATCGTCGTTTAACTCTAGCTCATCACAAATTTTTTCTATTAAAGCTTCAACACCACCAACATTGATGCAAGGGTTTAACGCAGCAGCACATGTCAAAACAGCGGGTAGTTCTTGAAAATATTTTCTAAATTTTTCTTTCATTTTTACACCCATATCAAAATAAGGTGCACCCCTACAATGAAGTTCACTCAACTTTGTGCACATGACAGCAATTTTTGGTAAAGCAATGAGGCTTGTTGGATAGTAAACCCCGGATAAACTAGTTGTGCAAGATTTAAAAATTTGAAGGACCTCCGTAACGATCTCAATCAATAACCAGTTTCTAGGATCGTACGGTGCACATTTACCCCTACTTGACAAAATTTGATGAAACGCAATTAATGATTCTTTTTGTTGGATGGCTTTCTCAAACATATTACAAGTCGAGTTCCATCTTGTTGGACAATCCCAATTTGGCCCCAACCATTGACAATTAGCTTCTACACAAAATTTTTTGTATCTTGAAAATGTTTTATTGTTGCTAAAAACATCTCGTAACATTCTTTTAAAATTGTTTCTTTGCGTTTCGATCACGTTTAACCCATCTTGCACGGCCAAGTTGATAATATGTGCAATGCATCGGCTATGAAAAAACGCTCCATCACAAATAGGTTTATACATTAATTTTAAATGGCCAACCGCGGCCGTATTGTTGGACGCGTTATCAAACGAAATTGAAAAGATTTTATGTTCAATCTTGTATTGTCGAATGACTTTATCCAAGATTTTAAAAATATTTCTACCCGTGTGCGGGTAATTAAACAATTGAAACGCAACGGTTCGTTTCATCATTTGCCACGACTCGGGGTCGACCCAATGAGCCGTCACACAAATGTATGAGTCGGGCGAACCATGAGGTACCGACCACACATCCGTTGTTAAGTTTACACCAGTTTGTAAGTTTGAAAAGTATGAAATTAGTTCGGATTTAGCGTTTTTCCATGCTTTAAGACAATCTCTTCTAAGGGTCGAACTACTTACGTGTTGGTAGCGTGGTTGAACATACTTTTGCATCATCTCCGTGAATTGAGGGTTGTCGAAGTGGTTGAAAGGAAGTGTTTGTTGAATCACAAAGTTTGAAAACTTTTGACGTACCGCTTCAAGGTCGTACGTAAACACCGCTCCTTGATTCGTCATCTCCGGCTGCGAACTACTTCCCGATTCGTACTTCAAGGCCTTGCAAAAGGGCCTTTGTACATGCGCTTTTAAAGTGGAGTTTGCATCTTTGCCATAAAACTTCAAACAATGTTTGCATCGAGCTTTTTGGCTACCGTTAGACATTTCGCATAGGTCGAAATGTTGCCAAACATCATGGTTTCGTTTCGTGGGGATGACTCGAACGACCGTTTCTCCCGTGTTCGAGGCACCCATGTTGACGGATGAAGCAGCACTTTGGGAGGCCATGATAATCGACTACGAAATAAGAGCGTATGGAGTGGTAATGTGGTATAATTGAGCGTGAGATAACAAAATAATCGCGTATGAAATAAACGTTTAGAGCGTTTGGAGTTGTATAATCGAGTGTGATCTAACCAATACCCAACCTAAACTATATATAGATGTTTGTGGGGGTAAAATGGTAAAAAAAAAAAAAAAAACGGTAAAAAAAAACGGCCATATAGCCGTTATACAACGGTCAAAAACCGGTTTTTAACCGGTTAACCGGTTATGGAGAAACCGGTTAACCGGTTTTTCCACAACGGTCAAAAACCGGTTTTTTTATAAACCGGTTAACCGGTTTTTCCATAACCGGTTATTAAAAAAAACCGGTTTTTTCATTAACCGGTTTGTTAACCGGTTTTGGATCTAAAACTTGTAACCGAAATACGAACCGGCGGTTTGTAAACCGGTCAAACCGGTTTTTAAAAAACCGGTTTTCGTAAAAACCGGTTTCCGGTTTAAACCGGCAAACCGGTTACCAAACCGGTTTTTTTGACCATCTCTGGATGGCATGCAGCTTTGGAAGGTACGTTGGTGGGACCCGATGTGTTAAACACGATAATGACTCCTCCTTTTATTTCTATGGTGGGTGAAAATGGCACGGACCGAATATTCATTCATTAAATAATATCAAGGAACATTAAAAAAAGAACAAAATCATTTTTTTATTATTATTATCCCATCCCCTCTTTTCAAACCAAAAATTACACTAAAATTCATTTTATTTTCTCTCTCTATTTCAATTAAATAATACTTATTATACCTTTTATCATTAACTTTTCTCTTTCCTTCACTTACAACCACTTTCAAAATATATTAAAAAATTATAGGAAATGAACAGTAACTTTTCAAATATACAGAAAAATCACTATTTTTTCTAAAATTTAAAACCTCTCCACTCGCAACACCCTAAATTACTCTCAAAATTATAATAACACCCCTCACATAATATAAAGGGTTGGATGAGAATGCTCTTATTATTATTATTAAAATTAAATTTTGTGGCATCTCCTTATGGTCTATCCATATTTTACATTTGAGTACATTTGAGTTAATAGCCATTTTCGTCCCTATGGTTTGCTACTTTCGCCACTTCAGTCCAAAGTTTGAAATTTTGTCAATTTAGTCCTTATAGTTTTAAACATTAGCCAATTACGTCCTCTCGTCTAATGGCATCCAACTATGCCGTTAGTTTAAGGGGTATTTTTGTCTTTCCCCTGTTTATGTTTAGTTAATGGTCAGTTTCGTCCCTGTGGTTTGATACTTTTGCTACTTCAGTCCAAAGTTTGAAATTTATCAATTTTATGTTTAATTTATTCAGTTTTTTTTTTTTGCGACTTTTACTACTTCAGTCCATGATGGAATTCATTGGTAAAGTGGTCAGGGTAATTCCTCAAAACCAAACTATACCGTAAAAAATAAAATCGTTTCTCTGACTAATGCATAATAGTTATGTCACACCCCGAAAATCTTATCTTAGCAGCGGAAGATTTAACTAAGTTAATTTCGGGTAATGACAGATGCCGATAGCCAAATCACGAAACAGAACGCTTAAATATATTAAAATGCTTGTTTATTCATCAGAGTGCACATGTCATATTTTACATAGTTTATTATTATTACAAGCCAACAAGTTCCACATCATCAAAACACTCACGTTCTCGGTTCCATCCCATCCATCCCTCGCGATGCCTCCATAGTTCTCATTTACCTTAAAAGTATGTTAAAATAATTTTGTCAACACGAATGTTGGTGAGTTTCTTAATTAAAACCGGGATGTAACAGTTCTCGACTTTACATCCATTTAGTCATCATTCTTAACAATGATAATTTTTCCATCATTCACCATTCTTTTCAATGGGAATTTAATTTCCATCCTTTTCCAAACATAGCAATATATTTCTTAAACAAAACATGTTAGTTGTAAACAAGTAAAAAGTACAACACATGTATGACTATTAATATGATAAACCTGATGCATACCAAAATCAAAATATTCCCACATTTTCAACCAGAGCGACTGGAAGAGTTTTTAGGCCCTTTCTCTCTAGGTTAACGGTTTTTCCTTTCATAATGACTCATCTCATTTAACACAATTTGTAAAATATATAGCCCTTTCTTTACATACTTTTCCCCCAAAAACATTTATAAATCATTAAAACGAGGGGATTTACGAGAAGACTCACTGTTAAATCGGTTGTTCCAAAACGTCTCGTGTCCTAATCATATGGTACACAATTAATAATTCGTTCATATTTTTAAATCATTTGCTCAACTTAAAATATTTCACACATTTTATTTCTTAAAAATGTCATCTTTTGTTTGTGTGTTTAGTTTTAACGACACATTGGCCATTTCGATCAAGTCCAACCCTATATGATCACTCAACACACACAAGGTCTCTAAACTTACAAACTTACTCCCAAATATTACTAACACGTTGCATGCATTAATATTCCATATAGCAAATAAACAAGTAATAATATAGTATTATATTATTTAATATTGTTTACTATAATCTAATAATGTTAAGTTTTATAAATTTATATTTTAGTTGCTGGAATATTTACCATTTTATATCTTTATACTTATTATACTTTAAAAAAATCATTTTCCGGTTTGGTCGGTTTTTCGTTAATCGGCGAACCGGTTAACTTTTCTTGTAAAAATTTAGTTTTTAATTGCATTTAAATATTTTAAGTGTGAAAATATAAAATTTTTATAAGTTATTTTATTAAAATAGTTCATTCCTTATTTTAGTTATTAATTTCACAAAACTAGTAATTTTGACTTTTTCGGGTCGGTTTTCGCGACACGAATCGTCATAGACCAAGTTATTCTATCTTGGCCTTAATATATACATTTACTTATGTAAGGTATATATATTATTTGGGTTTAGGGGCTGTTCTAAAGTTTTCCCCAAAACCGTTGTCGGTTTGCGTTAAAAGTTGCATTTTTCGACCGTTAAAGCTACTGACAAGCAATTTAAGCCATATTAAACACACCAAACACTTTGTACATATATTTCTAACATACTAAATAAACCAAATTTCCAGATTTTAAGTTGTAATCCATCATATCTCTTTAACTCATATGATGCCAAAATTTAGCTTTTACATATTCTTTTTACTACACTAAATCCAACATAGAACATGCATATTCTTTTATTCATGTAATGTCATATGTCTTTATTCTCCTAATCATTTTATCAATCACTTTTCATGCATGTTATGATATCACAAAACTTTTTAATTTTTCACCATACACCAACATTCAAGTTTATGAGGCTAACCTGTAATCCTAAACATCAATACTTAGCATATAACAACCTAGTTGTTTTTAGTCTATTTATCACATTCAGTCATTCTAACTAGCTAATATATTGTCCTACTTACTATTAGCATGATCAACATTTTTTTTAAAACAACCATATCCACTATGTCATTCAATAAAGTTTCCTTATTTAGCAAGTTGTCTAATACTTTCCAACATTGTTATTTTTAGTTTTTCAACATGATTAATATCTAACATGGACATATTTTATCAAGACATCAAGTTTCATTTATTTCTCATTCCATCATACTAACAATAAATTTCAAAGTAATCATATGCATAACATCATTATTATTCAATCATATGTATGATATTAATATCCTATATCCGTTTTCAACAATAATCTTTATCCATGTCTTTCTTTTTATGCATGCATGTATATATACATCCAAAATATTTCAAGAACCAATCTAAGCATCGTAATCACATATTCATGTGTGTATGCATGCATGCATGTGGGTTTTGGGTTCTCACACATACACACACATACTCACGGCACCCACACCCACACCCACATTCAAAACCAACTTTTCTTTTCACCATATTTACAATCTAGCTTGGATTACAATGTGTGAAACATTTAAGTAACAAAACATCTAAAAATTAAAGCTTAACAAGTATTTTACCTTGGTTTTTGGGTGAGATAATAAAGAAAAGAAAAGATGAATCTTGAGCTTCCTAGACCCTTAATAAGCTTCCTAGTCTCCTTATGATCCTTTTTCAACCCTTAGAGTTATTTTAAACCTTAGAGAGATGAGATGAAAATGATAATGAAAGTGTAAGGTGAAGTGTGGGTGGGGGTTGGGGTGGGGGTGGCCGCGGTTGGGAGGTGGTGGTAGGGAGGAGGGTGTTTGATATTTGGTTTAGTGGTAAGGTGAGATGGTGGTGTTCTTATGTTTTAGAAAACTCCATGGATTATTGTTCTAAAGAAATCAAGAATGGAAGATGAAGGATTTTGATGAAGATGGTTCTGTTTTTATGGAGAAAAGAAGAAAGAGGTAGAGTGTTAAGTAAGACATGTAGGTTGTACAAGTGGTAATTGGATGTTCTCTTAGATTTAGTTGGCAATATGGATGTTTTTACAACACAACATTATAGGGTAATCATTAAATTGCATGCAATTGGGTTGGGGGAAGGAAGAGGGGCCGGATCTTTGGGGGATTTGGAAAGGGGTTTGGTGGATTTTGGGTATTATAAACAAGGTCTTTAATTTACTACTTTAACGCTTGGCACAATTTAACTAATCAAACGAGTTCCGTTTTCAATAATTTTTGTCAGACTTTATCCGATTTTGGATTCCTGAGAAACGAGCCTAAGAACATAATTTTTGGTGAACTAGGGTTTCGGGTCCATACAGTGTCCGCTACCGGCTCTTAACTGCAAACTTTCTGTTTTTCGCGCAATGAAAAGTTCTAAAAATAAGTTTTTCACCCATGTCTACTATTTTTACTAAGAATATAATTTTTCGGGTCATTCCCGACTGTTTTGGATTTTTCAACTTTCCCGGAGTATTGCCAGTGTTCGTTATGCGCAGTGTCCGCTACGCGACAAATTTAAACTTTTTGAATGTAACTAAATATAACACACATATTTTTGAAGAATTTGGAATAAAATATTATTATTTTATTTATTACAATATTTTATTCACTGCTACATTAACCGCGGTTTAAGGCTAATTTTTCCGGGGTTTCACAAGTTAGGGTTTAGAAATTAATATATTGTTGCAAACATCTGGATCGAAATCAACATCAGGAGGTCGAATATCCCGCATTTTCATGTTTGCTCAAGAAATCGATGCGCTAAATCGCATGTGTGTTCTTCAAATCGTGGTATTGTTTTTGAATTCGTCGAATTCAACCCTAGAATTGTAGTCGATATGAAGAATTCAAGAATAACACCACGATTTGAAGAACACACATGCGATCTAGTGTATAGATTTCTTGAGCAAGCATGGAAATGCGGGATATTCGACCTCCTGATGTGATTTCGACCAAGATGTTTGCTACAATATGTTAATCTCTAAACCGTAACTATTATGCATTAACCAAAGAAACGATTTTAGTTTGATCGGTATAATACGGTTTTAGGGAATTACCTTGACCACTTTACCAATGAATTCCACCATGGGGGAGAGTTTAGAAAATGTCTAGAAACTAAATACGAGGGGGATATGATTATTGTTATCGACAGAGTAAACGTAAACCTGTTTTGGTCGATGCTCGATGGTTTTGGGCTTGGATTATGCTCTTAAGGGCTATAGACAAAAATAAAGAAAAAATAAAAAAAAAAGAAAAAGAAAAAAACTGAATAAATTAAACATAAAATTGAAAAATTTTCAAATTTTGGACTGAAGTAGCAAAAGTATCAAACCACATGGATGAAACTGACTATTAACTAAACATAAACAGGAGAAAGACAAAAATACCCCTTAAACTAACGGCATAGTTGGATGCCGTTAGACGAGAGGACGTAATTGGCTAATGCTTAAAACTATAAGGACTAAATTGACAAAATTTCAAACTTTGGACTGAAGTGACGAAAGTAGCAAACCACAGGGACGAAAATGGACATTAACTATTTACGTTTCATACCTATGTTTCATAAGTTTCCGATATCGTCTTCATATATCAGACTATCACGAATTTAGTCCCTAGCAGATGTGGGATCTCAGACGGGAAGAGAAGTATTCGTCGAGGTCAGTTAGGAGGATGATGGATCCGCCACATACATAATGTAGCAAGAGGGCTGTGGGTTGGTACTAGAGTTTGATCTTGGGGCAGACGATGAGATTGTTGTCAACTGATATTTGTTTCTATGCATTCGATTATGTGCACTATATGCATAGAATGAACACGGTTTGTTCATGTTCAAATCATGTATCAATGAAAATATAAGAAAGCTTAACACTCTCGTTTTTGTTTTAAATAAATAGTAAAATTTAAAATTTCTTAGTAGCAGACTCTCCCGATGTTAAATTAATAAATTATTAAATTATTTACAAAAGTGATTTGTTATATTAACCAATTTGTCTTCCAGGAATCTAAATGTATCATGTTTATCATGCAATCTCGTTCTTTATCTCTAATTTCCATCGTGTTCCTTACAGCATCGTAAAACCACATGGTAAATCAATACCATATATTATTCCATGGTTAAGCCCTTTGAGTTCTAACATTACATGAGATATGATGCGCAACTAGTGATTTTTTTGTATAAGATCAGATACTGAAAGATCACGTACAGCCTGCTCTAGGAAGTTTTTTCATTATAGATTCTAATTAAAAATAAAAAAGCCTTTCATTTTTTAAGAAATTTTAAAGAAGTATGTGAGAAAATCAATTGCTACTCCTACCATACCAATTGTTAGAGCATGCACCATCTCTTCAACACTAGACTATCAACTACTTATCACTCCTTTGATGCATCTATTGATGAGTAAGTGCTGAACAACGGTCCAAGTAATGTTGTCTTCTATTGTGAATTCATTGTGTTTGTAAGACTTCTTGTTAAAAATCTCAAAGACATATCACATCTAGACAAATAGAAGCAGGTCAACCATCAAGTCTAACTTTGATAAGTCCATCAAATGATAAACATTCAAAGGAATTTAAAGAATTTGTGAGAAAGTGTATAACTAATAAAAATGAATTTTAGAGTTATGGTATCATCAATTTGGTGGAGATTGGATCAATATGTTTGGAACTCATGATATGAAATTTTAGTTGTTTGTTACTAGTGGTCGTAGTTATGTCTGAAAGTCTATACTTATGTTGATATGTTTTTGAAGTTTCTACCAATGAGTTTGTTACTAATAATGTTCAGTAGAAAGAGTTAACGTTGGAATAGATTTATTATTGTTGCTGCTAAAGGCAACTTGTGTCACTACTATGGATGAGTTACCACACATACGAAAGACTTGTTTCTACTAACACAAGTTGCTACTAAGAGCAACTTGTTAACGACAAAAGTTATAAGTTGGAGCTGTTACTGATGTCTAACTTACTACTATTATACCAATCAAAAGCAATTTGATACTAATGAAGTTGTTATAATTGAGGAAGCTACAAGTGGTTGTTAAGGTATATTCTAACGGTGTCAACAATGGTAAACAAGAAATGTGTTCGATATAATCAAAAAAGAAAAACATGTCATTTTTCTAGCCCACAAGCTACACATAATCAAAAGACAAGCAAACGAAATTTAACATCCACGACACACCATATCAAGACTATACAACTATTTCTTATCTTGGATAGATTACTTGAAATTATCTTAAATATATATGAACATCAATCAATCAATCAATCAATCATGCCCAGTAAAATCCCACCGACAGCAAAGCTATAAGTAGGGTATGGGGAGGGTGGGATGTAGGCACACCGTACCTCTATCCAAAGGAATAAAGAGGTGGCTTCCAGAGAGACACACCATATTAAGATTATACAACTATTTCTTATCTTGGATAGATTACTTGAAATTATCTTAAATATATATGAACGAAACCTTTAAAAACTCTATGGTTGCTCCCCCAGATGAAGTCGATAGATTGTTTTATTTGCAAATGAAGGTTTTCCATGCATTTGACCCGAATTTACGGGTATGGGTCTCATCAAACCCAGATAACCCTTAAACGGGTTATAGCATCTAATTAAATTAAAAATTAATCTCACCAAATATTAGATATAGAAATCCTTTAAAATAGTAATATGATAAAAATTAATATCCAATTTAAAAAAAAAATATTATTTACAATGAAAAAACAATTTTATAGTAAAAAAAATAAACGAATCACAGATCTAACCAAACCTAGATAGCTTTTAAACCGGGTTATAAATGCAGTATTAACTTTCCCTCTATCGTTGAAAGATGGCGGGAATTATTGGCGCCATCACACGCTCTCTCCCATTCCCATTCGCGGCCACTTATAAACCCTTTCGATCATCCAAATCATTTGCTTCAGCAATGGCAACCCCAAAGCTTCAGAAAGTAGACTCCGATCTTTTAAAAGTCAAAAGGTTATCGGAGAAAGCCGTTTTGCCGTTCCATCGAAACTAAAGTGCCTGCCAGGGGTAAAGCACTGATTTAAGCATTGCAGTGCCCCAAGGAACTTATGCTCTAATTGGTTGGTAATCTTTTTCTAATCAGTTTCCCTTAAATGGTAACAATTTGTAATACTTGCAGCTCCAAGGTCTGGTCTGGCATGGAAGCGCTCGATTGATGTCGGTGCGGGTGTGATCGACGCCGATTACAAGGGACCGGTTGGGGTGATACTGACAGTTGATTATTGAGAAGATTATTACTCCTCAAGTTGTTGAGGTTGATGATCTGGATTCTACTGTTAGAGGTGCAGGTGGGTTCGGATCAACCGGTGTTTGATTATCTGACTTTTTATTTTACCACTTGATGCGGTCATTTGAGAGTATAAGTTAGCCTATATTGATGAAACATTTTGTCCAAACAGTTGGTGGGCCGGTTTCTTGTTTTATTAAGGATATTAGAAACTCTTGTAGCTATAAGCTTGTGATATGAGAAATCAATGATAGCTTCTATCAAATATGAATTTATAGACCAAAGATTTATGGGTAAAATATTAATTCTTTTTCCATGACACAGGAGTTTCGTACTTTCGTTTAATATTTTTTTTTCGAATTAGAGTGTCAATTCAGTTCATAACATCATCAAGGTTCTAATCAATTTAAATAAACACATAACTGTATAGCGTTTACCTTACTCCAGTCACGGGAATCGTGTTTTAAGTTGACATTTTAGCATGTTGAGAGCACTCCCTAACTCAGCACAATCGTTGCGTGAATCTTTGCCTTGTGCTGTCCATGGATGACTTCACAACCATAATTATGTCATCCAAGTTTCTGTCGTTTCCTTGGATGGACCTTGATTCCTCCGGTCCTGGTTCTATGTGGAGACTCTTATCGACCCATGTTCTCATCACCACCTGCAATGCTTGCTGCTACGATCTGTTCAGTCATCGCTCTTCTAGTATGATGTGTTTTGTGACAATTGAAACCACCTCTAGTTATTTTGAACAACCTAAGAACTCCCAAAGAAGTATTCATAACTTTTGACGTCTCAATAGATCCCATGGAGACGCTTAGATATTTTTCGAATACCCTTTGGTTCAAGGGTGTTTGACACTTTTAAGAATCCCTAAGCTTTTTCATTGCATGCGGGCCTAAGAAAAAAAATAAAGAATTTTGGTGATATTTAGAAAAACAATTTTCATTCAAAGACAAAAACATGAGGATAATACTGACTTAAACTGATAAAATTCTTCGATTTCGCCACTTCTTTGATTATTGTTAGTCGATCATTGCAGGCTCAAATGAAGGTCAAGTGTCCCTTCTGTCACCTATCAGGCCATTCTGTGTAGAGTTTCTGATATTTACAAAAAATATCAAATAATTTGCAACAAAAAGGTTCCATTGCCAGGAATCGAACCCGGGTCTCCTGGGTGAAAGCCAGATATCCTAATCGCTAGACGACAATGGAATTTGATATACCTTCTGCAACTGGTATTTCATATCTATTACCCTACTTTCGTTGAATATAATTTTTCAACTATTCCAGTATCATTCATATGGATAAAGTAAGAAAAAAACACCATAAAACTGGTCTCTATGGAGCAAATATGACTGCTTATATTATTATAGGCATAGACATGCATGAGACTACTTTAAATAAAAGTTGATCTTACTTATTTCTTTTTCATTTTAGCTATATTCATAGCGAGGTTATACTAACTCTTGTTCTTATTTGACATCAACTATTGGTCAGTTTGAATGCTTAATATGGAGAAGCATTATCATCTTCCATGAATGCATATTGGGTTGTGTCTAGAGTACGTTGGCTTGTCGTTGTCTTGAATAAACTATGTATCTACCTTAATCTATACTATATATAATGTATGAGAGAATGACAAATTAAGACACCTTGGTTTTAAGGGTTTTACAATATATGTAAAAAACGATACAACCTTCAATGCATCTAGGATAAGGGCAAACTTGTCCAATAAAAATGTAAATACGGTTACTAAACAATAGTTTACAACATTGGCCCTTCACTTTGCCTAACTTTTGTAAATTTTAAAAATAGTTACAACTATGACCCTTAATCTTTCACTAATATGTGATTTTTATTTCACTTTTAACCAAACTTTCCCCACTATTTTTAAGCGTTAATAACTTTTTCATATGTTAATATTTTTTTAAAGAAACTGTGCCAAAAAAACGAGCATATTTTCCTCTTTAATTTGAGTATGATATTGCTATAATTTTTTTTCAGTCAAAAAAATAACATTTTATTTAAGGGTGTTTGCGGTCTGGTTTTGATGGCTTGTAAACTAAACCATGGGCCAAACCGTTAGTAATGGGTTTTCGTTGTCGAAAATTGAAACCGAAACTTTGAAGATTGAAATGACCGGGCAAAAGTTAATGAAAAAATTCAACCGTGAAACCAAACCAATGGCCGGTTTAAATAGTTTTACGGTTTCAAGCCAAACAATGAGTACCATAAACTTGTTATGTGATTATCAAGTCTATGTTTCCCACTGCATCACACGGGTACCCATCTAGTGTTATTAACATTAAAAAGATGTTTAAGGTTGTCTACTTTTAATTTGTTCCCTTTTCAATTATGTATATACTCAATTCACGGATGAAACTAGTATATACAATTTATTTACATAAGCTTTTGGTTAAACTTGAACTTGATTATCAATTCGATAAAAGAATAAATTATTTGTAGGAAAACAAGTGTGAGTAAACTTTAAAATGATCCTACTTTATAGCCAGTTTAATTCAGTCATCATTATGTGATATATTCAAGATGCACTTAAAATGTTTATGTGACACATGATAGAATCATAGAACGACATGGTTTCTTGAGCACATAGGTAACCATTCATGGTCTTAATTAGGAAGACATTTTTAAAATTTTTTTTAAAGGCCAATTTTATAAAATAAAATAAAAGGACCACTTACAAGAAGTAAGGAACCCCAGTATAAAGAAAACAAAAGAGACAAACACCAAACAACTAACTCAACAAGAAAATTGAAAAGGAAAGTTCACGAAATTGAAGCAACACTACTTCTCCCACTCTAGACCTAGTCTCTTATTTCGGTTACTTACCCAAAGGAATGACATGGCCTTAATGTCATTTAATAATTTCGCCCTTGAGAATGCCTTATTATTGAATAACATATTGTTTCTCGTTAACCATATCAACCAACAAGTTACTAATACAATCGCTTGAATTGTCTCGCATTCCATCTTATTCTCCTTGTATATTGTTGGATATTTTATTATTTCCTGTACAGAAGCAAAGTAATTATTCCCCGACAGCTTCACTCATTCAAGAATAATAGACCAGATCCAACGCGTTACCTCACACCGAACCATCAAATGCAAAGACTATTTTGTCGCTACACCACACAACACATTTATTTGTTTCTCATAACCACGCCTCTTGCCATAAGCGCTTCTTTTGTAGCCACCCGATCCATTAAAAGTCTCCAAACAAAACAATTAACTTTTATTGGAATGCTTTTCAACCAGTAATTTCCTTCAACTACCTGATTTTGTGCATTATCCAGCTCCCACCTTAATGTTTTTACAACAATTCACAAGCCGAACCACCAACGTCCTTCCAAAGCCGACAATCGGGCTGGTTTAACACAACCACACTCGACAGTAAAGTAGCACAACCCAACAGCTCTTGTTTAACTTGTGCAGCCCTTATGGGCCTGACCCATCTCCAAGTCCATTTTATTTCCTCCCCAACCACCTCATAACGGTCTTGAACCATCACCTCTTTTTTTTTTTTTTTTCTCTCTTTCAAACAAAAAGGGGAACAAATCTTTCAATAGACTATTACCTATCCACACATCAATCCAAAATTTTGTCTTATCACCCCTGCCCATTTGAATTTTTAGTCTATTCTAAGTTAACAAGTTCACTTCATTTCCATCAACCCCCATTTTATTAATATTTCTCCATGTTCCCCCAATAGATTCCTTAAGAGGAATAATTAACCATTTATGTGTACTAGTGTGAATTGTTGTGATGATTTTAACCCACATGGAAGAGTTGCAATTTTTATACCTTATTCACCATTTTGCTAATAGTGCTAAATTAGTTGCTTTCAAACTCCCCACACCAATCCTCTCCTTTGTTGGGACTTTAAAAATAGAGAAATAATATACCCCAAACTTCCTAAAACCAATTTCACAAAAGTGAGTCTCCCACCAAAAGATAAAACTTTGGCCTTCCACTTGGATAATTTCAAGTCAAACTTGTCTAAAAGTGGGTCCTAATTCTTTATGTGATTCATGTTGGCTCCAATCAGTAAACCCAAATATGCAAACGGTAATTTACTTGCCACGGACGCCATTTCTCGCACCGCATTTATCTTCACCTTCACTCCATACAAGGTGCTTTTGTGCAAATTAAATTTAAACCAGATACCATGTTAAAACATCTAGGATACGATTCAAATTACTAAATTATTATCGCACCATTCCCCAAGAAATACCGCATCATCCGCGTAAAATAAATGTGAAACAAGAGGACCATTTTGCGGTGTTTGTATACATTTATAAAGACCTTCCAAGCACGCCAAATGCATGGCCACATTCAATTCTTCCATAGCTATGATGAAAAGGAAAGGTGACAACGCGTCACCTTGTCTCACTCCCCTTTTATATCAAATTCAGCAGTCGGTGTCCCATTTATTAATATTGAAGATCTATCTTATGCAAACGTACCTTTAACCCATCGCCTCCATCTTTCCGGGAACATCATTTGTGACATCATAGAGTCTAGAAATCTCCAACTAACCGAATCAAACGCCTTATCAATGCCCACTTTGAACACCATCAATATTTTATTTGCTTTTTTGCACCAAGACACGATCTCGTTCAAAATAAGTGCCCCTTCAGTTATGTTCCTTCCCGACACGTACGTCGATTGTTCTTCACCTATGATTGACCCGATAACATTTTTCATACGATTTGCCAACACTTTCGAGATTATTCTAGGGATACACCCGATTAGATTTATCGGCCTATAGTCTTCAATTCTTTGTGGGTCATCGACCTTAGGTAAGAGCGAAATGAAACTAGAATTGCAGCCATTACTTATTGTTGCATGCGTGTAATAGTGATTAAGAATACCCTCCGCATCACGTTCAAGCAGTGCCCAAAATTTCCTTATGAATTTGAACGTAAATCCATCCGGTCCCGGGGCCTTTTCACCTCCACAATCCCAAACAGCACGTTTAATTTCCTCCTTAGTAAATGGTTTTACAATGTTTTCCGTCTCTGTAATCGAAAGTCTTGCTAACCCCCTATTGAATAAAATCGGCCTCTCCTTATTAGGGTCTGAAAATTTTGCTACAAAAATATCTTTTACCATTTATTTTAATTAAGCCGGCTCTGTCACCCACATGCCACCAAAATCTAGACCGTAAATATTGTTTCTTTTCTTGTTGCATTATTATAGATTTGCACATATTTTTATCAAAGTGTGACATGCTGATTTGTAGGACCAAATTCATAAAGTATCAAATCAAAGTTTAACATGTTGATTATAAATGGTTTCTTTAGATAGTGTATTCTTGACTTTTAAATTTCATTATTCCAGTATCATTCATATGGATAAAGTAAGAAAAAAAAACCATAAAACTGGTCTCTATGGAGCAAATATGATTGCTTGTATTATTACAAGCATAGACATGCATGAGACTACTTTAAATAAAAGTTGATCTTACTTTTTTCTTTTTCATTTTAGCTATATTCATAGCGAGGTTATACTAGCTCTTGTTCTTATTTGACATCAACTATTGGTCAGTTCGAATGCTTAATATGGAGAAGCATTACCATCTTCCATGAATGCATATTGGGTTGTGTCTGAGTGCGTTGGCTTGTCGTTGTCTTGAATAGACTATGCATCTATCTTGATGTTATTAACATTAAAAAGATGTCTAAGGCTGTCTACTTTTAATTTGTTCCCTTTTCAATTATGTATATACTCAATTCACGGATGAAACTAGTGTATACAATTTATTTACATAACCTTTTGGTTAAACTTGAACTTGATTATCAATTCGATAAAAGAATAAATTATGTGTAAGGGAACAAGTGTGAGTGAACTTTAAAATGATCCTACTTTATAACCAATTTAATCCAGTCATCATTATGTGATATATTCAAGGTGTGCTTAAAATTTTTATGTGACACATGATAGAATCATAGAACGACGTGGTTTCTTGAGCACATAGGTAACCATGTATTGTCTTAATTAGGAAGACATTTTTAATAATTATTATAGATTTGCACATTTTCATCAAATTTTGACATGTTGATTTGTAGGACCAGATTCATAAAGTATCAAATCAATGTTTAAATTTTAAATGGTTTTAAATGGTCTTAATTAGGAAGACATTTTTAAATGGTTCTTTAGATAGTGTATTCTTGACTTTTAAATTTCATTATTTAAAAGATATCTATGCAATTAAGTATAGATCATCAAATCAAATAAGCAATAAACTTATGTTTCAATCAACTCAAATTTTACCAATGACAATCAATCAAACATGAGTTCATGTCTAACAATATTTCCATAAGGCATAAATTGGTTTTCACGTGTAGTTTCAAGTGAAAGGCATAAATTGGTTCACGTGTAGTTTCAAGTGAAAGGTTACGTTGTAACTTAACTTTTAGCTAGGCATTTTTTCAATGGATAGTTATGGAAAGGTTACACTTATAAGATACATTAAGCATATGTAAATCACACCCCAACTTAGGACCTAGGAGTACGACCAATAGTTACTACCTGTTTTGTAAATATATCAAAGTTGCAAGTTGTTTTAGCGGAAAGCTTCATTTATAATAAAATATATATTTATTTTAAAAGCTTCTCGGATATTAAATATTCAAGTGTTTAATTTAAAATTACTAATTAACCTGATTACAATATTTAAATAATTAAAAACTGGTCATCTTCATATAGTGAGCACCTAACTCAATGTATGACTCAAATTCCTTACTACCTGTGCTAAACTTGATTCCCTGAAATGTTGAGAAAAATACATCAGCTATATGCTGGTGAACACGTTAACACAAAAATATTTTATATACTTAATTATCATCTCGGGTATCTTATGACCCGGCCCATCGTGGCATAGGAAATAACCAAGTTATGCAAGAGTGAAATACTATTACAAACTCTAGCTCAACTCGAAATCGGTCAACAAATACCGCAACGTTCGAGTACTTAGCAACTACCAATATACTCAAGATTACTACCCACTCGAACATTACTTAGGTTCGGCCCAATGTGACGGAGGAATAACCAGGCGTGGTGCGGTGTGTCTACCGTCTATCCACATATGAATAGAAGCAAACAAACGTATACGATAGCCTGAGGGCCAGCAATTACTTTTGTTTATAAAGTTTTACAAATACTTAATCTATGTAAATATTTGTAAGACCCAATTAAAGAATTATAAAGGTTTGAGCGTTCGCACGCTTATAAAGAGTTTAGACACGTATTCACCTTTGTTATGATTAGTGTAGTTCACTGATTTATGCTTGAGCGTTACCTCGGACCTATAGTACGAGAATAATCTTTTGTATATACTAGATCAATTATCTAGCTTAAGACCTTTAGTCTATTTATATAGTTTTAACCTTGACATATCTTTTGCTTTTATAAAACATTTGGACCTTTAGGGGGTGTTTGGGTGAGCTTTTAGAATTGTCTTTTTGCTGATTTTTTTTTGAAAAGCAAAAGACACTTTTGAAAAGCTCAAATTTGAAGCTTTTAGAGGAGCTTTTCCAAACGTCTTTTGCTTTTCAACAAACAAATAGCAAATAAGTAAGTTTTAAAAGCTCACCCAAACACCCCCTTAGTCCCTTTGTTTATTTGTTACTTATGTGCTACATTTCTTCTTCATGAAGAAACGTCTTTTGTTTATATTTCTTATTCAAGAAGAAATATCAATTTGACTATAACCTTTGTATATAAAACTTCATGTTCCTTAATCACGAAGAAACACTATTTTGACTATAATCCTTTGTATGCAAATTCTTATGTTTCTTAATTATGAAGAAACGTTATTTTAACTAAACCTTTATATATATATATATATATATATATATATATATATATAAGAAGTATAGTTTGAAAACCCTCTTGAATTGAGAAAATCTGTGAAAACCCTATGTAACATCGTTTTTTTTTGTAACATGTAATATATGTTGTTGCATTTAATACAAAACATCGAAAACATAAAAAAATGTTTTGCTATTTTTTTTACCTTTTTTTAGTACTTTATATATATGTTTTCAGGAGAGAGAAAGTGTAAGAAAACTTTAATATTTTTTATTAACTTTAATTGTGAACCACAAGATTTAATCTTTAATTAAAAACATATGGTTGAGAATGAGTTTCTAGAGTTTTCACAACTCAAGTGGGTTTTATTCTAACCTAGCCCTATATATATATATATATATAATATTATGTTTCTTAGTTATAAGGAAACATTATTTTGTCTATAACCTTGGTTTATGAAAAGGTATGTTTAAATTATAATTGATCAAGGTTTGGGCTATATCCCCGACTAGGGTTTAAGCCATATAATAAAATAATAACTTAGGCGTAAACCCTACCTTACACAGGTACTTGGAGTTGAATGCCTAAGCTTGAATGAGCAGCGCTTCTACTCTGTATCGTGTACTGGGCTTAAACTATTGGAATTTTGGAGATTGGCACACAGCCACACACTACGAGACTTGGCACGCAAAACGAGTTTATGTGTGTGTGAGAAAGTGTGTTTGGGATTTTGAGAAAGGTTATGTCGATCACCCTTTTTTAAAGGCTGGAATTGCAACCCATCGTGTATCGCGATGGCTTATTTGGATAGTCGCCGCGTATCGCGATGACTCAGCACCCTCGCGTGCTGCCACGTGTCTTCGATTACTTAACAGGGTCATCGCGTATCGCGATGGCCCAAGGAGTTTGGTTGTCGTAGTGTGACACCGTCTAAATCTTGGTTTGTGTGAGACTCCATCACGTGTCACGATTGGCTGATCTCTTGCCAGTCGTGTAGCGCAATGAGTTTCAAAACTCCAAATTTTCACTTTTGTTACCTTATTTTTGTTAGCTTGTCACGTCTTGATCTAACTTTTACTTTACAAAAATACTAAGGTGTCTCTTAAGCGGCTCACAGTGATGCACCATATTGCGCCCATCGCCCGGGCGCGTTGGGTGCGTCGCACCCTCGCTACGAGCACTGAGTGTGTCTTGCACATAAAAGTATTATAATAAGAGCTCACTAGTTTGAGGCCCGTGTATTACACGGGTAATTGATGAAAACTTTAAATTTTAACCATTAAGTAAAATACAGTCAATAAAATGATCATATATTGTTAATACAATTATAATTTACATTAAATTACAGAAATTACATAATTAAGATTACACAAATGTTACAAATAAGTAAGACCTTCCTTGTACACTATATTTGTGATTGTATTGGTCGGTATACATTGTTTATCAAAAATCAAAATCTTTAATTCATGTCTGCTTGTAACTCTTGATAAAGTAACATATAGGTCTGCTTATAACTCTTCTGTGTAACAAACATGGTTCTTCAAGTACATACCAACCTTAGATAAATGATAATGTATCCATCAGACTAACCAAAAAAAATATTTATGCACATAAAATGTCATACCTTTTAATCAATTAATATGATGTCATTTGAGATCATTTGCTCATGTTTATCAAAAAAACATGATTATCCCAAAAACCAAATTACCTGAACTTTGTTGATATAATCATCCTTAGAATATTTAGAGCATGTTTGGGATTGAGTTTGAAATATGCTTATTGGCTTATTGTTTTTTTTTAAAACCATTTTGAAAAGACAAGATTTGGGACTTTTAGAAAACTGTTTTTAACCTTTTAAAAATAATAAATATTTCTATTAAGTTACATTATAATAAGTGTAAATCTTAATGAATTTTTATAACATATTTTAATAATAAATGTTATGACTCTAATTTTTTTTTTTAAAAATCTGTATAGCCTTATTATTTTGAATATAAACCATAATAAACACTTTAATTATGTACTAATCAACATGTAACCCTAATGTAAACCCAATTTGTCTTATATAAACCATAATAAACATAATTTGTCTTATAAGACATATTAAATTAACTATATTTAAATGTATAAAACAAGTATAAATCAAGTAATAAAATATATGTTTATGAAGCATTTTGGTCTGAGTCATGCAAGAAAATATTGAAAACTAAATATTGATCTTCTTATTGCTAAAACATTTTATACTACACCAAAAAGTCATATAAATAAATGATTAATTTCATACGTACTCTTACAAAATGACAGATAAGTCATATAGTAAATCGTTATACATATGGATTATAGTTATAATATTCGACTTCAATAATTTAATAATAAACATCAAAATATATATAATAGGTATTCTCCAGGTTTGCAATATGTATACAAAATGTTTGGAGAAAATTTAAAATATACACATTTTTTTGAGTTCAAATGCATATGAAAAAATTATTAAATCCAAATTTGAAACCAGTCTTATATAAAAAATTATGCATTGTTGCTCGAATCCCAGCTTAAATACAATTTTTTAGTTTACCATACAAATCCAAATTCTTTGACAATGATGCACTTTTTTTTTTTTTTGCAATTACCCGTGACTTAAAATTTTTTTTAATAGACCTGCAACTTAAATTTTATATTTCCTTATTTTCTTATTTAACCATTAATGTTAATTAGGGATGAGCTCGGTACCGTACCGGTACCGAAAATCCCGATCCCAAAAATCACAAATTTTTATACCGGTACCGATATCGGTATTTAAGGTAAAATTCGGGAAATATCGGTACCGTACCGTACCAAACCGGCCCCGAAAACTCAAACCTTGATACCGCTTCGGTTCGGTACCATACCGATTTTTGCTCATCCCTAATGTTAATAAATGAATTGGTTAGGATTTACATTTAATAAAAAATATTGAATTAATTTATTGAAATGTTTTAAAAGATAAGGACCATATATTAAAATTGGTTGAACAAAATGTGAGAAGGGCTAATATGATGCCTTTAGTGTAATAACTAAGATAGTACCCGTATTATACAAGGGTGGAATATATTTAAAACGTAATATATCTATACTATATATATTATAATAGATATAGGAAGGATAGGAAGGTAATTTCAACAAAACTCTTAACTTTAAGAACTTTACAACCTATGTTGCTTGAAGTACAACCATTTATTGCATAAAACACAAAGGAATTCAAAATTCAAAATCGTTTCTCTTTCTTAAAACCCTCACCTATTTACTTTACATCTCTTCCAAGCTCTAATCGACGTTGATGGCCGCCGGACCATCACAAGCAGACGATGAAGACGGTGGGTTTGAAGGCATTTTCCCGTGTCTCTCCATCGTTGGAGCTTCTATCTCTCAATTAAAGATGAAATCCTTGCTGTAAATTATGTTTCGGAGGAACCAACAAAATTTGGGATTCTTATGCTTATTTGAAGGTCGGATTACCCTACCAGATCGATTGCTTTGAATTTTTAGCCCTAAACTTATGATTCAATTTCAAACCTAGATACTTACATGATGATGAAGCACAGATCTGATTTCTGCTACTTTGCATTTTCAGGTTCTAATTTTTTTGTTATTGTCATTGTTGGTTTATATCAATTCTTCCATTTCAGGATCCAATTCCAACATTCTGCTACTTCTTGACAGATCTTAATCATCCTCACGTCCAGGAATGAGGTAAACTCACTTTCGGATTAAATTAGAGACCTTTAGAATTAAAAATAAAACTTGTCTGACAGATGATTTTTTGTTATTTATTAGATTTTTCAAATCATATTTCAGAGACTCATGAAGCAATTGATGAATGTGTAGCTGCTGTAGATGAAGGTTCTCAATATTTCTTAATTTTTAGACTGTTGTGAATTACATTTTTCAATTCATGCGTGTTTGATTGGGTCAGTATATTATGTGGAGTGTCTACAAGGTGTTCGATGAAAATCATGTTAGAACCTTTTGTGGTATACAAGGATCAGTTCATACAAATACGTGCTACCTGTACTGTAAAAGTTAATTGCTTGATAATATGTATTTAGGACTCAAAAAGGTTGTACCTGTGAATTATGAAACCTAATTGCCAATCATACTCTAAAAGAAACCTAACACATAACAAAGGAAACAAAGGTGATTCATGACATGTTACAGAAGAAATTAGGAAATTGTAGCCGGCTTGAGTCTGAAGTCTAAATTCATTCATAATTTAATTAAGTGTATCTTTTTCTTTAGGTAGCATTGCTTATGATGCTCTAAACAAATTCATGTGTTCTTTGATTAGGACCACCCATTAATTATTATTGTATTTATTTGTATAGGAATGGTTATTAATTGATAATCAGCTGCTGCTGGTGTTTGTTCTATGAGATCTTTTCTAACACGACCCATTATGATCGGTACCCATTATGGTGAGAACCCATTCTGAACCGACCCAAACCACACTAACCAACCTTTCTGACCCAAATCCTTTGTGACATGTTACCCTGTCCGTCCCGACCCACCTGCTTTTCTAGGTATTATTACATAAGTTTTATTTTATTAAGGTTATTAACTTACAATAAGCCACTTGATCATACTGAACATGTGTCGAAAGTAAAAACATGGGATAGTTTATGGCAATATATTTGAAATTATGAATTGTTTGTACCACTTGGACGTGCATTTACAGTATTCCTTTTTTCATTTTTATTTAGTGAAAAACATTGAAGAAATGGATGGGTGACTAACTCTCTTGGACAAACTTCTTCTGAACTGTTTTGATGTAATCAAAGTGAACATAAAGAATTTAATACGGTGAATAGATTTCGGGTGGGTTGAAGAGAGAAAAGGATCAGGTAGAAAACATAAAAAAGACGTCACAACCACGTCTTCTTCTTCAAAAGATGCATAATCATCCCAACTGTGGCCATGGCAGAATATGATTGAGATCTTATTGTTGATCTTATTAATAAAGTAAGTCAAGTAGTTATTTTTTACTTTTGAGATGTGTAATGTAAATGTGTTTTATTGTTACATTTGTAAGTTTTGTTTATAGGGTAAAGCTAATGATGTTGTGAGGTGGGGATGACTATACCGAAGCAAATACCTTATGAACTCTTCTCTAACCTTTTGGTAGCTACTGCAACAAAACTACAATGCTTTCAGTTAAAAAGACTAAAATACCCTTATGTATATTAATCAAGGTTGTAAACAAGTCGAGCGAAGCCCGAGTTTGTCTAGGGCCTCTAGGCTTGAACTTGCATCGTTTTGACAAATTATTATTATTATTACTACTACTACTACTATTACTACTATTCTATTTTATAATATCATGCGTAGTTTAACAGACTGCGACAAAATTGGTAAATTAGTAGACAACGAATGGCTGCAACTGCTACTGAAAATGAAGGATTTTACCTTTATTTAGTTAACAATACATATTTGATCTAAAATATGTTTTTTGCTCAACTTCACTATCAACAATTCATGTTGAACACTTGAACACGATAATGCTGAAATGCTTGCTTTGAATTTGTCTTCAAAAGCAGGTCTTATTTTTTTGTGGTAACTTCATCTGGACAAAAGTATAAGAAAAGATCACTTGAAAGATTATGTCTGGAAAACTCTAAATAGTGGGAAGGTAAAATTGAAACCGTTTTTTAGATTTCTAGGTATTTTAAAACAATCGAACACGTGTCAAAAAGAGTATTGAGCAAAAACAAATCCCAGATACATGTATCAAAGAGAGTTTTCATTGCAGCATCAGATATGGAAAATTGGGTGGTATGGGTAACAGGTCGAAAGAGTTCTTGTCGGATTGGGATGACCTGCAAATTTTTTTATATCCCATATTGTTTGACTATATAAGTAATTAACACGTTGAACCTGATTATGAAATTATGTTAATAGTATTCATTTACCACAAACTTTATTTAAACAAATCTTTCTTGTTTTTACTTTCATTTCCTGACAGTGATCAAGATACAAAAGTCTGAAAAAAAGATTGGAGGTCCCTTTTGATGGTTCTTGTTTGAAGCATCAAGTAAGCATCTTTTTAACTTTGAAATGCAAGAAATTTTGATTTTTTATTATTTTTTTAATATAAAAAAGGAAGGCCATAGCCAGAATTGGTCTAAGTAAAGATGTTTTCTTTTTTACTTTGATATGTAAGAAGTTGGTATTATTTGTATTTCAAAAACAGAAGGCCAAATTAACCTAGCTGGAAAAAAACCAAACATATGCAATAACCAATGATAAGAGATATTTTTTATTAGTTCAACATCTTGTTTTATGTGTTTTTTGAACCGACTTTTTTTAAAATTTTATTCTTTGCATTTTATATTAGGGCTTGGTAAAAGCCCAAACCATAAAACCAAACCCGAACCAGACTGTTAATGTATTTAGGTATAAAAAATCAACAGATTTTTTAATATAATATAAAATGACTTTTTTATGTATTAATTTTAAATATGTGTGAAAGTTATGATGTGGTTGGAAGTGTATGAGTTACTGATGGAGAAAACAAGATACACTAGGAACAAAACAGAAAATAATAAAATGTATCTATTTGTGCATTTTTGATTTGTTGAAAAGAAATGAAGTGATTTAGCTGCCCAACTTTCCAAGTGAGATCACTTATCAAAGTCTACTTTGCTGACTTTTGACGGACAATTATGATTAACATATATTTTTAACTATTTTGGTCAAAGTGAGTACGGCTTACAAAATTTGGGTCATTGTTGAGTTTCAAACTAAAGTCATTTTGATGGAGTTTAAGACTATATGTAACACATTTGTAAATCTTTTCTATTAACAAGGCATAGCAGACACGATAAGGTATATGCAAAAGGGAGGTCAGTTGCTTCGTGGGGAGCACGATAACTTAAATCTACACAGGTAAACTATACTTATGATTGACTGCATTACTGCCTTTTTTATTTATTTTATAGCGTCCAATAAAAAATTGTCTGTTTACTTATTATGTTGAACGATTTGAACCAAAACAAAATGGTGTTGGCTAGCACTGAGGAAACTTTCAAGGCATGTCAGTCTGCTCTCAAGGAGCGAGATTCTATCATATTGAAAAGGTATATCTTTTTATACTGGTATGATTATTTTTCATACTTCTTATTTTGCATAGCTTAGGCGATACTGCTATTGCTAGGCTCTTTAAAATTTCATTTGGAAAGATTGATACACATTGGATTTTAAAAAATAGAGGTCCAAGTGGAAATTCGATTTTGTTAAATATGTAACATATCTCATCTTTCTTACTGAATCTCATTGTTGCCTCCAAACCTGACATATTGTGGATAAAAATATTTATTTGTCACTACTTAGATGTTTATGTTCATTTGTATTTATATATGTTTAGTTATGTTTGTTTTAGTTTGTTTATGTTCGTATGTGTTGGTTTACATGAACTGATTGTTTAGGTTTTAAACGAACAAACACGAACAAGTCCATTTTCTTAATTAACGAACATGAACAGAAAAAAATTGTTGCCTTATATGTTTGTGTTTGTGCTCGATTAAAGTTAAACAATGAACGCAAACATGCCACATTAGGTTCGTTTCAGGCCTAATACTGTGAGTTACTACTTTACTCCTTGATGCCGTTTATTTGAACCGGTAAATATCCTGTTTTGACCCAAACCAAATCGAAGATTTTTAAATGGACTCAGTTTGATCATGTTTTGACGCGGAAAAGGAGTTTTTTTTACACAGACCCATTGTGACCCGAGCCCGTTACCTGACCTGAGCCGTATGTATTTTAGTCTGATTCTGTTATGACCCAGGAAACGTGAGTCTTTTTTATACCGACTCATTATGACCCGAGCCCGTCATGACCCGTACATTTAAATTATGTACTTTTATATGTAATGATTCATACTTTTAAGATGCTTTTATGATCATCTTATCTAATTTGATTCTATATTTATATGCAGGGAGTTCGTCCAAATCTAAGAGCAGAAGTTTGGTCAAACTGTCTTCTATGGACCCTTAAAGATTGTATGATTAGTCTTAATAGCCTAATCTGACTTTGTTTTGCTATATGAAGTTATGCAATTTTGTCTGCAAGTGCGCAGTTATTAAAAATTATTTAATTACTTTTCTTAAAAACACACTTTTGTTAATATGTAATAACATGTTTTCTAATTGATTGACCGGTGATGTAAAGCTCATGAATCATGATGGTCAAATATAAAAGTGAAATGAAAACCCGAAATTTCATTTTTTTATGCTTGTTTGGATAAGATTTTTCGGTTATTTCTTTGGAAGGGCGTAATTGAACATGGTAATTATCTATTTATCATAGAAAATAAAGTTATTTGAAGGTGAGCCCATTAGTTTGTCTACCATTTTAACAAGAACTTCAATTGATGAAAAGGTTTACCATTCCTGAATTTATAAACTAACATGAGACGAGTAGCGTGTTGTAATTTGATGTCGCTACTGCCGCATCGTGCGGGTTTCTGCTAGTATGTATATATATATATATACATACATATATATATACACACACGTATATATATACGTATGTATATATATATATATATGTGGTAAGGATCCTAAGAGAACCATTGGGTTTTTGAGAACCAATTTGGTCCACATATATAGAAAATCAGGGATTTTAAAAATTAATGGTAGTTTTGTAAATATGAACAACCTAGAGGGGCAATTATGGCATTTTGAAATTCAAAAAGCCTAGTTCTGAAATCAAGCATCCTCAATGAAATCAAAATTAATCTGTCCCCAATCTCTCAAATACGAACGACGAATTTAGGGTTTTCAAGGGTACAACAATCAAATAGCTGTGATCCACCGTGCTCCACCATACTTGCTTCGCCGCCATATTCTCTTCTACTCTATTCACAACCGCGCTTACACTGCCACCGGTTAGTCTCATTCTTCAGAAATCGTTTAATAGAGTTAAAATGCTGTGTAACTGTTGATTATTACAGAACTTGTTACGATTTTGATATTGAATGTTGATTATTAGGAGCTTATTTGAAGCATTGGTGACAATTTGACAATACAAAGCAAAGATAGGGCTAAATATGGTGTTCTAGTTGTAACAGATTGCATATATTATTAACAACAATAATGAATTTTTATTATTAATTCGGGTGTAATGAAAGCAGACACAACTGCAAAAGGATACTTGATAAAACCTAGTGAAAGATCAAAAGTATTTCAAAAAATAAGGAATTCATGGGGGAAAACAACTCCAACTGCAGAAGGTACTACTTAATGATATATATACATGTATAAGGTTAAAACTGTTTACAGGTATGTGTATAAGAATGTTGTGTTTGGTAAATTGTTGATATTATTACATTTGCGTATAGGGAGTAATAGTTCTATTGGTACATATTTGTATAAAATGTTAGTGTTAGGTACGTGTAGGTCTTGTTTGTGGTACTTGTATGTCTAACGAGTAGCATTCATAAAATATAATTAAATTGTTTATAGGTATGTGTATAATGATGTTGTGTTTGGTAATTTCAGCTTATTGATATTATTAAATATGTGTATAGGGAGTAATATTTCTATTAGTACACATGTGTATAATTTGTTAGTGTTTGGTACGTGCAGATCTCATTTATAGTACTTGTATGTTTAACGAGTAGTACTAGTAATAAAAGATAATTAAAAACTGCTTGTACATATGTCTATTTTACACATATGTGTGCACAGGGTAATATTTCTGTTTGTACATGTGTATAATATGTTATACATATATGTATGCTACATTAGGATAACATTATGTACATGTGGTTTCATGCTGTAAGTTACCTATAGATAAATAATTAATTGTAAAACCTCTATAATTGATATTGTTAACCATACATACGATAGGATTTGTATACATATTATAGTTCGTAATGCAAATTATTAATACATAAATGAAAGCTACAAGGAAAAATAAAGGCAAAAGTCAGCTTGTTAAAGATGGAAAGTATGTTCACTCATGTTCAAAATTGTATTAATTTAAAAATATATGCCTATACATTTATGTATAATATATATATCTATACATATATGGATAATATTATTATACATATATGTATAACTAGTGTATGCTCTGTATTACATGGGCATATGTATAGTAATTAACAATCTAATTTAATTTGATTGTAATTGTATACAACATTATATATTGTGCACATATGCATTGTTACATTGACTGGGCATGCCGTTAATAGAGGAGGAAAAGGTGGCATATGAGAAGGCTAACCGGGAGAAGAAAGAAGAGCAAGAAGTGAAGAGAACCATGGGATATGTTTTATACTATTAACAAAGTGATTATACATATACGTACAATATCATTATACATGTATGTATAATCCATGTAAATACCTTGTACATGCATGTTTTAATTCATATACATGCTATTGTTATACATATATGTATAAACTATACATATATGTGCAGTATTAAATTTTCTGAGTCGTATTAAATTAGTATATATGTTATTATCATACACATATGTATAATATATACACATAATAATATAACTAGTGTATGCTCTGTATTACTTGGGCATATATGTATAGTAATTAATAATCTAATTTAATTTGATTGTAATTGTATACAACATTATATATTGTGCACATATGCATTGTTACATTGACTGGGCATGCCGTTAATAGAGGAGGAAAAGGTGGCATATGAGAAGGCCAACTGGGAGAAGAAAGAAGAGCAAGAAGTGAAGAAAACCATGGGATATGTGTTATACAATTATCAAATTGATTGTACATATACGTACAATATCATTATACATGTTATCCATGTAAATACCTTGTACATGCATGTTTTAATTCGTATACATACTATTGTTATACATATATGTATAATCTATACATATATGTGCAGTATACAATTTTTTGAGTCGTATTAAATTAGTATATATGTTATTATTATACACATATGTATAATATATATATATGTGTGTGTGTGTGCGCGCTCATGCGTAATATACGACATCGCATGTAACATCATTAGGTATATGTACAATGTTATTATTGATATGTGTACATATAAATAATTCATATATGTCCATACATATATGTACAAAATTCATTATACACATATGTATAAATACCTTGTATGTTAATGTTTAAGTGCATTAAAGATATATTTATAATCATTTTGTGTTACACGAAAATTGCAGAAAATATAAAGAATGGGATAGAGTTTTATCATAATCAAATAAAGAACGGACGGAGTTTTAAAGGAAGCAAATAGTTGGCTGGTCCAGAGATGAAATATATGTTCATTTTTTCAGTTTTTGCTTGAAGTTTTATGAAACGTATAATGCTATTTGTTTGAAGTTTTGTCATGGAATTGATCTCAAAACTGTATGCTTTGATTTTGTAGTACTAAAAACATACCGATGTTATTTGCGGTATATAGGTTTTAGTGAATTATTGCTTTTTTAGATATATGCTTGATTTTTTTGCTAAAGAAAGTTAAAACATCAAGTGTGGCGTAATGTACATATATGTATAATTTGTTAAATATACTTGTATAAGTTTTTTGGCCCCGTGTTACTAGGGCGGTTGATTTAAATAGTCAAACTATAGACAATAGTCAAAAGGCGCCATGATCCAATCGCGGTTGATTTAAATAGTCAAACTATAGACAATAGTCAAAAGGTGTCATGATTCAATCGTGACTTTCAAAGATAGCTGATTGTTACAGCTTTAACAATTAGAAGATTGACTTTACCATCAAGTTGGACCTCATTCAATAAGTCCACTGAACAAACACATTACCATCAAGATGAAAGAATTGTAAGATGCTCAGCAAAATAACAAAACGTTTTGGCTCAAGTCTTTATTAGACACCGAGATCTTTATAAATACACCGTCATGGTTGTAGCAGTGGTTGCAACTGGAGACCCTGGCACCTGCCATCCACCGATCCTATCACTCCAACCAACGATCTTTGCTTCAGTCATCACAACTTCGTGTACTGTAAAATAGCAACAGAGTAAACCAACAATCTTTACTTCAGTCGTCATAGCCTCGTGTACTGTAAAATAACAGTAGAGCAATTTGTATATGTGAGTAATTTCAGCAAGAAACCCTCACAGGCAAATATATTTGACCAGTTAACAAATGAAGTATGGTAGTTAAGCAATATGTTAGTTTTGCCACATTCTATGTAAGATGTGTTTAGTTTGAGGATTGAGTTGTTTCATGTGCATAATTATATAGTTTAATATGAAAAAATAATTTATAGGATGTTACCTGAGACATAATATTTTGGCATCTGCTTCATAATGTTTACAAACACCATCTTATTCTCATATCTTAAAGGAGATCCATTGATACCACCTTTGATATTTGACAAAGGATTGCATGACTGCAAGAATAAAGACTATAGTCCAATAAATAATGAGTCATCTTAAAATCTTTAACTTCTGCATAAAAGTATTCATGATTAACAATGTCACACACGCTATATGAGCTCACTCCTTTGTTGGGATTTCTGCATTCTTAATATGTTAGAAATATGGAGATTAACAATGAGACAAGTAGCTAGTATGTAACTAAAACGAATATACCTATCATTTTCACGAAACACGGGTGATTTACACAGTAAAAATAGTATTCAAAAATAAGATTTTATTTTACTCAGTAAAAATAGTATTCATCATATTGTGATTTTTCCACATGACGCTTGTTTTTAACTTTTACTAAATTTGGCTCAGAACAGTTTTATCAAGTTAGAGCAAGAGGATTACACTCCAACTGCTACAGCGGAGGTTGCAAACGGAGAAGTAAAGATACATCTCACATATTCCGTCCTCCAATATTGCCTCACCAAGTTGTTGAGAATCACATTCTTAACTCAATTCACATACCATCATCAAAGGCTTCAATTAACATTTTAAAGACATGAATCTCCATCCCTCGTGTTCTCCATTAATTCCTAAATGACCCTCTTATCTAATAAACACCATTATCTCCATGACTCCATCCCTCGTGTTCCCCATACTCCAAGCATTTTTTTTTTGTGCATACCTACGATTTCAGTCATCATAGGCAATTGGGCATCTCATCATCTTCCAGGAATCGTCTTAAAAGTTCATCCTAAATTATGTTAGCTTGCTTCCTAATTGATTTTCCCATATTTTGTGTTAGTTACAAGCATCTGATGGCATATATGCTAGATTGCTTCCTACTCGATTTTCTATGTTTTACCCTTGTTATAAACATCTAATGATGTATATGTAATTTACCGAATTGATTTAATTTAACTAATTAACCACCGAAACCATGTTATTTCATAATAACTTGAATTAAGTAGTTAACATATGTCAAACCTAATATAATCATACACATGCTATCAACAGATTCAATTGAAATTGAAATTACCTTGTTCAAAGTTAAACAACTTTTCAATAGAGTGAGATGTAGATCCAATAACTGATATATCCATTATTAACTTCAAAATTGAACAATGATTGAAGCTTTGAATCCTCAAATCTCTAACTTAATTCAGCGATTGGAACAAACAACTAATTAATGCTCCAATTGAAGGTTAATCGATGTCTGAATCAGATTTATTTGAATGCTATCTTATCAGAATTGAACTGAGGATGAGAAAACAACAACCCTAGATGCTACGATTTGAAGCATACGTTCCCAATTATCAATTATGTTTTGATGTTAAATTCCTTTTCTACCCTTAAAAGAAAATATTAAATTCCCCGGCTTCTAAGAAAAATTAGTGGTTAATAATGGTTCTTAAAGTTCTCAATTCTCAAAAGGTTTTCATATGATCCCAATCCTATATATATATAAGGAAGGGTTATTTTAAAAACCCTCTCTAGTTAAGAAAACCATGAAAACTCTATCTTAGCCTTTAATCTAAACAATTCATTTTGATCTTATGGTTGAAATTAAACCAATTTACTTTACTATTTTATGGCTTGTAAAATTAAATAGAAAGGGTAATCTAGGAAGATCACATGTCATCTCTCTCCTCCTGACATGACACATATTGTATCATTTTCTTTTTTTAAATTTAATTTTAAGTTTCAATTCGTGCATTTCCTCTTATATTAATTTTATTTAAATACCAAAATAAATATTCATTAAATTCCAAAATGTAAATTAATTAAAAAAAATCCACAAGGGTGAATTTACATCCAAAAAATAAATGTTACAAATGTTACTTACATAAATTACAATATTTTATTAATTTATATTTGTAAAATAAATGTTACATTTATAAATTACAATATTACAATATTATTGTCAAAGTAAATTTACATTTTCTCTCTAAAAAAATATGTTTAAAAGTTTTAAAAAATGTTAAAAAATAACGAAACATTTTTTTTATTATTTCTTGATATTTTGTATTAAATGTAACAACATATATTACATGTACTTAAAAAAACGATATTACATAGGGTTTTCATGGCTCGAGCTTCACTTATCAAGCTCGACCCCAACTAGCGATCATGAACGATCATGTCATTTATATAATTTTTTTAATATATATATATATATATTAATATAGGGTTAGGTTAGAATAAAACCCACTTGAGTTGTGAAAACTCTAGAAACTCATTTTCAACCACATGTTTTTAATTAAAGATTAAATCTTGTGATCCACAATTAAAGTTAATAAAAAATGTTAAAGTTAATTTACACAATCTCTCTCATGAAAACCTAAATAAAAATTAGTAAAAAAAATAGCAAAACATTTTTTTTATGTTTTCGATGTTTTAATTAAAGTTAATAAAAAATGTTAAAGTTAATTTACACAATCTCTCTCATGAAAACCTAAATAAAAATTAGTAAAAAAAATAGCAAAACATTTTTTTTATGTTTTCGATGTTTTGTATTAAATGTAACAACATATATTACATGTAACAAAAAAAAATGATGTTACATAGGGTTTTCACAACTCAAGTGAGTTTTTATTTTATACTTTGCCTATTAATATATGCATATATATATATATTTACAATAGTAAGAAAAATAACTAAATAACATATATTATGTTATATATAACTTTAAAGTTGAAAAAATATACAAAAATGATTATAAATACATAAATATTAATTAATAAATAGTAAGCGAGCCGAGCTCGAACTTAAAAAACTACAAAACAAGCCGAGCTCAAGCTTTAGAAATAAAGATCAAAATGGTCTGAGCTCGATGTTTAGAAATAAGTTATGAACAATACTTAGAAATCACTAATTATAATTATAAAATAGTCGTTAAAATTGGAAAAGAGTATACCTTAAATATTAAATTCATTGTAATATGACCCTAAAAAGAAATTCATTGTTGGCTAGTTAAGAGAGAGATCAGAAATGATGGTGGTTAGAGGATTTAAAAAGAGTGTGCTGTCTTGGTTTCAAAAAAATAAAATAAATGTAAAGAGACATAAATATATGTGGAGTAAATTAAACCTAATGCACACATGAAGTAACATGTCACTTCACCTGGATTTTAAGAATAAATTGATAGTGAGACAATTACAAACTAGTCTTCCTGCTATTAACTAAGAGTTGTTGAAAAATTATATATGGCAAGATAAGAACCACATGATAGGTTTTCATAGTTTTTACAACCCAAATGGGTTTCCAAACTATAATTGCCCTATATATATATAATGAAATGAAAAAGTCGTATTTATATATAAATAATAATTTTGCTAATTAATTTTACTAATTATTTTAGAAATAATTACAAAAATTAAAATCAAATCGGTTAATTTGAAAACTTCAAAAAATGAAAGATTTTGAAATGGGTTTAAAATTATGGAGAGTATTATAACCTTTAAAAGTTTGTTGAATGATTGGTCAACTTTCGAAATTGAAATGAGTTTAAATATGCTATAAATATTGAGCATAAATTAAGGGTATTATAAAAAACCGAAATATATAAATTTATATTTTCTTATTAAAAAAATTTTAATTAAACTTTTTAGTTAGATACTTAGATATATTAAATCGAAGTTTACAGTTCAGTTTTATGAATAATAAAAAAAATATCAAAAAAATAAACTTGAGTTCTAATATTTTTACTAAATAATATAGAGGTAATTGTAAAAGTTAATACCAAATCACAAATATTAAAATCAAATCGGTTCTAAGTTTACTAATTAATTCTACTAATTTGACTAATTAATTTAGAAATAATTACAAAAATTAAAATCAAATCGGTTAATTTGAAAACTTCAAAATATTATAGAAAGATTTTGAAATGGATTTAAAATTATGGAGAGCGTTAAAATCTTTAATTGGTCAAATATAAAATTATGGAGAGTATTATGGAGAGTGTTAAAATTACGGAGAATATTATGGAGAGTATTAAAACATTTAATTGGTCAAATTAAAATCAAATACGTTAATTTGTTGCTGACATTAATTTTGATATTTATGCCTAATTAAAAGTTGGTCAAATATAAAATATGGAAAGTTTGTTGAGATTGATCAAATAAACGTAAAACGGGTTATTTTGATACTTAGCTATTAAACATGGTCAAATATTTCTATAAACAATTGTAGAATATCTTTTTTTAGAATTGAAAATTAAAAAAAAAAAACTTTCCATTTTTTTTGGAAATTTACTAAGTAAACAATATACTGTTAGTTTTTTTTTCTTTGACGAAATTATTTCCAAGACTTTCAATATAATATTCACATATGCTAACACAAAAAAAATATAGATTATCCATATAAAAATGAATTAATTTACATGAATTGTGCAACCTCGATAAAATAATAAATAATTGTAGATTATTAACTAAAATACATTCGTAATGACCAAAACAAACACAATCAACCTATTTTTAGCCAATCTAGCAAGTTGGGCCGCCAGAAACTGAAATTATTATAGATCAATAATGTTAAATATACAGAATTATTAAAAAGTAATTTAGTAAAATTTATCAATGGATGTAACCGGAATAATTAACAGAATAATTTTGATAACGAAATAAATCAATCATATTTTCGTATATCTCAAACACTTCAACATGTCCGTTGAATCTTGGAGTTTGATGTAGAACCTATATAGTTTATAGGAAAATCAGATTAAAATTAAAAGTAATACAAACAATAAAGTGAAAAGAAAATGAAATGACAATGCAAGTAACGAATAATATATGAGAATTGACCATTATCGTAAAATAAATACTTTACCGGAATGTTGTGTACGGCTAATGGACACTTCAACATGTCCATTGAATCTTTGAAATTTATATGCTATTTTGTTGTCTGTTAGAGTCAGTGGTGATCTATGGATCAAAACTGTATGTCCAATGTTAGTTTCAGAAATAATTTTTGCTTCAACTACACGAGTACCTAAAGATATAATTTGTAATCGGGTATCGTTACATAAGCCTTCTTTCTGGTTAAGATTTCTAAGGAGCATAACATTCCTTAAAATTCTCTAAATAAGTTGAAAAACCCGTAAAGATAATTTAGAAAGTTTAAATTAGGAAGTATATTTAGCGTAATTGGTCATTGAATTGATAAGGAATGTTTTGAAAGTTTAAATTAGGAAGAAATCGGAATTATATGCACATAACATGCTAAATTAATAGGATGTCAATATAAATAAAAAAAAAACCTTTATGTAGCCATTAAACTTGTATAAAGTTTAAAAATTTTATTAGTGAAAATTCTTTAAGATAATAGTTATACGATAAATAACCGTGAATTGTTTCATTGCGATCAAATTTTATTTACTTTATTTCGAATGGCATTTCATGTATTGAAGAAAATTAAAAAAAAATTTAACCACAAAATAAAAAAGTTTAGTCAAAGAAAATACACTAATAAAATTTGTTTCATTTTGGTTTTCTGATACATCTTATTTTAGATAATTTTCTTTAATAGAAAATATTCTTTGCCAACAAAAGTAAAAGTGAAAAGATAGAGTTTTAAAAAAACCTAATTTGGTAAATATTTTCGAATCTCCTCATTATGTTATATGACTTTTTTCAAACCCCCTATTTTAGTAAAAAAACTCAATTTTTTTATTTATATTTAGCATAATTGGTCATTGAATTGATAAGGAATGTTTTGAAAGTTTAAATTAGGAAGAAATCGGAATTATATGCACATAACATGCTAAATTAATAGGATGTCAATATAAATGGAAAAAAAACCCTTTATGTAGCCATTAAACTTGCATAAAGCTGTATCAATTTAATAAATGTATACACTTTAGTTCACATGTGATTTATCATTAGTTCAAAAGTAAAGAGTACAACATTTTAAAATATATCTACTTTACTAACTCATTGTGGCGCATACCTTCAGATTCATAGTGTCAACTGTCAACTTAAATATTATTAGGAGCATCATCTTTGTTTCATAACATAATTGAATCATTTTTTTACTAATATCAAAGAAAAATACAATTACAAATTACAATTAAATATAAAATATAAATTCATGTTATAAATGCAATCTATGGTAACATAGAGACGTGACCAAAGCAACAACTTATCAATTTATCATATAATATTCAGTTTGATCACTAAAGAGAGTACTAAGATTAGCAAAGGATCACCTGAAACAATATAGCATGTAAAAAGAAACATATTCCTATATCTACTTCATGTTATAAATGCACTGTATGATGACATAAACACGTGACAAAAACAATTAAGTCATCAAATAACCAAATCACGCTAAACTCGACTAATAATAATAATAATAATCTTACTATATTCTATATTGATTAACAACAATATTACGATTACCTCAACATGAGTAGGCTGGAAATAGATGAAGAAATAATATCCAATCACCATTCCAATGAGACTCCAATTCCAAATCAAAACATGCCTGCAATCATAGTCACTATCCCCATCCTCAGTCAGGATCTTCGTCCGAATATCCGTCCAAATCCATTTCTCATTCACAGTAGTCTCATAGCCTAATAGACAATCATATCAATAAAACATTAAAGCACATTTAAAATATATGCATACAAGTACCATACTATTCATATCATCATTGAATGAAAACAATAGTTACCTTATCAGGGCTGAACTTAACCTTGTATCTAAAGCGTAGCAAAGTGATAAAACTAAGGTAATTGGAGCTAAATCTTGTGCACCTAAACTGGTTACGAACACAGTCGATTTGCTGCAACAATTAGTTTCAAGTCGAAACTCAAAATACAGACATATTTATACGGAGTACAACTATTTTACCAGCATGTACAACTTACCAGTTTTTCTTTGATTGCATTACAAGTGACATCATCGCGAACACCAACCCCATTAGTATCAACGCGAAAGCAAGACGGAAAGACTGCAACAAAAAAAAAATAGAGGGTCAGCACTCAACATAGACGAAAAACAATATAAAAACAGTAGTTAAATCAATTTAAATGTAGGCGACGGTGGTGGTGATGAAGGAGGCGGCGACGGCGGCGAGATTTTAAGAGATATTGATAATGGGTTAAAATAGACGAAGGTGGAAGAGAGGAACACAGGAACGGCGATGGCGATGGCGTAGGTGGCTACGGAAGAGAGGAACGGCTTTTAGATATGAACTGGAATTCGGGTTTGATGAAAAGAAAGAAAGAATTAAAAAAATGGATACGGTTAGTATTATTGGGGCGGGTTGAACCGAATGAGATACCATTTTTTGAAAATGGGTTAAAATTTGTGAGAGTTGCTAAGAAGATGACAAGTGACATATAGTAGTATTTATTTATTAGAATAGTAAGATATAATAAACAAGTTTGGTGCCGCAAGTGGTCTATTGGGTCACTTGGCGGCACCGAATTGATCGGTGATTTTTTTCTCTTTAGTTTAGCTACCATAATAAATGTAATGGAAACCGACCAAACGCCAATTTTTTTTAGTTCTGGGACCATTACAAATCTAAAAGGAACCGACCGAGTTCGCTCAAACTCGCAGCCTTATTTAAAGCCCATGACCGGCAACGCTACCGACCCCCTCCCCCCAATTGGTCGTTTGTCCACCTCAAGTTTTATATTTTTTTTCGTTTTTTAGTTCAGGAACCGTAAGGAAAGTAATTAAAACCGACCGAATTAGTATCAGGCTACCGCCTCAATGCTCGGGACCAACAACGCTTGGGCTTTACCACCACCCGGGTTTACCAAGCAAATAAACATCATCTTAAATATTTTGTTATCTTATATGTTAATGTTTTTATATATTAATTTGACGAATTAATTTTTTGGGATTTAGCCCTCAAATTTTACCAATGGTGTTTATATCGTAACGAATGACTTGCGCCGTGTAGAAAACTAGTAATATATAAAATTCACACTAGTCACTAGTGTTACTGTTTCCTAAATAAAGAGAAAGGTATATCAATATCAGAAAAAAAGAAAAGAAAAGAGTTATTATTAAAGACTATATATCATATCTACATATTTTAAATATATCAACTAAGCTATTTCATCTTTTTAAAACTTTTGCTGTAGGCCAGTGAGTTCTATTTCCATGTAATATCATCATCAATTATTAAACCAGTTTTTTCCTTCTAAATTTTGTCACACATTTAAAAACAAAGATAAAACAATTGTAGTTTGGACAGGAACAGGCTGCCGCCTGAAATCTCTGATTTATGCCCAATCCTAACCCTAGATTCACTCCCACCACCCATGGACTCCGCCACAGGCAAGTCTTTCTTCATCTATTCACTCTTATTAATCTTCCACCTATCCGATCCAACTCAGATCTTAACTCACCACATATCCCAGTTTGAGAAACCTAACCGAATTAGTCACCAAATTAGAAGAATCCCCAATCCAAATAACCAATTCAGATAATAATCTTAATTCAGTGTCCGATACGATCGAGATTAATAAGCGAGTGGGCGTTATCCCCGTTACCAAACACAGTCTATTCTGGTCCGAAAGGTTTCAGTTTGTGTCTGCTGTCAAACTTGACACGCAAGCAACCTCTCTCAATATCCTGCCATTTAAAGATACTGAAGGGTTAAGTAAATACGTTGCTGTTGGTGATGAGGTTGGGAATTTTTATGTTTTTACGCGGTACGGTGACGTTATGCTTTGGCTCGATACACGAACGCGCTCCCCGATTACGTCGATGTTGTCGTACCTTTCGGTTTATCGAAACGAAAGCGTTGTGGTGACCGGGCATGGAAACGGTGTGGTTTTGGTTCATAAGGTTTGGGAAGTTTCAAACGGGGATGACTCGAGTTTACTCGAGTGGGCAACGGCTTTTAAACATGATCATGTGGAACTTGGGTGTAGGATTAACATGTTGGAGGTTCATCATGTTGGTAGGACACGGTACATTGTGTCAGTTGATGGTGATGGTCGGGTCATTGTTTTTAAAGAGGGAGGTTTGGTTATCAGTAGCATCGGTACGATTGCTACTGGTAACCGGCCTCTTGTATTCTCGAAACAAAAGCTTTTGTTCTTAACAGGAACCGGTGCAGGGTCTTTGGATTTGAGAAATATGAAGGTTCGGGAAGGCCCGTGCGAGGGTTTAAATGGTTCGTACGCCTTAAACTATGTTTTTGATGCGTCGGATAGAGGGAAGGCGTATGGGTTCACTTTGGGAGGTGAACTTGTGCATTTGCTTGTTTATGGTGACTCGGTTAATTTCAAGTGTCGGGTGAGATCGAAGAGGAAGTTTGATGTCGAACATGGGCCGTTAGCGTTTGAGGCGATAAAAGGGTATTTTCTTATTACTAGTCCGGAGAAGGTGTTTGTTTTTAACGTTTCTTCTCAGCTTTACGTGCGAGCGGGTTTGCCGCGGCTCGTGTTTTCGGCTGGGCTCGATGAGATTATCGCGTCGTTTTTGAACTACCGCGCGATGTGGAGGTTAGATAGTGAAAAGGTGGAACCGATACCGTTGATCGCAAGTGATCATGAAAAATTGGTGGTTTTAAGTTTAGGAAGCGGGTATATTGGGGTGTATCGGTCGAATCTTCCGGTTACAAAAGGCGAGTTCAACACAATGTTATGGAGTACTCCGGTTCTGTTTTTCGTGTTGTTTCTTTTTGTCGCGTGGCATTTTTTTAAGAACAAGAAGGATGTGTTGATGTCATGGGGGCCGTATGACCCATATGGAAGTGGAGCCCCGACTCCATCCGGTCCAGGGCCGAGATCTTTCGCTGGCCCCAGTTCAAGAAAGCATGACGGTGGCGGTAATGGCGTCGGTGTTGGTGTTGGTGTTGGTGTTGGTGTTGGTGTTGGTGTTGGTGTTGGTGTTGGTGGTGGTATTAGAGGGCCGCCACGAAGGTATGGTTCACCAACGAGGTATACGGGTGCAAATGTGTTTAGGCCAAGTGCTAGTGATCCAAACCTGCGGTCTGGTCCACCGGACCCGGATTTTAGGGGTTCGGAGTTGAAATATAGAGGGTCGGGTATTGAGCCTAGTGGTTTTGGTAACAGAAGAGAGGGTTTGTTTGGAAACAGTCAAGTTGTGGATGATTCGGGCACTTAGCTAGCTCGTTTTTTTTGGTGATTGAAAGTTGTTTAAAAACGCGTATGTATGGCTATAGTATGTATTTGATCGGTTATTTGAGGAAGAAAGTAACAATCACAAGTTCTAAAGCAGTAAAGCATGCAACTTTCAACGGTTTAGACACTTTTACTTGCAAATTAATTGATTTGGGTTGTGTTTTTATCTTTTACATGTGAAACACGTAAAACAAAAGACGGGTTAAACTAAAATAACACGCGGGTCAAAACAAAAACAACCAATCATAGTCGCTCATGGTCAAATATAGGTCAAACAAAGTTATATTTGGTCAACCCTAGCCATAATCTCCAAGCATAACCCCTTGTTCAAATATAGTCAACCCTGACAAAATATGTTTATACTTTGCTAAACACAATTAAGATTGATCCATCATTGTCAAACATACTCTACATTGTATTGTAGCCAATCATCATACAAGATGGTTCAATAGTTCATCCTATAGTTGGTTAAACATGCTCAATCCTGGTCGGACTCGGTCATTTATAATCGATTTAGTAAAACTTGGGTAGTTTGGTAACGATAATTAAATTTAATCAAATACAATCAATTATGATAACCAATGTTGTTAAAGTAGGTCTATAAAGCCAGGTACTTACAGAGTTATCGCTACAAGGTATGATGCCGAGATAACTTTCTTAACTCCGTCTAGTTATTAAGAGTCGAACAAATATGGTTAACTTCAACCAAAACACATGGTTGGTCAATTTGCGCCAATTTTGACTTTAAAAAATAAAACATAATTCGTATTTCTATAACATTAAAAACGAATATCATTTTTTAATTAATGATTAATTTAATATTTAAAAATACGTTTCTTTTATTTATATTGATATTCTTTTTTTTTTTTTGAAAGGCCAATTAAATTCACCTATTTTGTTTTAAATGTTTGTAAACTTATGATATTTGACATATATATAATATCTAAAAACTAATTTTCTTTTCATTTATCATGTCCGAGCACTCTTCGAATACGCTCAACTTTTCAATCAGCTGCATGTGATCCACCTAACGACTTTTGCAACTAACCAATTGTCAAATATAGGTAACTATGGCACTTGGTCAATCTCTGCGGCAAACATTGCTACTTGATCATAGTCAATACTCACTGATACTTCACTAAACACAATTAAAATTGATTAATCGTGACCAAACATGTTCACATATCGATGTATCATTAATAAATATATTAAAAATGACTAGTTTAAAACATAACTTTTTTTCTTCTATAGAATTCTTGTGGACATTTTTAGAGATGAATTCCATCAGTATTATGTTGCTAAACAATTCTACAAAATCTTATACATTTTTATTTTCAATATAAGAATGTTTCATATCATAACTTGCAAAAATGTATAAACATGTAAACTAAATTAAAAGTTTATGTAAGCAGTGGTAGAAACATAATTTTTTTACGGAGCGATATGGCGTCTTAATACTAACTTTAAGGGGGTGATCAGGATTTTCACATATGAATAACATTAAAAAAATTAAGGTGGGTGGCCACCCCTCTCTAAACCGCGATTTCTATCCCAGCGGTTTGATCACTTTAGCCATGTATGTCCAAACATATTTTTTTTATCCATTTGAGTTGAGTCCCTGTGGTTTAATTTTCTTGCAATTTCAGTCCAAGTCGTAAACTCTGTTAGTTGACCTCCGTTAATTTAGCATAAAAGACTAAAATATCCTTAAATTAAATAAAAGACAATCACTTATAGTCAAACCATATAATTTACAAAATTCATTCACATATTTTAAATAGGGAAGAGACTGGAAATGCTGTAATATTAATATAGATTGTACATATTTACAAATTGATGTATTTTCTTCTCTCAAAGACAATATGGTCGTTCATAAAGTTAAGATAACCCATGAACCCAGAAACATCAAACAAACATAGCATGTTTATTGCATGTGCCGAGGAAGACAATATGGTCATTATAAAGCCTTTTCTTTTAAAAATTTTAGCATATCTGCATATAATATAAAAATATGCTAAGAAATGAAATACCATGTGGATCGATAGTGGGTTGTACAATAGAAAAATATCGCTGAAGCAACTTTAATAAAAAAAGTTTTTTTATATCCGCGGCCACTTGTAACGTCTAAAAAAATATATATAAACGATTTCTGAGCGACTTATAAAAAAAATATATAAACGATTTCTGAGCGACTTAATATGAAAACTGTTTGTAGCTTTATATGATATTAAAATATATCTCGCAATCATAATTTGTAGAGCTACATATTCATGTTAAAAGAATTCTCTCTTCGATGATTTTAACGTCATCAATGTCATTTTAGTATATATGAAGTTATTTAATACTTAATTATGATAAACATGATACAAATAAAAAACCATAAAGCACATACTCATTCATGCTCAATTAAAAATTTGAGCATTATAGAACTTCTAATTTATATACACTTATGCTAACTCTCAATTGCTTTTTCTTAATTGATTACCTTCGATACTATCAACAACTTTGAATTCGTAAAATTAGAGTCTAGCTCCCAAAGTCAGCTCTTCTCGAAACATCCCAAAAGTTCTAACATATAGATTCTGGCCTCATGTATGTCAACACACATTAGCGTCTGATTTCACATGATCGTGTGCAATCTTATCTCTTGCATGCCAGAATCCCACACAGCTACACTTGTGTCTTTGCATGATCATGTATCAGTTTGGTGTTTTTTTTATTAGAGTTTGAGTTGACACAACCCAACGACCATGGTTCCCATTTGCTATTTGCATATAATGTGTATAGTTCTCTCACATTTGGGATCCCTTCACAGATTCGTTATATTGATTATATATGTGTATAAAAAACAGTGTGTTTGAATTCATAGTGTAAATATCTCATCCCCAGTATAAATTGAGAGTTGTGCGATTGAGTTGAGGAGAGGGTGTGGGTATCATTTGTATTGTAATTGATCGACTAGCACAAAATGTATCCATGATAACTATCATGTTATATGTTATTTAGTAAACTTGTTGCTTAATTGATTTGATCACTATTTTCATTCGTAAGTTTACTTTATTCATCAAATCAATTGCTAATCGAGCTCAATTTCAACCAATTTTTAAACCAATTCAACCAGTAAACAACTAAAACTAAAATTCAACAACCAATACGATTACAAAAACATCAAATAAACATATGGATATACCAACAACTTTCATTAAAAAAAACAAAAGAAAAGAAATACAATTTAAAAAATAGAAAAGAAAGAAAAGTAAAACTACCAATTAAGGCAAGATTATCGTGATTCAGAACATACCAAGCACTAACTAACTGACTAAAACACAGAAGAGTCAACATTAAAAAAATTAAGGTGGTGATCAGAATTTTCACATATGAATAACATTAAAAAAATTAAGGTGGGTGGCCACCCCTCTCTAAACCGCGATTTCTATCCCAGCGGTTTGATCACTTTAGCCATGTATGTCCAAACATATTTTTTTTATCCATTTGAGTTGAGTCCCTGTGGTTTAATTTTCTTGCAATTTCAGTCCAAGTCGTAAACTCTGTTAGTTGACCTCCGTTAATTTAGCATAAAAGACTAAAATATCCTTAAATTAAATAAAAGACAATCACTTATAGTCATACCATATAATTTACAAAATTCATTCACATATTTTAAATAGGGAAGAGACTGGAAATGCTGTAATATTAATATAGATTGTACATATTTACAAATTGATGGATTTTCTTCTCTCAAAGACAATATGGTCGTTCATAAAGTTAAGATAACCCATGAACCCAGAAACATCAAACAAACATAGCATGTTTATTGCATGTGCCGAGGAAGACAATATGGTCATTATAAAGCCTTTTCTTTTTAAAAATTTTAGCATGTTTATTGCATGTGCCGAGGAAAACATAGCATGTTTTGATAGTAAGCTTATTGAGCTCACTGTAATTGATACACATACGAAGATTCTTGATCTTCTTTTTGACACACAAAACGGGTGCGCCCCATGGAGACGAACTCGGGCGAATGAAAACCTTGTCCGTGAGTTCTTGGATTTGGTTCGAGAGTTCTTGCATCTCGGAGGGTGCAAGACGGTAAGGTGTTTTGGCTATGGGGTTTGCTCCGGGTACAAGGTCAATAGAGAACTCCACTTGACGTACAGGAGGGAATCCAGAAATGTCTTCGGGAAAGACTTCGGGGAATTCGCGAATAATCGGGATGTCGAAAAGTTGCTTTTCTTCATGGGCCTTTGTGGTGACATGGGCAAAGAAAGCGATATACTTTTTGCGCAAATATCATTGGGCTTCAAGGCACGACATGAGGTTTAGCTTTGAGAAGGGTCTTTCTCCGGCAACGTTAAGAATTACACCGCCTTTGATAGGGTTACGAATAATCTTCTCGAAACATAGAATTTCGGCATGGTAGAGAGAGCCAATCCATACCAACAATAACGTCGAAGCTACCCATTTGCATTAGAACATGTATCTATGCCGTCACGTTTAACCACCTATCTTATAGCCTTCGACTCTGATATCAATCTGTCACACACCAACCTACGGAGGAATATGCCGGGCTCGACATAATTGTATCATAGCTCAAAGACACTAAAGTAAAATACACGTGTCAATATCTAAATTATTTATTTCATAAATTTCAAGTACGCAAAGCACAACATAGTCTCAAAATAAATAAACATTACAACTTAAATAAATAAGAATAAAATTTCATAATGCATCCTACGGTCCAACTATTTTTTATCTTGTTTCTTCATCCCAAAAAAGTTACCTGCGTCATGCATGAAAATATATAGTTTGCCAACATAAAGTTGAGCAAGTAATCACGGTTTTTGAATACATATAATATTGAAAAGACAATTCCTTGCGAAATATATGAACTACTATAACTAGCATAACAATAATTTAAAAGTTATCTTTTCACTCGAATCACATAGATAACGAGGTACTCCGACGGCGTATGATCATACTAGTGAGGATGAGAGTGAGATACCAACTAGCGTAACTCAAAAATAAACACATAGTCACATTCGCATGTATAACTAATTGAGCAATATCATACAAATGCAAATAATGGAATTGTAGTGTAAAACAATTGAGTTGTGAACGCATAACGCCCCCAAAATGTAAAACGGTAAAAGGGAGATGTGAATTACTTACCTTATAGAGTAGGTTAAGTGAAGATGAGACGGCGATAGAAATTAAGTAAAATGTGGTCGAACTCCTCGGGATACGTCAACAAAGATTTTACTTGTTAAAGGTAAGGTTAATTAATTATAAGCGAACAATGACGAGATTTTATGATGGATTTGGGATTCGATAGGGTTTCTTATTTACAAATGTAATTAAAGTATTATTAGTTTTAATTATCAATATTATTTTGGTTACTATATTATTATTATTATTTAATGTATGCTTGATTTTCAATAAATACAATTATATATATATATTAACGGGGAAGTTATATTTTAAATTAAGTGTATGATAATTATGCAGTACTGTGGAGGTGATATTTTAACGGGGAAGTGATATTTTAAATTGTGTATGTGTAAACTTTATTGTGTGTAGCTTCATGTAGTACTGTGGAGGTGGTATTTTGAATTGTGTACGTGCAAATTTCGTCGTGCGTAAGTTCATATATGTACTGTGTAGATGGTATTTCGAACTTTGTACGTGTTTATTTTATAACATGTAGGATCATTATGTGTTATGTGGGTTCATATATGGGTTGTGTATATGTTGATTAATTAATGTGTAGGATATGCTATATGACGTGTAGGATATATTGTTAAGATTGATGTGTAGCATGCATTTTTAATGTGTAGGATATGTTGTCTGATGCATTGTATAATGTGTAAGATATGTTGGTAACATTGATGTGTAGCATATATTTTTAATGTGTAGGATATGTTGTATGATGTGTATAGGATATGTTATTAACATTGATGTGTAGCATGTATTTTTAATGTTTGGGGATAATTATTCGGAATGAGTTTTTCTTATTTTAATATAAAAATCTAGAATTGTAAAAAGATTTTCAAAATAATGAAAAATTAATAATCAATATAATATAAAAAAGGATAAAAAGAAAATAACGTGTCAAACTCATAACTTATTTATTAGCTACCAAAATACAAAGCATTAAAATTTTACTAATATGCCCTAGTAATTAATTAAACATAAAATAAAAAGAAAATTATATGATTGGCTGGAAGGCTTTCTCGTACTTCTCGCAATAAGAAGACTTCTAAAATGAACATAATCATATATATATATAAAGATTAATAGAGGAATAAAAGTTTCAAAACAAAAAAAACAACAGAACAGGGCTCGGTTTATTAAAATAGCATTTAATTAATATTATATATGTATATTAATAAGAGCAAAACATTTAAACACAAATGAATCATGATCGGAGATCTTGTCAATCGTTTATCCGGATATCTTGTCAATCGTTTATACGTAGATGACAACCGATCGGAGATATTGTCAATCGTTTATTCGGAGACGCTGTAAATACAAATCAACCACGAAATCTTGCTAATCGTTTTTCCGCTGATGGTGTATGCGTGTGTGGAGGGGATGATGATGGTGGTGCACTAACCGTAAAATCGGAGAGAAACATGGGACGCCCCGATATGGGGATGGTGATGGGCCTGATACATCGCAAGGGTGATGGTTGGATTAGACGGTGACCTCAGATCTGGTAGTGACGGTGAGATACAATGATGGTGGTGTCCGATATCTTTCGTGAATGTGGTACACTTCAATGATGGTTTTTGATGGTTTCGGGAGAATGGTCGTGGTGGTGGTGGTCTTTAATGGTTGCCTGAGAACAACCGGGGAGAATGGCTGGGATGATGGCAAGAGAGAGTCGGAACTAGGAAGGGTTTTGTTTGTTTTTTTACTAATTTATTTGTTATTAGCTTTATTGATTTTTTAAGACTTAAATATTTTCAAAATAATGATTTATTAAAAAATAAGGATATTTTGGTCTTTTTTAAAAAAATTAACGAAAAGTTTGGATGGAGTTAGTGCTTTGGACGATATTGGCAATAATTGAAAAACCTCAATGGTCCAGTTGCAAAAGGAAAACTTTTTGAATGAAAGTCACATTATTAATCAAACCTTAAGGATGATTTGACGCTTTACTCTAAATTAAAACAAAGCCACATTAAAAGAAAACAAATTATTACAAAATATAAAAATAGCAAAACAATTAAAAACCAAAACCTAAATAAAATCCCGTAACACAAGGGCTAAAACCTAGTAATAATAATATGCATAGATGAAACACAAATACTATAAATATGTGAAACAACAATGAATTAGCATACTTATACTATAACTTATTAAATTAAGAACAAAATTTTTAGTATATACCATATTTAAAAAGAAGTTGAGCATCAATTTGTGAACTTCTGTATTTAAAATGTTGACAAAAGAAGCCCAAAACAATTAAATCACAAAAACCTTAAAAAAGAAATTGAGCATCAATTTATGAACTTCTTGTTGGTAATCCTGTATTAGAACCGGAACAATAAAACAGAAGTTATAAACGTTAACGATGAACCGGGCTTGTGTTTGACACAATTCCCTTAAACAGATTCGCGGTCTGTTCTCAAAGTATCCCGGTTCGAAGCAGTAGCGGATTGCCGGACTTGATCACTTGTATAAAATGAAACCGTAATGATGTTGCAGCGGAGAGGATGAGAGAGTTGTGTGTTTTTTTTCTTGGTGTCTTGAAATGCAACATTTCATCTAGTTTTATAACAATAAAACTCACAACTTATTGTTGACCATTAGTGCATAATTATCATAATAATGGTCATAATTAGTGCAATGAAACAGAAAATAATAATCATTACTAAATAACGATCATTAATGTCATTGACTATCAGTTATGAAATGCACCAGTGAGCAGTCTTAAAAACGAGTGCAAAAAATTGCCTCACGCGGGTAGGAGTTATAGTAAAACACATCACTAAGCTTCAAAGGAGTAGTAAAGGTTGCACCTCATAAACCACTCTTAACTTTGTTCCCAAACAGATGTGAGACAAGGTTTTACCACTTCCATTTTTTTAAGACATTCATTCACACACACTTATACCCAATCATCCAACAATCCCCCACATAAATGGAGGTCGAAACAACATTATTCCGATTAGATTTCAGCAGTTGAATCTTGCATACAATAGGTAGATGTTACTCTTTGAACCTTTGCTTATGAAGCGCACTTAGCCCACTGACTCTGAGTAGACAGCGATGTCTTTGAACTCATTTGTCGTTTGTGTAGACGATAATACACTTCACACAAGACTCTCCTTGACAAAGTCAAGTCCTCATAGTTATGTTCGTTATGGTCATGAACATGAGCCTGGTTCTTCGAGAGCCATTAAGTATCGTGCCCCAACAATACCCTTCGAAACGACCCCACTTGTCTCTCACATAGGTGATTCACCATGTATGGTTACCTTAGTCGAATCATTAAAAGCCATAGGCTTAGCCTCACACTTGTCACTTTTAGGAATGGACTAGGAAGTTTACCAACCATGCAATAAACTACCTTTTAAATACGTAGGGTTATCCCCCCCCCCCCCCACAGTGAACTCATTAATTTATTAAATTAGGTTCTCCTATTGAACTCAATTCTTGGGATCTCCAGTCTCTTGGGTCAGGTTTCCTTCGTATGAACTTTTAATTTTTCAAGGGCTTTAGTCCCATTCCCATGGACGACTTCTGAACTAACTCTCTACTTAGGCATTTTATTAATGGATCCGCAATATTATCCTTTGACTTCACGTAGTCAACAGTGATAATTCCTATACAGATTAGTTGTCATACCGTATTATGTCAACGTCTAATATGTCTGTTCTTACCATTATACATTATGCTATGAGCTCTGCCATTTGCCGATTGGCTATCATAATGTATACAAATGGCCGATGCCGGCTTAGGCCATCATCGTATATCCTCAACAAATTGACTTAACCATTCTGCCTCCTCGCTCGCGTTATCTAGGGCGATGAATTTTGATTCCATCATGGGTCTAGCTATAACCGTTTACTTAGACGATTTCCACGATACAACAGCACCTCAAAGTGTGAATACATACCCAGTTGTTGCTCTGGAATCATCCGTGTCAAATATCCAATTTGCATCACAGTGTCCTTCAATAACTGTCGGATATCTGTTATAATCCAACCTTGCCTTGTACTTATCGATGGTGCTATCTGGTTTCATCTTCTTCTTGAAGATCCATTGATATCCTAGTAGTTTACATCCTTGAGGAAGATCCACTAGTTCCCAAGTATGATTTTGTAAGATAAAATGTATCTCACCTTTGATGGCTATGATACTTAGTAATTATCATAAAATCATAACAAACGTCATAATGATCATTAAAGTGTAATAAAACAGAATAATGATCATTAGTGCATCATTTGAAATCATAACAAACATCATTATGATACTTAGTAATTATCATAAAAATCATAACACACGTCATAATGATCATTAAAGTGTAACAAAACAGAATAACGATTATTAGTGCAACATTTGAAACTGAAATTAATAATATTAATTATCATTAAGTTTGTTGGTACGTTTGAGGTTCCTCTTCTATCATGTAGGTAAGGAAGTCAGAGCCGAAGGATTTTTCAGTCTTTTGCCGTTTACTCTTTCTAATTTCAACTTCCTCTATTTCAGATTGTTCTCGAGGTTCATCTCTTGCACCCTCGTTTTGTTGAACAATTTCCTCAACCGGTCCAAAAACAACTCGGCTTTCCTTTACCCAAGCATGGGAACATATGTTCAAACTATGATTTCACACAAATCAACAAAAAGTGAAACATATTCACCTCCTGGGTCGCTCTTTACTCTATTGATTTTCCGATTTAGTTGATTCTCAACTTCGGCTTTAAACAAGATAAACTTATCAATAGCCTCATCCTTACTCTTAAGTAAGTACACATAGCAATACCTTGTACTATCATCAGTAAACATGATGAAGTACTTACTCTCTACATGAGTAGGAATTGCTTTTAGATCACACACATAAGCATGGGTCATCTCGAGGGGTTCGATGAATCGTTCAATCTTTTTAAATGACGATCTTATTTGTTTTGCTTCGACACAAGTTAACTTTGGTGACCATAATCGAGAGGTACGTGACCACAAAAAGGTTATCAACCACACGAACCATATTCACTTGTCGAGCATTTTCATTCTTTGGAAGCTTACACTCATTGGCCATAATGGCCTTGCTTTCCACAATTGCAACAAGTTCTTTGGAACTTTATTATTATTTTTTTTCAATTCTCCCCTTAGGACCAAGGCTGGAGCCTTCCCATGAATTTTCTTTTCACCATTTTTATTACCCTTTGAAGATTGACCATGTTCAACAACATTGGCCTTTGCCATTCCAGGACCATCAACCCTTTTTAGAGAAATTTTGTTATCTTCTTCAATACGAAAACGAATGGCAAGATCTTCAATGGTTATCTCCTTTCACTTATGCTTGAGATAGTTCTTGAAATCAACCCAACTTGGTGATAGCTTTCAATCATAGTCACAACTTGGAATGTCTCGCAAAGCGACATTCCTTCCGCATGAACATCATGAAGAATAACTTACAATTCTTGGACTTGGCTCATGACAGGTTTTGAGTCTATCATTTTAAAGTCCAAGAACATAGCCACCACGAACTTTTCGACATCTAATGGTTTGTATTTGAAATCCAAAGACTCCCAAATTCTTTAGTAGTCTTGGCCTTGCAACAAACATTGTACAGTGCATCCACCATACCATTCAAAACATAATTTCGGCACAAGAAATCCGAATGATTCCAAGACTGAACCGCGCTCACCGAATGAGCATTCATTCCCCCTTCATCAACATGGGGAACGGTTTCAGTCAAGAACCTCGCTAGGTTCAATGTGGTCAGATAAAAGAATATCTTTTGCTACCACTGTTTAAAATTCACACCGGTGAATTTTTTCGGTTTCTCAGCATGAGACGTAACTGCATTAGGCAGTGGTGCAACAAAACTGGTTGTGACAGCAACAACAGAAGCAACGATCGCAGAGACGGCAAAACGGCCGCGATCATGGCTAGGATTCCATTCTGAAACGAAAGAAACAGGAACAATTAGTAATCTGTTTAAGTTTGTTGGTAATTCTGTATTAGAACCGGAACAATAAAACAGAAGTAATAAACGTTAACGATGAACCGGGCTTGTGTTTGACACAATTCCCTTAAACAGATTCGTGGTCTGTTCCTAGGTGTCACACCCCGACTAGCACAATGCGGAAGCGTAAAACGGGAATGTAACAGACACCTCTGGTATCAACACATTGTTTATAAAGAAACATTACAAACTAATTTACATTATATTACATTTCTTCGTTCTATCATTGTTTTACAGTCTAGGTGGTACAAACAAAACTAGTTCGTTAACTAAACGTTCTTACTACTAACATCCTTGCCTCTATTCACATAGCATCAACCGCACACCTTGGGCAAATAACAGATCACCAAATCATTCCAGTTTAGGTACACCTGAAAAGCAGTTTAAAACGGGTCAACTACTAGAGTTGGTGAGTTTCACGAGTTTCAAGAAATCAGTAATGAGTATTCACAAATCAGCACTTGTAATCATGAAATAAGTATGTATGTATGTAAATGATGTAATTATGCTAAGCTACAGTGAAGCCTTGACTGTATGTGCTGCGTGCATCCATTTCCCACGCTCCATCAACCACTGTGGCCCCTTTCCGCCCACAACATGCCCCGGTAGCTATGTCTAACATTACATAGCCTGTTTGTATAAATATGGTCATGTGCAAACGGCGCTATGTGACATGGAAACCAGGCCGATTCCGTTTGGGTTTGTCAAACCAATAGTACTATTCACAAGCCACCGGCTCGAAGTTAATCACTGTGATCGTGGGGACTTTCGTGTGTTAGCACTTAGATAATTCACATCAGTACATGTTTCAGGTATGTATATGTAATCAATCATGCTTTTCACCCCAAAAGTTCGTAAAACAGTTTAAAAGTGGGGTCATGAAACTCACGGTTTAGTAGATATTCAGTACTGTATCAGCTCGTGGTTTGTTCGGTCCGCGATTAGTAGTTCCTATAATCAATATTATAATAATATTAATATTTTAATATTATTATAATCTCAATACTAAACTGGGCTGTATAACTAATCTGGGTGTAGCTGGAACGCCCAGAAAGTGGTAATAGGCTTAGGTTGTGATGTTGTTCAATGTCTAATACTCAAAACCGAACTTGGCTCAGATTCCCGTTTTCCCAGCTGGGCCAAGTTGTTCGTTTACGCGTTCAGAAAATAGTTATGGGAAAATAAGCTTGAGTAAATGTATTGGTTAATAAAATGATTAAGTTATAAAGAAGGATCACCGATTAGGGTCCCGGATTAGCCACGGGGCCCGTTTCCGTTTATTCAGTTTGATTTGAAAAGAAACGCGCACAATCCACCCGGATTGTCCAGGTTTCTCATAGAAAAGTTCATTTTTATTTAATTAGTCCAAAAATATGATTTTTGATCACTCTTGGTGTTTTGATATTCCCGCAGATTCACTAGTCGCGAACTTGCCGGTTTTTATAAAAACTGAATTTGTTTAATATTCAAATTAGCATAATTAATTAACCGTTAATCATTAAATTATGAAAATTTAACCACTTATCAATTAAAATGTTTAGATTTTAATAAAATTATTTCTGGAATTAATTAGTGATTTATTAATTTATAAAAATTCATTTTATCAACTATATTTCGCCTGAAAATCGTTCGTTTACCCCAAACAATTTCCAAAAATTCCACAAAAATTCCTGAATGCTCAATTCATGTCCCAAATTAACCTGTATCAATTCCAGAATGTAAAAAGCTCGTTCGATATTCTTTTCGACCCAAATTCGGCTATAAAAATTCACACGAACGCAAATAAACAAAATACCTTTAAACTTCTCAAAATGATCCCAAAATTCATATGTGATCAAAATACATCAAATATGAGTTCACAGAAAAATTTCATAATTTTTGGAGTATTTTAGCTATTTTTCCCAAATAAACGTCCCAATTCAGTAATAAATTCGCCAAATATTCTCGGATGGTCGAAAAATTACCAAATTTTAGCAGGGACTCATTGACATGATCCCTGATGTCCCTGAAAATTTTGAAGGTCTAAAAATATACACATCATAACCTTAATCTAAATAGCCCGTAAGCGAGTGTTTCGGCATTACCTTAGCGGGTTTGGCTCGTTTCCGACTTTTTAATCAAGTTTTCATGTTCTTGTGCTTCTAAGAAAGCTAGGTAAAAGTCCTATATCACAAACCAAGCAATATTTCATCAACATAACAGCCCTTAACTTAGGGTTTCGGCTAGTGCACAAAAACGAACTTTTGAACCGTAAAAACGCCGTTTCAACCCTTTAATCCGTGTTTTTGGCCAAAAAAACTATCAAAACAGGTTCCTTACCATGTGTATGATCAAAACATGTTTATGGACCATTTTTAGGATTTTTACACGGTTAGGAATGATTTTTAGTAACCAAGACATGTTTTTATGGTATTAAACAAGTTTAAACAAGTTCAAAAGCTACTTATTTAAGCTCTTTACCTTAGGGTTTGAAGGTTTTCTGGAATTTCAGCTTGCAGCTGCTTGGACCTCAGTTTTTATAAACCAAAATGGATAAACAAGCTACCAAAACAAGTTTTATAAAAAGAATGGGGGGTGGGTTGGGCTGTCCGATCGGAAGCCTTCATGGGCCCATGATGGGCTGTTTTGACCCAATAATCTGGTTTCTCAAGCCCAAATACGAAAAGTCCGGTCCAAATTTAGTTCGGGTTCGGTTTTTGGCGCGAAAACAAGTGTTTTTCGGCTAGTTTTGTGTAAAATTATAAAAACATACTATATGTTTGTAAAAATCAAAAATATTTTCACGGATCACTTAAAACATTTCAAATAAGTGTTTGGTAAGTCTTTTTCGGCTTAACGGATGATACATTGCTTGGTTTGTAACTATCTTTCGCGTTTAAATCTATAGCGGGTAGTTAAACGAGCATATTTTCGTTTAACTTGTTTGCTATCAAACTAAGGTCATATTTCTATGTTTTAGCTTGTATTAAACGTATATCACTTATAGATGGCCCCCCGAGATATCTGGGTCATAACCCGACCCGTTCGGTTAATCGTTCGTTTGTTACGCAAAAGGCGTTTATTTGCTTAATCGGTAAATACGTACTGAGGTGTACCTTGTTTTGGCTCAAATGTCACACTAGGGTACTCCGGTTCGAAGCAGTAGCGGACTGCCGGACTTGATCACTTATCTAAAACGAAACCGTAATGATGTTGCAACGGAGAGGATGAGAGAGTTCTGTGTTTTTTTCTTGGTGTCTTGAAATGCAACATTTCATCTAGTTTTATAACAATAAAACTCACAACTTATTGTTGACCATTAGTGTATAATAATGCTCAGTAATTAGTGCATAATTATCATAATAATGGTCATCATTAGTGCAACGAAACAGAAAACAATAATCATTACTGAATAATGATCATTAATGTCATTGACTATCAGTTACGAAATGCACCAGTAAGCAGTCTTAAAAACGAGTGCAAAAAATTGCCTCACGTGGATAGAAGTTGTAGTAAAACACATCACAAAGCTTCAAAGGAGTAGTAAAGGTTGCACCTCATAAACTACTCTTAACTTTGTTCCCAAACAGATGTGGGACAAGGTTTTACCACTTCCATTTTTTAAGACATCCATTCACACACACTTATACCCAATCATCCAAAAGTTCTTCATGTTGTCAACAATTGTCACACAACTAAGATTTTGACTTGACAATGATCCGCCATCTATCCTTGAAAGCAAGCTGTTTAATCAAAAAAATTATTTTAGAAACATTAAAATGAAAGATTTATCATTTATGACATATTTATTATGAATAATTATTGATATGGTTATCAACACCTAAAATAGACTGGCTTATTCTCTAAGCTTCTCCATCCCTATATAATATCTTGTTGTATCTTATTGTATTTTACACCTAATTAATGAAATCTCCATATTTCTCCCTACATCTCTTTCTTACATGTTAGGCTATTGGGCTTGTTTTACAACACGCTATCAGCACGAATTGCTTTTGGAGATGGATCGCACGTCAAAAGGTATGTCGGTGTTATCTAATTAGCATATCATTGTTCTTTGTGCTCTCAAACATAAACCATGTTGTAAGCAATACAATTTAGGGTTGCGTTAGAGTTTTCTTTAGTGAGCCGTAAATCTTTTTAATCCATATTACAATTCATATGAATTTGGGTTAAATCGAATTTATATTTTATTTTAATATGATTGTGTGTTATTTAACAAATTCATGGAATTGATCTTGAATAAATAATCTCTTAATTAAGTCATTAAATTAGAAGTCGGTTTGAAGCACATATTTATAACTCATCTATCTTTATAATAGTTATAATTTAAATATTATATAGTATATGAAGATGCATCTATTTTATATGGATGAAAATTAACGACTAATGTTTTGCTAGTATTACATTATGAACTGCTATTTGATTTATGAACTATTATTTGATTTATTAGAATTATAATTGACAAGATTTTAATTGGAAATATATAAAAAGTATATTAATTAGCTGATTAAAAAAAGCAAATTAATTTGTTTATAATTTAGTTTATTTTCTTTCTTCTTTTATCAAACCACATGTTAAGATAATTTTGGTTTGCTTCTGTTCATATTTCATATATCTTAGAACTATTGTTTATTATATAGATTTAATATAAGAGAGATAGTTTCAAAATTGCAATATGAAATTCTTATTTGTTTTTCCTATCTCAAGAGTTAAGACATTATGGTATTCAAAAGTTACCACTGTAATTTTTTTTCTGCTAATTTTATATTAGCATATAACCCTTAAGCCAATTACTTGTAGTATATGTATTATGTGTTATTTTAAATAAGTTAAAAAGTAGATTTTCATGCTTTAATATGATTCTCAATATTGACCTCATTACATTAAATATTAAACTGGATGCAAATATTATGTGAAACATATATGGTTATTACTTTCTAATTTAGATTATTCATGACCACCATGTGTATTTAAATTCTTTCATCAATAGTCATCTTTGAGGCATTTAAAGTATCTCTTAGCTCTATAAATTTCAATGTTACTAAACTAAATTCCTTACACTTGTTTTAATCAAAAGTGTGTACAATGGTTAGTAAGTAATGGTAAATATCAACTATTTAATATTAGATTTGAATAACTAGAAATTTCATGGGTCCTTTTTAGTAATTGGTAAATGTATAAACTGTGTTTACAATTGTAACATCCGTATTTTGAGATTAATAAATAAAAGAAAATTTATTATTACGTGCGAGTCGTTAATTTAATTATGTGTGTAAATGTTTGGGTAAAAAATTGGATTTGGAATTGTGAGTGGGTTGTGGGGCCCATAGCCCCCTATATAAACCCAACCCCTCCACCCTTTCACCATTTTCCTTCCTTTCATAACACACACACACTCAAGAACATACACACTTTCTCTCTACATTCTGGATCCAAATCCGTGCACAAGGAAGAACGAGTCTTGGGTGTAAACACCATAAAACAACAAGAAACACCACCAAGATCCTCGGATCTGTCCAGGTCCGAACCCGAGACCTAAAAGGTGAGTTTTGGCCAACAAGGTTGAGTTTTTGTGGTTGGTTTCGACATGCAAACTGTTAGAACGATAGATCGGGTTGTATAACTTAAGAAAAACATAAACTTGGTGAGTTATAACCTCACGGGGGTGTTATAGGACAAAAAGGTGATATCCGGACCTTGAAAACACGGGTATACAAAGTTGGTATGACCCAAAACCCATAAAAAGGGTAAAAATCGGGTTCCAGGGAAGAGTCTAGGAGTAAATGGCTTTAAAATGACAAAATAAGGTAATCGGGTCTTAATTGCATAAAAAAGGGCTTCGCATCGCATGCCATGCGAAATCTAAGAATTTCGCATCGCACGCCATGCGAAGCGAAATAACCATGCGAAGCAAAATAATCATGCGAAGCGAAATGGCCCATGCGAAATTCCATGCGATTCATTTTCTGATGCGTTTTTGATAAAGGACCTATTAATGAAAATAAAATTTTTTCGAGCTCACCTGTCAGCTCAACCCCAGCCAGGGGCTCTGCCCTTTGGACCCTGCTAGGGGCTGCCGCCCCTAGACCCCGCTACCAGGAGTGCTGCCCCCGGACCCCCGTTAGTTGTGGGTATCATTAACCCAGATGTAAGAAGTGGTAGAGACAGATAACTAATGCTTGTAACTTGTTAAACAGTTAGCCGCGCCCAGCTGAGAAGAGGTGTAACCATAAACTCTGAGAGAAACTGACAACAGGTGAGTTCTAGCCCCATTTCTCTTTGAAATGTTTTCGGGGCCGTGTGAATACTTGTAAGACTAGTAACATATATACTTATACGATTAATGTGAATGATTAATGCAAGAATGAAAGAGGGCTGTTAGAATTTGTGTGTGCCTAGTTTGATACTTAACACGATTGTAAGAGTCAAGAAAGAACGTAATATAAGAGTCTAATGCAAGAGTCAGGGTGGTAGGCCCTTATAATACCTGGGCAAGAATAGTAAAAGTCTAATGTAAAAGTCAGGGTGGCAGACCCTTATAATACCTGGGCAAGAATAGAGTGGCCGACTCTATGATATCGGTGCAAGAGGTTGGGTGGCAGACCCTTATAATATCTGTGCAAGAGGTCGGGTGGCAGACCCTTATAATATCTGTGCAAGAATGTAAAAATAACTGTATGTTTGAAAGAATGTGTAAGAATAATTATATGTAAGTGAAAGAATAAAATAATGTGAATGTGAGACGAAAGAAAATAAGAACAGGATAAAGGTAAATACGGTACCTACGGGTACAAGTGTGTAAGAATAATCCTGTAAACTGTTAAACTAGAACTCACTCAGCGTAGCTGACTTTTAGTATGCACGTGGTTGAGTAGGATGAGGCAGGTCGCTTGAGGAGAGACACGTGGCAAGGGGATGAAGACTGGCATCGAAGACGAAAATCCATGTGTTGTTTATGTTATTGTTAAAGACATAATGTATTTTGTTTAGAACAAGTACTTATGTTTTGTAAGGATGTTTAATATTAATTATTCCGCGAAAAGTTTCAATTAACTCTTATTTAGACTGTGTTTATGAGTAAATCCAACGCCAAAGTAGGGTTTTCAGGAACGGGGCCTTACAACAATCTAGGAGAAAAGCAAATCTCATATTTTAAATGAAAAATATAAAAGACAATAATCAATTTTGTGTTATTACTTGGTATATGCGTGCTCTTGTGTGTTCACATTTCTTATCACGATTTAATTTTGAGATGACTTTTGACTATAATATGCCATTTTTAAATGCAATAACTGTAATTGACAAATTTGTTTATACATAAAGCTTTAAAACTCGTTTTATATGGTGATATGTTATAACGATATGTCTTTATGTATATCTAATATTATGTATGCTATTATTTTTAGCATTTAATAAAACAACTATATGAGAGTTATTTTTAGCATTTAATAAAACAACTATATGAGAGTTATTTTTAGCATTTAATAGAACAACTATATGAGAGTTGTACTTTATTTTTACTCAAATGAAAGAGAATATGTTTTGATATCATTCTATCAAACTCTCATTATCAAGTCATAAAAGGTCATACGATGTTACATCAATAAATCGAATGTGACTCGGCATGTAAATTTTCGCATTTTATATAATGTAGAGAGAAAGTTGTTTAAAAAGAAAATCTGAATAAAACAACTTGCATTTGCCATATCTCAAATATGCTTTTGAGGTTTCAATATCATTGAAAGAGTATGAAAATTTTGAAATAACTTTATATCCATGTATTAGAGAAAATAAAAGGCATGGAACTTGTTTCTACTCCATTCTTTAAGGTTAAGGTGAATGAGATTTTTTAATGATCATTGTGTATATTTCATGATCATAGACATATTTGAGCAAATGGTAATGACGGTCATGTGAGATCAACCATCAATTCATGCTAATAATGAGATCGACCACCAAAAGTGGCCAAGGGATTAATCATATATAAGAACATACTAAATATGGAAATACAAAAGTGAAACCACCTGATCGCTTGAAACGACAATACAATGTTCTTTTCTCTCTATTTATAATCTTGTATTGTAGAAGCATAATACATATACGATCATAAACCTGAAGTTTATGGATCATGCATATCTAATGGCATGACCGGTTAGACCATACCGAGTCAATGATGTGAAATTTATTGAAGAACCAAAAGATTCTTCCCAATAGTTATACATGTAATATTGCTCTCAAGAGGAATTATTTATTTACCAACTAAAGGAGGGTGTGAATCCCTAAATGTTATGGAATGAGAAAAGGATACACATATCCTAACATGATACCATTTAGTGTTTTAAAATCGATGCATCGTCTAAATGGTTATCAATTTCACAACATGAAGTTTGTGTGATTTGTGGCTTAGCTAATGAGGTAGAAAGCACAATATTCTATATTTTCATATTTATTTTGGTAAATCACTATTAATAGATGAATTGATTTTGTTTAGACGATCATTAGACGTCTACAACTGGTTGCAGCGTCAATGATCATGAGAGCAAAAGTTCATGTTTTATTTGGGTATTTGTCATTTTACATGCATTCACATCGAGCCAACAAGTTATTATACTTCCTTCCCATTGCAATTGGTTTTTGGTCAGTAACCCAGTATCTCTCATCTAATATTTCGTGTGTGCTATATATTGAAATTAATCCACCACAAGACACAAAGATGAGACTATAAAGGAAGTTGGGAATTTATGTCGGTATTATATATTATCTATGATTAAATAGTTAGAGCTATTAATGAGATATTTTTTTATGGATAATTGGTTTTCACTTTAGTGAAGCAACATTCCCAACATTAGAGGGAGATATAAAGCAGTTGGAAAACAAACTTAGTTTGAATTACCATTGATCCTTAAATTAAATTATATGAACTAAAAGTTTAAAGAATAATTCATGTATAAAGATTAACGAATCAATTACCAGACAATTCACTGACCAAAACAAAGTGTCTAGCTAAGACACCTATAAACAACTGCTTATGCTCCAATTAATAACGTCCTGGAAGGACAACCATACATTGGTAATGGTTAGTGAGTCTAAGGCACGCCTGAAGCGTGGTAGACTAGTCGATTCCAAGAATAATGATTCCTCTAAAATTGGAGCAAGTAATAAAGATGGTTAAGTCGAGGTATAGTAAAAAGGTCTCTTGAAAGACATTAGACATGATGGTTATTGAAAAAACCTAAGGTACCTGAAAACAAAGAGCTCTCAGTAAATTATATTTTATCATGTCTACAAGATATATCGAATCGAAATAAAGTCGACGTCGTTATAATTTTGTATATAATTAGCGCTTGAAATGATGATGATGAGGATCAAGATATAAGATCTGCCTATGAATAAAAACATATTAATGATTGGCCAAAGTGGAAAGACGCAAATATGGCAGAGTTGAATTCTCTAAAAAATAGAAAGTTTTTCGGACCAGTAGTCTGTACAACAGAACTTGTAAAATGTGTTAGATACAAACGGGTCTTTTATGCGAGTTATGAAAATTCAATTAAGTGATATAAGGCAAAATTGATGGCACTAGGATTTTGCAAAGATTCATGATTGATTTTGAGGAGACACATTCTCCAATGGTGGAAGCAATTACTTTATGATACCCAAATAGTCTGGTAATACGAAGAGAGAATTGATATGCGTCTAATAAATATTGTGATTCAGTTGATACTGAAAGTTTACATGAAAGTCTATTAAGGATTTGAATTATTAAATCGTGTAAATTATGTTCTCGAGAACACTATGACTCATGTTGTATAAAGATTCATATTTGAATACGTTATGATTACTTTATATGTTAAATATAGCTGGAACTCCTGAAGAGTTACTAACACGTGAATGCTTAAAAGGTTAATTGAAACATCTTAAAGATGTAATTCTTGTGCACCAATAAGGATACATAGAAGAAATTGTACCTAATGATTATCGTATCTTAATAGACAAAGAATGGTACAATATGGGTTTTGATATATGATATATAAATTGATGTGTCAAATGAGCAAGTTCATGTAGCAAAACTCATGAGGAGTGAATGCACATCAATAATTGGTTAAGATGGAAAGAATTTTGTGATGGATTGAAAATACCTAAGCATCGGCATGAAAACATCAGTAAATGTTCTACAAGGTTAAAAAATTGCATATGGACTAAATAGTCGGATTCAGCGTGGTACGTACAAATCAAGAGATATTTTGATAAAGAGGGAGATAAGTTGGATATAATAAGTCACATTTTTATCAAAATTTTACTTTTAAAAGTTCATATAATCACAATTTACAGTGATGATGCATACATCATCGAGAGAAACTGCAGAATTTTTAGAAGGAGAAATTTTGAAATACCTTGACATGATGTGATTATTGCTCGACCTGCAGTTCGAGTATATGTGCAATTATATGTTTATCCATCCATCAAAGTGCATCTAAAAGATGTTGAGACATTTTACCGAAGACAAGATTCATTCTAAAAGGATGTCAAACAATGTACTATATATCATTTCCTACATGAAAATGAAATATTATTAGTTCGGAAATATCACAATTAAATGCATAAGTGCATTATGTCGTATTGTTAGCTATATATGATTATTATTTTCTTTATTTATATTTATCGGCACGTGTCCAGCTAGAAGACAGCGGAATGGGTTAAAACATATATTTCAGGTATGAAAGATATGTGTTTATATCTTAATAACCCATTAAAACAAGTTTTGTTAGTTTTGTCATGCAGAGAAACACAACAAGGTATCATTACAATAGTATATGGTTACGAGATGACACAAAAGAAGTTTTCACGTGAAGATCAAGCAACATTGTTCAACTTAACAATTCGCATGTCAAGGGACGAAGACACAAGTGATTGAATACAAAATTTTTGAAGCTTTCATAGAAGATCGATATTTACCATTTTAACTGATATATAAATCAGGGGAAGACAATATGCGCTGCACTATTTTTCCCTTAGTTATGGTTTTATCCCACTGGGTTTTCCTAGCAAGGTGTTAATGAGGCAGCATCTCCAAGCGTATGAAGTTGATAACCAAGGGGGAGTATTATGAATAATTATTGATATGGTTATCAACACCTAAAATAGACTGGCTTATTCTCCAAACTTCTCCATTCCTATATAATATCTTGTTGTATCTTATTGTATTTTACACCTAACTAATGAAATCTCCATATTTCTCCCTACATCTCTTTCTCACATGTTAGGCTATTAGGCTTGTTTTACAACAATATTACAAATTTTAGAAATAAAAACAACAATAAGAAAGTAGTACAATTTATTTTCACAATAAATGACCTAAAATGAGTGAGTTATTTAGGAATTAATTATTTTGATTCTTAAATTAATAAGCATAATATTTAAAATATAACTTTCATAAATACATATAATTAAATACTATATATCATTACTATTATGGCAAATTTGAAATAAATAATCTCATATTTTGTGTGTTGGCCGATAATAATCATACTTTAAAAATTCCAGCCAACGGTCTAATCTTTCGACTATTTTTCTCTCAATGAACCTTCGTCAAAAAATACTTAACGTCGTTAAGTATTTTTCTGAATTTCAAACCGATGGTTTAGGGCTTTTGATTGGAAGAAAGATACGAGTCGACTGATGTAAAACTTATCTCTGACTTGATTTTCGTTCAAGTTGGAAATTTAAACGCACGAATTGAAACACTGTTTCGTTTCTTGTATCACCTTTTCAAGATAAGTTTTTCCATTAGTCGACTCGTATCCTTTTTCCGATCACAAACCCTAAAAGATCGGCTTGAAGTTCGGAGAAAAACTTAATGACGTTAAGTATTTTTTTAACGGAGGTTATTGAGAGAAAAATAGTCGAAAGGTTTGACCGCTGATAGAGATTGTTAAAGGCAGGATTACTATAGACCAACACATAAAAGGTGGGGTTATTTATTTCCAATTTCCTAATATCATTAATTGGGTACTATTCATTGGATTGACTCGGTTTTACTTGATAACCCAAATAATAAATTATTTTAAGCCATGGATATCTAAAATCAAGGAGATTAGAGATTAAGATTTTCCAAAGGAAAAGATGGTCAAGAATCAATATGGGTCTAGCATATGGCAAACATGATTTTATTTTATTAGTAGAATAGGACATGATCTCCAAATACAACATAACTCCTCAAATCTAATATTTCTAGTTTTAGGAGGTGTTTGGGTGTGCTTTTAATACTTGCTTATTTGCTTATTTGTTTGTTGGTGTTTGATAAAGCTCCTCTAAAATCTTCAAAATAAAGCATTTCAAAAATAGCTTTTGCTTTTCAAAAAGCAAATAAATAATTCTAAAAGCTCACTCAAACACCCATTTAAACATTTACACTTACCAGCTACCAACACTAATAAATGGTGATTTACAAGTCTATAATGAAAAAAATATACAAGTTTTGAAGTTTTGTTTACATATAAACTTTTTGAAAATTCATTTTATACATTACGTAAAAAGCTCTCCAAATCAAAGGTATAACCAATCCTCACTTGTGGTGTAGTGGTAGAAAGACTTAGGTTCTCTGGTGGAGATCGAAGTTCGATTTCAATTTGCATCACTTAAGGTGGATTATGGTAATGAAGGATTGGAGCTAAGCCTTGTGAGGCTGTCAGTTCGAATCTCGAGCCCACTCGGGGTTTTCGTCCCACTGTGTGTAACAACAGAGAGATCTATTCTTGTAGTGGCACAATGACAGTCAAGTGACAGCTGATTGTATGGTTTTCCGGGGGAACGTCCAATCCACACTCCGAAGCCAGCGCAGGCCCGGGTAAGACGACATAGCCTGGCTAAAGTTAGACAATGAGGCTCTCCAAATTTAAGAAGTACGGTGGCTTAATACACAAGAAAGTCGCTTTCCCAAAATAAATAAAAGGTACAACTTCTCAATAATATTTATTATTTTAATATAATAATTACTTTTTAATGTATTTTGTTGATCTCTTAAAACCTTTAAAATATAATTAATGTTATATAAAAGAAATTGGAATTAAATAATCTAAATCATAGACTATTGGCAAATAACAATCCTAACTAACAGGTTGGCTACTGGCGGTCCATCTTCTAACATAATGTTCCCAACAATTCGTGACTAACGGAATCTTAACTTCGTTATTCTACAGTCTCCAAAAAAGCGGTTTTGCTGGAAGATCAATCTTTTGCGCCTAAAAACTCAACCTGAATACCACCACCATCACCACATCGCTAATATCCACACCACCACCGTCGCCTAAAACCTTATGCGTGCTAGGGATTTATCTGATTTTCAATCGATTAGGACAATGAACAATTGTTTGTCCCCGTCGTCAGAGCCTTATTCGTCGTCTAAGCGGTTGGGTCGGATTTGCCTCAGATTGTCGTCCATCATCATTATAGAGCTTGTATGACCTTCTTCTTCTAACACGCTGACTCTGACGACGGTTCTAGGGTTTTGACAACCTCAATAATTGGGGTTTTTACTAAAAATAGCTTTCTAAATGCCCAATTTAAGGTTACAAAGAGGTTTTGGGATGAAAATGCTGAGTTTTCTGACCAAAAAAAACAGTTTTCTGGCCAAAAATATTTTTCCAGCGACTGGAGACTAATGAGTTAAGCTTTTGATAGTCACAGCTCGTTAGGAACAAATATGTTAAAAGATGGATTGTAGGCAACTCGTTAGTTGGAGATGTTATTTGCCAATAGTCCACAGTTGGAATTGTTTAAATCCAATTTTCCTTTATAAAGTTCCAAATAAACCTTTGTGTCGTACTAATTTTTATCTTTATTAACGTCTCGATATATATGTATTTTTTTCAAAACTGACTCGGGTACAAGCTTTTAAAGCACAAGGGGCACAACTCCTAAAAGCTACTATTATTTGATATTCTACTTTGGACATATTAAGTTTTGATAAAAAAATTTACTTAAAATCGATCGACCCCAGACAAATAAGATATGCATTTGAAATTTTTTAAAAACGTAGTGTTCTTTTTTATTTTTTAAATCCGAAATACCATTGCAAAATGCTTATTTCTATATAAGGTCTATCATAATTTTATTCATACCAAAATCGTAGTGCAAGAAGTAAATACAAGTTTTACTAGGCATTTCAAATGTTATATATTGGTTTCTCTAAAACTCTGATTTTCATAAGATAATTATTTTTTGTAAAGACAAAACAGCAAAAGACATCTTTTATGTTTGTTTGTTTTTTCAGTGGACGTCCTTTCGCAAAAAAAAAGGAAGAAAACGTGCTTCATGTTTTAAATTTCTTTCACGTTACATCCTTTGACACTAACCAATTAATTTTTCTCGTTAAATCTGAACATATGCAAGACACATGAGGAAAGTATAGTAATTTTACACATTATCTAATAAATAAAAATTAAAAAAAATAAAGATATATAAAATCCACTCTCCCTTTCTTGTCTCTTTCTCTCTCTGCCCTATTTTTCAGCCTACAAATCAAACCAGCATACCCCCAAATCAAACCCTAAAAAACACAATTCACCTGATCACTCAAATTTCTCTCAAATCAAACCCTTAAAACCTAAAACCAAATCATTCTTTCTCTCTACTCACTCACTCACTCTCTCTCCCTCTCTTTATACCTTCATACACGATGCTGCCGTAGTCCATAAATTAGACTAAAATACAATAATTTTTGGTTGAGCAACAACCCCAATCGACTTCTGTAGAACATTACAACGTGATTCATTGCTGAAATCGTTGAAGAGGTGGCCTGTTGATCTAAAGCGGGAAGAAAAGGGATGAAGACGTGGATTTTTTGGTCGGTTTGGTGGTGGGTCGGTTCAGAAATTCAGATTCGATATACCCGAATTTTGATTTGGTGATTATAGTTGGTGGAAATGGTGGCGGTGGTCGGAAGAAGAGGCGGAGAGCGGCGGCGACGGTCACGGAAGAAGAGTTGATATCCTTATTGCTGCTGTCATACATTATTTGATTGTATCTTGAACTTGATTTCTTATTGAAATTGTTGATTAAAGCTGAGGGAGAGAAAGAGAGTAGAGAGAAAGAAGAGAGAGAGAGTGTGTGTTATATATATGTTTAACTTTTTAGTTTTAATTATTAAATAAATTGTAAAATTTCTATACCGCCTCATGTGTCTTGCACTTTATCAGATTTAACGAGAAAAATTAACTGAGTTAGTGTCTAAGGATGTAACGTGAAAGAAATTTGAAACATGAAGTACGTTTCTGTCATTTCTTTTGCGAAAGGACGTCCACTGAAAAAACGTACAAACATAAAGGAAGTCTTTTGCTGTTTTGTCTTTCGTAAACTATGATATTGGATTTATCATTTCAAATTTAAATGAACTCTTTGAAAAATAAAATTTCTAACTTACAAAACACGACTCCCCCACCTTCGAAGGCGGCAATGAATGAAGTTGAAAAAAGAGGGTTGAGTATTAATTTCGTAAACTATATCGTGCAAAATAAGAGTACCTTAGACTTGACTCCCATGTGTTCTACAAAACAAAGGGAATTTCCAAAATGGACCTACGGTCCTCAAGAATAAACATAGTTTTCAAAATTTCCAAAAAGGTCTACTTAAAAAACAGACTGTCCTCACAATCTTTTAAAATAAAAATAAATCGGCGGTCTTCACAATCTTCGAACAGGTTATATTTCACGTACCAATGATTTTGCAAAATAAATATCATCATCCTATACGGGTTATGTTATTTGGACAAAATAACTAGAATCATGATAATAAATAAAGATCGAGTTATTTTAAGGAAAAATAATAACACTGTATTTACTTATTTCGGATTAACATAAAACCGGCATCGCTTAACAATCAATAATAATTTATAAGTGTAAAACAAGTAAAGGAGACAGTAAAATCAAAACCGGGATAAACAATTTGACAAATTATATTTTAAAAATATAATGTCACTCGAAGTAGTAGGTTCAATAAAGCGAGCGTCTATCACGTGAAAAAAAAAACTTGTTAAAAATCGGCTATATAAATAAGTATCATTTTAATTACTTCACCTATTTTGTCTCAATTTAGAGAGAGTGATGACTGTCTGACATGATATGCGTCGTGGCTGGTGATGACAGAAGCCCATTTTCAACCCATAACCACCTCTCCTTCTCTCTCTCGAATCTTAAAAAATGAACTAAACTGATTACTCATAGTAGATATTATAATAAAATTTTAATCAAATAGAATTACGGCATTTCATTTCTAAATGATAATAATAAACTAAAGAAAACACAAACCTAAACCAACAAAAAAAATTTATAAACAAGTTGGTTAAATAGCCTACCTTTGCAGCAGTGTGTCGCAACAACAATGATTATTAACCTCCACTACACAACGATAAAACTAAACATCCATTAAAAACACCAAAAGAGATTAGCAAAGAACAGCACCACGTTCAACTTAAGAAAACACTCTTTTACGCGGAGGTTGAAAGTAATTTGCATAACTGAATTCCTAATTTTTAGTGTGAAGTTTCACATATTTATTGAAAATCGGTTGAGACAAGTTATTTTATATACATCGTAATGCATTTGTTTGTATTCGTAAATCATATGAACTTTTCTTTAATTTAACTAGAATTAATGAAACATCACTATAGAACCCTATTCCTAATAGATTGATCACAAAATAACATATCCAAATATGAAAAAGCCTATAGTTGTCACAACCATCGAATTTACACCTTGTAAATTTTTATTTGTTCGAGTATGCAAATAAATTCCAAATACGATACAAGTAATAAAGCCTCAAGTTTCATTTAGATCACAACTCCAATATGATCCCCAAGCTTCATTAGCCCGTACTGCTCCTGAAAGAATACCTTTGGTTAAAAAGATAAATTCTAGGCTAATCATACGATAACTCTAACTGTTGATAAAATGCCTTGTAATAATTCTTATCCAAAAAAAGAAGCTTATTTCAAAGTATTATTTCTTTCATTCTTGTATATGATTTCACAAAACGAAAATGACTCATTTAGCTTTAATAAGTTATTACTATTAGAAGTACGAAAAACATTCCTAAACATTAATAGACGTGTGTCACTGATAATAATGATCCACAAAGAAGAGCCGCATAGCTCAATATTATCATACTTAGCGCATTATTAACCACTCCGATTATAAAGCAGACCCTAAATGCGTAAAAAAATGACAATAACATAAGAAACATGAAATGTGGCTTTTAACACTGTAAGCTAATAAATTTCAAAAGCATATTAATAGTAAAAAAAAAAAAAAAATCTGAAACGAGATTAGTGATGATGTTTAACTCACATGCTTCGGCAAACCTATAGCTCGATGCTTTTACATCTGCTACTTTTATTATAAAACGTCTCCCGACACCGCTTCTTAACAATAAATCACCATTTGAAATTATCTTTCATCAATCTCCCTCTTATGCAACATTTCGGGTGTTCGAATGTCATGTACTTCATATCTCTGGGACTGCAACAAACAAAAACTGCTTCCTCGAAGTGCCCCTTGCATTTTTATAGGTTATAGCCCAAATTTATAAGGGTTATTAATGTCTTGATCCCACTACTTCCGGAGTATATATAACCCGTCATGCAAAATTCAATGAAGACACTTTCCCCATCACCATGAAATTAGCTATGAATTCTTTCACCCAAGCCATTCCCGTTAGTCCTCATCAAGAATCATCTTGATCATTTTGAAATTAGCGTCCGTGTAGTACTTAACACTCAAATTCTGTTTCATTAAATAACTACCCCACTTTCCTCCAAGATACAAGAGGATATTCATGAAAAAATCTTGTTCCCTTTCTTTCAGGGTTTTGTTACCGATGACTCGGCATGCTTTAAGTAACTGATATATTCAATTTAATGAATATCATAACATACCTAATAGATTTTGTTGTAGGGACTAATTGAATCTATTTTCATCCATACACTGTGTGACACCATAACACACCTTAGAACCCCTTATCACACCATATGACACCATGGAAATCCATATTACACCATATATTCTCCTAGGACACCGTAGGACACTTAACCACATCATAGGATGCCTTAGCACACTTTTAAACACCTTTAGAAATTGTCCGACACGCATCACCTCACCACACCGTAGGACCCGTTAACACCCCGCTTGAGATCTTGAGACACCATGACACCCAATATCACCTCCTAGAACATCGTGGGACACTTAACCACACCGTTGGACACCTTATCAGACTGAGGAATACCTTTAGACATTGCATGACACATAAGGATACCTTACCACACCATAAAATCACTTGCTTTTACATCCCAACCTAACGGCGTGACATGATGGGGCGCAACATAATTTGAATTATAGCTCAAAGACACTAAAATAAATATAAAGTATCAATATCTAATTTATTTATTCAAATCATCGTATACGAGAGGTTAACAACAAAATAACTTAAAACAATTACATCATACAAAACAAATAAATTGTTCTTTATTTTAATAAATGCTAAAGTCTAACTAAGTATTGCATCTTCAATCATCCCAAATGGTTACCTGCGATATGCATAAAAGTAGATATATTTTGTCAACATAAAGTTGAACAAGGAATCACAATTTGAGATATACATAATAATAAAAATGACAATTCCTTGTGACATCATGCATTACTTCAACTAGCATAACATAAATAAAATTCGTTTGGCCATGATTCATCAAACACAATCAATAGCTACTAAATAATAAATACAAATAATGGTTTTGTTTGACCATGATCCATCGAACACGATCTATGGCTACTAAGACGGCGTATGATCATACTATGAGGATGAGATACCAACCAACCATGAAAACTGTAAACACATAATCAAGTAGCATTTAACAACTAATCGAGCAATATCATAATATACAAATATTGGAATTGAGTGTGATAATTTAATTGTGTGCATAAATAACTTGGGTTTTGTGTACGCATAAAGTCCACAAAACAAAAATAGAAAAAAGGGAGTGTAATTACTCACCTTGATTGGTGAATGAAAAGATCAGGTCTTTGGTTAAGCTTGAGTTAGTCCAATTGGGTATCCTTAAATCCAAATAATTAAGGCTTCTTTAGAATATGTTGGATAAATAAAGGTCAAAAAAACATATAACACAACTAGAAGTTGAAAAAGAAACAAGAAAAATGAAATCAATTTTGGACAGATTTCTATCACTGATTGCATAAATGTTTAAAAGTATCAAAAAGTTCTTAAAAACTATAAAAATCTCTAGTAAACTAGATTACTATGTTTTCAACAACTTTCATTTAGAAATGTTTTACAAATTTGGAACCTAAATATGCCAAAAGAGCCGTTTAAGTCAGAGGGTACGAATCTGCACGCTGTTTATAAAATATGTGTTGCGAATTCACACAAATGAATTAAAATGTGTAAAAATAATGCTTAGAACCATATTTCAATGAAGTTTATCATAGAATTCAGTATTACACCTTTTCAGTTTGTTATGAACAAGATATTGCCCTTTCTTTGATGGCTAAATCTAATGTCAAAACTGAAACATTGTTAGAAGCAAGGTTTTGACGGTTTTGAAAAGGATTTTGATGAAATAAAATTTTGGACTTTTTGGGATATGATGATATAATATTTATGAGTATATATCATTAATAATACTTGGGTCCATTGAATAAAATATAATAATTCAAAACAGAAAAAGTAAAGACATAAGAACGTTTCAAGTGTGACCTTTGTGTAATCGATCATCTCATTGTGTTCCTTGCCTTGTCCATCCTATATACCATGGTGTAGGGATTATGTGAATTCCTAGATATGATTTTGTTCTGGCCTATGACCATTCGATTAACTAGTATAAATAAGTATTAAATAAAAAAAAGAAATAGAAAAAAGATGAAGAAGACCTAAATAATTAAAATCCTACATTTGAAGAGGAAAAGAAAAAAAATTCTCTAGATCTTGTCAAAGAGTTGTGAGAAAATGAATGGAGGAGTAAGCTTCTATTTATACCAAAAGGATGAGGTTACTTTAAGAATTCTTTAAATGATAAAATTGATTAGAGGAGTGATTTGTGGACTGATTTAGGGAGGAGGTTGGACCCTTTTAAAAGAGTTTTAAAAAATGGTAAGAAAAGATGTTACAATAATAATTTGATGGATGCACATGTTAGTCAAAAGTCTATTGTAACATGGAATGTGTCATAAGTGTCAATATATCCATAAACAACAAAATAACATAAAATCCAAAACTTTATTGATTAAATAAGAGTCTGAATTACATTGAGATTTGAAATAGGTCGAGTTTTTGGGTTTGAAAATTAACAGATGTTACATTTACCACACAGTGACACCTTGGCACATTGTAAAACGCCATAAGAGATCCTAGGACACCGTAGAACATTTATCCACATCGTAGAATTTCCTAGAAACCCTCACGAAATCTTGCTCGTTCACCTAGGATACCGTGTCACACCCAGACATAGGGCCTAGGTGTAACACCCGTTAGTTGGTATCTGTTTTGTAAATATATCAGAGTTACGTTCTTTTAGCGAAAGTCTTTGAATATATTATTATTATTATTTTGAAAACTCAGGATTTAAATACTAGTTTGATAAGTCAAGTACATGTCTTTTGAAAATATGATTCTTTATAATATTCTGAATTAAATATCTAAGCCATCAGATAACGTCTAATGACTATATCTGCAATCTTCTAATCGATCTTGTTTGTCTGATCTAACCTTTTTTGTTTCCTTGAAATATGGGGGAAAATGCGTTAGCACACAGCCGGTGAATGACGCTGACTCTGTAGTAAAATCTTTTCAATACCATTGTGAAATCAACAATAATACCTTTGTGACTACTCATTAGGCACCCAACTCAGTTGGGATAAAATTACCCTAAGTACATGTACAATCAAAATATATACACAATATAATTTCTCTAAACAGTCCCGTAGACTTCCATAGGCATGCTTGATGATATGCATGGCCTCGAGGAACTCCGAGTCACCATGTATGAATGGATCAAGACACATGTATACTTTTAACCAGAGTATGCTTGTTTCTTATTATTGTAACACAAGTTTTAAGGATTCATAGATTCTATGCAAACTTTCTGACTCTAAAAGAGTTTATAAAAGTTTTGGGCGTATTCACCTTTTCTGTTTGTAATCAGTTTCTGTTATTGATTCTTGTTTATAATTAGTTCTGTTACTGATTCCTACTTCTGATTTCTGATTCTTATTTTTTACTTCAGACCTATAGTACGAGAATAACTTTTGTATAAATATCTAGATCAATGATCTAGCTTCAAACCCTTAATCTGTTTTATATAGCTTTAACCTTGACAACTCATTTGTTTATATAAAACATTTGGACCTTTAGCCCCTTTGTTTATTCATCAATTATATGCCGTTTCTGTTCGGGAAGAAACATCTATACTGGGTTTCTTCTTTAAGAAGAAACGTTGACTTAACCTTTGTATATGAATATTATATTTCTTAATCATCAAGAAATATTATTTTGACTATACCCTTTGTTGTAAAAGCTTACATTTTTTAATCATAAAGAAACAATAATTTGACTTTAACTGTTGATACATGTTTTGTACGTCTCGGTCTTTATTTGTCTGTTAATGTAATAGTTTTAGTTTATTCGGGGTTTAATGTAAAATGGCATTTTGGTAATTAATGTAATCTACCCATTCGCCTAAATTGTAAGGCACATTCATTACCCCGTAACGAATGTGTCACATTTGTATTAATGTAAGTCCCATTCGTTAACCCTGCTTAACGAATGGAACATAACGAATGAAAGCTATTCGCTATGTGTAATGTAACACGAATGAGATGTTTCATTCGTTAGTTTTTAATGTAACGAATGAACCATTCGTTAAGGCCATCTTAACGAATGAGGTCATCTCCTATATATACCCCTGTAATCTATTTCTAAGGCAACAGTTTTGATTATTTCCTCTCCAGCCTCGTTACTCTGTCCAAATTCACTCTCAACACACACAGTACACACACATAACATAATCAAGCATAACCGTATACCTAATCGACGAATAACTCGATGTCATCGTAAGATCTAGATCCGATCAGGCTCAATCAAGTGGTATCGGAGCAATTTGATCTGATCTTCGAGTTCATTCGTTGTTTAATTGTATAAATTCATCAAGCATTGTATCAATTACTCGATGAATTGATATGAATTGTTGTTCGTTTAGTTCCGGCGAAATAGCAGTTTTTGTTATATGGTAATTGGAATGTTATAAGTGTAATTGGACTGTTAATTAGGTAATAGTAAATGAGATATGGAGGTTGAATTAGATTTGAGTTCGAATTGAGGTGATTAAGTTCGGAATGAGATGATTTGAGTGATATACGGAGTTATGTTACACGAAATTGTTAAATGAGTGGATTAGGTGTGGTTGGTGATTGCGGACTAGTGTAATCTGGTTCGGAATTGTGTTTACGAGCAGATTGATATAGATTATAGGGATTTCAGACGAATATGGACAAAGATCTGATGGTTTGAAGATTTGAATAGTTGAAGACTGATTCGTTAAGCCATTTGTTAATCCTCTAATCGCTCAAACACATTCGCTTAAAGTCTCATTCGTTAAAACCCGTTCACACTCGTTACTATTCTCATTCGTTATCAATCACATTCGCTTAAACTTCACATTCGTTACAAGACTCACATTCATTACAAGACTCATTCGTTATCCCTCACATTCGCTTGAATTGGTAACGAATATCACTCCATTCGTTACTCATTCGTTATTATTCTGATTCGTTTGAACAGTAATCATAAGTTTTAAAATTTGACAAGTTTGGTCCCTGAATTTCAAAACTTCTTATCTATGGCTTCTTAGAATGCTTTGTTCTATGCATTAGCATCTCAGAATGCTTTAATGCAACAAATGCTGACGATGGACAACGAGATTGGTAGTCACAACAAGTGTCCTAAACTTCTGAAACTTTCAGATTTTGCTAGGTGGGAACCGAGGTTTCGTGCTCACTTGGGGTTGGTTCATCCAAGCAGTGTACGATATCTCGATGTTATTTATGCAGCACCTCTTGTAGGTAGTGACAATCTTGGTTGGACTCCAAAGGAATTTAAGCGTTATGAAGCACAAGAACTGAAAGATTTTGAAAGTGAGACAAAGGCTTAATCGACTCTCACAATGGCTTTGCCCGAGCAAATCTTTCACCAATATAGCACTATAAATATTTGTGCATCTCTATTTGATACTCGAAAAAGAAGAAGCTTGGGTAATACGCTTGAGAGTAAGAAGGCTCTTGTAAAGTTTTAGTTTAGAAATTTTATCTTAATGAAGAATGAAACTGTAGAAGAGATGATTAATCATTTTAGTCATCTTGTTGTGGAAATGGCAAGTGTGAATCTTGAGCCGATTGAAGCCGATAAATTTGATACACTGAAGAACACATTGCCCTCATCATATTCTACTTTCCTTTTTGTGTTAAAAGAGAATGGTTTCTTTCGTAACACAGAGCTCACTACAGTGCTATTTATTAGCAAGATAGAAGAAAGAGAAGTTGAGTTGAAGTGCCAAAACTCATTGAAGGATAATCAAAATCAGAATTCTTCTCTGTATGGTGGAGCAATGCCAGCGAACAATTCTTCAAGTTCAAGTTCTGTCCCAATCACTGCTTTCTTCACTCAAGCTCAAGATGAGACATCTAATGTAAACAGCTCACCTAATGTATGCTTTATGGCAACGAGTGCAAAGTCTGAGTCAACTGCCAATGCTTCAAGTTCGTTGCCAAAAGTAAATCTTCAAGAAGCTGAATAGCAATTTGCTTTTGTGTGTGCTTTCATGAATTCATATGAACAACTGGTTGGGTAGCAAAATTGCAACAAGTGAATTGACCGATGAAGACTATGATCAGATTGATCCCGATGACCTTGAACTGATGGAACTCAAGTAGAATATGGCAATGATTGTCAGAAAGGTTAAGAGGTATATGCAAAGAACGGGAAAAGATCTTCCTTCTCTTAACAAGCGTTGGGTTTGATAAACTGAAGGTCAAGTGTTATAATTGCGGGGACTTTGGCCACTTTGCCAAAGAATGTGATAAAACAAGAAAGGAGTATTCAGGGCCACGCAATGCTGAGAGAACCCCGAAAAGAATGCATCGGGAAGTGATCAAAGTAAGAAGAATTCATCAGAAAGTGACAAATCTAAGTTGTCCAACCATCAAGCTCTTGTCACAAATGAAGGTGTAGACTGGTCTCAACACTTATTGGGAAATCAAGCAAATCTTGCTGTTTTTGAACCAGTTAGGAAATTTGAAGATGCAAGCAGTGATAATGTTTCTGAAGAAAGCGACTCCTTTGACTCTGAAACTGATTCTGATGAGAGTTCATCTGTGCAAATCGAATCTGATAAATCAATTCCTGATCAAGTTGAATCTTATGCTTGCATGGCTAAGATCGAAGAGGTATGTTCTAAACCTCAAGTTAATGTATCTGAACCTTCAACTGGTGTTATTGGGTGTACTGAATATGCTGAACTCAAAACTAAACTCGAATCAACTTTAAATCAGAACACTACTCTCACAAAATATCACTTTTTGATCAATGAATGTTATCGACAAAAATCCAAATTACTGGAACAATCGACATTAAAAATTCAAAATAAATCATGATATCAAAGATGAGGTTCAATGTAAGATAATTGTGGTTGAGCAACATTTCAAGGAGATTCTCCGACTCCGAACCTGTATTTTTAACCTGGAAAATGAAGTTTTAGAACTAAAAAACAAACTTGGAAGATTTCGAGATTCCTCATTTCTTTTAAATGAGATCATTGAAGTAAACCATTCTCACAAGAAAAATGGGAAAGCAGGTTTAGGGTACGTCGAGATTCCTCCTCCTTTTAAAGGAGATTACTGTAGCATTCCCGATGTGAAACAATGTCAAGAAATGCATACAGTTGAATCTGATAATGTTGAACAAATTAAAACAACTAAAGAACCGATTCACATTACAAGTAAATTAGTGTTTACCAAAAGTGAATTGGACGGTTCTATTGAGGAGTTGTCTGAACCAGATGAGATTGTCAAAAACAAGAACATCCCTACTGACAATCACATCTTATGTGAACCTGAAGAGTTTGAACAAGAAGTGTATGGTTCAAAACCTTCAGGCAATTCATCAAAATCTCCTAAAGTATCACCTAATGTACCTAAATCAGACAAACCTTCTGTGTCTGATGAGGAGTTGATGAGGTTCATCAATCCTCAACCTAAATCTTCAAGTGGGAAGATATTTAAGTTAAAAGGATTGTCAAAAGTGTTTTCAGATAAAGAAGTTCCTATGAATCTTCTAAATCCTGAAATGATTGATAGTGTCTTTCAAGATGATACATCAAAAGTTACTGAGCTTGAACAAAGATTTATCAAACCAAAACTTGAGAATGTTTAAGACAAGGCAAATGATAACAAGTTTAAACCTATAAAATTTGTAAAATCATCTGGGATGGAGAATTCTTCTAATTCTTCCAACCTAGAGTTTTATCAAAATAAAAGGGGATTCAAATCCACTGTTCCAAAGAAAGTAACTTTTGAAAAATCTAAGATTGATGTTCCTCAACCTGTGCATGAAAGTAAACCAAGTGTTTCACCACATAAGTCATTAGACACACATTTATGCTTTAATTGTGGTGAACCGGGTCATGTTTCGAAGAAATGTAAAAGCAAAGGTTGATGATATCAAGTTGTCATCAAACCGAAAGACTGAATTGAATCAGAATATGAAAGAAAAACACATTGATGAGTGTATGATAATGTATTCAAATATTAATCCGAAGAAAGTAGTTCGGGTTGAATCATTTAATGTATCAAACAAATTTGTTGACCATGTCAACCAATTTGTAAGAACACTAATTCGGGAATCATACATGACGGTTACTTAAAGAAGAAAAGCAAGAAACCGGTCACCTATTCTCAAGTCCCGAATGCTAGTGTTAATTTATCTTTATCTCCGAAAGTATCAAAGGGAGAGCCCAAGACTGAGGCTTGGGCTGCCTTTTTGAACTAATATCTTTACCTTGTTGTGCAGAGTTCATCTAGATCTGTGTCAAATCACAAGTGGATATTGGATAGTGGATGTTCTCGGCATATCACTGGCAACCTGGATCTTCTGAATAACGTCAAAGATATTCAAGGGAGTTATGTGGCGTTTGCTGGTAACAACGATGGGATGATTACTAAGGAGGGAGAAGTTCCAAATGGGAAAGTGACATTTGAAAAGGTTAATTATTGTGAAAAAGTGGATGATAATCTGTTGAGCGTTTCACAGATATGTTATAGGAAGTTTACCACAATTTTCACAGATACGAAATGCGTTATCCTTCAACCGGGATACACCATTCCTGAAGACATGGTTGTCATGAGATCACCTAGATCAAATGATATTTATGTACTTGACATGAGTTGTAATGTAAGTGTTTCGCCCTCGGCTACGTGTTTCGTATCGAAAGCAACAGAAAAGGATTCTATCCTTTGGCATCGACGCATGGGACACATTCACATACGTAAGATGAATTTTCTCATTTTAAATGAGTTGGTGGATGGTGTTTCTGTTAAGAACTTCAAGATTAATGATCATTGCGTTGTATGCAAGAAGGGGAAACAAAAGAAGAAGTCACATCCGAGCAAGTCAATTAATTCGATTGATACACCACTAGAACGACTTCATATGGATCTCTTTGGTCCAGTGAATTGCGCTAGTATTGCAGGTGATCTGTACTGCTTGGTGGTTTATGATGATTTCTCACGATACTCATGGGTTTTATTTATGGGGTCAAAAGATCAGACGCCTATCTTAATTCAGAACCTTATCACGAAGATCAAATCACTTTACAAACTGAAAGTGAGACAAATACGTAGTGATAATGGAACTGAACTTAAGAATAATGTATTGGATTTCTCCTGCATTCAGAAAGGAATTCATCGAGAATTCAGTGAGCCTTATGTTCCTTAACAAAATGGCGTGTCTGAAAGAAAGAATCGTACGTTGATTGAAGCTGCGAGAACGATGCTTGCTGATTCTAAGCTCCCTATTCAATTCTGGAACGAAGCTGTGAATACAACATGCTACACACTGAATCGCGTACTAACTGTAAAGAAGTTCAAGAAGACTAGTTACGAGCTTCTGAACAATCGTAAGCTGAACTTAAAATATTTGGAACCGTTCGGGTGTCCATGTACTGTATTGAAGAGAGATGCTGGAAAGTTTGATGAAAAAGATTTTGAGGGTTACGTTTTGGGATACAATTCTCCTAAGAAATGGATCTTCAGTATCTCTTCTTGTTGTGTGTAAGAATGGTATCACATTAATTGCCAAAGTTATACTACTCCTCCAACTGGTATGGGTCCCGATTGGATGTTCGACTACGACGGGTTATTTAATTCATTTACGTCCGTGGTTGAAGAAGTTCCTGAAGATTTTGTTAGATCATATCTGGAAGAAAAATGTCTTCGTATTCCAAGGTCTTCTTCGGTTGATGTAGATGACTCTCCTAATGTATCAGAAACGTCAAATGAGGTTTTTGAATCTTCCGATGATGCTGACTTTGTTGATTCATCGTTTGTTTCATTAGATGAAGCTCCAGAAAAAAACGAGCTGATTTTAGTTGTTGATGATTCACCAACTGTCTCTTTAGACATGGCGGAGGATAATATCACTAATCTGGGTGATAACGTATCTGTACCTGCTAATCCTTCCTTAAGGATTCACTCTAATCATCCGTAGGAACAGATAATTGGTGATGTGAACGATGGGGTTCGTACAAGACACCAATTAGCTAATGTATGTGATGATATGGTTGACTGTAACTTATATCCTACTGAGGAATCGATAGTATGTGCTTATGCGGATTTGCACGCTTCGGTATCCTTAGTATTGCACAATACACCTGCTTCCTATCACAGATTGAACCGACAAGTGTCACGATGGCACTCAAGGAACCATTTTGGGTTGAAGCGATGCAGGAGGAGCTGCAACAGTTTATTAGACTGTGTGTGGGACTTAATTGATAAACCCGACCGTCTGAAAAAGGCTATTCCAACAAAATGGGTTTTTAAGTCAAAAAAGGACGACCGCAGGGTAATCGTGAGAAACAAGGCACGATTGGTCGTTGTTGGTTACAATCAACAAGAAGGCATTGATTACACTGAAGTATATGCTCCTGTGGCACGACTGGAGGCTATACATATTTATCTTGCCTATGCAGCCTACAAAAATTTTAAGGTTTATCAAATGGATGTTGTAACGCCCGTTAATTCCAGTTTCAAGAATTAAGGATTGTAGAGTATGTATAATTCTAGGGAATTATCTGACATTTCTCAGAAGCCTTTACGTCATCCCGGTACGTCTCATCGCTTAACATTTCTTCCAAGTTGCATTACTATTATTTTCCGGGGGCTAGAATGAAAAATTTTTATAATATAACACAAAATTAAAAAAACCTAACCCTATATGCAACAGCTGCTGCGATCGGCCAAGTCCAGCCACCCCCTCCCTTCATTGCTTCGGCTTTTTGATCGATTCCAAGCTCCTAGAAGTAGTTCAAGGTATGTACTACAATCCCCAACACTCTTTTTGCTCACCCCTAATCGTTTTGATGCTCAATTTTGCCGAAACTTTTCGTTGGACAGATTTTCGGCCAAGGTGTAATTGACCCACTTCCCGTGGATAAAAATTAGAGTTTCTGGTGTAGAAAGATCCCCAGGTATGGCATTTACATCATATTAAAATTTCGTGGTCATTGGAGGTGTTTAGGTCGGTCAATCGATTTTAGTTCGAAAACTAGGGTTTATCGGGTGTAGAATTGCAAATTGTTGAGTTTGATGCGTTAATTGATCGGGTGACCGACCGAATCAGTTTGTACAGACCTAGGGGGGTTTAAGGGCTGTGGAAAAATTATTTTTTTGATGCTCAGGGCTGTGGTGGTTAGTGCTTCATCAATCGAGTCGGCGGTGCGCGAATTTTCGTTTAAACGTTAAAGTAAGAGTTGTAAAAAGGAACCGTCAACCCTATCAACTCGGGTGACTCAATCTTGATGAATGAAAAGATTTAAAATGGAATTTGGTCCATTTGGGGCTGATTCGTTTAACAAATGGTTTTAAGGTTTATTACACGCGCATTCGACCCGATTTGACTACTCTTGGGCCTTGGGCCAAGTTGTTGGGCCTTGAGCCAAGTGTCGGGCCTTGGGCCAAGTGTTGAGCCTTGGGCCAAGTGTTGGGCCTTGAGCCAAGTGTAGGGCCTTGGGGCCGAGTTGTTGGGCCTTGGGCCAAGTGTTGGGCCTTAGGCCAAGTTGTTGGGCCTTGGGCCATAGTGTTGGGCTTGAACGGCCCATTAGGCAAGAGTGTTCTTATGGTCTAGTTTAGTAACGTGATGTGTATAATTTATAGGCCCACGTTTGTGATTGTGCACTTAGGGATTTTCCTAGCTCGTTGCAAGTGTTTGATTGATTTCAGGTGAGTTCATGATGCCCCTTTTTAACTCTTTTACTTTTGGGCTAGCATGCACACCTAAGTGTTATCTTACATGATGAAATGTTTTAAACGAATTTATATAGGCTTTCTAGCATATGGTAGGCCTTGGGATATTAATTATATTTATGTATATACATTATTGCTTGGCCTATATCTGGCGATGTTGTCGTCGTTTCGACTACTGATGTTGTGTATGCCTACTTTGTGTTTGCATGCACTGATGTTACGTGTTTGGGTTGTACGTTTGCTCGACCCTGATGTTATACATGGATGTTATATATATATACTGTAATATATATAGAGATGTAATTGAAAGGATGTTTACATATACATTTTGTATATGTATGTATGAGGATGTTTAGTTTTCGGTAATGATGATTTGATGGATGCACCCTTTTGCTTTTTAAAACTTTTGGTTTGACTATCATAACTATTGCTACTGATATTATTTACTTAAAACTTGAACTCACTCAGCTCAAGCTGACTTTGTGTGCTTGTTAGTCTGAGTTTCTGGTTAGGAAGAGGATGCCTTATCGCTTGGACGTGCACGAAGCTACTTGGACGGTGAAGGGCATACGGGAATTGAAGTTTTAGTATTAAACATTTATTTTTTTAAAAAAGTTTTTATTTAAAGATAACTATGTTGATTTTGGGCGAAATTCCCGGGTTTTAGGGAACTTACTTCACTATTTATGTTTTCCGCTGAATTTACACTCTGAGATGTTTGTTTTAATGGAAGAAACCGTTTTCAAGTTTTAATTATTTTAATAAGAATTTTGTATGAATACCAACTGTGGGGCTCCCGGGGTTTGGGGACTTACAAGTTGGTATCAGAGCCTTGGTTCGAGGGATCCGAGCATCCCCGAATGCTTGGACTCGAACTGTAAGAAAAGAGACCAGTATGCCCACCGCGAGTAGCTGCACGCCATGAGGTAACTTTAGATTATTAGTCATTCCTTTAAGTTTAAAAGTTTCCAGTATGTGATTAACTATTTAAGTGTTAGATAGAAGGCTAATGTGGATAGGGGCAGGGGGTGGGTGATTAGGATGGGTGGGTAAAGTAAACGACTAATTTCACTTGATCAACGTCATTAGCAGTTTACCTTTACTTTACATGTTCTAAATGCCACTTGTACCTGACCATATTAAAATTCTGTCTTTGTAGGGACAAGTCATGGTTAATACTCGAGCAGCTAAGAGTGGTGGCTCTAGTGGTCGTGGTCGTAAGCCACGTGCCGAAGCCGAAAGTGAGATTCCTACTTCCCAGCAGGACACCCCGATTCATGAGGAGGGGGATGACCCCGCCTTAGATCCTGCTATGCGTGCGGCTATCGCGGATAAGGTTTACCTGGTGCTCCATAGCGCCATTCCTGAGATCGTTACTGAGGCCGTCAGGGCCATGGAGGAGTCACTGGTTGGTAAGGGTTTGAATAGGGGAAAGAAGAGTACGGAGGTACAGGTCGAAGAGGAAGAGGAAGTGTATGTGCCAAGCGGGGATGAAGATGAGGTGTGGACAGTTAGTGTATCAACCCGGGGTTGCTCGTATGGTGACTTTAAGAAGTGTGACCCCCTTCCTTCGATGGTACTAAAGATGCTTTGGCAGCGCATCAATGGGTGAGAGAGATGGAGCTGTTCTGAGGGTTAGTAAGTGCAAGAGGGATGACATGGTTAGGGATGGCAAAAATCCCCGAATCCGACGGGGAAACCCGAAAACCGGCTTATTTCGGGTCGGGTCGGGTTTTGTTTTTTCGGTTTCGGGTCGGGTTTCGGAGACTGTTTCGGGGATTGTTTCGGGTTCGGGTTCGGGTTCGGGTTTGGGTACCCCCGCCCCGACCCGCCCCGATATAATATATATAAATATAAATAAAAATAATATATATATACATATATTAAAAACCTAAACCTAACAATCTCAAATCTAAACCTAACAATCGCCGTCTCACTGTCTCAGTACCTAAACCTAAGTTGTGAACAATCTCAAATCTCTATCTCTCTGCTTAATCGCCGTGCACCACCAATCCACCACCAATCCACCGTCTCAGGAAAAAGAGAGCAATCTGCAGCACCAATCCACCACCAATCCACCGTCTCAGGTTACACTGCAGCACCATCAATCTGCAGCACCAGTGCGCCACCGCCATTCCGCCCCCGATTCACTCAATCGCCGTCTGCACCACCATCACCATCCACTCAATCGCCCCGTCTGCACCACCGGACCACCCTCCTCCTCCTCGTTCTCATCCTACCACTCTACCAGGCTACCACCTGTAATGTAAGATCCCTAATTCTCTTATTATTATTATTATTATTATTATTATTATAAAAACAACTTTCGTGGACGGTGGACTAGCTTGTCTTTAATTACCAACAAGAGTAGAAGCTTGTGATATGGGGTAAAAAAAAGATATCTTTACTGTGAGAAGCTTGTGACATGATTGATTAACATCTGAGTAATCTTTCAACAAACCTGGCTGAGCCCATAAAAGATTATGATGAAGGGCCTTAATCTCAGGCCTTATTTGAGTATATCAGTTAGTTTATTTAGCATGAAATTCGAGGTAACGCTATATTGAATATTACATTATTACTCATGTTATCTATCTTCATAATCATGAATATATGTTTATGTTATTACTATTAAATATAGAAACTTGTTCGGAAGAGACCGAGGCATACTGCCGCACCATTGAATATGAAATGGATGTGGAAGAGGTAATAATATTTATAAAATTTACTATTTTTGTAACATAGCTTTTATTCTTTTAACTTGGTTGATTTATTGATAAATATTCTTAATGTAGGTAGGTACTAAAGAAAGTGGCACGACGACTTTGGATGATTTGGTATTTAGATTTGGTCGCAATTTTGTAGTTTGTGTATTTGGCATGATTTTTCGGCCATGTAGACTTGGTTTTATTTCCTTTGTAACACATTGTTTCAGCTTTTATGTGTGTGATGCAGAAGTTTATTTCGATAAATGTTCAGTTTCGGGTTTTCGGGTTCGGGTTTTCGGGTTCGGGGACGGGGCGGGTCGGTTTCGGGTTTTCGGGTTCGGGGACGGGGCGGGTCGGGGGGTACAAAAAACCAAACGGGGAATCCCCGAATTAAACCCGACGGGTAATGGGGCGGGTACGGGGATGGTTTTTGGTTTCGGGTTCGGGTTCGGGTTAAGCAAAACCCGCCCCAAACCCGCCCCGTTGCCATTCCTAGACATGGTCACTTATGCTACCGCCTCGTTATGTTCCGAGGAATTATGTTGGTGGGATAACTTGGTGCAAGCTATGGGTGATCGTTCGATTAGGAGGATGACGTGGGATGAGTTGAAGAAATTGGTTCTCGATCAGTTTTGTCCTCCGCATGAATTGGATAAGATAGAACAGGAATTCTTGACCTTGGAGGCTGGTACTATGTCGCATCGGGAGTATACCACCAAGTTTAACAAGATGGCTCGCTTATGTCCCAATTTGGTTACTCCCGAAACCAAGAGGATTAAGAAATACGTGAAGGGGCTTTCGGTGGATATTCGTAGGGGTGTGTTGACTACTGACATGAGCTCTTTTCACTCGATGGTTACTCTAGCAGGTACGCTATATGATCAGAGGGAGAAGTTACCGCCAACCGAGAATAGGAAGGCATGGAACTCAAATTCGTACGGTAAGCGGCCCGGGGGAAGCAATTTATTCTGTCTGAGAAAAGGGTAAAGACTGAGACTTCTGAGTTTAAAAGGGGTGCGGAGTTCGGTAAGTGCAAGAAGTGCGTGAAGCCGCACAAGGGGGAATGTAGGATTGGGTCTGGCACTTGTTTCTGTTGTGATAAGGTAGGACACCCCCATTTCCGACATTGACCTGTTTCCGCTGTAAGGGTTCGGGTCACTTGGCATCAAACTGTCCTTCCAGTAAGGCGGGGGGGGGGGGGGGTCCGGGCAGGGGACTTCCTCGAGGGGGAAGATGGATGAGAAGCCGAAGGCCAGGGCGAGGGCCTTCAACATCTCCAAGAAGGAAGCGAAAGAGGATGCGGATGTCGTTTCAGGTACTTTTTCCTTATTTATCTTTCATTCCACCGTTATAATTTCTTGTTCCTTTCAAATCGTATGTGTTGACCGTGTAGCTAAGCAGTAGTATAATATCGTCCCAGGTACTTTCCTACTTGATGAGTTACAGGCTTCAGTTTTATTTGATTCGGGCGCCAGTAGGAGTGTTGTGTCTACCGCTTTCTGTTCCTTGTTGAATAAATCACCCGAGTGCGTAGTCGATGGGTTTGAGGTTGAGGTCGCCGTAGGGAAATCTGTATCCGTGTCTAGGGCTATTCATGGTTGTTCCATCGAGTTGTCTGGTTATAGATTTCCGGTGCAATTGTATTTGATGCCGCTTGGTTGTTTCGATGTGGCGCTCGGGATGGATTGGCTCGCGAATGTTGATGCTCAGATCATTTGTGGTCAGAAACTCGTTCGTCTAAGGGCCCCAGATGGGACTCGAATTACGGTCTTCGGTGATCGAAATGTTGCGACGCCACATATTATATCCATGCTTAAGGCGGGAAAGTTGATGCAGCGGGGGTGCGGGGGCGTATCTGGCGTATGCTATGAATGTGAATACCTAGGTGGCTACCGTCGGTGATGTTCCTATTGTTCGGGATTTCCCGGATGTATTTCTAGATAATTTGTCAGATGTGCCGTTGGATTGCGAGGTCGAGTTCAGATAGACCTTGTACCGGGTGCCAAGCCCGTTGCTCGAGCTCCCTACCGCCGAATGAAATGTAGGAACTTATGGCTCAGTTGGAAGACTTGCTCGATAAGGGCTTTATTCGACCGAGCATCTCGCCTTGGGGTGCCCCGGTCTTGTTCGTTAAGAAGAAGGACGGTAGCATGCGAATGTGCATTGACTACCGTGAGTTGAATAAGCTCACTGTTAAAAATCGGTACTCGCTCCCGAGGATCGACGACTTATTTGATCAACTCCAAGGGGCCAATTGGTTCTCGAAGATCGACCTTAGGTCCGGGTATCATCAGCTGAAGATTCGGGAGGAAGATATTCCTAAGACTGCCGTCCGAACTCGTTATGGACATTACGAATTTCTGGTGATGTCTTTCGGTTTGACCAACGCACCGGCTGCGTTCATGGATCTTATGAACCGGGTGTGTAGACCGATGCTCGATCGTTCGGTTATTGTATTCATCGACGACATTCTTGTGTACTCTTAAAGTGAATCCGATCACGCTGGTCATCTCAGGGAAGTGTTGGGGGTTCTGCGGAAGAACAAATTGTATGCGAAATTTTGTAAGTGTTCCTTCTGGTTACGTGAGGTTCAATTCTTGGGCCATGTTATTAACCCGAGTGGTATTCTGGTTTACCCTGCAAAGGTGGAAGCCGTGAATGAATGGGATTTTCTGGGTTTGGCGGGGTATTACCGCCGCTTTATTCCCGATTTTTCGAAAATTGCTTCTTCTCTGACCAAGCTGACTAAGAAGAGTGTTAAGTTCGTTTGGGGTATGGAATTGGAGGAGGCTTTTCTCGAGTTGAAGAACAGATTGACGTATGCCCCGATCTTAGCTTTACCTGATGGCACCGATGATTTGGTGGTGTATTCTGATGCGTCTTATCAGGGGCTTGGGTGTGACATTTGTCAATTTCGGGTTATTTTATACTTGTATTCTTAATGTAAACCCGACCCGTTTTGTGTCCCGAACCTTTCAATATTATCAAAATGATGAATTGTATGTTAAATATTTGTTTTATAGTTGTTGGAAAAAAAAAACACCCTTTTCGGTTCTTAAAATTCCCCGAAAACGCTCAAAACGAACTCCAGGGACTAAAACTACCAAAATGGAGACTTGAAGGAACCATTTGTAGTTTGTGCTTTCTTGGCTCTATAACCAACCCATTTTCATGAAACACCCTTTATGAAAGACCCATTCAACTTACCCTATATATACACTCCCATCTTCTTCATTTGGGCTTGCTCATTTCTTCATTTCTCTCTCAAATTCTTGAATTCTAAGGTTGTTCTTCATAAGCTAATCTTTCATTTTAACTAACTTCTCAATACTTAAAGCTTGATATTACAACATATATATAATATACACTCCTTGTTTACCTTCGGTCTTTCATTTCTCCGGTCTCGGCCGGTTGAAATGTCGGGCTAGTAAGGCAAGGTTACATGGAGGACTTTGTAGTCCTTGTTTATATATTTAACAAATCTAACCATATAACTTGTTATACGTGCTTAACTTCTACATATTTTAGTTTATTGTTCATATTTGTCAAGTTCCATGGTATTGGGTATATGGTGACTAGCCTCGGTTTCATCCCGAGTTGAGAACCGAACCAAAAACCAAACTTTTGTTTAAAAGCATTATTGTTAACTTTTTGAATGTAAAACTTGAGTATTATTATTTATAAGTTATTTTACAAGTTCCATGGTAATTGGGTATGTGGTAACCATCCTCGGTCTTATTCCGAGTCAAGGACCAAACCAAAAACTGAACTAAACCGAGTTCACTCGCTTAAGACACACAAGTGTGTTTTTAGCCACCAAAACTCATATTTTTTTTCAAGATTATATTTTAAATCAATTTTAGTTAATTTCTAAACATACTTGGCATGTCGGTAACCAACTTGATCTTATAACAAGTTCGAACCGATAAGGTCGTATACTCGCTTAACGAACGTTAAGGTTCTTCACAATAGAACTACATACTTCGGTTAAGTCTATTTTGATTTTATTGAGTTATCTCATAACATTTATTATTTTGGGAAGTTAACTGTGAGCTTGGTCAATTATCAAGTCTCGAACCGACAAACGCGAACACTTGTTTAAACCTCGTTTTGGTATTCTTATAACCAAGGGTTTTGCAATATCGCATTTTAACCCACATTATTTAACATAGGTTGAGTAAAAAAAGAAAAAAACTAATGAATAGAATACCGAGACCCGGTTTCGAGTAAACATATTTTACAAAACTCGTTTCTTTAATTTCTCAAATATTTACATTTTAAATCCTAAACTTTATTTATTTACTTTATTTGTCATGTATTTTATTTTAAACCCTTCCAAGACTACCTACTAACACAAGACTTGTTTAATATAGGTCTTGCTCGTTAAACCGATCTCTCCGATTATTCACGACACTATCTTTCAAGTTACTTGTTAATGTGAGTATGTTTTCATCCCCCGTTTTCCATCTTTCGTTTTGGGGGTGGCATTGCATACTTATTCAAATTCAAATGATTGATACTTGAGTCTTAAACCACAACACGTATTGTATATGTTTACTTAAATAAATGCTCGATTTGGTGTTATATGCTTTACATGATTATGTGAAAATTCTTGAATGTTAAGGCGGGTAGCCTCTTGAATGCTAAGGCGGGTAGCCTCATCAAAGTATGATCATACGTTAATTCCGAGTATATATGGTATCCCCATATAGAAAGGTGTCGTCAATGTATTCTTATTGACAATTTCATTATTGTCGTCAATGTATTCTTATTGACGGTTCGTCAATGTATTCTTATTGACGGTTTTATTATCTAAATTGTTGCTATTATTTATTGTTTTTATATACTAGTTGTGGATTTCATACTATATACTTATTGTCCAAAACTATGAAAATTGCTCACCAACCTTCGTGTTGACAAACTCTATTTTATGCAATGTTACAGGTTTGATGTTAGCTTGATTGGATTACTTGAAGAAACTTATTATCTTGGCTTTAGGATATTAGAAAATAAAAGAACAAGTTATTTGTTTATCTATCTATTTGGCATTTTGTATGAACAATTGTTGTGTTATTTATGATGATATGGATTTAAATGAGTTGTTTAAATATTATAACTTTATAGTGTCATTGTGCAATGAGCAATCATGTCGCGCCTCGACGTTTCCGCCTTCATTGGTCGAGGTGTGACATTGGGTGTGTTTTGATGCAGCGAGGTCGAGTCGTCGCTTATGCCTCACGGCAGTTGAAGACTCATGAGGCGAATTATCCTACCCATGATCTGGAGCTGGCGGCGGTGATGTTTGCGCTTAAGTTGTGGAGACATTATTTGTACGGTGTTCCTTGCGTTATTTATACCGACCATAAGAGTTTAAAATACTTCTTTGAACAAAAGGAACTGAATATGCGCCAACGTCGATGGTTGGAGTTGATTAAGGACTATGATTTGGATATTATGTACCACCCCGGTAAGGCTAACGTGGTGGCCGACGCGTTGAGCCGGAAGGAGAGACCGAAGCCGATTCGTGTGAAATCCTACCAGCTTATTCTCAAACCCGACATTTTGAAACAAATAGCCAACGTCCAGAATGAAGAGTTGCAGGTGGAATGGATTATGTCAGAACGTGTTTGGGGTCAGGAGAAATTGTTGGAAGACGTCGGTGACGGGGTGAAATATAAGGATGGTCGTTTATGGGTAACGAGGTATGGGGGATTCAGAGATAAAATTTTGGATGAGGCGTACAATTCGCGCTATTCCATTCATCTGGGCGCGACCAAGATGTACCAAGACTTAAAGAAAAATTATTGGTGGCCTGCGATGAAATTTAAGGGGGCTCAGTACGTGAGTAAGTGTCTGACGTGTCTACAAGTTAAGGCCGAGCATCAGATGCCATTTGGTAAACTTCAGCCGTTGGAAATACCTGAGTGGAAATGGGAGCATCTTACTATGAATTTTGTGACTAAACTGCCTCGTACTCCTAGGGGTAATTATGACACCATTTGGGTATTCGTGGATAGATTGACCAAGAGCGCTCATTTCTTGCCGATTCGAGAGACTTTTAATTCTGAGCAGCTGGCCGATGTGTTTATTCGTGAGATCGTCTCTAGGCACGGGATGCCGGTATCTATTGTTTCGGACAGGGATATGCGTTTCTTCTCCAGGTTTTGGAAAAGGTTTCACGAGGATATGGGCACCAAACTCCTCATCAGTACTGCTTATCACCCGCAGACGGATGGTCAGTCCGAGAGGACCATTCAGACTCTCGAGGATATGTTGCGGGCTTGTGTTATCGACTTTGGTGGTAGTTGGGACCGTCACTTACCGTTGGTAGAGTTCTCGTATAATAACTGTTATCACGCCACGATTGGGATGCCACCGTTTGAGATGTTGTATGGTAGGAGGTGTAGGACTCCAGTCTGTTGGGGTTCCATTGGTCAAAAGCAGTTGGGTAGTTTGGAGGTGGTCGAGGCTACGATTGAGAAACTCGACAAGATTAAAGCATTTATTAAGGCCGCGCAGGATCGTCAGAAGTCTTATGAATATAAAAGGCGAAGGCCTATTGTGTTTGAGGCTGGGGATCGGGTTATGTTAAAAGTTTCTCCCTGGAAGGGCATTATTCGTTTTTGTAAGAGGGGGAAGCTCAGTCCGAGGTTTATTGGCCCGTTCCGTATATTGGCCCGAGTCGGTGAGGTAGCATATAGGCTGGAATTGCCCGAGGAGCTCGCGGGGATCCATCATACTTTTCACGTGTCCCATCTGAGGAGATGCCTAGCGGACGAAGAGGCCCATGTGCCTCTCGATGATATTTAACTCGATAGTAAGCTGTACTACGTTGAACAACCGATTGCTATTCTTGACCGTCAGGAGAGACGTTTGTGGAATAAGGTGGTTAGACAGGTGAAGGTGCAGTAGAAACACTGTAGGGGTTCCGAGGCCACTTGGGAGGCCGAACTGCGGATGATGAAGCATTATCCGCAGTTGTTCCTGTCGCATCGGGATTCGGGGACGAATCCCTTTGTAAGGGGGGTGGACTTGTAACGCCCGTTAATTCCGGTTTCAAGAATTAAGGATTATAGAGTATGTATAATTCTCGGGAATTATCTGACGTTTCTCAAAAGCCTTTACGTCATCCCGAAACGTGTCATCGCTTAACATTTCTTCCAAGTTGAATTACTATTATTTTCCGGGGGCTAGAGTGAAAAAGTTTTATAATATAACACAAAAAAAAAACCTAACCCTATATGCAACAGCTGCTGCGATCGGCCAAGTCCAGCCACCCCCTCCCTTCATTGCTTCAGCTTTTTGATCGATTCCAAGCTCCTAGAAGTAGTTCAAGGTATGTACTACAATCCCCAACACTCTTTTTGCTCACCCCTAATCGTTTTGATGCTCAATTTTGCCGAAACTTTTCGTTGGACATATTTTCAGCCAAGGTGTAATTGACCCACTTCCCGTGGATAAAAATTATATTTTCCGTTGTAGAAAGATCCCCAGGTATGGAATTTACATCATATTAAAATTTCGTGGTCATTGGAGGTGTTTAGGTCGATCAATCGATTTTAGTTCGAAAACTAGGGTTTATCGGGTGTAGAATTGCAAATTGTTGAGTTTGATGCGTTAATTGATCGGGTGACCGAACGAATCAGTTTGTACAGCCCTAGGGGGGTTTAAGGGCTATGGAAAAATTATTTTTTTGATACTCGGGGCTTTGGTGGTTAGTGATTCGTCAATCGAGTCGGCGGTGCGCGAATTTTCATTTAAACGTTAAAGTAAGAGTTGTAAAAAGGAACCGTCAACCCTATCAACTCGGGTGACATAATCTTGATGAATGAAAAGATTTAAAATGGAATTTGGTCCATTTGGTTCTGATTCGTTTAACAAATGGTTTTAAGGTTTATTACACGCGCATTCGACCCGATTTGACTACCATTGGGCCAAGTTGTTGGGCCTTGGGCCTATTTTTGGGCCTTGGGCCAAGTTTTTGGGCCTTGAGCCAAGTGTTGGGCCTTGGACCAAGTTGTTGGGCCTTGGGCCAAGTTGTTGGGCCTTGGGCCTAGTTGTTGGGCCTTGAGCCAAGTGTTGGGCCTTGGGCCAAGTTGTTGGGCCTTAGGCCAAGTGTTGGGCCTTGGGCCAAGTGTTGGGCCTTGGGCCAAGTTGTTGGGCCTTTGGCCAAGTGTTGGGCCTTGGGACATAGTGTTGGGCTTGAACGGCCCATTAGGCAAGAGTGTTCTTATGGTCTAGTTTAGTAACGTGTTGTGTATAATTTACAGGCCCTTGCTTGTGATTGTGCACTTAGGGATTTTCCTAGCTTGTTGCAAGTGTTCTATTGATTTCAGGTGAGTTCATGATGCCCCTTTTTAACTCTTTTACTTTTGGGCTAGCATGCACACCTAAGTGTTTTCTTACATTATGAAATGTTTTAAACGAATTTTTATAGGCTTGTTAGCATATGGTAGGCCTTGGGATGTTAATTATATATATATGTATATACATTATTGCTTGGCCTATATCTAGCGATGTTATAGTCGTTTCGACTACTGATGTTGTGTATGCCTACTTTGTGTTTGCATGCACTGATGTTACGTGTTTGGGTTGTACGTTTGCTCGACCCTGATGTTATACGTGGATGTTATATATATATAGTGTGATATATATAGAGATGTAATTGAAAGGATGTTTACATATACATTTTGTATATGTATGTATGAGGATGTTTAGTTTTCGATAATGATGATTTGATGGATGCACCCTTTTGCTTTTTAAAACTTTTGGTTTGACTATCATAACTATTGCTACTGATATTATTTACTTAAAACTTGAACTCACTCAGCTCAAGCTGACTTTGTGTGCATGTTAGTCTGAGTTTCAGGTTAGGAAAAGGATGCCATATTTCTTGGACGTGCACGAAGCTACTTGGACGGTGAAGGGCATACGGGAATTGAATTTTTTCTATTAAAAATTTATTTTTTTTAAAAAAGTTTTTATTTAAAGATAACTATGTTGATTTTAGGCAAAATTCCTGGGTTTTAGGGAACTAACTTCACTATTTATGTTTTCCGCTGAATTTACACTCTGAGATGTTTGTTTTAATGGAAGAAACCGTTTTCAAGTTTTAATTATTTTAATAAGCATTTTGTATGAATGCCAACTGTGGGGCTCCCGGGGTTCGGGGCCTTACAGATGTGAAATCGGCGTTCTTAAACGGAGCTATTCATGAGGATGTGTACGTGAAGCAGCCTCCCGGTTTCGAGGATCAAGAATTTCTAGAGCGTGTTTATCGATTAAACAAAGCTCTTTATGGTTTACACCAGGCCCCGAGAGCCTGGTACAGCACGTTGGCTGACCATTTGATAGAAAGCGGATTCAGGAGGGGAACTATGGATTGTACTTTGTTTATAAGAACGTGGGTGTTGATCTGCTCCTCGTCCAAATCTATGTGGACGACATCATTTTCGGTTCGACAAACGACAGCCTGTGCAAAGATTTCGAGAAGACGACGCAAACCAATTTCGAGATGATTTCTATGGGAGAGATGAACTTTTTCTTAGGATTGCAAGTTCACCAGTCTGATTCCGGGATCTTTATCCATCAGACCAAATACGTGAACGATGTCTTGAGCCGATTCAAGATATCAAACGGCAAAATTCCTTCGGCACTTCCTCCCGTGGGTCACAATTTATCACCGGATGAATTGGAGGATACCGTAGATCCAACCCTATATCGATCGATTATTGGATCTCTTATGTATTTGACTGCATCTCGACCTGATGTCATGTTTGCTGTTTGTTTGTGTGCCAGGTACCAATCGAGTCCCCGAGTGACTCATCTGGCGGCAATAAAGCGTATCTTGCATTATCTGAGGGGAAATCCCGACATCGGGTTGTGGTACCCCAAGGACGATAAGTTTGATCTCACCGCTTTTACTGATTCGGACTATGAAGGATGCAAGATAAATTTCTATAAAATCCAAAAATATTGTGTTTTTCAGTTTGTATAGAGAAAATTATAAACTCCAAAAACATTCAAATATTGAATATTCAAAAACAATGAAAATGCTCCTCAAAATGAGTTTAGAAGCAAAAAGGGAAAACGATAGTACGTTAGTCATTTTCTCCTAAGTCCAGTAAAAAGTAAATAATAAAAGACTATGTGCTTAATTGCATTGATGTATTGGTAGGTCTTTTGACAAACAAGTATGGATTAGTAAGTGATATAAACATAAAATTGCTAAATATTTAGGGAGTTTAGTTCTATAAAAGGTCTTGATAATGATGGCAGAAATGTAATAATCCGGTCATACTCAAGCCTTCTAATCAATTTGAAAACGATTTTAACAAATGGGTCTAGTTGGTGGTTAACGCTTCAATGGTCTTGTGGCCTTAAATCCTGTATTGATGGGATGCTTTAAGGCTCCGGATTCCATTGGGTCTTTATGCGGTTTTACATCTGGTATTCATTTCGATGAATATTAAAAATGCTTGTAAAAGCAAACCCATAGTGTAACTCCTTAAGTCTCTAAACTTGATCGCAAAAAGTACTTCGTGTACAAAATGAATTACAGACTTGATCAAACCACGCTGTGAGTCATACATTGTCCCCAAGCTCGCATCTTATTACCATTAATAAACGGACCACAAGGGACACAATGTCTGTAAACCGACAGATGAAATCGTGCATACTCATCCATGGGAACAGACCTTAGGGTATTGCTTGATAATGGGGGTAGTCTTGTAGTGGGGATTACAGACTATGATTGCTTAAAATAATCACTTTTCATCAAATTGGCTCTAAGGTTTAAGTCAAGTTTGGGTGATTTGGAGAAAATCAAATTACGCTTGAATCAAGATTTGAACTAATTCTTTCTAATATTTGTGCTTAATTGAACAAATTAAGAAATATCACCGAAAATTCTGAAAAATTTGTTAAAAGATTTAAGTGGACAACAATACCAATAATCGACTTAACACCTGTCATAATAAAAGTTGAAAATAAATCTAGTATGGACGGAAATTTTGGTCAATATGATTCACTACTCGACTCACAAAAATATGTACTGCTTAATTAGTTAGTCTTACTACTTTATTTTTGTTTGTTATTTGAAAAATATTTCAAATCTCAACACCCCAAATTTTAATTTAATCATGCTTAATGTAAATTTTCAACTGGTATCGGTTGAAGTTTTAATGTAAAAATCCGTTTAGTTTAAACCATATCGATCGTTGATCGGTGATCTAATGTATTCATTAAAACATAATTTTTTTTTAATTTTATTTAATTCATTAAAACCCAAATTGGTTTTAATATTATTTAATTCCTTAATGAGATTACTTCTCATTCGCTAAGGAAGTTTGGTGATTCGTTAACGAATGAAAATCCATTCGTTATTTAAAACATAACGAATAAGTTTCTTATCTTAACATTCGCTTCCGTTGTGCATAACGAATGGAAGACATTTGTTTAAACTTTTAACGAATGGAATAAAATGATTTTAAAGTATCGTTCATTAAGATTTTAACGAATGATTCCTATATTCGTTAAAAAGTTAACGAATAAGAGGAATTAATTTAAGATTCGTTAAAATGTAACGAATGGACAACTTATTCGTCTAACATGATGACGAATCAGGTTCTTAATTTAACGAATGAGGGTATTCGTTAGTTCAAATTTGAACGAATGACCTCGTAATTCGTGAGATAATTGAGATTTATAATCCCAAGGATAGACGAATGGACTTTCATTCGCCTGTTCCTATTTCTTCATCAACCTAGCCAAACTATTGCAAAATTTTTCTAGAATCATATACCTGCTTATTATTGCAATTGATTAACCAATTCGTGTTCAACAGGTATTGGCGATGTCTATGATATGATTTGTATGGATTTTCATCGGGGTTTAAGGGTTAACTGATATATATATAATATTTGCATATAAACCGACCTGTTAACATCTAATAAAACTTATAATCGAGTCAATTTTAGGACAAATGATCCTAGTTCAGTGTATTAAAATGATTTCCGATCATCTTTGTTATGGTTAATTGTTGAATGAATTAGAAGATCAAATGTTTCTACGATATTTATCATCGTCTTTGACTGTATTAGAGTCAAAATTAAGTGTAAAATTGACTTCTGATAGTCAAACTGGTAAACTAAGTCATATTCGCTATGGTTATAACGAATGATAGTCAGATTCGTTAACTTGTTAACGAATAACTATAGGATTCGTTAGAGTAGCGAATGGAAGATTCGTGTTTTTTTAACGTATAAAGATAACGAATTTGAGTTGATTTGTTATTATAATAAGATAACGAATCAGAGATGATTTGTTAATGTATTGAAAATCAGATTCGTTATAATAACGAATGACTTAAAGTATGTGATTCGTTATTAATAACGAATATGAGATATGTAATGTATAATGAATATCTCATTCGTTTAAATCTTTTTAACGAATGAGATGGACATTCGTTAAATCATCATTATAGTCCTGAACAATTTACTAATCTTTGTATTTGTTCTAACAGTAATGGGAGATGAGAATGTTCAAAACCCTGTTCCCAAGCAAAATCCTGAGGCTAACCCTAATCAACAGCCTCAAGCTGAACCTGAACAAGCTCCAGTATTATTATCATGGAACAAGAGCCATAACATCTGTGCCTATCTAGAGCCGAACTTTGAAGACTCTCCGATCTTTGGAGGAATGATTAGTTTCTTGACACGTTCGAGAATTTACAAGGCCATCTCTACTCGTACGGTTGTTTATCAGAAGATTATTCGAGCTTTTTGGGATACAGCTATGTTTAATGAGTCTGAGAATCAGATTGAAGCTGTAATTCAGGATAAACGTGTAGTGATCGATGTGGGTTATTTGTGATTCTTTGGGTTTCCGTGATATTGTAAATGATAGATGCAAGTTTGATACGTGGGTTATTTGGAAGGGTAAGGTATAATGGAGATTTGGGTAAATCAATGTACAACAAAGCAAACTTGTGCGAACAATACAAGTACTTGCTTCATGTGTTGATACATTGTCTCGGTGGACGAAAAGGTGGATTCGATGAGTGCCGAGTAATGTTACAATATGCGTTTGTTGCCTTGGTGTTGAATAAACCATTCAATTTCTCTGAATTAGTTTATTATCACTTGAAGGAAAATCTCACGAGCCGTCACAAGTTTCTTATGTATCCGAGATTTCTGCATATGATGATCAATGATCTACAGCCTGATTTGATTAAAGATCAAGATGATGTTATGAAGCTTGAGCACATGAATGATGAGACGTTTAAGATCTTACCGAGGTCAGAGTCTGGAAGAACGACCGAGGTTTAAGCGTTTGATTGGTCATCTTGTGAATATTGATTATGTTGCACCACCTAATGATCGATGGGCTCATGATGATTTCGACTCTGAGCGTGAAGGTGGTGATGGTGGAAATGGTGGCCCAGGACCACAGGCTGAGTTAACTTATGCATAGAAACATAAACGTAAGGGCAAAGAAGCTATGGTAGAAAAGGGGGAGAAACCAAAGAAGCCAAGGTTGCGACGTGGGTCTGGTATTGAGATACCGAGTCAACCTTTTGAAAGACCATCTCCACCCGTATCTATTTTAGCTCCTATTCCTACTTCTCCATTGCCTCAGAGTATTCCGAGATCTCCTACTCCTGTTTTTACTAGATCTCCGACACCTATTCAGATACCTATTTCTCCAGTGCGTCCCTCTATGACTTTGGTTACTACTACAAGATCAGATCCTTATTTTGGAGATGTATTGCAGACACTGTTGGCACGTATGACGTCTCCACAACAGACTGCTACTACACCTGTTACTCCGACACCGTTGCCAAGACTTGAGCATTCGTTTATGACTTTCAATCGTCCTCAGGGTCCGATGCAACTGCTTCATCCACATTTTTATGAGTTGTCTCCCAATACCCAGTGGTTTAATCTGTTGAATCTGGTTCATATGCAACAAACCTAGATTCAATCAGATCGTTCATTTCAGGAACAAATGCGGGTAGAGTAGCAGAATATGTTCAGACATATTCAGTTTATACAGAAGGAGAACCGGGAATTGAAAGCCTTGGCTGCTTCTCACGGGGAGAGATTGGATAAACAGGATGAGATAATCCTCCAAATCACTTGTAAAGATGACGAGTTGAAGAAGTTAAAGAATGATGAAGATGACCAGGATGGAACAGGTGGGGTGGATCAGTAACCGGGCGGTAGTTCTGCACCGTCGGCAGGTAATAAGACTGATATGAGTGCTGGTGGTGGGTCTGAGGTAGGTAATTTGCAGATAGTGCCATACAAGGATTACACAAGAGCCAAGCCGATTGATGTTATACCGGCTAACATGAGTTTGTAGATCATTCATTGACTAAAGAGCAGATAGCCTTGCTTCTGGATCTAAATGAAGAGGAGGTTGAGAAATTGGGTAAAAGTGTAGATGTGGATGTTGAGATTGAGGAAAGTACGAATACAGGCATTCCATGCGGGAATGTGCCTGAATTTGATGAAGTCATTCAACGTGGGAATGTGCCTGAATTTGAAGAAGTGGAAGTTGAGGATGTTACTGCTGAGGAGTACCCTAAGTTCTACACTGACAACAACAACAACAATAACTCAGGTATTCCGTTTTTCACTACAGAACATTTTGATGCAGCAGAACGTCGTTTACGAGAAGAGATCGATTAGTGGAACAAAGCTACAGAGACAAGTCACATGTCTGCTAAAGAAAGAAAACAGAAGCGTGCTTTGGAGGGTATGTTTGAGCATGATATGAAGAAAATGAACAAGATGATCGAGGCCTTTCGATATCATGAAAAGGAGGAAGTAAAATTGGCCAAGGCTCGAGCATCGGCATACTAGATGAAGAAGTACAAGCCTGTCAAAGATGTTAAAGGTGATTTGGTGTCATGGCAGTTTGATTCTGAGCTTAAGGTATATATCGTGAAGTTGGAACATGGTATTTATTATTTCAAGCACCCACACGATATATTATCTATGCCAAGGTGGGATGTTGGAACACTAGCCAACAGACCGTTTGTGAATCGAGGAAAAGATCAGTAGGCTGAGTGGTTCTCTGCTCATTTATTGCATGAAACCCGTTATGGTTTCAAATTCATCAAGCCGCAGGTGCCGACTCACAAGTATATAGATGAGATTGATCCGCGCACTGGCTGGAGGAAGATGATCCTACAGGTGAAGCCGCCAAAGACACTGAAGAGGGCTCCGACGAAGACATTCCCTCAGAGTCTATTCACGTCGTTCAACTACTGGTATTGTGAAAATCAAACGAGTGAAGCGATTATTGTATTTGGTTATGGGTCAAACACGAAGACTATTCGTGTGATTGATCCGATGTGGCTTGTTAACTTATCTGAGTCTGATAACGATGCTTCATTTACTAGTCAGATCAGATTTGCTAACGTAAGCGACTACGAACTTGCTATGCAGTTTCAGAAGGTGGTTCGTGTCTATTATGCATACAAGATTCGTAGTTGTGTGGACTGGAAGACGAAGATGTTCTAGAATTGAAGAATAAAGAGCTCGAGACAAGGGGGAGTTTGTTGATACATGTTTTGTACGTCTCGGTCTTTATTTGTCTGTTAATGTAATAGTCTTAGTTTATAGGGGGTTTAATGTAAAAGGGTATTTTGGTAATTAATGTAATCTGCCCATTCGCCTAAATTGTAAGGCACATTCGTTACCCCGTAACGAATGTGTCACATTCGTTTTAATGTAAGACCCATTCGTTAACCTTGCTTAATGAATGGAACATAACGAATGAAGGCTATTCGCTATGTGTAATGTAACACGAATAAGATGTTTCATTTGTTAGTTTTTAATGTAACGAATGACCCATTCGTTAAGGCCATCTTAACGAATGAGGTCATCTCCTATATATACCCTTGTAATCTATTTCTAAGACAACAGTTCTGATTATTTCCTCTCTAGCCATGTTACTCTGTCCAAATTCACTCTTAACACACACAGTACACATACATAACGTAATCAAGAATAACCGTATACCTTATCGACGAATAACTCGATGTCATCGTAAGATCTAGATCCGATCAGGCTCAATCAATAACCTTTGCTTATGAAAAGTTATATTCTGCTTAAATATGGTCAAGGTTTTAGCGATACCCCTGACAATCGTCTAAGCCATTATAATAATTTAATAATACTTAGGCGGAACCTCTACCTCACACGGGTATTCAGAGTTAGATACCTAAGACTAATCTAACAGTACTTCTACTCTATATCGCATAGTAGAGCTTAAATCGTCAGAGCTTTTGGGCTTGGCATGTTCTTCCATACTTGGCACACTTCCTGAGGTTAAATGTGTGTTTCAATTGGTGTTTGATGTGAGATGGGAGGTGCCATGAACCTTCCTATTTATAGCTAATTTTGTGTCACTTCGCGTAGCGCGAAGGACAAATGTCCTGGCCATTCTCGTAGTGCTAACCGCCATTAACAATGATGAGTCATCTGTTTGATTGCCACGTGTCCGCACGTGTCACGCATGCACCATAGCTACTTCGCGTAGCATGAAGTAATCTTTGATTGTATCTTCGCGTAGCGTGAACTAGTTAAATCCTGGTTTTAACTTAGCTCCTTTGCATAGCGCAAAGGACGAGATCTTTATATGTTAGCATAGCACGAAAGATCAAGGTTTAAGATATTTTCATATTTGGTCCTTGAGCTTTCCAAAAATGCTGAAGTGCAAAGTATGCCATCAAAATGCCACATTACGCCCATCGCCCGAGCCCGTGTCCATGGGCGTACGCGTCGGGTGCTTCGCATCCTCCGCTAGGACCACTGAGAGTGTTAAGCCACAAAAGAATATTATTATGAAATTTTTTTATCTTATAAATAACTTCCAAGTTTTATAATTTTTCAATGTGGGAGGAAATTCTATTTCTTATTTATAGCCCTGTGGAATGCTTCCACTTTCTTCTTTTTTTTCATGTGGTATGGACTTTCTTGTTACTTAACATGAGATGCCTTATTTTTTTTATCTCATTTTCCCTATTACTTGCCTTGAGAATATTTTTGGTCCTTCATCTTTATTAACTTGTCAAATTTGGACCGAAATTTTGGGGATGTTACATCCTCCCACCTTGGAATAAATCTCGTCCTCGAGATTAGCTTTCTTAGGTGCGGATGTTCTTACTTGATTAGATTCTATCTAATCTGGTTCTGAGTTTAATTTTGAATGTAGAATAGTTGAAATTTCGGATATATTGCTAACTTTTCATCTCAAATGATATAATCAGCCGATAGTTCAGAATATCATAAGTTGCTAAACACAGTGACCAGTTGTGTTTAATTATTTACCTTTCCTTTTGTATTCTAAACATTTACTAATATTAGCTCTGTTGCTCATTGGATTCAGTCTATCGAATCTATTCCATCTCTAATCATGATCAGTGGTTTTATTTGTATTCTGATAGTACTTTTGTGCTTTTACTCAATCATATTTGTTATACTATCATTTGTATTTTAGAAATATTCTCGAGATCTTTTTCTTTGACTTTTTGTTCAACTATAGTTGATATTCTATCAATTATATTTTTTGATTGTCTTATGGATGAGTAGAAATTCCTTTCAATGATATATTGTCCCTGTATATTTTGATGTCTCCTGACATTTAATTTATCTTTTCCCTTCTCATTATCCTTCAATATGATTAATTAAAACATGATATATGTTCTGAGTGTTGGAAAACTTTTTTAAATTTAGACACTCTATTGTCTTCCTTTAGAGATAATAAATATGAGCATTCTTTGAGTATTGACACAATCTGTTTGCTAATAATTCAGTTATAACTTAGGGAATTAAATACCCTTTTTCGGTTTACAAAATTTCTCATTTCAAAATGAGTTACAACTAATGTACAAAAGTTAACTAATTTATCAGGCATTCCTTTGATTTGATCTTCTATTCTTATGTTTGATTGCTGTCAAACATCTCTGGTTTTCTTCCAGCATTAATGTCTTGTCGTATGTCAGTCTTGATTAACTTTTCTTTTCGAGTAATCTATTTTGAAGTGTCCTGTTTCTCCACATGTAAAACATACTCCTAATTTCTTCTTTCATTCTTTTATTGTGTGTCCTGTTCTCTTGCAATATGCACACTTATCTATACCTTCTAATCGACAATTCCCTTAATGTTTTCTTCCATAAGTTTTGCAGGTAGTCTTTAGAGTATTTTCTTCTTTTTCTATCTTCTCGTAATCTTTTGGTTTCTTTTTCTTCCTTCTTTCTTTCCTCTTGATTTCTTATCATGCTATTAATTAAATATCCGGCTAATTCCATAGCCGAATTAGTTGTTTGTGGCATATTGGATCGCACCATGTCTCTTATCTCTCTTGGTAACCCATATATATAACGAGTTACTTTGTTATATTCTGGAGTAACTAAGTGAGGAACCAGTCGGAAATATTCAAGGAATTTGGTATTATATACCTTGAGATTTGTACCAAAAACCTTGTGATTCCATAACTAAATTTGAATCTAATCCATGTCGTGGATTGGGCAAAATTTCTTTAGAATGAGATCTTTAAACATTTCCTAGTTTAGATTGTACATTGTTTCTTGACCCTTGTTTTGAGTAAGGGTATTTCACCATTTAAGAGCTTCTCCTTTGAACATTTGTGAAGAATATTGGATAGCTTCTTCACTTGTACAGTTGCTAATAAACACTTGTGCTTTCCAAAAAGGCCACATTACGCCCATCGCCCATGCGCGTACGTGTCGGGTGCTTCGCACCTTCCGCTAGGACCACTGAGAGTGTTAAGCCACATAAGAATATTACTATGGAAATTTTTTATCTTATAAAGAACTTTCAAGTTTTATAATTTTCCAATGTGGGGGGAAATTCTCTTTCTTATTTATAGCCATGTGGAATGTTTCCACTTTCTTCTTTCTTTCCATGTGGGATGGACTTTCTTGTTTACTTAACATGAGATGCTTTATTTTTCTTATCTCATTTTCCTTATTACTTGTCTTGAGAATATTTTTAGTCTTTCATCTTTATTAACTTTTCAAATTTGGACCAAAATTTTGGGATGTTACATGCCAGGGGGTTTAAAGTGTAACAATCCTAGAATGTGTGAGCTCTAGGAAATTGGGTTTGTCCCATATTGGCGAATTGAAAAATGGCTTGTCTCACATTCGTAGAATAATAAACTTGTGAGCTCTTTATAAGTAGGAGGGTACACAAGATAATATTCTTGTATGATATGAGACATTCAGTGGCATTAGCGAGGGTGCGAAGCACCCGACACGCACGAGCATTAGCACGGGCTCAGGCGAAGTGACATGGGTTCAATATGGCGCACTTGGCACTTCGCACACTCGCATCACTATGTTAGTATTTCTGTGGAGTGTGAAAACCAACACAAGAAAATAAAAATTTATATTTTTATTCCCATCATGCTACATAACGGATGGATAAAATCCTCGCCACAATACCCGAAGAGTTTTGGCTATCCGGAAACTTTTGCAACTGTCACACTATAAATTTGAAGTTGTAAATCAAACTTGGTGTTTGATTAATTTTAAAAATAAAGCATTCACATCGATATTGTTATATTAAATGTTATGTGTACAAAATGATATTTATAATATTGTAACATATTTAATAATTAAATTTAGAAAGACTAAGGTTTGGTTGTAAAATAAAATAAATAAAAATAAATTATGTTTTAAAATAAAAAGAGAAATGATGAACAATCTTAAATGTTTGGGTTAGAGATATGAGAAGTGTGACATTTGTCATTTTCGGTTCGATTTTTATTTGTTTTCATATTGTAAACCCGAACCGTTTTGTTTTTTGGATCTTTGGATATTAATAAATTAATGAAATTTTATGTTGTAATCATGTTACATACTTGTCGTTTCGTTCCAAAGTCCTTAACGCTGTTTAAAACGCTTATGTTGTGCTCAGAACGACCTAAAATGAACTACAGGGACTAAAATTTTCCAAAAAAAACAAAGTTTGGTTTAGACCCCCACCTCACATGGCGCATAGGGCTGGCCTCAGCTCACTGCGTGGCGTGGCCCATAGTCTGTTTCAGCAAAATCAGTTTTTAAAACATTTTCGGTTCGTTTAAGGCCTGAACTCGTGTTGTACCCATCAAAACCAACAAAGACTCAACCCATTATTATTCTAGAACTCTCCTAACATTTTTTTATCATTGGTCATAATTTATTTAATTCAAAAGTCATTTTTAAATAAAGCATAAAGTGTACCGGTTTATCCATTAGACAAAGCTTTTATCCAATTATTCATGCCCTAATCTTTCCCCATAAATATCCACCCAAACCCAGTCATTTCTCCTGCTCATCTTTGTCCTTCTCTCCCAAATTATTTGAACTTGCAAGTTGCTCTAGCTGGTTTTGCTTAAGTTTGACTTTAAAAGTCAATGGAATCGAAACCTGCATTTCAATCCGTTTCGGGTATATGTTTTGGATATTTTCAGTTGTTCTAAGTTATTTTATGTTAAGAAACTCATTTTCATCTTTATTTAAGGCTTATGGGCATTCAAACACACATATTTATGCATTTTAGACCCGTTTGGGTCATTTTCAGGAAGTTTACTCCCTTAACTTTCTTGTTTGAGTTTTGATCTGGAAATTTTATTTATTTTAGTTCTATGGTTTTGGACATCGTCGGTCTGATATCGAGTCAAGGACTGAACTAAAATTGATCACACGTTTAAACACTTTAACTAACTTTTAAGCAATCATATTGCATAAAGCATTCTATATCTGAGTTTTCCTTTATATTTAAGTTCTATGGTGTTGGACATGTGGCATTTCATACCGAGTCAAGGAACGAACCAAACCGAATACAAGTTTAAGCAGCGTAATTAACTTTTAAGAAACCACATTGCATCAAACACTTTAGATCTAAATTTTTCTTTTCATTTTAGTTATTATATGGCTAATATGGAAGTGTAGAACAAATCTTGGCTTGAACCCAAGTTTCGGATAAAAACCGAGTAAAACCGACACCCGTATTAATAAGTTAGTTAATGTTCAAACCACCAAAATTTCAAATTATCTTTTTACTTATGTTTTATTTATATTGCTCACATTACTTAGGATTTTGGAAGTGCTAGAACAAATATTGGCTTAAATCAAGTTTCGGATAAAAAAGTCGAACTACTCGTCTTAACGAACTAGTCACCGTTCAAACCACAAAAAATCTTTCCTAACCATTTTAACTTATGCTTTAATTTAAATTATTTATATTTCTAAGATTATGGTAGGTCGGAACCAAACTTGGTATTATATTAAGACCGGGCCGCCTTGCACTCGCTTAAACCCGGTATGAGACTTAATTAATAATAATTCTACAAATTGTTTAAGCTACTTGTTTTATTGAAGTGATTCATATATTTAAATAGTTTGGTAAGTTAGATTAGGATTTTTTGCTTTATCAAGTCCTGAACCGACTAAACCGAACAAATCTTTGAAAGTCGGATCTTGATGCTTCCATTAGTGGGATCATGCACGCTAGCACTAAACCAGCTCCCCTATGTAACACTTAACAAAGGTTGAGTAAAACTAAACATCAAGACCTGGTTTCATGTAAAACTCATTTTATGTTGGGTAGGAAAATTTACAAGGAAGATTAACCTCCTCCGAAAATGGCTAAGTATGGAATTCGAGCAAGCTTGGACCTTCGAGCATGAAGCTTACTACCACGAGCATGATATCTAGCGCTTGTAAGATTATCTTCTGGATTTCTTCTAATTGTTGAAAGCTTCGAGCAAGCTACACTTCGTCAAGCAAGGATGTTCTTCATCAAGCACAGTTTGCTATCTGAGCAAACACTTGATCTATCCAGCTTAAACCAAGTTGTACAAGCACTTTGGTGGGTCGAGCATGGATACAATAAAGGATGATCTCAATATGTTCTAAGTAAAGCTTCGAGCGTGGTTCAATCTCGAGCAAGTTTCAGTACCTGAGCATACTGGAGTTGTTCTCAATAAATCCTATGGAGAGATTAAAGAAGTCTAGAAGAATATGTTTGCTCATGGGACTTATTCTAGAAGAAGACATGTTTCGAGCATACAAAGTATTTCAAGGTCTGCTCGACAAGGATTTATCATACTCGAAGACCTATTTTACACTTGTATTTATTATCAATGTAGTATGTAATTATTAGGGCTTCTAGAAGGAACGCCTATGGGCCTATATAAAGAATACTAGGTTTACATATAGGCACGCATGCATAAACGATTAATGAGAGTCTAAGACATCATTTATGCTAACCTAGTACGGCCGTCATTGAATATAAAAACCCTAGACGTTCAATGCAAACCCTATAAACACTTCCACTGTTCTTGAACAATTGATATTAATTTACTGGAATCTTTGAGTATATTGAGAGTGTTTTATATAATTATATAACTATTCCAACATCCTGATTATTGCTGATTCCGCCGGTATAATTAGTGGGTCTTCATATTTAGTTACGTTTGTGTGTGTGTGTGTTCTTATCATATTGTTTTTCGTGTGACACGAGATCCCGGTCCTAACAAGTGGTATCAGAGCTTTGTACGCTCTTTGAAGACCACTGTGTTGGAAGTTTGTGATTGGAAAAGGATTTTGCATCAAGATCTAGAAAGGAAAGGTTATGGACGATCAAGAGGTATCAACAAATAAGATCCCAAGACTGCTAGGGCAAGAAAATTATATAAAATGGAAGGTACTATTTGAGGCCGCTGTCAACTACAATGACACGAAGCTATGAGAATCGGTTAAAAATGGTCCATATGTTCCATCTGAAACTACTGGAAACAATCAAGTGCTTGAAAGACAAATGAAGAGGAGAGATAATAAAGATCTCTCCATGCTGAAACTAGGCTTGTCATGGGAGATTTTGACAAGTGTGAATCATACTAATGCTAAGGTTATGTATGATGCTGTAGTTAAGATGTTTGAAGGCAATGTGGAGCTTAGAAACATAAAGAAAGATAGGCAAAAACAACAGTTGGACAGGTTCAAGTTCAAAGAGGGAGAGAGGCTAAAGTTGGTTCCTCAAAGATTCATTGCCATAGTGAATGAAATTAGGACTACAAATCTACAAATCTCTAATTTTGAGTTGAACAAAAAGCTACTTTCCTCATTGTCTGGTGAATGGTACACTGCCAGTAAGTTCATCAAAGAAAAGGTGAACTTTCCAAACTTCAAATTGGATGATAACATCTCATTCTTGCAAGCTGCTGAACATGAGATGATTGAAAACAACATGATAAAAGAACAGAGACCGAGCTTTCCGGTGACAAATGCTTTGGTTGCACCCATGATCAATCTCTCCACAAGGTCTCAACAGATGCCTCCAGCTGTTGAAGAACCTCCAGACTTTAACTCAGTAGCTTCAGAGACACCAAGGGTGTATGGAAATTCTTTTGGAACAAACCAATATTGGTTTAATGTGCAGGTGCTTGAAGATAATGATAATGCATCAACTGCTAGTGGACATCCTCCTTGTGTTTAAAACAACTCAGGCCATAAAACTGACTATCAGACCTTATTTTCTATGTTCACTGAGTCATATAATGTCATTGTGACCAAGAACCTAATCCACACTAGTGTAGTTCAAAAAGATCTGGAACAGATAGATGCTGATGACCTTGAAGAGATGGACTTGAAGTGGCAAGCTACCATGCTGGCTATAAGAAGCAAAAAGGATTTACAACAGGACAGGGAGATCAACTTTCTCTGGTTCAATGATAGAATTGGATTTGACAAGTCAATGGGCATTTGCTATAACTGTCAGCAACCAGGACACTTTGCTAGTGAGTTTAATCTTCCTAGGCGATATGGTAATCAAGTGAATCAAACCTAGTTTTATCAAAACCAAAATCAGAATCAGCAGAACTACCAGTAAAGAAATCAGCCAATGAATCAGAATCTTTATCCTCAAAACAGACAACATCAGAGCCAGCAACAACCAAGGAACAATCAGTTGAAACTACAAAAAAATCACAATATAGGGAATGTTGGAGGAAGCAATCAAGGAAGGGATCAAGGGAATATGGTTGTCACCAAGGTAACTCAGGATGGTGAATTTGACTGGAGCAATCATGCTGCTGAGATGGAGAAAGCAAATGTTTCCTACATGGCCAAGATATTCAATAATGAAACTGGAGAAGCATCAAGTTCTCAGGTACCTACTGAACTTTCAATATCTTACTTGTTGCTGATTATTGATAATTTGAATAGGGAAGTTGGAAAATGGAAAAGTGATTGTAGCAAGAAGGATGTTGTGATAAATGTTTATGATGCTAGTGAGAAGCTTTATGAGAATCAGATCAAAAGCCTAGAGGAAGATTGTGTGGAGAGTTACAAACTTCAATTAAAACTGAATCTTGAAGTTGATGGTTTGAAGAAGTTGTATACTGAAGAGATGTTGAAAAACACAGAGCTACAAATTCAGATTGACTTCCTGAAGAATTTTGTCTCAACAGGGAACATTCTGGGGGCATATTGATAAAATGAAATATGAAGACAAGTACAAGAAATACCACCTCCATTTTGTGATAAGTGTCCTTTGAAAGATGACAAGGAGCAAAGAGAAGAATACTTGAAACAATTCAAGTCAGTTTTTGGAGATAAAGAGGACTTTATAAGTATTTATGATAATGTTACTGTCAACAAAGAAGGAGAGTTTGAAATTAAAGAGAAGATTACACTAGTTGATCAAGGTGTAGAAAATAAGGCAGAACAACAGAATGCTGTAACAAAAGAGGATTCATCAAGTGAGTGAAGTTCTTGTAGTTGTAATAGCAAAGGATTGGAAGGTAAAAGAATAGTAAAAGAGTCAAACAGGAAGAGATCAACAGAGAGGATGCCCAGATTGTCAAAGGAGACTAGCAAATTGAAAAGGCATTATGAAAAGATGAGGGCTGAGCACAAAGTGTTTGATCTATGTGGAAACTCAAAACCTCATAAAACAAGAGTTGATGGTTCTACGAATGTTAATACTTGTCCACCAATCTATCCAGTCTTCTCCAACCATGAACTTTTTGATGTTGTGGATCCTAATAATGCACCAAGAAGAAGAACTAATCCTGGGAGAGAAGAAAGGTCTACAAGTTCTCAAATGAAGCTGAAGGAAGTAAAGTTTGTGAAGGCTAAAGAACAGCCAAAGATTGATGTTTGTAGACCCATTCAAGTGGTTTTTGACAAATGCACTTATTCTCAAAAGTTATTAGGGTTAGATGTTCCTAAACCAAGTGTGAGGTACAGAAATGATACAACATCAGAAGAACTTGGAAGTTTGGGAAAGGTGTGGTGCAAGAAGTGTGATACATATAGACATCATACAGATTCCTGCTGGAATAAAGAAGAGGAAGAGTATGTTATTCATGATAAGTTTTGTGGACAAGATTTGGGACTCTACAAGAAGAAATATGAGAAATATTCAAGAAATAAGAAAAGTGAAGAAGATTTAAAAGCTGATAGACTAAAAATTGAAAAGAGATTGAAAGCAGTTTTGAAAATGAATGAAAGATCAATTGACGTTGGCAAGGCAGGCATGAGAAATTTTGATACTTCAAAGAAGTTTGGTAAGACAGGAGTTGGGATATTAAATGGTGATGAGAATTTTTGTTGAAACAAGGTTTTGAACCAAGAGGGTTCCAGTGGAAAACCAAAGAAATCATTGTAAAGAAAGAACCAGTGTTGGAATAGTGTGAAGTCAAGGAAGAAAATAGAAGAGATGTGTTTGAATATGAATCTGATGATTCTTTTGAGATTGTTCATGAGGATCCAGCTCCAGCTAATATTAATGAAACTAATGCTGATGAATTACAAACTATTGAAGTTTGTATCTCAAGCCATATCTAATCAGTTTGTGTGTTTATGTGCAAGGACATTCCACTTAAGCAAATGATGTATGGTACATGGACAGTGGATGTTCCAGACAGATGACTTATGATAGGAGATCACTTGTGAATTATGAACAGAAATATGAAGGACCTGTTGCTTTTGCTAGTGATGAAAATGGAGGAAAGGTAGTGGGAAGAGGCACACTTACCAATGGCAAAGTGTCTTATGAGAATGTGTTGTATGTGGAGGGGTTACAATATAATCTACTAAGTATATCTCAAGTTTGTGACAAGGGATATAAAGTTGGTTTTGATGATGCACATTGCTTCATCCTGAAACTTGAATTTGTGATACCTCCAGACATGATCATGATAATGGTACCCAGGAATGGGAATCTATATGAGCTGAGAATGAAAAATGCAGTGTCAAGGGGTGGATCATGTCACATCCCAACCTAAGGCGGAAATGTCGGGGCGTGATCCGATTGCTCACAGTTCGAAGATACTATCATAATATAAAAGTGACAATATCTAATTAGTAATTTTAATTCAAATACACACACACATTGTAACGCCCGTAAATTTCGTTAATTGGCTCGATCGTTTATAAATGTTGGTCAAAAAGCCGGGGTTTCATCTTTCTAATTTAGAGCCTTGTAATACGTTTTAAAAGTCCGTTTGTCCATCCTTTTTTCCCAAAACATCTCCTCTTACGACTTAAAGTATTATACTAGTATGTAGCACCCGACATTTTCGTTTATCGGCATGCACGTTGTAGAGTTTGTATATTTTTCGGGCTTGACCCGGCATTCTCCCGGGAGCTCCTTGCAAACCTCGTAAACGTTCTCACTTAACTTTCCACCCAAGTTGCTACATACTTCAATTTGGAGGGACTTGGATGTAACTATTTTATATCATAAAACAAAAGAAAACTCTAACCCTAAACCTATTTGCAGCCGTCGGACCTGGACCCCCCCTGCTCGTTTTTCTTCTGCCCAGCCAAGTTTCAGCCGTGAAAACTTCAATTCAAGGTCGGTTTTATGATTCCCCATGTCTTTTACACCTTAATTGATCATATGAACGCGCTTATTGGTCGTTAAGATTGAGTTTTGATGATAACAGCTTGCTAACAGATTCGTATACGTTTATTGTAGGGTCTGTAACGCGATGTTAATCCACTTTTTTTGATCGATTCTTGATTCCATGATGTTCTACTTTGAGTCTAGTTTCCAGAAAGGTATAATACGTAATTTTTGGACGAGATTTGAATAGTTTTTATGATTTTATAAAATCGAGTGTCAAACCTGATGCGGGACGACGGATTCTGGTCCGTCTTCCTGACATCATAACCTTTTTTCGACAAGTCTAAATTGGTTGGTTACACTTCTGGAAGTTAATATTTTGAGTTAGGAACCAAACCCAATTGGAATCGTTTAATTTGGCTGGGTAATGAATTTTATAAAAATAAAACCATTTTGTTGCGCATCTGAAATAGCTGCACATACCTTTCTGTGTTAGAAGAATTTTTATGATTTTTTTGTCCACTAGAAAAATATAATAAAAATATTTTTATAAACTTAATATATTTATGTAACACTGGTAAAATTTAATAATTTAATTCCATGGTTTTCTTATGTAATAAAATACATCTTTGCATGCTAAAATCTGCATGTTATATTCGTATTGATCAATAAGTTCGTTTTAGGCTTAACCGGTGGCTGCCCTTTCTCTCATCTTTCGGGGCTGTTATAATTAAAGTTCGTACTCCGTCATATTCTTAGGTATGTAACTTACAATATACTAAAATTTCATGGCCAATGGAGGTGTTTAGGTCGGTCAATCGATTTTAGTTCGAAAGCTAGGGTTTATCGGGTGTAGGATTGGCAATTGTTGAGTTTGATGCGTTAAACGATCGGATGACCGACCGAATCAGTTTGTACAGCCCTAGGGGAGTTTAAGGGCTATGGGAAAATTATATTTTTGATGCACGGGGTTGTTGGGGTTAGTGCTTCGTCAATCGAGTCGGCGGTGCGTGAATTTTCGTTTAAACGTTAAAGTAAGAGTTGTAAAAAGGAACCGTCAACCCTATCAACTCGGGTGACATAATCTTGATGAATGAAAAGATTTAAAATGGAATTTGGTCCATTCGGGGCTGATTCGTTTAACAAATGGTTTTAAGGTTTATTTCGCGCGCATTCGACTCGATTTGATTATCGTTGGGCCTTAGGCCAAGTTGTTGGGCCTTGGGCCAAGTGTTGGGCCTTGGGCCAAGTTGTTGGGCCTTGGGCCAAAGTGTTGGGCCTTGGGCCAAGTTGTTGGGCCTTGGGCCAAAGTATTGGGCTTTGGGTCAAGTGGTTGGGCCTTGGGCCAAGTTGTTGGGCCTTGGGCCAAAGTGTTGGGCCTTGGGCCAAGTTGTTGGGCCTTGGGCCAAAGTGTTGGGCCTTGGGCCAAGTTGTTGGGCTTGAACGGCCCATTAGGCTAGAGTGTTCTTACAGTCTAGTTTAGTAACGCGTTGTGTATAATTTACAGGCCCTTGCTTGTGATTGTGCACTTAGGGATTTCCTAGCTCATTGCAGGTGTTCAGTTCATTCAGGTGAGTTCATGATGCCCTTTTTACTCTTTTACGTTTTGGGCTAGCATACACACCGAAATACAATTTTAAACGATTTTACTCGTTACAGTGAATTGAATATTTTTACATGGTCTTACTCGTGATGGTGCATTTTGAAAGCTATATTTGAATTATTTTATATGCCTTAGGATATTTTAGACTCGTTCATGGTCTTGTGTCCTTAAGGTTACATACATTATTGATGGTCTAGACTCGAGGATGTTAGTGGACTTGGCAGTAATTGAATATGAGTAGGCCTATTTGTGTTTGCATGCACTGATGTTACGTGTTGGGTTGTACGTGTGCTCGACCTTGATGTTATTACTTGGATGAGATGTTACGTGTTTGGGTTGTACGTGTGCTCGACCCTGATGTTATTACTTGGATGAGATGTTACCTGTTTGGGTTGTACGTGTGCTCGACCCTGATGCTATTATTTGGACGGTATTTATAGGGATATAAATATATGGATGTATATAGATGTCTAAGTATGAATACTTAGTGTTGATGATGGCCTAACTGTTTGTATCCCGTATTATATTTAAACTCTTAGATTGTTTTATAATCCCGTTTTTATATTTAAACTCTGGGAATGTTTTATAATCCCATTTTTATATTTAAACTCTTAGAATGTTTTATAATCCCGTTTTTATATGTAAACTCTTGGAATGTTTTATAATCCCGTTTTTATATTTAAACTCTGTGAATGTTTTATAATCCTATTTTTATATTTAAACTCTTAGAATGTTTTATAATCCCGTTTTTTTTTATATTTAAACTCTTGGAATGTCTTATAATCTCGTTTTTATATTTAAACTCTTGGAATGTTTTATAATCTCGTTTTGATATTTAAACTCTTGAAATGTTTTTAAACGAATTTATATAGGCTTGCTAGGAATGGTAGGCCTTGGGATGTTAAATATATATATATGTATATACATTATTGCTTGGCCTATATTTGGCGATGTTGTAGTCGTTTCGACTACTGATGTTGTGTATGCCTACTTTGTGTTTGCATGCACTGATGTTACGTGTTTGGGTTGTACGTTTGCTCGACCCTGATGTTGAGCCATGATCGGGTCAAATATATTACTTGGGGAAGACCCGGGGTGAGGAGGCCCGTATCACGTGCTTGGATGTATGAGCCGAGATTGGGTCAAATATATTACTTGGGGAAGACCCGGGGTGAGGAGGCCCGTATCTCATGCTTGGATGTATAAGCTGTGACCGAGTCAAATATATTACTCGGGTTTGACTCTTGGTGGGGAGGCTCGTGTCACATTCTTAGGTCTTACCGCGTCCGGGTCAAATATATTACTCGAGTCTTGACTCGGGGTGGGGAGGCCCGTGTACGTGTGTTCGATGATGATTGTATTACTTTATGAATTATATATAATTTATTTTATTTATACCTTCTCTATTGTGTATAACTATAGCTTTGAAATAAAGTATGAATTATTGTTTATGAAAACTTGAACTCACTCAGCTCAAGCTGATTTTGTGTGTATGTTAGATTGACTTTCAGGTTGAGGATTAGAGATTTCCGCTTGGACATGCTAGAGACTACTCGGACGGTTGAAGGCACATCTAGTCGAAGAATTAATAATGCAAACTGTTTCTTTTAATTTGTCACTATAAGCATTTAAAATTTGGTTTTGGGTCACTTTCCCGGGTTTTGGGAATTTTGATGTTATCTATTCCGCTGTTTACTACTCTGAAACGATTTTAATGAGATGAAGATTTCAAATAAAACGAATATTTTATTTACAATTGATTTTGGACACATGTACCCGTGTTTTGGGATTTTTAATACTTAAACTTTTTCGCTGTTATTTACTCTGAACTTGTTTTAAATACAAAGAATCATTTGGTTTTAAATTTTTGTGAATTTGTGGATGTGATTACCAACTGTAGGATTCCCGGGATTTGGGGTCTTACACACATTTACAAACATTACAAAACAATTCAAATGCATGATTATAAACATGATTTAACGATCGTCTTCATTATACCCTATGGTCTTGACTAAATATCCATACTTCAATTTAAGCAACCTGCATATGCGTAGAAAATGGAGTTTGTCAACAACACATGTTGAGTGAGATGATCACCAATATTGACATAACAAATAATATATATATATATATATAGATAATTGATAAATGATAAGTGATAAATTCGCAAACCAACCATGTGATAGTACATCGATCAAATCATAACAAAACATATACATAACCAAATCGCGCTAGTATGCCAATGAGTCGTTTCCAAGCGAATCAGGCATTGATTACAGTGAATAAAATTGTCGGTTTACCTTTGCCAAGAGAATCGGGCTCCGGTTACTAAGACGGCCTTATGATCATACTAATGAGAATCTCCGAATGTTGTCAAGTAAACAATTAAACATGTAGCAATTAGCAAATAGTATTCAACTGATATTCACACAATGATTATGTTTGAAATTTTGTGTATATATATAGGATAGAAAATATGATTAAGTACGCATATGTCCCCAAAATGTTTGAAAATAGTGTATAAAAAGGGGAATGATCAAACTCACCTTAGATGAATGATAAGTGATTAGTAAATGTGATTAAACGAGCTATGGAATAAGCCAGTCGTCCATTACATGTCAAACGATATATATAATTCAGAATCTAAGATTTTAGGCTATGATAATATAAATAAAAAAGAACTTGTTGCCGCTGAAAGATTTAAGCAAGCTGATACTTACTAGAATCCGAACAGCGAGTCAGAAGTCGTGTTTTGGTCAGTAGCCTTAAAATTTCGTTACGAGAATAAAAGTATTCTGGAGTGAACATTGAATCCGACCAGAAGTATGAGAAAACGGATAGGCAAAGTTATTGACTATTTTGCCCTTAAACGGGTTTGACTCTAAGTGACCTGTCAATACCCTTCAATCTCAGAAATTGATTGAGGGTTATCGACAAGTGAGTATTAATGAACGTTTGATCAGTTAACAATTTACCAGGAATATGCTTAGATTAACGGGAAATCAAGGTCAAAGATGATATAACCGGTAAAGTCAAACTACAGCTAACGAATCTTCACTTAAACAAGCAATATCGAGCAAGAAACGTTGGCTATAGGGTATGTAATTGCTGGAAATACTTGAGTTCAGTAAACTCTAGGGTTTGTAGTTATGAGGTGTTTATATAGGGGTTAAATCAACTTGTTGGACAAGAAACGGGTCGATTTTGGTAACCGAATCATACAATTGAGGATGAAATCGGGTCTTGAATCCATCGATATCTTGATATAATTACAGAGTATGAATCTAGACATCATTCCCTAGTAGATACAATAACTTGTTGCTCAATTTTCTTGATTTAGGGTTGATTAGGGAAAGATTTAGCATTAAACGAAGATCTAATACGAAAATTGCTGATCTGGTTGCATCTTCGCGCGTCGCTAAGATGCAACTTCATCAGACTTTCAACTTTTGACAGTTTTAGTCACTGAAGTTCCAAAAACTCATTTTTAAACTATTTTAAGCGATGTTAGGATTTTCTAACGACTATTTACCACAAAATGAAAGTTAAGGAATTATAAAATAAAATAAAAATAATTATTCCAATAATAATTGCATAACTTTATTAACGAAAAAGATCCAAAAAATGTTCGTAACCCAATAAACAAATACAAATATGAGTACAGAAAACCCGAAATGTTACAGATCATGCTTTGTGTCAAAATCAACTGAGAATGAAACAAGGTTGTGGCATAGGAAGATGTGTCATGTTAATCTAAAGAACATGAACAAGTTGGTGAAAGGAGAGCATGTTATTGGTCTTCCAACTAAGGATTTCAAGCTAAATGACAAATGTTCATCATGCATCAAAGGGAAACTGCACAAATCATCTCACAAGATTAAACTGGTGAAATCTATTGAAGAAGTGCTGGAATTACTTCACATGGATCTTTTTGGTCCTTTGAGTGTGCCCAGCATTGGGAAGAAGAAGTTCTGTCTTGTAATTACAGATGATTACTCAAGATTTACATGAGTGTTTTTCTTGGCAACTAAAGATGAAACTGCAGAGTTGACCAAGGGATATGTGGCTAGGATGGAGACTCAGTTAGACAAGAGAGTAAAAATGATCAGGAGTGATAATGGGACAGAGTCAAGAATGGGGTTTTGGATGAGGTTTGTACATCAAAGGGAATCTTTCAGTAGTTTAGTGCCCCAAGAACACCTTAGTAGAATGGAGTGGCTGAGAGAAGAAACAGAACATTAACTGAAGCTGCTAGAACTATGATTGCTAATGCCTATCTGCCTGCTACTTTTTGGGAATAAGCTATCAATACAGCCTGCTATGTTCAGAACAAGGTGCTACTTAACAAAGCTCAAAATAAAACCCCATATGTGATTTTGTTCAAAAGGAAACCATATGTGAAGGTTTTAAAATCATTTGGATGCAAGTGTTCACTTCTGAACACTAAAGATTAATTGAACAGATTCCAAGCCAAGTCCTTGGAACGCTTCTTTGTTGGTTACTATTCACAATCAAAAGCTTACAGAGTTTATGTGAAGGAACACATGTGTGTTATTGAGTCTTCTAACATTGTGTTTAATGAAATCACTTCAATAATGTGGATGGTCCCAGCTGGTTATTTTATTTGGAGAAGTTGATTAAGTCCTTCAAGATATATATTGAAGATTTTGATGAAGAATCTTTCAAGACTAGAGTCCCTGAAGTTGAGAAGGAACAAAAGATTGATTTGGACAGACTTTGGTCCAAAGTGGCTGGTAATGATGGAGAGTTTGAGTTTCAGAAGAAGAAGATGAGTGAAATTGATGTAGGTGTAGTTGCTGAAAATGATGATCGAAATGTAAGTCTGAATGTTCCTAATGAAGCTTAATTACCTATGGGAATAAATGAGGAATCAGAAAAGACTGCTCAGACAGATACAACTGAAGGAAATGCTAATCAGAACATGTTTCAGTCACTTTTTGATACATTGCAGATCGGGAGTAATGAAGCTTCAATATCAAATCAAGTTCACAACTTGGAACCTACTTCAAATGATGAAGTTGATCAAGTTGAAGAACCTGAAGTAAATGTTTAAAATCTGGACTCAGAGATTAATGCAGATTAGATTGTTTAAACAACTTCCACACAAAGAAATCATCCTATAGAGAACATCATTGGTGACTTGCATGAAAGGGTGACTAGAAGCTCTTTAGAAAGGGTAAACATCTGTCTTTATGCCTGCTTTCTATCCCAAATAGAGCCAAAGAACATCAATCAAGCACTGAAGGACAACAATTGGGTTGAGGCTATGCAAGAAGAGTTAGCTTAAGTATAGGATTTGGTTGACAAACCAAAAGGTAAGTATTCAATAGGAATCAAGTGGGTCTTTAGGAACAAGAAGGATAAAAGAGGTATAGTTGTGAATAACAAGGCAAGATTGGTAGCACCAGGATGTTTGTAAGAGGAAGGGATTAACTTTGAAGAGGTGTTTGCACCTGTGGCAAGACTGGAAGCCATTAGGATATTTCTTGCATATGCTGCTTCAATGGTGTACCAATTAGATGTCAAGTCTGCTTTTCTGAATAGGAAGATTGATGAGGAGGTTTATGTTACTCAACCTTTAGATTTTGAAGATCTAGGTTATCCTAACAGAGTGTACAAGTTAAGCAAAGCATTCCAAGAGCTTGGTATGATGAGTTGTCAAATCATCTATTGGATAATGGTTTTTGTAAAGGTGCAATAGACAAGACTTTGTTTTATAAGAGACATGGGAAGGATCTGTTATTGGTTCAAGTTTATGTGGATGATATAATTTTTTGATCAACCAATGAACAGATGTGTAAGGATTTTGAAGCAGTGATGAATTCTGTTTACAGCATGAGCTCCATGGGTGAGATGAACTTTTTCCTTGGACTACAGGTTCAATAGAAAGGAGAAGGGATTTTTATCAATCAATCCAAGTATTTTCAAGATATTCTCACCAAGTTCAAGTGTAAGGACCTAAAGATAGTGTCTACTCCAATGCTCATGAGAAGATGGTAGCTGATAAAAACGGGGAGCCAGTTGATTGACATGAGTATAGAGCAAAGATTGGGTCCTTAATGTACTTGACTGCATCTAGACCAGACATCATGTTTGCTGTGTGTGTTTGTGCTAGATTTCAAGAAAATCCAAAGGTTTCTCACATGCTTGAAGCGAAAAGGATTTGCAGATATCTTGAAGGGAAGCATGATCTAAGAATCTGGTATCCAACGAACAGATCTTTTGATCGGGTGGCATACACAGATACTGATTATGATGGATGCAATATGAGCAGGAAATCCACATCAGGTGGATGCCAGTTTTTGGGAAACAAGCTGGTGTCTTGGAAGTGCAAGAAGCAAACTACAATGTATAGTTCAACTACTGAAGCTGAATACATTGATGCATCTGCTTGCTGTGATAGGTTCTTTGGATTCAAAACCAACTGCTGGATTAGGGTCTGAACTTTCTTAACACTACTATTCTTATAGATAATACTACTGTTATGTTTATTGTTAAGAATCCTGCTCATCACTCTAAAACAAAACACATTGAAATCAGACATCCTTTCATTAGAGACTGTAATGAAAAGGGATTAATAGAAATGAGAGGAGTTGAAACAACTGACAATTTGGCTGACTTGTTCACTAAAACTCTGGATAAAACTAGATTCAACTTTCTATTAAAATCCCTAGGAATGATAAATGTTGATGAAGTCTGATTAATGATATTTGTTTAAATTGCTTAAATGATAATTAATAGAGTTAAGTGTTTAATTTGTTTTAAATGTGTGAACTGCTATGTGCTTAACTAACAGTGTTGGTTGATTGCATGTTTGCTGAATGTGATGTGTGGATGTTATGATTGCATGTTTGTTTATGCATATCTGGTTGTGTGATGGTAGTTTTTGAATTGAGACTAAGTTTATGAATCAAATTTTTTGAAAAGAATTTTCTAAAATGATTCTATTTTTTGTGCTTAAGTGATAATCATTCACTAAAAATGAATGTTTCCGTGTGAAAGTTTAAATGTATTTAAACTGTTTGTGTATCAAAATGATTCTTTTCAAAAGAAAATTTTGTTTAAAAGATGAGAGTAATTGGAATATCAAAAGTTAAGTTTTCAAACAAACTAAAGATTTTAACAAAAGCAAACTGTTTTTGGTGATGTAATATGAGATATGATAAGATTATTCAGTTCAAAGCTTTATAGAAGCTTAAAGGTTTTTAATGAAAATTGTATCCTACCTTTTGGGAAATGATAGAAAATTGGTATAAGTCAATTAATATATGAATTATAGGCTTAAAAGGCTTTAAGTACAATCATTGATATGTATGGTAGCTTTCCATGATGTGTAAATGCTTAAATGATATAAAGATAATGATCATGCTAAGTCTGATGTGGATATGCATTTGAAGATGCAAGTATGTGTCAATATACATCTCTCCGGATGATGGGCAGAAAGGTAATTATCTAGTCACACACAAGCCTGTTGGTGTTATGGTCAACCCTTAAAAATATGTTTTCAATGATATGAACAGTTAAACAAGCTTATCCTTAAAAAAATTATTAGCTATGTAAATATTATTAAAGTTATAAAAACAAACAAACTTACAGGGGATTCAGAGAACTACAGAGGTGGGGCATCCAAATAAGTCCTAAACACCTTGAATGTAAGGCTTGTAAGTCCGAATGACATGTAAGTCCAACGTTCAACCTTAAAGTTTGTGCTTTTAAAACATTGTTCAAAAATCAAAAAGTTTTTGACCATGCATCAGGGGGTTGAAGTCAAATTGGGGTGACTTGAAGAAAGCTAAATAAGCCTTGAGAAGAGATATGGGCAACTTAAATCCATGTGGGGTCCTTTTAATACTTGTGCATTAATTGAACCTTAATCATATCACAAAAGCAATGATAATCATGCTAAGTTCATAATACCTGCTATCAACCTAACTTAAGTCATAATAATGCTGACCATGACGTGTTGCGAAGTGATTTGATCAATATGATCCCATGTTGAGATTTTTCCATAAAGGAAATTGTTTTTGAAATGAAAAGAACCGAAATTTGATCTCGTTTTCACCTTAAACTTGTGCTTGAGTTGGTTCAGAGTCTGAATGGTAATGTTTGATGATTTAAGTGAAAGTTTTTTAGTGTATATGCCTAAACTATTAGGCATCTGAATATTTTGCTCTACGAGCGTGTTTTGAAAATCCTAAGTGTGTTCGAGCATGTTTACATGCCTGAATAATTTTTTAAGTGTTTCGAGCATGACTTTACGATTTAACACTTGCTTTTGGCTCTACGAGCAACATTTTGTGAATGAAAATTATTCGAAGTACTTTCGAGTGCAGTTGCATCTTTTGAGTGTGTTCGAGTATGTTTGAGTGTCTGAATATTTTTCTAAGTATTTCGAGCACTCTTCAACCAAGTTGAAGAAAGCAAGCACAATGATCACATACTCGAGCATTGCGTGATTGTTGAAAATTTTTCTAAGTGTTCTCGAGCATACATCTTTTCGAGTATGAGATCGATTAATTAGTTTACTGACATGCATTCTTTGATTCATTTGATTATACTGATCATCATAAATGCAAAGTTGTGTGTTAAGTTTTGAGCTGCTACCTTTTGAGTATGATCTTTCCTATGAGCATATTTGAAATTTTGATGTGTTACTTGTAATGTGAGTTTCGGTTAAGGTAAAGACTCGAGCAATGGTTGAACTCGAGTACAGGTTTGAATTGATTAAAAGTTTAATTAATTTCATTAAGTTTTCTTTCGAGTAGACTTAACTTTCGAGCAATCTATTAAAATTCGCTCTTAACCAAAATTCAACTGATTTTGAACGAGCATTCTTTGAGAATGCTTTACGAGCACACTTGTATTCAACTACCTTTGGTGGTTTGCTCGAGCAGAGAAAGTAATTGATTTTCATTAAGTGGGCATTCTGCTGGTACTAAACGACAAAAAGGGGGGTTTAAACCTCAAGCGTTAGGTATAAAAGAGGACTTACAAATTTTTCTAACACTTTTTCCCTCCTCTCTCAATTATTCTTTGCTCGTGCCCTCTCTTTGCCCCGTGCTCGCCCAAAATCAACATTGATTAAAATCAATCTATCTAATTCCGACTTGGTAATAAATCGATAACTGATTTCCGATATTGGGTTTAGGGTTCAATTGTTTAGTTTACTTACCGGTTTGCATGCTTGTGTAGGTTTTCAAATTGTCAAAGAACAGGTTACTGAAGACAAAATTCTTCATTAGCTCTTCAAATTGATAAAATTATATCTACAAATTACTAACTATTGTTAGTTATTTTGCAAATATAATGGCTTATAAATTTGAACCAAAGCACAATATGTGCACTCTTCTGGAGGTGAATGAAGAGAGTCAAGAACTGGGGCTCATAATAAATTTCTTAAACAACTCAAAGCTAAGGTTTGCCTTGACAGAGAGCCAACTGATCTATAGAAACCAAATGAATGTTTTTTGGGGTTCAACCGAGTATATTGTTGATGTGAATGACAGAAGAATAGAGGCCACAGTACTCGGACAGCAGATAGAGATCACAGAACATTCCATTCGAGCAGCACTCTAGTTAAACGATAATCATGAAGTTCAGCTATCTTACTCACAGCAGAGGCTGTTGAGGAATTTCCAGGAGACAATGGGTTACCAAGGCAACATCCATGAGGGACAATTCCAAAAAGGGATGTTCCCAATGATCTATAGATTCTTGATACACCATGTGACTCAAAGTCTTTCATTTTGAAGAGGCACATGTACTCTCATGAGCGGGGAGTTGGCAACCGCAACAGTCGCCATTTTGTACAACCAACTATTCAACTTTTCAAGAATGATTTTTAATGGATTGGTTAGCAATGCCTAGAAGAATGTGAGGGATACATTTCTAATGTGCCCATGATTCTTACAAATTATAATAAATAATGGTACATTACAAGGGCTGACCACTACTTGTGGAACTCTGAGATTGCAAGATTCAAATGCTTACAAGAGGATAAAGAACATGAATACCAGGAGTCAATTTAATACATAGATTGAGTTTGATATATTACCTTGGCTGTTGAATGCTCAAGTGGAGATTATGGATGTTCCAACCTCTCCTGAACCTAAAGTAGAGGAGAATGAAGAGAGTGATGATGAAGATACAAGTGACAGTGATAATGGTGATAATCAAGGAGGAAATGAGGAGTTTGTAGTGAATGAAAGTGTTGTGCTAAATGAGCAACTGTAAGATGAAGTGGCTATGAAAGAAAATGAAAATAATAAATATGTTGGTGTGGAGATTGTGGGAGCACATGAGCCTGTGGTGGCTGAACATGAGGCTTTAGATGAACATATTGATGATGACACTTTCATTGACAATGTGGTGAATCAGGTGATAGAAACTATCTATATGATAACCCCACCTGTCTCACCAGATCATATCATTGACACAACCACAAACATCCTTTCACCACTTTACTCACCAAACACAGAACCCACAAATGAACCATCAAGCTCTTCACCACCAAATTCCTCAATCAATGAATCTATACAGTCATCACCAGAACAACCAATCCATCACCAACAACAACCAACACAAGACCAACCTTAAACTTAACCCATAAATGAAACTACATTCACACCTTACTCGCCTGAGTCTGTTTCCACCCAACCTGAATCCGAGCCTGAACTGATACCAGAACAAGATTCTCCAATCTCTTCTCTAGAAAATACTCATTCAGATCTGTTGGCAAGAAATATTGTTTTGGAAGTTGAAAATGTTGAGCTAAAACTGAAGAATGTTGCTCTTGAAGAATCTTTGAAGGTGGCGCTTGAAAGGATTTGAACCCTGGAGCAGTGTGAGGTGGAGAAGACCTCAGATGCACCAAAATAGGGGGAGAATATGGATACGTTGAAGTTGATAAATGAAGTCTATGATGAGAGTGAAGATGAGGTAGTTGTCACACCCCAACTTAGGGCCTAGGTGTGACACCCATAGTTGGTACTTGTTTTGAAAATATATCAGAGTTGCGGGTTATTAGCGGAAGTCTTTGATTATAATAAAATATTAATTTATTTTGAAAATCCTTTTTGGATAATAAATATCCAAATATTTGATTTACAAACCTTGTTTATTGTTGTTATGATATTTTATTTAAAACTGAGCCATCACCATCTGCGAGCATCTAATTCCATAAATGACTCTTATGCCTTGCTATATGTACTATGCTTGCTTTCCTGTAATATGGGGAAAAATACGTCAGCGATATGCTGGTGAATCGTTGACTCTAAATGCATTTTAAATAACAACTATAATACAAATATAGTTTTCTTGACATTGCTCAGTAGAAATATTTCTGTTTCCGGTATTGTGACATTGGCCTACACACAAACAAGTCTTCGAGCCACGTAGCCCATTCAGGAGAAACTATATATGATCATTAGCCCGCGACCACGTAGCCTTTGACTGTTTAGGCTTAACGGTTATGTTTGGATCCAGTCACATGTGTATTCGGTCTGAGTTGTTTTATTCTCTACTTTGTATTATAAAGTTTTAGAGATCACGTAATCTCATGTAAATGTTTGACTGACTCTATAAGACAACAACCTGTCTATCTTATAGAGTATAAATCTATTTGACTGTTTGTAAAGGTTTAACGTATTCACGTTATAAAAAGGTTGAGCGTATTCACGTTACAAAAAGGTTGAACGTATTCACCTAAATCGATGATGTGATTGTGTGAAAACCTTTCTTGATTGCGACTGATTGTTAACCTATAAACAAATAGGTTTGAATGATCACATTGATGGTGTTTCTTGATTAGACTGCAGACTTTAAGTCTGGTTTTAACCTTGATTAGGTTTGTGAATGTTTTGAAATCATGATTGTATTAGTGTCACGCTTGGTATAGCATGCTTTGGCCTAATAGGGTTTATCACGTTGGCAAACTTCTCCAGGTAAGTAAACGGGTCCCGCGGTTGATTGGGATGTGTACGAATTACTTACCTTAGGCAAGAAGAGTCTACTAACGATATCCCCCTTCCAGTTACTACATGCCCGTCAAAATATAGTTTTGTATAACATTATATTTATAAAAATTGTGTTTGATTGAAATATGTTCATGAATGCTTTTGAAAATGCTTTCAAGGTTAAAGGCTATAGCCTTGCTGAGTCTAAGCTTAATATAATATAATTGACAATAACTTAGACTTATATTCTACCTTAGTGAATGCTTGAAATACTTATGTTAAGGCAGAACGATTGGTTATTTGGCAGAACTTCGTTCCTAATTCGCTTAACTGCTCTACGGGTCGTTTAACACTTCAATACTTGCACAAACTTCACGAAAACGGACCTCGGGACTTCTCGGCAAAGTTAGCACGCTTCCCTAGGTTACCTATATGAGAATGAATGTGAAAATTGAATGAAATGGGCTGAACCTGTAGCTACCTATTTATAGTCTTCATTTATGCATCTTCGCGTATCGCGAAGATGAATGCTATGGCGGTTCGCGATACGCGAAGATGCATGACGGCACCACAATCTTGCATGTCAACCTCGTGTTGACACGTGCCGCCACGTAACTGGATAAGCTTTGAAATGTGTGCCAGCATCTTTGCGATACGTGAAGTTGTTCAGCCTTGCATCTTCGCGATACGCGAAGATGCATAAAGTTTAAAATTTTCATTTTCAGTCCTTGTACTTTCAGATTTGGCATTTTTAGCCCTAAATTGATCAGGGTATTCCCGAGATGTTACAGTAGTTGTGTCAAATGCTCTAAACTTGTTAGAAACCGAGTATGGGATGACTGATGATGAGCAATAGGTTGAGGTGGTAGAAGGAGAAAATGTTGAAAGTCAGGGGGAGTTAGAGAAGGAAAGTGAGATTGAAGAAGAAACTGGTGACGATATTGAAAAGAGAAAGTTGAAGGGAAAAGCTGTGGCCATGACATATGCAGATTTACAACCCACCAGTGCCCTCAAACCTACTTCAGGAGATGAGTTTTTACATGTTGAAGAAACTAAAGATGTTGATGTTGCTGAAGTAGAAAATGTGATTAAGGTGATGGAGTTGAGGAATGAAGAAATTGAAAATGATGAGATCCCACAAGAGGTGATAGAGACCTTTATTAACTTAAAAAATAAAGAAGATGAAGAAGAATCATTAAAGAAAAATTGTTGATGAAAGCCTAGCAATGGTTATGAGCACATTCAAAGAAAGAATTGAAACTGTACCAGAGGTAGTGATTGCTGAGGAGAAAAGGGATGAAAAAGAAGAAGAGAGAGAAAAGGTAAAGATGTCAAGAAGGGAGTATGAATGCTTTGTATCAGACATGGTGGTTCTAAAGACATACCTTGATGTATTGATGTACCCAAAAGAATGGCCAGAAAGAATAGTGACATATGTGAGGAAGAGGAAAAGATATTATGAAGAAAAGATAGAGAAGGCCAGGAGAAATGTTCTTGAAAATATCCCTGAACCAATTATAGAGGAAGTAACGGATCAACCCAATGCTGAGGAACATACTGAGCCAATTATTGAAGAGCCAGTTTATGTTGAAGTACCAATTATTGAAAAATCTGATAAAACTGAAGAATCAATCCTTGAAGAAACCCTAAAGCAAAACGACAGAAGTCTATGACTTCAAACACAAAGAAGGGAGAGCTTTGACGAAAAGAATTTCTGAGAGAAGAGGTAAGGAAAAGGTGGTTGATATAAATGTACCTCAAATTGAAGCTCTTAATGATCTAGATGTTGATGATGAGGAAGCTGAGGATGATGTTGAAAGATATCCTCAAGTTTACCTGAATGAAGAACACAGGGTTAACATATATATAAGCAAGTCTTGATGAAATGAAGAGGGCAGATCCAAGGATAGTGTTCTTAGTTAATTTTGGTCTGGATTTTGATGCTCTAAAGAACTTAAATGGTGCAGATTTAGATTATCTGGCAGCAAAGAAGAGTAAGTAAAGAAGGGAGGCAAGAGAACAAAAGATAAAAGAAATAAAAGAAAAGATTGAGTTTTTCAAAAGTTTGGAATTTGAGCCCAGACACATTCAACTAATGTCAGTAGGCGAAACTCTAAATTTAACAGAGGGATGGAAAAGGAGAATCTTCAAAAGAAAATATCTGATTGAAAACAGTTATGTGATGTCCTATCTTAACAGACAAACATTCGAAAATATTGATAATTTGTACAAGATAGTGACAGAGAAAGAAAGGGGGAAACATGTTAAAGATGCACAACAAACGGAACAAGAGTTAAATAAATATAATAGTGATGTAAGATTTCTTGTTGAACATGGATAAAATTTTTCTCTTATCAAAGATCTTTCAAAGACTATACTTAAAGAGAAAGTCTGACTTGTGAAGAAAGCAATCGAAGAACAGAAGGAAAAAAGAGAAAGCCGAGATAGAGATGAAAAGGAAGGCTGAAGAAGAAAAAGCTAAACAGGTTGAAGAACAAAAGAAAGCTGAAGTAAATGAGTGGTTTAAGGATGTTGAAAGGGTTGAGACTTTGAAGAAACTATTAATCACAAAGGGGATGAGTTTGTTGGAGATTTAAAGTCTATCAAGAGAAGAAATGAAAGAAATTTATGATGGTGAATTAAGTTTATACAAGCAAGAGTTGAAAAGAATTGAGGAAGAAATTAAATGAAGAAGAAAGTGGTTGAGCCTATGCAAGTAAAACCTGAGCCCATGGACCATGAAAGCACAATGGATGCAGAAACAGTTGAAATGATAAGCATCCTATGTAAGAGGGGTGAAAAGTACTTTGAGTTAATAATGAAGACAAAGGAAGAGATAAAAGGGCTGTTTGATGAGTCTGAAAGAAAACATTCCAAGAAACCATCTGCTCAGAAAACCTCAACATCAAGAGTACAAATACCATCTGTCAAATCTGATGTACAAAGGCAAGAACCACAAAGAACAAATTTTGATTTGCCTACACATTTGTATTTTGATGCACATTCAAAGACACTGAAGGTCATCACTGAAGATGGAGTTGAAAGTGTGATAATTTTTAAGGATGAAGTCAGAGAGTTCAGGAGGGAGCAGCTTGAAAAGATGGCAACATTGGATCTTTATGATTCTCTAAAGAAAGACAAGCTTGCTGGATAGCAGAGGAACGAGCTATCCAAATTTCTTCAAGAACAACACAGAAATGGCTTTCCTCTACTGGAAAAGAAAAGAAAAGAAAATGGCAGTACACAGAGGCTGAGAAGGAAAGAAGAGACAAAAGGTTCAGGGAAGTGAGATGGGCAAAGTATACATTTTTACAACCTGGAAGAAAGGGAACCACAAGGAGATCTGGACATCAAGCTCAAGTACACAAGTCATTTATGCTTGATTATAGCCATCGGGAGAGAGGCTCATGCTGCTATTACCACAAGAAGAACTCTTAGAGAGAGCATAGCCATGATAAGAGAGATGATGGTGCCTAATTCAGTAGTCCAGCACAATGGAAGGATTGCTAGCATAAGCTTTAACAAAGCGAGTGAGACGGTCACCTTAAGAAACTCAGAAGGAGATGTCCTTGCAATAGTTGAAAATGACTTTGAATTGGAGTTCATACATATTCAGGACTTAACAGACATCATGAAGGTGGAAATATCGTTGGACTCGGATGTATATGTGGAGCTAGACATGTTCAGACAAAGAGCCGCTGTTGTTCGAAACAGAAAAGTTAACATGGCAAGGAGACTAGAATGAGAGGTGAAAAATTACATGATATGTGCTAAAGGAAGTATTCTTATGATCTTTGTAAAATTTTTTTTATCTTTTTGTGTATTTTATTTTATTTGTGTAATTTTATAATTATGTAACTTCATGTGTAATGCCTTGAAGGCAGAGTCTTATTATGTAATGTAATGTTCTTTGATTTTCATATATTATGTGATTTGTATTTCGACAAAAGTGTTAGTAATGCAGGTATATGTTCTTGTATCTGAGCTTGTTCCAATCTAGTGGAGATTGTTGGGTCAGAAAATTTACAACGAAGATTGGAATCTTCTCAACCTCCTTAGAAAATGGCTAAGTATGGAACTCGAGCAAGCTTGGACCTTCGATCATGAAATTTACTACCTCGAGCATGATATCTTATGCTTGTAAAATTATCTTCTGTAATTCTTCTAAGTGTTGAAAGCTTCGAGCAAGCTACACTTCGTTGAGCAAGGATGTTCTTCATCAAGCGCAGTTTACTATCCAAGAAAACACTTGATCTATCCATCATAAACCAAGTTGTACGAGCACTTTGGTGGGTCGAGCATGGATACAATAAAGCATGATCTCAATATGTTCTAACTAAAGCTTCGAGCATGGTTCAATCTCGAGTAAGTTTCAGTACCCGAGCATATTGGAGTTGTTCTCAATAAATCCTAAGGAGAGATGGCAAGAGTTCTTAAAGAATATGTTTGCTCGTGGGACTTATTCGAGCAAAGTTGGAATATGTCATGAAGATTGAAGTCTGCTGGAGTAGAATATTTTCTAGGGAAAATATTCTAAGTAAAGTTTGCTCGAATACATGTTTCGAGCATACTCACTATTACAAGGTCTGCTCGACCAGGATTTATCATACTTGAATACCTATTTTACACCTCTATTTATTTTCTATGTATTATGGAAGACGCAGTGGTACCGCAATGTTTCGACTCCCCATTCGTAACGCCCGGCTTAAGCGGAAACGCCCAAGTGTGACGTACAGATTGCTTAAAACACATTTGACACAATAAAGTAACAATATTATCATTTATTCATTGATACTTCAAATGCACATGTTCAAAAAAGAAATGCATTTAATAAAAGAAAACAGAATAAACTTGTCTATTATTCAAAGTATCCTAAGTCTAATATCTTTGTCATGACATCATCCTCTAATAATGGTACCTGTAGCATATATATAAAATAATGTCAACTATATGAATAGTTGGTGAGTTCACACAGTTTGATATAAATACGTAAAAATCATACAATTCATGAACAAGTGTTAAACGAGCAAGTAAACTCCTTTCCATGGTAACTACCAATGTACTAGGATAATCGCGCAAATAAGGTCCTTTCCAGTAGGTAAAAACAAACGTTATCAGATAATGAGGCCCTTTTCCACTCGAAACAAAATGGTCCTGAGTGCAAAGGTGGCGTATGATCATACTTATTGCGACTACCACGTGCAAGTAAGTAGTAATAAAGTAACACACAAGTCCATATAAGGAATTGTAGTTTGTAAACGATATCGTAAATACTTTAAAGTTGTAAGATACATATGCTACCTACAAAAGTAATAAAAGAGTAAAAAGAGGGTGTGAGAAACTCACCTTGATATTGAAGCTAAACTTGAATAAAATCGACTGCGCTCTAAAGAAATTGTAAAGGTTGAACCTAACAAACTATAAGTAAAAGAATACGACAAAATTAAAGACGAACGAACGGGAATTTAAAAAGTTAATAAATTATTTTAAAGATGACGTGTTTTATATTTTATTATTTTGAAACGTTTTGAATTATAACATTATTTTTAAACTTTAACAATATTTTAACGATTTGTTAATATTTTAAAATTATTTTAATTATGAGATTAATACTAAGTTTGAATATATAGCGTTTACGGAATTTTGGTGTTAACAGTATATTTTATTTAGAAAACGAAAGAGTCAACGAATTATAAAGTTTAACGAAAACTAAATAAATATATAAATGTTTTACCACTTTAAATGAAAATTGAAGGGTTTGAAAGATTGGTTTTTAGGTGAAAACGATAAATATTTTTTTTTATAATTGATTTTATTTCTTTAAAATCATTTTATTTGATTTATAATAATTTATAAAAATATATTTAGTTTATAATAATTAAAAAGGATTTTAAGAAAATATACAAAAAGAATACACTAACTCGGGTTCGAACTCGGGTCCTTATGAACACACTAGCATGAACTAACCACAGGACCACTTGTTTTGTTTGGTTTAAGAATAGAAAATATTATATATATATATATATATAGGGGAGATTTCAATTAAGAACCCCTTTGAGTTTTAAGAACTCGAAAGAACTCACTGTAACGATTTTCTTTTTCGAATTTTTTTTACACATGCGTAATATATGTAAATTACATAAACGTAAAAAAATTACAGAATTTTTTACGCACCGAGTCGAATTTTTACACATGTGTAACGGACGTAAAAGTTAGTGTAACTACTTAAATATTTATTCTCTCTCCTACTTTGACTTTTTTGTCAGATTTAATCTCGACCACATATTCGAATCCATAAATATGTGTCATAGAATGAAGTTCTTAAGTTCTTAAAACTCAACATGGTTCTCAAATATATCCCTCCCCTATATATATATATATAACATCATCTTCATCTTTATAAACCCTAGATTTCAAAACCGTTAATTGGTTCCATGTTTGTTAAAACTGATTTAGGGGTTTTGTTAGACGGTTAAAAATGATTAAAAACCATATTTTACTTACTTGATTTGGTGCCGAAAAGTTGGTGTACGGAGGTTGGCCGGAAAATAACTTTAATGAACAAGACGGGATTATAGAGAGTATATTAAATTAGTTTGTTGATTGGGGCAAGTTTGGTTGATGTATAGAAGCCTATTTATAGTGTCAATGGAGATGATTGATGTTTAATGCTCGTTATTGCGTTTTAATGCTCGTTATTGTGTTTTAACATGGATTAATCACAATAATACGTTATTAACGACGATTACGGGTTTATTATTTAAGTTCTAAGCCGTTAAAACAAGTTAATTGGGTCAAATTACGCGTTTGAGAGGGTTTGGGTAATGATGGAGCCGGTTTCCGGCTTGCCGGAAGATCAGCAGGAAAAATGACAGGGGAGGGGGGCTATTGGTGGTCTGGGTTAAAAAGTTAATATTAAATATATTTTACACTTCTGGTTCTTGTTATATCAAGATATTTTCAAAATGAATTTAAAATATATTTGCATTGCTAACCCCTCAAGTTCCAAGTTACATTAAGTTAGAAACTAAAGTGTAATTACATCTTAAACCTTGAACTTTGAATTTGAATTTAAATTTACCATTTGGATCCCGAACTTTTGAATATGTTATAAACGTAATAAGAAATTATATAAAAAATGTAATACAAGTTATATTCCTTGGATACTTTTGTATTATACACGCATAGTTTGAAGATCGCCTAAAATAGAACTTTAAATCCCGGGGTGTCGATGATTGAACATAACGTATAGTAAACAAGCAATTGATAACCGTGAATCACCGAGAATATCATGAAACGAAAATATTAATATATTTGTATATATATATATATATGTATATATATATATACACATATTTATAAACAAAACCAAAAATTCGAAATGGGTTGGGTTTTCGGGTTTGAAAAGTAACGAATGTTACACTATTTTACCTCATATTCTTTTCAAAATTTATTGTAAGGATGACAAGTCATTGTGATTCATACACGTTTTCCCGCCTTTACTCTTAACACTTTCTTTTCAAATTTCAAAGGTTTAAGTTATCTATCTCTTTGTTTATTTATGTCATTTGATTTGTTTATAAACTTTTTTTAGCTATCCTCATCCTCATGATTATCTCACTCACAAAATATTTTGCAACCTCATATTTACATTAATCACCCTCATATTTGCACTATTTACCCAAAATCTCTTTTTTTTTTGCTTTACTATTTTTAGAATGCCTCATCTCAGTCGTCAAGCTCGCAAACCCAAGAAATCCAACTGCAAGATGGCCGCTTTGGACACTCAAGAAATACTCACTGTGATTCCCGAATTGATAACCCAAATCTAAGCAACTCAAACCCCACACCTTGCTCTTTCAAACAGTTTACCGGTGCCAACTCACCAAAGTTCATCATTAGAAGTTGTGCCACTACCTGATTGAGAGGGTTTTCTGTAATTGTGAATGCCTGAATCCTAAAGAACCACCTTCGCCTCAAGAGTGTTAAAGGTAACCTCCCTCACTTAGTGGAAAACAGTAACGAACACCAAAGGGGTGGAAGTCGCCATGGCATACTCTTGGAAAGATCTCAAAGAAATCATGATAAAGAAGTTATGCCCAAAACATGAAACTCGAAGATGAATTGTGGTAAGTTAAGCAAGAGAGTGGTGATAAGTCACCTACTCTAACTACTTTCATGAGCTTAGTCTCTTGGTTCCTCACTTGGTCACTCCCCTCGAGCAGGCGATCGAAAAATATGTTGGGGGTTTGCCTTTGCAAATCCAAGACTCGGTGATGAGTAGCAACCCGCAATCACTCCATGACACTATCACCCTAGCCACATGTCACACCCCAACCTAAGGCGAAAATTCCAGGGCATGAGCCGATTGCTCACAGCTCGAAGATACTATCATAAATAAAATGTGACAATATCTATTAAGTTAATTATTTCCAAATACAGTCCACAAGTGTTCAAAACACAAATAAATAATTTAATACAAGTAATCCAATCAGGGTAATAATTGTCTTCATTAAAATCCTAAGGTCTTTCTAAATATCCATACTTCAACTTCAATTCAATGGCAACCTGCATATGCGTAGAAAATAGAGTTTGTCAACAACACATGTTGCGTGAGTTTATCACCAGTTTTTGCAATAAAATAATGTTAATATAATAAATAAAATAAATAAGGAAACGTAATAAATGTGGTAAGTAAATCAAACCATGAACAAGTAAGGTGTCAATTAAATCATTGCCAAGGGAATCGGGTGCCAGTAAATCAACCATGAGCAAGTAATAATAAGACCGTTGCCAAGCGAATCGGGCACGGGTTGTTGAGTCGGATATTTGCTAAGGAAGATTGGAATCTTTTCAACCGCCTCTGGAAATCAGCTAAGTATGGACTTCGAGCAAGCTTGGACTACCGAGCATGGTTTACTACCTCGAGCATGGTCTTCAGAACCATTTGTGGTTGATTCTTCTAAGTGTTAAGGCTTCGAGCAAGCCACACTTCAACGAGCAAGAGTATTCTTCTATCGAGCATAGATTGCCCATCGAGCAAACAACTTGATCATTCAAGTTTCAACCAAGTCTTACGAGCACAGGATGTCTGAGCACATGGTGACGAGCGTTGATGCAATAAGAAGATGTTATATGTTCCAAGCAAGGACTTCGAGCATGGTTCAGTCCCCTGAGCAAGATTTACATCCAAGCATGATAAAGATTGTTCAATAAGTATCCAAGACAGGATTGAAGGCATTAAGAAGAATGGGCTTGCTCGATGGACTAGTTCGAGCAAAGCATGGATTGGTCAAGAGGAATGAAGCTTGTTGGAGGAGAATATCTTCACTAAAGATATTCTAAGTAAAGTTTGCTCGAAGACACTCATCGAGCATACCTTGCATAGTGAGTCTGCTCGAGCAAGATAATTATTATGCTCGAAGACTCTTACACTTGTATTTGTATTTGTCTTTCATTATGTAATGATTAGGGATTCTAGAAGGAATGTCGGGGTCTATAAATACTAGGTTTCTATTTAGGATACGAATAACGACACTGGCAATACACGCATTACGAGAAAAATATTCTAAGCGAATATTCTTTTGTTTTCCTCATACCGCCGCAGCCGTCACGAAACCCTAGACATTCCATTTACTATTTCATTGAATGATACATTTAATACAGTGAATCTTGGTCTTTGTATTTGTTCTTACTGAATATTTCTTTATCGTTTCGTTTGTCTTAGTATCACACCTTCGTTCTCATCCGTTGAATATCCTGATTCCGTCGGGATATTTGACAGGCCTTTGGGTATTGAATCTTTGTGTTCTTGTCAACCTATTCTAGGTTTGCACCAAATTTACGGTCCTGAAATGGGTAAATAACAATAATAACCCTATACAAGAGGATATGTTGGACCTCTCTGAATGCGAATGTGCATATAAACAAGTAAACACATAACAAGTATATTTGATCAATCACACACAATTATACGTTTGCTAATTCTTGAGATATATGTATATATATGTATATATATATATAACATAAAATACGCATATGTTCCCAAAAATTTTAGAAAAACTTAGTAAAATAGGGGAATGACAAAACTCACCTTAGATGGAAGGCAAGTGATTGATAAATATGATAAACGAACTATTATTTAAATGAGTCGTCCACTAACGCGTCGAACAAGATAACAATCAGAACATGAAACTTTGAAATATGATAATATAAGTAAAAACTAACTTAATGACGCTAGAATCGATCCAAATGGACTTCTAGAACTCCGGTTATGTTAAATTAAAGATTTAAGCGAGCTGGTACTGACCGGAATCTGAACAGCGAGTCGGAAGTCAGGTTTTAGTCATTAGCCTTAAAATTTCGTTATGAGAATAAAAGTCTTCTAGACCAAACTTTGAATCCAACCAGAAGTTCGAGAAAACGTAAAGTCAAACTTGTTGACTATTTTGCCCATTAACGGGTTTTAAACAAATTGACCAGTCAACACCCTTCAACCACCAAAATTTATTGAAGGTTATTCACTAGGGAATATATATGAACGATTTCACAGTTTACAACTTACCCGGAAAGTGAAAGGATCAAGAGAAACGAAGAGTCAATGGTCCACACGTATGCAAAGTCAACCGTTTATGAGTGTATCTTCAACAAAATAGCAAAAATCGAAGAAGATAAAGCATGGCAGATGTAGATGATGGCTAGGGTTAGTATATTAGGGTATGAGGAAAGTTTATGACAGAGATTATGAGGATTGTTTATATAGGATACACTAAAATAAACTATTTTTAGTGATTTCACTCGTTTAGGAAACCGATTAAGCATTTAATGACGAGATCAATATTATATGCAGTAAATTTCATGCTTGATCAAGGAATTATGTATATGGACATGTATTTTAGTTATATTAGTTTTCTTGGACCATAATTCACTCGATTTATGCCAAAAATAAGCTATTTATATGCCAAAAACGAACTAGGAAAGAAATAAACTTAAATGATCTGATCAGTTATCCCCCGACGCTGCGCGGCCACACCTTGGAAGTCTCAACATGCGGTGATCCGGCTTCCATGGAAACAAGTTCTGAATTTTGACAATTATGGCCCTTGAAGTTTGATAATTGGATAATTAATGAATCTTTTATGATTAAAATAAGAAATGAACATCTTATGAAATATAAAGGGTATGAAATGAACTTAAGAAACTTTAATACTTAATAATATTTTATTTTGATCAATAACTAAGATCTAAAAATGTTCCCGGGTTGGGTTATACATAAACGAATATGGGGTTGAAAATATGAAATGTTACACCGCAGCTCTCTCTAAGAATCATGTCAAAGCCAATACTCTCACAATCAAAGGCTCCAAGAAACCTAATGAAAATTCCTCGCCCGAACCATCTTCCCAAACCAAAGTTGAACCTCCATCTCAATCCATAATTACTCTAACTCATCCCACCACTCCAAAAAGAAACACAAACTGAATCACAAAACTATGCCATCACTCACCCATCTCAACCCCAAACTCAATCTCAAGCTCCTCAAAACCGAAAACCTTATACCGGTCCTCACCCTTGCAGCACTTGTCAATGCCAATGCTTGAATTGTAATTGCTTTGGTTACCTTATCAAGGTGTGTAGTGAAGCCTCGCATGGGCAAACCGCTCCACCAAGGTTTGCTCCACTAAATCCTTAAAACCGTCCCATACCTTTTGCTAAAACCCTCCTCAACCGAGAGCATGTTTCAATTGTGGAGGCCCGAATCATTTTGGCAATGCTTGTCCCTAACTCACTTTTGTAAATCAATCCCGCACCATACTACACAACTCAATCCTACCAATTGTAAACTTATCAACCCCAAGTCCAGCAACTCATGGCGCCTCCGACTCAACCGCTCTAAGAAATTCAAGATCTTCCTCCTCCACTCCACAAGCTCAACAAGTCAACCATGGCAATCAAGGGTGTGCTTTTATGATGAAAGCTAACCAATCCCAAGTTGCTAACGACGTGGTGAATGGTATGTTTTTAGTAAATAAGCATTTAGCTTTAATTTTATTTGATACCGGAGTTGTGAGGAGTTTTATTTATTTTAAATTTGAGTCTACCCTTGCCATACCCTATACTAAACTTTCTCGACCTTTTTCCGTTGAAGTCACCAATGGTTGTGTCATTACCATCGATTCAGTCATCTGTGATTGCATCCTTACTCTTTGCAAGCGTAAATTCTTGATTGACCTCATTCCGATGCAAATGGAAGCTTCGACATCATAGTAGACATGGATTTGTTAGCCTTGCATCGTGCCGAAGTTGTTTTTTATGACAAGTTTATTCGGATTCCGCTCGCCAATTATAAAACTCACAAGATCTTTGGCAAACATCTCCCAAAAAGCTCAACCTCATGTCCTGCTCTCAATCTCAAAAGTACGTGCATCAAAAGTAACTTCGATTCCTATCTCCGGCAGTGACAAAAGAAATCAAGGAAAGATGAATCCAAGACATTCTCGTTATTTGTGATTTCTTGAAGTTATCTTTCTTTTGGAACGTTAGGTTATTAGTGAAATTAACTATTTATTTTCTTGAACTTTGTTTTATTTGTAATGAACAAGTTGTGTTGTGTTTGATGTTAAATGAAATGAATGATTTGTTTAAATATTGTCACTTTAATAGTGTCGTATGCATTGAAAGACTCACGTCGCATCCCCGCATGTTGCGACGCTTTTGGTCGGGGTGTGACAAGAAGACAATGTGATTAGACAAATAATGTAGGAATATGCATAAGATATATATCCATTGGTATTAAACAAATAAATATGAGTCAAAGGGAATCGAAATTCAAAATTAGAAAATATAATTGAGATAATTATATTGTTTTCTTTACATATAAAACATTTCGGATCTTTTGTAATCGTATTCGTATTTGTTTTTATCGGTTTGCGAACGTAATTCGAATCTTTATCATTAATAAATTCGTACATTTATAAGTATTAAATGATGTATTTTCATTTCATACCCTTGGTGTTATTTAAACTTGCCATTTCTGGCTTAAAACATCAAAGGAATCAAAAATTAACACTTTATGAAGAGCAGGGACTAAAATTACCAAAAGTGAAACATCCCTCACCCCTGACCATTGTAAGACCCCGAATCTCGGGAATCCTACAGTTGGTGATCATTTCCACAAATTCACAAAAATTTAATACCAAACAATTCTTTGTATTTAAAACCAGTTCAGAATAAATAACAGCGGAAAAAGTTTAAGTATTAAAAGTCCCAAACACGGGTACAACTGTCCTAAATCGAATGTAAATAAAATATCCGTTTTATTTGAAATCCTTGACCAGAAATGCCTTCAACCTCCCGAGTAGCATCCAGTACGTCCAAGCGGTAGCATCCACTTCTTAACCTGAAAGTCAATCTAACATACACACAAAGTCAGCTTGAGCTGAGTGAGTTCAAGTTTTCGTAAACAATAATTCATACTTTATTTCAAAGTTATAGTTATAAACAATAGAGAGGGTAAAAATAAAATAAATAATATAATTCACCAAGTAATACATTCATCGTCGAACACACGTACACGGGCCTCTCCACCACGAGTCAAGACTCGAGTAATATATTTGACCCGGACGCGGTAAGACCTAAGCTTGTGACACGAGCCTCTCCACCACGGGTCAAACCCGAGTAATATATTTGACTCGGTCATAGCTTACACATCCAAGCACGTGATACGGGCCTCTCCACCATGGGTACAACCCGAGTAATATATTTGACTCGATCTCGGCTCACACATCCAAGCACATGATACGGGGCCTCTCCACCACGGGTACAACCCGAGTAATATATTTGACCTGATCGCGGCTCAACATTCAACATTCAACGGGCCTCTTCACCACAGGATTTTAAAACCCGAGTAATATATTTGACCCGCCAAAATAATGATCACGTCACACGGGCCTCTCCACCACGGGTACAACCCGAGTAATATATTTGACCCGGCCATGAATCACCATGCACACACACATCAATAAGCCTACTCACGTAATTCTTAGTCACAAGGAACTAAATATCATCACACAACCGTAAGCTATAAGGTAACATATACCCATACACACATACATACCTCCATACATACATACATACATATATATATCACCCCATACGGGAACTAAGTAAATAGGTCTACTCATATTCAATTACTACCAAGTCTATTAACATCCTCGAGTCTAGACCATTAATAATGTATGTAACCTTAAAGGATACAAGACCATAAACGAGTCTAAAATATCCTAAAGCATATAAAATAATTCAAATATGACTTTCAAAATGCACAATCACGAGTGAGACCATGTAGTACCATTCAAATAGTTGTAACGGGTAAAATCGTATAAAATTGGATTTCGGTGTGTATGCTAGCCCAAAACGTAAAAAGAGTAAAAAGGGCATCATAAAGTCACCTGAAATCAATCGAACACCTGCAACGAGCTAGGAAATCCCTAAGTGCACAATCACAAGCAAGGGCCTGTAAATAATACACAAGGCGTTACTAAACTAGACTGTAAGAACACTCTTGCTTAATGGGTCGTTCAAGCCTAACACTTTGGCCCAAGGCCCAACAACTTGGCCCAAGGCCCAATACTTTGGCCCAAAGCCCAACAACTTGGGCCGAGGCCCAACCCAAACCCAATTACTTTACCTCAGCCCCTAAAACTATTCAACTAACCAAATCCACCCTAAAATTATGGCCGGGGCTAACCATGATGCACAACTCACCCGCCGGTAATTAAATCGAGTCGAATACGCGCGTAATAAATCTTAAAACCAATTGTCAAACGAATCAGCCCCAAATGGACCATATTCCCATCTTAACCTTTTCTTACATCATAATTATGTCACCCGAGTTGATAGGGTTTACGGTTCCTTTTTACAACTTTCAATTTAACATTTAAACGAAAATTCGCGCACTGCCGACTCGATTGACCAATCACCAACCAAAACAGCCCCGAGTATCAAAATTTTAATTTTCCCACAGCCCTTAAACCCCCCTAGGGCTGTACAAACAGATTCGGCCAGTCATCCGATCGATTAACGCATCAAACTCAACAATTGCCAATCCTACACCAGATAAACCCTAGTTTTCGAACTAAAATCGATTGACCGACCTAAACACCTCCATTGGCCATGAAATTTTAGTATGTTGTAAGTGACATACCTAGGAAGTTTGTGGTGAAAAAACCTTAGCCGAAACAGCCCCGAAACTGCCCAATTGGACAGCCACCCGACAAGCCTAAAAACAACCGAATTTCAACGAATAAACGTGCCATAGAGATGAATTAAGGTGAAAAAGAGTTGTATACATATAATACCGACCTGGAATTGAAGTTTGGACTGCCGGACGGTGGCTGATTGCACGCCAAAACGAGGAGTTAAGGGGGTGGGGGGTGCGCCGATCGGAAATTGGGTTAGGTTTAGGGTTTAGTTTTTTTTTATATAAAATATAATAACAATAAAACATTTTGGCCCCTCCACTTTATTATGAGTTGAACTTGCACGAAAAGTTAAGCAAGATACATTTACGGGGTGGAAAGGAGCTCTCGAGAGGATGTCGGGTCAAGCCCAGAAGGTGCACACAACACTACAAGGTTAAACCTTTTTATCGAAAATTTACGGACGTTACAACCATGCCGCGTTGCGCGGCCAAGGAGGGTAGGATTGTCACATAGCGCGGCCAAGCACCTGTATCAGCTAACTTTGTTATTTTAAGTCCTAGTTCGTATTTTAATGCAAAATCACTTATTTTTGGACTGAATCGCGTGTTTTTAAGCCACAATATAAACCCTTCTAGACTTGGTGCATGTCCACATTCATTAGACCTTTCCTCAAGAATGAAGTTTGATTATTTTTCAGTTGATTTAGTCATAAAACGAGATTTGGTTGCTTAAACAAACTTTTTGACTAAAATTAACCTGTGTCTACTAATCTTATATAAACAAGACCCTTATCATCTGCAAATCTCTACCCAAAACCCTAAAAATATTTATAGCAACCGTCATCCTCAAGAGACACACGATTGCTCCTTTATTCTTACTATTCTATTCAAGGTTGTTAGTGTTCGTGTTGACTTTGTTACCTTTCCGACTTATGACTCCGCTTTCTCATCGATTTAAGCATTTTCTGGGTAAGTTGTTTACTGTAAAGTTTTTCCTTATTGCTCAATTGTCAATAATCATCAATCAATTTCTGAGATTGATAGGAATTGACGGGTCAATTTGTCCCTAGCCCGTTTAAGGGCATATTGGGAAACAACATTGACCAATCGTTTTCTATCACTTCTGGTCGGAACCGACTTTCAGTCTAGAAGACTTTTATTTATTATTTTTTTTTGAGATTTTAAGGCTACTGACCAAAACTTAACTTCCGAGTCACTGTTCAGATTCTGGTCACTACCAGCTCGCTTAATTTTTAATATCTCATAACCGGAGTTCTAGAAGTCCCTTTCAGGTCTGTTTGGTTTATCTCGAACGATGCGTTACAGGACGAGTCACTTGTTTTAATATCTTTTTATTTTTTTTATCTTGCAAACTCACCTAAGTAATAAGGTGAGAGATCATTCCCCTCTTACTTTACTGTTTTCCAATGATTTTGGGGACTTATGCGTAGTATCTCATTTTTTTCTATTATACATACACAACTAGCAAACGTAAATATTGTGTGTTATCAATTAAATATTGATTGCTCTTTGTTTAATTGTTTACTTTATCACATTTAGAGAGGTCCATCATAATCACATTAAAGTATGATCGTACGACTATCATAGTAGCCAAAGCCCGATTCACAAGGCAATGGCCAACTGACACAATTACTTTCTCATGATTTGATTGATTATTACTTGCATTATTTTGTTTGCTTATTTATCATATATATTATTATATCAAGAAAAATGGCGATTGTCTCTCTCAACCTCATGTTTACAAACCTATGTTTATTTTGTAAGCACATCCAGGTTATCAGTTGATTTGAAGCTAAGGTGAAGAACACATAGAGAGACCTTAGACATTAAATAAAGAATATTTGCATTTTTATTTCGTTTTGGGATTATTTGTTTACTTTGGATTATTATTGTCACGTTTGGAACTGGTGTACTTAAATTAAAAGTTTGAAATTAATGAATTAATAGGTATTGTCATATTTTATATTATATGATAGTCCCTTTTGAGCTGTGAATCAACAGTTCGCACCTGGTATTTTTCGCCTTAGGTTGGGGTGTGACAGATTGGTATTAGAGCTGAAGTTTTTAAGATAGGTTTTTAGAAATGTCCTAGAAATATGCTTAGGACCCTATCGTGCTTATTTGATTGCCTTATGTGCTTATTATTATGTGTTTATAGCTTAATTAAGTTATTTATTTTATTTTATTTTTATTTGTTGTGCACAGACAAATTCTGAGGGTATGCCTCACCTTCAAAAATACTTTAAATTTTTTTATTTGATAAAGTTAATAGATTGCTTTTATGTTAGGAAATTCCTTAAGAATTCCCTTTGTTTTTGTTATTACTCCTGCACCTAAAGCATGGGGGTATGACATGTTCTATAGTAACTGGAAGGGGGAGAGAACTGTGAGTCAGGCCTTGGTAAAATGGTTCCAAGAACCAAAGGTAAGACGCTATTCCTACATGGAGGATAACATGACTACAGTATTCGATCTTATAGGCCAAAGCGGAACAATGTCATACGGCCGGAACTTTAAATGGTCAACATGACCGGTTAAACGATTGCATTCCTTTTATAAAAAACATATTCACGGTGGTTCTTGGCAAAATTCAGGAAAAATTTCCTATATTTTATTATTATTTTTTTTAAAATGTTTAGTTGGGTGAAAAATCCATGTCAACCCATGGGCACTCCAACTATCCATTTCTTAGCCCGTGTTGATTTGATATTTGGTTGGAACAAATCACTCGTGGTGGTTCACGAGGTACTCCAACTGCCCATATTTGGATCCGTTAATTCGATATTTAGTTGGTTCAGTTAAAATGTCATGTAACGCTCATGGCCGACCAACTCAGTTGATTTGATAATTCGTTATTTAGTTGGGTCAGTTAAAATGTCATGTAACGCTCATGGGAAGACCAACTCAATTGCTTTATAACTCGTTATTTTAATTAGGCCATTAAAATAACATGGAATGCTTATGAGAGACCCAATTTATAAATTTAAGTTGCGTTATTTAATTGGGCCATTTAAATTTCCATTGAACGCTCATGGGAGGCCCAATTCACAAATTTATGTTGCGTTGTTTAGTGGGGCCATTCATATTGCCATGAAAAGCTCATGGGAGGCCAACTCATTGGATGTGTTTCTTTACTTAATTTGGGTTCTCAAGCTACCATGGAAAGCCCAACCTAATAAAATTTCATTTTTTAGATTTTACTTTTAAAATAAACATTGTTTATTTATTTAAATATCTCCAAATTATTTACATTGTTCGAATTTCGACTCATCCTCATGTTATGATAAGTCATTAGCATGATTTTATTTGAATTCATTTCTCAATTACCTTGCATCAACTCATTTACACAACTTACCCATCATTTAATAAAAAATTCATTTTTGGTCCTCACAGAATGTCTTACCTAAGAAACCACCGTTGTACTCAACATCGTCCATCTACTTCTCATGATTGCCATCCGGTTGCAAGAATTAGGAGTTTGCTACTGCTATGCCTACTATTGTGACTCAGATTCAGAGACTTAACTCGAATGGTTATGCTAATTCGGCTGCCCCAAGCAACTTTCACTACAAGAACTTCACTAGTGCTAAACCACCTACGTACCTTGGAGAAGAAAATGCCACTAAACTTCTCCGGTGGTTCGAGAGAATGGAGAAAATATTCATCCATTGCGAGTGTTCGGACAAGAAATGGACTAAGTTTGCCTCGAGCGACTTTGACGAATGTGCTCTCACTTGGTGAACACTTTCAAATCCCTCCAAGGAATAGAGATTGCTATGACTATGCCTTGGGATGAACTCAAATAGACTATGAAGAAGGAATTTTTTCCTGAACATAAATAGCAAAGGCTTGAGAATGAGTTTTGGGAACTCAAGCAGATTGGTAGTGATAACTCTACTTACTCGAATCATTTCAAGGAACTTAGCCTGCTAGTGCCGATTATGCTTCATATGTAACCATCATCACCAGGCTCAATCCCAATGACATCTTTGCACCCAACGCAATCGTTACGGTCACCTTGCTAACGTTTTTCGTGTGTCATCTGCGGCGTAAGTCGTTCCACAACGGTCTGTACTGCTTGCTCCTAGACCCACTACTACCCCATATGCGTAACCTGGTGCTCATATCACTTGTGCTTGCTACAATTGTGGTGACCCTAGTCATCTCCGCAACATGTGTCCTCGGCTTACCCATGCTCGTCAAGCCCAAGTTATGCCTGCACCCTATTATGCCACCCATGCTTACCAAGCCCAAGTTATTCCTGCACCTTACTACACTAGCCAAGCTTATCAAGTCCAAACCTATCAACCCCAAATCCCTCAAGGTTTTACACCTCATTCCTATACCTCTCAAGTTCCCCAGCTCATGGCTCCTCCACATGCAACAGTTCAAGCCTCTGCTATCCAAGGTCCTCCAACCAACCAACTAAGCTGCTCAAGCACCCCAAAGTTTTAATGGTCGTGCTCTTATGATGAATATGGAGCAAGCTCAAAATTCCAACGATGTAGTGAATGGTACGTTCCTTATTAATGATCCTTTTGCTTTGGTGTAGTTTCAAACTATTGCCAATAAGACTTTTATTTCTTTGGATTTCGCGTATATTATTGATAAGCCTCGGGATAAGTTATCTAAGCCTTTTTCCGTAGAAGTAACGAATGGGAACTCTATTATTATTAATTCGGTTATTCGGGATTGCGTTATAACTCTTAATAAGGTCAAGTTCCGTACTGACCTTATTCCTATGCAAATGGGTAGTTTCGACGTTATTGTTGGAATAGATTGGTTCACTCTAAATATTTCCAAGGTTGTATGTTTCGAGAAGTTTCTTCATATACCTCTCAAAGATGGTCGTATTCTTAAAGTTTTTGGTAATGTGCCTATATCTAAGCTTAACCTCATGTCATCTTTTAAAGCTCAGCGTTACCTACGTAAGAAGTGCGTTGCTTTCTTAGTGCTTGTGGTGGAAAAGGATCGTGATAAGAAGATTCAAGATATCTCGGTTATGTTTGATTTTCCCGATGTCTTTCCAGATGACGTTTCCGGGCTCCCTCCTATTCGTTAAGTCGAATTTTATATCGATCTTGTACCTGGAGCGAATCCCGTTGCTAAAGAGCCCTATCATCTTGCACCATTTGAAATGCAAGAACTCTAGAATCAATTGCAAGAACTTTCGGGTAAGGGTTTATTCGCCCGAGTTCTTTTCTTTGGGGCGCACCTGTTTTATTTGTTAAAAATAAAGATGGCTCATCTTGCATGTTTATTGATTATCGCAAAGCTCAACAAACTTATGTAAAGAACCGTTACCCGCTCCCTCGCATCGATGATCTTTTCCATATTGCAAGAACTCCAAGGAGCCACATGCTTGTTGAAGATCGATCTCTATTCGGGTTATCATCAACTTCACGTTAACGAAGATGACATCCCAAGACCGCATTCCGTACTCGATATGGGCATTATGAATTTCATGTTATGCCTTTTGGGCTAACCAATGCACCCACTATTTTCATGGACCTTATGAACCATGTGTGTAAACCCTACTTAGATAAATTTGTACTTGTTTTCATCGATGATATTTTGATCTAGTCAAAGATCGAAAACGATCACAAAGTGGATCTGAATGATATTCTTGACCTCCTACGGAAGGAACAGTTGTATGTAAATTTTTTAAAGTATGAGTTTTGGCTTAAAGAAGTTCAATTCTTGGGTCATATTGTTATCGACAAAGGTATCCATGTCAGCCTGCAAATATTGAAGTCGTCAAGAATTGTAAAACGCCGACTTCTCCCACCGAACTTCGTTCTTTTCATGGTTTGGCGGGATATTACCGTCGTTTCATTTAGAATTTTTGGAAGATTATGTTGCCCCTCATAGCACTAACACACAAGGGTAAACCTTATGTATGGGGGTCAAAGCAAGAGGAAGCTTTTCAAATCCTTAAGGACATGCTTTACAATGCTCCTTTCTGGCTCTTTCCGAAGGTAATGAAGATTTCATCTTTTTCTGTGATGCTTCTAATCAAGGTCTCAGTTGTGTTCTCATGCAACGAGGCAAGGTTATGGCATCCGCTTCAAGAAAACTCAAGGTACACGAAAATAATTATACGACGCATGATCTCGAACTTGGTGCTGTTGTATTTGCGTTGAAAATTTGGAGGCATTATGTCTATGGTACCAAATGCATAGTGTTTACCGACCATAAGAGTCTCCAACATATCTTTGATTAAAAATTGCTCAATATGAGACAACGTGGATGGGCCGAGTTGCTTAGCGACTATGATTGCGAAATCCGCTACCATCCCGGTTAAGAGAATGTCGTGGCTGACGCTCTCAGTCGTGAGAGGCAAGTCAAACCCGTTCTTCTTACTTGTGTTCTTGTTTAAAGTGATCTGGAAAAGCGTATTCTTGATGCCCAACACGAATCCGTCTCCGAAGGCAACACATATGACGAGATGTCGTGTGGTGCGGAAACTCAACTGGAATCTAAGCCCAATCATTTGCTTTATTTTCTTAATCGCTTGTGGATTCCCAATTGTGATAATCTTCGCATATTCATCATAAACGAAGCTCATAAGTCACATTCATCACGGCGCGGATAAAATGTACGCTGATCTTTGTTACATCTGTTGTTGGCCTGGAATGAAAAAGGCATTGCTCTCTATGTTTCTAAATGTCTCACATGTTCTAAAGTAAAAGCCGCGCATCATTGACCTTTTGGTTTACCCGAACAACCTCCCGTCCCTGTAAGAAAGTAGGAAGATATTGCTATGGATTTTATTACTAAGCTTCCTTCTACCCAAAAGCAACATGATAGTATTTGGGTATCATTTATCGTTTGATAAAAATTTGCTAATTTCATACCATCAAGGAAGCGTATTCAGTGGATCAGTTGGCACGAATTTATGTGGAAAGGATAGTTTGTCATCACGGAACTCCTTTAACCATTATATTCGATAGAGATAGTCATTTTATTTCTCATTTTTGGAAGTCAGCTTTGGGGACTCGTTTGGATCTCAATATTGCCTATCATCCTCAATCCGATGGTCAGTCTGAGCTTACGATTCAAACTCTAGAAGATATGATTCGTTCTTGTGTCCCCGATTTTGGGGGCAATTGAGATACTCATTTAGCGCTCATAGAGTTCTCGTATAATAACACTTTCATTCTAGTATTTGAATGGCACTTTTCCAAGTCCTATATGGTCGCAAGTTTCGTTCTCCGATTTGTTGGAATGAGGTTGGGGATCTCAAATTACTTGTCCTGGTTAAGAAACAACCGATCATATTGCTCAAATCTATCAAAATCTTCTCGCCGCTTGCAGTCGTCAAAAGAGTTATGCGGATATAAGAAGGAAATCCCTGGAATATAATGTTAGTGATCGAGTTCTTTTTAAAGTATCTCCGTGGAAATGAGTGGTTGGATTTGGAAAGAAAGGAAAGTTATCTCCTCGTTTCATTGGTGCTTTTGAAATCCTCGATAGAATTGGTCATGTTTCTTATAAGCTTAAACTTCCTAATGAACTCTCGAACATTCAACCGGTGTTTCGTGTATCGAATATGAAGAAGTGGCTTGCCGAAGGTAATCTTCAAATACCTCTCGATGAAGTTCGTATTGATGAGACCATGCATTTTGTGGAAAGACCCGTTGAGATTATGGACCACAAGGATAAAGTGACTAAACGAAGGCGTATACCGTTGGTTAAAGTTTGTTGAGAATATAAACAAGGCTCAGAGTTCACTTGGGAGCGTGAAGATCAAATGCAGGAGAAGTATCCTCATCTGTTCGCTACAGTTAATTCTCTAATTTCGGGATGAAATTCTTAAAAGTGGGGATACTGTAACATTTCGGATCTTTTGTAATCGTATTTGTATTTGTTTTATCGGTTGCGAACGTAATTCGGATCTTTATCATTAATAAAGTTATACATTTATAAGTATTCATTGATGTATTTTCATTTCATACCATTGGTGTTATTTATACTTGCCATTTCTTGCTTAAAACTTCAAAAGAATCAAAAATTAACACTTCATGAAGAGCAGGGACTAAAAGTGCCAAATGTGAAACATCCCACCCACTTGACCAAGCCGCGTCGCATGGCCAAAGAGGGAAGGAGGGTAGGATGGCCACGTGGCGCGGCCAAGTACCTGTATCAGCTAACTTTTTTATTTTAAGTCCTACTTCATATTTTAATGCAAAAGCACTTATTTTTGGACCGAATCATGTGTTTTAAGCCCCAAGAAAAACCCTTCTAGACTTGGTACATATCTAGATTCATTAGCCCTTTCCTCAAGAACGAATTTTCATTATTTTCGTTGATTTAGTCATTAAACGAGATTTGGTTGCTTAAACGAACATTTTGACTAAAATTAACTTATGTCTACTAATCCTATATAAACAAGACCCTTATCATCTGCAAATATCTTCCCTAAACCCTAATAATATCTGTAGCATCCTTCACCCTCAAGAAACACACGATTTCTCTTTTATTCTTGCTATTCTATTCAAGGTTGTTAGTGTTCGTGTTGACTTTGTTACCTTTCCAGTTTTTTACTACACTTCTCATCGATTTAAGAATTTTCCGGGTAAGTTGTTTACTGTAAAGTTTTTCCTTATTGCAAAATAGTCAATAACTCTTAATCAATTTCTGAGATTGAGAGGAATTGACGGGTCAATTTGTCTCTGGCCCGTTTAAGGGCATATTGGTCAACAACATTGACCAATCGTTTTCTATCACTTCTGGTCGGAACCGACTTTCGGTCCAGAAGACTTTTATTTTTTCTTTTGAGATTTTAAGGCTACTGACGAAAACCTGACTTCCAAGTCGCTGTTCAGATTCTGGTCAGTAACAACTCACTTAATTTTTAATATCTCATAACCGAAGTTCTAGAAGTCCCTTTGGATCGATTCTAGCGGCTATGTTCTTGGTTTTAATTGTAGTAATTTGTCACAAAGTTTTAGGTATATTCAGTTTATCTCAGACGATGTGTTAAAGGATGATTCACTTGTTTTAATATATTTTTATTCTTATTATCTTGCAAACTCGCTTAAGTAATAAGGTGAGAGATCATCCCCCTCTTACTTTATTGTTTTTCAATGACTTTTGGGACGTATGCGTAATATCTCATATATTTCTATCATACATACACAACTAGCAAACGTAAATATTGTGTGTTATCAATTAAACGCTAATTGTTCTTTGTTTAATTGTTTACTTTATCGCATTCAGAGAGGTCCATCATGATCACATTAAAGTATGATCATACGACTGTCATAGTAGCCAAAGCCCGATTCACAAGGCAATGGTCAACTGACACAATTATTTTCTCATGATTTGATTGATTATTACTTGCATTATTTTGTTTGCTTATTTATCATATATATTATTATATCAAGAAAACTGGCGATTGTCTCACTCAACCTCGTGTTTACAAACCTATGTTTATTTTGTAAGCACATCCAGGTTATCAGTTGATTTGAAGCTAAGGTGAAGAAAAGATAGAGAGATCTTAGACATTAAAATAAAGAATATTTGCATTTTTATTTCGTTTTGAGATTATTTGTGTACTTTGTATTATTATTGTCATGTTTGGAACTGGTTCACTTAAATTGAAAGTTTGAAATTAATGAATTAATAGGTATTGTCATATTTTATATTATATGATAGTACCTTGTGAGCTATGAACCAACGGTTCGCACCCCTGCATTTCCGCCATATATTGGGGTGTGACAACGTATTTGAGAACTTTGAAATTGAAGAATTCATTTATTATCGGAATTCCTTATCATGAAACGTATATTTTTTAAAAATACAAATTAATATTAACATAAATTTAAACCTTAAATAGTAAATGTAACAACAAACTTGAAGGCAAAGTTGGAAACGTATTTTTAAAGTGTAATTCTCTATTATTCTCTTTAATCTCCTTAATACGCAAAAGTTATAGTTCTTTCTATGTTCCATGGAATTTGACAACTAAAACACATTTCATTTATGAAATGATTTTCTACATAGAAACAACACAAGAACTTGTAGCATCCAATTTAACATATAATAAAATAAGGTAGTAACAAAATAATATAATATACATAAGGTTATATGAATCTTGAACTGGTTTTAACATAACTTTTTCGACTATATTATATGCATGTCCACTACCACACTTTATCTTAAAAGTCAATGCAAATTCAAGTTCAACTAGCATAGTAGTTCAAATAAGAATTCTTTGTAATTTAATAAATATTTGGTTGTGAGTAATAACTAAAAACATGGTGATTGCAAAATCAAAAGGAAAAAACGTAATATAATAAAAAACTAAATTGGATAAATTTGTATAAAGGTAGTTCATTACAATAATCATCTAACAACATAATGACATCAAGAAAGAAAACAAACATACCTTTCCAAAAGGTTGTGTGATTAAACCAACCTATATAGTATGAGATGGACGAATCGGTGATAAACGTATAAGATAACTAAAGCCTTATATAGTTGAAAACAAAGGGACTTATCTTTTGAAAGACTTTATTACAAATTAGAAGCTAAATGATTGTATTTGTGATTTATGAAAATGTCGTAACTCAACTGTATTTGAAAACAATTTTATATTAATGATCTGTCAAAACATAATTAAATTAATTAAAACATAATAGTTATTTGATTTAGTCAATATGAGTAAGAAAAAAAGGATATAAATCGTTCGAATATTATAAAATCTGTATATTGTAAATTATGAATGTCAAAAATTAAATATAATTTTGGTTTTATACCTTAAGAAAAAACATACTTATATATGCTAAGTCAAGAAATCTAACATAATTACCACTTAAATGGAGTTGGTAAACATCTTTAATTTGAAACATGAGCTCTGAGGTTTGAGATTTATATCACATAATAATTTATGTTTTAAAATATTATAAAGTCTTACTGTCATGGAAAATGGGTCATGGATTATAATAGGAAAACATATCTTGAGTCATGATATGATAGGAAATAACTGACATAATATCTACTTGGGTAAAGGCTTTAATGACAAATAAAAAAAAGTGTTTCTTTTAATAGTGTAGGTAGATTATTATCTATATTTCGTAGTTATCTTTTAGTTAGATTCTACTATTAATATATTTCTATAAAAATTGATGGCATAATTTAGAATTCAATAATTCTTTTCTAAATAAAAGTAAGAATAGGATAATATCTTTTTATTCTATACTATATAATTAATAAAGATTTTTTCTTTTACGTGTCATTCTCTGGTACATTTTTACACTTTCTTTCCACCTCTCTCTCCCATTAGTTATATATTAAACGTATATATTTTTTTAATTCATTTTGATTTCTATAATTGCTTTTACAAAATTTATTTTATTTCAGAAAGAGTTAGGTTCGTTTATTAAACATTTTTTTAAATTGAACATTTTTCATTATATAACTTCTCTAATATGAATTATATCGTCTTTTTATATATAAAATCATTTACAGATACACGAATTATTTTAGCCCTTAAAACTTACTCGGGTTCATTGTTAAAAACACGTGGATCTTTAACTGAACCCGACTCGTCTTCTTTTTCTCTGTAGCCGTAATCTCTTTATTCGACTAATCAGAAGCTTTCTTCCATTTATGACAGGTTCGTTTTGTTCCAATTGTATCAGTTATGTTCTCATAATACTATTCTACTTTAGTTATCATATTTTTAGTGTATCATCTATGTTGTATGTTAAGAAATGTTTGGAGATTTATGATTTATTTTTAAATTTGTGAATTATAGCTGCAATTTAACTTTGTACTATGTAATGCTCAACTTTATTTATCATTATTTTAAGTTGTTCAATCCGTGTAGGACACGAGTACCTAACCTAGTAAGTAATATAGTATCGTATTATTCACCATTAATATATCGGTTATGAACTAGTATTAATTTTTTTGAGTTTGAGCACTGTCCCGTATCTCATCTCGATCTCTAATTACATTAAAAATCACTATATTTATTGCTTTTGATCAATTAAGTAATACTTTTTTATACCTTTATTATTATATTTCCTCACTAATCACTCAACCATATTTAACAAATATTAGAAAACTAGATTTTATCCCCCGTATTACGGGGGTTGTTTTACATTATTTGTTTTTAATATTTATATATGTATATTTGGATTTTAATTTTATTTATTGTAAGAAAGTTAATAATTAATATACTTGAGGTTTGATATAAAATGGTTTTACAAATAAATGATATGTTATAACCCGGTTTAAAAGTTATCTGGGTTTGGTGATACCCATTACCCGTTTATTTTTCTTTATTATAAACTTGTTTCTTAATGATAAATAATATATTTTTTAAAATAAAATAGTATATTAATTTTTAGTATATCCCTATTTTATAGGATTATTATTTCAAATATTTTATGAGATTAATTTTTAATATAATGAGATGTTATAAGCTGTTTAAGAGCTATCTGGGTTTGGTGAGACCTTTACCCGTGAATTTGGGTCAAATGTGTGAGAAACCTTCATTTACGAATAAAGCAATCTGATGGCTTGAGAGAATGGTGGTTTTACATTTTTCTTTTTTTAATATTTATTTTTTGGATTTTAATTTTCTTTATTGTAAGAAAGTTAATACTCCCTCCGTCCCATTTTAAATGTCCATCTTTCCATTTTTGGTTGTCCCAATTTAAATGTCATTTCTATACATAAAATTCAATTTCCAGTTTTGTCCTTACTAATACATACTCACAAATTCTTTTCATTCTTTGTTTAATTTTTTGATCATGAATACATGAATGTGATTAAATATTTTCACGTACTATTCTCTTCAAACATAACAAATGCTTCATTTTACAAAACAAGTGAGCATATTTCATACACACTTTTATATCTATACATGAGTTATACTAGTACAAAACTAACAAAAGACAAAAACTTCTTTTCTTTCTTTTTCCTTAAGAACATGAATCTCTAGAGTAAATATGAAGCTATGATTTTCTTCATTTTCATCAACAACAAAAAAGATACGAAGCTCTAAATATGCTTCCTTCACTAAGCTAAATACGCAAGGGCTTCATATATCAAGTTCTCATCACACTCGATTTGTAGTGATAGATTCTCTTGTCGTTCTAACTTACCTTTTCCGATATGCGGTATTTTATAATTATTCCCACCGAGAACTTTCATGATCTCTTTCATGCATGTTTGTAAAGTTAAAAACACTTTGTTAAGCTCATATGATGGCATTCTTTCGAAAGATGATTTAACAGCACTAACCAACTCATCAATTGATCCCAAACCCTCTTGTTCTTGAAGAGATTGAATCGCCCGAAAAAAGCCAAGGTCTTAACACATTTAAATCTGGACTGTTTGGAGGTTGAAAATATAGTCGGATGTCAAACCCATCTTTAGATGCCTAGTGATTGAACTCTACATCATTGACATCTATATGGGGCTTTGCATTGTCTTGTTGAATGAAAATTGGACCCGTGTGATCTCTTGGCCATATAGATCTAATAGCCGGTAGTACTTTCTCGATTAACCAAAACCTTGTTACTTCTTTAGTCACTGATAAGATAGGTTTTGTAACTAACGTTCCAGCAACACGATTCTTACTCGACCGTTTTACGAGTTCCAAAGTTGTGAATGGGAATATACCGATCTTTCCCGAAAAGACTTCATTACCCAATGAATCATATCTTGGTCGTGCAACTGCCGCTAGAAACATTACTTTTGTGATAAGCTTTTTTGATTTACATGTTCTAAACGGCTCATCCTCATTAGGAACAAGGTAATAACGTTTGGATAGTTTTGACAAATAAAACCATTTTTCATCTATGTGAATCACATTAAATATATCATGAAATATCGGACTAGCATTTGACAAAGATCTAGTAACCATTGATAAACAAAACACTAACCTTGCTTTCTTATTCTCATCGGTTAAATCCGGCTTGATCGCATTTGTGCGTGGTCGTAAAGCTCCATCTTTAATTCTTCTATGCATTGTTGTTTTCGAAATGTTTATTGCTTTAGCCAGAGACCGAATAGTCGACGACGTAATGGGATTTGTGACACATGAGTGAGATCGATTTCTATCCTTTTACGTCTGATTACGTTAGCCCTCTTTGAAGATACATCAACAACCGATCCTTGTTGAAGTTGAAGTTTAACATCACGCCAAAATGCGACTTATAGTCCGGGTAGATATGGAGAAGAGTGTTGCCACATCCCTTGTAGTTTCACTTTTCAATCCTCCATTGACCCTTTGTTGCAATAACATTTGGTAAATGCAATGTCGTTGATCATTGGTCAAGTTTGTTTTTTTACGTGTGTTGGTTGGGTGTTCCATATCTAGATGGAATAAATAAAATTTTTGAAAAAGTGGAAGTTGGAAATGTACACTTAATTGTTGGTGTGTTAGATAGAAGGCAATATTATTTGAAGACTTGATTTGATGAAAAAGTAGAGGCAAAGTTAGCGGCAATTTTGATTTCATGAAAAAGTAGAGGCAAAAAATAGCGGCAATTTTGATTACATAAAAAACATATGAAAAAAGTAGCGGCAGTTTTTAGCCAAGGAAGACAAATGGTTTTTAGCCAAAATTAACTTGAAGGACATTATTGTCATTTTAAAGCTCATAAAATAAAATGATCACACATTTTTTAATTTGTGTGTTTTGGGTCCCATGACATATAATAAGGGACGGAGGGAGTAATATACTTAGGGTTTAATGATGAAAGAGTTTAATAAATAAATGATATGTTATAACCTGTTTAAAAGCTATTTGGATTTGGTGACTTATGACCCACTTATGTTTTTTACTATAAAATTATTTATTAATTATAAATAATATCCATTTTAGTATATCTCTATTTTATAGGATTTTCATATCAAATAATTGGCAAGATTAATTTTTAATTTAATGAGATGTTATAACCCGTTTAAGAGCTATCTGATTTTGGTAAGACTCATACCTATGAATTTGGGTTAAATCAATGAGAGGTCTCCATTTAAAAATCAAGCAATCTGGTGGCAACCACATCACGACACATAAGATTTTAGAAGTTTCGTTTATATATATTATAGATAGATATATAAAGACAAACAAAGTTTCTTTAAATTAAAAAAGAAAAACATTACAATTTTTTCCCATCTCTACTGGTCATCACTCTCAATCTTATCCGTTAATTTGTAAAACTCTCACATTTTTTTTGGGATAAGTCAAGAATGCACTTACAATATCAAATTACATCTGATTACCCTTACTAAAATTCAACATGTGTCCCACATCCATTCCATCCTTCAATTCCTAGTATCAATCTCCAATAATCATGTACAAAGTAGGAAAAAAAAAGGTAAAGGGTAGACTAAGAAAAATAAGGTGCCATATTTTTCACTATAAATACTCCTACATATCTCATTGTACCACCATCTCCTAAACCATCCTAAAACAAATTCTCAATCACAACTAGATCGCTATGGGCATTGAGAGTGCACCAAAACCGCATGTCGCCTTCCTCGCAAGCCCAGGAATCGGCCACATTACCCCACTTTTCGAGCTAGCCACTCGTCTCGTCACTCAACATAACTTCCAAGTCAGTTTTCTTGTCATCACCAACGGCCCGACCCCGGCTCAAACCAAATACCTCAACTCCAACTCACATCCTGACGTCCATATTGTCGACCTACCACTTATCGACGTGTCCGGCCTCGTATCCAATGACATGACCCCATTCGTCCGTCTTTGCATCATAGCCGAAGAGTCCATCCGATCACTTCGATCCGTGTTATCAGGTATCGACAGACCAAAACTGCGAGCTTTCGTCATCGACATATTCTGCACGGGTGTGTTTGAAGCTTGTAAAGAGCTATCCGTTCCGGTATTAATATCACATAATCTCCAAATCATTTATATTTGTTACGAATTTTATTGTTGTTGTTGTTATTCTTATCCTTTTCACGTATACGATATGTATAAAGGTATTACAAAAAGTGAAATGTGATTACGAGAATAATATAATAATGTCACGTTTATACAATATTTCAGGTATATTCATTTTTCACAAGTTCAGCCGCGCTTTTGGCGTTCTCTTTATACCTCCCGGTGCTGGACACCGAGGTGAACTACGGGTCCGTGGGTCTACCCGACCCTATGGAGGTCCCGGGCTGTCACTCGATCCGAGCCTGGGACCTGATAGACATAACCCACGACTTTAAGTCCGATGACTACAAATGGTTCTTGCATCATGTCAGTAGGCTAACCATGGCCACCGGGATATTCGTGAACTCATGGGAAGATCTTGAGCCAGTTGCGCTCCGAGCGTTAAAACACGAAACTTACTTTCTTAACGTTCCCACACCGCCGGTCTATCCGATCGGACCACTCACGAAACGAGACGAATCCCCGGATTCGGGTAAACAAATACTTGCATGGCTTGATAAGCAACCGAAAGAATCTGTTTTGTTTGTTACACACGGAAGTGGTGGGACACTAACGAGCGAGCAACTCACGGAGTTGGCTTGGGGATTAGAACTGAGTCAGCAACGCTTCATATTAGTGGTTCGCAAGCCGAGCGACTGCGCTTCCGCGGCTTTTTTCAATGCGGGGAGTGAGACAGAAGACCCGGAAACGTACTTGCCGGATGGGTTTATAAAGAGGACGAGCCAAGTCGGGTTGGTGGTTAGTTCGTGGGCCCCGCAAATGGCGGTGGTGAGTCACCCGTCTACGGGAGCATTTTTGTCTCATTGTGGGTGGAACTCGACTCTGGAATGTGTTAAACATGGGGTTCCAATGATTGCATGGCCGATGTATGCGGAGCAGAGGATGAATGCAACGATATTAAGCGATGAGGTTGGGGTGGCGGTGAAGATGCCGGTGGTGGGGGACGGCGGAGACACGGTAGTGGTGGGGAGGAAGGAGATAGAGCGGGTGGTGCGGGTGGTGTTTGAGGGTGGTGAAGGTCGGAAGATGAGGACCAGGGTGAATGAGTTGAAAGCGAGTGGTGGGGTGACACTGAGTCGTGATGGATCGTCTTATGAAGCACTTGCCCGAGTTGCCGACTCGTGGAAAATGGAAAATGGTACCGGGCTTGGTCTTTAGGAGGATGGGTGTCGTATAATTGATTAATTGAATCTACTGAACAAAGAATAAACAAATCCAAGAGATCAATTTCTAGAAGTTATGTAAAATGGTACAGGGCTTGGTCTAGGAGGATGGGTGTCGTATAATGTTGGTTAATCTGGTGTTGGTTTTTTTTTTTCGTTTTCGTTTTCGGTTGTATTGTGTTGTGTTGTTCATGGGTTACTGCCGTGTTGTGTTGTTCCTTGCTAGGTTTTTTTTCTTTATCGTTTTTAATACAATCGGCCCTTAAAAACAATGTAGCTTGGTACAGTTGCCTTTGGCTGTGTGTGTGTTTGCAACTCTTAAATGTAATATCTAACTCTTAAATGCAATATCTTGAAGAAATAAACAATGAATGCCCCCACAAGGCCACAAATAGAATGCATAATTGATGATACTTAAAACTTGAGATAATTTATAAAATAGCTTATTTCTAGAGAGAGATTTCAAATGTATTTTCTTTAAAATTCAAATTTCCTATTTGTTTTTTTACCAACTGATCTTCGCCTCTACGTTAGAAAATCGAGACAACATGTATTTAACTCGCCGCCTCCCCTCCAGATTAGCTAATAACCCATCGCCCCCCTGTTATATTAGCTCAAAACATATCGTCTCCCCATGTTAGCTCAAAAGTCGCCGCTCCCGTTGTGTTAGCTAAAAAAAATTCTACCTTATCTTTCTTAAAAACATTGATCTAAAACTTAATTAAAAAATATTTGAATATTTTAAATCTTATTGATTTTTAAGTTTTTGTATATTGGATTAATATGATTTAGAAAACTCATGCATGCCATCAAATCATTTTATGCGTAGCTTGTTTAGATATAATTTTTTAAATAACAAGATATATTAATATTAGATTTAACGTTTTAGCTAACACAGCGAGGAGACGACAAGTTTTGAGTTAACATGGATGGAAGACGATGGGTTTTAAGCTAACATGGCGGGAAGGTGACGGGTTATGAGCTAATATGGCGGGGAGACGGCGAGTTAAGAAACATGTCGTCTCGATTTTCTAACGTATAGGCGAAGACGAGTTAGTAAAGAGACAAATGAGCAATTTGAATTCTAAAGAGATATATTTGAAATCTCTCTTTTAAAATAAAATATTTTAACAATTTCCCCTTAAAACTTTCATATGCATAGGCGGCACAAGATATTAAAGGCTTACTAAAACTAAAAGCTCAATATTTCGCATAATTTCAACAAAAATTTCAACTTTTATTTTATATGATGTCGGATTAAAACCAGCCATTATGTTTGATTGGGACCCACCTGAAACTATCATGGAAGTCAGAGCTAACTGTAGACTGACACTTCTTATGAGCTTTCAATGAGCATGGTGAGATTTAAATGTGCATGTCTGTGAGGATAACACTAACGGAGCAAGAGTGTGGGATGATAATTAAAGAGTTTGCATCTCCAACAGACACTTAGTGTTTACAGTTATATGATTACATTTAATACAAAATATACGAGAAGCATGGATCGGTTGCCCATGTCTTTTGCCAGGGGGTACTAATTTAGGGTCCCTAATCATGAGCAGAATCTAGAAGACTATAACCTCTTTACAACGCATTTTGGCCTCTCTCAACCACCTTAATTTTTCACTACCGCTACCTCGCTCTCCCGATTGGCAATCCGTTTCTTCCAACTGTGTGCAATTGAATTGACTATTAGGTCAGTAAAAACGACTCATGTTATCTGCAAAACCATAGAAAGGTTAAAAAGTCAACAGATTTGACCTGCTCAAAATACGATGCAAGGCCAAAATAGTACGAAAAAAAGCATATATGGTAGTTATTCTATTGGTTTTAAGAAAAATGTAGTGCTCTATAATGCCTCATTTTATTTTGTGCATAGGGTGATAACCTAACTTGGTAACACAGAATCTGACTGGTCATTGGTTCTAGTTTTATCTATCTTAAATTTCCAGCACTGCAATCACCACCTGTGGAGATCTCTTTAGAATAGGGACGAGCGATTTTGGTACGGGTATCGATTGGTAACAGTACCATATCGATACCGGTACTGAATTCGGTATTGTCGGTACTGAATCAATACCAAGTTTTGAGTTTTTGGTATTGGTACGATGCCGGTATTTCCTAAATTTTGCACGAAATATCGGTACCGAATCCAACATTTCGATACCAGTACCAAATATTTCGAATTTCGGGGTCGGTACTGGTGGGTATCGGTACCATCCCGAGCTCATCCCTACTTTGGAATGGCATTGCAATTGCTTTGGGAATCTTTGACCATATATCTGATCGAGTTCTTCGAAATTCTTGTAATTATGGTTTCTGGGCCCATGTTTTTTTTATAAAGACCCGTTTTGACTGGAACAAAATTGATATTCTTTTTAAGACCCTTTTCAACCTAAACAAAATTGATATTTTTTTTCTAAAAAGTCTCGTTTAGATCAAAACCAAATTTCACATGCTTAAAAAGACTTGTTTTTTACCCGACCCATTTTGCTAAAGCCCATATTAATAACTGGACTTGTTTTGCCTGAACCAAGTTGATGCTTTGATGCTTTTTCTAAAACAACCTGTTTTGACCCGTAACAAATTTGATATCTTTTTAAAAATAGCCGAACCAAATAGATGCACTTTTAAGATGACCCATTTTGACACGTAACAAATTTACACCGATACCTTTTTAACTGAGCCATTTTGATTGGAATCATATTGATACCTTTGAAAAATGGCATGAACAAAATAAATAACAATTTTAAATAACAAAGCATGCAAACCCAATGTTTTGGCCGAATTTCTTGGTTTTGAACTTATCTGATAAACCAAACATGATAGCAGGTGATCTTTTAATGACTTAACATAAAAGTCAGTAAACTGTCCCATTTAAGACATAGAAAAAACTATGTTGGTATTCTGTTATAAAGAAAAACAAATTTTATATTAAAATTGTAAGCTTCCCATCCTTACAAATGCTCTAATTGTTTACTAACAATGATGTATCGATTTCTCTATGATTTGTCAAATTTTGTTCTTTTCTACAAAATTTTCAAAATAAAAAGTTACGTTTTGCCGGTAGGTGTATTTTCTTCCCCTGTATTTGCGTGGGCAATTGATGTTTATTTTTACAAACGCCACATTAGCATTTGCATTTTGTTTCTTGCTTTCTCAACTTTAGTGCATGCCAACTGTTTGATGAAATGCTTGGTTTCGAGCTACGGTTACACCGTGTTTAGTCGTTCGCCCACTTATTGTTGCCGGGTTCTGTTAGGAAACCATAGGTGGCGATGGTGTGATATCTGTTTTTTTTACGCCGGGCCCCGATAGTGTGGGTGTGGTGTGGCTGTGTTTTGTGACTATGGTGCGCAACTTTTCTCATTTCTCACAAGTTTTCTTGGTTTCTTTCGTTGTGCTCACAACATGTTCGATGAAATGTCTTTGTTTTTTATTCCTTCTAATTACAATTGCTTCTGTTGTTATGTGCCAAGTTGTGTCTATCTTTTGTAGTGTACTTTCATTTGGTAAAAAGATTTGGTTTAAAAATGCTCATTGTTGCATCTGTTAATTGTGGTGTTTGGTTATGCTTTTGTCAAGGAATCTTTTTTCTTAATAATATCATGGCTTTGTAAGGCTTGGCTTATTGTTTATGTTTTCCATCATGGCAAGTATTACTGGACTTTAACCATTTATCATTTTTGACTAAAGTTACATAACCAAACATAATTTGTGAGTTAAAACAATTTTGTTAACCTGCATGTCTTACTAATAGCATATTTTGTCTATCAGGAGATGGGCTCCCCAAAATATTCTGAAGTAACAATTGACATAATTACAAACCTTGGCTTGATGATTCTCTGCAAGCTCATAAAATAAAATTTATTTTGGAATTTACGGGCTTAAGTTTTGTCGTTTTTTCTTTTAAATAATTGTAGTTACCAAATAAATGTGTCATTAGTTTTTCTTGCTTTGTATATTAATATGTTATTTACGAAGATCATATTATTCATATGCAGTTTACCATAAAGGCGATGATGATCGGATTAAACTAAGTGCGCATCGGTGATCGGATGCATATCGTGGCGAGGCATCATCCGAATGCCATGGTCTTGGACTATGCAACCGTGATACGAGTAACTCTTATTGTTACCATTCCTTTACTTTACCGCATTGATTGTTTGTTCTTTATGCAATGGTTATTGTACCCTCTGTCGGGTTCAATTTTTTTGGCAGATTCGTAGCACATTCGTTGTCACAATGATATCGAATTGGTTCTATTGATTGAAACATAATTGTTTTTATACTTATGTTTGCGGGGCAATTTGGTTGTCGATATGAAAGGAACATCACTTTGGTTGTCGATATGAAACGAACATCACGCAAGTGCATATTTGTTGACAATCGTTTATGGCTACGAAGATGCTAAGCCTATATGTTACAGACATAATACGAATATGAGGCTATTGACACCTCATGGTTGTCACGATGAAATTGAATTGGTCCTATTGACTGAAATAGAATTGTGTTTGAGGTCGGTTTATGGCTATGATGATGCTTTGCCTTCTGGCTTGGCAACTTATGTTGCAGCCATAATGCGAACCTGAGCCTATTTTGATTCCACCTATTAAGATAGGTTTGTAGCTATGATGCTTTGGTTTTTGGTGTGGCAACTATGATAACCACCTGAGCATTATGTTCAAAACGGAATGTGTTTCTTTTGTACATTTTGTATATTAAGTTATGTTGTTATTTTGTTGGTTGAATCGTTGGTATAGGTATGATGACGCTCCTCATTTGGTGTCACGACTTATGTTGCAACCATAGCGGGCATCTGACCCTTGAGAATGCAAATTTACATCTCGATTTTTTTAACACTTAGGTTATATATTTTTCCTTTCATTTGTATGTTGAGTAGGGTAAACACTTTTTAAAGCTTTTGTGTAGGTTTACTTTTCTTTACTTTTGATTTGGTACAGTCTCAAGTAGTTGAAAGCATGATAGAAACATTGTGCAACTTTGAGTTACTTTATAAAGCCATGATCAAAATTGAGAAGATTCAATTTGACTTTCGATAAACAATATCTAGCTTTGGGTATGGTTTCACAACCCCCCGCAATGTGGGGGTCTAATTACTAGTTATTCATTAACAATTAACTTCTTTTAAGCATTTAATGCAATGGATGCATTAAATTCATGGCAGTTTTTTAAGAGGAATTAAATACATATTTTCTCAAATAGTTTTAGACTTTAGAAGGCACACAAATTATGGCATGTATACTCACATGCAAATTAATGCTTTTGTTTTAACTTTTGTTAAAAGTTGTTTTTGTTGGCTAATTTAATGTAATTAGGGATTAACTTGTTGATCAAATTAATTATAATATAAATTGAAATAAGTCGGGTACGGGGTCACATTTATTTAATCTTATTATAATTTAATAACCCCTATTGATACTTAGGGGAGAAACCTCTAAGCAATGGGGGTTCCAAGGGCGGCAGCCCTTAACGAGGTCTAAGGAGCAGAGCCTCTGATTGGGGTCGAATCAATCTGAGTTTGATTATACGATGATACTTCCTAGTTCACAATACTCTTTTAAATCCATACTCTTTTTTTGCTCAAATCAATTTGAACTTATCCAATCAAAGCATTTGGGAACCACAAATAGTTTTGATCTGAAAGTGTAAACCACGACTCTCAGATATCCAAGATAACCCGTTTTCATTAATTTTCCCATTACTCTTTCAATTGGTGCAACTTCAAGCTCTCCTTGGTGTTCAGTTAGTTGTTTTCCCAGAGTTTGGGTTCAACGTGGATACGGAATGCCTCAGTGTTGGTTGCTTAAGGTAGCAAAAATAATTTATAATCATTCATTGTTTAAAGCCCATACAACAACGAAAATAGTGACACATGTTGGAATTGTTACCCGAATAATTTATTAGTTTATTTTAATGTTTCATTTATTTTGGTTTTATCAAGCCAGTAGGTTAAGCTATTTGTTTATGTTTGGCGAGCCGTCTCTTGGGCATTTAATGTTTGGGCCGTAGGCCTTTATGTGGTCACAATTCTGATTGGATTGTTTGGGTATTTGGCTAACAAGCCCAATATGCATGGTGGGATAAGTTGCAAGATAATACATTAGTTGGTTTAATGTTTTAAATGGTTATGTAGATAACCGTTGCTATCTTAACCAGCATTACTTTAGGAGTCGTTTATATAGGGGTCAATTGGATGAGCCTATAATGAACATTCATCTTTCAAGTTTGTTAAATAAGTTTACGTTCAATCACAAGTTGTGTTCATACTGGCATTTCAAATTCAGTTGTAAGTGTGGTATTGTGTTGATCAACAATGGTGTTCAAGAAGAAAGTTGTAATACCCTTATTATACCCATAAATAAACAGAAATATGTGTGATATACTTAGTAATACCCTTAAATAGACAGACATATATATATATATATATATATATATATATATATATATATATAGGGAGAGAATCAAGAGAAAACTTATAAATATTTTCAAAATTATGTTTTTGTCATTATTCTTATAATTTCTTATCCTTCACTCGAAAAATATAAAAAAATAAAAAAATAAAAAAAAAACTGCTGTAATGCACATACGTATTACTGTGCGATACCGTTGTATTACACATGTGTATTACTATATATTTTTAAGTTTAATAGTGTTTAATTACATATATTCAATATTTGTGTATTGTATATGTGTAGTAGTGTTGTATTATATGAAAAAATAACAATAAAATAAAAGTCGATGTAGTGCACATGTGCGTTAATATTGTATTACACATACGTACCAATGTGTATTCGATGTGCGTATTAGTCTTATATTGCATATATACAATAGTGTGTATCAAATATGTGCAATAGTGTTGTATTCTATGCAATACAACACTTTTGCATATATGAAATGTACACTATTACACATGTGCACTACACCCGACGAGGTTACCGACAAGTTATTTATTTTTTTTAAACCAATAACAACATATAAGAATAATACGCACATAAAACATTTAGTAGTTAAACGCATAAACAAATCATCGAAAACCGATATATAAAAATAATAATTTATAAAGATTAATCCCACCCATGTCGCGAGGGATCTTTAACTGAGCTATCACGTAGTGTGATGACCCGGTTTTTTTTTTTTTTTTTTTTTCACAGGGAGTTTTATTCTTGGATGTCGTTTCATGCCTTAACTCCAAAACGTCATTTTTCAGTTTTATGACCTTCAACCCTATATGAAACCCACGAAATCGTTCAGGGTTCGTTTATTAACATAATTCATCATAATCCGACAACCGGATTATGAATTCTTGTTTGGCATACTTTTTAAATTTCAGATTGCTAAGCCGATTTATTTGACTCGTTATGGGTTTTGTACCGAGGGTCAAGGATTTTTACCATTTCTTTTTGCAAGCTTTGAGTGTTTACAAGCATGACCCATTTCTCGAATTATATCCTATACATTACATGGTTCCATAACCCTTTTCTTGATTAAAACTAGTTTGGCCCGTCAAGGGCACTAATGCCAATAACAAAATCTATTAGCTTCAATATAGAAGCTATCATTTTCTCTTATCATATCCTACTTTACGGTTGGTATATAATCACACCTCAGCCTCTACGATGCCATGGTTGTTTATACTTTCATTTCATTGTTAATGTCGGTTTAGGGTCATATAGACCATAAACGACCCGTTCAATTCATTCTTGACAACTCCTTTATTTAGATCATGAAAAACTTATTTTTAATTATTCGAACCAATAATCAAACCTCTTCCAATCATTGTGTCATGATAACTAAATCGATATGATTTCGTAACATAATAAAACACAAAATCTAGTCACATACTAAAAGCTTTCCTTTTTGTCGCGTGTCCCTACCGGTTCGATGTTTCGGATTGATACTCGAGATTCCTACAAATCACGACCAAGTTACTCATTTGGATACGTTTCTTTTCATATCCTATTCTTTAATATATATCAACATTATCCAAAGAGTTCATATCAACCTTCTTATGACATGTTATACATCATATTTCTCATTTAAGCATTTCATCGAACACTTTATATGCATGATTCTTAAGCCATGCATTTAGCTAAATTTCATAACTTTCTACTACTTCATATAACTCTAGTTTCATTCAAATCTCACAAACAATCAATTTACATGTAAAAGTCAATTCAATCAAAGCTAATACACTACCTATTGCTTATGAAATTGTAGTCTCCACATTTAGGTTAAAGTCCACTTCATGGTAGACTTGAACACTAACAAACAATTTTTTTAGCTAAGTACTCCACAATTTCAGCATTCAAGGCAAATTTAAGCATTCATGTATTTTCAATCTCATCAAATGGTCATAATCCATTCACCAAGTGTAAGTAATATACTTATCATCTTTTAGTACTATTATCAAATATGATTTTAGGACATACCTTATGATCATCAAGTTGAGATGATAATAAATTTACCCACATGCAAGGGTTTTAACACTAATGTTCCTTTTAATTTTGGTTAAATTAGATGAAAAAGAGGTTTCCCCTCTTCCTCTCTTCATGATGTCGACACCACACACACATGTGTGTGTTTTCTCAATTTTGTGTTTTATCATTATTAGTTTGCTTTTGTACTTATCCAACCACTATACTTTAGTTGGTTATTCAAAAACCACTTTTAACCCCTTTTACAATATTACACTTTAATCTAGTTAACCAAGTTAAATTTCTTAGTTATCACCATTTTTTTGCCATATTACACATAACACGAGCAAACACTCACGTTTGATAGCGTATATTATTTTGGGTGTTACAATTCTACCCCATTATAAAGGTTTCATCCCCAAAACCTTGTTCACGAACCCAATAAGGATAGGTAGTATCTCTTCATCTCCTCTTCAGACTCCCACGTGATGTCCGATCCTTTTCGATGTTCCCATTTGATCTTGACTTGTACAATTTCATCTCTAAGTCTCCTAACCTTTCAATCAAGGATTTCAATGAGTCTTGCCACATAATGGAGTTTGGAGTCAACCTCTAAGTCATCGGGGGCACATAGACCATCTCATAGGCTAAGCACTTCCGTAAATGCGAGACACGGAATGTATTATGAGTTCCATTTAGTTCTTCCGGTAATACAGTAGGCTACCTCACTCACCCGACTGATTATTTTGAAAGGCCCAATAAATCAAGGGCTCAATTTACCCTATGTTCTGAAACGAATTATTCCCTTCCAAGGAGACACTTTCAACATTATAGTTCCCCATTTGGAATTCAATGGGTCTTCGTCTTTTATACGCATATATTTTTGTCGATATGGAGCCGCTTTTAGATGGGTTCGAATCGCATCTATCTTTTCGATCGTAGCTCAAAACACATCTTGTGATCGAGCTCTCGAGGACCCACTCCTTCCCAACATACTAGGGTTCGGCACTTACGGCCATAAAACATTTCGTATAATGGCACACCAATGCTAGAATGGTAGCTATTTTTGTACGAAAATTAGACCAATGGTAAGTGGGTGTCCTAACTACTGCCAAACTCTATTATGCATGCTCGTAGCATGTCTTCCAAGGTCTGAATTGTTCTTTTACATTGCCCGTCAATCTGCGGTGATAAAGGATTTCACAGTCAGAATCCTTTATCGTCTCCAACCAATGTCTTTGTCTCATATTCAACTAATTTTGGTCAAAGAAGTATTTTAGGCTCCTATGGTAGGTGAAAATAGTACACTTCAACCCATATATATAGGTTATACCTCCAAATTTTTAGTGCGAATGTCACACCCCAACCTAAGGCGGAAATTTCGGGGCGCGAACCGTTAGTTCACATCTCACAAGGTACTATCATACAATTAAAATATGGCAATATCTAATTATTTATTTATTAGAAAATATCAATCAAGTACACAAAGGTCTCTCTAAGTGTTTCTTCATCTTAGCTTCAACCAAATGATAACCTGCAAATGTGTACAAAATAGATATATTTGTCAACACAAGGTTTAGTGAGAAAAGTCACCAGGTTTGACACTAATAATAATGTATAAGTAAAATGAGCAAAATTGATATTATGGGTATAAATCAATCAAACCATGAGCAAATAAAAGGTGTCAGCTGACCATCGCCATATGAATCGGGCTTTGGCTAATAAGATGACGTATGATCATACTTTAATGTGGTTATGAGTACATATCCGAATGCGATAAAGTAAACAGTTAAGTAAATAGCAATTAGCATTTTATTGATAACACACAAGATTTATGTTTACTAGTTGAGTATATATAATGTAAAAAATATGAGATAATACGCATGTGCGCCCAAAATCATTGAAAAACAGTAAAATAAGAGGGGAATGATCTCTCACATTGACGATTAAGCGAATAAACCGAGAGATAGAATAAACGAGCAAAGTTAACGTGACATGTATTCTTATCCAACCAGACCTGAGACTTATATAAAATAAAATAGAGTCAAAATCGAGAACATAGCCACTGGAATTAATCTAAACAGAGGTATAGAACTCCGGTTATGAGGTTTTCAATAAATAAGCAAGATGGTACTAACCAGAATCCGAGCAACGAGTTGGGAGTTGGATTTTGGTTAGCACACTCAAAATTTCAAAACAAACATAAAAGTCTTCTAGTCCGAAAGCTAATTCCAATAAGAAGATAGAGTAATTGAAAAATCATTAAAATTGACTTTTATGCCCTTAAACGGGTCGAAAAGAAATTGACCAACAAAACTCCATCAATCAGTAAAATTGATTGAGGGCTTTTGTTATAATGAGAAAACACGAGTCAAAGGGTCTTGAAGCACCAAAGTCAACCGAAGATTGAAGAACTTGAAAGAATTCATCGTTGGAAGCACCAAGTCACGAAATTCATGATGGAGGCTGAGGTTTGCAGATGCGTTTAGGTTTTATGATAATAATAATAATAATAATAATAATAATAATAATAATAATAATAATAATAATAATAATAATAATAATTATAATAATAATAATAAGAGTCAAAATTCGTTTATGGAAAGCCAATTTGGTAAATAGGCTCGTTTAGGAAGTAACTCGAACAATAACTGACTAAATCAAACCTTTTAATAATCAAAATTTGTTTTTAACATTAGAGGTATGAATGTGGACATGTTATAATACATATGACTTATCTTGGAGCTTAAGTTTCTTTATTTTTGGCAAAACAACAGTCCCTTTACTTCTATAAATGTGATTTTTAGCCGTTTTAAGCAATTTTAAGGGGATTTAGGCATAGTTTGACGAGTTTGAAAGTTGTGAGAATATAAAATTGGTTAAACCAAATACAATTCAAGTTCTTATTAATACAAAAGGTTCTAATTACATTCCAGAGTCGGGTAAATAAATATGAATACGAATATGAAAAATCCGGGATGTTATAGCGAAGACTATCGCTTCTAGCTCAAAATCATGAGTCGGATATTTCATCTCGTGAACTTTCAATTGCCTTGAGGCATAGGAAATTACCTTTCCTTGTTGCATAAGCACACATCCAAGCCCGAGTCACGATGCGCCGAATACACCATCATATCGTCATTGCCTTCCGGTAGGGTTAACACCGGTGCACTTGCCAATCAATCTTTAAGCGTTTGGAATGCTCTCTCTTGTTCCGCCTCACTATTTGAACAAATGAGTATGTCATTGATGAATACTATCACCGATTTATTGAGAATTGGTTTATAAATCTGATTCTTGAGGTCCATAAAAAGCCGATGGCGCATTAATCAACCTGAATGACATCACGAGAAACTCGTAATATCCGTACCACGTAATTGATGATAACCCGACTACAAGTCAATTTTTGTGAACCAACTTACGTCTTGCAATTGGTCGAACAAATCATCTATCTTCGGTAGAGGGTATCGATTCTTTACCGTAAGCTTGGTTATCTTGCATTAACTAATGCACATATGCATGCACCTATCTTTTTTCACAAATAACACTGGTGCTCCCCACGGAGAAACACTCGGCCTAGTAAATCTGTTATTAAACAGATCTAGTAACTAAGACATTAGTTCTTGTAGTTCCAAGTGTGCTAACCTATATAGTGGCTTAGCAACCATTTTTGCCCCCAGGACTAATTCAATCCTAAACTCCACCTCGCGTTCGGGTGGAATACCCGTCAATATTTATATACATCTTCAAATTCCCATACTATGGGTGCGCCTTTGGTTTTTTGGAATCTTCTTCCTAGATTAGTTCACATAGGTTAAGTATGCCCGTTTAGACCAAAACCAAATTAAACATTCTTAAAAAGACTTATTTTTTACTCGAACTCATTTTGCTTAAAGCCCGTATTTACTTGAACCTGTTTTGCCTGAACCAAGTTCATACTTTGTAAGACGACCCTTTTGGATCCAAACCAAAGGTATAACCTTTAAAATGACATTATTTGACCCATACCAAATTGACATCCTTTGAAAATTTCTTGAACCAAACAAATGCGTTTTTATAATGGCATGTTTTGGCGCATACCAAATTAACACTGATACATTTTTAATTGAACCATTTTGATTGGAACCAAATTGATACCTTTCTAAAATAACACGATCAAAATTAATAACAGCTTTAAATAACAAAGCGTGCAAAACTAACTTTTTGGTTGGTTTTCTTGGCTTTGAACTTATGAGATAACCCAAACATGACAGCTGGTCATCTTTTAATGACCTTGCGGCTGAAAAATCAGTAAACTGTCCCATTTAGGACATATAAGAAACCATATTGGTATTCTATTACAAAGAAAAACAATTTTTCTTTTAAAAATTTTAAGCTTCCCATCTTTACAAATGCTCATATTGTTTGCTAATGATAATGTATCGATTTGTCTATGTTCTAGCATCCAAATTTGTTCTTTCCTACAAAATCTTTTTCTTTCCTACAAAACTTCAAATAGTAAGTTATGATTTATCTCAATATAAGAAAATTTATTCATCTTATCTTACTATACTATTAAAGCAAAGCCATATATACACATGACACCATTTTAGCATGTCCACATAGGATGCCACACAGACTCTTACCAATTTTAATATGTTTCTTGTTTGTCATTCCATCCATAATTAGCTAGCTAATAACATGGATGTAACCTCTATTTTTAATTACTTATAATTTACTAACTTATGTTACGAAATAGCCAAAATAGAAAAAATCAAAAGTCATTTCACCATATAAAACAATCCGCACTGATAAGCTATTTCTTTATTTTCAAGCTTATTCACAAAATATTATCAAGCATAATAGGCTTTTATATATTTTTGTAAAATTCAATTTCATATATTACGCGACCAATAACTTCCATGATACCATATGATTTTATTATATTTTGTAACATTAATATTTCTTCAATATTATATTTTAATTGCTCAAACAAATTATTACATCTAACGATTAAGTGATATTTTAATCTTATACACATAATAATAAATTTACTAGCAAATACATTAAATTGTTAAATAGTAAAGCTGCAATTCTCATAACTTTCTATTTACGTAAAATCATCTTTACACATAAAGTCATAATTTTATGTTTATTCAAATAAGCAATCATATATATTTACTTTTACCTAACGAATTTACGAATTTCCGTCCGTGTGATACATGGGCCATTAACCTAGTTAACAATAAATCATATATATGGATAACCTTTAACAAATTTAGGTAACAAACCTTTTTCTTACCTTTAATGCAATGGATGCATCAAATGCAAAGCATGTTTTTAGGGGGAATTTAATACATATTGTGTCAAATACTTAGGGCACACAAATTGTGGCATATATACTCACATGCAAAATTAATTATTTCATTTTACCTTCTCGGATAAAAGTTATCTTTCAGCAGATCCAACTTCAAGTTTTCCATGGTGTTCAATTAGTTGTATTCCCGATATTGTTCAACGTGAACTTGGTAACGTGGATACGAAATGCCTCAGTTTCAGCTGTTTAAGGTAGCAAAAATAATTTATCATCATTCATTTTTAAAGCCCATACAACAACGAAAATAGTTGTACATGTTGGATTTGTTACCCGAATAATTCATTAGTTTATTTTAATGTTTTTTATTTTGGTTTTATCGAGTCAGTGCATTAAACTATGTGTTTATGTTTGTTGAAGCCGTCTTGGGCATTAATTGTTTAGATTGTAGGCCTTTATGTGGTCACGGTTTTAATTGTGTTGTTTGGCCCTTTGGCCAACAAGCCTAATATGCATGGTGGGATAAGTTGCAAGATAATAGCATAGTTGGTTTAATGGTTTCATCCACAACCGTTTTAAACGATTATGTAGATAACCATTGTTATCCTAACCATCGTGACTTTAGGAGTCGTTTATATAGGGGTTGATTGGATGAGCCTGTAACAAACAGTCATCTTTCAAGTTCGTTAATCAAGTTTACTTCAATCGCGAGTTGTGTGACATCCCTCGATTTCGGGTCAAATGGTATTTATTTTGTATTTGTTTTTATGTTGTAAATCGACCCGATTTATATCCCGAACATTTCAAATATATAAAATATTAGATTTTATGTTACTAAAACATTCCCGCTTGTCTAATTTGAAAAACCCCTTTTACGGATTCGAAAACGGACTTAAAACGCTCAAGATACATCAAAAACGAACTTCCGAACGCGAACCGACGTGCTGACCAGCAGCAGATCAGCAGCAGCCCCATTTTTGTTTTTTTTTTGTTGTTTTGTGACTTGCCTTGACCCCTCTTGCATACAAACCTTGATATCACACCCCATGCTTGACCCTTTCAACCCACCCTATATATACACCCCTATCCCTTTCATTAATCCTTGCTCATTCATCTCTTTCTCTTCCAATTCTCAAGCATTCAAAGATGTTCTTCATATTTATTTTTGGCAGTTTGACTTTCCAAAGTCAAACTGACCATAGTCTTACATTATAATCAACTTGTTAACACTTATTTATACTTGAAGATTGTTATACAACATATATATAATAGCACCCTTTGTACCTTCGGTGGACATTTCTCCGGTCTCGGTCGGTTAAGTGTCCGGCCCATAAGACAAAGCTACATGGAGGACTCGTAGTAGTCCCTGATTATATATATTTTCCGCATCTAACTATCAAACTTGTTATAATTGTTTAACTTCTGCTCATCTTAGTTCTATTTTACATTTTGAGTTCCATGGTTATGGGTTTGTAGAGACTAGCCTCGGTTATTCCGTAAATAGCTCCAAACCAGAAGCCGAACTCTTGTTTACTAGTTTGTTTAAATAGTTGTATAAACATGTTTTATGTAAGATTTGAGTTTCTAAAATCATTTTAATTAGTTCCATGGTTATGGGTTTGTAGAATCTAACCTCGGTCTTATCCCGAAACAAGATCCAAACCGGAAACCGAACTTTCGTTTAAAGACTTTGTTGTTGACTTTTTGTATGTAAAACTTTGGTATTATTATTTATAAATTATTTTACAAGTTCTATGATGTTTGGACATGTGGTAACCATTCTTGGCCTTATTCCAAGATAAAAACCAAACCAAACCGAACTAAACCAAGTTTACTCGCTTAAGACCCACAAGTGTGTTTTTAACCATTAAAGCTTATATATTTCTTTAAAAATACTTTATAAACTGATTTTAATTATTTTCACAAAGTACTCGGAATGTTGAATCCAACTTGATCTTATAACAAAGTTTGGACCGATTAAACCGAACACTCGCTTAATGGACGTTGTTAGTTCTAAAACAATAGAACTACATACTTGGTTAAGTCTCTTTAAGATTTATTTAGTTATCTCGTATATTTATTATATTGGGAAAGTTGACTTTGGGTTTGGTCAAGTAACCAAGACCCGAACCGACCACCCGAACACTCGTTAAAACCCGTTTTAGTATCTATATTATAAAGGGACTTGCTTTCTTGCATTTTTACCCACCTTATTACTTAACATAGGTTGAGTAAAATTAAGGGCTAGATACTTTAACCTGGTTTCGAGCAAACTTACATTTTTAAAGGACTATTATTATAATTTCTTAAATAATTACATTTTAAACCTTAAACTTTAAATTGTTTACATTTCTTATCATTTATTTTCGTTTAAAGACTTCCAAGACAACTTTTCTAATACAAGACTTCTTCTCCTGTAGGCTTCGTTCGTTAAACTCATCGTTCCGGTTAATCTCCAAATCATCAAATCTTTCAAATTTATTACTTGAATGTGAGTACTTTCATCCCCCGTTTTCACTCTTTTATATTTTGGGGGTGACATTGCAAACTTATTCAAATCCAAATGATTTATATTTGTGTCTTAAACCACAAACTTTATTGTATACTTTACTTAAATAAATGCTCAATTTGGTGATTATATGCTTATATGCTTGAGTGCTAATGTGTTTACCGTTTTTGGATGGTTGATTCATAAATCCGAGTATATCTGGCATCCCCTTATAGAAAGGTGTCGTTAATGTATTCTTATTAATGATTTCTTACAAAATCCGAGTATATTTGGCATCCCTTTATAGAAAGGTGTCGTTAATGTATTCTTATTAACGATTTCATTTATCTAAATTGTTGCTATTATTTATTGTTTTATATACAAGTTGTGGAATTTCATATTATATATCTATTGTTCAAAAACTATGAAATGACTCACCAACCTTTGTGTTGACAAAAATCTATTTATGCAATGTTACAGGTTTGACTTTAGGTTGACTCGAGGACTTGAAGAAAAAAAACGTTATCGAGGCTATTAGGATATTAGCAAAACGAACATTATATTATTTATTATGATTTGAATTCGGTTATTGTATGAACAAGTTATGTGACTCTTTGTGTTTTTATGAGTTTAAATGAGTTGATTAAATATTGTCACTTAATAGTGTCGTGTGCGATGAACAATCAGTTGCGCCCCGATGTTTCCGTCATGGTCAGGGTGTGACAGATTGGTATCAGAGCCCATCGACTATAAGATAGGTGGTTAGACGTAACGACCTAGTATAGTTTAGGCTTTAGGGTCCTTATACGTGATGCTTATACGTTTTTACCCTACTTGATTGTTTATTGCACTTATTTATTTATAAACTTGATTAAAATTCATTTTTAAATCATAAATGTACACATACACACACTTTCATAGTATTCTAAGGTATCCTTACCTTAAAACGCAAAACATTAGTTTTTTTTTATTTTGTTTTATGGATCACAAGCTTAATTTGGATTTCGTTGTTTAAAATCTCCTTAAAGATCGGCTCTATAATATTCGTTGCGATGACCGTAGGGACTGAACACTTGGAAACGGCCTTTTGACAAAAAGATTCCAAGAATCGAAGGTGATGTACTTACCTGGGAAGGTCGAGTTTAAGTGTTCTTTTTTAGGCCAAACGACTTACGTTATATGAGACGACAACTTTAAGTAGTCGAATGCAATCGTTCCAGTTGCCTCCATATTTTGGTGTTGAAAACATGAAAGCCACGGTGATACGTGGACTAGTGTTTTTGACATCTCGTTGTATCTCCGTTTTATTATATGTTATTATCGCAATTTGAGTCAACGACATAAAAGACGCGGTGATACGTGCATATGTTCGACTCCATATATATATTACATTTATATACAAATTTTATTGTCGGGATATCAAATCATGGTGGTTCATGTACGACTTCCCCGACTATATGTAAATTTCTATACTTCAAAACCTCCCAATTTTCAAACTCCAAAACTTTGAAACATATACTTATACACATTTTATCATTTGGTTTATGTACAAACCTAAAAAAAAAATAAATAAATAAATAAAAATTTCTTACTAACATCTCATCCTCACTAACTCTAGGAATTCACAATAAAAAATCGAAATTTTATTTTATCTTTATACACCCTCATATTTATTTCCAATTACTTCAAACTCATTCTATTTCCTTTATAAATTTTTTTTAGAATGCCTCCACTACGACGTCAACCACGCAAGAACTCCAACCGGCGTATGGCATCTTTCGTCGTCAAGCAAATGGCCGCTGTGATTCCCGAACTACTAGCCCAACTTCAAGCTACCCAACCTCCTCCCGTCGCACCTTCCGTTGTTGTACCCGTTGAACCTAAACCCGCATCCTATTCTTATAAACAATTTACCGGTGCTAACCCAACCAAATTCGTCGGCACGAACTGTGCAACTACCTTGTTGCAATGGTTTGAGAAAATGGAGAGTGTGTTTCAACACAGCGAATGCCCCGAAGCGAAGAAAACTAGTTTCTCTTCAAGCACGTTTGAGGAAACTGCTCTTACATGGTGGGGTAGTGTTATGCATCTCCAAGGGGCGGAAATTGCCATGGCGCTTCCATGGACTGAACTTAAGGAACTCATGATGAAGAAGTTTTGTCCCAAACACGAGCTCCAAAAGCTTGAAGCCGAATTTTGGGAATTGAAACAAGAAGGTGGTGATAATGTCGCTTACTCGCTCCGTTTTCATTAATTGAGCACCCTTGTACCTCATTTGGTTACCCCGCTCGAACGTAAAATCGACAAATACATCGGGGGTTTACCCATGCTAATTCGGGACTCAATCATGAGTAGCAAACCCGAGAACCTTGAGGACGCAATTACTCTAGCCGGTGCGCTATCGGAGAACCACGTTAAGGCGGGTACCCTAACCATCAAGAAGAAAAGTGATAAAAGCAAAACCGAACCCGCACCTCAAGCCAAAGTTGACCCACCACCTCATGCCATCAACTACTCAAACTCTTCCCGCCACAACAACAAAAAGAAACCCAAACAAAACCACCGAAACTATGCCGTTACCCAACCGCAACCGCAACAACAACCCCAAGCTCCCCCACAAAATCGAAAACCCTATACCGGTACTTTTCCACTATGCAACAATTGTCAACTTCATCACCCATCTCACTTACCTTGTCGCCATTGCACCATTTGTAACCGATTTGGCCATATTAATAACACATGTCGGTCCGCACAACGTACTCAACCCAACCAACCAAGAACCACTCCACAAAACACCCAAAACCGCTTTGCACCTTACCCACAAAACCCTCCTCAACAACCCCGAGCTTGCTTTAACTGTGGTGACCCAAATCATTTCCGCAACAATTGCCCACGACTCACTTTAACAAACCAAGCCCAAACCGTAACCATACCCTACTATCAAACCCAAGCCTACCAAGTCCAAACCTACCAACCTCAACTTCCCCAACTCAATGCACCACTCATCCAACCCATGCAAGCCATCCAAGCACCTCCTCCTCCACCACCTCATGCACCTCAAGGAAATCCCGGTAACCAAGGACGAGCTTTTATGATGAATGCTAATCAAGCTCATATGGCAAACGATGTTGTGAACGGTATGTTTTTAGTGAACGAGCATTTGGCTTCTATATTATTTGATACGGGTGCCGATAGAAGTTTTATTTCATTAAAGTTTGAATCTACTCTTGCCGTACCTCGCACTAAGCTTTCTCGACCCTTTTTTGTCGAAGTCGCCAATGGAAATTCTATCACCATAAACTCGGTCCTTCGTAGTTGTTCTCTCAGACTTTGTAAGCGTAAATTCTCCATCGATCTCATTCCGATGCAAATGGGAAGTTTTGATGTCATAGTAGGAATGGATTGGTTATCTTTTCACCGTGCCGAAGTCGTTTGTTATGATAAATTCATTCGGATTCCGCTTGTCGACGGTAAAACTCTCAAGGTCTACGGCAAAATGTTTCCTAAAAGGCTCAATCTCATGTCATGTTCTCAATCGCAAAAATACTTACGCCAAAAGTATGTTCCGTTCCTAGCCCAAGCGGTGGTAAAAGACCACAAGGAAAGAAAAATCCAAGATATCTCCATTGTTTGTGATTTCCTCGACGTCTTTCCAGATGATGTTACCGGTCTTCCACCCATTCATCCGGTTGAATTTTGAATCGATCTTGTGCCCGGCGCAATGCCCGTGGCCAAGGCTCTTTACCGTTTAGCCCCGTCGGAAATGCAAGAGTTATCAAACCAACTCGAAGAACTTTCCGACAAAGGATTTATTCGTCCAAGCTCCTCTCCTTGGGGCGCTCCCGTCCTCTTCGTGAAAAAGAAAGATGGCTCATTTCTCATGTGCATCGATTATCGTGAACTCAATAAACTTACTATAAAAAATCGTTATCCTTTGCCACGAATTGACGACCTCTTCGATCAACTCCAAGGTGCAACATGTTTCTCCAAAATCGATCTTCGATCGGGATATCATCAGTTGCGTGTTCGCGAAGAAGACATTCCAAAAACCGTATTCCGTACTCGATATAGACATTTCGAATTTTTGGTCATGCCCTTCGGGTTAACCAATGCACCCGCGGTATTTATGGATCTCATGAACCGCGTTTGCAAACCGTTTCTAGATAAATTCGTTATTGTCTTTATTGATGACATTCTCATCTTCTCTAAATCCAAAGCCGAGCATGAGGATCACTTGCGTTCCATTCTTGAACTCTTAAGGCAAGAACAACTTTATGCCAAATTCTCTAAATGCGAATTTTGGTTGGAAGAAGTTCAATTTTTGGGACATATCGTAAACGACAAAGGTATTCATGTTGATCCCGCTAAAATTGAGGCCGTTAAGGATTGGAAGACTCCATCAACTACCACGGAAATTCGATCCTTCCTAGGTTTGGCCGGATATTATCGACGTTTCATTCGGAATTTTTCCAAGATCTCTTTACACCTCACCTCCCTAACTCATAAAGGAAAACCATTCGATTGGGGATCCAAACAAGAAGAAGCCTTTCACACTCTCAAGGACATGCTTTGCAATGCTCCCGTTCTAACTCTTCCCGACGGAAACGACGATTTTGTTGTATTTTGCGATGCTTCTCATCAAGGTCTCGGTTGTGTTCTCATGCAACGAGGTCAAGTTATCGCTTACGCATCAAAGCAACTAAAGGTCAACGAGAAGAACTACACGACTCATGATCTCGAACTGGGTGCTGTTGTTTTCGCTCTCAAAATCTGGAGACACTACCTTTACGGTACGAAATGTGTTGTGTTTACTGATCACAAAAGCCTCCAACATATTTTTGACCAAAAAGATCTCAACATGAGACAACGACGTTGGGCTGAATTACTTAGTGACTACGATTGCGAAATTCGCTACCATCCCGGTAAAGCAAATATTGTCGCCGATACCCTTAGTCGAAAGGTTAATGTCAAATCCGTTTTGCTCCTTAGAGTCATTATTCAAACCGATCTTCAAATTCGTATCTTTCAAGCTCAGCGTACCTCCGTTGAAGAAGGAAACATGTATGATGAAATGTCGTGTGGAGCCAAACTGCAACTTGAAACCAAACCCGATGGTCTTTTGTACTTTCTCAATCGTTTGTGGGTTCTCGATCGCGATAATCTTCGTACTTGTATACTCGACGAAGCTCCCAAGTCGCGGTATTCTGTTCATCCTGGTGCGGATAAGATGTACTTCGATCTTCGTGCTACCTTTTGGTGGCCGGGTATGAAAAAGGACGTAGCCTTGTATGTATCTAAATATCTTACTTGCTCAAAAGTCAAAGCCGAACATCAAAGACCTTTTGGTCTACTCGAGCAACCACCGATTCCCGTTTGGAAATGGGAAGACATTGCTATAGACTTTATCACTAAACTACCCAACACCCAAAAAGGAAACGATAGCATTTGGGTGATTATCGATCGTTTAACCAAATCTGCTCATTTCATTCCGATCCGCGAGAAGCATTCTGTCGAGCAGCTTGCTCAAATCTATGTTCGGGAAATTGTGTGCCGACACGGTTTACCATTGACTATCATTTCCGATCGCGATGCTTGTTTTACTTCTCATTTTTGGCGATCTCTTCAAGAAACCTTGGGAACACGTCTCGATCTTAGCACCGCTTATCATCCTCAAACGGACGGACAATCCGAATGTACGATTCAAACACTCGAGGATATGCTACGAGCGTGTGTTCTTGATTTCGGTGGGAATTGGGATTCCCACATCCCTTTCATTGAGTTTTCTTACAATAATAGTTTCCACTCTAGCATTGGCATGGCTCCCTTCGAAGCCCTCTACGGTCGAAAATGTCGTTCCTCGATTTGTTGGAACGAGATGGGAGAAGCTCAAATCACTAGTCCCGAACTGGTTCAAGAAACCACTGACCGTATCGATCAATTCCGTAAAAATCTTCTGGCCGCTAGAAGTCGTTAAAAGAGTTACGCTGACAAACGACGGAAACTATCGAGTTTAATGTTTACGACCTTGTCCTTCTCAAAGTATCTCCTTGGAAGGGGGTAGTTCGTTTTGGAAAGAAGGGAAAACTAGCTCCTCGATTCGTTGGTCGTTTTAAAATTCTCGAACGGGTTGGAAAGGTGGCTTATCGACTCGAATTACCGGAAGAGCTTACCGGTGTTCATCCAACTTTTCATGTTTCAATCTCAAAAAGTGCTTAGCCGAAGGTAATCTCCATATACCTCTCGAAGAAGTACATGTCGATGAAACGATGATCATGGTTGAAAGACCTGTCGAAATCGTTGATCGAAACAAAAAGAAAACCAAACGTAGTCGCATCCGGTTAGTTAACGTTCGATGGGAATCACGGCGTGGCGCAGAGTTTACATGGGAACGAGAAGACGCAATGAAAGAGAAGTATCCACATCTATTTACCTCATCATCATCATCATCATAATTTCGGGACGAAATTTCCTAAAGTAGGGGATACTGTGACATCCCTCGATTTCGGGTCAAATGGTATTTATTTTGTATTTGTTTTTATGTTGTAAACCGACCCGATTTATATCCCGAACATTTCAAATATATAAAATATTGGATTTTATGTTACTAAAACATTCCCGCTTGTCTAATTTGAAAAACCCCTTTTACGGATTCGAAAACGGACTTAAAACAAGTTATGTGACTCTTTGTGTTTTTATGAGTTTAAATGAGTTGATTAAATATTGTCACTTAATAGTGTCGTGTGCGATGAACAATCGGTTGCGCCCCGACGTTTCCGTCATGGTCGGGGTGTGACAAGTTGTGTTCATACTTACATTTCAAATAACAATGGTGTCCAAGAAGAAAGTGTATGATCATAAAACTATTGATCAAGAAGGGGCCAACACGATTATATTGTTTGGATTCATAAAAGTCAAGAGCCTTTGAGTCTTTTTGTTGGTTTATTTAGTTATTCAATTTGGGATAACTATTTATGGTTTATTTATTTAGTTTATATTATCTTAACGGATCATGATAATTATGGGTTGTTTAAGTTTTCTATTTGTTATGATTAGAGTTTGATTAGAAGTAGGTCAACTAGTAGTATATATAAGGGTCAACGTTTAATGGTTTATTTATACTCTAAAATTTTGGTGATATTAATAAAAGTTTCGATCATTGTTTTATTTGATCTGCGTCATTAATTAGTACCTTATTTGTTACGATACAAAATGGTAATCGAGTGATTAAGATCGATAAAGAGAAAAAGAACACAGAAGAAGAAGAAGAAATCTCAAATTCATCGATACCCTTTAGATGTGTACTTCTGGTTTAAGTACAACAATCAGATTAACTAACCAAAGACACCCTATACTATTCAACTATTACAAACTAGTCCTTCTACTATTTTGATACTATTCAATTAAAATTCATCGATACCCATTAGATTACCTTTATGTATCGATAATTGCATTTCTCAAGGCTGCAGAACATGAGATGATCGAAAACCACATGATTAGAGAAGATAACCCCAGTTTTCAAGTGAACAATGCTCTAATAGCTCCTATGGGAAATCTTTCAATCAAGAATCAGCAGCCTATCATTGAAGAGCCATCTGAGACAAATTCAACATGTGGTGGACAACCAAGATTTAATGTTCAGCTAATAGAAGATGATGTAGCCTCAATAGCAAGTGGTCAGTCAACATTTGTGCAGAACAATACGACTCAAGGAACAGGCTACCAAGCTTTGTTCTCCATGTTTACTGTGTCATATCATGCATTTGTGGGCGAGAACCTGATAAACACAAGCATTGTGCAGGAAGATCTCGAACAAATAGATGCTGATGATTTGGAGGATATGGACATAAAATGGCAGGCTGCCATGTTGGTTGTGAGAAGCAAGTGGTTATACAACAGAACTGGAAGTTCAAGCTTCAATAGACCGAAAGAGAGAATAGGTTTTGACAAATCAAAAACAATCTGCTACAACTGGCAACAACCTAGACACTTTGCAAGAGAGTGCAACATGCCCAAGCAAGTTGGTAACCAAGTGAATCAAAATCAATTTTACCAAAATCAGAACCAGAAATTCCAGCATCAAAGAAATCAGATCACCAACCAAAACCCCTATCAAAACCAAAACAGACCCTAGCAACAACCCTTTCAGCCTCAAAGGAACAACCAACTACAGATTCACACTAATCAGAACAAAATCAATCAGAACAATGTGAATTTGGTTAGGGATCAAGGGAACGTTGCTGATTGAGCCTGTTAGGATCTAGATCTTATGATGACATCGAGTTATTCATCGATTAGGTATACGGTTATGCTTGATTACGTTATGTGTGTGTCCTGTGTGTGTTGAGAGTGAATTTGGACAGAGTAACGAGGCTAGAGAATGAATAATCAGAACTGTTACATTAATCATTAATTTACAGGGTATATATAGGGGATAAACTCATTCGTTAAGGTTATCTTAACGAATGAGTCATTCGTTACATTTAAAGACTAACGAATGAGACAAGTCATTCGTTATACATTACATACCGAATAGCCCTTCATTCGTTATGTTCCATTCGTTAATCAAGGTTAACGAATGGAGCTTACATTAGGACGAATGTGACAGATTCGTTACAAGGTAACGAATGTGCCTTACAATAAAGGCGAATCGGCTTTATACAATTACCAAAATACCCTTTACATTAAACTATAATATAATAATAAACATATAAAGACCGAGACGTATAAAACATGTATTAACAAACTCCCCCTCGTCTCGAGCTCTTTATTCTTCAACGCTGGAACATCTTCATATTCCAGTACACACAACTATGAATCTTGTATGCATAACAGACACGAGCAACCTTCTGAAACTGCATAGCAAGTTCGTAGTCGCTTACATTAGCGAACCTGATCTGACTAGTAATAAAGCATCGTTGTCAGACTCAGATAAGTTAACGAGCCACATCGGATCAATAACACGTATAACTCTTGTGTTTGACCCGCTTCCCAATACGATAACCGCTTCACGTGTACGATTGTCATAATACCAATAATTAAACGAGGTGAATAGACTATGAGGAAATATCTTCATCGGAGCCCTCTTCATTGTCTTCGGCGGCTTTACTTGTAGAATCATCTTCCTCCAGCCTGTGCGTTGATCAATCTCATCAATGTACTTGTGAGTCGGCACCTGTGGCTTGAAGAACTTGAAACCGTACCGGGTTTCATGTAATAAATGATTGTAGAACCATTCAGCCCATTTATTCTTCCCATGATTCATGAACGGTTTGTTGGCTAGTGTTCTAACATCCCACCTTGGCATAGATAAGATATCGCGTGGGCGCTTGAAGTAATAAATACTGTGTTCCCACTTCATGATATATACTTTAAGTTCAGAATCAAACTGCCATGCCACCAAATCACCTTTAACATCTTTAACAGGCTTGTACTTCTTCATCTGGTATGCAGATGCTCGAGCCTTAGCCAATTTGATTTCCTCCTGTTCGTGATAACAAAAGGTCTCGATCATCTTGTTCATTCTCTTGATATCATGCCCAAACATACCCTCCAAAGCACGTTTCTGTTTTCTTTCTTTAGCAGACATGTGACTTTTCTCTGAAGCTTTGTTCCATTTCTCGATCTCTTCTCGTAAACGACGTTCTGCTGCATCAAAATGTTCTGTAGTGAAAAACGGAATACCTGAGTCGTTGTTGTTGTTGTCGGTGTAAAACTCAGGGTACTCCTCAACAGTAACATCCTCAACTTCCACTTCATCAAATTCAGGCACATTCCTGCATGGAATGCCTGTATTCGTACTTTCCTCAAACTCAACATCCACATCCACACTATTACCCAATTCCTTAACCTCCTCTTCATTTAGATCCAGAAGCAAGGCTATCTGCTCTTTAGTCAACGAATGATCTACAAACTCGCCTTCTTCGATCTTATCAGCATTCACCATACTATACACAATACCATTCATCCCAACAAATAGAATCATGTTTGCCAGTATAACGTCAATCGGCTTAGCTCTCGTGTAATCCTTGTATGATACTATCTGCAAATTACTTCCTTCAGACCCACCACCAGCACTCGTATCAGCTTTATTACCTGCCGACGGTGTAGAACTACCGCCCGGTTGCTGATCCACCCCACATGTTCCATCGTGATCATCTTCATCACTCTTTAACTTCTTCAACTCGTCATCTTTACAAGTGAGCTGAAGAATGATCTCATCTTATTTATCCATTCTCTCCCCCCTGAGCAGCAACAAGGGCTCGAAGTTCCCTGTTTTCACATTGAACGAATTGAATATGTCGGTACATATTCCTCTGTGCTAGCTCGTGTGCAGCTCTGTCATCCTGCATCTGCGTCTGTTGAAGATGCAACAGATTCATCATGTGAAACCATGTCAGGACCATCCGTCGGGTGAAACCTTAGCAAAGGTTTGACAAGAACACACCGACTCAAATACTCAAAGACCGATTGAATATCCGGCGGAATCAGGATATCCAATGATTGAGAATGAAGGATTGTGAACAGATATCAAACACAAAACAGTAAATGATAATTAGTAAAAGCTATTTCAAAGACAAAGATTCACTATATTTAATGATATATCAGTGGTACAGTGAATGGAATGTCTAGGGTTTTGTGTGACGGCGACGGCTCTCGAAATTCGTACCTAGAAATCCGTGTCCCAATCCTTCTCCAAAATCCCCTCCCCTAAAGGTAACCTAGGACGTCTATTTATAGACCTTGACTTTCCTTTTCAGACGTCCTAGTCATTACATAATGAAAGATAAATCTAATACAAGTGTTACAGTCCTCGAGCAAGGTACATACCTTGCTCGAGCAAACTTCCTATACTAGGTGTGCTCGGTGAGTATCCTCGAGCAGACTTTACTTGGAATATATTCTCTTTCGAAGAATGCATATTCCCTTTGAGTAAGCTTCATTCCTCTTTACTTGTTCAAACTTTGCTCGAATAAGTCCATCGAGCAAGCTCATTCTTCTTGATGTCTTCAGCTTTCTTATTCAGCAATCTTTAGCATGCTCGGATGTAAATCTTGCTCGGTAACTGAACTGTGCTCGAAGTCTTTGCTTAGATTCACGTGACATCCTCTTATTGTATCCATGCTCGTCCCCATGTGCTCGATCATCCTGTGCTCGTAGCACTTGGCTGGAACTTGTATGATCAAGCTGTTTGCTCGATTGGCAATCCATGCTCGATAGAAGAATACTCTTGCTCGTTGAAGTGTAGCTTGCTCGAAGCCTTCAACACTTAGAAGAATCAACCATTTAAGGTTCAGAACCTTGCTCGAAGTAGTAAAAACCATGCTCGATCGTCTGGGCTTGCTCGAATTCCATACTTAGCCGTTTCTGAGGAGGTTGAGAAGATTCCAATCTTCTTTATAGAAAATCCAACCCAACAATCTCCCCTAGATTGGAACAAGCTCAGATGCACCAAAACATACCTGCATAGAGTTACACATTTATCAGATTTCTAGATAAATCATTTAAGAACATGTCATTTCATTACATAATTGGAATTTTGCCACATGGGCATTACAAACTAAATTTTTACAACTCAAACAAAATATAAACATAAACAGAAATAAAAATCAATCATTCATTAGCTCCATTCTGTTATCTTCTTCTTCCATTCTTGGCTTCAGCTCTTTCTTTTAGTTTCTTCACATATGCAGCTCTTTGCTTCAGCATGTCAAGCTCAGAGGAGTCAGAGGCATCACTTGGGAATCTTGCATTTATTAAATCTTGTAAGTCTTGTGGATGCATATAATGCAGATCTCCATCCTCCCTTATGACTGCAATAGGTATCCCAGACTCATTTCTCATAGTGGTCGAATCGTCATGTTGATTGTACGTTAAGTATGTGATTCTTCCAAATTGTTGTACTCTTGAGTTGGTTTCCTTCATCACTTCTCTCGTAGCCAAGCACTCTTTTAAGGTCTTCCTTTTCTGCTGAGAGCTACTTGCTAGAGTTCTTTGTTTCTTTGATTCAGAGTGGGAAAGCTCAGATATGTGAACTTCACTGATTCTCTTCCTCCTCTTTTCTTTTTCTGCTTGGCTCCTGATCTCTCTCTTCTTCTACTGCAGAAATGGGAATCCCTTTTCTGCTTGTTCCTTTAAAAACTTGGAGAGATCATTTCTCAGTTGACCAGATGGTTGACTCCTTTCTTGATTGTCATGTAAAGTCAGCTTAGCCATCTTGGTCAGTTGTTCTTTTGAAAAATTTCTCAAATCATCTCTGAAGATGATGAGATGTTCTGCTTCATCTTCAGTCACAACTCTTAAGGTCTTCGATCTTCTGTCAAAATAGAGATGTATGGGCAAATTCAAGTTTCTTGGCTGCACAGGCCTCACACTCTCTAACCTATGGGTTCTGCTAGAGCTCCCCATTTCAACTTTCTTTATCTTATCAAGACCCTCTTCAACATACCATCTCTTTATTGTATCTTCTGTCTGCATTACCAGTCTTGACATTTTTACTCCCTTTTTGTGGAGGGTATTCATCATTTCTACATGAACTTCTTGTTCTGCCCTCCTTCTGTCTTCCTGCAGTTTCCTCTGTGTTTCAAGATACATCCTCTGCTCTCTGTGGTATATTTCCATTAGCTCAGCAAGAGGCATGTTCTGAAACTGTTCTTGTGATATCCCTTTATCAGTTACAAAAGTTTTTAATATTTCCAATCTTTGAGGGTCCTCAAACCACCTCTTTGCTTCTTGATCTTTCTTTTCTTTTTCCTCCCTTTCCTTTTGTAATCTCATTTTTAACTCCTGCTCTCTTTCAAACTTTTCTCGACTTTCTTGATCTTTGTGGGAGTCTTTAATCTGTTGAATTCTTCTTTTCAGTTCTTCAGGAGAGAGATTTATCAAGAAGTTGTAGCTGTAGCCATACAGCTGAAGGAATTTGATATCCTTATGTTTTGCTTTCAAGGATTCATATTCTTCTTCATCTTTTTGTTTCTTTTCAGTCCTTTTCCTGCTTTCTCTTTCTTCCTTTCAGACACCTTTCTCACATAGTCAGATAGATTCTCCATGAGAGCCCTTTTGTACAAACTATAAATCTTGTCAAATGGTTGTAAGTTCAGAAAAGCAGGCTTGTGACCAGCTTTTATCAAAACTTCCCTTTTACCTTTCCTTACTCTCCAACCCTCAGCTTCTTTTGTCACATCCTCTTTTGATAGTCTTTGAACATACAAAGGATCATAACCCAAGCTAATCAGATATTCAACATCTTCATTTGTCTTTTCAGCTTCCTTCAATTCTCCCTCATCTTCACTTTCACCATCCAAGTCCACCACTTCTTCAAGATTATGAAGAGCCTCAATCATTGGTTCATCATTTTGTTTGGATTGAGCTCTTCTTCTTTCTTCAAGCATCTCTGACCTCAGTCTGTAGACCATTTTCTTCACAGATTTTTGTCTCTTTGGCTTTGGGGTCTCAATTTCAGATGAAGGTTTTCTTTTGAGTTGTATTTCCTCTGGTTCTTCTAGGATTATTTCTTCATCAACAGACTCAGATTCGTCATTTTCAGTTTCAACTGTTTGTGTGTCAACAGGTTTTTCAGTAACTTCTTCAATGATAGGTTCACTTGGTTCAACATGTTCTTCAAATCTTGGTTCTCCTTTACTCAAGTTTATAAAGTCTTGCTGAGCTTTTCTTGCTGCCATCACAATCTCTGGGTGATGTCTTTCAGGATTATTTAGAATCAGTGTAAGATCCTTCATAATGATCAGTTTAACCATTGTGCTTGCTGAGACTTCGATTGTTTCATCCTTTTCTTGACTAACTGGTCCCAAACTAATTTCTGGCTCATTTATTTCAGGCTCTTCAGGCTCAGTGATCAAAGGTTCTGCAGCCTTTTCTTGTTCAGGTTCTTGTTGATCAACATTCAAATTTTTCTTTCAAGGCATCAATTGTAGCCTTGATTGCTTCCTCAGCTTCTCTTAATCTCATCTCATCATCCTCCTCTTTATCTTTCATTTTAATCAAGGCTTCTATGACCTCCTGAGGAATTTCCTCCTCCTCTTGATTTAACTTTTCTCTTTCCAGAGCTTACAACTCTTCATTCATCAGGCTGAGTTGTTTGTTGAGGCAGGGGGTGTAAGTCATCGTCTCTAAGTGCAACCCCCTTGCCCTTTTCTTTCCTCTTTAAATTTTCCTTTTCAGTTTCATCTTCTCCACTTTTCTCCCCCTCAACATCTGATTCTCCATCATCATATGCTTGGTTTAGCATGTTTAAAGCATCAGATGGTCCAGCCTCCTCTTCAAGTCCAAATTCCTCTTCAACACTAATATTCTCCCCCTGTTTCGGTGCATCTGAGATCTTCTCAACCTCAGAATGCCCCTCAAGAGTTTGAATTTTCAATAACGCCTCCTGTAGTGCAGCTTCTAGAGCTGAGTTCTTTGCAGCCAAAATGGCATTCTTCTCTCTGAGCATTATGTTCTCAAACTCCAGTTTGGGATTTTCACACACAATATCATAAAGATTTGGACTTGATGGTGGGGTTTCAGCAGCAGGTTTTGGAGCTGGTTTAGAGAATGGTTCAGTATCTTCAGTTTCAGGTGATGGAATCTTGTATGGTTCTGGGATTTGGGTTGGGAGAGTGGGTTCAGTTTGTTTTGTAGTAGGTTGTTGGTGGATAGGTATGTCTTGTTCAGTTGGCTCAGTTGTGACAGGTGAAGAACGAATATCAGCATTATCAGTTGGCTCATGAGCTTTTTGACCAATTTCATACACAGTCTCGTCAACTACAACCTGTGCATAAGCAGCATTTTCAATAACCATCTCATCTCCTCCATCAACACCATCATCATCATCATCATCATTATCATCACCATCATTATCTTCCTCATCACTGTTGCCAGGGGTCCTCGGTACATCAATGGCACCCAGTGCAGGTACGAGTAACCATGGGAGTACATCCCAGTCAGCATTCGCAATAAACTTACTCTGAGCATCCTTCATACGTTTGCATATATTTGGGTCTTGCAACCCCAAAATCTGCCATGTCCTTTTAATGTCTGGTAAGGCTCTGTTTATTAAGATTTGAAGAAACCTTGGATACATCAGAAATCGTTGAGTAACATTCTTCTCTGCATTGGAGATCATCCCTTGAAAAATAAGTCGTGTAATGTTGAAGGGTTGCTGTTAAAGAATGGCGACAGTGAGAGTCCCAAGCTCTCTTCTCAATAAAGGCTAAGTCCCTCTCCGAGGAGATAAGGACTGGATTACGTGATGAATCAAAAATCTGTAGATTAATGGAAAACTTCCCTTTTGGAACTGTCCTTCCTTAACACCTCCCTGATAGCCCATAGTCTCTCGAAAGACTCTTAGTAACCTTGAGACGGAGTAGGACGGCTGATCCTTAAAATTGTCATTAAGTTCCAATGCAGCTCTGATTGAGGCTTCAGTTATTTCAATGTCATGATTTAGAATCGACGCCTCATTTCTTTCCCATTGACGTCATTTACATGTGTTGCAGACCCACAAAAATCCGAAATGTGATTTCTGTATATTGTGGGGTCGGTAGTTAACGCCACCCTTAGATTGGAGTTTCTCAGAAAGTTTTTCATTGGCTCCAACTCACGGTTGTCATCGTCTATCTCCAATCGAGCACACATATTATGCCGTTTTTCGAATTTGAAAGCCATCAGTTCTGCAAAAACAAGAAGAGTTGTCAGTACACAAAGTTCCAGAACTAATATAGGAGAATAGATAGATGATTGATGGCGTCTTCAATTAACCTGTTTCGTAGTAATATGCGTACCTGCAAAACAAGTAAACAGCTAGTCAATTTGTTCAATTGGAAACCCTAATTTCAAAATCGGTGCGACGATTATCGAACAACGATGTCTTACCGAAGTCGAAACAGAGCTAATGGCTATTATCGATGTGAAATTAAGAAAGAATAGACCAGCGAGCAAGAGGAAGATAGCACGAGCAAGATGGCGTTCGTTTAGGTTTAATTAGAGAAAATTGTTTGAAATACTTTCTAAGTCCCCTTTTTATACCTAACGATTTGGTGGTACAGTACCGTGGTTTGTCGTCTAGCACATGACAGTTGTCATTTAATTTCAAATTCACATTTACCACCCTTGCTTGAGTATACAGCCAAAATAAAAACTGGGTCCCCCTGTACACAAGGACATGGTAGAATGCTTGCTCGAGTATACTTAAAAATATATCATATCAATTTCCTATGCTCGAGATGCATTCCTGTGTGCTCGAAGTACCGTGTGCTCGAAAACAATCACAATTTTTCCTAATCCCGCACTCGAGCACAAAAACTGGTACCCTAGTGTGCTCGAAAATTTCTTAGCAATAAAATCATCTTTCCTCATCTCGAAGTTCTAACTCAATCATCTCGACACGCTCACTAAGACACCTAGCACAGACCTTGCTCGAAACACTTAGATGTTTCCTATCATTCAGTTCTCGTGCTCGTAGACTTGAAATGATACCTACTCATGCAATCATGCTCGAAGATACTTAGTAAAATAACAAAGTATATCTTCTTGCTCGAAGATCCAAGATAACAACACATCAAAAGTAAGCTCGAAGTACAGTCTAATTCCTAGATCATACTCGAAAATACTTGGAACAAACAGGGATAACATTGGTGAAGTCAGTATCATTTGCCTAGAAGTTAAGACAAAAATCACACTCAAACTTTGCAATAATTAAGATTACAAGTTAATGAAATCATTCCGTTTGCTCAAGCTTGGGTTTGAGGTGAACAAGAGATCAAAATCCAGTTCAAAAAGTTATGTCAATTCATTGGAAAGATCTCAACATGGGATAAGATTGTCCAATAACTGTCACACCACTTCATTTTCAGCCGTATTATGAGTTAAGTCAGGCTGACACTAGGTGTAGGTCGTTAGCATGATTCTTATGACTTTTTGTGATATTCTTAAGGTTCACTTAGTTGCTTGAGTAAGAATGGTCACACTTTAGACTTTAGTTGTTCCTTATCTCTTCTTAAAGCTTATTTAGCTTTCTCCGAATCACCCCAAATTGACTTTGACCCCCTGATGCGTTGGTCAAAATTTTTATTTGTCCGAGCAGTTTATTTAATAATAACATACATAGATATCAGACCATAAGGTTGAACGTTGGACTTACAAGCCATCCAGACTTACATGCCTTTCATTCAGAGTGTTTAGGACTTATTTGAATGCCCCACTCTTGTAGTTCTGTGAGTGCCCCTTAAGGTCATGATATATTTATTTATCATTAATGATTGTGAAGCTTATCGCATTTTCTTTTTCACGCTTTTTCATTTGCTTCATTTTCTTTTGATTATAAACTTTCAAATATATATATATATATATATATATATATATATATAGTTATTTAGTAGCTGCTCATAATTTGATAAACTGTTTTTGGTAAACCAAAACATCAACAGGCTCGTGTATGATTGGATAATTGCCTTTCTGCCTATCATTCGGAGAGATGTGCAAGGAAACATACCATGAATCACCACATCAAACTTAGCATGATTATTGTATTTGTATCACATAGATCACTGCACTCATGAGAAGAAGCGACACAAATTGTCAGTTTACTGAACAGAAATCTTTTAAGCCTATAATCCATGAGTTAGGAGATTAGACAATGTACTATCATTTCCCATTATTAGTTGGATTCAATCTCCACTTGAAAAACAATTTTCACTTATGATTAGGAACTTGGATAATGTTATCATCTCCCTTGTATGACCACCAAACTATGTTGCTTAATCAAAAACTCTTTACCATTTTAAAATTCATTTTCCTTTGAAAATTCAGTTTAAGAACACTGACTGTAAAGACGGTGTTATCATTTAAGCATTTGAAACCAAGCACACACTTTCACACTATCACAGCACAAACTTTCAGATAGCATAAAAACATCAAATTTTCAGTTAAGTCTGTCGAGCATGGCCAGAACTCCATCGAGCATCCTCGGAAGTCTATCGAGCAACCTTAAGATGTAGCATTACAGAGTTTGTGCTCGAAAGACTTGAACGGTGTGCTCGAGCAATAGAGGTGCTAGAAATACTTAGAAAGTTGTCCATAGCACATGTCCATGCTCGAACATCAAAAACATATCATTTGTGCTCGAAACTTGAGAGTCCTCAAGTGTGATTTGTTTGTGCTCGAAGAACAGCAAACGCACCATAAAGTACAGAACCATGCTCGGAATACTTGGAAAAGATTTCCAAAGCAAGTCTATGCTCGAGCAACTGAGCAATGACATCTGTGCTCGAATCACCTAGAATAGTCTTTCAGAACCCTATGCTTGTGCTCGAAGAGCAATAAGCACATTATCAAGCACAAATTCATGCTCGAAGTACTTAGTATCATAAAAATTCATCATGCAAGAATAGATCAAAGTACTAAAAGCTGTAATTATCAGAGTTAACATAAATTCCACACAAGAACAGTCACAAACATGATTAATGCAAGCAGAATAGTCAGTTTAGCACAGCAGTCAATCATGCAAACATTCAAAGTGAGTAACATAGATCATCAGTAAGCACCTCACTTAAGCACACATCCTAAATTAAACCTCATCAGCATTTATCATTCCTAGGCATTTTAACAGAAAGTGAAACCTGGTCTTATCTAAAGGTTTGGTGAACAAATCAGCCAAATTATCAGATGTGTCTACCTTTTTCATTTCTATAAGCCCTTTTTCCTGACAATCCCTAATGAAATGATGTCTAATTTCAATGTGCTTAGTCTTAGAATGTTGGACTGGATTCTTAACAATGAACATAGCAACAGTATTATCAATTAAAATAGGTGTGAGTAAGAAATTCAGACCATAATCCAGCAGTTGGTTTTGAATCCACAGAACCTGTGCACAGCAGGCAGATGCAGCAATGTACTCCGCTTTAGCAGTAGAGATTGACACTGTGGTTTGTTTCATGCATTTCCATGACACAAGTCTGTTTCCAAGAAACTGACATCCTCCTGAAGTTGATTTTCGACTGATGTTGCAACCATCATAGTCACTATCAGTGTAAGCCATCAAATCAAAGGAAGAGTTCTTTGGATACCAAATTCCCAAGTCTGGTTTTCCTTTCAAGTATCTGAATATTCTTTTCACTGCTAGCATATGTGACACCTTGGGATTTGCTTGAAACCTTGCACAGACACACACAACAAACATAATATCTGGCCTAGATGCTTTAAGATTCATCAATGATCCTATCTTGGCCCTATATTCATGCTGGTCCACTGGCTCCCCCTTTTCATCAGGTACCATTTTCTCATATGTGTCCATTGGTGTTGACACTGTCTTGAAGTCTTGGCACTTGAACTTGGTGAGAATCTTTTGCACATATTTTGGTTGGTTGATGAAAATTCCATCTGTCTTCTGTTGCACTTGCAGTCCAAGGAAGAAATTCATTTCTCCCATTGAGCTCATTTGGTATTTGGACTTCATCACTTGCTCAAATTCTTTGCACATTTGTTCATTGGTTGAGCCAAAAATGATGTCATCCACATACACTTGCAGCAGTAGCAAATCTTTCCCTTTTCTCTTGTAAAACAAAGTCTTGTCAATGGCCCCTCTGCAGAAACCATGTTCTAACAAATGGTTAGAAAGCTCATCATACCAGGCTCGTGGTGCCTGATGTAGTCCATAAAGTGCCTTGCTGAGCTTGTAGACTTTGTTTGGATGAATTGGATCTTCAAATCCAGGAGGTTGAGTGACATAAACTTCTTCATCTATCTTTCCATTCAGAAATGCAGATTTTACATTAAGCTGATAGACTTTAATGTTCATTGATGCTGCATATGCTAGAAAAATCCTGATAGCCTCTAGTCTTGCAACAGGAGCAAATACTTCTTCAAAATCTACTCCTTCTTCTTGTAGACACCCTAGAGCCACCAATCTAGCTTTGTTCTTAATCACTATCCCCCTTTCATCCTTCTCGTTTCTAAAGACCCGTTTTGTACCAGTTGCATACTTGCCTCTGGGCTTGTCCACCAAGTCCCACACATGTAAGTCTCTGAACTGAGCTAATTCCTCCTGCATAGCTTCCACCCAGCTGTTGTCCTTTAAAGCTTGATTGATATTCTTTGGTTTAACTTGGGATAGAAAACATGCATACAGGCAGATATTTGCTCTTTCAGATGCACTTCTGGTAATTCTTTCATGTAAATCTCTAATGATGTTCTCTGTAGGGTGATTTCTTTCAACATAGGTAGTTTGAACAATTGGTGGTAAAAACACTTCTGCTTCTAGATTTCTCATATTCATTTCAGCAGATTCATCTTCAGATCTGACTTGATTCTCAGTAGAGTTTTGAACATGATTGAGTCCTGATGTAGATGCATCATTTCCTCCTAGCTGCAATGAGTCAAACAGGGTCTGCAACTGAGACATTTCTTCAGTCTGAGAGGGTTGTTGACTTTGGATGGGCTCACTTTCAATAACACTTGGACCTTCATTTGAGATTTCAACTTCAACCTCTTGTCCAAATCTCTCTACTTTATCTTCTTCTTGGATGTTTCTACCAAAGTCAAAACCATTTGCTTCAGGAGCAACTGAGGTCCATAGTTTGTTCAGATCAACTTGTTTTGCTTTTCCTTTTTCTTCAAAGCTGGTTCTGAACATACTATCATCCATGTATTCACTATAGATTTTAAATGATTTGATCATTTTCTCAAGATCAAATAGCCATTTTGGACCCTCAGTATTGTTGAAATGGTTTTCATTGAAGATGATGTCAGATGATTCAATGACCACCATGTGCTCTTTCACATAGACTCTATAAGCTTTTGAATGAGATGAATAGCCCACAAAGAAACATTCCAATGACTTGGACTGGAATTTGTTCAAGTAGTCCTTTGTGTTCAAGAGTGAGCATTTACATCCAAAAGGCTTCAAGAACTTCACATAAGGCTTTCTCTGGTAGAGAATTTCATATGGTGTCTTGTTTTGAGCCTTGTTAAGTAGAACCCTGTTCTGCACATAACATGCAGTGTTTATTGCTTCTGCCCAGAAGGTAACAGGAAGGTTGGCATCAGCAATCATGGTTCTTGCAGCTTCAATTAAAGTTCTATTTCTCGTTTCTGCAACACCATTTTGTTCAGGGGTTCTTGGAGCACTGTACTGCTGGAAGATACCCTTAGAAGTGCAGAATTCACTCATAGTGTCATTCTTGAATTATGACCCATTGTCACTTCTAATTACCTTCACTTTCCTGTCAAGTTGATTTTCCATCTTGAGTACACAGGATTTGATCAAATTTGGGGTTTCATCCTTGGTGCCCAAGAAATATACCCAAGTGAATCTTGAAAAATCATCAGTTATCACTAGGCAGTATCTCTTCTTTCCAACACTAGGAACACTCACTGGACCAAACAAGTCCATGTGAAGTAATTCCAAGACCTCATCTATTGTGTTTATCAGCTTGCTCTTGTGTGAGGATTTGTGTTGTTTTCCTTTTAGGCAAGATGTGCATTTTTCTTCTAGCTTGAACTCTCTTGTGGGAAGGCCAACAACATGTTCACCTTTCACTAGTTTGTTCATGTTCTTTAAATTTACATGACACATCTTCCTACGCCATAACACAGTTTCATTCTCAGTTGCCTTTGATACAAAGCATGAACCACCTCTTGAAGTTGCAGTATTCATTCTAAGTTCATAGAGGTTGCCGTTTCTTGGAGCCATCATCATAATCATTTCAGTTGGAATCACAAACTCTGGCTTCAAAATCAGGCAATGTTCATCATTGAAAGCAACCTTGTATCCCTTGTCACACACTTGAGAAATGCTCAGCAAATTGTACTGTAGTCCTTCAACATGTAGAACATTCTCAAAGGATACTTTGCCATTTATGAGTGTTCCCTTTCCAACAATTTTTCCTCCATTTTCATCACTCCCAAATGCAACTAGTCCCTCATACTTTTTCACATAATTAATCAATGCAGTCTTGTCACATGTCATGTGCCTTAAACATCCATAGTCTATATACCATAAATCATTGCTACTCATGGACTGTTCCTGCACTCACACAAAAGGAATCAGTTTGATTCTGAGCTACAAACTCCATCAGTTTGTAATTCAGAGATAGTGGAAGATGCATCAGAAGTTTGGATTGGAACAGGTGGTGGATCTTCATATACGACTTCACAATCTTCATCGGTGTCGTATTCTGATCCATAGAGCACTACAGACACTTTAATGCAACTCTCAACTTCCTCAATCACCTTATCCTTCCCTTCTTCTACTTCCTTCTTTGCCTTCCACTTGAATCCTCTTGGTTCAAAACCTTGTTTCAACAAAAACTTCTCATCACCATTTAGAACACCTGGTCTCCTCTTCGCTTTCTCTTCATTTGGTGACATTTTGTTCTTTTCTGTTGTTTTCAGGATTTGGTCATTTTCTTTGATCTTCAAAATTGTTTTGAGCCTTTGTTCCAACATAGGCTGATGGTGCCTATCTTCAGATGGGTTTTTATTTCCATTCAAGTATCTCTCATACATTTCTTTGTAGCTTTTCATGTCATAGCCACTAACCACATCTGGAATTTCAAAAATATCCTTAAGAACCCAGCAAGAGTCAGTGTGATGCCCATATGCATCACATTTCGTGCAGAACACTTTAGCAAAGCTTCCCAAATCTTCAAGAAGTTTCTTGTCTTTGATCTTGTCACTTGGTTTAGGGAAGTCAAATCCTAAAGATGTCTTTGGATTCAAAGTGTTGGAGAAATCCATCTTGATTGGCTTGTTGAGATTAATTGCTTGTGGATATTTTTCTTTGACAAAAATGATTTTCTTTAGCTTGGATGGCAATCTTGATGAACTTCCCTCTTCTTCTTTTGAATGTCTTCTTGGAGCATAATCCACATCACCAACATCAAACAATTCATGATTAGAAAAGACTGGGTAGATTGGTGGATGACTCTGATCATAAGAAGATTTCATTGGTTGTTTAGTTTTCTTCTTTATGACTGGCTGTGGTTCTGTTCTCTTCTTGATAACTGGTTGTGTTCTAGCACATATGTTAAATGGAACATGCTCTCTTCTCATTCTTTCGTGGTTCTTTCTTACCTGTGATGTCATAGGTGGAAGAAGAGGAATTTTGTCACTTTTCTTCTTATTTGTTCTTTTCTTCTTCTTCCCCTTTGATGACTTAGAGCTTCCATAGCTACAATTGCTTTCTTCACTGGAGTATTCACTCCACTTCTTTTTCACTCCTTGAGGTGTTCATCTATCACAGTTTCTGACTTATCAGTCTTTTTCATCACAAATTTTCCATCCTGATCTACAATCACATCATCATACTACTTGATAAATTCAGGCTTATCATCAAACACATTTTTGAACTGTTTGAGATACTCACTTCTGCTCTCCTTATCAACCTTCAAAGGATAACTGTCACAAAAAGGTGGTGGTACCTTTTTGTACTTCTCTTCTTCTGTCATTTTGTCAACATGACCAATAATGTTTCCTGTAGATACAAGGTTTTTCGAAAACTCCATTTCAATCAACAACTCTGCATTCTTGAGTTTTTCATCAGCAAACATCTTCTTTAGTCCTTCTATCTCAATTCTCATTCTGGATTGAACTTGATATGATACCATACAATCATCCTCCAATCCCTTGATTTGACTTTCATATGTTGCCTCACTATCCGCATACACATTCAGAAAGACATCCTTCCTTCCACATTCAGTTTTCCATTTTCCAACCTCCTGATTTAATTCATCAATTTTAGCAAGAAGATCAGAAATAGAAGTGTCAGAATTTACCTGAGTGTTGGAAGATTCAGCCTTGTCATTTATTTTGGCCATGAATGCGACATTTGCCCTTTCCATCTCAGCAGCATGATTACTCCAGTCAAACTCTCCATCCTGAGCCACCCTTGTAACAGCTACATTCCCTTGATCCCTTTGCTGGTTCACACCATTTTGAGATGGTCTGTTTTGATTTGTGTGAACCTGCATCTGATTATTTCTCTGAGGTTGAAATGTTTGTTGCTGGGTTCTATTCTGATTTTGATAGGGATTTTGATTGGGCATTTGATTCGTTTGCTACTGAAAGTTTTGGTTCTGATTCTGATAGAACTGATTCTGGTTAACTTGATTGCCAGACTGCCTTGGCATGTTGCATTCCCTTGCAAAGTGTCCCGGTTGTTGACAGTTACAACAGATGGCTTTGGATTTGTCAAATCCAATCCTGTCATTGGGTCCATTGAAACTGGTTGTACCAGTTCTGTTATACAACCTCTTGCTCCTTATTGCCAACATAGCCGCTTGCCATTTGATGTCCATATCTTCTAAATCATCAGCATCTATCTGTTCTAAGTCTTCTTGCACGATGCTTGTGTTTATCAGATTCTTGGCCACAAAGGCATGGTAAGACTCAGTGACCATTGAGAATAATGCCTGGTAATATGTTCCTTGAGTTGGATTGTGTTGTGTGAAAGGAGACTGCTCATTTCCAGTAGATTGATTGTCATCTTCCATCAGCTGCACCTTGAATCTTGACTGACTGTTACAAGATGAGTTTGCTTCTGATGGTTCCTCAATGATAGGCTGTTGATTCTTGATCGAGAGATTGTCCATGGGTGCCACAAGAGCATTGTTCATTTGAAAGCTTGGCTTGTCCTCTCGAATCATATGGTTTTCAATCATTTCATGTTCAGCAGCCTTGAGGAAGGCTATCACATCATCTAACTTGAAGTTAGGAAAGTTGGTTTTCTCTTTGATGAACTTGCTGGCAGTGTACCATTCGCCAGATAGAGATGACAAAAGCTTCTTGTTAAGCTCAAAATCGGAAATCTGCAAATCAGTGGTCCTAATTTCATTTACAATGGTCATGAACCTTTATAACACTGACTTTAACCTTCTCCTTCTTTAAACTTAAATCTGTCCAACTGCTGCTTCAGTTGGTCTTTCTTAATATCTCTAAACTCAGTGTTCCCTTCAAACATTTCAATCACTGCATCATACATATCCTTTGCGTTTTTATGATGATTTACAGTGGTTAAAATTTCCCATGAGAGCCCCAACTTCAGCATTGACAGTGCTTTATCATCCCTCTTTTTCATTCTCAAATCAACCGCAGCGTTATTGTTTGGAGCTACTGAAGGAATATAGTTCCCTTCAGTGATGGCCATCCAAAGTTCTGGATCGTTGTAGTTCACTGCAGCTTCAAATAGCACCTTCCATTTTATGAAGTTCTCTTGTCCAAGAAACCTTGGAATCTTGTTGGTTGACACTTCCTGGTCTTCCATTTCACCAGATCTGAGTTTTACAGCAGCAAATCATAGTGAATCTTCAAGCTTCTTCACAAACCCTCAGTCCCGTGGTCTTCAGTGAGCTTACTCAAGCTCTGATACCACTTGTCAGGACCGTCCGTCGGGTGAAACCTTAGCAAAGGTTTGACAAGAACACACCGACTCAAATACTCAAAGACCGATTGAATATCCCGGCGGAATCAGGATATCCAATGATTGAGAATGAAGGATTGTGAACAGATATCAAACACAAAACAGTAAATGATAATCAGTAAAAGCTATTTCAAAGACAAAGATTCACTATATTTAATGATATATCAGTGGTACAGTGAATGGAATGGGTTTTGTGTGACGGCGGCGGCTCTTGAAATTCGTACCTAGAAATCCGTGTCCCAATCCGTCTCCAAAATCCCCTCCCCTAAAGGTAACCTAGGACGTCTATTTATAGACCTTGACTTTCCTTTTCAGACATCCTAGTCATTACATAATGAAAGATAAATCTAATACAAGTGTTACAGTCCTCGAGCAAGGTACATACCTTGCTCGAGCAAACTTCCAATACTAGGTGTGCTCGATGAGTATCCTCGAGCAGACTTTACTTGGAATATATTCTCTTTCGAAGAATACATATTCCCTTTGAGTAAGCTTCATTCCTCTTGACTTGTTCAAACTTTGCTTGAATAAGTTCATCGAGCAAGCTCATTCTCTTGATGTCTTTAGCTTTTCTTATTCAGCAATCTTTAGCATGCTCGGATGTAAATCTTGCTCGGTAACTGAACTGTGCTCGAAGTCTTTCCTCAGATTCACGTGACATCCTCTTATTGCATCCATGCTCGTCCCCATGTGCTCGATCATCCTGTGCTCGTAACACTTGGCTGGAACTTGTATGATCAAGCTGTTTGCTCAATTGGCAATCCATGCTCGATAGAAGAATACTCTTGCTCGTTGAAGTGTAGCTTGCTCGAAGCCTTCAACACTTAGAAGAATCTGCCATTTAAGGTTCAGAACCTTGCTCGAAGTAGTAAAAACCATGCTCGATCGTCTGGGCTTGCTCGAATTCCATACTTAGCCGTTTCTGAGGAGGTTGAGAAGATTCCAATCTTCCTTGTAGAAAATCCAACCCAACAAACCACTGAGCTTGGGGAGGCATACCATAGAAATTAGGATGTACTTGTTGCATGAGACCCTGAGGACGATTAAAAGCCATAAAAGAATGCTCAGGTCTTGGCAACTATGTAGGTGTAGCTGGAGTCACTGGAGTAGTCAGTTGTGGTGTAGGCATACGAGCCAATACAGTCCGAAGAACATCACCAAATACTGGATCTGGTCTTGCAGTAGTCATCAAAGTCATAGAAGGAGGAACTGGAGACACCGGCATATGAATCGGAGTCGGTGACCTTGGAATTCTTTGAGGCATAGGAGATGTAGGAATGGGAGCTGAAATAGATACCGATGGTGTAGATCGCTTGAACGGTTGACTTGGTATCTCACTTTCCGAACCTCGTCGAACACGTTGCTTCTTTGCCTTCTCACCCTTACCAACCATCGGTTCTTTCCCCTTACGTTTAAGTTTCTGCTCATACGTTAACTCAGCCTGTGGTCCTGAACCACCATCACCACCATCATCTCCACCATTTCCACCATTACCACCTTCACGCTCAGAGTCGTAATCATCATGAGCCCAACAATTATTAGGTGGTGCAACATAATCAATGTTAGCAAGATGACCGATCAAACGCTTATACCTCGGTCGTTCATCAAAACTTTGACCTCCATGAGATCGTAAACGTCTCATCATCTTAGCATTCATCCTATCAAGCTTCAACACATCATCTTGATCTTTAATCAAATTAGGTAATAAATCATTGATCATCATCTGCTGAAATCTCGGATACATAAGAAACTTGTGACGGCTCGTGAGATTTTCCTTCAAGTGATAATAAACCAATTCAGAGAAATTGAATGGTTTATTCAACGCCAAGGCAACAAAAGCAGATTGCAGCATCACTCGGCATTTGTCAAAACCACCTTTGCGTCCATCGAGACAATGTATCAACACTTGAAGCAAATACTTGTATTGCTCACACAAGTTTGCTTTGTTGTACATAGATTTCCCCAGATCACCGTTATACCTTACTCTTCCAAACAACCCACGAATCCAACTTCGATCGAACTCACAACAATCATCCATCATATCACGAAAACCCAGTGAATCTTGAATAATCCCAACATCGATCACTACTCGTTTATCTTGAATCACAGCTTCAATCTGATTCTCAATCCCGTTCAACGAAGCTGTATTCCAAAAAGCGCGTATAATACTCTCATAAACAACTGCATGAGTAGAGATGGCCTTGTATATCCTGGAGCGTATTAAGAAACGAATCATGCCTCCAAAGATTGGTGAATCTTCAAAGTCTGTTTCTAGAAAAGCACAGATGTTGTGACTCTTATTCCATGATAAAAGCACAGGAGCTTGTTACTCAGGTTAATCTTGATCTTGAGGCTGTCGTTCAGGGTTAGCCTAGGGATGTTGCTCGGGAGCAGGGTTTTGAATGATCTCGTCAGCCATATCTGTTTAAAGCAAAAATTAATAATCAGTAAATTATTCACAAATTTCATACTGATTAACATATAAGCATCTTACTCGTTATAATAGATTATACGAATGAGACATTCTTTATACAATTAGTAGCTTACATTCGTTACTTATAACGACCCATACTCATACGTTAAATCATTCGTTATAATAACGAATCGAATCAAGTCTAATTCGTTAAATTTAATGAATTAAGTTTTTATTCCTTTAACGAATTGGACTTATTCGTTAAAGAAAGAACGAATAATCATATTCGCTAAAGAAATAACGAATAATCACATTCGTTAACATAACGAATTTGTGATACGTTAAACTTTGACAATCAAGAGTCAAAATTCACGATTCTTTGACATCAACAAGTCAATGGCGATGATCATTATCAATCAATCCGTTGAATAGACACTACTTCCACAATCATATGTCATGAAACTAATCGGAAACTAGATTAATACAGTTAATCATTGATTATAGGTCTAAATTTTCATCAAACAGTTAGTATAAACGTTGTTAACTGTTTGGTTTATAACTGATTAATAACTCAATCAATTAATCCCTAACAATCCGATGAACTTCCATGAAAGTCATATCATAGAAATCGCCATTACCTGTTGAACAAGAATACGTCATTCAAAAGTGATAATATGCAGGTAATAGATTTTGGAAAAATTTTGCAAGAGTTTCGGTAGGAAGCGATGAAATAGTGAATTAGGCGAATGAAGAGTCATTCGTCTGTAACGGGATTATAAACCCAATAATTTCATGCGTTCCAAGATCATTCGTTCAAATTTTGAACTAACGAATAGCCTTATTCATTAACTTAAAAAAAACTTTATTCGTTATCATTATAACGAATCTGATTCTATTCGTTATATTAAAACTTATTCGTTCAAGAGTTAAACGAATAAGATTTTCATTCGTTAACGAGTGATACGTTAATTCATCATATTCGTTAACTTTATAACGAATCACAGTGACATTCGTTAAAATTTTAACGAAATATACAATATCATTCCATTCGTTAACTGTTCACACGAATGTCTTCCATTCGTTATGCACAACGGAAGCGAATGTCATTATAACGAGGGAGATACTCATTCGTTATGTTTTGAATAACGAAAGGCTTTACATTCGTTAAAACAATGTTAACGAATCACCAAAGATCCTTAACGAATGAGATAAAGATCTTATTAAGGATTTAAATAAGAGTTAAAACCAATTAGGGTTTTAATGAAAGAATTAAATAATCAATTAAATCCAATTAGGGTTTTAATTGCATACATTAAAATACCCGATCAACCAAAGATCGTTAATGTTTAAACTAAGCAGATTTTTATTAATTGCATACATTAAAATACCTGATCAACCAAAGATCGTTAATGTTTAAATTAAGCAGATTTTTATGTTAAAACTCAACCGATACCAGTTGTGACTTACGTTAAGCATGATTAACTTAAAATGTTTGGGAGTTAAACATTTTCTTTTTGTTTTTGAACTTTATTCACAAGCTTGGTAATTCGAAAAATAAAGGAGAAATAAAATATTTTTGATTTTTGAAATATTTTTCAAATAACAAGCAACAATAGAACAGTAAAACTAAACTAATAAGCAGTACATATTTTTGTTAGTCGAGCAAGGAATCATATTGACCAAAATTTTCGTCCATACCAGTTTTATTTTCAGCTTTTATTATGACAGGTGTTAAGTCAATTATTGGTATTTTTGTCCACTTAAATCTTCTAACACATTTTTCAGAATTTTCGGTGATATTTATTAATAGGTTCAATTAGACTCAAATATCTGAAAGAATTAGTTCAAATCTTGATTCAAGTGTAATTTGATTTTCTCCAAATCACCCCAACTTGACTTAAACCTTAGAACCAATTTGAGGTAAAAATGATTATATTTAAGCAATCATAGTCTGTAATCCCCACTACAAGATATACCCCCGTTATCAAGCAATACCCTAAGGTCCGTTCCCATGGATGGGTATGCACGATTTCATCTGTTGGTTTACAGACATTGTGTCCCTTGTGGTCCGTTTCTTAATGGTAATAAGACGTGAGCAAGGGGACAATGTATGACTTACAGCGTGGTTTGATCAAGTCTGTAATTCATTTTGTACACGAATTACATTTTGCGATCAAGTTTAGAGAATTAAGCAGTTACACTACAGGTTCGCTTTTACAAGCATTTTTAATATTTATCGAAATGAATACCAGATGTAAAACCGCATAAAGACCCAATGGAGTCAAGAACCTTAAAGCATCCCATCAATACATGATTTAAGGCCATAAGACCATACCTTGTTGAAGCGTTAACCACCAAATAGACCCTTTTGTTAAAATTGTTTTCAAATTGATTAGAAGGCTTGAGTATGACCGGATTATTACATTTCTGCCATCATTATCAAGACCTTTTATAGAACTAACCTCCCTGAGTATTTATCATTTTATGTTTATATCACTTACTAGTCCGTACTTGTTTGTTAAAAGACCTACCAATACATCAATTCAATTAAGCACACAGTCTTTTATTACTTACTTTTTACTGGACTTAGAAGCAAATGATCAATGTACTATCATTTTCCCATTTTGCTTTTAAACTCATTTTGAGGAGCATTTTTCAATGTTTTTGAGTTTTTCAATATTTGAATGTTTTTGGAATTTTTATTTTCTCTGTACAAATTAAAACACAATATTTTTGGATTTTATTTATTTTCTCCCCCTAAAAACAACAAAAATTGAACGAAAACAAGAAAACACAAAATAAATTGATTTAACCAAGCTTTTGAATACTTTCAAAGTTTTTAAACCATTTATACCCAGCAAATATTGAAAACGTGTTTTGTCAAACGCTTTTGTATAAAGGTCAGCCTTTTGAAAATCTGTGTGAATCTTATCAATAGAAATTAATTTCTTTTGAAAGCTATCACGTATAAAGTGATAACGGATTTCAATGTGTTTGGTTTTCGAATGATGAACCGGATTTTTGGTGATAGAAATAGAGGCCGAATTGTCAATAAAAATAGGAGTAGTAAGAAACTTCAAACCATAAACCCGTAAATGTTGCTAGATCCAGAGAACTTGTGAGCAGCAACTCGAGGCCACCACGTACTCCGCTTCGGCTGTTGAAGTTGAGACTGTCGTCTGCTTCTTACACTGCTAGGAAACAAGCCGGTTTCCTAAGAACTGACAACCCGCTGTTGTAGACTTGAAATTGATCTTGCATCCTCAGATAATGTAAGATGCGCTTTACTGCCGCTAGATGAGTCACTCGTGGACTCGATTGGTACCTGGCACACAAAGAAACAACAAACATGATATCAGGTAGAGATGCAGTCAAATACATAAGAGATCCGATTATTGGTCGATACAGGGTTGGATTTATGGTATCCTCCAATTCATCCGGTGATAAATTGTGAACCACGGGAAGAGGTGTCGAAGGAATCTTGCCATCAGATATCTTGAATCGGCTCAAGACATCATTCACATATTTCGCCTGATGGATAAATATCCCGGTATCAGACTGGTGAACCTGCAATCCTAAGAAAAAGCTCATCTTTCCCATCGAACTCATCTCAAATTTGGTTTGCATCGTTTTCTCGAAATCTTTACACAGGCTAACGTTTGTCAAACCGAAAATAATGTCATCCACATAGATTTGGACGAGGAACATATCATCACCAACGTTCTTATAAAACAAAGTACAATCCATAGTTCCCCTCTTGAATCCACTTTCTATCAAATGGTTAGCCAACGTGCTGTACCAGGCTCTCGGGGCCTGGTGTAAACCATAAAGAGCCTTGTTTAATCGATGAACACGCTCTGGCAAGTCTGGATCCTCGAAACCGGGAGGCTGCTTCACGTACACTTCCTCATGAATAGTTCCGTTTAAGAACACCGATTTCACATCCATTTGATAAACCTTAAAATTTTTGTAGGCTGCATAGGCAAGAAAAGTACGTATAGCCTCCGGTCGTGCCACAGGAGCATATACTTCAGTGTAATCAACGCCTTCTTGTTGATTGTAACCAAGAACTACCAATCGTGCCTTGTTTCTCACGATTACCCCGACAGTCGTCCTTTTTGCACTTTAAAACCCATTTTGTCGGAAAAGCCTTTTCCACATGGTCGGGTCTATCAATTAAGTCCCATAAACCCAGTCTAATAAACTGTTGCAGCTCCTCCAGCATTGCTTCAACCCAAGATGGTTCCTTGAGTGCCATCGTGACACTTGTCGGTTCAATCTGAGATAGGAAGCAGGTGTATTGTGCAATTCTAAGAATACCCAAAGAGTGCAAATCCGCATAAGCACATACTATCGAATCCTTAGTAGGTGATAAGTTACAATCAACCATATCATCACATACATTAGCTAATTGGTGTCTTTTACGAACGCCGTCGCTCACATCACCAATTATATGTTCCTGCGGATGATTAGAGTGAATCCTTAGGGAAGGATTAGCAGGTACAGAAACGCTATCACCCATATTGGTGATATTTTCCTCCGCTGTGTCTAAAGAGACAGTTGGTGAATCATCAACAATTTGAATTGGCTTGTTTGTTTATGGAGCTTCATCTAATAGAACAGACGATGAATCAACAAAATCAGCATCATCTGAAGATTCAGAAACCTCATTTGACGTTTCTGATTCATTAGGAGAGTCATCCACATCAACCGAAAAAGACCTTGGAATACGAAGACATTGTTCTTCCAGATATGATCAAATAAAATCTTCAGGTCCTTCATCAACCACGGACGTAAACGAATTAAATAACCCGTCGTAATCGAACATCCAATCGGGACCCGTACCAGTTGGAGGAGTAGTATAACTTTGGCAATCAACGTGATACCATTCTTCTACACAACAAGAAGAGTGTAACGCCCGTTGATTCCGAATTCAAGAATTAAAGATTGTTGAGTGTGTACAACTCTCGGGATTGATCCGACGTTTCTCGGAGGCCTTTACGTCATCCCGGTACGCCTAATCGCTTAACTTTTCTTCCAAGTTGCATTATTATTAAATTCCGGGGGTTAGAATGAAAATGTTTTATATTATAACATTAAACAAAAAAATAAAACCCTAACCCTATGCAGCTGGTCCGATCGGCCACTTCCAGCCCCCCCCTTCATTGCTTCGACTTTTTGATCGATTCCAAGTTCCTAGAGGTAGTTCAAGGTATGTACTACAATGCCCTACACTCTTTTTGCTCACCCTTAATCGTTTTGATGCTCAATTTGCCAAAACTTTTCGTTGGGCAGATTTCAGCTAGAGTGCAATTGACCCACTTCCCGTGGATAAAAATTAGAGTTTCTGGTGTAGAAAGATCCCCAGGTATGGCATTTACATCATATCAAAATTTCGTGGTCATTGGAGGTGTTTAGGTCGGTCAATCGATTTTAGTTCGAAAACTAGGGTTTATCGGGTGTAGAATTGCAAATTGTTGAGTTTGATGCGTTAGTTGATCGGGTGACCTACCGATTCTGTGCTTGCAGCCCTAGGGGGGTTTAAGGGCTGAGGAAAAAATTATTTTTTGGTGCTCGGGGCTGTCGGGGTTAGTGCTTCGTCAATCGAGTCGGCGGTGCGCAAATTTTCGTTTAGATGTTAAAGTAAGTGTTGTAAAAAGGAACCGTCAACCCTATCAACTCGGGTGACATAATTATGATGAATGAAAAGGTTTAAGACGGAATTTGGTCCATTCGGGGCTGATTCGGTTAACAAATGGTTTTAAGGATTATTTCACGCGCATTCGACCCGATTTGACTATCTTTGGGCCTTGGGCCAAGTGTTGGGCCATGGGCCAAGTGTTGGGCCTTGGGCCAAGTTGTTGGGCTTTGGGCCAAGTGTTGGGCCTTGGGCCAAAGTGTTGGGCTTGTATGGCTCATTAGGCTAGAGTGTTCCTACAGTCTAGTTTAGTAACGCGTTATGTATAATTTACAAGCCCTTGCTTGTGATTTTGCCCTTAGGAACTTCCTAGCTCGTTGCAAGTATTTGATCGATCTCAGGTGAGTTCATGATGCCCTTTTTACTCATTTTACTTTTGGGCTAGCATGCGCACTTAAATGTTTTCTTACTTGATGAAATGATTTTAAAATGATTTTATATAGGCTTGCTAGTATATGGTAAGCCTTGGGATGTTAATTATATATATGTATATACTACTGATGTTGTGTATGCCTACTTCGTGTTTGCATGCACTGATGTTACGTGTTTGGGTTGTACGTTTGCTCAACCCTGATGTTATACGTGGATGTTATATATATATACTGTTATGTATATAGGGATGTTATTGAATGGATGTTTACATATACACTTGTATATGTATGTATGAGGATGTTTAAGTTCGATCATGATGATTAGATGGATGTACCTTTTTACTTTTAAAAACCTTTGGTATGACTATCATGATTTTTACTACTGATATCTTTTACTTAATACTTGAACTCACTCAGCTCAAGCTGACTTTGTGTGCATGTTAGTGTAAGTTTCAGGATTTGAAAGAAGATGCCTTATTACTTGGACGTGCACGGAGCTACTGGGACGGTGAAGGGCATACTGGAAAGAAGAATTGTTTATGAATATTTTATTTCAAGGAAACTTATAAGGGTTATACTTACTTTGGTTCTTGGGCAAAATTCCCGAGTTTTGGGAACTTATTACATTTTTCATGTTTTCCGCAAATTTTATACTCTGATACGTTTGTTTTAATGGAAGAAATGGTTTTTAAGTTTATTAAATTTTACGAGTGTTTGGATGATTACCAATTGTGGGGTTCCCGGGGTTCGGGGCCTTACAAGTTGGTATCAGAGCCTTGGTTCGAGGGATCTGAGCATCCCCGAATGCTTGGACTCAAACTGTAAGAAAAGAGACCAGTATGCCCGCCGCGAGTAGCTGCACTCCAAGAGGTAACTTTAAATTATTTAGTCATTCCTTTACATTTAAGATTTCCTTTATGTGATTAACTGTTAAGTGTAGATAGAGTGCTAATATGGTTAGGGGCCGGAGGCGATTAGGACGGGCGGGTAAAGTAAACGACTAATCACACTTGATCAACGTCATTAGCAGTTTACCCTTACCTTACATGTTCTAAATGCCACTTGTACTTAATCATATTAAAACTCTGTCTTTGTAGGGATAAGTCATGGTTAACACTCGAACAACCAGAAGAGGTGGTTCTAGCGGTTGTGGTCGTGGTCGTAGGCCACGTGCCGAAGCCGAGAATGAGATTCCTACTCCCCAGCAGGAAACTCCGATTCTTGAAGAGGGGGGTAACCCCGCCTTAGATCCTGCTTTATGCGCGGCTATCGCGGATGAGGTTTACAAGGTGCTCCATAGCGCCATTCCAGAAATCGTTGCTAAGTCCGTCAGGGTCATGGAAGAATCACTAGCTGGTAAGGGTTCGGATAGGGGAAGGAAGAGTAAGGAGGTACAGGTCGAAGAGGAAGAGGAAGAGGAAGTGTATGTGCCGAGTGGGGATGATGATGAGGTGCGGACCGTTAGTGTATCGACCCGGGGTTGCTCGTATGGTGACTTTAAGAAGTGTGACCCCCCTTCTTTCGATGGTACTAAAGATGCATTGGCAGCACATCAGTGGGTGAGGGAGATGGAGTCTGTTCTGAGGGTCAGTAAGTGCAAGGGGGATGACATGGTGACTTATGCTACTGCCTCGTTCCGTTCCGAGGCACTATGTTGGTGGGATAACTTGGCGCAAGCCATGGGGGATCCTACGGTTATGAGGATGACGTGGGATGAGTTGAAGAAATCGGTTCTTGATAAGTTTTGTCCTCCGCATGAATTAGATAAAATATAACAGGAATTCTTGACCTTGGAGGCTGGTTCTTTGTCGCATCGGGAGTATACCACCAAGTTTAACAAGATGGCTCGCTTATGTCCTGACTTGGTTACTCCCGAAGCCAAGAGGATTAAGAAATATGTGAAGGGACTTCCGGTGGATATTCGTAGGGGTGTGTTGACTACCGACATGAACTCTTTTCACTCGGTGGTCACTCTAGCAGGTACGCTTTATGATCATAGGGAGAAATTACCGCCTACCGAGAATAGGAGGGCATGGAACTCAAATTCGTACGGTAAGCGGCCATGGGGGAACAATTTTAACTCGTCCGGGAAAAGGGTGAAGACTGAGACTTCTGAGTTTAGAAGGGATGTAGCGTTTGGTAATTGCAAGAAGTGCGGGAAGCCGCATAAGGGGGAGTGTAGGATGGGGTCTGGCACTTGTTTTCGTTGTGATAAGGTGGGACACCCCCATTTCGAGTGCCCGACATTGACCTGTTTCCGCTGTAAGGGTTCGGGTCACTTGGCATCAAACTGTCCTTCCATTAAGGCGGGGGGGTCCGGGCAGGGGACTTCCTCGAGGGGGAAAATTGATGAGGAGCCGAAGGCCAGGGCGAGGGCCTTCAACATCTCCAAGAAGGAAGCAAAAGAGGATGCGGATGTCGTTTCAGGTACTTTTTCCTTATTTAGCATTCATTCCAACGTTTATAATTTCTTATTCCTTTGAATTCGTATGTGTTGACCGTGTAGCTAAGCAGTAGTATAATATTGTCCTAGGTACCTTTCTACTTGATGAATTACAGGCGTCAGTTTTATTTGATTTGGGCGCCAGTAGGAGTTTCGTGGCTACCACTTTCTGTTCCTTATTAAATAAATCACCGGAGCGCGTAGTTGATGGGTTTGAGGTTGAGGTTGCTGTAGGAAAATCCGTGTCTGTGTTTAGGGCTATTCAGGGCTGTTCCATTGAGTTGTCTGGTTATAGGTTTCCGGTGCGACTGTACTTGATGCCGCTTGGTTGTTTCGATGTGGTGCTTGGGATGGATTGGCTCTCGAATGTTGATGCTCAGATCATTTGTGGTCAGAAACTCGTTCGTCTAAGGGCCCCGGATGGGACTCGAATTACGGTCTTCGGTGATCGGAAGGTTGCGATGCCATATATTATATCCATGCTTAAGGCGGGGAAGTTGATGCAGCGGAGGTGCGGGGCGTATCTGGCGTATGCTATGAATGTGAATACCGAGGTGGCTACCGTCGGTGATGTTCCTATTGTTCGGGATTTCCCGGATGTATTTCCAGATGATTTGTCAGATGTGACGCCGGATCGTGAGGTCGAGTTCCAAATAGACCTTGTACCGGGCGCCAAACCCGTTGCCCGAGCTCCCTACCGCCTAGCGCCGAATGAGATGAAAGAACTTATGGCCCAGTTGGAAGACTTGCTCGACAAGGGCTTCATTCGACCGAGCATCTCACCTTGGGGTGCCCCGGTCTTGTTTGTTAAGAAGAAGGACGGTAGCATGCGGATGTGCATTGACTACCGTGAGTTGAATAAGCTCACCGTTAAAAATCGGTACCATTTCCCAAGGATCGACGATTTATTTGATCAGCTCTAAGGAGCTAGTTGGTTTTTGAAGATCGACCTTAGGTCCGGGTATCATCAGCTGAAGATTTGGGAGGAAGATATTCCTAAGACTGCCTTCCGCACTCGTTATGGACATTACGAATTTCTGGTGATGTCTTTCGGTTTGACCAACGCACCGGCTGCGTTCATGGATCTTATGAACCGGGTGTGTAGACCGATGCTTGATCGCTCGGTTATTGTGTTCATCGATGACATTCTTGTGTAATCTAAAAGTGAATCCGATCACGCTGGTCATCTCAGGGAAGTGTTGGAGGCTCTGCGAAAGAACAAATTGTATGCAAAATTTTCTAAGTGTTTCTTCTGGTTACGTGAGGTTCAATTCTTGGGCCTTGTCATTAACCCGAGTGGTATTCTGGTTGACCCTACAAAGGTGGAAGCCGTGAATGAATGGGAGTCTCCTAAGTCTCTGACCGAAATCCGTAGTTTTCGAGTTGAAGAACAGATTGACGCATGCCCCGATCTTAGCTTTACCTGATGGTAGCGACGATTTGGTGGTTTTTTCTGATGCCTCTTATCAGGGGCTTGGGTGTGTTTTGATGCAGCGAGGTCGAGTCATCGCTTATGCCTCACGACAGTTGAAGCCTCACGAGGCGAATTATCCTACCCACGATTTAGAACTGGCAGCGGTTGTATTTGCGCTTAAGTTGTGGAGGCACTATTTGTACGGTGTTCCATGCGTTATTTATACAGATCATAAGAGCTTAAAGTATTTCTTCGAGTAAAAGGAACTGAATATGTGGCAGCGTAGATGGTTGGAGTTAATTAAGGAATATGACCTGGAGATCATGTACCATCCGGGTAAGGCTAACGTGGTGGCCGACGCGTTAAGCCGGAATGAGAGACCAAAATCTATTCGTGTAAAATCCTACCAGCTTATTCTCAAACCCGACATTTTGAAACAATTAGCCAACGTACAGAATGAAGCGTTGCAGGTGGAATGGATTATGTCAGAGCGTATTTGGGGTCAGGAAAAGTTATTGGAAGACATAAGTGATGGGGTGAAATATAGGGATGGTCGTTTATGGGTACTGAGGTAAGGAGGATTCAGAGATAAAATTTTGGATGAGGCACACAAGTCACGCTAGTCTATTCACCCGGGCGTGACCAAGATGTACCAAGACTTGAAGAAAAATTATTGGTGGCCTGCAATGAAATTTGATGAGGCACACAAGTCGCGCTATTCTATTCCGCAGTTGTTCCTGTTGCATAGGGATTCGGGGACGAATCCCATTGTAAGGGGGGTGGACTTGTAACGCCCGTTGATTCCGAATTCAAGAATTAAAGATTGTTGAGTGTGTACAACTCTCAGGATTGATCTGACGTTTCTCGGAGGCCTTTACGTCATCCCGGAACGCCTAATCGCTTAACTTTTCTTCCAAGTTGCATTATTATTAAATTCCCGGGGCTAGAATGAAAATGTTTTATATTATAACATTAAACAAAAAGATAAAACCCTAACCCTATGCAGCTGGTCCGATCGGCCACTTCCAGCCCCCCCTTCATTGCTTCGAATTTTTGATCGATTCCAAGTTCCTAGAGGTAGTTCAAGGTATGTACTACAATCCCCTACACTCTTTTTGCTCACCCTTAATCGTTTTGATGCTCAATTTTGCCAAAACTTTTCGTTGGGCAGATTTCAGCTAGAGTGCAATTGACCCACTTCCCGTGGATAAAAATTAGAGTTTCCGGTGTAGAAAGATCCCCAGGTATGGCATTTACATCATATTAAAATTTCGTGGTCATTGGAGGTGTTTAGGTCGGTCAATCGATTTTAGTTCAAAAACTAGGGTTTATCGGGTGTAGAATTGCAAATTGTTGAGTTTGATGCGTTAGTTGATCGGGTGACCGGCCGATTCTGTTCATGCAGCCCTAGGGGGGTTTAAGGGCTGTGGAAAAAATTATTTTTTGGTGCTCGGGGCTGTCGGGGTTAGTGCTTCGTCAATCGAGTCGGTGGTGCGCGAATTTTCGTTTAAATGTTAAAGTAAGTGTTGTAAAAAGGAACCGTCAACCCTATAAACTAGGGTGACATAATTATGATGAATGAAAAGGTTTAAGTCGGAATTTGGTCCATTCGGGGCTGATTTGGTTAACAAATGGTTTTAAGGATTATTTCACGCGCATTCGACCCGATTTGACTATCTTTGGGCCTTGCGCCAAGTGTTGGGCCTTGGGCCAAAGTGTTGGGGTTGTACGGCCCATTAGGCTAGAGTGTTCCTACAGTCTAGTTTAGTAACAAGTTATGTTTAATTTACAGGCCCTTGCTTGTGATTTTGCCCTTAGGAACTTCCTAGCTCGTTGCAAGTATTCGATCGATCTCAGGTGAGTTCATGATGCCCTTTTTACTCATTTTACATTTGGGCTAGCATGCGCACCTAAATGTTTTCTTACTTGATGAAATGATTTTATATAGGCTTGCTAGTATATGGTAAGCTTTGGGATGTTAAATATATATATGTGTATATACATTATTTCTTGGCCTCTATTTGGCGATGTTTTAGTCATTTCGACTACTGATGTTGTGTATGCCTACTTCGTGTTTGCATGCACTGATGTTATGTGTTTGGGTTGTATGTTTGCTAGACCCTGATGTTATACGTGGATGTTATATATATATACTGTTATGTATATAGGGATGTTATTGAATGGATGTTTACATATACACTTGTATATGTATGTATGAGGATGTTTAAGTTATTTCATGATGATTAGATAGATGTACCTTTTTACTTTTAAAAACCTTTGGTATGACTATCATGATTTTTTACTACTTAAAACTTGAACTCACTAAGCTCATGCTGACTTTGTGTGCATGTTAGTGTAAGTTTCAGGATTTGAAAGAGGATGCCTTATTGCTTGGACGTGCACGGAGCTACTGGGACGGTGAAGGGCATACTGGAAAGAAGAATTGTTTATGAATATTTTATTTCAAGGAAACTTATAAGAGTTATACTTACTTTGGTTCTGGAAAAATTCCCGAGTTTCGGGAACTTATTACATTTTTCATGTTTTCCGCAAAATTTATACTCTGATACGTTTGTTTTAATGGAAGAAATGGTTTTTAAGTTTATTAAATTTTACGAGTGTTTGGATGATTACCAACTGTGGGGTTCCCGGGGTTCGGGGCCTTACAAAGAGATATTGAAGATCCGTTTCTTAGGAGAATTGTATCCCAAAAAATAACCTTCAAAAGCTTTTTAATCAAACTTTCCAGCATCTTTCTTCAATACAGTACACGGACACCCGAACGGTTCCAAATACTTTAAGTTCGGCTTATGATTGTTCATGTTGGGTCGGATTTTTGATAAGGAAGATTGGAATCTTCTCAACCTCCTCTGAAAACAGGTAAGTATGGACTTCGAGAAAGCCTAGACGATCGAGCATGGTTTTACAACTTCAAGCAAGGTCTTCAGAACCTTAAATGGTTGATTCTTCTAAGTGTTAAGGCTTCAAGAAAGCTACACTTCAACGAGCAAGTGTGTTCTTCTATCGAGCATGGATTGCCAATCGAGCAAACAGCTTGATCATACAGGTTTTAACCAAGTGTTACGAGCACAGAATGATCGACCACATGGGGACAAGCATGGATGCAATAAGAAGATGTCATGTGATCAAAGCAAGGACTTCGAGCAAAGTTCAGTTCCCCAAGAAAGATTTACATCCGAGCATGCTAAAGATTGCTGAATAAGAAGACTGAAGACATCAAGAAGAATGCGCTTGCTCGATAGACTAGTTTGAGCAAAGCATGGATTAGTCAAGAGGAATGAAGCTTGTTAAAGGAGAATATCTTCACTGAAGATATTCTAAGTAAAGTATGCTCCAAGACAATCATCGCGCATACCTAGCATAATGAGTTTGCTCGAGCAAGATTGCTACCTTGCTCGAGGACTCAACACTAGTATTATTTTGTATTTCATTATGTAATGATTTGGAACTTCTAGAAGGAATGTCAAGGTCTATAAATAGGGTCCTAGGTTTTCATTTAGGGAACGGATAACGACGCACACAATACGAGAAACATTCCAAAAAGAATATTCTATTTGTTTCCTCGTACTGCCGCTGCCGCCGTCACGCACGAAATCCTAGACATTCCTTTCACAGTTACATTAATGACTCATTTAATATAGTGAATCTTTGTATTTGAATGCTCTTATTGATTACTTGTTATCATTTCTTGTTTGTTATTTTCAGTCCTTCGTTCCCATTTGTTGGATATCCTGATTCCGCCGGGATATTCAATAGGCCTTTGGGTAACAGAGTCGGTGTGTTCTTATCAACCTCTTTCTAAGGTTTCACCCGACTCACGGTCCTGACAAGTGGTATAAGAGATTTGGAAGCTCACTGAAGGTCATGGGACAGAAGGTTTGTGAAAAAGCTTGAGGCTTTACTCTGTTTCTCTACTGCAAATCCCAGATCTGCTGAAATGGAATACCACGAAGTCTCTACCAACAAGATTCCTAGACTACTTGGACAAGAAAACTTTATCCAATGGAAAGTGCTCTTCGAAGCAGCTGTAAACTACAATGACCCAGAGCTTTGGACTTCTATCGAAACTATGTTCCTTCATACATTTCTGTCTTAGGAAATATTGACAACCGTCAACCATCACAAAACTGCTAAAGAAGTGTATGATGCAGTTATTGATATGTTTGAAGGAAATACTGAACTGAGAGATATTAAGAAAGATAGACTAAAACAACAGCTTGATAGGTTTAAGTTTAAGGGTGGAGAAAGACTGAAATCAGTTCTACAAAGGTTCATGGTGATCGTTAACAATATAAGAACAACTGAACTGCAGAGTCAGATTTCGAGTTAAACAAGAAGCTTTTATCATCTTTGTCTGGTGAGTGGTACACAGCCAGCAAATTCATCAAAGAAAAGGTGAGTTTCCCCAACTTCAAGTTGGATGATGTGATTGCATTTCTCAAGGCTACAGAACATGAGATGATCAAAAATCATATGATTAGAGAAGACAAGCCAAGTTTTCAAGTGAAAAATGCTCTTGTAGCACCAATGGGCAACCTCTCAATCAAGAACCAACAACCTATCATTGAAGAGCCATCCAAACAAGTTCAACATGTAGTGGCCAACCAAGACTTAATGTTCAGCTGATTGAAGATGATACTACCTCTACAGCAAATGGGTAGTCAACATTTATGCAGAACAATAATGCTCAAGGAACAGACTATCAAGCATTGTTCTCTGTGTTTACTGAGTCATATCATGTCTTTGTCGCCAAGAACCTGATCAATACAAGTATTGTGCAGGAAGATCTTGAGCAAATCGACACTGATGACTTAGAAGACATGGACATAAAGTGGCAGGCTGCTATGCTAGCCGTGAGGAGCAAAAGGTTGTATAACAGAACTGGAAGAACAAGCTTTAATGAACCAAATGAGAAAATTGGCTTTGACAAGTCAAAAGCCATCTATTATAATTGTCAACAACCAGGACATTTTGCTAGAGAGTGCAACATGCCAAAGCAAGTTGGTAACTAAGTGAATCAGAACCAATTCTATCAAAATCAGATTCAGAATTTCCAGCACCAGCGAAATCAGATCACCAACCAAAAATCCTATCAAAATCCAAAAAAACCCTTAGCAACAAACCTTTCAACCCCAAAGAAACAACCAAATGCAGATTCACACTAATCAGAACAGAGTTAATCAGAACAATGTGAATCAGGTTAGGGATCAAGGAAACGTTGCAGTAACAAGGGTGCCTCAGGATGGGGAGTTTGATTAGAGCAACCATGCAGCTGAGATTGAGAAGGAAAATGTTGCATTTATGGCAACAGTGCAGGACAAGCCTGAATCTTCAAATGTGCAGGTACAATCTGATATTTCAATTTCTGATCTTCTTGTTACCATAGATGAACTCAATCATGAGGTTGGAAAATGGAAAACTAAGTGTGGAAGAAATGAAGAATTCTTGAATGTATATGAAGCCAGTGAAGCAACTTATCAGAATCAAATCAAGGGGCTTGAAGAAGATTGTATGCAGGCATACCGAACCCAATCAAAAATGACAGTTGAAATTGAGGATTTGAAAAAGATGTATGCTGAAGAGAAATTGAAGAATGCTGACTTGTTAATTCAAATGGAATTCTTGAAGAACCTTGTTTCTACAGGAAATATAGTGGGTTTTGTGGATAATATGACAGAGGAAGAGAAGTATAAAAAGGTGCCACCACCTTTCTGTGACCGCTACCCACTAAAAGTAGATAAGGAGAGCAAAAGTGAATATCTAAAACAATTCAAGAATGTATTTGATGATAAAGTTGTTTTTGTAAAATAGTATGATGATGTGTTTGTGGATAAGAATGGAGAGTTTGCAGTAAAACAGATTGAGGAACTAGAGATTAAGAAGAATGAAAAGAAGGAAAGTGAGAAAAATAAATGGAGTGAGTACTCAAGTGAAGATAGTAACTGCAGTTGTGGGAGCACAAAATCATCTAAGGGCAAGAAGAAAAAGGGATCCAGCAAGAAGAAAAGTGAAAAGATTCCTCTTCTGCCAAAGATGACTCCAAAGTTGAAAAAGCACTATGAAAAAATTAGAAAAGAACATGTGGTGTTTGACATTTGTGATAGGCCAAAGACAGAAAACAAAAGAAGAACTGAAGAGACAATGAAATCTTCTTATGATCAGTCACATCCTCCAATCTATCCAGTCTTCTCAAACCATGAATTATTTGACATTGGAGATGTGGAGTATGTACCAATGAGAAGATTTGTTGGAGATGAAAATGGAAGTTGTTCAAGAACCCCTTCCAAGTTGAAGCCTGTAGTGTTTGTCAAAGAGAAATATCATCTGGAGCCTGATCGGAACAAACTAATCAAAATGAACTTTAGCAACTCTTTATGTCCTAAAACTTCCCTAGGCTTTGACTTCCCCAAACCCAGTGACAAAATTAAAGACAAGCAATTACTTGAAGACATGGGGAGCTATGCCAAGGTCTGGTGCAAGAAGTGTGTTGCCTATGGTCATCACACTGACTCTTGCTGGTTTGAAGAGGAAGAGTTTGTGGTTCCTGATGTGGTCTGTGGCTTTGACATGAAAGGATACAAGAAAATGTATCAAAGATACTTGAATGAAGAAAAAGGCAGTTCAGATGATGAAGAGAAGAGATCAGTGCTAGAAAAGAGACTGAAACAAGTCTTGAAGATCAAGGATGATGCACAGGCATCAAGCAAACCTGCAAAGAACAGAAGGTCAAAAGACAAAGGAAAAGAAAAGATTAGACATGGTGTTATTAATGGGGATGTGGAATTTTTGATGAAGCAGGGATATGAACCAAGAGGGTTTCAATGGAAAACTAAGAAGGAGTTAACTGAAAAGAAAGACTATGTGATTGAGCTAACTGAAGAATTAATCAAGTCACAAGTTGTGAAAGCTAGGTCAGAATTAGACTCAGAAGAAGAATGTAAAGTTGTGTATGAAGACCCACTTCCAGTTCTAGTTCCAACTCCTGATGAATCGTCACATGATACTGAATTACAAACTGATGAAGTTTGTGACTCAGAATCCAACTAATTCTGTTTTGTGTGTATGTGCAGGAACAGTCCTTGAACAGTAATGACTTATGGTATATGGATAGTGGATGTTCCAGGCACATGACATGTGTCAAAAGTGCACTAATCAATTATGAAAGAAAATATGAAGGGCCAGTTGCTTTTGGGAGTGATGAAAATGGAGGGAAGATAGTTGGAAGAGGAACACTCACCAATGGCAAGGTATCCTTTGAGAATGTGCTGCATGTTGAAGGACTACAATACAATCTACTAAGCATCTCTCAAGTTTGTAATAAAAGGTACAAGGTGGCCTTCAATGATGAACACTACCTGATTTTGAAGCCTAAGTTTGTGATTCCAACTGAGATGATCATGATGATGGCTCCAAGAAATTGCAACCTCTATGAGCTAAGAATGAACATTGCTACATCTAGAGGTGGTTCATGCTTTGTTTCCAAAGCCACTGAAAATGAGACCAAACTGTGGCATAGGAAGATGTGTCAAGTCAACTTGAAGAACATGAACAAGCTAGTGAAAGGTGAACATGTTGTTGGCCTTCCCACAAGAGAGTTCAAGCTAGAAGAAAAATGCATATCTTGCCTCAAAGGGAAACAACATAAATCCTCACATAAGAACAAAATGATAAACACCATTGATGAGGTCTTGGAACTATTACACATGGATCTGTTTAGTCCAGTAAGTGTTCCAAGTATTGGAAAGAAGAGATATTGGCTAGTGATCACTAATGATTATTCAAGGTTTACTTGGGTATACTTCATGGGCATCAAGAAAGAAACCCCAGAATTGATCAGAACCTATATGTTGAAGATGGAAAATCAGCTTGAAAGGAAGGTCAAAGTCATTAGAAGTGACAATGGGACAGAATTCAAGAATAGATCAATGGAAGAATTCTGCACTTCTAAGGGGATATTTCAACAATATAGCGCACCTAGAACTCCTTAACAGAATGGTGTTACAGAAAGAAGAAACAGAACATTGATTGAAGCTGCAAGAACCATGATTGCTGATACAAAATTGCCAGTCACTTTTTGTGCAGAAGAAATCAACACTGCATGTTATGTGCAGAACAGGGTTCTACTAAACAAGGCTCAAAACAAGACTCCATATGAGGTTATCTTCAAAAGAAAACCCTATGTGAAGTTCTTAAAGCCTTTTGGATGCAAATGCTCACTGTTGAATACAAAGGACTATCTAAACAAATTCCAATCAAAATCTATGGAATGTTTCTTTGTGGGCTACTCATCTCATTCAAAGGCTTACAGAGTCTATGTGAAGGAGCACATGATGGTCATTGAGTCATCAGAAATAATATTAAATGAAAACCACTTTAACAATGTTGAAGGTCCCAAATGGCTTTTTCACTTGGAAAAAATGATCAAATCTTTCAAGATTTACAATGAAGATATGGATGGCAGCATGAACAGAACCAGCTTTGAAGAAAAAGGAAAACAAAAACAAGTTGATCTAGACAAGCTATGGTCATCTGTTGTTCCTAATCTAAATGGATTTAACTTTGAAAGAAGCACCAACAAACTTCTGAAGTTGAGATGAATGAACAAGATGTTGCAGTTGAAGTGTCTAATGAAGGTCCAAGTGATGTGGAGAGTGAACCCATTCAAAGTCAACAACCTGCTCAGACTGAAGGGATAAATCAATTTGAAGATAGGTTTCAGTCTTTGTTTGACTCTCTACAAATTAGGTCAAATGAAGAATCATCATCAGAGATTAATCAAATTCAAGCAACTAATGAAGCTCAAGAGAGAATTGAAAGTGAATTTGCTGATTTAAATATGACCAATATTGAGACAGACATGTCTGCACAACAATTTGTACAGACTACCTCTGTTGAAAGAAATCACCCTGCAGAAAATATAATAGGAGACTTGCATGAAAGAGTGACTAGAAGCTCTTCTGAAAAGGCAAACATCTATCTATATGCCTGCTTCTTATCCCAAGTTGAACCAAAGAACATTAATCAAGCTTTAAAAGACAACAGCTGGGTAGAAGCTATGCATGAAGAGTTAGCCCAATTCAGAGACTTACATGTATGGGACTTGGTTGACAAGCCCAGAGGCAAGTATGTTATTGGAACAAAATGGGTGTTCAGAAACAAGAAAGATGAAAGGGAGATTGTGATCAAGAACAAAGCAAGATTGGTGGCTCTAGGATGCTAACAGGAAGAAGGAGTGGACTTTAAAGAGGTTTTTGCTCCAGTTGCACGACTAGAGGCTATCAGGATCTTTCTTCCATATGTAGCATCAATGAATATTAAAGTCTATCAACTTGATATGAAGCCTGCATTTTTAAATGGAAAGATTGATGAAGAAGTTTATGTCACTCAACCTCCAGGATTTGAAGATCTAGTGTATCCCAACAAGGTTTATAGACTCAGCAAAGCATTGTATGGACTGCATCAAGCACCAAGGGCCTGGTATGGTGAGTTATCAAATCATCTGTTGGAAAATGGTTTCTGCAGAGGAGCTATTGGCAAAACTTTATTCAACAAAAGATGGAACAAGGATTTGCTGCTTTTGCAAGTATATATGGATGACATTATCTTTGGCTCTACAAATGAACAAATGTGCAAAGAATTTGAGCAAGCGATGAAATCCAAGTACAAGATGAGCTCAATGGAAGAAATGAATTTATTCCTTGGACTTCAGGTGCAACAGAAAGCTGATGGAATTTTCATTAATCAATCAAAATACGTACAAGAGATTCTTAACAAATTCAGGTGCCAAGACTTCAAGACAGTGTCTACACCAATGGACACACATGAGAAAATGGCGCCTGATGAAAAGGGGAAGCCGGTGGACTAGCATGAATATCGGGCCAAGATAGGATCACTGATGTATCTCACAGCATCTAGGCCAGATATAATGTTTGTTGTGTGTGTTTGTGCCAGATTCCAAGCTAACCCAAGGTTTCACATATGCTAGCAGTTAAGAGGATCTTCAGATATCTAAAGGGAAAATCAGATTTAGGGATTTGGTATCCAAAGAACCCTTCCTTTGACTTGATGGCCTACACAGATAGGGACTATGATGGTTGCAATATGACTAGAAAATCAACCTCTAAAGGATGCCAGTTTCTAGGGAACAGGCTGGTGTCTTGGCAATGCAAGAAGCAAACTACAGTGTCAATCTCTACTGCTGAAGTTGAGTACATTGCTGCTTCTACCTGCTGTGCACAGGTTCTGTGGATTCAAAATCAACTGCTGGATTATGGTCTGAATTTCTTACTTACACCTATTTTAATTGATAATACTGCTGCTATGTTCATTGTTAAGAATCCAGTCCAACATTCTAAGTCTAAGCACATTGAAATTAGACATCATTTCATTAGGGACTGTCAGGAAAAAGGTTTAATAGAAATGAAGAAGGTAGATACATCTGATAATTTGGCTGATTTATTCACCAAACCTTTAGATAAAACCAGGTTTCATTTTCTGTTAAAATGCCTAGGAATGATAAATGCTGATGAAGTTTGATTTAGGATGAGTGCTTAAGTGAGGTGCTTACTGATTATCTGCGTTACTCACTTTGAATGTTTGCATAATGATTTGCTTTGCTTGACTGATTATTCAAATTGCAGGAATCATGTATGTGACTGCTCTTGTGTGAAAATCTTGTTAAATTGCCAATTACAGCTTTTGGTACATTGATATGTGTTTGCATGATGTATTTCTGTGATTCTAAGTACTTCGAGCATGAATCTGTGCTTGATATTGTGTTTGTTGCTCCTCGAGCACAAGCAAAGGTTCTTGTAAGACTATTCTAAGTCTTTTGAGCATAGATGCCATAGCTCAGTTGCTCGATCATAGAATTTTGTCTTGAAAAACTTTTTCGAGTATTGTACGCATAACTCTGTGTTTTTATGGTGTGTTTGATGTTCTTCGAGCACAAAGAAACCATACTTGAGGTTTCTCAAGTAACTCAAGCACAAATGTTGTGTTACTTGTGGTCTAGCATGGACATGTGTTCTGGAAAACTTTCTAAGTATTCCAAGCACAAGTCCACTAATCGAGCACGCAGCTAATTCTTTCGAGCACAAGCACTAAAATGATAAATTTAAGGTTGCTCGATAGACTTTCAAGTATGCTCGATGAATTTCTGAGCATGCTCGACAGACTTATATGTTGATTTGTTTGATCTATGCTATCTGGATGAATGTGTTTAATATTGTGATAGTGTGTGCTCGTTAAATGTGCTTAACTGACAACACTGCTTTCAAAATCAATGTTTTTCAATTGAACTTTCAAAAAGAAATGGTTTTGAAAATGGTAAATGTTTTTGACTAAGCCACACTATTTTCGGTGATATATCATAAGAGAAATAATAATATTATCCAAGTTCCAAGCTTCGAAGTAGCTAAACCGTGTTTTCTGTGGAGATAGAATCCAACTAAAATTGGGAAATGATAGTATATTGTCTAATCTCCTAACCCATGGCTTAGAAGCTTAAAGGGTTTCTGTTCAGTAAACTGACAATTTGTGTGGCATCTTCTCATGAGTGTAGTGACGGAAGTGATACAAACATACAAATCATGCCAAGTTTGATGTGGTGATTCATTTGAAGACCAAGGTACGTCTCCTTGCACATCTCTCAGTATGATAGGCAGAAAGGTGATTATCCAATCATACACGAGCCCGTTGCTGTTTTTGGTCTATCAAAACAAATTTATGAAAAATATATATGAGCAGATAAGATGCTAAATGTAGTGGAAAATGCTATCAAAAGTAAAAAGAAGCAAAAAGAAAAGTACTGAAAAAGAAACTAGAAAAATGCTTCAAAAAGCTTATATTTTATAATTAAATTATCATGACTTTAAGGGGCACTTCGGGAACTACAAGAGTGGGGCATTCAAATAAGTCCTAAACACGCTGAATGTAAGGCAAAGAATGGTTCCAAGATCCTCTAAGAGTTCAAACTTTAAAGTAAATAGTGATGGGTAAAGGTATGACAGAAGAACAGTTCAACAACATGCCTCATGAACAACTCTTAGACATATACAATCGAGAGCAAAGGTTATATATGGAAACACAGAGAAGATTGGAAGAAGAGAAGAGAAAGATGGAGGAATTAGTTAGAGCTGAGATGCTGAGTGCCCTACACAAGAAATGTGTGAGTATGGGAAGATTAGTAGTTCAAACTGATGAGAAAATAAAAAGATGGTATGAAGAGGAGGGGCTTGATAAGACACAGAAAACTCAACAAGGAAGCACAAGCCAAACACCCTTAAGGTATGAGATTGTGAGGCCTGGGCAACCAAGGAACTTAAATCTACCCACACATCTCTTATATGATAAAAGATCCAAGACCTTAAGGGTTATCACTGAAGACAAAGAAGAAACACTAATCATCTTTAGAGATGATTTGAGAAACTTTTCAAAAGAACAGCTGAAGAGAATGGCCGAACTAGACTTATACGATAATCAAGATCGAAGACAACTGGCCGGACAACAAATGAATGACCTCTCAAAATTCATTAAGGAATAAGCTAAGAGAGGGTTTCCATTCCTTAGTTAAAAGAAAAGAATAATACACATTCAAGCTGAGAAAGAGAGAAGGCGCAAAAGGATCAATGAAGTTCACACTCTTGAACTCTCTCTCTTTGACACCAGCAAAAAGAAGACCCAATCAAGCAGCTCACATGGAAAAAGAAAGACTTTAAAGGAGTGCTTGGATATGAGGAAGGAGATGAGAGAACCAAATTCAGTTGTGCAACATAATGGAAGAATCACTTTCATCACTTATAACCAGCACAACGACTCAATCTCTTTAAGGAATGAATCGGGTATAACCATAGCTGTCATCAGGTATGATGGGGATCTTCAATTCATGCAACCTCAAGATCTCCAAGACATAGTAGATGCTGAGTTTCCAATTGACTCCTTTGATGCTGTGGAGCTTGATATGATTAAACAAAAAGAATCCCTTGTCAAACTAAAGAAAGAAAAATCGGACACAAGGAGCAGGAGGAGGAGATAGCAGAAAAGACACTTAATGATGATTATTTAATTTCTGGTTATCTTTGTAATTTTGTTTAAGTTGTATTTTGATGTAAAAATTTTAATGTGTAATGCCCAAGAGGCAGAATTCCTACTTATGTAATGAAATGACATGTTCTTGAATGATATACCTTTTATGTTTGAATTATATGTGCAGGTATGTTTTGGTGCATCTGAGCTTGTTCCAATCTAGGGGGAGATTGTTTGGTCGGATTTTCTATAAGGAAGATTAGAATCTTCTCAACCTCCTCAGAAAATGGCTAAGTATGGACTTCGAGCAAGCTGAGACGATCGAGCATGGTTTACTACTTCGAGCAAGGTCTTCAGAACCTTTAGTGGTTGATTCGTCTAAGTGTTTAGGCTTCGAGCAAGCTACACTTCAACGAGCAAGAGTATTCTTCTATCGAGCATGAATTGCCAATCGAGCAAACAGCTTAATCATACAAGTTTTAACCACGTGTTACAAGCACAAGATGTTCAAGCACATGGAGACAAGCATGGATGCAATAAAAATTTGTCATGTGATCAAAGCAAGGACTTCGAGCACAGTTCAGTTCCCCGAGAAAGGTTTACATGCGAGCATGCTAAAGATTTCTCAATAAGTCTAAGGACAAGACTGAAGACATCAAGAGGAATGAAGCTTGCTGGAAGAGTATATCTTCACTGAAGATATTCTAAGTAAAGTATGCTCGAGGATATTCATCGAGCATACCTAGCATAGTGAGTATGCTCGAGCAAGATTGTTACCTTGCTCGAGGACTCAACACTTGTATTTATTTTGTCTTTCATTATGTAATAATTAGGAACTTCTAGAAGGAATGTCAGGGTCTATAAATAGGGTCCAAGGTTTCCATTTTAGGGCACGGATAACGACGCACACAATACGAGAAACATTCTAAAAGAATATTCTATTTGTTTCCTCGTACAGCCGCCGCCGTCATACACGAAAGCCTAGACATTCCTTTCATTCTTGTATTAAATGATATATTAAATGCAGAGAATCTTTGTCTTTCATTGTGTTCTTATTGTTTATTCTTTATCGTTTTGTGTTCGCTATATCACACCTTCGTTCCTACTTGTTGGATATCCTGATTCCGCCGGGATATTCAATAGGCCTTTGGGTTACAGAGTCGTATTCTTGTCAACCTTTCTAAGGTTTCACCCGACTCACGGTCCTGACACTAAGCAAAGCATGACACATGCTGATGTGGGCGATTCCTTGGTTAACATTCCGGTTGTTCATAGCTTTCTAGGCAAAAAACGGCTCTTGTGTAGCACGAATTTGGGGTTTTGAAAAATCAAATGTGCGTATCAATATGGTTTTTCAAACTTATCAAACGGTTTTGGACTTGAGAGGTTAATAAGGTGAAACCTGACCCGAACCGAAAATCAACCAAATTGGGACAAAAATCGTGTTAAACTTGTTTTCATCAATTTTACAAACCAAAATCTTTTTACAAATCATGCAAACAAGTTTAGCCATGTTAATTTGTCCTAATACAACCCAAGTTTGATGGAAACTTGAACCTGGGGTTCGGTTTCCTGATTTGAATGTGAAGTGGGTATAATTAAGCCCTAGTACGAGATTGAAGTGATTAAATCGACATACCTAGGTGATTGAACGAAAGGAATTGGAGGAGGAGGGTGGAAATGGCCGGAAATCGCTTAGGGCTTGAGAGATGTAGTTAAAAGTGACAAAAAGGGGTGAATTCAAGATAAAACCGGTTAGGAGGACCCAACACGATGTTGGTCAGCAAGGCACGGTTGTGCTGACCCAGTCTGAACCCAATTTTTCAATTTTTTTAACTGTTTTTCAAACCCGGGACTTGTTTAACGACCATTATAGACAGAAAGAGTTAGGTATGCCAATTTAAACACAATAAAATGAAACTTCATTGCTTATAGGGATAAACGAGTACACAAACGTTAAAATGAAAAGAAAAAAAGGTTCAAACAACGACAAACTAGAATCTTAAACCTAACAGAAACTACTTGAATAATCCCGATCTTCCTCAAAACGAGGTATGCATGTGTGCTGGCCCAATCATGAAGTTGGATTGGGCTGCCCTCTTGACTTAGTTCTGGTTGAAGCGAGCAAGCTCGGTCGTAAGCTGCTCGATGTAGTCCTCTAGCTTAACTGATGTGTTGTAAAACACACGTATTTTCCACGCATCTTATCTACGTATTATATTATATTTTATGTATTTTTACTTGATTTATATAGGTGTTACATAGTTTTTATTATCTTGTAGGCTAAGGGTTAAAAGGAAGAAAAACCGAGCTTTTGGAGCAGTTTACGAGCCTTTACGCATACATTTTCAAGTAAAACTCAAGGCCCGGCCCGTCTACGATATAATAAAGCCCAAGCCGCATATTATATCATAAAATAAAAAAGAAAAAAAACCCTAGGGGGGCAGCTTCTGGCCGATCGCAGCAGTGGACAGGAGGAACAAAGAGAAAAATCTTTTTTGTGCTTCGGGTTTGAGTGTCTTGGCGGCTAGGGAAGGAAAAAGATACAAGAACAAGCCTCGGTGATCGTTTACCATCAGTTTTACAGTAGCAAAGAGCAGCCGAAAACCATCTCATATCCTTTCTTTAAACTGTTGTTCATCAATCTTTCTTATACTTGTTGAATTGTTCACTAGTTTTGCAATTGCTTTAAGGATTGACTTGTTATTGATTAGTATTGATTGTTGAATGATCTTTGAGATGATTGGTATGAGTTTTATGGTAATTTTAATGAATATTTGCTGCTGTCCAAACAATATGCTAGGCTAAACTTGTTAGTTCTACCTAGGAATGATGTTAATTGTTAGGTTTTGATAAGTTATATGGATTGTTTGATTGATAGACTTGATTTGTTAATGTAAAGTTTGATTTAGACATGAAATAGGTTGTGTTTAAGGGCTGGAAATTTTGGTGATTCATTGCATAAACCCCGTGTGTCGGTTAATTAGTTTTGTGTTGATTGATCGGTGCATTGTTTGATTCTAGACTTTGTGTTTAGGGTTTGTTTGCGGTAGGTACAACCGTAGGGTTTTGTTGTGTGAATTTGAGGTTAAATTACAGCGGTTAAGAACCTTCTTTGAGACCGAGAGGTGATAAGAAGTTAGGGTTGTCTCATTGCCTTTGCATGCTAGAATAAGGATTGCGCGAGAGCGAGTTCGTTTCTTGTCAGGTTTAGGTGTTTTGAGCAACTAGTTGATCTATTTTAGTTTAAGTTGAATTGTTCCTCTATCCTTGGTTGTGTAGTATTCATTGCCATTAGGGTCGAGTGTTGGTGAGACCGAGAGGAGATCCAACATTAGAACACGTTAGCAATTGTTTCCCGGTTTGGTCGTTTTAGTCGATTTTCAGTAATTTAGGCCTCTATCCTCCTATCTACAGGTTAATTATTTTGAAGGAATATATGAAAAGGCGTATGTAAAAAGAATGGGAAGTGATAGCCATTTATAGACACGCAGGAGGGCAAAATATGGCAGTGGTGTCATAAACACGGAAATGTTAGATGAGTGTCATAAATGCCGATTTCAGAAAGTTGCACGATGGCAGAGAGATGAGCTGTAACAATTCTAGGTTGACCACTTCCCATGTTCTGCTTAAAACGGCTATGCTTTGTTTCCTGCCACGATATTTGAATTTTCTCTCATTTAACTGTCATGGTTTTGGACGGTTGGTTAAGTGTGTGCAAATCTTATCCCTAAAACATAAATAAATTTCATTCCATAAAGTCCTGAGATTACATTAATTTTCCTAAAAGTTACGTAAAATAAAAACACATATTAATAAAAACAAATAAAGTAAACAACAAACAATAATCGGGTTAAGCCCAATAGATCCTAAGTACTAGTTATCAGCACAATCCCTTGAGTCTTCAATAAGCAAATCAAAAGAGGCTGGAGAAAGGGTCTCGAAAACATCCTCTGGAAAGGTTTCTGTCAAAGGAGTCACTTCCACCGAAAGATGGTGGTGGTGGTGGTGGAAAGAATCTTAGCCGGATGGACTTGATTTGAATCTGCTTGTTGATGTCGCGGAGCTTAATATTCTTTTGCTTCACGGTCTCAGTTAGAGCTAGGACTCGCTGTTTGTTTTGAACAAGATTGTCAGTTAGCTCTCTTGCCATCTCCTGAATTTGCAAAATCATCTTTAGGTTGATGTTTTTCTTTTTCGGTGAGTGGTGATCGGGTTCTTGCATTAGTGGGTTCCATAGGCATCTTTGGAGGCTGTTTAGTTTAGAGAATGTGGCCAGAAGGTGTGCAAAACTCGCAAGGAGATGGTACATATTTGTAATCTACTGGGACCTTCCACCAAGGTCATGCTTTGCATAACACGGGCTATGTTGGCAAGTTTTCTTTGAAACTAGACAGTCTGAGACGGAAACAACGCCAGAAACGATCACTACAAGGAAATTGTACTGGGCACGGCCGGGTGAGTTAGGCATGGCTGTGTTTTCCTAATTTTATTTAACTTGTCTTCACAAAATAAAATAAAGACTATCCTAAACATGCTAAATTTTTTCCGAGTCGATAGCTTGACTCACAATTAAGTCGGCTTAGTTTAGAGGATGGAGGTGAAGTACCTCCATTGTGGTGTCTACGGGTTCTCTTAAGTAAATTTTAAGCATGTGACCGTTTACCTTAAAGCTATGTCCATCTTTTTATACTAGTTCAACGGTTCCATACTCAAAAGCATCCTCAACCATAAAAGGTCCGGACCATCTAGATTTCAATTTTATATGAAATAAACGAAGGAAAGAATTATAAAGGAATACCTGGTCGCCTGATTTAAATTGTTTTTTTACCTTTTAGACGTGAATCATGAAGTCTTTTCATTAACTCTTTATAAATCCTTGAATTGTTATAAGCTCACATCCTTAGTTCATCTAGCTCGTGTAGTTGCATGAATTTGTTCTTCCCAGCGGATAAAGATTGAGGTTGGCAGTTTTGAGTGCCCAATACACTTTATGTTCGAGTTCAATTGGGAGATGACATGCCTTTCCATAAACCAATTTGAATGGTGTTATTCCTATAGGATTTTTGTATGCAGTACGGAAAGCCCACGGAGCGTTGTCTAATTTTTCCGACCAATCTCTGCGATTATGATTGATGGTTTTCTCCAAGATTCGTTTGGTACCCCGATTTGTTACTTCCACCTGCCCAGTTGTTTGCGAGTGATAAGGTGTAGCGAGTCGATGATGCACTCCGTATCTTGCCAATACATTTCCATTTGTGTATTGCAAAAGTGTGTTCCTCGATTAGCTATAAGTGCCTTGGGAATACAGAAATGAGAGAATAGTTTCTTCAGAAATTTGAGCACCATCCTAGAATCATTAATGGGTAAAGCTTAGGCTTTAACCCATTTTTACACATTATCTACTGCGACTTGTAAGGCCTCGAGCCCGGGTGCCCTACTTTGGCGTTGGATTTACTCATAACATAGTTCTAAATATCAGAGTGAATTGAAACTTTTCGTGGAATCATAAAAACATCAACCAATATTACAGATCATTAAATCTTATCTCAACAAAAGTTAACTTCTCTTAAACATAACATAAAAGTTTGATAATATTTCTTCTCAAGATGCCAACCTTCCAATCCCTACCATATTCCATCCTCAAGCCAGCTCCTTTAATCAATTTACCTGCGTGCATACTAAAAGTTAGCTACGCTAAGTGAGTTTTAGTTAATCGATTTAACATACATTCATATCCTTACTTATACGTGTCCGAAGATACGTATTTGTACTTTACTTACTATTACTTCATTCATACATACTTTACATACATGCATACGTACTTACATATTTTCTTTCATAATTCCCTATGGTATACCATAAGCTATTCTATCTCTACCATCATAGATATTATTAGGGTCTGGTCCTTTCTGTCACTGATATTACTAGGGTCTGGTACCTTTGTCTCAGATATTATTAGGGCCTGGTCCCTTCGGTCACAGATATTATTTGTGTCTGGTCCTTTCTATCTCAAAAATTATTTGGGTCTGGTTCCTTCTGTCTCAGATATTATTAGGGTCTGGTTCTTTCTGTTTTGAATGACCATACAACCATACCTTTCTCGTCAATCATCCATACATTCCTTATCAAACGTGCATACTTTACTTTTCTTTTAGGTATGTATATAAATATATACATAGTCATTCATATAAACATTCTATGACAATAACGTTCAAATACAAAATCATACACGTATCATACACTTACCACTTAAGGTAAGTGTATAAAGTATTACATAGTAGTATGCACACAGCCCCGAAAAACGTCGCAGAGTAAAGGGGGCTAGAACTCACCTGGATCCTGTTTCTTTTGGAATTGATTGAGATGCCTTTCTTCAACTGGGCACGACTAACTATTCTAATTTTCATTCTAAGGTAGAGAAGTCCCTAATGAATGAGGGTCCGGGGGTAGCGCCCCTGGTAATGGGGTCTAGGGGCGGCAGCCCCTAGCAGGGTCCAAGGGGCCGAGCCCCTGGCTGGGGTCGATGCAAACCAGTCGCATCGCATACTAGTCGCATCGCATGGACAAAACCAATCGCATCGCATGGACAAAACCAGTCGCATAGCATGGTCAAACCAGTCGCATCGCATGGACAAACCAGTCGCATCATATGGACAAACCAGTCGCATTGCATGCTGAATTTAATCACATCGCATGATAAACAAATCGCATCGCATGCTTGTGCTATGCGATTTCTTTCCGTGCGATCAGAATCCTCTTTTTCTTTATTTTACCATTTTCCAGCCATTCTTTTCCGTGACCCTTCCTTATTACCAGTTTTACCTTTTTATGGGTTTTGGGTATACCAACCCGTTAGCACATGGATCATAAGGCTTATATTTTTACTACATCTTACAGCCCGATCTACCATTATATCAGGTTGCATGTCAAAACCGACCTTGAAGACCTAACCTTTTTAACAAAACTCACCTTACAGTCTCGGGTTTGGTTTGGATCTGGACCAACCCGCGGGTATCAACGAACTCTTGTTGTTCGATGATGCTTAAACACAAACCTTCTTGGCACTCTTAAATTTGTAGAAGAATATAAGATGAATAGAGCTCGCGTGTGTGTGTGTTCTTGAGGTTGAGAGTGTTTGGGTGGAATGAGGGTGATGGAAATGAGTACAAGGAAGATTTTGGAGTTTATGTACTCCTAGTCTATAGGCCTTAAGGGCCCATACCCATTCCCAAGCCCAATCTTATACCCATGCCCAGCATAACTTAAACACTAATCACACAATTAAATTAACATAAAGTCCTTTATTTATTTTAACAAAAGTAGGATGTTACACGACTAGGATGTAATGGTGACCAAATGATGGTTCCATGAAGTCAATGCCCCTAACGGCAAATACTCTGCAGACCTGGATTGCCCTTTGTAGCATTTCATCTCTGGATGAGATATTTCTAGCATGTTGGCATGCACCGCATGAGCGAACCATTTCGTTTGCTTCTCAGTAGATGGTAGGCTAACAGAAGCTGCCGTCAAATACCTTCTTTGCAGTTGCTAATGCTACATGATGACCTTTTAATGGTCCTTCATGACATTGTTTTAGGATCTTGCGTGCTTCTTCTCCATGCACACTTCTACGTTTGGGATAACCGGCTCGTATGCGGAATAAGTAGGGATCCTCCCAAAAGTAATATTTGATATCAGAGAAGAATTTCTTTCTTTGCTAATAGGTCATTCCTTTGAGAACAATTCCACTGGCTTCGTAGTTTGCGATGTCTGCGAACCAAGGCTGATGTCCTTCATACGTTTGGATATGGATAAAAAAATTCATGGGGGGGGGGGGGGAATTGTCATTTATCTTGGTCCCAATCATTTATTGTGAAGATGGGCATTCCAAACGAGAAAGATGATCGGCTGCAAGATTTTCAGCACCCTTTTTGTCCTCATTTCGATGTCAAATTCTTGTAGAAGCAAAATCCATCGAATTAGGCGGGGTTTAACATCTTGTTTGGTGAAAAAGTACTTAATAGCCGGATGATCCGTGTAGACAATGGCTTTTGAAATGACTAGATAAGAACGGAATTTTTCGAAAGCGAATACCATGACCAAAGCTCCTTCTCGGTAGTTGGGTAATTCTCTTGAGCATCATTGAGAGTCTTGCTGGCATAGTAGATCGGATGAAAGTGCTTATCTTTCCTTTGTCCTAAGACTGCTCCAAAAATGAAATCACTTGCATCAAACATGAGTTCGAATGGTAGTGTCCAGTCTAGAGCTACCATAATTGGAGCGTCTACAGGCTTGTCCTTCAGAATTTGGAATGCATTCAAACAATCTTCTGAAAAGATGAATGGAGCATCCTTTTCAAGAAGTTGTGTCATTGGTCGGGCTATCTTTGAAAAATCTTTGATGAAACGATGATAAAAACCAGCATGGCCAAGGAAACTTCGAATGGATTTAATATCTGTGGGCGGTGGAAGTTTGAAAATGGTTTCTACTTTGGCTCTATACACCTTTAATCCTACTTGAGAGATCATGTGCCCGATAACAATGCCTTCTTTAATCATAAAGTGACATTTTCCCATGCTCAGCACAAGGTTGGCTTCCTCACATATTGCTAACATCCTTTTAAGATTTTCGAGATATAGATTGAAAGAATCGCCAAAGACGAAGAAGTCATCCATGAAGATTTCAACTGAATCCACAATCATGTCGTGAAAAATAGCTACCATATAGCGTTGAAAAGTAGCTGGAGCATTACATAGTCCAAAGGGCATTCATCGGTAAGCAAATAAGCCATAGGGACATGTGAATGTTGTCTTCTCATGGTCTTCATAAAGATTGGAATTTGAAAATAACCACAGAAGAAAGCAATAGTACATCTATCCAAATAGACGCTTGAGCATCTGATTAATAAAAAGGAGAGAAAAATGATCTTTCCTAGTTACATCATTGAGTTTGCAATAATCGATGCAAACTCGTCGTCCTGTGAAGGTTCTCATAGGAATCAGCTCATTCTCGTCATTGGTGACTACCGTTATTCCCTCTATCTTCGGAACTACTTGAACAGGGCTTACCTAAGGATAATTGGAAATGGGGTAAATCAAAATTGCATCAAGCAGTTTGAGTACTTCCTTTTTACCACGTCTTGCATGTTTGGAGTTAGTCGTCTCTGGTGCTGCACTACGGGTTTGAAGTCTTCTTCCATCAGAATCGGTGAGTGCAAAATGACGGGCTGATTCCTTTGATTTCCATGATTTTCCAAGAAATGGGTTTTTATGAGATTTGAGAACTTCGAGCAATCTTTCTTTCTCATTTCTTGAAAGGTTGGAAGAAATGATAGCATGTAAATGAGAATTTCCTTCAAGGAAAGTGTACCTGAGGTGTTTTGGTAATTCTTTGAGTTCAAAAGTAGGTAGATCTATGACAGAGGGTTTGGCTTTAGGTTCCAGGTCCCTATATACTTCTTCGAATGTTTCCTCCGAGTTGCTCTCTTCTTCTTCCTCCTCCCATTGACAAACAACTTGATCCTCTCAATCAATGGCATGTGATTTCTCCTCAATTAGTTGAGTATCACATGCTTGTCTTTCAATTGTGTTACTTAGATGACAGCTCACTATTGATTCACACATATCTAGGAAGTATGTGGAATCGTCAGTGTACTATGGATGTTTCATATATTTTCCTATGTCGAAAGTTACCTCCTCATCCTCTACCATGAAAGTGAGTTTGCTGGTGCAAACATCAATTAGTGCTCTAGCGGTAGCTAAGAATGGTCTTCCTAAGATAAGTGGTACAGAAGTGTCTTCATCCATGTCTAGAATAACGAAGTCGACAGGAAAGACAAACTTATCGATCTTGACTAACATGCTTTCCACTATGCCTCTTGAGTATTTTACTGATCTATTGGCTAGCTGAATGCTCATACAAGTTGGAGTGGGTTTTCCGAGTCCTAACTTAGAGAAAACCATATATGGAATTAGGTTGATGCTAGCTCCTAAGTCGACTAAGGCATTGCTGACAAACAAGTTTCCTATCAAGCAGGGGATAGTGAAACTTCCTGGGCCAATCATTTTCTTTGGAAAGTTTGTTCTGGAGAATGGTGGAGCATTCTTCGTTGAGTATCACTTGGATAGCTCTTCTAACTTCCTCTTATTGACAAAACTTCCTTTAAGAACTTTGCATATTCAAGCAAAGGCATTACCAAGTATTAATCCACACAACTTTTTAACAATTATAGAACTCATGTAATAACCACCCAAAAGTTGTTTAAACTAGGTTATGTTGCACACTCACTTAACAAGTAAAGAATCAATTTTAGTGGATGAACATCAACAATCCATTTCCACAAATGTTGCCAATAGTTTTCATTTTAAAACGATTAATTACTACTAATAATTCATTTGGTCCATGTTTATATTAAGATTTATGTTATTTTACCAAGCTCTTACAAGAATGGCAATTCCTCGACTTATCATCAATCTCGAAACTTGGTGTTTCTTTTAAATATTCATAATTTATCAGCCAAGCCCTCACAAGAGTGCAATTCCTTGGCTTATCGTCAAGATCGGAACTTGGTGTTTATTTTAATGTTTGCCAAGGCCGCACAAGACTAGCAATTTCTCGGCTTATCATCAAGCGTGGCACTTGGGGTATCTTTTAAGAGTATTATAACATTCCTCAGCAAGTAATAATTGTAAACAACCTTTACTTATTCAAAACCGATCACATGTTTAACTAATATTATTAAACTTCAATTAAGATTCATTATAAACCAAGATGATACTATAAAAGTTTAGCCGATAATAAACATAATGTTAACCATCAAAGTAGTAGATAGAAACGAGATCAAATTGAAATAATCTAATCAATTTGGATGACTAATCTTTGATGTTATGACTAAGGCACGGCCGTGTTAAGCAAGGCACGACCGTGGTGAGTCCATAATAGTCCAAATTTTGCCATTTTCCCTTGTACTGAAGATATTGGCGTGTTTTAGGAAGGCACGACCATGTTAAGCTTTAGAACCTTCTATTTTGTCTTTTCTTCTTGTTCTTGATAACATGGGTGTGTTGAGGTTAACATGACTATGTTTGTCTTACTAAATTTTGTCTTTGCTCCGTAAGCTCTAGACATGGCCATGTCTTGGTTCACCATGGGGTGTGTTTAGTCTGTTTTCACCGTTTATCTTCATTTTTCTTCGTATAATAACTTGTTTTATTCCTTAGGGCTATATTTACCTATAGATAGAAATTATAAACATTAGTGGTTATTTATTCTAATATAATTGTCGATATTGCACTTATTTGGAGATATTTTAGTGCCAAAAATGTGTATAAATTCTTATACATCGCAAGTACAGATAGAAGTAATGGTACCTGTTACACAGACACAATGTGCCGAACCTACTCCGGTTCTCACCATTGAAACTTTAACAGGCATGAAAACGTTTCTTCTATTCTTTTCCCTCACTGCTAGGCCATTCGATAAAGAGAGATTCTGATGCTCCATAATGCAAGTCCGATTCTTAAATTGAGTGATTTGTGCCCTCGAACTTTTCTGACGGGCCGTTTTGTGCCCCTCCGTTATTTGACCATCATATTTATCAATGTAAGCAATGGTAATTTGGTAATTACATATATAATATTAATAAGCAGAAATTATGATTTGTGACCCTATGCTTTATGGATTGGTGCAAATCATCGACCCCGCCTGCCCCAAATCAATCCCATTTTTCCGGCCCCAAACCACAATAACCGCGAGTGATTTTCTTACCCAAATCACAATGACGCCGGCGATTTTCCAACCCCAAATCACCACCACCGTCACCCGAGCACCTCACCCGTCACAACACCACCACCTCACCCGTCACAACACCACACCTCACCCGTCGCACCATAACGCATTACCCAAGTCAACACTCGTCGAACGTTCGAGCACCATCGATCCCCACCGCTTCGATATAGTTAATTGTTAATTTTTCCAGTAAATCTGTTATAGTTTAATCATTAATTTGGTCTCATTTGGTTAAAAATTTTTAAAAAGGTTCTTATAAGATCCGGCTTGAAGTTTTAGTCTCATTTGGTTCAAAGTTTAAAAAAAACATGTTGTTATAAGTTTTGAGTTGAAATTTAATATAATTTGGTAAAAACTAAAAAAATCAGTTTTAGGTTGAAGTTTTGGTCTCATTTGATTAAAAGGTAAAAAAGAGTTTTAATAAGTTTTTGTATAATTTAGTTAAAAGTTAAAAAAAACAAATTTTTAGAAGTGTCGGGTTGAAGTTTTAGTATAGTTTTGTTTAAAAAAATTAATAAGTTTTTGCACAAATTTTATAAATTCTTTTTAGGGGCAAAAATGATATTTCTATAAAATTTAAGGTTTAATTCTAAAAAAAATCAGTCAGAGGGCTACGAACTGAAACTTCCTATAGTACAGAGTGCGAAGTGAGCGTCAAAAGAGGAATAATAGTCATTTCATGCTTATGTTGGACAGAAAAACTGATAGAGTGACACATAAGAACCCGCTTTAAAATTCCAAGGGCACTGATCACTCAATTTGAGAATGGGACCTACATTGTATTCCTGATTATATAGCACAGGGACACAAATCATAATCTTCTCAATAACCAAACTGCCAATTAGTTTTTTCATATGATATTTGATAAATAGTGAATAACACAGGAAGAATGTAACAAAACTGCAATAAATATATACCAAAAGACATGCCACCATTCAAAGATAAATCCACCAGGAGCATCAATGATTGTGCAATTCATATTAATATATATATGCTACATTGCATACATCATGCATATAGAAAATAAAACAACTTTGAAGACCATGCAACATATTTAACAATGAAAAGTTTGAAATAACATACCTGCAGGATCCGTAGCTAGCAACCTGTCTTTCAGTCATGAAAGCTTTTGCAGATGCATCTTCCATTTCAACAAAATGAAACAACTTTGCAGACCATGCAATATATTTAACAATGAAAAGTTCAAAATAACATACCTGCAGGATCAGTAGCTAGCAACCTGTCTTTCAGTCATGAAAGCTTTTGCAGATGCATTTTCCATTTCAACAAAATCTATAACTCTTTATCCCAAATATAGTATATATGTATCATGTAGATTACGACATTAACAAAGAATATTCTTTTGAATAATTAGAATGCTTGTTCATGAAGGTAATTTTAAAATGGGTAAACTTTGACTTTTAAATGCAAGGTTCAAATGCAACATCAGACACAAATTCAAAATTTTAAAGAGGTTCTAAAATTGTTGTCACAAACCCTATAAATTTAAATCATAGCAAATCCAGGTTAAATGAAAAATTACTAACCTAAAATCAAAGCAAACCCATGTTAAATCATGTTTGCAATCTCAAATATTATTACAGATCACAATAACCTAAAATCACTGTTGAAATCTAAATGTAAATAAAAATCAGAAACATAACACATGTAAATAATCAAGGGCAATAACTTGTTGTACTATATGATTAAAATTATATACATTCAGGAATAGTGTAACATTGTAAGTGACGGAAAATGGTTTTTTAATATATATTTAATTTAATATGTCTGCAATATTTTGTTTGTTTATTTAGTTTTATTTTTATTTAATCATTTTATAAAAAAAATACAAGTTTTTAAACATCTATTAGCGTTAGCAAACATCTGTTTACAAGTTAGTGAACAGTGGAAACATGCCTGTAGCTCTTCTATTTAGAGCCCAGCCCACACATGCAATATGATAAATCAAAAAGACCATCCGTGAGCATTCCAATCCATTGGATCAATTTTTTGTTGCCCTGTAAATGATATATTCAATTTAAATAGGTATTTCTAGAGCATTTACGGTCCATTTCTTATTAAATCCATATCCATATAGTTACACTAAAAATCACTATATGTTCTCTCTTGTTTTATATTAAATATTTTTTTATACCTTTATGATTATCTTTTCTCTCTCACTCACAACGACTTTAAGAAAATATTAAAAAATTATACGCTATAAATGGTGAAACACCAAATTTAGCCTTCCCCGCTTAACATTTTTCTCTCCTCTACTCACAACCACGTCCTACAATTTGCAAAATCCCCACATAATTTATTTAGTGGTTGTGAGTTGATTAGAGAGAAAAATTACTGTTTGTAAGTAAATTTGGAGAAACATCGTTCACCCAATATAATTTTTTAATATTTATTGAAAGTGGTTGTAAGTTAAAGAAAGAGAAAAGGTAGATAAAGGCACTGGCGGACCAACTTGTAACAATTGCTATTTTCCGAACCGAAAACCCGAACCGTTTAAGATTTTGATTTTCATAAAAGATTTCTTTATTTGTTTGTATTTGTTAAGTTAAAAACTCGATTTCAAATGATATTTCATGTATTTTAATTTAATCAAAGTTTAGGGGTTAAAATTGTCAATTTTCTAGACTTTCTGCGAAACCTTGTTCTTTTCGTAATCGCATGATTGAATTTAACAAAGTACTCATTCATCATCTATATTATTATTAATTGAATCATAAATTATTCATTTCAAGTTATTAACATTATTTTCATATGTGCAAATACTTGAATCTATATTTATTTCATTGTTTACTTGTATAATCGTTAATTTGACACGCTCAACCGGATATGTCTAGATTAATATTTTAACATGTAACATAAATAATTATGGCTATCTTAAATTAGTTTTTATCTTAAGTATTTTACTTGGAATCTTTGTTAAAACAAAAGCATCATTCTAGCATATTCCAAACACAACTTTCTCTGTAAGACTTACATATTTGGCCCCCTTCAAATCACAACAATAAATACCCCCTTATTTTCATTTTTTTCCTTTGCTCATTCATCACTTATTCTCTCCCTAAAACATTTCTCCAAGTAAGTTTTAGTGTATGTTCTTCATATTTTATTTGTTCTTTGTCATGTTTTATCTGTTTGTCCTTCGTTTCCTCTTATTTTTCTTTTTGTTATAATGGTTCTAAAACCATCATATAATCATGTCTATATTCCCATGTAATCCATACGCCATGGTGTATGAGATAGAGGAGACAAATAACATAAGTTTGCAACATGATCTTTATTGGTCACATCTTAACAAGTTCTTACATTCTTGAAGTTTTTGTTTTGTTTAATTTATTTTGGTTCATGGACCATAAGGATTTTGATAGCACACGATCGAACATATCATATTTATCATACCACAAGTGGTTCATAATTTTCTATATCAAAATCCATTCCAAAGCATAAAAAACATTGTTATTTACAATGTTCTAGATTTGACACCAGAATTGCTATACAAAGGTTGAGTGGTAACTCAGTCATAACAAACTGGAATAATGCAAGGCCAAGGCCTATCATTAACTTTATTGAGTTATGGTTCAAAAAAAATTTTATGTGTATTTTTATTCTTTTTTATTCTTCACAATCGTTATTTTAAAATTAGTGCGCATATTTGTACCCTCTATGAAGATCGACAATTTTAACCTATCTCAGGTTTGAATATAGGAAAACTTTCTAAAAAAATTTGTTCCTTAAATATTAATTTAGTTGACTGGAGAGTTTTATAATTTTTGAGAAGTTATTGATATTTTTAAACATTTATGAAATCGATGATAAAATTTTTCCAAAACTGATTTTGTTTTTCTTGTTTGTTTTTCAACTTTTAGTTGTGATATATTAATACATATATGTTTCTTTGACCTTTATATATTAAACACATTCTAAAGAATCCTTAATTAATTGTATTTAGGGATTACTCAGTAACACCTCAAAAATTTCCAACTTAAGTTTTAGCCAAAAATATCAATACTCAAATATTAGGGACTTATAACAAAAATTCTGATTTTAATCCCTTCACGCGACGCGAAGTATTAACAAGAAAATTCTTCGCTCAACGCGAAGTAATCATCACTGAAACCAAGCTAAAACTGGTTCGCATTACGCGAAACCTCGTTAATTAATCGGGTACACGTGCCCAACCACGTGTCAACACGTGGCATGATTGTACAGGCCACGTGTCAATAGGTGGCAGAGTGTTGTTTTGCGCGACGCGAACAGAAAAGAACTTTTTCTTTCACGCTATGCGAAGGAAGCCAATTTTGGTTATAAAAGGGGAGTGACGGGTTTTAGCCATTTTCATCCCAAAATCACTTTCATTCACACATACTTCACCTAGGGAAGTGTGTCCGATCACTACGACGTGTTGACACCCTTCTTTCCTGGAATTCATGCGAGTAGCGAAGTACCGACACTTTGTTGATAATTTAAGCGTGCTAGTATCGAGACCCTGCCAACCAAGTTGTCACTCTTTTCTTATTATTAGGATTCTCGAGTGTCCAATAAAATAGGATCTGCGTTTAAGTTATTTCAAGTATGTTATGAATAGCTTAGACTCGGTCAAGACTATGACCTTTTAACCTTGAAAAGATTATTAAAACATTAACAAAGAGTTTCAATAAGTGTTACTTCTATAAGAAGTTATGTTAAACAAAATTATATTTTGACAGACATGTAGTAATGATATGAGCTAAATTATATATAAAGATTATAAATATTTCCCACAACTTTGAGTAGCTTTTGAGCTGGCTTTTATTGAAATTTACTCTTATCTAACTCTTATTGAAAGTTTTAAGGTTTTAAGATACATCGAACTAAAACGAGTAAATCCATTATTAAATTGTCAAGTAAATAAATTAAGTTATAATTATCTTGTTTGGTTGAAAAGAATATTAAAATTAATTTTGTTTAACCTATATAATATTTAATATGATTTATAATTCATTAATAATATATATACACACATTAAATATAATACTAAAATATAGTTGTTGATTTTGTGCAAGTGAATTCCATATTCCACGTGAGAAGTTCAAATCTCAAATAAAAATGTGGGCTCCGTTATATTATATTTAAGATGAAGTAAATGGAGCATTCAAGCACACAAGCATTTGTTTTTGTAGCCCAATAGGTAACCTAAAATAAGGTCTGGACTCATGTTGATTTGGAAAGACTTGGACAACAATTTAGAAAATTAATATGAAAAAAAGAAAACTCGGTTATCATTGAGGCAAATATAAGGCTTTAAACCTGCTAGTGGAAAGAAGGTAAGGAGGAGATACACGGACAAAAGGTCAGCCGCAAAAAGAAAACCTTGATCCAACTAAATAACATCCGGGATCAATACCTACTCATCAAAACATCTTTATTATTTGGTTTGAAGTCATTATTTTTGTCATGAATTTATTATTTGAACCTATTTACTTTCTTTTGTTATTGAGTATGGTTGTTGGCTAAACCCTTAGACCACCTAGGCTTATGATGAACCTACTTTGATGTTTTGATTTGACTTGGGATTATTTATCGTTATGGTTTTTATGGTTTAGTAAAAGATTTATTTGTATTAAAATGATGCATATGGATGCTTAGGATTGTTTGATGAGTTTTATTCCATAGTTTCCTTGATTATTGTTTGTCATTATGAAAGGTTGCTATTAGGTCAATTACTTCATGTTTTTGATTATTTTATGATTGATGTCATGATAAGGTCATAGGAATATTATTGTCAAATAAACTTAAGTGTGCTGCTAACCTAAAATCTGTAAAGTGCTAGGTTATTGATAAGCCTTTAGTATTTAATCTTGCTAGATTTAGTTATTCGTAAGGAGTCCGTCTAGAGTTGATTTTTTATTATTGTTTATCAAATCAATTAAATATAGTAAATTGCCTTTGATTATTTATTATTGTTTATCAAATCAATTAAATATAGTAAATTGCCTTCGTAAGAGAGGATGGAGACTGAAAAGTAGAAAGCTGAGGCAAAAGAATGGTTCCAAGATCCTCTGAGAGTTCAAAATTTAAAGGAAATAGTGATGGGTAAAGGTATGATAGAAGAACAGTTCAACAACATGCCTCATGAACTACTCTTAGACATATACAATCGAGAGCAAAGGTTATATATGGAAACGTAGAGAAGATTGGAAGAAGAGAAGAGAAAGATGGAGGAATTAATTAGAGATGAGATGCAGAGTGCCCTACACAAGAAATGTGCGAGTATGGGAAGATTAGTAGTTCAAACTGAAGAGACAATTAAAAGATGGTATGAAGAGGAGGGGCTTGATAAGAGACAGAAAACTCAACAAGGAAGCACAAGCCCGAACACCCTTAAGGTATGAGATTGTGAGGCCTGAGCAACCAAGGAACTTAAATCTGCCGACACATCTCTTCTATGATAAAAGAGCTAAGATCTTAATGGTTATCACTGAAGATAAAGAAGAAACACTAATCATCTTTAGAGATGATTTGAGAAACTTTTCAAAAGAACAGCTGAAGAGAATGGCCGAACTAGACTTATACGATAATCAAGATCGAAGACAACTGGCCGGACAACAAAGGAATGACCTCTCAAAATTCATTAAGGAATAAGCTGAGAGAGGGTTTCCATTCCTAAGTCAAAAGAAAAGAATAATACACAGTCAAGAGAAAGAGAGAAGGCGCAAAAGGATCAATGAAGTTCACACTCTTGAACTCTCTCTCTTTGACACCAGCAAAAAGAAGACCCAAGCAAGCAGCTCACATGGAAAAAGAAAGACTTTAAAGGAGTGCTTGGCTATGAGGAAGGAGATGAGAGAACCAAATTCAGTTGTGCAGCATAATGGAAGAATCACTTTCATCACTTATAACCAGCACAACGACTCAATCTCTTTAAGGAATGAATCAGGTATAACCATAGCTGTGATCAGGTATGATGGGGATCTTCAATTCATGCATCCTCAAGATCTCCAAGACACAGTAGATGCTGAGTTTCCAATTGACTCCTCTAACGTTGTGGAGCTTGATATGATTAAACAAACAGCAGGCCTTGTCAAACTGAAGAAAGAAAAATCGGACACAAGGAGCAGGAGGAGGAGATAGAAGAAAAGACACTTAATGATGATTATTTGATTTCTGTTTATCTTTGTAATTTTGTTTAAGTTGCATTTTGATGTAAAAATTTTAATGTGTAATGCCCAAGAGGCAGAATTCCTATTTATGTAATGAAATGACATGTTCTTGAATGATATATCTTTGATGTCTGATATATGTGTAACTCTATGCAGGTATGTTTTGGTGCATCTGAGCTTGTTCCAATCTAGGGGGAGATTGTTAAGTCAGATTTTCTATAAGGAAGATTGGAATCTTCTCAACCTCCTCAGAAAACGGCTAAGTATGGACTTCGAGCAAGCCTAGACGATCTAGCATGGTTTTACTACTTCGAGCAAGGTCTTCAGAACCTTTAGTGGTTGATTCTTCTAAGTGTTTAGGCTTCGAGCAAGCTACACTTCAACGAGCAAGAGTATTCTTCTATCGAGCATGGATTGCCAATCGAGCAAACAGCTTAATCATACAAGTTTTAACCAAGTGTTACGAGCACAGGATGTTCGAGCACATGGGGACAAGCATGGATGCAATAAGAAGTTGTCATGTGATCAAAGTAAGGACTTCGAGCACAGTTCAGTTCCCCGAGAAAGGTTTATATCCGAGCATGCTAAAGATTGCTCATTAAGTCTAAGGACAAGACTGAAGACATCAAGAAGAATGAGCTTGCTCGATGGACTAGTTCGAGCAAAGCAAGGATTGGTCAAGAGGAATGAAGCTTGCTGGAAGAGTATATCTTCACTGAAGATATTCTAAGTAAAGTATGCTCGAGGATATTCATCGAGCATACCTAGCATAGTGAGTATGCTCGAGCAAGATTGTTATCTTGCTCGAGGACTCAACACTTGTATTTATTTTGTCTTTCATTATGTAATAATAAGGAACTTCTAGAAGGAATGTCAGGGTCTATAAATAGGGGTCCTAGGTTTCCATTTTAGGGCACGAATAACGACGCACACAATACGAGAAACATTCTAAAAGAATATTCTATTTATTTCCTCGTACAGCCGCCGCCGTCATACACGAAAGCCTAGACATTCCTTTTACTCTTGTATTAAATGATATATTAAATGCAGTGAATCTTTGTCTTTGATTGTGTTCTTATTGTTTATTCTTTATCGTTTTGTGTTCGCTATATCACTCCTTCGTTCCCACTTGCTGGATATCCTGATTCCGCCAGGATATTCAATAGGCCTTTGTGTTATAGAGTTGTTGTATTCTTGTAAACCTTTCTAAGGTTTCACCTGACTCACGGTCCTGACACTAAGCAAAGCATGACACATGCTGATGTGGGCAATTCCTTGGTTAACTTTCTGGTTGTTCACAGCTTTCTAGGCAAAATACGGCTCATGTGTTGCAGGAATTTGGGGTTTTGAAAAATCGAACGTGCGTATCAACATGGTTTTTCAAACATATCAAACGGTTTTGGACTTTGAGGTCAATAAGGTGAAACCTGCCAGAACCGAAAATCAACCAAATTAGGCCAAAAATCATGTTAAACTTGTTTACATCAATTTTACAAACCAAAATCTTTTTACAAATCATAAAAACAAGTTTAGCCATGTTAATTCATCCTAATACAACCCAAGTTTGATGGAAACTTGAACCTGGTGTTCGGTTTCCTGATTTGAATGTGAAGTGGGTATAATCGAGCCCTAGTACGAGATTGAAGTGATTAAATCGACATACCTAGGTGATTGAACGAAAGGAATTGGAGGAGTAGGGTGGAAAATGGCCGGAAATCGCTTAGGGCTTGAGAGACGTAGTTAAAAGTGACAAAAAGGGGTGAATTCAAGATAAAACCGGTTAGGAGGACCCAACACGTTGTTGGTCAGCAAGGCACGGTCGTGCTGACCCAGCCTGAACCCAATTTTTCAATTTTTTTAAATTGTTTTTCAAACCCGGGACATGTTTAACGACCATTATACACAGAAAGAGTTAGGTATGCCAATTTAAACACAATAAAATGAAACTTCATTGATTATATGGATAAACGAGTACACGAACGTTAAAATGAAAAGATAAAAAGGTTCAAACAACGACAAACTAGAATCTTAAACCTAACAGAAACTACTTAGTTCTGGTTGGCCCTATCATGAAGTTGGATTGGGCTGCCCTAATGACTTAGTTCTGGTTGAAGCGAGCAAGCTCGGTCGTAAGCTGCTCGATGTAGTCCCCTAGCTTAGCCATCCTTCGTTCTACATGATAGTGCTCGAAACGTAATGTTTCAAGCTTATCATGTAGCTCTCGGTTCCTTTGTGACGCCTCCATGTTGATACTTACTAACTCATCTATTCTTTCGCGTAGGCACATGAGTTCCCGAAGTACAACTATAGGCACCTCCCATTGTCTTCCGTAACTTGGCCTCTATCCTCCTATCTACAGGTTAATTATTTTGAAGGAATATATGAAAAGGCGTATGTAAAAAGAATGGGAAGTGATAGCCATTTATATACACGCAGGTGGGCAAAATATGGCAGTGGTGTCATAAACACGGAAATGTTAGATGAGTGTCATAAATTGATGCATATGGATGCTTAGGATTGTTTGACGAGTTTTATTCCATAGTTTCCTTGATTATTGTTTGTCATTATGATAGGTTGCTATTAGGTCAATTACTTCGTGTTTTTGATTATTTTATGATTGATGTCATGATAAGGTCATAGGAATATTATTGTCAAATAAACCTAAGTGTGCTGCTAACCTAAAATCTGTAAAGTGCTAGGTTATTGATAAGTCTTTAGTATTTAATCTTGCTAGATTTAGTTATTCGTAAGGAGTCCATCTAGGGTTGATTATTTATTAGTGTTTATCAAATCAATTAAATATAGTAAATTGTCTTTGATTTTCGCGCTGTAAGGTAGGATTTCGTATAAAGGAACTAAATTATAATTAATTAGGTGACCGTAAGGGAACTTGATTTTCAATACTGGTGTGCGTTAAAACTTGTTAGAAATCCATAGTTGTCTTTTGAAAAGGGTCAGGGTCCTGTTCGGGTTTTCTTTTAAGTGTCTATTTTACGATCCCAGTCTATGGCTAAATATTTTCCCGGGTTAATTCATTAATGTAATTTAATGGATTCTAGCCTACGTCGTTTTCTTATCATCATCTTATTTTAAATAACAAACTTTTACTTTCGTTTAAATTACTTGTTTTCTTAATTAGTTTTTAATTATAGTATTAAATTAGTATTTTAAATAACCCCCCCCCCCCAAACAAATATAATTAATAAGTCGTGTGTATAGTCGAGTCTAATTAGCTAATAAACGTAATTTAGAGAGTCTCGTGGGTTCGATATCCAGACTTACTTAGCTTTACTAGAGTCGATTGGTTCACTTGTCGGTTAATAGTTTAGTCAAGTTTTAGAGAGTCTAGAGTATTACTTAGTGTTTATTTTTAGTTAATTTAATTAATAATTATTAAACTACTTTAAGCACATCAAGTTTTTTGGCGCCGTCACCGGGGACTCTTGGCAATTGCATTATTAGATTTGATTAGATTTGCTCGCTGTATACATACTATTTGCTTTATTTATTGCTTTGAGTCGTAGGAGTCTAATTATAAGTATTAGTTATTTTATTCTACTTTCAGTTTTTTTTCTTTTCGAGTCTTTTATTAGAGTCTACCAATTTTGTTTTGTGCGTTTTGTAGGTACATGCCACATCTTCGTTCGCAAGGACCGCCGTTGGATTGCTTTGGACCTATTCCGTTGAAGTCCGAGGCAAGTTCGTCATCGTCAGAAAGACAACCGATCACCATTGATATCTGACCGAAGTCATCACCCGCAAGTTCACCACCACCAAGTCCCAGAACCATCCCAATTAACCATATGGCCGAAAACAACCGCACCGTATACCAGCAAGCTTCTGAAGAGTTCCATGGACATCACTCACCCATTATCGCTCACGAGATTGATAACCCTAACTCATGGTAGATTCCATCCTACGTCATGACCAACATCACCTAACACCACTAATTCCATGGCCGTGAAGATTGAAGATGCACCGGCACACATCAACTGTCCGACTCGTGTGTTCAAGACATTCAATTTGCAAGGTGCTAATGAGGATGCGATCTTCCTTCACTTGTTCCCGTTTACACTTTCGGGTCGTGCCGCCACATGGCTCAACTCGCAATCTGCTGGATCATTCACGACTTGGGAGGCGCTTCGCAATGCATTCATCAAGAAGTAATTTCCACCTGCTAAGGCTTCTCGCCTTCGTGATCAGATCCACTCCTTTCATATGGAGCCGGATGAACCATATTACCAAGCTTGGGAGCGCTTTCAGAATCTGCTATCCCGTTGTTCACAACATGGTCTCACACCTTGGGCCCTTGTTGAGAAGTTTTATAATATGCTTACTTATGAGGCTCAAGCGAGGTTTGACACAGCTGCTGGGGGTAATTTGATGGACAAGAAGAATGTGACCGAGTGTAATGAGCTGTTTGAAAGTTTCGCGCAATCTGAGTACGCGAAGAAGCCATGAGGTGGGAATTCCAATCCTGTCACCAGTACATCCTCATCTGCTCGAGGTGTACACCAAGTGAATCTGGATAATGGTATAGCTACTGCTTTGGAGAGTCTTACCCGAGAGATAAAGAAATTACAGGATAAGGTGAATAACTGTGAGATGTGCAGGGGTGGTCATGGTACGCTGGAGTGTCCGTTGATGAGCAATCAAGAAGTTGATTTTGTGGCTGGTCAGAACAGGTTCCCTAATGCTTACAATAACAACAATCAGACATAGAACAACTACAAGAATCAGAATCAGAATTAAGGGCAAGGTAATTCGAATTGGCGTCCGACCGGTGGGCCACTTGGTTTTCAAGCCCCCTATAACCGAAATCAGGGGCAGTATAACAATGAAGGTTCTAATAGTCAAAGTTCGAATAATGGACCAGATCTGATTAATAAGTTGGACGAGATCAAGTTACTAGAGATCAAGTTACTCAAAAGACTCTTGCCGATCATGACCTTCTTTTTAAGAATCATCAATCGGCTCTACTCGACATGCAAAGGTCCATTGGCGATATTGTTCTACGATTGGATGAGAGACCCCCAGGACAGTTTTCAGGATCTACTCAGCGGAATCCGGCCGCACAAGTAAAGGCAATTACTACTCATAGCGGCAGGGTTTTGGGTCCCGAGGTAAGAAAGGGTGAGGTTGAAGTTGAAGATGAGGAGGTGATGAATGAAGAGATCGAGATGGAAGTACCGGGCAAAGTGGAGAACACCGCACCATTTACGCCGCCAGTAGAGAGGAAGCCGGTTGAAGTCCGGCCATCACCTATGATTGACCACTCTCGTATCCCGTATCCTGCTCGCATAAAACATCATAAATACACGCAGGAATACGAGCACTTTCTCGACATGTTCCGACAGTTGAAGAATAATCTCCCGTTCATTGAAACCCTCCAACACATGCCGAAATACATGAAGTTTTTGAAGGACCTGTTGAAGAGGAAGGATAAGTTGGGAGAGGTTTCATCGATCCCCCTTATAGGAGTTTGTTTGGCAGTAGTATTGAACCGCGTGCCCGAGAAGTTGTCGGATCCGGGTGTGTTTACGATTCCGTGTTTGTTTGGTAGTGATGCAATGAGCCATGCATTGGCGGATTTGGGTGCGAGTATAAAGTTGATGCCGTATTCTTTGTACGAGAAATTGGAGTTAGGCGAGCTTACACCGACTCGCATGTCCTTATCGCTGGCCGATCGTTCGATTAAATACCCGTGAGGTATTATTAAGAATTTGCTAGTAAAAGTAGATAGTTTGTGTTCCCAGTTGATTTTGTGGTGCTTGACATGGTGGCGACGAGAAAGTCCATATCATTCTTGGTCATTCGTTCTTACATACCGCAAAGGCACTTATCGATGTGTATGATGGGAAGATCATGTTACTTATGATTTGGCGAGATCGATGAGGCATCCGGGTGATCAAGATGATTTCAGTGATCCATGCCACTCGGTTTATTTTATTAACTTGTTTATTGTAGGTATGGATAGATGCTTTGATTATATTTGTGGTACGGATCTCGTGGGAAGTAATGGTTTGGTTGATTGTGATGATTTGGGTGAGGATGAGTCGTGTGAGAACGATTCGGTTTGTGATGAGTTGTTTGAGATTTCGGGGTTGCCCGAGATGATAGAGGTGAATGAGATCAGTTGTGAAAGTGAGGCGGGTTCTGTAGAGAAACCCGCCCCGTTGGAATTTAAAGTGCTCCCGTCACACTTGGAATATGCGTATCTCGATGAGGGCTCGAACTTGCCCGTCATTGTGTCATCCTAGTTGAAGAGGAAGAAAAGTCGAAGTTGATTGAAGTGTTGAAGCTACATAAGGGGGCGATTGCATGGATACTTTATGATATTCAAGGTATTAGCCCCGCTTATTGCATGCACCGGATTCTGTTGGAGAATGAGTACAAACTAGTGGTGCAACCATAAAGGCATATCCATCCGAATATGCAAGAAGTCTTGATGAAGGAGGTATTGAAGTTTATGGATGTCAGGATGATTTACCCGATTTCTGACTCTCCATGGGTGAGCCCGACCCAAGTTGTTCCGAAGAAAGGAGGTATGACTGTAGTGATGAGCGAGAAGAATGAGCTCATCCCTTCGCGTACGGTTACCAATTGGCGTGTGTGTATTAATTATCGGCGATTGAATGATGCCACCAGGAAGGACCACTTCTCGTTGCCATTTATTGATCAGATGTTGGAGCGTTTGGCAGGTCAACAGTTTTATTGTTTTCTTAACAGTTTTTTGGGATATTTTCAAATTCCCATTGAGTCGGAAGACCAAGAGAAGACAACTTTTGCATGTCCCTATGGCACGTTTACGTACCGTCGCATGCCGTTTGGACTAGGTAACGCTCCGGCCACCTTTCAGCATTGTATGGTGGCCATCTTTCAAGATACGATAGAGACGTCCATGGAGGTGTTTATGGACGATTTTTAAGTTTACGGTAATTCTTTTGATAATTGTTTGGCTAATCTTGAGAAGATGTTGAAGAGGTGGATTGAAACAAAGTTGATGTTGAATTGGGAGAAATGCCATTTTATGGTGATGGAGGGGATCGTGTTGGGTCATAAGATCTCGAGAGACGGTATTGAGGTGGATCGGCCGAAGATTGATACCATAAGTAGACTTCCTCCTCCGATGAATGTAAAGGCTATTAGGAGTTTCTAGGGTCATGCGGGATTCTATCGGCGGTTTATCAAAGACTTTTCAAAAATTACCCGCCCGATGACCCTACTCCTCGAGAAAGATGTGCCTTTTGTATTTGATGACGAGTGCTTGAAGGCGTTAACGTTTTTGAAAGAAAAGCTCGTAAGTGCTCCCATTCTTTGTTCTCCCGTATTAGAGCTTGCCGTTTTAGCTCATTTGTGATGCTAGTGACTATGTGGTTGGAGCGGTTGTTGGGTCGGATTTTTGATAAGGAAGATTGGAATCTTCTCAACCTCCTCAGAAAACGGCTAAGTATGGACTTTGAGCAAGTTTAAACGATCGAGCATGGTTTTACTACCTCGAGCAAGGTCTTCAAAATCTTAAATGGTTGATTCTTGTAAGTGTTAAGGCTTCGAGCAAGCTACACTTCAACGAGCAAGAGTATTCTTCTATCGAGCATGGATTGCCAATCGAGCAAACAGCTTGATCATACAAGTTTTAACCAAGTGTTACGAGCACAGGATGATCGAGCACATGGGGACAAGCATGGATGCAATAACAAAATGTCACGTAATCAAAGCAAGAACTTCGAGCACAATTCAGTTCCCCAAGCAAGATTTACATTCGAGCATGCTAAATACTGCTGAATAAGTCTAAGGACAAGACTGAAGACATCAAGAAGAATGAGCTTGCTCGATGGACTAGTTCGAGCAAATCATGGATTAGTCAAGAGGAATGAAGCTTGCTGGAGGAGAATATCTTCACTGAAGATATTCTAAGTAAAGAATGCTTGAGGACATTCATCGAGCATACCTAGCATAGTGAGTCTGCTCGAGCAAGATTGTTACCTTGCTCGAGGACTCAACACTTGTATTATTTCACTATTACATTAATTACTCATTTAATATAGTGAATCTTTGTATTTGAATGTGCTCTTATTGATCACTTATTATCATTTCGTGTTTGTTATATTCAGTCATTTGTTCCCACTTGTTGGATATCCTGATTCCGTCGGGATATTCAATAGGCCTTTGGGTTACAGAGTTGGTGTGTTCTTGTTAACCTTTTCTATGGCTTCACCCAACTGACGGTCCTGACAAGTGTTATCAGAGCTTTGGAAGCTCGCTGAAGGCCACGGGACAGAAGATTTGTGAAAAAGCTTGAGGTTTTACTCTGTTTATCTACTACAAATCCCAGATCTGTTGAAATGGAAGACCAAGAAGTCTCTACCAACAAGATTCCTAGACTACTTGGACAAGAAAACTTTCTCAAATGGAAAGTACTCTTCAAAGCAGCTGTAAACTACAACGACCCAAAGCTTTGGACTTCTATCACTGACGGAAACTATGTTCCTTCAACTACTCCGAACAACAATGCCACCATTGAGCTGAAGATGAAAAAGAGAGATGACAAAGCACTATCTATGCTGAAGTAAGGTCTGTCTTGGGAGATATTGACAACCGTTAACCATCACAAAACTGCTAAAGAAATGTATGATGCAGTTATTGATATGTTTGAAGGAAATACTGAACTGAGAGATATCAAGAAAGATAGACTGAAACAACAGCTTGATAGGTTTAAGTTTAAGGATGGAGAAAGACTGAAATCAGTTCTGCAAATGTTCATGGTGATTGTTAATGATATAAGAACAACTGACCTGCAGATCTCAGATTTTGAGCTAAACAAGAAGCTTTTATCATCTTTGTCTGGTGAGTGGTACACAGTTAGCAAATTTATCAAAGAAAAAGTGAGTTTCCCCAATGTGATTGCATTTCTCAAGGCTGTAGAACATGAGATGATCGAAAATCATATGATTAGAGAGGACAAGCCAAGTTTTCTAGTGAACAATGATCTTATAGCACCAATGGGCAACCTCTCAATCAAGAACCAGCAACCTATTATTGAAGAGCCATCTGAAACAGGTTCAACATTTAGTGGCCAGTCAAGATTTAGTGTTCAGCTGATTGAAGATGATACTACCTCTACAGCAAATGGGCAGTCAACATTTATGCAGAGCAATAATGCTCAAGGAACAGACTAACAAGCATTGTTCTCTATGTTGACTGAGTCATATCATGCCTTTGTCGCCAAGAACCTGATCAACACAAGTATTGCGCAAGAAGATCTTAAGAAAATCGATGCTGATGACTTGGAAGACATAGACGTCAAGTGGCAGGCTGCTATGTTAGCCGTGAGGAGCAAAAGGTTGTATAACAGAACTGGAAGAACAAACTTTAATGGACCGAATGAGAGAATCGGATTTGACAAGTCAAAAGCCATCTGTTATAATTGTCAACAACCAGGACATTTTGCTAGAGAGTGTGACATGCCAAAGCAAGTTGGTAACCAAGTGAATCAGAACCAATTCTATCAAAATCGGAATCAGAATTTCCTGCACCAGCGAAATCAGATCACCAACCAAAACCCTTATCAAAATCCAAACAAACCCCAGCAACAAACCTTTCAACCCCAAAGAAACAACCAAATGCATATTCACACTAATCAGAACAATGTGAATCAGGTTAGGGATCAAGGAAACGTTGCAGTAACAGGGTGCCTCAGGATGGGGAGTGTGATTGGAGAAACCATGCAGCTAAGATTGAGAAGGCAATTGTTGCATTTATGGCCAAAGTGCAGGACAAGCCTGAATCTTCAAATGTGCAGGTACAATCTGATATTTCAATTTCTGATCTTCTTATTACCATTGATGAACTCAATCAGGAGGTTGGAAAATGGAAAACTGAGTGTGGAAGAAAGGAAGAATTCTTGAATGTATATGAAGCAAGTGAAGCAACTTATGAGAATCAAATCAAGGGGCTTGAAGAGGATTGTATGCAGGCATACCGAACCCAATCAAAAATGACAGTTGAAATTAAGGGTTTGAAAAAGATGTATGCTGAAGAGAAATTGAAGAATGCTGACTTCTTAATTCAAATGGAATTCTTGAAGAACCTTGTTACTACAGGAAATATAGTGGGTTTTGTGGATAAGATGACCGAGGAGGAGAAGTGCAAAAAGGTGCCACCACCTTTCTGTGACAGTTACCCACTGAAAGTAGACAAGGAGAGCATAAGTGAATATCTGAAACAATTCAAGAATGTGTTTGATAATAAGGCTGATTTTGTAAAACAGTATGATGATGTTTTTGTAGATAAGAATGGAGAATTTGCAGTAAAACAGAATGAGGAACCAGAATTGAAGAAGATTGCAAAGAAGGATTATCAGAAAAAGAAATGGAATGAGTACTCAAGTGAAGATAGTAACTGCAGCTATGGGAGCACAAAATCATCTGAGGGCAAAAAGAAAAAGGGATCCAACAATAAGAAAAGTGAAAAGATTCCTTTTCTGCCAAAGATGACTCCAAAGTTGAAAAAGCACTATGAAAAGATTAGAAAAGAACATGTGGTGTTTGACATTTGTGCTAGGCCACAACCAGAAAACAAAAGAAGAACTGAAGAGGCAATGAAATCTTCTTATGATCAGTCACATCCTCCAATCTATCTAGTCTTCTCAAACCATGAACTATTTGACATTGGAGATGTGGAGTATGTACCAATGAGAAGATTTGTTGGAAAAGAAAATGGAAGCTGTTCAAGAACCCCATCCAAGTTAAAGCCTGTAGTGTATGTCAAAGAGAAATACCATTTGGTGCCTGATGTAAATAGACCTGTCAAAATGGACATCAGCAACTCTTTATGTCCTAAAACTTCCCTAGGCTTTGATTTCCCTAAACCTAGTGACAAAATTAAAAACAAGCAATTGCTTGAAGACATGGGTAGCTAGGCCAAGGTCTGGTGCATGATGTGTGATGCCTATGGTCATCACACTGACTCTTGCTAGTTTGAAGTGGAAGAGTTTGTGGTCCCTGATGTGGTATGTGGCTTTGACATGAAAGGATACAAGAAAATGTATCAAAGATACTTGAATGAAGAAAAAGGCAGTTCAGATGATGAAGAGAAGAGATCAGTGCTAGAAAAAAGACTGAAACAAGTATTGAAGATCAAGGATGATGGAAAGGTATCAAGCAAACCTGCAAAGAACAGAAGGTCAAATGACAAAGGAAAAGAAAAGTTTAGACCTGGTGTTCTTAATGGAGATGAGAAATTTTTGATGAAGCAGGGTTTTGAACCTAGAGGGTTACAATGGAAGACTATGAAGGAGTTGACTGAAAAGAAAGACTTTGTGATTGAGCAAACTGAAGAATTAATCAAGTCACAAGTTGTGAAAGCTGGGTCAGAATCAGACTCAGAAGAAGAATGTGAAGCTGTGTATGAAGACCCACTTCCAGTTCCAGTACTAACTCCTGATGAATCTTTACTTGAAACAGTCCTTTAACAGTAATGACTTATGGTACATGGACAGTGGATGTTCCAGGCACATGACCTGTGACAAAAGTGCTCTCATCAATTATGAAAGAAAATATGAAGGGTCAGTTGCTTTTGGGAGTGATGAAAATGGAGGGAAGATAGTTGGAAGAGGAACACTCACCAATAGCAAGGTATCCTTTGAGAATGTGCTGCATGTTGAAGGACTATAATACAATCTACTAAGCATTTCTTAAGTTTGTGATAAAGGGTACAAGGTGGCCTTCAATGATGAACACTGCCTAATTTTGAAGCCTGAGTTTGTGATTCCAGCTAAGATAATGATGATGATGGCTCCAAGAAATGGCAACCTCTATGAGCTAAGAATGAACAATGCTACATCTAGATGTGGTTCATGCTTTGTTTCCAAAGCCACTGAAAATGAGACCAAACTGTGGCATAGGAAGATGTGTCATGTCAACTTTAAGAACATGAACAAGCTAGTGAAAGGTGAACATGTTGTTGGTCATCCCACAAGAGAGTTCAAGTTGGAATAAAAACGCACATCTTGCCTCAAAGGGAAACAACACAAATCCTCACATAAGAGCAAAATGATAAACACTATTGATGAGGTCTTGGAACTGTTACACATGGATTTAGCTGGAAGAAAAATGCACATCTTGCCTCAATGGGAAATAACACAAATCCTAACATAAGAGCAAAATGATAAACACCATTGATGAGGTCTTGGAACTGTTACACATGGATTTGTTTGATCCAGTAAGTGTTCCAAGTATTGGAAAGAAGAGATACTGCCTAGTGATCACAGATGATTACTCAAGGTTTACTTGGGTAACTTCATTGGCAGCAAAGATGAAACCCCAGAATTGATCAGAACCTATGTGCTGAAAATGGAAAATCAACTTGAAAGAAAGGTAAAGGTCATTAGAAGTGACAATGGGACAGAATTCAAGAATGGAATTATGGATGAATTCTGCATTTCTAAGGGGGTCTTTCAACAATACAGTGCACCTAGAACTCCTGAATAGAATGGTGTCACAGAAAGAAGAAACAGAACATTGATTGAAGCTGCAAGGACCATGATTGCTGATGCAAATCTGCCAGTCACTTTCTGGGCAGAAGCAATCAACACTTCATGTTATGTGTAGAACAGGGTTCTACTAAACAAGGCTCAAAAACAAGACTCCATATGAGGTTATATTTAAAAGAAAGCCTTACGTGAAGTTCTTAAAGCCTTTTGGATGTAAATGCTCACTATTGAATACAAAGGATTATCTGAATAAATTACAGTCAAATTCTCTGGAATGTTTCTTTGTGGGATACCCATCTCATTCAAAGGCTTACAGAGTCTATGTGAAGGAGCACATGGTGGTCATTGAGTCTTCAGATATAATATTCAATGAAAACCACTTTAACAATGTTGAAGGTCCCAAATGGCTTTTTGACTTGGTGAAAATGATCAAGTCTTTCAAAATTTACAATGAAGACATGGATGATAGCATGTACAGAACCAGCTTTGAAGACAAAGGAAAACAAAAACAAGTTGATCTGAACAAGCTATGGTCATCTGTTGGTCCTAATCCAAATGGATTTAACTTTGAAAGAAGCAACCAACAAACTATTGAAGTTGAGATTAATGAACAAGATGTTGCAGTTGACATGTTTAATGAAGGTCCAAGTGATGTGGAAAGTGAACCCATTCAAAGTCAACAACCTGCTCAGCCCGAAGGGATAAATCAATTTGAAGACAGGTTTCAGTATTTGTTAGACTCTCTACAAATTGGGTCAAATGAAGCATCATCATCAGAGATTAATCAAATTCAAGCAGCTGATGAAGCTCAAGAGAGAATTGAAAGTGAATCTGCTGAGTTAAATATTACCAATCTTGAGACAGACATGTCTGCACAACAATTTGTACAGACTACCTCTGTTGAAAGAAATCACCCTATAGAGAATATAATAGGAGACTTACATGAAAGAGGGACAAGAAGTTCTTCTGAAAAGGCAAACATCTGCCTGTATGCCTGCTTTTTATCCCAAGTTGAACCAAAGAACATTAATCAAGCTCTAAAAAATAGCAGCTGGGTAGAAGCTATGCAGGAAGAGTTAGCCCAATTTAGAGACTTACATGTATGGGACTTGGTTGACAAGCCTAGAGGCAAGTATGCTATTGGAACAAAATGGGTGTTCAGGAACAAGAAAGATGAAAGAAGCATAGTGATCAAGAACAAAGCAAGATTGGTGGCTCTAGGATGCTTACAAGAAGAAGGAGTGGACTTTGAAGAGGTTTTTGCTCCAGTTGCATGACTAGAGGCTATCAGGATCTTTCTTGCATATGCAGCATCAATGAACATTAAAGTCTATCAACTTGATGTGAATTCTGCATTTTTAAATGGAAAGATTGACGAAGAAGTTTATATCACTCAACCTCCAGGATTTGAAGATCCAGTGCATCCCAACAAGGTTTACAAACTTAGCAAAGCATTGTATGGACTGCATCAAGCACCAAGGGCCTGGTATGATGAGTTATCAAACCATCTGTTGGAAAATGGCTTCTGCAGAGGAGCTATTGATAAGACCCTGTTCTACAAAAGGTGGAACAAGGATCTACTGCTGTTGCAAGTGTATGTGGATGACATTATCTTTGGCTCTACAAATGAACAAATGTGCAAGGATTTTGAGCAAGTAATGAAATCCAAGTACAAGATGAGCTCAATGGGGGAAATGAATTTCTTCCTTGGACTTCAGATACAACGGAAAGCTGATGGAATTTTCATCAATCAATCAAAGTATGTACAAGAGATTCTTAACAAGTTCAAGCGCCAAGACTTCATGACAGTGTCTACACCGATGGACACACATGAGAAATTGGTACCTGATGAGAAAGGGGAGCCAGTGGACCAGCATGAATATAGGGCCAAGATAAGATCACTGATGTATCTTACAGCATCTAGGCCAGATATTATGTTTGATGTGTGTGTCTATGCCAGATTCCAAGCTAACCCCAAGGTCTCACATATGCTAGCAGTTAAGAGGATCTTCAGATACCTAAAGGGAAAACAAGATTTGGGGATTTGGTATCCGAAGAACCCTTCCTTTGACTTGATGGCCTACACAGAAAGTGACTATGATGGTTGCAACATGAGTAGAAAATCAACCTCTGGAGGATGCCAGTTTCTAGGGAACAGGCTGGTGTCTTGGCAATGCTTGAAGCAAACTACAGTGTCAACTCTACTACTGAAGCTGAGTACATTGCTGCTACTGCCTGCTGTGCAAAGGTTCTATGGATTCAGAATCAACTGCTGGATTATGGTCTGAATTTCTTAGTTACACCTATTTTAATTGATAATACTGCTGCTATGTTCATTGTTAAGAATCCAGTCTAACATTTTAAGACCAAGCACATTGAAATAAGACATCATTTCATTAGGGATTGTCAGGAACAAGGTTTAATAGAAATGAAAAGGGTAGATACATCTGATAATTTGGCGGATTTATTCACCAAACTTTTTGATAAAACAAGGTTTCATTTTCTGTTAAAATGCCTAGGAATGATAAATGCTGATGAAGTTTGATTTAGGATGTGTGCTTAAGTGAGGTGCTTACTGAATATCTGTGTTACTCACTTTGAATGTTTGCATGATGATTTGCTATGCTTAACTGATTATTCTAATTGCATGAATCATGTATGTGACTGCTCTTGTGTGAAAATCTTGTTGAAATTGCAAATTACAGCTTTTGGTACTTTGATCTGTGCTTGCATGAGGTATTTATGTGATTCTATGTACTTCGAGCATGAATCTGTGCTTGATATTGTGCTTGTTGCTCCTCGAGCACAAGCAAAGGTATTTTTAAGATTATTCTAAGTCTTTTGAGCACTGATGCCATAGCTCAGTTGCTCGAGCATAGATTTTTGTCTTGAAAACTTTTCCAAGTATTTCGAGCATAACTCTGTGCTTTATGGTGTGTGTGATGTTCTTCGAGCACAAACAAACCATACTTGAGGTTTCTCAAGTAACTCGAGCACAAATATTGTTTTACTAATGGTCGAGCAAGGACATGTGTTCTAGAAAACTTTCTGAGTATTTCAAGCACAAGTCTACTGCTCGAGCACGCAGCTAAGTCTTTCGAACACAAGCGCTGAAATGATAAATTTTTAAGTTGCTCAGCAGACTTTCGAGTATGCTCGATGGATTTCTGAGCATGCTCGGCACACTTGTGTGTTGATTTGTTTGGTCTATGCTATCTTAATGGATGTGTTTGACATTGGTTAAGTATGTGCTTGTTAAATATGCTTAAGTGACATCACTATTTTTCAAAATTAATACTTAAAATAAATTTTCAGAAGAAATGATTTTTGAAATTGTGAAATAATTTTAACTAAGCAACATTGTTTTTGGTGATCTCATGTGAGATATGACAAGATTATCCAGTTATAAACTTTAAAGAAGGTCAAAAGTTTTTAGATAGAAATAGTATCCAACCTTTAGGAAGTGATAGAAAACTGTTTAAGATGACTAACCCATGGATTATAAGTTCAAAAGACTTCGAGTACAATCATTGGCAATGTATGGTAGCTTTCCATAGCCTGTAGTTGTCATATGTGATATAAATCTAAATCTGCTAAGTATGATGTGGTGAAACATTGGAAGATAATGTATGCTCTCTAGCATATCTCTCCGAATGATAGGCAGAAAGGTTATTATCCAATCATACACGAGTCTGTTGGTGTTTCTGGTCTAACAAAATATTTACTAAGTATTTGAGCAGATATAAATTATTGCTATATGGCAAATTTATCAAAAGAAAAGAAAAAGAAAGTTATTGAAACATATAAAAGGATCAAAAGTAGTATAAAGAAATTAGTTATCTGATATCATGAGTTAAGGAGCACTAAGGGAACTACAAGGGTGGGGCATCCAAATAAGTCCTAAACACCCTGAATGTAAGGAATGTAAGTCCGGATGGCATGTAAGTCCAACGTTCAACCTTATAGTCTGTTATCTAAATAAATGCAGAATTCCCAATTGACTCCTCTGATGTTATGGAACTTGATATGATCAAACAAAAGGTTGCCCTTGTCAAGCAAATGAAAGAAAAATCTGACACAAGGAGCAGGAGGAGGAGATAGAAGAATGGAGCTCAATGATGATTAATTTTATTTTTGTTTATCTTTGTAATTGTATTTTGTATTTGATGTAAAAATTTTAATGTGTAATGCCCAAGAGGCAGAATTCCTATTTATGTAATGAAATGACATGTTCTTGAATGATATATCTTTTATATCTGATACACGTGTAACTCTATGCAGGTATGTTTTGGTGCATCTGAGCTTGTTCAAATCTAGGGGGATATTGTTGGGTCGGATTTTTAACCACGTGTTACGAGCACAAGATGTTCGAGCACATGGGGACAAGCATGGATGCAATAAAAATTTGTCATGTGATCAAAGCAAGGACTTCGAGCACAGTTCAGTTCCCCGAGCAAGATTTACATCCGAGCATGCTAAAGACTGCTAAATAAGTCTAAGGACAAAACTGAAGACATCAAGAAGAATGAGCTTGCTCGATGGACTAGTTCGAGCAAAGCATGGATTAGTCAAGAGGAATGAAGCTTGCCGGAGGAGAATATCTTTACTGAAGATATTTTAAGTAAAGTATGCTCGAGGACATTCATCGAGCATACCTAGCATAGTGAGTCTGCTCGAGCAAGATTGTTACCTTGCTCAAGGACTCAACACTTGTATTATTTTGTATTTCATTATGTAAGGATTAGGAACTTCGAGAAGGAATGTCAGGGTCTATAAATAGGGTCCTAGGTTTTGATTTAGGGCACGGATGACGAGGCACACAATACGAGAACATTATAAGAAAATATTCTATTTGTTTCCTCGTACTGCCGCAGCCGCCATCACGCACGAAACCCTAGACATTCTTTTCACTGTTACATTAATGACTCATTTAATATAGTGAATCTTTGTCTTTGAAAGTGCTCTTATTGATCACTTATTATCATTTCGTGTTTGTTATTTTCACTCCTTTGTTCCCACTTGTTGTATATCCTGATTCCGCTGGGATATTCAATAGGCCTTTGGGTTATAGAGTTAGTGTGTTCTTGTCAACCTTTTCTAAGGTTTCACCCAACTCACGGTCCTGACAGCGGTTTTTGGGGCAAATGCGAGATAAACATTTTCATCCCATCTACTATGCTAGCAAGACATTGAACAATGCTCAAGAAAACTACACCACTACCGAGAAGGAGCTTTTAGCCGTTGTGTTCGCATTTGACAAGTTCCGCTCGTATCTCATGCTTTCCAAGACCACCGTTTTCACCGATCATGCAGCTTTGTGTTTTTTCTTTCAAAAGAAATACACGAAGCCTCGTCTTATACGGTGATTCTTCTACTTCCGAGTTTGACATCGAGATGAAATATAAGAGGGGTGCGGAAAACATAGCGGCCGATCATCTATCCTGTTTAGTGGACCCGAGGAGAGAAGAGTTACGTAAGGAGGAGATTGGTGACAAATTCCCTCACGAGTCAATCAATTTTGTAGCTGCTGAGAAGCAAGGTATGCCATGGTTCACTAATTTTGCTAGTTATTTGGCTAATGGTTTTGTTTTGGAGGGTATGACTACACAACACAAGAGGAAGTTCTTCCGGGATATGAATAGGTATGTGTGGGATGACCCGTTCTTATTTAATATTTGTGGTGATCGGATTCTGAGGAGATGTGTGACGAAAGAAGAAGGTTGGGATATTCACAAGCATGTTCATGAAGGGTTGACTGGAGGTCATCACGGTGTGCATGCTACCGCGCAAAAGGTGTTTGATAGTGGTTTTTATTGGCCGACAGTTGTTAACGATGCTAAAGAGTTTGTGAAGCTTTGTGATGCATGTCAAAGATTAGGTAACATTTCTTCCATGAATGAGATGCCTCAAAACCCCATACAAATTCTTGAAATCTTTGATGTTTGGGGCATCGACTTCATGGGACCGTTTCCCATATCGAACGGTAATAAGTATATTTTGGTGGCTATTGATTATGTGTCGAAGTGGGTGGAAGCCCAAGCGTTGGCTATGAATGACGCACGAGTTGTTGTGAGGTTTCTTAAGAAGTTGTTCACTCATTTCGGTACTCCGAGAGCTATTATTAGTGACCGGGGCACCCATTTTTGCAATACCGTCATGGAGAAGGCGTTAGCTCGTTATGGGGTTACTCATCGTATGTCTACTGCTTATCACCCTCAATCGAATGGTCAAGTCGAGAATGCAAACTGAGGGGTGAAGAGGATTTTGGAGAAGACGGTTAGGGCTAGTCGGAAGAACTGGTCGGAGAAGTTAGATGATGCGTTGTGGGCATTCCGGACCGCGTACAAGACTCCATTAGGTACTACACCGTTTATGCTTGTTTATGGTAAGTCTTGTCATCTTTCGTTGGAGTTGGAGCATCGTGCTTATTGGGCATTGAAGACGGTGAATGTCGATCTTACTTAGGCCGCGAGAAAAAGGTACTTTCAGATTCATGAGTTGGAGGAGCTTCGGGATGCAGCATATTCTCGATCATTGAACATCAAAGAAAAGACGAAAGCTCTACATGACCGACGGTTGAAAAGCGGAAAAGAGTTCAAGAAAGACGATAAGGTATTATTATTTAACTCTCGTTTGAAGTTGTTTGCAGGAAAGTTGAGATCGAAGTGGACGAGACCATACTTGGTGAAAGATGTTTTCCCGTATGGAGTGGTGGAGTTGGAGAACCCAGATAATGGAACATCCTGGAAAGTAAACGGTCATCGCTTAAAATACTACCTTGGAGGACCAGAAGAATCAATCGAGATGGAGGAAACTCCTCTCGATCCGTCGCACTGATTTGTCACACGTGGTTCTTGAGTGAAAACTCAAGTGTAGAGTTTATACATTCTTTTCTATTTTTATTTTTATTTTTCCTTGAGTCACTAACGTAGTTTTTTGTAGGGATGGAGCAGCAGGAGCCGTATACTTTTATAATTATTTATTTTCTGCTTTTATTCATGTTTATTGGTTGCGTTGGTCGGTTTGGTTACATACTTTGAATGATTAATATCTATCAAGTTGCTAAGCTGAATTTTTAGATATTGTTTGTATTGTTGTCTTTTCCGTTCGTGTATGAGAGAAAGGAGATACTGGTTGTTGAGCATGTTCGGAGATGGGGGGCATTTATGGAAGAAGACTTTATCGTCATACTTCATTCGCATCTTACCAGCTAAGTCTTCTTTTTTACTTTGTTTTTGTATTTCTAGTTCTTAATTTTTAGCTTTGTTTTGTTTTTATTTATTTTTGTATTTTTAGATTTTGTTTTATTTTAAATTTTTGAGTCGTGTTTCCGTTCCTGCATTGAGGACAATGCAAATTTTAAGTGTGGGGACAGGAACACATGTCATGTTTTGTTATCTTTATAAAAAAATAATAAAAAAATAAAAATAAAAAAAAATTGAAAAAGTTTTGAAAAATGTCCCTTGATTTTGTTTCTTTTCGCATTTAAATGGGAGATAAAGATACTTATCGGGAATCGGTTTTTCAAACTACTAATAATATGTATAATTAAAGAACACGCACTTAACTTGGGATGTGTCGGTATGCTCAGCCTTGAGAATGAAAGGGCAGTTTGATAGTTGGTTTTAAACGATAAAAATATGATTTTTAGTGTGATACATGTTAAGTCTGTATAAAATACGAGATGAAAGATCGGGTCATACTCAAGCCTCATTTTTAGTTTGATTGTAGAAAATTATGAATTTTAAAGAAATATGAATACGCTATCATACGATGCTTGGGTAGGTTTAACGTTAGAGTATACCATGTAGCCGGTGATAAAAACTAAAATCTTGCACTTCTAGTTTTAGTGGTTAACACTTCATAGGCGTATGGTTTTATAGCCTTAAATCATGTATTGATGGGATGCCTCGGGTTCGGAGACCACGGGTCGTTTTACGGTTGTTCATCTGGGTATCTTCGGATATTTAAATAAATAAAAGATTTTAAGCATAAACCCACAGTTTACTGCAATCATTACACTCACTTACATTAATTACAGTGAAGTAAAATCTTGATGATCCAGTGATCATCCCGCTGTTAGTCATACGTAGTCCTCTTACTTACGTCCCATACCATTAAGAACAGGATCAACTAGAGACACGACGTATGTAAACCGACATATGGAAACTTGTAAAATCACGGGTGGTAATGGGTCCTAGGTATTGCTTGATAACGGGGGTATGTCATGTAGTGGGGAACACTAGCTAGTTAGTTGAATAATTGAACCTTAATCGTATCTAATGACTGCTTGGTAGACTTTGATGTTTAAATTTAGGTAGATAAACAATATCCTTGATCGTCTTGGCTATTCATGATAAATGTGCAACAATGTTTTAATCTGGTATTTATGAGGTTTAAGTCAAGTTGGGGTGGTTTGATCCGGTAAAATCTAAAATGTAACGTCCGTAAATTTCCGATAAAAAGGTTTAACCTTGTAGTGTTGTGTACACCTTCCGGGCTTGACCCGGCATTCTTCCGAGGGCTCATTGACCACCCTCGTAAGCATATCTTACTTAACTTTTCTTGCAAGTTCAACCATTAGTAAAGTGGAGGGGCTAGGATGTATTATTATTATAATATTATACAAAAAAAATATATAAAACCCTAAACCCTAGCTGGTCCGATCGGCGCCCCCCCCCCCTCCCCCCCCCCCTCCCCCTCTCTTCTCGATTTTCATGCAAGACCAGCTCGTTTCCAGCTATCCAAACTTCAATTCCAGGCTTGTGGGGTGGCTGTCCAACTGGGCTGTTTCGGCTAAGATTTTTGCACCACAAACTTCCTAGGCTTGTAAACTGTGGATTGGCTTTGAGGTTCTCAAACCCTTTGGTATTTGTGTGGCTCGTCTCAGGTGAGTTCATGATGCCCTTTTTTTAACCTTTTTACGTTTTGGGCTAGCATACACACCTTATTATGATTTTAATCGATTTTATTCGTTTAAACTATTGGGTTGGTATTGTATGATCTTGTTTATGGTTGTGTCTTTAAGAAGACATGCGTAAAATTATAATTTATGCCTTAGTATATTTTAGACTCGTTATAGGGTCATATATCCCTTAAGGTTATGCATATTACTTGAGCTCTAAGCCTCGAGGTGGCTATTAGGCTTAGTATTGAATGCCTAGATTATCCATTATTTATGAATTGTATGTAGTGATATTGTTGGTTGGATGTTTGAATTAGATGTTTGTATGTGTGTATGTGAATGTGTATGTGTTGGTAAACTGTGACCGGGTCAAATATATTACTCGGGGAAGACCCAGGGTGAGGAGGCCCGTGTTGCATGTTTATGACGCGGCTGGGTCAAATATATTACTTGGGGAAGACCCGGGGTGAGGAGGCCCGTATCACGTGTTTGGGTATGTTAAACAGCGACCGACTCAAATATATTACTTGGGGATGACCCGGGGTGAGGAAGCTCGTTTTACATGATTTTAATGGTTTTGTTAAACTGCGGCTGGGTCAAATATATTACTCGGGGAAGATCCGGGGTGAGGAGTCCTATGCTGCGCGAAAAGATGTTTAATGTTTTATTTACTTATGATTTGAATAAGAAAAGCTATTTATGATTTTATGGACTTATGTTTTGACCTAGGGAAATTATGTAACTAATTACTCATGATTTTCCCCTACATTTCATACTCATGGAATTTAAATTGTTTAATGAATGTTGTTTATGAAAACTTGAACTCACTCAGCTCTAGCTGACTTTGTGTGTATGTTAGGTTGATTTTCAGGTTAAGGATTGGAGGTTATCGCTTGGACGTGCTGGGGACTACTCGGAAGGTTGAAGGCATTTCTGGTCGAGGATTTCCAATAAACCGGATATTATAATTATATTTGATTTTTGAACACTTGTACCATGTTTGGGATTTTCTTTAAATAATTACACTTTTTCCGCTGTTATTTACTCTGAACTTGTTTTAACTAAAAACGAATCGTTTGGTTTTAAATTTTTGTGAAATCATAAGTAATTAGTTACATAATTTCCCTTGGTCAAAACATAAGTCCATAAAATCATGAATAGCTTTTCTTATTCAAATCATAAGTAATTAAACATTAAACATCTTTTCAAGTAGCACGAGACTCCTCACCCCGGGTCTTCCCTGAGTAATATATTTGACCTAGCCGCGGTTTAACAAAACCATTAAAATCATGTAACACGAGCCTCCTCACCCCGGGTCATCCCCAAGTAATATATTTAACTCGGTTATAGTTTTTGCGTTGTTCCAAATTTTAAGATAACCTATATGTTTTTAAGACTGTATTTCTCCGATTCTAATCCCATTGCAATGAGACTTTTTCAGGGGCGAAAAAGGTTCAAGTGTGGGGATATTTGATATGAGCTAAATTATATATCTATCTATCTATACTAATAAAATAATACCACTTTGTGCCACTTGTCACTCTCTGATCCCTCCTCACAATTTTAAACCCATTTTCAATATATGGTTTCATTTTCAAATCCCGCGTGGGTCTTACCCGACTTAATTATTCATTTCTGGATTTATATATTGTTATAACCTTATTTGTTTTTATTCAACACAATCATAACCCTCCCTAATTAGAAACCCTAGGTCCGCCTTTCTTTCCAAAATGTCTTCTTCGTATGATAAATTTTAGGGTTCTTACATACTAATTAAACACAAAGAATCTCTACGTATAAATTTGTTTAAGGATCCTTCATCTAAAAAAGTTAAGGCTTCTTACATAATTCAATGCTACATGAAGTTAGGCCTTTGTAAGACCCCGAACCCCGGGAGCCCCACAGTAGGTATTCATACAAAATATTATTTAAAGTAATTAAACTTGAAAACGGTTTCTTCCATTAAAACAGACATCTCAGAGTGTAAATTCAGCGGAAAACATAAATACTGAAGTAAGTTCCCTAAAACCCGGGAGTTTTGCCCAAAACTAACTTTAAAATATAATTCATGAAACTATTTAAAATAAAATTGCTCAAAGTACACTCTTCCATCCACGTATGCGCTTCACCGTCCAAGTAGCTTCGTGCACGCCCAAGCGATAAGGCATCATCTTCCTAACCTGAAACTCACACTAACATGCACACAAACTCAGCTTGAGCTGAGTGAGTTCAAGTTTTAAGTAAATAATATCAGTAATAACAAATATGATAGACATACTAAAAGTTTTTAAAGTATAAAGAGTGCATCTATTAAGTCATCATTACCGAAGACTAAACATTCTCATATATACATATACAAAAGATATATATATATATATACATCATTTCAAGTACATCCCTATATATATATAATATATATATATATATATATATATATATAACATCCATGTATAACATCAGGGTCGAGCAAACGTACAACCCATACACGTAACATCAACGCATGCAAACACAAAGTAGGCATACGCAACATCCGTAGTCGAAACGACTACAACTCCGCCAAATATAGACCAAACAATAATGTGTATGTATATATATATATATATATATCTAACATCCCAATGCCTACCATATACTAGTAAGCCTATACAAAATCGTTTAAAACATTTCATCAAGTAAGAAAAACACTTAGGTGTGCATGCTATCCCAAAACTTGAAAGAGTGAAAAGGGGCATCATGAACTCACCTGAGATCAACCAAACACCAGCAACAAGCTAGGAAATCTCTAAGTGCACACTCACAAGTAAGGGCCTGTAAATTGTATACAACGCGTTACTAAACTAGACCGTAAGAACACACTTGCCTAACGGGCCGCTCAAGCCCAACAACTTGGCCCGAGGCCCAACCCATACTCTTTTACTTTACCTCAGCCCCTAAAACCTTTCAATTAACCAAATCCACCCTACGATCATGGTCGGGACTAACCATGATGCACAACTCACCCGTCGGTATGCAAATTGAGTCGAATGCGCGCGTAATAAATCTTAAAACCAATTGTCAAAGAAATCAGCCCCAAATGGATCAAATTCCCATCTTAACCTTTTCATACATCATAATTATGTCACCCGAGTTGATAGGGTCGACGGTTCCTCTTTACAACACTCACTTTAATGTTTAAACGACAATTCGCGCACAACCGACTCGATTGACTAACCACCAACCTAATCAGCCCCGAGTACCAAAGAAATAATTTTCCCACAGCCCTTAAACCCCCCTAGGGCTAAGCAAACTGATTCGGTTGGTCATTCAATCGATTAACGCATCAAACTCAACAATTAACAATTCTACACCCGATAAACCCAAGTTTTCGAACTAAAATCGATTGACCGACCTAAACACCTTCAATGAATACGGTTTTTAAGTATGATGTACCACACATACCTAGGTGGATTTTGGTGCGAAAACCTCACTCAAAACAGCCTCGGTAACGCTCAATTGGACAGCCACGGGGTTAACCTAAAACAAATCGTTTAACGATCAATACGCGCAATGTAAAGGTCAATTAAGGTGTAAAAGACATGGAGAATCATAAAACCGACCTTGATTGAATTTTTACGGTTGAAACATGGCTGCACAAAAGAAAATCGCCAGGGGGGGTTCAGGTCCGATCGGCCGCAAATGGGTTTAGGGTTAGGGTATTTCATTATTTTATGATATAAAATAAATGTTACACATTAGCGCTCAAGGTTTAAGGGATATGGTAACTTGGAAGGAAAGGTTTGATAATTTAACGTACCGAGATGACGTAAAGGCTCCCGAGAAACGTTGGTTAAATCCCGAGAATAATAACACTTTACAAGCATTAACTCTTGGAACCGAAATTAACGGACGTTACAAATTTAAAAACAAACAATTCGTTTTATTTAAAACAAGTTCAGAGTAAATAACAGTGGAAAAAGTTTAAGTATCCCAAACACGGGTACAAGTGTCCAAAATCAAATGTAAATAAAATATCTGTTTTATTTGAAATCCTCGACCAGAAATGCCTTCAACCTTCAGAGTAGTCTCTAGCATGTCCAAGCGATAACCTCCAATCCTTAACCTGAAAGTCAATCTAACATACACACAAAGTCAGCTAGAGCTGAGTGAATTCAAGTTTTCATAAACAATAATCATAATTTATTTCAAAGTTATAGCTCTAAAACAGTAGAGAGAATAATAATAAAATAAATAAGTATATTCCACCAAATAATACATTCATCGTCGAACATGCGTACACGGGTCTATTCACCACGAGTCAAGACTCGAGTAATATATTTGACCCGGACACGGTAAGACCTAACCACGTGACACGAAACTATCCACCACGAGTCAAACACGAGTAATATATTTGACTCGGTCACGGATTACACATCTAAACACGTGATACGGGTCTCTTCACCACAAGTATAACCCGAGTAATATATTTGACCCGATCACGGTTTAACATACAACGGCCCTCTTCACCACGGGATTTTAAAACCCGAATAATATATTTGACCCGCCAAAATGATGATCACGCCACACGGCCTCTTCACCACGGGATTTGAAAACCTGAGTAATATATTTGACCCGGGCGTAATCACCATGCACACACACATCAATAAGCCTACTTACATCATTCTTAGCCACAAGGAGCTAAATATCATCACACAACCGTAGGCTGTAAGGTAGCACATGCTCACACCTATATATATAGATGAATATATATAATCTAAAAAAAACCATATCACAAGTAAGCCATCTTTAGTCACGAATGACTAACTAACATCACTAATCACAGGCCATAAGGTAACGCATGCACATACATACATACATACATACATACATACATACATACATACATACATATATATATATATATATATATATATTTATATATCATCCCAAAATATACCATATTACAAATAAGCCTATGGGCCATAAGGTAAAATATAATAGTCAGTCCAAAATATGAACTAAGTAAATAAGTCTACCGGTATTCAATTACTACCAAGCCCATCAACATCCTCGAGTCTAGGCCATAACCATGTATATGACCTTAAGGAATTTATGACCAAACGAGTCTAAAATATCCTAAGGCTTAGAATATAACCCACACCGGATTTTTGTAATTGCACAAACAATATCAAAACAATACAAAGATTTTCAAATTGTTTTAACGAGTAAAATCAAGTAAAACTATAATTGAGTGTGTATGCCAGCCCAAAACGAAAAAAGAGTTAAAAAGGGGCATCATGAACTCACCTGACACAAGGCACGAAATCACCACGAGCTAGAAAACCCCTAAGTATGCCCACAACTCAAACGCCTGTCGGTTTAGATACAATCATTACTAACGATACCGAAAGGACTCGTTTATCCTACGAGGCGTTCTAACATGGTTCGAGTTACCTAAGCCACGAACTCATCAAGTTCAATCATAACAGCCCCCGGGGCCTTATATTCATCAAAACCACCCTTAGAAAATCCCGGGAATAAAGAATTCCCAAATTGCCCCCAGGAGTTGCTACAGGAGACGAATGTGCGCGTTTAAGAGTTGTTTAGGCACTTAACATCCAACTCAGCCCCGTGTGGACCCAATTTGATAAATTCATAGCCTACTAGCCCACACGACACTACACGAGTTGGATGGGTCGGTAACTCGCAAGCACAACGCACAAACTACCAATAAACGCGAATTTGCGTTGTACTAACCCGTTTGAGTAACCGACAACCAATTCAGGCCCATTAAAATAACAATTTAGTTTTTCACGGCCCGTATAACATACCGATGCTACACAATATGAATTGGATATTAATTCCCTCAAACAACGCGCTAAACGCAACAATCAACAAACTAGACAAATGAAATCATAGTTTTTCAATCTATTGACAATTGATCAATCAAACGAGCTTCATAGCCCACGATACTAAGGTAAAATACATATGACATACCTAGGAAGATGACGGAGAAAAAACTCACTTCAAACAGCCCCGACAAGAACACAATTGAACATCCACCGGTTAAGCCTAAAACGAACTTATCGATCAACAACGAGTAAAACATGCAGATTTTAGCATGCAAAGATGCATTTAATTACATAGGAAAACCATGGAAATAAATTATGAAATTTTTACCAAAGTTTAATAAATGTCTTAGGCTTTTAAAATTATTTTTTTATATTTTTCCAATGCACACAAAAATCATAAAAATTCCTCCAACACAGAAAGGTACGTGCAGCTACTTCAGCGTGCAGCAAAAGTGTTTTAATTGTTTAAAAATCATTACTAAACCAAATTAAGCGATTCCAATTGGGTTGTAATAATAACTTAAAATATGAACTTTCAGAAGTGGAATCAACTAATTTGGACTTGTCAAAAAAGAGTTATGATGTCGGGAAGACAGACCAGAATCCGTCGCCCCGCATCAGCTTTGACACACGATCTTATAAAATCATAAAAACCATTCAAATCTCGTGAAAAAAGTACATATTATATCTTTCTGGAAACTAGACTAAAAGTAGAACATCATGGAATCAAAAAAATCTATCAAAAACAATCAATTTTCATCGAGTTACGGACCAAACAATAAACGAGTACGAATCAGTCAGAAACTGTTTTAATCAAAACTCAAACCCTAACATGATTTTGACAACTCTAGGGTTCAATAAAAGGTTTAATGGTGAAAAACACAATCCTTGATGTAATACTAACCTTTAATTAGTCGATTATGGTGTGGTTATGGCTGGAACTTGAAAACAAAAAGATGGTGGTGGTGGTGTGAACCATCGATCGCAACAAGGAGGGAGAAGGGAAAAAGAAAAAAAAAGAATTAGGGATTTAATATAATAATTTTACATTTAGGTCCCCCAACTTGCATACTTTAATATCTTGGACCAAATTTTGAATAACGCGACTCTCGAGTATGACTAGGAGGTACTTTAAGAATGCCAAATCGGTTCGGATAAAATATAAACTCTACAAGGCTCGATTCTTCTTAAAGAAAGTTAACGAAATTTAACGGGTGTTACAGGTTTGGTCATATTTGCAAATTTCGTCCAAAAAATTTTTTTTTCGTAAGTAGACCCTCGATTTTCCCAACCGTTGCCAATTTCGTCCAAACTGTTAACTCAGTCTAAATTCAACATTAACTTATGGGTGTTATTATCCTTTTACGTGTTTGATTACTTTATTATTATTATTATTATTATTATTATTATTATTATTATTATTATGTGTTTGTTTGATGACATATATAACATTTCACGATTTCTATGTTTGAATCCAATATAGTATACGTTTGTTTATTCTTCTTTATTTTTTGTCATATAAGGGGTTTAGCTCAGCGTAATAATAATAACAATGTAAACAAATATGTAAAAGGACAGCAACACCCCTGAGTTAACATCGAATTTAGACCGAGTTAACAAATTGGACGAAATTGGCAATAGTTGGGAAACATCGAGGGTCTAATTGTGAAAAAAAATATTTTTGGACGAAATTCGCAAATGTGACCAAACTTCAGGGACGATTTTGGTACTGTACTCAAGTAATAAAGATAGAGTGAAAAGACATGTCTACCCCTGACTTAACGATTCAATTTAACGAAGTTAGTGATTTGGATGTAATTGGCAATAATTGGGAAACGGGGAGGGTCCATATGCAAAAAACAAACTTTTTGGACTAATTCGCATTATTTGCCAAACCACAAGGACGAAAATGGCACTTTACTCTTTTAAATGAATACAAGGTTTACGATCTACACAAGGAATTGGAGTTGTGTTAGTGTTAACTTCGTTGTTATTTGGGCATAAGAACAAATGCCTTGAATTTATTCTCTATCAGGTAGATACTTATGACAACCACCTATCTATTTATCTGCCTTTTTATTTATTATGATAATAGCATCACCTATTTATTAGTACATTATTAAGGTGTTTAGTATGATGTAAATTCAAAATATGAAACCTATACACAAAATTTTAAAATAATACAATTAGTAGAAATCATAACTTTAGTATGGTTTAATTCACAACCCTGTTAATGTACTCTGTTTTATTTTTACATGATGGGCTTAAAATTATATCATCAATTGATGTTATGCTTACGAACTTATGATGGTAAGTATCAAAATTTGATTATGATATGCTTTCTAAAATTCACATCTATATTCGTCAAACTATAAGTCAAATATGCAATCCAACTTTCAGTTAGTTATTTAAAAAATTTTAACATTATGTTTTCCATTAGCTGGCCTTTAACATTATTATGTCTTTTTTGATTTATCCTGGCAAATTACATTCATATGAAGAAGGTATATTGACTAATGTGAGAGTTTTATTAAGATTTATGATTCGCCTTACCAAAAGTTCCAAGCATACATGGACAAAAGATACTGATTCTTTATAAACAAGGTATTAATCAATACAACCACAAACGTAAACTGAAAAGAAATTTTTACTTATTTGTAGCATATTTGTGTAAAATTATTGTTTTATAATTCATGTAATTTTAATGTAAATTGTCATTGTTTTAAAAATATACGATAATTGTGTTGTTGATTGTATTTCGCTTAATGGCTCAATTTTGAAATTTTTTTCTATTACCCATGTAATATACGGGCTTCAAACTAGTAAAGATTATAAATATTTCCTACACCTTTGAGTAGCTTTTGAGCTGGCTTTTATTGAAATTTACTCTTATTTAACTCTTATTGAAACTTTTAAGGTTTGAAGATACATCGAGCTAAAACGAGTAAATCCATTATTAAATTGTCAAGTAAATAAGTTAAGTTATTATTATCTTGTTTGGTTGAAAAGAATATTAAAATTAATTTTGTTTAACCTATATAATATTTAATATGATTTATAATTCATAAATATTATATATACACACATTAAATATAATAATAAAATATAGTTGTTGATTTTGTGCATATGAATTCCATATTCCACATGAGAAGTTTAAATCTCAAATAAAAATGGGCTCCGTTAAATTATACTTAAGATGGAGTAAATAGAGCATTCAAGCCCACAAGCATTTGTTTTTGTAGCCCAATACGTAAATTAAAATAAGGTCTGGACTCATGTTGATTTGGAAAGACTTGGACAACAATTTAGAAAATTAATATAAAAAAACAAAAGTCGGTTATCACTATGGAGAATATAAGGCTTTTAACCTACTTGTGGAAAGAAGGCAAGGAGGAGATACACGGACAGAAGGTCAGCCGCAAAAAGAAAACCTTGGTGCAACCAAATAGCATCCGGGTTCTATACTTACTCATCCAAACATCTTTATTGTTTGGTTTGAATTCATTATTTTTGTAATGAATTTATTATTTGAACCTATTTACTTTCTTTTGTTATTGAGTATGGTTGTTGGCTAAACCCTTAGACCGCCTAGGCTTATGATGAACCTACTTTGATGTTTTGATTTGACTTGGGATTATTTATCGTTATGGTTTTTATGGTTTAGTAAAAGATTTATTTATATTAAATTGATGCATATGGATGCTTAGGATTGATTGATGAGTTTTATTACATAGTTTCCTTGAGTATTGTTTGTCATTATGATAGGTTGCTATTAGGTAAATTACTTTGTGTTTTTGATTATTTTATGATCTATGTCATGATAAGGTCATAGGAATAATATTGTCAAATAAACCTAAGTGTGCTGCTATCCTAAAATCTGTAAAGTGCTAGGTTATTGATAAGTCTTTAGTATTTAATCTTGCTAGATTTAGTTATTCGTAAGAAGTCCGTCTAGGGTTGATTATTTATTATTATTTATCAAATCAATTAAATATAGTAAATTGTCTTTGATTTCCGCGCTGTAAGGTAGGATTTCGTATAAAGGAACTAAATTATAATTAATTAGGTGACCGTAAGGGAACTTGATTTTCAATACTGGTGTGCGTTAAAACTTGTTAGAAATCCATAGGTGTCTCTTGAAAAGGGTCAAGGGTCCTGTTCGGGTTTTCTTTTAAGTGTCTATTTTACGATCCCAGACTATAACTAAATATTTTTCCAAGTTAATTCATTACTGAAATTTAGGGGATTCTAGCCTAGGTAGTTTTCTTATCATCATCTTATTTTAAATAACAAACTTTTTCTTTCGTTTATATTACATGTTTTCTTAATTAGTTTTTAATTGTAGTGTTAAATTAGTATTTTAAATAACCCCCCACCCCCCCCCCCCAACAAATATAATTAATAAGTCGTGTGTGTAGTCGAGTCTAATTAGCTAATAAACGTAATTTAGAGAGTCTTGTGGGTTCGATATCCGGACTTACTTAGCTTTACTAGAGTCGATCGGTTCACTTGCCAGTTAGTAGTTTAATCGAGTTTTAGAGAGTCTAGAGTATTACTTAATGTTTATTTTTAGTTAGTTTAATTAATAATTATTAAACTACTTTAAGCACATCAAGTAACTGGAAGGGAGACATCACTAGTGGTGGGTTTCTTGCCTAACGAAAGTAATTCGTGCAAATTCCAATCACCCGTGGGACCCGTTTACTTAACTGGAGAAACTCACCAATGTGTTGGAACCTGTTAGGCCAAAGCATGCTATATCAAATATCACACAAATACAGATATAATTTCAAAGACAACATTCACAATCCTTACCAAGGTTAAAACCAGACTTAAGGGTCTGCAGTCTAATCAAGAAATACCATCAAGGTAATCAAACAAACCTATTTATTTATAGGTTAACATCATTCACATTCATATCAAGACAGTTTACCAAACATACACCGACGGTAAAGGTGAATACGTTAAACCTTCACAAATAGTCAAAACAGATTTATACTTTTTAAGGTAAACGGGTTGTTTTTCTTAGAGAGTCAGCTAAACATTTGCACAAGATTACATGATCTCTAAAACGATATAATACAAATTAGAGAATAAAAGCAACTCAAACCGATTACATATGTGTATGGATCCAAACATAACTGTTTAGCCTAAACATTCGAAGGCTATGTGGCCGCAGGTTAACAGCCATAACTAGTTCTCCGGTATGGGCTACATGGCTCGGAGAAACTTGTGTGTGTGTAGGGCAATGATACAGATACCAGAAATAGAAATATTTCCACTGAGCTTGTCAAGAAAACTATATTTGTATTATGATTGTAGTTAAATGCTTTTAGAGTCAAATGTTTCACCAGCATATAGCTGACGTATTTTATTCCCACACTGCAGGTAAGTAAGTTCAATAGCTATATCAAGGATTATAGTCATCAAGGGGATTGAAGCTCGCATTACAAGATGGCTTATTTTTTATTATAAAATCCTTGTAATATAAAACAATATTTTGTAATCGAATACTTGGGTATTTAATTCCCGAGTAAATTTTCAATGTAAATTAATATTAAATAACTTAAATTCTTCTGCTACAATTAGCCCATAAATTCTGATATATTTACAAAACAGGTACCAACTGAGCGTCATACTCCTGGGGTCTGACTGGTTGGTATCAGAGCCATCATTTTTAGCGAATTAGGTATTAAGATATTAGTACTTAAGCTTTAACCTTAAGATTTTTATTATATTATGTAGGGATAAAATAGGATTGGTAATCTTCCTACCCCAAAATCTAATTAAGTGCGGATGTCTTACATAAATTATTTTGGTCATAAACGACGAATAGCTAGGCGACCTAATCTTGAACCCATATCTAAATTGCCAGACATGGCCAATAATAACAGTTATTACACGAACGTTTTCAGTCAAGAGCAACCGACAGTTCTAATGTTACCTTATGGAACCCAACCGGTGTATGTATCGGTCCGTCATCAAATGCCAATCGTAATATCAGACGATACAATTGAAAACATTCACCCGTTGAAGATTCTACCATATCATCCTTCGGAAGAAATAGAAGTCCAAAGTAAGTTAAAACAGAAAACCAGTACAGATTCGTCTAGTTGGATGAACTATCATTCTAATCAAAGAAAAGCATTTTGGATCACCACCACCGAATTATCAATACCAAACCCGACAAACAATAGCAGGGCCCAGTTGTCATGAACAGGCACCAATTGATGATCCTTCCAAACCCGAGGAGGATAATGAAGGTGAAGAAGATGATTATCACTTTCCACTATATGTAGGTCCAATACCGACAATTTTCGAGCAAGCCAACGAAATTCGAGAAGAGGGTCGACTTATAGAGGAATTTTATATCAATAATATTCCTGACGAGGAGATGCAAGCTTATGTTGCCAACCCACATATTTACCCAAGATCGACAACATATCCTTTCCCAACTGCATCTGCACCTACAGGATATCCTAACCCGCCAGATGCAGTGATGGATGAACTTCGGAACAAAAAGATTGAAAAGAAGAAAGCAGGCAAGAAAATCATCAAGAAATGTGATAAAATGAAAAACCTTATCAATAAATGGATTAGGGATTAGAGTAGAATTGTTAAAAGTCGTTACCTGTCGTTGTGTTTTCCTTTCCTATACTTAAATAATGTAAAATAGAAATAGTGTATTTCCACTTTCTAAATTTTGTTATACTTATTTGTAGTATGTCTAGGAAAGAGAAGCCAACAACAATCCTACCATTCAAGATAATAATAAAGAAAAGACGGCCAAAGAAAACATTCGTGCGATACCAACTGAATATTTAAGTGGTATTCATGACTAATTAAAGAAGCTGTAAACCCAGTTGTTGAACTAATGAAAAACAATCCAAGTAGGAGTGCTTCACATTCAAACAAAAGACTTAGTCATAGCAAGAGTGAAACCATACAATCTAAGAGAGAAATAGAAAAGGAAATCGAAAAGAAAGATGTCACAACCGGGAGTCGGGTGAAACCTTCGAAAAGGTTGACAGGAACACACTGACTCGATTACCCAAAGGCCTATTGAATATCCCGGCGGAATCAGGATATCCAACGAGTGGGAATGAAGGAGCAAAAAATAGCAAACACAAAACAATAATAGATGATCAATAAAAGAACATTCAAAGACAAAGATTCACTGTATTTAATATATCATTAATGGAACATTGGAAAGAATGTCTAGAATGTTTCTCGCATTCCGTGTGTACCAACCTTATCCAAATTCATGCCCTAAATGGAAACCTAGGATCATATTTATAGACCCTGACGTTCCTTCTAAAAGTTCCTAATCATTACATAATGAAATACAAAATAATACAAATGTTGAGTCCTCGAGCAAGGTAAAAATCTTGCTCGAGCAAACTCACTATGCTAGGTATGCTCTATGAGTGTCCTCGAGCATACTTTACTTAGAATATCTTCAATGAAGATATCCCCTTCCAGCAGACTTCATCCTTCTTGACTGGTCCAAGCTTTGCTCGAACTAATCCATCGAGCAAGCTCATTCTTCTTGATGTCTTCAGTTACACTTATTCAGCATTCTTTAGCATGCTCGGATGTAAATCTTGCTCGGGAACTAAACTGTGCTCGAAGTCCTTGCTTTGATCACGTGACATCTTCTTATTGCATCCATGCTTGTCCCCATGTGCTCGATCATCCTGTGCTCGTAACACTTTGTTAAAACTTGTATGATCAAGCTGTTTGCTTGATTGGCAATCCATGCTTGATAAAAGAATACTCTTGCTCATTGAAGTGTAGCTTGCTCAAAGCCTTAACACTTAGAAAAATCAACCATTTAAGGTTCTGAAGACCTTTCTCGAAGTAGTAAAACCATGCTCGATCGTCTATGCTTTTCGAAGTCCATACTTAGCCATTTTCTGAGGAGGTTGAGAAGATTCCAATCTTCCTTATCATAAATCCGACCCAACAAAAGAATCAGAAAAGAAAGAGGAAGAAAGTTCTCATAGCTCAACTGTGGAAATGAGCTACATGATAAAACTGAGAAATTGAAAATACAAGAAGGATGTGATTTCAAAATCTGTAAGGTTTATAATCCAAAGGAGTTCTATGGTGATAAAGGTGCAATTATGACTCTCTGTTGGTTGGAGGAAATGGAATCAATAGTAGTTATCAGTAAATGCACCAATACCTCCTAGATGTTCAAGGGAGAGGCATTGGAGCGGTGGAATGCCCTTATTGAGATTAAGGGTAGAGAAAATTTGTATAATTTGGAATGGAAGGTGTTTAAGGAAATGATCTTGAAGAAGTTCTGTCCGATTCATGATATGGATCAAATCCAAGCAAAGTTATGGAATCATCGAGTCATAGGAACAAATCTCAAAGATTATAACACAAAGTTTCTTGAGTACTGTAGGATTGTTCCACATTTAGTCACCCCTGAATTTAATAAGCTGACTTGTTATATTTATGGGTTGCCGATAGAAGTATGTGATTCGGTTAGTGAACACATGCCATCAACAAATGAATCTGCTACAGAATTAGCTGGATATTTAATTGATGGTATGATAAGGAATAGGGATGAAAGAAAGAAGAATGATGAGAAACAACATGTTGGAGGAAAGATAAAGAAAGTTGTAAAACCCCGAATCCCGGGAATCCTACAGTTGGTAATCACATCCACAATTTCACAAAAATTTAAAACCAAACAATTCTTTGTATTTAAAATCGGTTCGGAGTAAATAACAGCGGAAAAAGTTTAAGTATTAAAAATCCCAAACACGGGTGCAAGTGTCCAATAATCAAATGTAAATAAAATGTCCGTTTTATTTGAAATCCTCGACCAGAAATGCCTTCAATCTTCCGAGTAGTCTACAGCACGTCAAAGCGGTAGCATCCACTTCTTAACCTGAAAGTCAATCTAACATACACACAAAGTCAGCTTGAGCTGAGTGAGTTCATGTTTTCATAAACGACATTCATTAAAAATTTAAATTCCATGAGTATGGAATGTAGTGGAAAATCATGAGACCATAAAATCGTAAATAGCTTTTCTTATCCAAATCATAAGTGAATAAAACATTAAACATTTTTTTTTCACGCAGCATGGGCCTCCTCACCCCGGGTCTTCCCCGAGTAATATATTTGACCCAGCCGCGGTTTAACAAAACCGTTAAAATCATGCAACACGAGCCTCCTCACCCCGGTCATCCCCAAGTAATATATTTGACTCAGTCACAGTTTAATAAAACAAAATCACGCAACACGAGCCTCCTCACCCCGGGTCATCCCCAAGTAATATATTTGACTCGGTTGCGGTTTAACATCCAAACACGTGATACGGGCCTCCTCACCCCGGGTCTTCCCCAAGTAATATATTTGACCCGACCACGGTTCATAATACGGCGGGCCTCCTCACCCCGGGTCTTCCCCAAGTAATATATTTGACCCAGCCGTGTCATAAACATGCAACACGGGCCTTCTCACCCCGGGTCCTCCCCAAGTAATATATTTGAACTGGTCACAGTTTACCATCACATTCACATTCACATACACATTCACTTACACACATACAAACATCAAATTCAAACATTCAACCAAACCATATCATCACATTCAATCCATAAATAATGGATAATCTAGAAATTAATACTAGGCTTAATAGTATCCTCGAGCCTAGACCATAAATAATATATGTAACTTTAAAGGATACAAGACCATAAATGAGTCTAAAATATCCTAAAGCCTATAAAATAATTCAAATATGACTTTCAAAATGCACAATCACGAATGAGACCATGTAGTACCATTCAAATAGTTGTAACGGGTAAAATCGTATAAAATTGGATTTCGGTGTGTATGCTAGCCCAAAACGTAAAAAGAGTAAAAAGGGCATCATGAACTCACCTGAATCAACCGAACACCTGCAACGAGCTAGGAAATCCCTAAGTGTACAATCACAAGCAAGGGCCTGTAAATTATACACAACGCGTTACTAAACTAGACCGTAAGAACACTTTTGCCTAATGGGCCGTTGAAGCCCAACACTTTGGCCCAAGGCCCAACACTTTGGCCCAAGGCCCAACAACTTGGCCCAAGGCCCAACACTTTGGCCCAAGGCCCAACAACTTGACCCAAGACTTGGCCCAAGGCCCAACAACTTGGCCCAAGCCCAACAACTTGACCCAAGGCCCAACAACTTGGCCCAAGGCCCCTAAAACCTTTCAACTAACCAAAACCACCGGTTAAGCCTAAACGAACTTGTTGATTAATAACGAGTGAAACGTTCAGATTTTAGCATGCGAAGATGCATTTAATTACATAGGATAACCTTTAAATTAAATTATTAAATTTTTACCAGACTTTAATAAATATCTTAGGTTTATAAAAATATTTTTATTATATTTTTCTATTGGACTCAAAAATCATAAAATTCTTCCAACACAGAAAGGTATGTGCAGCTATTTCAGCGCGCAACAAAATGGTTTTATTTTTATAAAATTCATTACCGAACAAAATTAAACGATTCCAATTGGGTTTGGTTCCTAACTCAAAACAATAACTTCCAGAAGTGGAACCAACCAATTTGGACTTGTCGAAAAAAGGTTATGACGTCGGGAAGACAGACCAGAATCCGTCATCCCGCATCAGCTTTGACACTCGATTTTATAAATTCATAAAAACCATTCAAATCTCGTCCAAAAATTACGTATTATACCTTTCTGGAAACTAGACTCAAATTAGAATATCATAGAAACAAGAATCGATCAAAAACAATATATTTTCATCGAGTTACAGACCCTACAATAAACGTATACGAATCTGTCAGCAATCTGTTATCATCAAAACTCAACCTTAACGACCAATACGCGATGTATAAGGATTGTTTAAGGTGTAAAAGACTATAGGGGACATGGGACTAACCTTGAATTAGATTTTTACGGCCTAACCACTGCTGCAAAAAAGAAAAATCGGGGGTGGGGAGCCTGCTCTAACTGCCGATCGGCCAGGGTAGGGTGAAAGGAAGCTAGGGTTTTAGTTTTATGATATAAAATGGTAATTTACACTCTAGTCACTCCAGTATGAAGTGTGTAGCAACTTGGGTGAAAAATTAAGTGAGAAACGTTTACGAGGGTAGCCAGGAGCTCTCGGGAAAAAGCCGGGTCAAGCCCGATGGTGTACGCAATCACTACAAGGATAAATCTTTTTATCGGAATTTACGGACGTTACAAGTCTACCCCCCCTAAGAATGGGATTCGATCCCGAATCCCGCTATACAGGAACAGGCGCGGGCTGCGACAAATCAAAGCATCACATCATACACAGAACGGGTATAAGTAGTACCCCTACTACTGATATCGAACCACTTCCTAGCCAAACGATTACACACGAAAGCATTCGATAAGAAAAGAAATATTCGTTACAACATTTGAACGATTAATATGAACGCAAGGGATTACCTGAAATCGCGTCCGCTACCTCCTTCGCCTCCTTCGCAGAGATACTGAAGGCCCTAGCCTGAGTCTTTGGCTTGTCATCCAACTTAACATTTGAAGAGTTTCCCCGCTCAGAACTAGAGGTGTTCAAAAAAACCGGTTATAGAACCGGTTTGGTCGGTTTAACCGAAAACCGGTTAATAGAAAAACCGGTTAGACCGGTTATTGAACCGCCGGTTAGTACTTCGGTTACTCATTCGTGGACAAAAACCGGTTATTGAACCGGTTAGTAAAAAAAACCGGTTAAATTTAAAAACCGGTTATTAAAAAACCGGTTAACCTAAAAACCGGTTAACCGGTTAACGGTCAAAAACCGGTTAACCTAAAAACCGGTTAACCGGTTTTTAGGTTAACCGGTTTTTGACCGTTATAAAACGGCCATATGACCGTTTGGGTCCTTTTTTGCCCGTTTTTTCTTGATTTCTAGCCGTTTTTTTTAACATTTTACCCCCACAAACAACTATATATATTTTAGGTTGGGTAGGTTAGCTCACACTCGATTATACAACTCTACTAGCTCTAAACGTTTATTTCATACGCGATTATTTTGTTATCTCACACTCAATTATCTACCACATTACCACTCCATACGCTCTTATTTCGTAGTCGTTTATTTCATACTCGTACTCGTTTATTTCATACTCGATTATACGCTCTTATTATCATGGCCTCCCAAAGTGCTGCTTCATCCGTCAACATGGGTGCCTCGAACACAGACATAACGGTCGTTCGGATCATCCCCACGAAACGAAACCAAGATGTGTGGCAACATTTCGACCTATGCGAACTGTCTAACGGTCGCCAAAAAGCTCGATGCAAGCACTGTTTGAAGTTCTATGCCAAAGATGCAAACTCCACTTTAAAAGCGCATATACAACAGCGCTTTTGCAAGGCCTTGAAGGACGAAGCGGGAAGTAGTTCGCAGCCGGAGATGACGAATCAAGGAGGGGTGTTTACGTACGACGTTGAAGCGGTACGTCAACAGTTTTCAAACTTTGTGATTCAACAAACACTTCCTTTCAACCACTTCGACAACCCTCAATTCACGGAGATGATGCAAAACTATGTTCAACCACGCTACCAACACGTAAGTCGTTCGACCCTTAGAAGAGATTGTCTTAAAGCATGGAAAAACGCTAAATCCGAACTAATTTCATACTTTTCAAACTTACAAACTGGTGTAAACTTAACAACGGATGTTTGGTCGGTACCTCATGGTTCGCCCGACTCATACATTTGTGTGACGGCTCATTGGGTTGACCCCGAGTCGTGGCAAATGATGAAACGAACCGTTGCGTTTCAATTGTTTGATTACCCGCACACGGGTAGAAATATTTTTCAAATCTTGGATAAAGTCATTTGACAATACAAAATTGAAGATAAAATCTTTTCAATTTCGTTTGATAACGCGTCCAACAATACGGCCGCGGTTGGCCATTTAAAATTAAAGTATAAACCTATTTGTGATGGAGCGTTTTTTCATAGCCGATGCATTGCACATATTGTCAACTTGGCCGTGCAAGATGGGTTAAACGTGATCGAAACGCAAAGAAACAGTTTTAAAAGAATGTTACGAGATGTTTTTAGCAACAATAAAACATTTTCAAGATACAAAAAATTTTGTGTAGAAGCTAATTGTCAATGGTTGGGGCCAAATTGGGATTGTCCAACAAGATGGAACTCGACTTGTAATATGTTTGAGAAAGCCATCCAACAAAAAGAATCATTAATTGCGTTTCATCAAATTTTGTCAAGTAGGGGTAAATGTGCACCATATGATCCTAGAAACTGGTTATTGATTGAGATCGTTACGGAGGTCCTTCAAATTTTTAAATCTTGCACAACTAGTTTATCCGGGGTTTACTATCCAACAAGCCCCATTGCTTTACCAAAAATTGCTGTCATGTGCACAAAGTTGAGTGAACTTGATTGTAGGGGTGCACCTTATTTTGATATGGGTGTAAAAATGAAAGAAAAATTTAGAAAATATTTTCAACAACTACCCGCTGTTTTGACATGTGCTGCTGCGTTAAACCCTTGCATCAATGTTGGTGGTGTTGAAGCTTTAATAGAAAAAATTTGTGATGAGCTTGGGTTAAACGACGATCAAAACCCCTATTATAGCCGAACTTTAAAGAATGCTTTCAACACCACCTTGTCAAACATGTATGATGTCTACCTTACAAAATACGGGTCGTCTTCCCAAATTCATGACTCGTTAAGAGCTGTTGCCCAATCCCAATCCCAAACCGACCTTGAAATGGGGATGTACTACATGATTTGGGAAGACGCCGGTAAACGTCAAAGGGTAAACACCCAAGTAGTGAACTTGGAAGGTATGGTGGTACCAACTTTGTGAAACACATGACTCCGGATGAATTTAGAAGTCTTGATTTGCTGGCTTGGTGGAGAGGTAAGGAGGATGAGTTTCCGATCCTCGCCGCCATGGCCAAAGATTTACTAACGGTCCAAGCTTCCACGGTAGCTTCGGAGTCTGCTTTTTCTGTTTCTGGCAGGGTTATATCGATTAGGAGGACTCGACTCACTGCACCAGCTATAGAGATGTCGATTTGCTACAAGGATTACTTGGACTCTTTAGATAGGGCACAACATCAACGCTCACTCGAGGGGGAAATGGAGTATGAAGCGGGCTTGTATGAAGACGAGGTCAATGAAGGACACACTCAACCAATGACCGATGAAGAAGCCGCGTACGACGATTACCTAAGAAATAGCTCGGGATCGGGTAGCGAAGAAAATTAGTTAAAGAAACAGCAAACATGGAGGCAAATCATGAGTAAGAAACAGCAAGTTGTTCATGTAATCGTGTCTAAGCATTCTTTTTCCTAATATGTGCTCTTATTTACTTGTTGATTTGGATTTTTCTAATTTAGTTAAAGAAACAGCAAACATGGAGGCAAATCATGAACAAACTGCGATTGGGAACAACAGGAGCATCTGCTAGTTCACGATTTAATGTTTGTATTTTTGAGTTAAATCATGAACAACAGTTCTTGGCAGAGATTTCTTCAGTGTTAATGATTTAATGTTTGTATTTTTGAGTTACGAATATGCGATAACGATTTAATGTTTGTATTTTTAATGTAAAAACTATAAATAAAAGTTATGTGTTTTTAATCTTTGGTTTGTTGAAAACACATTCACCAACACACACTCATACTCATCTTCCAAGCAAAGAACCCTAACAACGAAAGCAAAGAATGGCTTCGGTCAGTCCGTTTTGCCTTGTAGTTACCGGTTTGCCTTGTAGTTACCGGTTTGTTTATACTGTGAAAAAATAATGGTCTTCATTAAGTACAAAATATAAAAAACAAATATTCGTATTTGAAACCGCGAAATTTAAAAAAAAAAAAAAAAAAAAAAAAAAAAACCGGTTAAAAAAAAAAACCGGTTAATAAAAAAAACCGGTTTATTAACCGGTTCTAACCGGTTTCTAAACCGGTCCTAACCGGTTAGACCGGTTAGGGTTTTGACAGAAAAAAACCGGTTATTAACCGGTCCGGTTATTAACCGAACCAGTTTTTTTTCCGGGCAAAAAAAAACCGGTCTGGTTAATAACCGAACCGGTTTTTTTAAAAAACCGGTTTGTGCACCTCTACTCAGAACCTCCCGCCTTATTTTCAGTGCACCGAGATGCCAAATGCCTAGACCCCTCACACCGGTAACAAGTCAACGTCGGACACTCATAGTGGAAGTGTCCAGCTTTCGCACATCGGAAACAAGTGATAGACCTGGACCTACATTCCCCACTATGCGGTTTCCCACACTTCTTGCATCTCCCATCATACGCGTCTCCCCTATAATTCGACACTTCAGCTCTTGCTTTCTTTCCTGTCGACACAGAATCATTGCCCCTGTAACGTTTGCCATTGGAGTTAGAGCTCGGTTTCCAATCTTTTCCATGTTCAGCTGGGCTCACCATCTCTCTCTGCTCATACAATGTACCTGTTAGGGTAACCACCGAATGGAACGAGCTCATGCCGGTGGTCACCACACCCCTACGCACATCTACCGGAAGACCCTTCACGTACTTTTTGATCCTTTTATCTTCAGGTGAAACTAGATCGGGGCATAAGCGAGCCATTTGGTTGAATTTTGTAGTATACTCTCGATGTGACATATCACCCGCTTCTAAAACCAAGAACTCCTGCTCCATCCTATCTAATTCATGCGGAGGGCAAAAATGATCAATAACCAACTATTTCAACTCTTCCCAAGCCATCCTCCTAATAGAACAATTACCTATAGCCTGGGCTAGATTATCCCACCAACACAGCGCCTCGGAACGAAACGAGGCAGTAGCATAAGTTACCATATCCTCCTCTTTGCACTTACTAACCCTCAATACGGCTTCCATCTCTCTAACCCACTGATGAGCTGCCAACGCATCTTTAGTACCGTCGAAAGCGGGAGGGTCGCACTTCTTGAAATCCCCATACGAACAGCCTCTAGAAAGCACCCTAAACGCACGAACTTCTTTCTCCTTCTCACTTGACACCACCACTTCGTCTTCAACCTGAGTCTCTTGTCCATTTTCCTGTTTATCTGCACTCTTCCCAACCATAGACTCTTTTGCAACCCTAACCGTCTCAGCAACGATCTCGGGAATCACGCTCTGAAGAACCTGATAAACCTCATCTGCGATGGCCGCGCGTATAGCAGGACCTAAGACGGGGTTATCCCCTTCCCCTTGAACCGGGGTTTCCTCCTGCTGGGATGTAGGAATCTCACTCTCCGCCTCGGCACGCGGCTTACGACCACGGCCGCGAACATTCGGGCGACCTCTCTTAGCAGTATGAGTATTAACCATGACTTATCCCTACAAAGATAGAATTTTAACACGGTCAATCACAGGTAGCGTTTAGAACATGGTAGGTAACGGTAAACTGCTAATAACGTTGATCAAGTGTTATTAATTGTTTACTTTACCCGCCCATCCTAAGCACCCCTTGCCCCTAACCATATTAGCATACTATCTAACACGTAGTCAATTATAAACATAATGAAATTCTAAAACTTATAAGAATGACTAAACAATTAAAATTACCTCTTGACGTGCAGCTACTCGCGGTTGGCATTTCTAGTCTTTTCTTTTACAGTTCGAGTCCAAGCATCGTGAATGCTCGGATCCCTCGAACCATGGCTCTGATACCAACTTGTAAGACCCCGAATCCCGGGAATTCTACAGTTGGTAATCACATCCACAATTTCACAAAAATTTAAAACCAAACAATTCTTTGTATTTAAAACCGGTTCAGAGTAAATAACAGCGGAAAAAGTTTAAGTATTAAAAATCCCAAACACGGGTGCAAGTGTCCAATAATCAAATGTAAATAAAATGTCCGTTTTATTTGAAATCCTCGACCAGAAATGCCTTCAACCTTCCGAGTAGTCTCCAGCACGTCAAAGCGGTAGCATCCACTTCTTAACCTGAAAGTCAATCTAACATACACACAAAGTCAGCTTGAGCTGAGTGAGTTCAAGTTTTCATAAACGACATTCATTAAAAATTTAAATTCCATGAGTATGGAACGTAGTGGAAAATCATGAGACCATAAAATCGTAAATAGCTTTTCTTATCCAAATCATAAGTGAATAAAAATTTAAATTCCATGAGTATGGGTCTTCCCCGAGTAATATATTTGACCCAGCCGCGGTTTAACAAAACCGTTAAAATCATGCAACGGTTTCGGTTTAACATCCAAACACGTGATACGGGCCTCCTCACCCCGGGTCTTCCCCAAGTAATATATTTGACCCGACCACGGTTCATAATACGGCGGGCCTCCACACCCCGGGTCTTCCCCAAGTAATATATTTGACCCAGCCGTGTCATAAACATGCAACACGGGCCTCCTCACCCCTGGTCCTCCCCAAGTAATATATTTAACCTGGTCACAGTTTACCATCACATTCACATTCACATACACATTCACTTACACACATACAAACATCAAATTCAAACCTTCAACCAAACCATATCATCACATTCAATCCATAAATAATGGATAATCTAGAAATTAATACTAGGCTTAATAGTATCCTCGAGCCTAGACCATAAATAATATATGTAACTTTAAAGGATACAAGACCATAAACGAGTCTAAAATATCCTAAAGACTATAAAATAATTCAAACATCTGCAACGAGCTAGGAAATCCCTAAGTGCACAATCACAAGCAAGGGCCTGTAAATTATACACAACGCGTTACTAAACTAGACCGTAAGAACACTCTTGCCTAATGGGCCGTTGAAGCCCAACACTTTGGCCCAAGGCCCAACAACTTGGCCCAAGGCCCAACACTTTGGCCCAAGGCCCAATACTTGGCCCAAGGCCCAACAACTTGGCCCGAGGCCCAACAACTTGACCCAAGGCCCAACAACTTGGCCCAAGGCCCCTAAAACCTTTCAACTAACCAAAACCACCGATTAAGCCTAAACGAACTTGTTGATTAATAACGAGTAAAACGTGCAGATTTTAGCATGCGAAGATGCATTTAATTACATAGGATAACCTTTGAATTAAATTATTAAATTTTTACCAGACTTTAATAAATATCTTAGGTTTATAAAAATATTTTTATTATATTTTTCTATTGGACCCAAAAATCATAAAAATTCTTCCAACACAGAAAGGTATGTGCAGCTATTTCAGCGTGCAACAAAATGGTTTTATTTTTATAAAATTCATTACCGAACCAAATTAGACAATTCCAATTGGGTTTGGTTCCTAACTCAAAACACTAACTTCTAGAAGTGTAACCAACCAATTTGGACTTGTCTAAAAAAGGTTATGACGTCAGGAAGACAGACCAGAATCCGTTATCCCGCATCAGCTTTGACACTAGATTTTATAAATTCATAAAAACCATTCAAATCTCATTCAAAAATTACGTATTATACCTTTCTGGAAACTAGAGTCAAAGTAGAATATCATAGAAACAAGAATCGATCAAAAACAATATATTTTCATCGAGTTACAGACCCTACAATAAACGTATACGAATCTGTCAGCAATCTGTTATCATCAAAACTCAACCTTAACGACCAATACGCGATGTATAAGGATTGTTTAAGGTGTAAAAGACTAGAGGGGACATGGGACTAACCTTGAATTAGATTTTTACGGCCTAACCATTGCTGCAAAAAAGAAAAATCGGGGGTGGGGAGCCTGCTCTAACTGCCGATCGGCCAGGGTAGGGTGAAAGGAAGCTAGGGTTTTAGTTTTATGATATAAAATGGTAATTTACACTCTAGTCCCTCCAGTATGAAGTGTGTAGCAACTTGGGTGAAAAATTAAGTGAGAAACGTTTACGAGGGTAGCCAGGAGCTCTCGGGAAAAAGCCGGGTCAAGCCCGATGGTGTACGCAATCACTACAAGGATAAATCTTTTTATCAGAATTTACGGACGTTACAAAAGTTGAAAAGAAGAGAAAGGGGACGTTTGCTTATACTCGTCCAATATGCAAATTTTGTGGTAAAAGAAATTATAGGAAATGTTTACAACCAGCTAAGACTATAACATGTAACTTTTGTAAGAAGGCCAGTCATACTAAAATTGATTGTAAGAGAAAGACGATAGTTTGTTTTGATTGTCGAGAGAAGGGGCACTTTAGTATCGAGTGTCCAAAAAAGAAACCAATGATCACAACAGCAGGTGTGAGTGGGAGTGATGTCAAGACAGATGCCAAGAAAGGGAATGCCCGCATCTTCTTACTCGATATTCAGAAGGTTGCTGAGATGCCGGACGTGGTTACCGGTATGTTTCCTACCAATAATGTTTATGCTAGAGTTTTGTTTGACTCGGGTGCTAACCAGAGTTTTATAGATTATAAATTCTCTAGTCTATTAAATGAACTTCTAGTTAAATTAGATAATCATTATGAGGTTGAAACAAACAATGGAAATTTGATTAGAATAATCGAGGCCTTAGACAATGTGACAATTTCCTAAGCCGATCACATCATGCCTATACGATTGTTACCCATGACGTTGGCTAGTTTTGATGTAGTCTTAGGTATTGATTGGTTATCAACTAATTAAGCCCATATCTTATCTGATGATAATGCATTTCATATTCAAACATCAAATAATAAAACCATTCGTATAACCGGACGTAAGGAAGTAGGAAAGGTTGAAACAATCTCAAAAATAAAAGCCAGCCGTTGCTTAGGTAAGGGATGCCTTGCATTCATGGCCTATGTAACAAGTAACCCGAACCAAAGAAAATGGAAGAGGTTCCAGTTGTTTCTAAGTTTAAGGATGCATTTCCTGATGAGCTACTAGGAATCCAACCAAATAGGGAAGCGGAATTTAGGATTGATCTAATACCAGGAACTGCACCAATAGCTAAGTCTCCATATAGATTAGCACCCACCGAAGTGAAGGAATTAAAGAAACAGTTGGATGAGTTGTTAAAAAAAGGATTTATAAGACCAATTTCTTCACCATGGGGAGCACCAATATTGTTTGTCAAAAAGAAAGATAGATCAATGAGAATGTGTATAGACTATCATGAGCTAAACAAGGTCACAATTAAAACTAGATATCCGCTTCCAAGAATCGATGATCTGTTCGATCAACTTCAAGGAGCAAGTTATTTTTCCAAGATCGATCTTAGATCAGGATATCATCAATTGAAAGTACAATAAGAAGATATACCAAAGACAACATTTAGAACAAGGTACGGACATTATGAGTTCACCGTTATGCCTTTTGGACTCACTAATGCTCTGGAAGCTTTCGTGGATATGAAGAACCAAATCCATAAACCATATCTTGATAAGTTTGTTATTGTGTTCATCGATGATATTCTTATATATTCTAGATCCAAAGAAGATCATCAGGTTCATCTAAAGGTTATATTAGAAACCTTAAGGAAAGTAAAGTTATATGCCCAATTCTCTAAGTATGAATTTTGGTTATCTGAAGTTCAATTTCTCGGCCACATTGTGAATGCAAAAGGTATTGAAGTTAATCCAGCTAAGATAGAAGCCATTACCAAATGGGAAAAACCTAAGACACCAACTCAAGTTAGAAGTTTTCTAGGATTAGCTAGGTATTGCCGAAGATTTATTCAAAACTTCTCAAGAATAGAATAGCTGTCCCTTTAACCTCACTCACTAGAAAATCCGTAAAATTTGAATGGGAACCAAAACAAGAGGAAGCATTTGAAACACTAAAACAAAAATTAACAAATGCACTTATCTTGGCTTTGCCAGAAGGTTTAGATAACTTTTCCATATACTGTGATGCTTCGAAGACGGGTATGGGATGTGTTTTAATGCAAGGAAAGAAAGTCAATGCATATGCTTCTAGACAACTAAAAATCCATGAGAATAATTACACCACATACGACCTCGAATTAGGCGCTATAATCTTTGCATTAAAGTTATGGCGACACTATCTATATGGTGTTAAATTCACAATATATACTGATCACAAGAGTCTGTAGCATATTTTTTATCAAAAAGAATTAAATATAAGACAAACGCATTAGATGGAGACTCTCAATGATTATGATTGTGAAAACGTATACCATGAAGGAAAAGCCAGTGTTGTTGCAGATGCTTCAAGTAGAAAAGAGCATGATAAACCCAAAATAGTTTGAGCCCTTAGATTAAAACTTAAAGTAGACTTGATCAATCAAGTTAAGGAAGCCCAGAAGTTGGCACTAGAAGAAGGAAATATTAAAGCCGAAAAGGAAAATGGAACCATTGATCAATTGGTCAAGGGAAACGATGAATACTCAATCTTGGCCAAAGAATATGGGTACCGATGGTTGGAGATTTAAGAGCTAAAATTCTTGAGGAAGCTCAAAAATCAAAGTACATTATGTATCCAGGAAGTGATAAGATGTATTATATTCTGAAAAACGATAATTGGTGGATTGGTAGAAAAAGGGCATTGCTATATATGTTGCTAAATGCCTAACATGTTCCTAAGTAAAAGCCGAACATCAAAAGCCATTAGGATTACTACTACAACCAGAAATACCAGTATGGAAATGGGATATGATAACCATGGATTTCATTATGAAGTTACCTAAAACTTCACACCAAAATGATGCAATCTGGATTATTATAGAGAGGCTAACTAAGTCTGCCCATTTCATTCCAATACAAGAAACATTCAGCGTGGATAAATTGGCACAACTATATGTGGAGAACATTGTATCTTTTCATGATGTACCACTATCCATTATTTTAGATAGAGATAGTCGTTTCACTTCTAAATTTTGGACAAGTTTTCAAAAAGCCATGGGAACGCGATTGAATTTGAGTACCGCGTATCATCCTCAAACTGACGGACAAAGTGAACGTGCTATTCAAACGTTGGAGGATATGCTTCGTGCCTGTGTAATTGATCTAGGAGGTAGTTGGGATACTCATCTATCTCTAATGAAATTATTGTATAACAATAGTTATTATATGAGTATCCAAATGGCACCATTTGAAGCATTACACTGACGGAAATGTAGAACGCCCGTATATTGGTCAGAGACTGCAGACAACCAATTGTCAGGACCCGAAATTGTTCAGAAAACCACTATTCAAATAATGCAAATCTAAAAATGATTAAAAGTGGCAAGAGATAGACAGAAAATCTTTGCTGATATTCGCCGCAAGCCATCAGAATTCCAAGAAGGAGATAAAGTACTACTCAAAGTATCACCTTGAAAAGGTGTAGTAGGATTTGGAAAGAAAGGAAAACTGAGTCCGAGATTTGTAGAACCATTCAAAATACTTGAAAGAATCGGACCAGTTGCATATCGACTAGAACTACCTGAGGAAATGAAAGGTATACATGACGTAATTCATGTATCAAATTTATGCTAGTGTTTAGCCGATGAAACTCTTGCGTTGCCATTAAAAGATGTTGAGGTCAATGAAAAGCTTAACATTTTGGAACAGCCAATTCAAATCGAAGATACTATGATTAAGTTTCTCAAACGCAAACGACTAAACTTAGTGAAAGTCCATTGGAACTCCAGGCGCGGACCTGAATATACGTGGGAACTTGAGTCAGAAATGAAAAGAAAATACTCACATCTATTTCAAAAATCTCTAGGACGAGATTATGCAAAAGGTGGGGAGGATGTAGCACCTCAAAAGTTTCCAACTTAAGATTTAGCCAAACTGTCAATATTCAAAGATTAGGGACTTATAACAAAAATTATGATTTTATCCCTTCATGCGATACGGAGTATTAACAAGAATGTTATGAATAGCTTAGACTAAGTCGAGGCTATGACCTTTTAACCTTGAAAAGATTTTTAAAACATTAACAAAGATTTTCAATAAGTGTTACTTCTATAAGAAGTAATGTTAAACAAAATTATTTTTGGACAGCCATGTAGTAACTGGAAAGGATCACTAGTGGTGGGTTTCTTGCCTAAGGAAAGTAATTCGTAAAAATTCCAATCAACCACGAGACTCGTTTACTTAACTAGAGAAACTCACCAACGTGTTAGAACCTGTTAGGAAAAAGCATGCTATATCAAACGTCACACAAATACATATATAATTTCAAAGACAACATTCACAACCCTTATCAAGGTTAAAACCAGACTTAAGGGTCTGTAGTCTAATCAGGAAATACCATCAAGGTAATCATACAAACCTATTTATTTATAAGTTAACATCATTCACATTCATATCAAGAAGGTTTGCCAACAATACACTGACAGTACATGTGAATACGTTAAACCTTCACAAATAGTCAAAACAGATTTATACTTTTTAAGGTAAACGGGAAGTTTGTCTTAGAGAGTTAGTCAAGAATTTACACGAGATTACGTGATCTCTAAAACGATATAATAGAAATTAGAGAATAAAAGCAACTCAGACAATTACATATGTGTATGGATCCAAACATAACTGTTTAGCCTAAACAGTCGAAGGCTACGTGGCCGCGGGTTAACATTCATAACTAGTTCTCTGGTATGGGCTTCATGGGTCAGAGAAACTTGTGTGTGTAGGGCAGTGGTACAGATACCGGAAATAGAAATATTTCCGCTGAGCTTGTCAAGAAAATATATTTGTATTATGATTGTAGTTAAATGTTTTAGAGTCAAATGTTTCACCAGCATATAGTTGACGTATTTTATTCCCACACTGCAGTTAAGTAAGTTCAATAGCAATAGCAAGGATTAGAGTCATCAAGGGGATAGAAGCTCGCATTACAAGATAACTCGATTTTGATTATAAAATCCTTGTAATATAAAAAAAATATTTTGAAAACGAATACATGGGTATTTAATTCCTAAATTTTCAATGTAAATTAATATTAAATAACTTAAAGTCTTCCGCTACAATTAACCCATAAACTTTGATATATTTACAAAATAGGTACCAACTGAGCGTCATACTCTTAGGCCCTAAGTTGGGGTGTCACATACTCTTTAGGACTCACCCAAGCTTAACCAAAGTAATCACACCCCTTTTTCATCTTTTATTTTGGGGGTAAAATGCATACCACTATTTAAAATGTTTATGTTAAACGAGCCATCAACCACAATTCTATTTTTATACGTATACGTGTATTGCTTAATTGATTGAATATCTTCTACTTGTCTATGTGTTTATTTATTTACTTATTGTTTGCCTGTTCGGCCACCTCATCCTCAGCATCATTTAGTATGATCATATGCTGTTAGATTAACCATTGGCCGAACTAGTGTCATGGCTAAAAGACACATTATTTGTTTAGTCAATTGTTTATTTAAGGTATATTGGTTTTTATTAATCCCAACTATCGTCTTTTGGTCACTACTGGTCCCAACTAACAAATAGGCTGCTGACAGTCCAAACTTTTAATATATTTGTTCCTAACGGTCCACGACTAGCAGAATCCTATCGTCGTTAGTTTCAGGTCACCGGAAAAACGTTTTTGGCCAGAAAACTCATTTTTTTTCCAGATAACTCAACATTTTCATCCCAAACATCTTGGTAACTTTTTATCGGACCTTTAGGAACCTTTTTCTAGTAAAAGCCCCAAGTATTGGGTCGCCGGAATTCCTAGAACCATCGTCTGAATCGGTTGATGGTGCTCAACTGGTGGTAGTTGGTTGGGGGTAAGTCAATTGGTGGTGGTCGCGGTTGTCAAATGGTTTTTTCCGGCAACAAATTTGACTTTTCTGGCCAAAAACGTTTTTTCGACGACCTAAAATTAACGGCGTTAGGATTCCGTTAGTCAAGGACCATTAGGAACAAATACATTAAAAGTTGGGATTTTCAGTAGCCAATTCATTAGTTGGGACTGACAGTGACCAAAAGGTAATAGTTGAGACTAATAAAAACCAACTTACCTTTAATATTAAAAGAAATGTTTCAGTTTTCTATATACATTGTTTTTCTCACTAACTTCATTTTCATTGGTATATCGTTTATTGAAGTTAGCTCTCATATTACATGTTTCGGTTTTCAATGTACATTGTTTTTTCTCACTAACTTCATTTGCATTAGTGTATCATTTATTGAAGTTAGCTCTCGTATTACCTGCTTCGGTTTTCTACATACATTGTTTTGCTCACTAACTTCATTTGCATTGATGTATCGTTTATTGAAGTTAGCTCTCGTATTACCCGTCGCAACCATAAACATTAAAAGATGCTTTTTGGTGATAATGTATGTGAAGTCCGATATGCATAATTGGATGGGTGATGAGAATTTAAACAATGGTCGTCTTCGTTTCATTGAGAAAGACTTGCCTATGAATGCCAAACAAGATGATGTTGTGGTTTGATTTCAAAAAATGAAACTCGTAAAGAACCTTTAGATATATTATACATTAATTATGTAATAAAGTTTTTTGGTTATATGATTTTTTGTTTGATTAGATTTTTTTTCTATATGACCTAACCCGATTCAACCAAACTGGAACGGCCGAATCAGACCAAGAAAAATTATATACCGATTACCCGACCTGAACAACCAAACTGGACCGAGATTTTTTTTATACGGTGATTATCAACTTAGTAACAACCTCAAAATTATCCGACCCCTATGAGAAAAAATTATGGGTCCACCACTGGATAAAGGTATAAAACGTACTATTAAATTGAAAATGAAAGAAAATGTTGTGAATTTTAGTATAATTTTAAATTTGAAGATAAATATGGATTGAGAATGCCCTAAGACAAAATGCTAATAAGTGGTATGAGGCCATGTTTTTAATTTGAATATACGTGATATTTTTAAAAACATTTACATATTTTTAAAACAATATCAAATAATAAATATTTTTTCAAGTTCAGATTCGAACAATGAGATTCATTATCCGTAACACTAAATATCCGACTTTAAACATCCATATCAACCTATCTTTAATGGGTGAATATCCTTTCAAGTACAAGAAGATTGTAGGGATGCAAATGAGCCGAGCTGAGCCCGAGCTCGACTAGGCTCAAGCTTGTAACACCCCGGGTAAAGCGGAGACGTCTGAGTATGATGTACAGATTGCTCAAACAAACATGACACTATTAAGTGACCATAATAACATTATTTTCATTTAATTATTTATGTAACACAAGTTTATCAAATAATACAAGTTGTAACAAATAAAGGATTTCCTGGTTGGGTGACGTTTTAAGAGAATAGAAGTCGTTAGATAAAATAACTCTTTGATGGTAATATAATAGCCTCACGGCTTAAGAATTGTTTAAAGTGAAATATTTTTATTTCATTTTAAATAGTTTTATTGGAATAGCAGTAGCAATAATACAAATATTAATGGTAATAGTAACAATAATAATAATAATAATAATAATAATAAGGTATTGATAGTAATAATAATAGCAGTAGTAATGATAATAATAGTGATAAAAGTGAACCATTTGGATTGTTCGTAAAGTTCTTATGATGCACAAACTACTTGAATATATTTCGTATAACGTAATATACCTATAAATGATAATAAAGATTTGAAATTTCACGTAATATATACCAAAAATAATAATAATAATATAATGTTTGTAAAATGATTAAATGTGGAAAAGAGTGCAAGAATTAATAACAGGTTTGAAAAGGCGAAGTATTGAAGTCGAAAATCAACTAAATCCTTGAGAGGTCAAGGGATGCGGGGTAAGGATTTGTATGGCGGACACAAGCTAAGCCTTATAACGAGTATGCTCGAGTTACTGCAATAGTTGCGAGCATGGGGTAAGGCAGAAGGTGTGTAAGACCCCGAATCCCGAGAATCCTACAGTTGGTAATCACATCCACAAATTCACAAAAATTTAAAACCAAACGATTCTTTGTATTTAAAACAAGTCCAGAGTAAATAACAGCGAAAAAGTTTAAGTATTAAAAATCCCAAAACACGGGTACAGGTGTCCAAAATCAAATGTAAAGAAAATGTTTGTTTTATTTGAATTCCTCGACCAGAAATGCCTTCAACCTCCCGAGTAGCATCCAACACGTCCAAGCGGTAGCATCCACTTCTTAACCTGAAAGTCAATCTAACATACACACAAAGTCTGCTTGAGCTGAGTGAGTTCAAGTTTTTGTAAACAATAATTCATACTTTATTTCAAAACTATACTTATAAACAATAGAGAGGATAAAATAAAATAAATAATATAATTCACCAAGTAATACAATCATCGTCGAACACACGTACACTGGCCTCTCCACCACGAGTCAAGAATCGAGTAATATATTTGACCCGGACGCGGTAAGACCTAAGCATGTGACACGAGCCTCTCCACCACGAGTCAAACCCGAGTAACATATTTGACTCAGTCACAGCTTATACATCCAAGCACGAGATACGGGCCTCTCCACCACGGGTACAACCCGAGTAATATATTTGACCCGATCTCGGCTCATACATCCAAGCACGTGATACGGGCCTCTTCACCACGGGTACAACCCGAGTAATATATTTGACCCGATCACGGCTCAACATCCAACGGGCCTCTTCACCACAGGATTTTAAAACCCATGTAATATATTTGACCCGCCAAAATGATGATCACGTCACACGGGCCTCTCCACCACGGGTACAACCCGAGTAATATATTTGACCCGGCCGTGAATCACCATGCACACACACATCAATAAGCCTACACACATCATTCTTAGTCACGAGGAACTAAATATCATTACACAATCGTAGGCTATAAGGTAACACATCCTCATACGTACATACATACCTCCATATATACATACATATATATATATATATCATCCCATACGGGAACTAAGTAGATAGGTCTACTCATATTCAATTACTGCCAAGTCTACTAACATCCTCGAGTCTAGACCATCAATAATGTATGTAACCTTAAGGACACAAGACCATGAACGAGTCTAAAATATCCTAAGGCATATAAAATAATTCAAATATAGCTTTCAAAATGCACCATCACGAGTGAGACCATGTAAAACTATTCAAATCATTGTAACGAGTAAAATCGTTTAAAATTGTATTTCGATGTGTATGCTAGCCCAAAATGTAAAAGAGTAAAAAGGGCATCATGAACTCACCTGAAATCAATCGAACACCTGCAACGATCTAGGAAATCCCTAAGTGCACAATCACAAGCAAGGGCCTGTAAAATTATACAAAACGCGTTACTAAGCTAGACCGAAAGAACACTCTTGCCTAATGGGCCGCCCAAGGCCCAACAACTTGGCCCAAGGCCCAGCACTTGGCCCAAGGCCCAACAACTTGGGCCGAGGCCCAACCCAATTACTTTACCTCAGCCCCTAAAACCCTTCAACTAACCAAATCCACCCTACGATTATGGCCGGGGCTAACTATGATGCACAACTCACCCGCCGGTAATCAAATAGAGTCGAATACGCGCGTAATAAATCTTAAAACCAATTGTCAAACGAATCAGCCCCAAATGGACTAAATTCCCATCTTAACCTTTTCTTACATCATAATTATGTCACCCGAGTTAATAGGGTTGACGGTTCCTTTTTACAACTTTCAATTTAACATTTAAATGAAAATCCGCGCACCGTCGACTCGATTGACCAATCACCAATCAAAACAGCCCCGAGTATCAAAAATATAATTTTTCCACAGCCCTTAGACTCCCATAGGGCCATGCAAACTGATTCAGTCGGTCATCCGATCGATTAACGCATCAAACTCAACAATTGCCAATCCTACACCCGATAAACCCTAGTTTTCGAACTAAAATCGATTTGACCGGCCTAAACACCTCCATTGGCCATGAAATTTTACTATGATGTAAGTGACATACCTAAGAAGATGACGGAGCACGAACTTCCATTATAACAGCCCCGAAATATGCGAGAAAGGGCAGCCACCGGTTAAGCCTAAAACGAACTTATCGATCAATAACGAATATAACATGCAGATTTTAGCATGCAAAGATGTATTTTATTACATAGTAAAACCGTGGAATTAAATTATTAAAATTTTACCAGTGTTGCATAAATATCTTAAGTTTATAAAAATATTTTTATTATATTTTTCTAGTTGACACAAAAATCATAAAAATTCTTCCAACACAGAAAGGTATGTGCAGCTATTTCATCTGCGCAAAAAAATGGTTTTATTTTTATAAAATTCATTACCCAGCCAAATTAAACGATTTCAATTGGGTTTGGTTCCTAACTCAAATTATTAACTTCCAGAAGTGGAACCAACCAATTTAGACTTGTCGAAAAAAGGTTATGATGTCGGGAAGACTGACCAGAATCCGACATCCCCCTTCTGGTTTGACACTCGATTTTATAAAATCATAAAAATCATTCAAATCTCGTCCAAAAATTACATATTATACCTTTCTGGAAACTAGACTCAAAGTAGAACATCATGGAATCAAGAATAGATCAAAAACAGTATATTTTCATCGAGTTACAGACCCTACAATAAACGTATACGAATCAGTCAGCAAACTGTTATCATCAAAACTCAACCTTAACGACCAATACGCGATGTATAAAGATGGTTTAAGGTGTAAAAGGCTAGAGAGAACATGAGACTAACCTTGAATTGGATTTTTACGGCCTAATCACAGCTGCAGAGAGAAAAATCGGATGGTTTGGGTGAGTTGCTGCTGCCGATCGCAAGTTCTAGGAGGGCTAGGGTTTTGGTTTTTGATTATAATATAAAATGTTACGTCCTGGCCCTTCCAAGTTGAAAGTTGTGACACTTGAATGAAACTTAAGTAATTAAACTTATGGGTATGACAAGGAGGTTCCCGAAGTAAGCCGGTTCAAACCCGATAAATATACAAACTCTACAACGTACATGCCATAAACGAAAATGTCGGGTGCTACATACTAGTATAATACTTTAAGTCGTAAGAGGGGATGTTTTGGGAAAAAAGGATGGACAAACGGACTTTTAAAACGTATTACAAGGCTCTAAATTAGAAAGATGAAACCCCGGCTTTTTTACCAACATTTATAAACGATCGAGCCGATTAACGAAATTTACGGGCGTTACAAGGTGGGGGATAAATGGTTAGGCAACAGGTCGCATGAATAAAGGTGATGTGTCGTGTATGTATAGTTATGAGACAAAAGTTGATGAGTTGACCAAACTTAGCACCATTGGTGAACATTTTGACATCGCGGTAGTAGATTGGGAGAATCGTCCGTGTTATACAAAGAGTGAGTCCTCGTGTAAATATCTTGGTTGGATTGGCTTTGAGTATCCAAGGGTTAGGTTGGGATTTACTTAGGTATAGCTTGAAGGGGTTTGAATATATTGTTTGTGGTTGGCAAGGATATCTTGGTTTGTCATGGTCGGGATTGCGATGGTCATTTGCTTGATGATTTGGGTTATTGTTTTGTGGGTTGAGTTTCGAGAGCAGCATCGAGGAGAATGAGAAGGCATGAAGTGTGAACAATTCGCGTGACATTTGACATACATATGAGATTCATAGCAAAATCAAAAGAAACGTTACATGAGAGATTCCTAAAATCGGAATCCATCTATAAATATGTAAATAAATAAATAGGTACAATCGAATGAAACAAAATTTAAAATCGAAATCGAAGTGTTCATGAGTCAGTACTAATCTCGTAAATTTTCGAGTATAAATATATCAAATTTTGAAATAAAAAAAACATGGAACTAATACCAAAACTAATAATGAAATCGAATTGAACCTCCAGACCCTACAGGTAAGCAACCAGGTCCGACGTCTGATTGGATATATGCGCATTGCTTATCCTTAGGTTTCAATAACCTTGGTGTCAAGAGTTCGGAAAACAAGCACGTCCCCCTTTCAGTTACTACATACCCACCACGTAGAACCATCTTTATGAGGAAGAAATATCACAAAACCGAATTTGAGAATAACTTGAAATTGCGTTTGAGAAAACTTGTTTTAGGCCTAAGCCTTGGAATTGTGTGTGTGTACTTGTGTTCATGAGGCATTAATGAAATCAATAATACAGTAATAGTAAGTGCTTCTAAACAATTAAGTGGAGGCTGATATAATTCTATCATGCAACCCTAACAAATAAACAAATAAGCTATAACTAACTAGGGCACTACGTCTAATGTCTTATCTTATAGTCACGGCTCTGATACCAATCTGTAACACCTCGGCTAAAGCGGAAATGCCTGGGTGTGACGTACAGATTGCTTAAACACACATGACACTATTTCGTGACCATAGTAACATTATTTTATTTAATTCTTCATGTAACACAAGTTTATCAAATAATACAAGTTGTACCAAATAAATAAACAAATGATAAGTTGTTCTTTGAATATCCTATAGGCATGCTATGTGTCTTCTAACTTTCATCCGCGTATCTTTACACCTGTAACATATATATAAAATAAAGTCAGCTATAAACATAGCTAGTGAGATTCCCACAGTTTGATATAATACATAAAAATAATACAATTCATGGACAAGTGATAAACGAGCAAGTAAATGTCCTTTCCAGTTGGTATCAACCGACGTACTCGGGTAATCGCGCAAGTAAGGTCCTTTCCAGTTGGTAACAACCAACGTACTCGGATAATGAGGCTATTTTCCACTTGATACAATGGACCTGAGTGCAAAGGGGAGCGTATGATCAGACTTATTGAGGCAACCACTGAGCAAGTAACTCTAAGCAAGTAATCAAGTAACACACAAGTCCATATAGAGAATTGTAGTTTGTAACGAAATCATAAATACTTGAAGTTTTGTAGGATACATATGACACCCCAAAATATGAAAACGTGTAACGTCCGTAAATTCCGATAAAAGTTTTAGCCTTATAGTGATTGCGTACACCTTCGGGCTTGACCCGGCATTCTTCCGAGAGCTCCTTTCCACCCCATAAACGTATCTTACTTAACTTTTCGTGCAAGTTCAACTCTTAATAAAGTGGAAGGGCCAGAATGTAACATTTTATATTATAATCAAAATCCTAACCCTAGCCCCCCCTCCCAAACCTGCGATCGGCTGAAAGCAAGAGCCAAGCACCCCTGATTTTTCTTTTTTGCAGCTGTAATTAGGCCATAAAACTCCAATTCCAGGTTAGTCCCACGTCCCCTCTAGTCTTTTACACCTTAAACCATCCTTATACATCGCGTATTGATCGTTAAGCGACTTGTTGTAGACTTGTTTGGTGGCTGTCCAATTGAGGAATTCAGGGGCTGTTTTGATTAGGGTTTTTGCACCAAAATCTTACAAAAATTTCATGGCCAATGGAGGTGTTTAGGTCATTCAATAGATTTTAGTTCGAAAACAAGGGTTTATCGGGTATAGGATTGGCAATTGTTGAGTTTGATGCGTTAAACGATCGGATGACCGACCGAATCAGTTTGTACAGCCCTAGGGGGGTTTAAGGGCTGTGGGAAAATTATATTTTTGATACTCGGGGCTGTTTTGGTTGGGGGTTGGTCAATCGAGTCGGCGGTGCGCGAATTTTCGTTTAAATGTTAAATTGAAAGTTGTAAAAAGGAATCGTCAACCCTATCAACTCGGGTGACATAATTATGATGTAAGAAAAGGTGAATATGGGAATTTGGTCCGTTTGGGGCTGATTCGTTTGACAATTGGTTTTAAGAATTATTACGCACATATTCGACTCGATTTGATTACCAGCGGACGAGTTGTGCATCATGGTTAGCCCGGGCCATAATCGTGAGATGGATTTGGTTAGTTGTAAGGTTTTAGGGGCTGAGGTAAAGTATTTGGGTTTGGGTTGGGCTTTGGGCCAAGTTGTTGGGCCTTGGGCCATGGGCCAAGTTGTTGGGCCTTGGGCCAAGTGTTGGGCCTTGGGCCAAGTTGGTGGGCCTGGGGCCAAAGTGTTGGGCTTGAGCGGCCCAATAGGCAAGTGTGTCCTTGCGGTCTAGTTTAGTAACGCGTTGTGTATAATTTTGTAAGACCCCAAATCCCGGGAATCCTACAGTTGGTAATCACGTCCACAAATTCACAAAAATTTAAAACGAATCGATTCTTTGTATTTAAAACAAGTTCAGAGTAAATAACAGCGGAAAAAGTGTAAGTATTTAAATATCCCAAACACGGGTACAGGTGTCCAAAATCAAATGTAAATAAAATATTTGTTTTATTTGAATTCCTCGACCAGAAATGCCTTCAACCTCCCGAGTAGCATCCAGCACGTCCAAGCGGTAGCATCCACTTCTTAACCTGAAAGTCAATCTAACATACACACAAATTCAGCTTGAGCTGAGTGAGTTCAAGTTTTCATAAACGACATTCATTAAAATTTAAATTCCATAAGTATGAAATGTAGTGGAAAATCATGAGACCATAAAATCATAAATAGTCTTTCTTAACCAAATCATAAGTGAATAAAACATTAAACATCTTTTCACACAGCATGGGCCTCCTCACCCCGGGTCTTCCCCGAGTAATATATTTGACCCGGCCGCGGTTTAACAAAACCTTTAAAATCATGCAACACGAGCCTCCTCACCCCAGGTCATCCCCAAGTAATATATTTGACTCGGTCACAGTTTAATAAAAGAAAATCACGCAACACGAGCCTCCTCACCCCGGGTCATCCCCAAGTAATATATTTGACCCGACCACGGTTCATACATCCAAGCACGTGATATGGGCCTCCTCACCCCGTGTCTTCCCCAAGTAATATATTTGACCCGATCACGGCTCAACATCAGGGTCGAGCAAACGTACAACCCAAACAAGTAACATTCGGCGCATGCAACACAAGGTAGGCATACGCAACATTCAGTAGTCGAGACGACTACAAACATTCAGGGTCGAGCAAACGTACAACCCAAACACGTAACATTCGGCGCATGCAACACAAGGTAGGCATACGCAACATTCAGTAGTCGAGACGACTACAAACATTCAGGGTCGAGCAAACGTACAACCCAAACACGTAACATTCGGTGCATGCAACACAAGGTAGGCATACGCAACATTCAGTAGTCGAGACGACTACAAACATTCAGGGTCGAGCAAACGTACAACCCAAACACGTAACATTCGGCGCATGCAACACAAGGTAGGCATACGCAACATTCAGTAGTCGAGACGACTACAAACATTCAGGGTCGAGCAAACGTACAACCCAAACACGTAACATTCGGCGCATGCAACACAAGGTAGGCATACGCAACATTCAGTAGTCGAAACGACTACAACATCGCCAAATATAGGCCAAGCAATAATGTATATACATATATATATATATATATACATATATATATATATATTTAACATCCCAAGGCCTACCATTGCTAGCAAGCCTATATAAATTCGTTTAAAAACATTTCAAGAGTTTAAATATCAAAACGAGATTATAAAACATTCCAAGAGTTTACATATAAAAACGAGATTATAAGACATTCCAAGAGTATAAATATAACAACGGGATTATAAAACATTCCAAGAGTTTAAATATAAAAAAAACGGGATATGAAACATTCTAAGAGTTTAAATATAAAAATGGGATTATAAAATATTCCCAGAGTTTGAATATAAAAAATGGGATTATAAAATATTCTAAGAGTTTAAATATAAAAATGGGATTATAAAACATTCCCAAAGTTTAAATATAAAAACAGGATTATAAAACATTCTAAGAGTTCAAATATAAAAATGGGATTATAAAACATTCCCAGAGTTTAAATATAAAAACGGGATTATAAAACATTCTAAGAGTTTAAATATAAAAATGGGATTATAAAACATTCTAAGAGTTTAAATATAAAAATGGGATTATAAAACATTCCCAGAGTTTAAATATAAAAACGGGACTATAAAACATTTCAAGAGTTTAAATATAATACGGGATACAAACAGTTAGGCCATCATCAACACTAAGTATTCATACTTAGACATCTATATACATCCATATATTTATATCCCTATAAATACCGTCCAAATAATAACATCAGGGTCGAGCACACGTACAACCCAAACATGTAACATCTCATCCAAGTAATAACATCAGGGTCGAGCACACGTACAACCCAACACGTAACATCAGTGCATGCAAACACAAATAGGTCTACTCATAATCAATTACTGCCAAGTCTACTAACATCCTCGAGTCTAGACCATCAATAATTTATGCAACCTTAAGGACACAAGACCATGAACGAGTCTAAAATATCCTAAGGCATATAAAATAATTCAAATATAGCTTTCAAAATGCAACATCACGTGTGAGACCATGTAAAACTATTCAATTCACTGTAACGAGTAAAATCGTTTAAAATTGTATTTTGGTGTGTATGCTAGCCCAAAACGTAAAAGAGTAAAAAGGGCATCATGAACTCACCTGAATCAACCGAACACCTGCAATGAGCTAGGAAATCCCTAAGTGCACAATCACACGCAAGAGCCTGTAAATTATACACAATGCGTTACTAAACTAGACTGTAAGAACACTCTAGCCTAATGGGCCGTTCAAGCCCAACAACTTGGCCCAAGGCCCAACCACTTGGCCCAAGGCCCAATACTTTGGCCCAAGGCCCAACAACTTGGCCCAAGGCCCAACACTTTGGCCCAAGGCCCAACAACTTGGCCCAAGGCCCAACACTTGGCCCAAGGCCCAACAACTTGGCCTAAGGCCCAACGATAATCAAATCGGGTCGAATGCGTGCGAAATAAACCTTAAAACCATTTGTTAAACAAATCAGCCCCGAATGGACCAAATTCCATTTTAAATCTTTTCATTCATCAAGATTATGTCACCCGAGTTGATAGGGTTGACGCTTCCTTTTTACAACTCTTACTTTAACGTTTAAACGAAAATTCACGCACTGCCGACTCGATTGACGAAGCACTAACCCCAACAGCCCCGTGCATCAAAAATATAATTTTCCCACAGCCCTTAAACCCCCCTAGGGCTGTACAAACTGATTCGGTCGGTCATCCGATCGTTTAGCGCATCAAACTCAATAATTGCCAATCCTACACCCGAAAAACCCTAGTTTTCGAACTAAAATCGATTGACCGACCTAAACACCTCCATTGGCCATTAAATTTTAGTATATTGTAAGTGACATATCTAAGAATATGACGGAGTACGAACTTCAATTATAACAGCCTCGAAAGATGCGAAAAAAGGCAGCCACCGGTTAAGCCTAAAACGAACTTATCGATCAATACGAATATAACATGCAGATTTTAGCATGCAAAGATGTATTTTATTACATAGTAAAACCATGGAATTAAATTATTAAATTTTTACCAGTGTTGCATAAATATCTTAAGTTTATTAAAATATTTTTATTATATTTTTCTAGTGGACACAAAAATCATAAAAATTCTTCTAACACAGAAAGGTATATGCAGCTATTTCAGCTGCGCAACAAAATGATTTTATTTTTATAAAATTCATTACCCAGCTGAATTAAACGATTCTAATTGGGTTTGGTTCCTAACTCAAAATATTAACTTCCAGAAGTGGAACCAACCAATTTAGACTTGTCGAAAAAAGGTTATGATGTCGGGAAGACGGACCAGAATCCGTCGTCCCGCATCAGGTTTGACACTCGATTTTATAATATCATAAAAAGTATTCAAATCTTGTCCAAATATTACGTATTATACCTTTCTGGAAACTAGACTCAAAGTAGAATATCATGGAATCAAGAATCGATCAAAAACAGTGGATTAACATCGCGTTACAGACCCTACAATAAACGTATACGAATCTGTCAGCAAGCTGTTATCATCAAAACTCAATCTTAACGACCAATAAGCGCGTTAATGTGATCAATTAAGGTGTAAAAGACATGGGGAATCATAAAACCGACCTTGAATTGAAGTTTCCACGGCTGAAACTTGGCTGGGCAGAAGAAAAACGAGCAGGGGGGGTCCAGGTCCGATGGCTGCAAATAGGTTTAGGGTTTGAGTTTTCTTTTGTTTTATGATATAAAATAGTTACATCCAAGTCCCTCCGAATTGAAGTATGTAGCAACTTGGGTGGAAAGTTAAGTGAGAACGTTTACGAGGTTTGCAAGGAGCTCCCGGGAGAATGCCGGGTCAAGCCCGAAAGGTGTACATAACACTACAAGATTAAACCTTTTGTCGGAAATTAACGGGCGTTACAAATTTACAGGCCCTCGCTTGTGATTGTGCACTTAGGGATTTCCTAGCCCGTTGCAGGTGTTCGATTGATTTAGGTGAGTTCATGATGCCCTTTTTACTCTTTTTACGTTTTGGGCTAGCATACACACAGAAATATCATTTTAAACGATTTTACCCGTTACAACGATTTGAATGGTTTTACGTGGTCTGACTCGTGATTGTGCACTTTGAAAGTTGTATTTGAAATATTTTATATGCTCTAGGATATTTTAGACTCGTTTATGGTCTTGTATCCTTTAAGGTTACATACATTATTAATGGTCTAGACTCGAGGATGTTAGTAGACATAGTAGTAATTGAATATGAGTAGACCTATTTACTTAGTTCCCGTATGGGATGATATATATATACAGATATATATGTATGTATGTATGTTTGGAGGTATGCATGTATGTATGGGTATGTGTTACCTTATAGCCTACGGTTGTGTGATGATATTTAGTTCCTCGTGACTAAGAATGATGTGAGTGGGCTTATTGATGTGTGTGTGCATGGTGATTCACGGCCGGGTCAAATATATTACTCGGGTTGTACCCGTGGTGGAGAGGCCCGTGTGACATGATCATCATTTTGGCGGGTCAAATATATTACTCGGGTTTTAAAATCCCGTAGTGAAGAGGCCCGTCGGATGTTGAGCCGTGATCGGGTCAAATATATAACTCGGGTTGTACCCGTGGTGAAGAGTCCCGTATCACGTGCTTGGATGTGTGAGTCGGGATCTGGTCAAATATATTACTCGGGTTGTACCCGTGGTGGAGAGGCCCGTATCTCGTGCTCGGATGTGTAAGCTGTGACCGAGTCAAATATATTACTCGGGTTTGACTCGTGGTGGAGAGGCTCATGTCACCTGCTTAGGTCTTACCACGTCCGGGTCAAATATATTACTCGAGTCTTGACTCGTGGTGGAGAGGCCCGTGTACGTGTGTTCGACGATTATCGTATTACTTGGTGAATTATATTATTTATTTTATTTTATCCTCTCTATTGTTTATAACTATGGTTTTGAAATAAAGTATGAATTATTGTTTACGAAAACTTGAACTCACTCAGCTCAAGCTGACTTTGTGTGTATGTTAGATTGACTTTCAAGTTAAGAACTTGGATGCTACCGCTTGGATGTGCTGGAAGCTACTCGGGAGGTTGAAGGCATTTCTGGTCGAGGAATTCAAATAAAACAAACATTTTCTTTACATTTGATTTTGGACACCTGTACCCGTGTTTGGTATTTTTAAATACTTACACTTTTTCCGCTGTTATTTACTCTGAACTGGTTTTAAATAAAATGAATTGTTTGGTTTTAAATTTTTGTGAAATTGTGGATGTGATTACCAACTGTAGGATTCCTGGGATTCGGGGCCTTACAAAACGTTTAAAAAGGGGTTGCGAGAAACTCACCTTAAAATCGAAGATGAACTTGAAATAAAAAGCGAAAGCGCGTTAACGAAACCGAAGTAAACGAACTTCATGAACTATAATAAAAATAATACGAAAATTTAAAGATTAACTAACGGGATTAAAAGTTGCTTATTGCTTAATTTTGTTGAGAATAGATTATTTTATTTAGTTTTTAATATTTTAAAGCATGGATAAATTTAATATTATTTTTAGGCTAAATGATAATTTTAACGGTTCATATTATTTTAATGTTATCACTTTAACACTAATACGAAAGTTATGAAAATACAATGTACGGTTTTAAATGAAAAATTTATCTTGAATAATTATAACGATGTTATTGAATTAAAGTTAACGGAATAAGATTGACGAACTAAGGTTTAATGAAATATAAGCTAACAAATAATGGTTTAACGAATCAAACGTTTATTGAATTTTAGAGATAGTGAATTAAATGCATCGGAATTTATAAACTCATTTTTAACGATTTAACAAATTTTAAAGTTAGTGATTTACGTTTGACGAAATATAAATTAACGAATTGAAACAAAAGAGTTAACGATAAAGGTTAACGAAACTAATATAAATTAGCGGGTTCACGATTATGAAAATTGGGCTTTTATATGGGAAAAAGTAAAATATATTTTATTCTTAATTTATAAAAATTTATTTAATTCAAGAAATAAGTTTATTTGATTTATTATGAGTTTTGATTTTTTATTGGATTGTTAATATATAAGAAAAGATTTAAAAGAAAAAAAATCAAAAATTGATGTTACGACCCGGGTTCGAACCCGGGTCTGCTGCTCATTATATCAAGGTTTAACCACCAGACTAGTTACTTGATTTGGTTATTATACAGAAAGAAAGAAAATAAATACAGTTGTTCATGTTCATCTTTTTCTTTAGCAAACCCTAGGCTACCAATTCACTAATCCGTTCCGGGTACGTTAAAATTAAGTTAGGGTTTTTGTTTGTCGATTAAAAATGAATAAAAAACATGTAATAGCTACTTGATATTGTTCTTGATTTAGGGTGAACCACTACTCGCCGAAAATCGAACTTGGAAGATTAATTCCGAGTTACAGAGTGTTTATTATGATGATTTGTCGTAATTAACGAGTTTAGATGAATGTTTAGGGTCTATTTATTCTTGTGGAGCGTGTATCGATTAATGCTCGTTAATTGTATTTACCTAAAATCCGACGGTTATTAGGTGATTAATTGACTCGTTATTGGACATTATGACGTGTTTTGAACTACGATTAAGGTTGGTCGTTGATGGAAGAAGACGTTACAAGGTTCGACTGAGTCAAGGAGCGGCTTTTGGGGCGTAATTAGGGTTTGCCGTAGTTCAGAGGTCGCCAGATTCCGGCTTGTTACCGGAAAAACGTGATTAAGGTGGGGGCTGGAGGGTTTATACTAAAATATTATATTTTAAATCAAATTTACACTTCAGGTCCTTCAACTTTGGCATTACTTTAAAACAGAAAATTTCAATTCAAACCTTGAACTTTAGAACATTATTATTAATGAAGTAAAGTTTTATTACTTTGGATAGTTTGTAAATATTTAACGCTTTTAAATCCGGAGTTTCGTTTATGGAATTAAATGAAAAGAAAACAAACAAGCGATAAACGTAAGCCCTTGTGAATATTAAATCAATAATGCACGTTAAACATGGATACAATGAAACGACTAAACGGCTCATTTAAATTAATACAAATACGAATTCGAAAGTCATATAAATACACAAAACGAACTTGAGGAATATGTATTTATACATACATATAAATATATATATTTATAAGAAAACCGAAAATTTAAAATGGGTTGAGTTTTCGGGTTTGAAAATTAACGAATGTTACAGAGCTCGGCTCGTTTAAGGCACACAGAGCTCGAGCTTGAGCTCGGCTCGTTTCGAGCTATGTTTTCAAAACTCGAGCTCGGCTCGTAAGTAGATTTTCAAGCTCGACCTCGGCTCATTTACTATATGTCAACTATTTTTTTATATAATTATAATTATTTTTATATATTTTTCTGTTATAATTTTATGTTTAAAATAATACATATTATTGAGTTATTTTTATTTATTCTTTCAAAGCATTATATATATTAGTTATATTTTTATTTATTTATTCTTACGGTCTAGTTTAGTAACGTGTTGTGTATAATTTACAGGTCCTTGCTTGTGATTGTGCACTTAGGGATTTCCTAGCTCGTTGCAGGTGTTCGATTGATTCCAGGTGAGTTCATGATGCCCTTTTTACTCTTTTTACTTTTGGGCTAGCATGCACACCTAAGTGTTTTCTTACATGATGAAACTTTTTAAATGAATTTATATAGGCTTGCTAGCATATGGTAGGCCTTGGGATGTTAAATATATATATATATATATATATATATATATATATATATATATATATATATATATATATGTATATACATTATTGCTTGGCCTATATCTGGAGATGTTGTAGTCGTTTCGACTACTGATGTTGTGTATGCCTACGTTGTGTTTGCATGCACAGATGTTACGTGTTTGGGTTGTACGTTTGCTTGACCCTGATGTTATACGTGGATGTTATATATATATACTGTGATATATATAGAGATGTAGTTGAAAGGATGTTTACATATACATTTTGTATATGTATGTATGAGGATGTTTAGTTTTCGGTAATGATGATTTGATGGATGCACCCTTTTACTTTTTAAAACTTTTGGTATGACTATCATAACTATTACTACTGATATTATTTACTTAAAACTTAAACTCACTCAGCTCAAGCTGACTTTGTGTGCATGTTGGTGTGAGTTTCAGGTTAGGAAGAGGATGCCTTATCGTTTGGACGTGCACGAAACTACTTGGATGGTGTAGGGCATACGGGAATTGAAGTTTTACTATTAAACAGTTATTTTTAAAAAAGTTCTTATTTAAAGTTGACTGTGTTGATTTTGGGCAAAATTCCCGGGTTTTGGGAACTTATTTTATTATTTATGTTTTTCACTGAATTATACTCTGAGATGTTTGTTTTAATGGAAGAAACCGTTTTCAAGTTTAATTATTTTCATAAGTGTTTTGTATGAATACCAACTATGGGGTTCCCGGGGTTCGGGGCCTTACAAGTTGGTATCAGGGCCATGGTTCGAGGGATCCGAGCATCCCCGAATGCTTGGACTCGAACTGTAAGAAAAGAGACCAGTATGCCCACTGCGAGTAGCTGCACGCCAAGAGGTAACTTTTAATTAATTAGTCATTCCTTTAAATTTAAAAGTTCCCGGTATTAACTGTTTAAGTGTTAGATGGATGGCTAACGAGGTTAGGAGTAGGGGGTGGTTAGGACGGGCGGGTAAAGTAAACGACTAATTACACTTGATCAACGTCATTAGCAGTTTACCCTTACAAAACATGTTCTAAATACCACTTGTACTTGACCGTGTTAAAATTATGTCTTTGTGGGGATAAGTCATGGTTAATACTCGAGCAGCTAAGAGAGGTGGCTTTAGTGTTCGTGGTCGTGGTCGTGGTCGTAAGCCACGTGCCGAAGCCGAGAGTGAGATTCCTACTTCCCAGCAGGACACCCCGATTCATGAGGAGGGGGATAACCCTGTCTTAGATCCTGCTATGCGCGCGGCTATTGCGGATGAGGTTTACCAGGTGCTCCACAGCGCCATTCCTGAGATCGTTGCTAAGGCCGTCAAGGCTATGGAGGAGTCACTGGTTGGTAAGGGTTCAGATAGGGGAAGGAAGAGTACGGAGGTACAGGTCGAAGAGGAAGAGGAAGTGTATGTGCCGAGTGGGGATGAAGATGGGGTGCGGACAGTTAGTGTATTGACCCGGGGTTGCTCGTATGGTGACTTTAAGAAGTGCGACCCCCCTTCCTTCGATGCTACTAAAGACGCTTTGGCAGCACATCAATGGGTGAGAGAGATGGAGGCCGTTCTGAGGGTTAGTAAGTGCAAAGCGGATGGCATGGTCACTTATGCTACCACCTCGTTTCGTTCCGAGGCATTATGTTGGTGGGATAACTTGGCGCAAGCTATGGGTGATCGTTCGATTAGGAGGATGACGTGGGATGAGTTGAAGAAATTGGTTCTCGATCAGTTTTGTCCTCCGCATGAATTGGATAAGATAGAACAGGAATTCTTGACCTTGGAGGCTGGTACTATGTCGCATCGGGAGTATACCACCAAGTTTAACAAGATGGCTCGTTATCTCCCGATTTGGTTACTCCCGAAGCCAGGAGGATTAAGAAGTACGTGAAGGGACTTCCGGTGGATATTCGTAGGGGTGTGTTGACTACCGACATGAACTCTTTTCACTCGGTGGTCACTCTAGCAGGTACACTGTATGATCAGAGGGAGAAGTTACCGCCGCCCGAGAATAGGAAGGCATGGAACTCAAATTCGTACAGTAAGCGGCCCGGGGGAAGCAATTTTAATCCGTCTGAGAAAAGGGTAAAGACTGAGACTTCTGAGTTTAAAAGGGGTGCGGAGTTCGGTAATTGCAAGAAGTACGGGAAGCCGCACAAGGGGGAATGTAGGATTGGGTCTAGCACTTGTTTTCGTTGTGATAAGGTAGGACACCCCAATTTCGAGTGTCCGACATTGATCTGTTTTCGCTGTAAGGGTTCCGGTCACTTGGCATCAAACTGTCCTTCCAGTAAGGCGGGGGGTTTAGGGTAGGGGACTTCCTCGAGGGGGAAGATGGATGTGAAGCCGAAGGCCAGGGCGAGGGCCTTCAACATCTCCAAGAAGGAAGCGAAAGAGGATGCGGATGTCGTCTCAGGTACTTTTTCCTTATTTAGCTTTCATTCCACCGTTATAATTTCTTGTTCCTTTGAAATCGTGTGTGTTGACCGTGTAGCTAAGCAGTAGTATAATATCGTCCCAGGTACTTTCCTACTTGATGAGTTACAGACTTCAGTTTTATTTGATTCGGGCCCCAGTAGGAGTTTTGTGTCTACCGCTTTCTGTTCCTTGTTGAATAAATCACCCGAACGCGTAATCGATGGGTTTGAGGTTGAGGTCGCCATAGTAAAATCCGTGTCCGTGTCTTGGGCTATTCAGGGTTGTTTCATCGAGTTGTCTGGTTATAGATTTCCGGTGCGATTGTATTTGATGCCGCTTGGTTATTTCGATGTGGTGCTCGGGATGGATTGGCTCGCGAATGTTGATGCTCAGATCATTTGTGGTCAGAAACTCGTTCGTCTAAGGGCCCCGGATAGGACTCGAATTACAGTCTTCAGTGATCGGAATGTTGCAACGCCACATATTATATCCATGCTTAAGGCGGGAAAGTTGATGCAGCGAGGGTGCGGGGCGTATCTGGCGTATGCTATAAATGTGAATACCGAGGTGGCTACCGTCGGTGATGTTTCTATTGTTGGGGATTTCCCGGATGTATTTCCAGATGATTTGTCAGATGTGTCGCCGGATCGTGAGGCTGAGTTCCAGATAGACCTTGTACCGGGCGCCAAGCCCGTTACCCGAGCTCCCTACCGCCTAGCGCCGAATGAAATGAAGGAGCTTATGGCTCAGTTGGAAGACTTGCTCGATAAGGGATTTATTCGACCGAGCATCTCGCCTTGGGGTGCCCCGGTCTTGTTCGTTAAGAAGAAGGACGGTAGCATGCGATGTGCATTGACTACCGTGAGTTGAATAAGCTCACTGTTAAAAATCGGTACCCGCTCCCGAGGATCGATGACTTATTTGATCAACTCCAAGAGGCTAATTGGTTCTCAAAGATCGACCTTAGGTCCGGGTATCATCAACTAAAGATTCGGGAGGAAGATATTCCTAAGACTGCCTTCCGCACTCGTTATGGACATTACGAATTTCTGGTGATGTCTTTCAGTTTGACCAACGCACCGGCTGCGTTCATGGACCTTATGAACCGGGTGTGTAGACCGATGCTCGATCGTTAGGTTATTGTGTTCATCGACGACATTCTTGTGTATTTTAAAAGTGAATCCGATCACGCCGGTCATCTCAGGGAAGTGTGGAGGCTCTGCGGAAGAACAAATTGTATGCGAAATTTTCTAAGTGTTCCTTCTGGTTACGTGAGGTTCAATTCTTGGGCCATGTTATTAACCCGAGTGGTATTCTGGTTGACCCTACCAAGGTGGAAGCCGTGAATGAATAGGAGTCTCCTAAGTCTCCAACTGAAATCCGTAGTTTCCTGGGTTAAGCGGGGTATTACCGCCGCTTTATTCCTGATTTTTCAAAAATTGCTTCTTCACTGACCAAGCTGACTAAGAAGAGTGTTAAGTTCGTTTGGGGTACGGAACAGAAGGAGGCTTTTCTCGAGTTGAAGAACAGATTGACGCATGCCCCGATCTTAGCTTTACCTGATGGCACCGATGATTTGGTGGTGTATTCTGATGCCTCTTATCAGGGGATTGGGTGTGTTTTGATGCAGGGAAGTCGAGTCATCGCTTATGCCTCACGGCAGTTGAAGCCTCATGAGGCTAATTATCCTACCCACGATTTGGAGCTAGCGGCGGTGGTGTTTGCGCTTAAGTTGTGGAGACATTATTTGTACGGTGTTCCTTGCGTTATTTATACCGACCATAAGAGTTTAAAATACTTCTTTGAACAAAAGGAACTGAATATGTGCCAACGACGATGGTTGGATTTGATTAAGGATTATGATTTGGACATTATGTACCCCCCCGGTAAGGCTAACGTGGTGGCCGACGCGTTGAGCCGGAAGGAAAGACTGAAGCCGATTCGTGTGACATCCTACCAGCTTATTCTCAAACCCGACATTTTGAAACAAATAGCCAACGTCTAGAGTGAAGCGTTGCAGGTGGAATGGATTATGTCAGAACGTGTTTGGGGTAAGGAGAAATTGTTGGAAGACGTCGGTGACGGGGTGAAGTATAAAGATGGTCGTTTATGGGTACCGAGGTATGGGGGATTCAGAGATAAAATTTTGGATGAGGCACACAAGTCGCGCTATTCTATTCACCCGGGCGCGACCAAGATGTACCAAGACTAGAAGAAAAATTATTGGTGGCCTGCGATGAAATTTGAGGTGGCTCAGTACGTGAGTAAGTGTCTGACGAGTCTACAAGTTAAGGCCGAGCATCAGAAGCCATTTGGGAAACTTCAGCCGTTGGAAATACCTGAGTGGAAATGGGAGCATCTTACTATGGATTTCGTGACTAAACTGCCTCGTACTCCTAGGGGTAATTATGACACCATTTGGGTAATCGTGGATATATTGACCAAGAGCGCCCATTTCTTACCGATTCGAGAGACTTTTAATTCTGAGCAGCCGGCCGATGTGTTTATTCGTGAGATCGTCTCTAGGCACGGGGTGCCGGTATCTATTGTTTCGGATAGGGATACGCGTTTCACCTCCAGGTTTTCGAAAAGGTTCCACGAGGAGATGGGCACCAAGCTCCTCATCAATACTGCTTACCACCCGCAAACGGATGGTCAGTCCGAGAGGACCATTCAGACTCTCAAGGATATGTTGCGGGCTTGTGTTATCGACTTTGGTGGTAGTTGGGACCGTCACTTACCATTGGTGGAGTTTTCGTATAATAACAGTTATCAAGCCACGATTGGGATGCCACCGTTTGAGATGTTGTATGGTAGGAGGTGTAGGACTCCAGTCTGTTGGGGTTCCATTGGTCAAAGCAGTTGGGTAGTTTAGAGGTGGTCGAGGCTAAGACTGAGAAGCTCGACAAGATTAAAGCGTGTATGAAGGCTGCGCAGGGATCGCCAGAAGTCTTATGCAGAAAAGGCGAAGGCCTATTGTGTTTGAGGCTGGGATCGGATTATGTTAAAATTTTCTCCTGAAGGGCATTATTCATTTTCGTAGGAGGGGGAAGCTCAGTCCGAAGTTTATTGGCCCGTTCCGCATATTGGCCCGAGTCGGTGAGGTAGCATATAGGCTGGAATTGCCCGAGGAGCTCGTGGGGGATTCGTCCTACTTCTCACATGTCCCATCTAAGGAATGCTTAGTGGATGAAGAGGCTATGTGCCTCTCGATGATATTGAACTCGATAGTAAGCTGAACTACGTTGAACAACCGATTGCTATTCTTGACCGTCAGGAGAGGCGTTTGAGAAATAAGGTGGTTAGACAGGTGAATGTGCATTGGAAACACCGTAGGGGTTCCGAGGCCACTTGGAGTCCGAAGACGAAATGATGAAGCATTATCCGCAGTTGTTCCTGTCGCATCTGGATTCGGGGACGAATCCCATTGTAAGGGGGGTGGACTTGTAACGCCCGTTAATTCCGGGTTCAAGAATTAAAGCTTGTAGAGTATGTATAATTCTTGGGATTTATCCGACGTTTCTCGGAGGCTTTACGTCATCCCGGTACGTCTAATCGCTTAACATTTCTTTCAAGTTGCATTATTATTAAATTCTGGGGGCTAGAATGAAAATGTTTTTTGATATAACATTAAACAAAAAAAAAACCCTAAACCTAATGTGTAGCTGCCGATCAGCCAGGTTCCAGCCTCCCCCCACCCCCTTCCTTGCTTCGACTTTTTGATCGATTCAAGCTTCCTAGAAGTAGTTCAAGATATATACTACAATCCCCAACACTCTTTTTGTTCACCCCTAATCGTTTTGATGCTCAATTTTGCCGAAACTGTTCGTTGGGACAGATTTTCGGCCAAGGTGTAATTGACCCCTTCCCATGGATAAAAAATTAGAGTTTCCGTGTAGAAAGATCCCCAGGTATAGCATTTACATCATATTAAAATTTCGTGGTCATTGGAGGTGTTTAGGTCGGTCAATCGATTTTAGTTCGAAACTAGGGTTTATCGGTGTAGATTTGCAAATTGTTGAGTTTGATGCGTTAATTGATCAGGTGACCGATCCGAATCAGTTTGTACAGCCCTAGGGGGTTTAAGGGCTGTGGAAAAATTATTTTTTTGATGCTCGGGGCTGTTGTGGTTAGTGCTTCATCAATCGAGTCGGCGGTGCGCGAAATTTCGTTTAAATGTTAAAGTAAGAGTTGTAAAAAGGAACCGTCAACCCTATCAACTCGGGTGACATAATCTTGATGAATGAAAAGATTTAAAATGGAATTTGGTCCATTTGGGGCTGATTCATTTAACCAATGGTTTTAAGGTTTATTACACGCGCATTCGACCCAATTTGATCACCCTTGGGCCTTGGGCCAAGTTGTTGGGCCTTGGGCCAAGTTATTGGACCTTGGGCCAAGTGTTGAGCCTTGGGCCAAGTTGTTGGGCCTTGAGCCAAGTGTTGGGCCTTGGGCCAAGTTGTTGGGCATGGGCCAAGTGTTGGGCCTTGGGCCAAGTTGTTGGGCCTTGGGCCAAAGTGTTGGGCTTGAACGGCCCATTAGGCAAGAGTGTTCTTACAATCTAGTTTAGTAACGTGTTGTGTATAATTTACAGGCCCTTGCTTGTGATTGTGCACTTAGGGATTTCCTAGCTCGTTGTAGGTGTTCGATTGATTTCAGGTGAGTTCATGATGCTCTTTTTACTCTTTTACTTTTGGGCTAGCATGCACACCTAAGTGTTTTCTTACATAATGAAATGTTTTAAACGAATTTATATAGGCTTGCTAGCATATGGTAGGCCTTGGGATGTTAAATATATATATATGTATATACATTATTGCTTGGCCTATATCTGTAGATGTTGTAGTCGTTTCGACTACTGATGTTGTGTATGCCTACTTTGTGTTTGCATGCACTGATGTTACGTGTTTGGATTGTACGTTTGCTTGACCCTGATGTTATACGTGGATGTTATATATATATACTGTGATATATATAGAGATGTAGTTGAAAGGATGTTTACATATACATTTTGTATATGTATGTATGAGGATGTTTAGTTTTCGGTAATGATGATTTTTTGGATGCACCCTTTTACTTTTTTAAAACTTTTGGTATGACTATCATAACTATTACTACTGATATTATTTACTTAAAACTTGAACTCACTCAGCTCAAGCTGACTTTGTGTGCATGTTAGTGTGAGTTTCACGTTAGGAAAAGGATGCCTTATCGTTTGGACGTGCACGAAGCTACTTGGACGGTGTAGGGCATACGGGAATTGAAGTTTTACTATTAAACAGTTATTTTTAAAAAAGTTTTTATTTAAAGTTAACTATGTTGATTTTGGGAAAAATTCCCGGGTTTTGGGAACTTATTTTATTATTTATGTTTTCCGCTGAATTATACTCTGAGATGTTTGTTTTAATGGAAGAAACCGTTTTCAAGTTTAATTATTTTCATAAGTGTTTTGTATGAATAACAACTGTGGGGTTCCCGGGGTTCGGGGCCTTACAATGTACCAACTAAGCGTCATACTCCTAGGCCCTAATTTGGGGTGTGACATACTCTTTAGGATTCACTCAAGCTTAACCAAAGTAATCACACCCCTTTTTCATCATTTATTGTGGGGGTAACATACATACCACTATTTAAAATGTTTATGTTAAATGAGTCATCAACCACAATTCTATTTTTATGTGTATACGTGTATTGCTCAATTGATTGAATATCTTCTACTTGTATATGTGTTTATTTATTTATTTATTGTTTGTCTGTTAGGCCACCTAATCCTCAGCATCATTTAGTATGATCATACGCTGTCAGAGTAACCATTGACCGAACTAGCGTCATGGCCTAAAGACACATTATTTGTTTAGTCAATTGTTTATTTAAGGTATATTGGTTTTTATTAATCCCAACTGTCATATTTTGGTCACTACTAGTCCATAACTAACGAATTGGCTGCTAACTGTCGAAAAGTTTAATGTATTTGTTCCTAACTGTCCACGACTAGCAGAATCCTAACGTCGTTAGTTTCAGGTCGCCGAAAATTCGTTTTTGGCTAAAAAACTCAATTTGTTTCCCGAAAACTCAACATTTTCATCCCAAACATCTTGGTAACTTTGTATCGGACCTTTAGGAACCTTTTCTAATAAAAGCCCCGAGTATTGAGGTTGCCGGAATCCCTAGAACCAACGTGGAAATCGGTTAATGGTGCTCAACTGGTGGTAATTGGTTGGGGGTGAGTCAATTGGTGGTGCTTGCGGTGTTCAGATGGTGTTTTCCGGCAACAAATTTGACTTTTCAGGCCAAAAACGGTTTTACGACGACCTGAAACTAACGGCATTAGGATTCTGTTAGTCGAGGACCATTAGGAACAAATACGTTAAAAGTTAAGACTGTCAGTAGCCAATTCATTAGTTGGGACCGACAGTGACCAAAAGGCAATAGTTGAGATTAATAAAGACCAATATACCTTTATTTAATTGATGTGATATTGCAAACCGCATATGAATTGTGTTTTCATTATCATATAATATTAAATCTTTTGTTTGCTCACTCAACAATTATGTTGACAACCATATTTTTACGTACGTTGTAGGTAGCTTTATTGAATGTTTAATTAGTTTATCAACGAAATAAAGACAATTGTTAAATTTATTTATTTGTTTTATATTTGTTATTGAATTTTATAAAGTGTACTTCTATTTTATGCCAATAAAATAACTAGATATTGACATTTATTTAATAGTGTTTTATGAGCTACTGAGTGATCAGTCGCGCCCCAGCATATTCCACAGGAGGTTGGGGTGTGATACTACTTATAGAGTAGCAGGGTCCACCGTCCCCTGTGAAAAAGTTTTTTCAGTAGTATATGTGTGTTAAATCCCGACCTATCCCTGTGAAATTTTGACGTCGACCCTTGTGGAATTTCGAGTATAACAAAACGACACCTATGAAATTTTAGAATGCCCCCATTAAAATTCGAGACCGACTCAAATACATATAAATTTACCTATTTACAATTATAATTATATAAATGTATATAAATAATTTATCCAATGTAACTTGAATTTAATAGAAACACTTTTAATAAATGTCCAATCAAATTTTTAAGTCCAAGTCCCAAACTCTAAGGGTTTATCTATATATATTTAACCCAAACTCTAAACACAATCTATATTTAACGAAATTGAAAAAAAAGTTATGTTGGCACAAGTAATACGTCGGGTGAGCTCAACGAATTAAGAGCTTTAATATTAAAAGAAAATTTTTTGGTTTTCTATATACATTGTTTTTCTTACTAACTTCATTTTCATTGGTATATCGTTTATTGAAGTTAGCTCTCGTATTACCTGTTTCGGTTTTCTATGTACATTGTTTTTTCTCACTAACTTCATTTGCATTGGTGTATCATTTACTGAAGTTAGCTCTCGTATTACCTGCTTCGGTTTTCTACATACATTGTTTTGCTCACTAACTTCATTTGCATTGATGTCATTTATTGAAGTTAGCTCTCGTATTACCCGTCGCAACCGCAAACTTTAAAAGATGCTTTTTGGCGATGACGCATGTGAAGTCCGATATGCATAATTGGATGGGTGATGAGAATTTAAACGATGGTCGTATTCGTTTCATTGAGAAAGACTTGCCTATGAATGCCAAACAAGATGATGTTGTGGTTTGATTTCAAAAAATGAAACCCGTAAAGAACAACTTTAGATATATTATATATTAATTATGTGTTAGTAATAAAGTTTTTTGGTTATATGATTTTTTTTATTTGATTAGATTTTTTTTCTATATGACCTAACCCGATTCGACCAAACTGGAACGGCCGAATCAGACCAAGAGAAATTACCAATTACCCGATCTGAACGACCAAACTGGACCAAGATATTTTTTATACAGTGATTATCAACTTAGTAACAACCTCAAAATTTTCCGACCCCTATGAGAAAAAATTCTGGGTCCACCACTAGATAAAGGTATAAAACGTACTATTTAATTGAAAATGAGAGAAAATGTTATGATTTTTAGTGTAATTTACCCAAACCTCCTCTCCCACCCCAACCCCCCCCCCCCCCCACCCCCCGCCCCCAATCCCCACCTTTCAAAATTTCAATCTACACTAAAACTTCTCGGCCATCGATCCTACCGCCTTCCTCCAATCATGCGAAATGGGGTATTTTTAGCTGCACGCCAAGTGTTCGATGAAATGTCTTTTTAAGTTTTAGTATCATTTTGCCATATTTTATGACAACCCATTCTTCTACATTGAATGGCTCATGGTCGTGTCCGTTCCATATGTTTCATTGTTGTTCGAATGGTGGAGCGCGAAATAAGGGGATTTCTCGCTTGATCTCTCATCTCAAGAGTGTGCAACTTACTAAAGAAGAACGTAAAAGTGTGTTGCGGGAGGCGATTGCTACGAACCATGGCTTGTTCTTGAAAGTGAATGAAACATTGAAGGTTTTGGATCAATGGTTGTGTGGGGAGTGCATGAACCTTCAGAGCTTGAAACGTGCTTGCCATCACCCTGATGGCATTGTGAAGTTTACCGATCATGCAATTGACTCGGATACACACATTATTGGGATTTCAAAACCTTCTAACAAGGGGCCAGAGACAACTGTTCATGAGTGATATGGATTAAATTATATATAAATATATAAATATTTCCTATACTTTTTAGATACTTTTGAGCCAGGTTCTTCATCATCATCATCATCATCATCGTACTCAGGTTCTTATTGAATATTATTATTAGTTGGTTCATATGTGAGTTTAATGGTTTGAAGAGACAATGAGCTAAAAAAGAAAAAAAGAGTAATTTTACTAAATAATATTGGTATTAGTATTGATCTAACTCTTCATAAGTTAATTTATATTTGTGTATTAAAGGTGAAAAGTTTAAATAAAATAATCTAATTAAATTCACATCCTTCGTGCATTAGAATAGGTGAAATAGGCAAACTCAATATAATATAATTACAATAATTGTAATTGAGCTAAATCCATTTTTTTACGTTGGAATATATTAGGCCCCTTGAGCACGAAGGAATGGGCTTCAACGAAAAAAAATATGGAGCATGGCATATTTAGTAGGGCCCACAAAGTATGGAGTAAACCACAAGAAATTAAAGAATGACAGAATATATATAATCTTGAGAAGGGCAGTTGGGAGGCGCCGAAAGAAAACGATAGAATTGGAGGCAGAGTCTCTTGGAAAACAGAAGAAAGAAACCAGAGAAGGGAGCAGCTTTAACAGAGGAGCAAGCAAGGGGCGTTTGAGTATAGGGAGCTACATATTTTGGTTTGAATTATTGTTTTCTTTATGAATTCAGTTTTTTGACCTATTTATTTTATCTTGTTCTTGAGTATGGTTGTTGGCTAAACCCTCTTAGCTACCTAGGTTTTTGATGACTATTTTGTGATTTAAGTATTTTTCTTGGTTCATGGTTTCTAGTGTTGGATAGTATTAAAGTAAAGAATCTTTTACAATTGATTTGATGTGTTTGCATATCTAGTTTTGATTTATTATTAATCTTTGTTCCGTATGTGTCTTGTTGAAAGTCTTTCAGTTATAGGCGCATATTTAGGTCGCTTACTGTGTGTTTGTGACTATTTTATGGTTTTACTAGACGTAGTAATCCATAGGAACATTGGTTGGTGATTTTTTAGGACTTTATATTCTACCTATCTAGAGACTTAGAGGTAATAGATAGTCGGGTTGTCCTTGGGATTAGGTGTTTAGGCTAAAACGCTCTGACAGGAGGTTTCCTAGATTTCCCTAGTTTCATTGTAATTCCATGTCTTATCGATTGTTCTTAGGTTACCCCTTGCACTTTAGGGTGTATTGAGATAGTGAGACTGACAGGTAATCTATCTTTTATGGTACTTTAGTATTGTTGGAGAGACTGACAGGTAATCCGACCAGCCGGTAAGTTTAAACGCCACTTAAGGTTTCCTTTTAGGTCACACCCGGAGAATGATCAGAGATCCACTAGGTTGCTTAAGGGTGTCGTATTATAAGATCCCGGTTCCATCATAGTTCCATAGCCGAGAGAGATCCAAGATTCACAAGTAGGATTCTAAACCTAGGTAGTGCTTCTCCTATCTTTGAGTTTGTCTAGATAATTGAGTTAAGTCACTTAGTGTTAGTGCCAGTTTTAGGTAAACTATTCTTTAGTTTATAGTTAATAAATAAAAAAACACAAAAATCATTTAAATTTATTTAATTAAACTAATTAGTCAGGGTCTAGTTTAGGTGTCGCTAGTGTCATTTGGGTTCGATATCCGGACTTCATTAGGCTTTACTGCAGTTGATAGGTACACTTGCCTGTCTAGTGGTCTAGCATTAGGATAGTCTAGGTTTATAAATTTAAAACTAGAGTGTCTAGGTTAGATTAAGTTTTTATAGACCGTTTTCAACACATCAATGAGTCCTTCGTGTTGGATGTCTCCTTCCTTGATCGTGTACTTAAGGCACCTATCGTTACCGTCAAAAGTATCCCTCATAGTTGTCGGTTGGCTTTTTCGCAAGCTTTGAAAACAACACTCTATAAAGTGGTTGCTCAACCAGGTTCTGTTGATGCGTGGGTTAGGTTGTTACTTCTTCCTCGTTGCACTTTACAGGTGTTCAGACCCAAAAATAGGCACGAAAGAATGTCTGAGAATAGGAAAGCCTTGCAACATCAATCAATAATGAGTTCTTTAGCAACATGGGGGAAATTTGACGGTATCATCATGTTAATTAAAAATCTGTTAAATGGTCCTGATTCGGGGTCCTTAGGCTAAGGTGACATGGATATCCAAAAGGAGGGGATATTTTCAACAATAACATTAAACAGTGTCTCCGAAAAGTTGCGGATGGTCACTATACTACGGCAGTAAAGGTGTTATGCTCATCCGGTGTTGCACCATATAATTCTGATACCACAAAGGCTTTAGAGGCTAAACACCCGTACAAGAAACCCCCGGCTATGTCGAACATGACTTTTTCCGAGCCTCCTCTTGTGGCGGATGTTGATAGTGTCCTTGGTTGCATTAAATCGTTTCCTAAAGGATCGTGTGTGAGGGACGGTTTGAGGGCGCTACATATTTTGGATGCTCTTTGTGGAGAAGGGTCGGCTATTTCCAATGACCTCATATGTGCTATCACTGCAGTGTTTAATTTATGGTTAGGAGGGAGATGCCCGTCTACTTTGGCAGAGTTTGTCGCATCTGCTCCTCTTACACCGCTTTTAAAACCCGATAACGGGATTCGACCTATTGTAGTGGGTACTATATGGAGGCGTTTGGTTTCTAAGGTTGCTATGAAAGGTGTTGGCAAAGAAATGACCAAATATCTTAATGATTTCCAGTTTGGAGTTGGTGTGTCAGGTGGTGCGGAGGCCATATTGCATAGTGCCAACAGGGTATTGAGTGAGCGCCACACTGATGGGTCTTTTGCAATGCTTACAGTTGATTTTTCTAATGCATTTAATATGGTGGATAGATCAGCTTTACTTCATGAGGTAAGGATCAGATGCCCTTCTATTTCCTTGTGGGTGGAATTTTTATATGGGCAGCCATCAAGATTATATCTTGGGGATAATCATATTTGGTCCGCCACGGGGGTTCAACAAGGAGACCCATTGGGACCACCTTTTTGCCCTTGTTTTGCACCCCCTTGTACATCAGATTCGAGACAATTGCAAGCTTCTTCTTCATGCTTGGTATCTTGATGATGGGACAGTCATTGGAGATTCAAAGGAGGTGGCTAAAGTGTTGGATATCATTAAGGTGACGGGTCCAACTTTGGGTCTTGAACTGAATATTAAGAAAACTGAGCTGTTTTGGCCTTCTTGTGATGGTACCAAGTCTCATGATGGTTTATTCCCTGCTGACATCGGGAGACCATTGTTAGGGGTGAAGCTTCTTAGGGGAGCTGTTAGTAAAGACTCTGAGTTTATTAGGGGTTGGCAAAAAAGAGAGCTACTAATGCCATTGATTTGATGCGTCTTCTCCCAAAACTTGGTGACCCACAGAGTGAGTTACTTTTGCTTTGATCATGTATGGGTATTGCTAAACTTTTCTTCGGTTTGAGAACATGCCAACCTATACACATGATGGAGGCAGTGTTGTTTTTTGACAAGGGATTGCGTGAGGCGATCGAGGACATTGTAGTTTGTGGAGGTCCTTTCTTTGGAGATCTACAATGGCAACTTGCTTCCTTACCCATTAAGAATGGGGGTTTGAGGTTGTATTTGGCAGTATAGGCTTCTACCTATGCGTTTGTGGCCTCGAGAGCCCAACGTGGGTGCTTCAAGATCACATTTTCCGAGACAGTGGTATATGTGGGATGGATTCTGATTATTCTTGTGCATTGGCTTATGTAACACCCGTAAATTTCGTTAATCGGCTTGATCATTTATAAATGTTTGTTTAAAAGCCGGGGTTTAATCTTTCTAATTTAGAGCCTTGTAATACGTTTTAAAAGTCTGTTTATCCATCCTTTTCCCAAAACATCGCATCTTATAACTTAAAGTGTTATATTATTATGTAGCACCCGACATTTTCGTTTAACGGCATGCACGTTGTAGAGTTTGTATATTTATCGGATTTGATCCGGCATTCCTCGGTGACCTCCTTGTCATTCTCGTAAGTTAAATTATTTAAACTTTCATCCAAGTTATCACGTTTTACAAGTTAAAGGGGCCTAAGTGTAACAGTATTATAATAAACCCTAACCTCCTTCCTTCTCCCTCCTCACTACCGATCAGTAGCAGCTCCAAGCCCCCATCTCGAATTTCGTGCACCTCCGGCCACTCTCCAGCCCTCCCGAGTCCAATTCAAGGTCGATTTCATCATAATATAACTCTTTTCACCATTAAACCCTTTGTTGAACACGTTAGGGTTGAGTTTTGATTATAACAGTTTCTGACAGATTCGTACTCACTTATTGTTCGGTCTGTAACTCAATGAAAATTTATTGATTTTGATCGATTCTTGTTTCCATGATGTTCTAATTTGAGTCTAGTTTCCAGAAAGGTATAATATGTAATTTTTGGACGATATTTTCATGGTTTTTATGATTTTATAAGATCGTGTGTCAAAGCTGATGCGGGGTGACGGATTCTGGTCTGTCTTCCCGACATCATAACTCTTTCTTGACAAGTCCAAATTGGTTGATTCTACTTCTGAAGTTCATATTTTGAGTTAAGATTACAATCCAATTGGAATCGTTTAATTTGGTTTGGTAATTATTTTTAAACAAATAAAATACTTTTGCTGCGCACCGAAATAGCTGCACGTACCTTTCTGTGTTGGAGAAATTTTTATGATTTTTTTGTGAATTGGAAAAATATAATAAAAATACTTTTAGATACCCAAGACATTTATACAATTCTGGTAAAAATTTCATAATTTATTCCTATGATTTTCCAATGTAATAAAATACATCTTCGCATGCTAAAATCTGCATGTTATACTCGTTATTGATCGATAAGTTCGTTTTAGGCTTAACTGGTGGCTGTCCGTTCAAGCATCTTTCGGGGCTGTTTTTATTGAGGTTCTTGCTCCATAATCTTCCTAGGTATATCCAGTATAACATACTTTAATATCGTGAGCATTGGTGTTCATTTGATTGGTCAACTAATGATAAACTGAAAACTAGTATTTGGTTATCTAGATTACTGAATTGTTGCGTTTAACGCAAGGTTTGAATGAATTAACAACCAATTTAGTTCGGGTAACTTTGGTTTGATATACGGGCTTTTGGAAAATTATTTTTTTAAGCATTGGGGCTGAATTGGTTGTCGGTTACTCAAACGGGTCGGTACAACGCGAATTCGCGTTTATTTGATAGTTGGTGCGTTGTGCTTGCAAGTTACCGACCCATCCAACTCGTGTAGTGTCGTGTGGGCTAGTAGGTTGTGATTCTATCAAATTTGGTCCACACGGGACTGAGTTGGATGTTAAGTGCCTAAACAACTCATAAACGCACATATTCGTCTCACCTAGCACTTCCGGGGGTAATTTGGGAATTCTTCATTCCCGCGATTATCTGAGGGTGGTTTTGGTAAATATAAGGCCCCCGGGGGGCTGTTGTAATTGAACTTGGTAATGCCGAGGCTTTAGGTAAATCAAATGCTAGAACGCCTCGTAGGATAAACGAGTCGGTTCTGTTCCGTTAGTAATCTTTGCTTGTAATCCGACAGGCGTTTGAGTCGTGGGAATACTTAGGGACTCTCTAGCTCATTGTGATTGTGTGCCCTGTATCAGGTGAGTTCATGATGCCCCTTTTTACCTTTTTACGTTTTGGGCTAGCATACACACCCTATTACAATTTTACCCGTTTTTACTCGTTTAAACTATTTAAATGGTATTACATGGCCTTATTCATGATTGTGCATTTAAGAATCTATGTTTGAATTATATTATATGCCTTAGAATATTTTAGACTCGTTGTGGTCGTATATTCCTTAAGGTTATACATATTACTTGTGGTCTAGGCTCGAGGTTGCTATTAGGCTTAGTATAATTCCTAGATTATCCATTATTTATGGATTGAATGTGATGATATTGTTTGGTTGAATATTTGAATTAGATGTTTGTAAATGTGTATGTAAATATGTATGTGTTAGTAAACTGTGACCGGGTCAAATATATTACTTGGGGAAGACCCGAGGGTGAGGAGGCCCGTGTTGCATGTTTATGTCCCGGCGAGTCAAATATATTACTTGGGGAAGACCTGGGGTGAGGAGGCCCGCCGTTCTGCTAAATCGTGGTCGGGTCAAATATATTACTCGGGGAAGACCCGGGGTGAGGAGGCCTACATCACGTGTTTAGGTTTGTTAAACCGTGACCGAGTCATATATATTACTTGGGGAAGACCCAGGGTGAGGAGGCTCGTGTTGCGTGATTTTTGTTTTATTAAACTGTGACCGAGTCAAATATATTACTTGGGGACGATCCGGGGTGAGGAGGCTCGTGTTGCATGATTTTGTTGGTTTTTGTTAAACCACGGGCGGGTCAAATATATTACTCGGGGAAGACCCGGGGTGAGGATGCCCGTGTTGCGTGTTTGACTAAGAGAAAAGTATTTATCTAAATACTTATAATTTTTTCCAAATCTTTTTATATTTATTAAATAAATCTGATTTATGAATGTTACTTATAAAACTTGAACTCACTCAGCTCAAGCTGACTTTGTATGTATGTTAGATTGATTTTCAGATTAGGAGGAGGATGCTTACCGCTTAGACGTGCTGGATGCTACTCGGACGGTTGAAGGCATATCTAGTCAGAGAGTTAATAACGCAAACTGTTTCTTGTTATTTATCACTATAAGCATTTAAAATTTTGGTTTTGGGCACTCTTCCTGGTTTTTTTGAAATTGTGATATTTATTATTCCGCTGTTTATTACTCTGAACTTGTTTTAAATTAAACGAATTGCTTTGGTTTTAAAATTTTGAGAATTTTGGACATGATTACCAACTGTAGGATTCCCGGGATTCGGGGTCTTACAGCTTGTCTTCGTGATATGATTCCAAGCGTCGATTTTAGCAGTTTCACTAACAAAGAGACCGCCCCCTCTAAAGCCCAACATGCATTGGCGAGTGCTCTTTTTAGTAAAATTGTTCACGATATGGACTCACACTTTAACATGACAAGTAGACAAAAAGCCATTTTTGAGTGTCTACAAGCACCATATGCTCAAGATTTTCTTCTTGTTATCCCTATAGATGGGTTAGGCCAGCATATGTCTCCAGTGGAGTATCGTACTATCCTTAAGTATTGCCTCATGATTCCTCTATTCCCGGTTGATGAGATATGTCCTTCTTGTCGTAAGGCGTGTTTAGACACTCATATGGGGAGCACGCGGTGCATTGTAAAGAGCTCCCGGGGTTCAAGTATCGACATGATCTGGTTAGAGTTGTGCTCTTTGACATACTCAGGCAGGCCGGAATTTCTGTTAAGAAAGAAGCACCTGTGAATTTCCTGACTGACCTGTCGGAGGGAAGATCATCTCTTCGACCGGCTAACATTTTGGTGTTTGGATGGATATGAGGAAAACATGTTTGTGTGGATTTGACAGGGGTTTCCCCTCTAGTGTGCTTAGGAAGTAATGGTTTCACAGCCTGTCAAGCCGCTTTGAAAGCTGCTTCATGCAAGGTGACCAAACATGAGAATGCGTGTGTTGACAACCAACATGTGTTTATTTCTTTTGCTTTTGACACTTTTGGTTTCCTCGCGCCTGAAGCTGTGGAGTTACTTACCCGTGTCCAATGGGTCATGTATAGTTATGTTATGACTCCAAGATCCGCAAATGTAGTTTTTAAAATATTGGGTTTTGCAATTTAAAAGTGGGTAGCGGCGCAGCTTGTTGCCCGGCGCAGCTTGTTGCCCGCTTACCTTCTGTTTTGATATAATCTGAATACTTTATAACTTCATTTTCATCGAAACTAAATATATTTCATTTAAAAATATAAGATAATAGAAGATGAATAATAGATTGTGAATGTTCAAAGACTTAGTGCTGACAAGTGGTATGAGACCATGTTTTTAATTCGAATATATGTAATATTTTTAAAAATCTTTACATATTTTTAAAACAATATCAAATAATAAATACTTTTTCAAGTTCAGATTCGAACAACGAGATTCATTATCCGGAACACTAGATATCCGAGTTTAAACATCCATATCAACCTGTTTTTAATGGGTGAATATCCTTTTCAAATACAAGAAGAATTTATTTATAATATATTTTGTAATAAACTATTTTAAAAAAAAGTTAATTTGGGAAATCAACACCTGTCGATCTTAAGCAATAATCTCTAGTCTAAGTGGTTGAGGTGAGACGCTCAAAGACTCATTTAAAATGAGAGGCATTAGATTCAAGTTCCACTTGTGATAAAAAATAAGGATTCCAAGTTGGGCCATAATTAGACGGGTTTTTCACTTTCTTATGAGGATGGTCTCCAAGTCATAGGCAGAAATAAAAATAATCGGGGGAGACATGGCTACGTCAGTTATCCAAATCGCAGATTTTTAAAAAAGAATAACGCCGGTGGATATCAAATAAAATAAAATAGTGCTCAACTTAAGTTTGGTAGTTCCGGCCTATGCTATTGCTACTGCTTCCACTCCTTATCTCTCCGTTTCTTTCTCACATACAATAACTCTGCTGGCTCTCTCTTCACTGAATGCCGTTACTCGGTAAGTTTCGCCTCCATTTTCCGTTACAGTATTATTATATTATATTACCCTCACGAGCAATTTGTCAACAGGATCTGTTATAACTTTTCACTGTTTTCTAAATCTGAATCCCATGCTACAATTTTATTAGGTTTTCAACTGATGAATCTGTTCCCATTTGTTGATTCATTGAGGTTATTGTTAACAATTTTAGGTAATAAGTTATGTTGAATTCAAATTATTTTGTTGATTATTAGCTTTCACACTCAAAAGGATCTGTGTTATGTTAGGTAAAAACTACTTTTAGGCATTTTTAGGTCTAACTGTTTGTCTGTATGTTTCTTCTCAACTTGTTCTTTAACTGTGTTTGGTAAATACTTTTAGGTAAATGCTATAAGTTTGTTGGTTTGTTGATTATTATAGTTAATATAGGGTGCAAGCGAGCTGATTCAAATCGATAAAATGCTCAAAACGAGCTGACCTTTTTTTTAGCTCAAGCCGAGCCCGAGCCTCAAATAACGCTCGTTTAATTATCGAGCCCAAGCTCGAGCCTTTCGTAATTTTAAGTTTGCCCTCTTTTGGACTTTTATGTATTAACACATCACAGCCGAGCTCCAATTGAGCTTTGGCTTGTTTAAGGTACTAAACGAGCCCGAGCCCGAGCCCTTGTAAGTCAAAACAAGTCGACCTCAGGCTCGGCTCGATTCTATATAGGTTTTTCTATTGTTTCATTCATGTGTATATTGGCCCCTTCATTGTAGTTCATTCAATTAAATCCATTTATTATACATGGTTAAGCAACGATTTTACAGATTAGGTACAGGAATCTCAATTCATATGTTTGTGGTTTGTAAAAAGTATGCTATCTTGATTAATTCTATCTACATATTTGGTTCAATTCAAGGGGTCCCACCATGGGCTTTAACCTGTTAATATGATGCTTTCTTTTCTATCTTTTTTATGTGCTAAATCCATACATGTGTTTGTACTGATGAAACTTAATATGAAAATACATTAACTATAAAGATGTCAACGTCAACTCAGGGAGTTTACCAACCAACATTATAAGTATGTGCCTTCACATGATAATATAATATGCATCTTTCAAATGATCCAAAGTCATCTGGTGGAAATTTGAAAATAGCTATTCCTTGCTTTTGGATATTGTTGATAGCGTATGGATAATATAGGGGTGGCAATTTTCGACACGAAACGGAAATAATCACGTTGTGGGTTGACATATCTAACCCGTACAAAAAGGGTCATTTTTGGGTTAAGCTGTTTAATTAAACAGGTCGTGTTCGGGTTGACCTATTTAGTAGGGTCATGTTTTGTTTAAGTTTAGTTAAACAGGTCGTGTTCGGGTTGACCTATTTAATAGGGTCATGTTTTGTTTAAGTTGTTTAGTTAAACAGGTCGTGTTCGGGTTGACCTGTCTAATTAAACGGGTCATGTTCTGGCTGACCTGTTTAACCCGTTTTGTTAAACAGGTCGACCGTTGACCTGCTAACCTGCTTAATTAAATAGACCAACCCACTAACCCATTTATGACCCATTTTTTACAGCCCACCAACATGATTAACATGTTTACAACTTGATTATTACCCACCAACCCACTTGACACGTTCAGATAAATGGGTTAAAAGGGTCGTGTTCAGGTTATACGATTTGAAGTGCGTGTAGATTAGGGTTGATGATTTTAAAACGAATGAAAATATGGGTTGTGTGGAGGCTAGAAATAGTTGGTCATCTATAATATGAGAAGAATGAGACAAAATTACCCTAATGGTATATTAAATCTTAATCACATAGTTTAGTAGCAATCGAGATTTTGAATCGCATTTGGTTTTTAATTCCAACTTACTGTTATTTTTTCTGTTGATTTCATTTCTTGTATCAATATTCGTTGTTTCTGACATGAAAGTATTGAAATTGTGAAGAAGTATAGGATGGCAATAGGGGCTGATTGACTTTTTTGTTGACCATCCAAGCACCATGAAATTTGTACCAAAGAAGGGATTGAAGTCGATTTTGTCACTTTATTTGAAAGGAAAATCAGCGCGTCCTTTTAGTTTGTTTCCAAAAGTGAAAGCAGATTATGGGACGGGCAATACACCCGTTTATCTCAATGTGTATGACTTGACACCAATGAATGGATATGCATATTGGGCTGGCTTTGGTATCTTTCATTCTGGTGTGGAAGGTAATTTTGCTTTGTTAATTTATTTAGATTAAGGTTAATAGTTAATACCATAAAAACACTATTCTTTCTTGCTTTTCACGGAAAAGATACTAACCTAATTTTATTAAAGATAGTCCTTGAACTTGTAAAAATAGACGAAAAAATCGCTAAACTAATTTGTAGATATTAAAGTCTCTAAACTTGTCTAAAATGAAGGTACTTGTGAATACTTTTTAAAAATAATAACTTGTAACTATTAAATTAGTCAAAATTGGATAGTGACATTCAATATTTTTGTAGAAAAAGTTTATACCATATTATTTTCTCAATTTAAGAGTTAACAAGTAATTGTATAAGAGTCAAAAAGTCACTAAATTGATTTTTATATATTAAAGTCTCTAAACTCGTATAAAATGCACATTCTAGTGAAATTTTCTTTTCAAATAATGGCTTGTTAACTACTAAATTAGTCAAAGTTTGATAGTGAGACTCAACATTTTTGTAGAAAAGTTTTGTCTGATTTAAGAGTTGGTTAAGAAGCCATTATAATTTTTTTTTGTAAGAGTACGTGCATTTTAGACAAGTTTAACGACTTCAATTTACGAAAATTAGTTTAGTTAACAAGTACTAAACCTTGGATTCACTAAACTAATTTTTATATATCAAATTTATTAAACATACCCAAATTGCACGTACATGTGATTTGTTTTTTTTTTTTTTAATAATGACTTGTTAACTTTTAAATTGGTCAAAATTTGTTATGACATTCAACATTTTACTGATTTTGTTTGTTTGTTATTCGACAGTTATGTAGAAAAAGTTCTATACTATCTCCAGAGTTAACAAGTCATTATTTAAAACTTTTCTAAAAGTCATCCATTTAGACAAGTTTAGGGACTTTAATTTACCATTTGAGTGAATTCTTATTGTATTAAACATTTATACGTTAGATTAACTGTATCTAACATCAATGGCTCTCAACAGTTCATGGTGTAGAATATGGATTTGGAGCTCATGAATATTCATCAAGTGGTGTATTTGAAGTTGAACCTCGGCAATGCCCTGGGTTCAAATTTAGGAGGTCAATATTAATCGGGACAACGTGTTTGAACCCTGCACAGGTCAGAGAGTTCATGAAGCGCCATGTGGCTAACTACAATGGTGATACATATCACCTAATCGTTAAGAACTGCAATCATTTTTGCAACGATATCTGTTACAAGTTAACTGGAAAATCAATTCCAAAATGGGTTAATCGGATGGCTAGACTCGGTAATATTTTTTCGTCTCTTTTTACTTTAATGAAAGTCAATTAGGGTGTTCATTGAATCGATTTCTTCAATATTGAAATTTTGATTTTTCACAGGTGACTTCGAATTCAAACTGAATATGGATTTAAATTAGAAAAAACCTATTCGAATTCGGAAAAACCTAATTTGGATAAAATGCCAATTCGTAACTCGATTTGATTTAAACGCTATATATGCACGATCAGTACCATTTTAGAACTTTTAAATAATTTAAGAATTTTAATAACTCTTAACTAATCATTTGATTTATTTGTTTATTTGTTTATTTTATATATTTATTATTATTTGAGGGTAGTTTTGTCATTGTTGATTATATATAAAATGACAAAATTGCCATAAAATAATATTAAATATATAAAATAAATAAATAAATAAAATGACTGGTTGTTAGGAGTACTTGAGGTTCTTAAATATTTTGGAGATCTAATTCGAATTTTCTGGTCGGTTTTGTTCAAAACTCAAATTCGTAACTTGATTCTAAAACCAAAATTTGAATTCAAATCGATCTCTAACCCCACATGAAATATCAAAAACCTAATTAAAAATCGGTTCATCTGGTTTTTCGAGTATGGTTCGAGTACATAACACCCCCAAACTCCTCACCTCGACCTACCCTGTATCTAAAGGGATGAATATGACACAATATACTAATGAATGTGTCGATTTGAATTGTGTTTTCTTCAACCAGTCAAATCATAAAATCTATCTAAACAGAGATAAATCAAATGGGTTAAAACCTAAATAGTTTTACTAAACCACGTAAATTGTTATTTTTAATAATAGTGTTAATGTAATCTTAGTTAACACATTAATTAAAAGAGCGTGACGAAAACAAAAGTGTTTAGTGTCAACCCGGTCCGACATGCTTTCATATCTACCAAAAATGACTCATTTTAACAAGAATCTGTCTGACACGTTGTCGCCTGATGTTTCCATTGTAGGTTCGGTTTTTAGTTTTGTTTTACCGGATGCTCTTCGGGTTCCAGCTGTGGAACACAACCCAGTGCCCGAAAGTGAAACACAAAGACTTAGAAGTAACAGTTTTAGTTGTTTATCATCAATCTCCTCAAGGCAGAGACAATTGTCAACATCTTCATTGCTTCTTCAGTCTCCTTTGAAAAGCTGCTTACCCTCCTGCAAGTTGAAACGGTCTAGAATTCGTTCCCGGAATGGTAAGGGGTGATGAAGTTCACTGCTGAAACGTCATTTAGGTGTATTGTCCGGTTTTTCCTAAACAAGGTTCATTAGAAGTCCTACCTAAAATAACTGTACTCGAATGTTTCTGAGTTTACTTTACTTATATTGAAAATGGAATAATATAAGCATAAAGTTCTTGGAAAGTTTCTAAATGTATTCGCCTCTATTGTTGACATAAATAATTGCAGTAAATGTTATAAAAAGGAATGCGATATTTGGACGCTAGGGTGGTTATGAGGACACCATTTGAGGCCTATACGGCTTGTATAAGCCTATTCAAGTCGTATAAGCCCTACCTTTTTGTAGGTAGGTGTCAATGTGTGTTTCTATGCCTCATATTGCTCTATACGAGCCAAAGAGTTATTAAGGTTTGTTATTATATTTTATGTGACTAATGAACTATGCTACCCGAATAGGATCTATACAAGCCGAGTAATTCTTAAATGATGAGCTATACGACCTGAATAGGGTCTAATACGAGCCGAATAGCTCATAACCAACGGAAATCTTAAAACCGTATGCTTATTTTTGGTCAATAATGTGTAAAATAAGATGATAAAATGTTAAATTAATTAAATGGTGGTGGTGGGTATACGTGTGATGTTTTGTCAGGTTCTATAAGAGGTGTAAAGACCTATACGACTTACATATGGGCTATATGAGTTAACTACAAAAGGCTACCAATTTGTTCCCTCCGTGCATATGTCATGCACGCATGATCTATACGAACTGTATAGGTTTTTACAGACCCATGGGGTGGTGTTTGTATACAACATCCCTATTAGTGTACTGAAGATAAATATTTACATATTAACAATTTCAATATAATTTATTATAATAACTTATAAAATGTCTATTTTACACATAATTTTACTAAAAATGTAAAATTGTTTATTTAGTTATTTCTTAACTATTTTATTTTTTTTAACTAACTTTTAAGTGTTGATGATTTGCTTAAATTTCACTCTAGTCTTTTACTTTTATATATATATATATATATATATATATATATATATATATATAACATTTTTTGAGTATTGGAAAATGAGTTTGTACCAAAAGTCAATCCCAATTGGAGGTGCACACAGAAACAACCGGTTCCTAACCGAAAAGCTAACTGGTTATTAATCGGTTGGATCCTAACCGATCCTAACCACCGGTTAGTAACCGGTTTATATTCTTGATTTCAAAACCGGTTAACCGAACCGGTGGCTGACCAATTTTCTTTATTTTATTAATAACCGGTTAACCGATTTTCTTTTTTTATTAATTTTTCAAAACCGGTTAGTACCCGAACCGATTAACCGGTCTAACCGGTTATTTCCCGCAAAAAAACCGGTTAAGAAAAAAACCGGTTTCCGGTTAACCGAAATGTGCACCTATAATCCCAATTACCTTACTTGGACCTCCAATGATGCCCATGCTCAAATGTTGTTCATCTCCACCATCTCAGAAGCCCTCTTTCCAAAATGTTCAAGGTATAAGCGCTCGTGATATATGTGTCACTCTTGAACGAGCCTATGCCCCACATGCATCTTTGAGGGAATACACACCCAAGATACAATTCTTGAAGATAGGAATGAACAGAGATAAAATCTCATTTGCCTATTTACCTTGTGCTCAAGAGTGTTTTGATGCTCTTACCAAACATTATCGAACTAGTCAGGGACAGTGAGTTTGTCATGCTTCTCGTCTCAAATCTGCTAGAGGAGTGCAATCGCCTCAAATCCATTCTTCTTGCGTGCCAATTCTCTACATCCTTCAATGAACTTCATAGGCTACTATGCGACCACGACTATATGATGGTAAGTCCTCTCATATTTCTAACGCTACATATACTCATATATTTACAACTACCACCGTAGGCAACACAATTGGGATACCATCTCAACAATACCAACTTCAAGCAATTCAACAAATGGTCTCACGACTTGAGTTGCAGTAAACACCCAACACGTTATGCGTTCCCTAGGCGGGAAGCAATGCTCCAAAAAATTGGCACAAACGGTCGGGTCTTCAAAATTTGTGTCACGAGTGATGTCCCATCAATACAAATACATATGGTTAGCCTCGATGGAATCACTTAGGTTCACGGCCTTCAACCCACTGCCAGTGCCTGCGCCTAACTCAACTCCGAGATTTTCAAGAAGTTTCCTGGTCAAAACCGTCCCAATCTCAAAATGAGGCGGTTGGACTCTCTATCTCTATCAAGGAAAAGGGCTTTAAACAGAGATTTACCCGATGTATCCAGCAGGAAGTGAGGAGAAGAAGTCTGATCCCTTTCCCCCTCCACCGATTGCTCTTACTTAAACCTCTAGTGACTTAGCCATGTTCACCGTCATAGGTTGAGATTTTGTAACCGTGGTTTCGACCCCAGGCGAAGAAACCACTTCTGCCGTCATAGGTTGCGTCGTCGCCACGGTCTCGGCCCCGGACGGTTTAACCAACTCTATTGTCATAGGCGAACTCGCCAAAGGAACTTTAGGCTGGGCCTCCGACAAGCCGCCTACACTCGTCTCCATTGGTGAAGAGACTGATGCGTCAATAGTTGTCTTCGCGGCATCTTTCTGCACACTCTCTTCCACTTGCTTCTTCTTCGCCAGAAGCAACTTTAGAGCATTTGTGCAAGAAAGTATTAGCAGAGTTTAAAACGAAAAATGAAGAGAGAGGAAGAAAAAACAAAGTTAAACCTGGAGAAGTAACTAGGCCTGGCAACTTGACGAAACCACCAAGTCGAGGTTTTTTAAGCAGAGGAACCTCTTCCTCTTCTTCTTCAACAGCTTTCGTTGAGGACGCCACATTGTGGGGAACAGTGAACGCCTTCACGCCCACGATGGACCCGCCAGGACGCCGTGGTGTCACCAACAGTTCCAAGCTGAAAGACTGAAGGCAACTTGGTATCCATAACAGTTTCAATTCTGGCGGTTGAGAGTAACTTAATACTCACAATAGTCCCAGTCTTACTAGGATCTGTGGTGGAGGAAGCACACGGCAAGCCAAATGGGACATTAGAAGCAACGATTTAGTCGTTATCATCCTCTAAGGACCTCTTCTTAGAGACCTTTGAGGTGGCATCTATCTTCCCGCTGCTGTCTTGGCGCTCTTTAGCCCCCCCTAGGAAGAAAGGCGCATAACATGAGACCGTTTACTTACAACATAAAGGAAAACCATTAGTGTCGCTATGAAGAGCTACAATCAAAGAGAAAAGAGAGGAAAGATACTAACCCTCCCTCGGGTTGGCAATGCTCGAAGGTGGCGGCGGAGGTAATGTCTGATCCGCGGGGTGGGAAAAACAAAATTCTTTGTCGTCTTGAATAAGATCGGCTCCTCTCGTGGACCTAATGCCCGCTGGAACAGGGTCTTCGTACCTTCAGGCGTCGGCTGCAGCAAGAACAACGTGTCCTCCACCTCTGCAAAACAAATAACGAACATATACATGAAGACAGAATACAAGGAAGCAAAGTCCTTAAATAAAAATACAGAATGTTACCTTGCCCGACATTCTTGATGATTAGCACCTTCATTGCATCCTTCCAGATGCGAATCTTCCCAAAGAGCACCAGCGCTCGTTCAGGATACATGTGGAACGGATACCGACTGCCCTTCAAATAATTATACTAGTTCGTGTTGGAATATAGAACTAGTTTGGACTTCGACAACTCCTTGCCCTCCGCGAAGCGGATTGCATGGGGGACTACGCGCTCAGAAATGTAGAAGAAGACGCTCTTCCACTCATGCGAACTCTTCGGCGCATACCCAGCGATCGCCTTTGCTCCCGACCGGGTATACAAGTTGTACCAACCCTGGGAGTTTCGCCATTGGTAGAAAGCTACCAACTTGTTAGCTGAAGGGGTTATCCCCAAACAGTGACAAGTAAACTCGAAATGGCGAAGGCGTGCCATCCCGAGTGGATGAACTTGGGTCTAGTGCAACCCAAAAGCATCCAGAACCTCTAGCAAGAACCGAGTAATTGGCTACCGGAAATTTCCAATTGTGAAGAACTAATTGTGGACGGCAATCTTTCCGGGAGGAGGGTCGTTCATGATCTTGTCGGGAGCCAGCAACTCCAGCTCAAACATGAGGTCGATCCAGTAGTCCTGGACCAACTCGTTGAAGTCGGAATGAGACATCCGACACCTAACAAACTCCATGGTAAGGGGCTTCTTTTGCCCCTTCTCATTCTCCCGATGAGAAGGACCAGCCATTAAACGCCTGGAAACAACGTAAGATTTCCGGAAAATAATCGCCGGAGTGGATGAATATTTGTCTGAAATATCTTGTAGGAAGAAAGTTGGTTCTTGCTAGAGGTTCTGGATGCTTTTGGGTTGCACTAGACCCAAGTTCATCCACTCGGGACAAATATTTCCGGGAGGAGGGTCGTTCACGATCTTGTCAGGAGCCAGCAACTCCAGCTCAAACATGAGGTCGATCCAGTAGTCCTGGACCAACTCGTTGAAGTCGGAATGAGACATCCGACACCCAACAAACTCCATGGTAAGGGGCTTCCTTTGCCCCTTCTCATTCTCCCGATGAGAAGGACCAGCCATTAAACGCCTGGAAACAACGTAAGATTTCCGGAAAATAATCGCCGGAGTGGATGAATATTTGTCTGAAATATCTTGTAGGAAGGAAGAAAGTTGGAAGAAGGTGGGAAGAGTATAGGAAAAACAAAGGGGGACTTCTTTTTATATACCCATCACAATTAATATGATGGAGGAATATTGAGGATAGAGAGACTGGCAGTCCAACCAGAAGACGCCATGTATACGGAACAAATCAGTAGGTGTGCTATAGCTGGGTGTGTCACCAGGATTCTTGCCCATGCGCCTAACAAAGATGAAAAAGTAGTGTGTAGAAAGTAACCGTCATCCCACGTCCCATCACTCACGCGACCTTATCTCTTCCATAAATAATTTCGAATTTTCCCTCCTACTTCCACGTGGCAAGGCAGCTCGATAAGCGAAGATTCATCAAAACACACAAGTGTAGTCCGCATAAGGAAGATTTTCAATAACCTTCAGCCAATAAGGCTTCAGCCTAAGGAAGGTTTTCAATAACCTCCAGCCAAAAAGGCTACCGCCTAAGGAAGGTTTTCAATACCTTCCACCAAAGGCTTCTGCCTATGGAAGGTTTTCAATAACCTATCACTAAAAAGGCTTCCGTCTAAGAAAGGTTTACAATAACCTTCCGCCAATAAGGCTTCCGCCTAAGGAAGGTTTTCAATAACCACCCGCCAATGAGGCTTCCGCCTAAGGAAGGTTTTCAATAACCACCTGACAGAAAGGCTTTCTCCTAAGGAGGATTTCCAACAACCCTCCACCTTATAGGCTACCGCCTGAAAGAAAATTTCAGTTACCCTCATCCATAGTAAGTTCCTAACAAAAGGAGGTTCTACCCACGAGGGAAATAGCTTGGGAAACCCCAGGGATAGCTCACATCACCTCATCAGTCCATAAGTCCTCCTAATTCTGTCACATGGGAAAAACAATGGACCCGGGGGACTTGAAGAGGTAGGGTACCAAACCCACCCAAGCACCAAAGCGCACCTTTAGGCGCTGGGTTACATCCTGTCAGACGCCAAACATTCTCTGACTCCTCAGGAAATGTAGCGCCAAAGATCTCCTAGGTATGGCGCAAAAAGGAAGTATATTGCTGAAAGGGACACCCAGCCAATAAGGAAATGACAATACATAGCTAATAGTACTACATAGTACAAGCATCACCATTAGTCAACTGTTTTACCCATCAACATTCTAGGAGCACGTGAGAACTCTCTGATTGGTGAAATTCCTAACATGACAAGCGACTCATATCTTCTCTCCTCCAATCCGGCTATAAATATCACTCAAACCTCAACGGTAAAGGGATCCGAACTTCAAGGCAAGAACACTCTCTAGTGCTCTACGATTACTGATATTCTCTATTTACTCAGTCTCCCTTGCTGATTCTTAGGGCGGGGGGTGGTTACGAGAAGACCTCCCCCCCTCCTTCTCGTAACGAGTTCACGGTGTTCTGTTTTGCATGTGCTCACACTCAGATTAGCCAGATTACATCTAACTCCCGTGAGAAATACTTGACCTTAACCTAAGGACTAAGCTATTAGACCGAGGGCTAAACCAATATTTCTTTAATATTAAGTAAATTTTAATTAAGATAAAAAATAAAAAATAATCCATCATCAGGAACGAATCATCTCCAACCATTCTCTTTTTATCCTACCGAGAAAAGTTGAGATTTTAAAAAATAAAAAACCAACAAGTGGATGACTGATTAAAGTACATGTGATTTCTAGGATTTGCCTCACTTGTGGGAACATGGTTTTACCTTTTTTCTTTTTTGACTTAATCACACGGGATAATCTAATTAATTGGTAGCACTACGCCTTCAATTATTGGTGAAATAAATCATCAATTAATACCATAATCATACTATTACATATCTTAACACCGTAATCATGTTATGATTTAGTCACATTTGTTATCTAGTCCTAACTTTTATATAAAAAAAAGACACATAATTTAATTAGGCAAATTGGAAATAAATAATCCCAACTTTTGTGTATTGGCCAATAATAATCTCAACTTTAAAAATCACCACCAGCGGTCCCAACTTTCAACTATTTTTGTCTCAATGGTTCTCCTTTAAAAAACATTTAACGCCGTTATGTTTTTTCCCAAGTTTCAAACCGATGTTTTAGGACTTTTGATCAAAATAATGACACGATTCAACTGATGTAAAACTTATTTCAAAACTGTTATTCAAATGACTTGATTTTCGTTAATTGGAATATCAAACACCCGAATTGAAACATTGTTTCGTCGTTTGGATAAAAGTTTCGAGATAAGTTTTACATCGGTCGAATCGTATCATTCTTCCAATTAAACGCCCTAAAACAACGGTTTGAAACTTAGGAAAAAGCATAACGGCGTTAAGTGTTTTTTAACGGAGGACCATTGAGACAAAAATAGTTGAAAGTTGGGACCACTGGTAATGATTTTTAAAGTTGGGATTATTATCGGGCAATACAGAAAAGTTGGGATTATTTATTTCCAATTTCCCATTTAATTATGACAAGGGTTGTTAGTTAAGACCATATATATTGTGGTGTGTTACTATGATAGAGGAGTGTGCCACGTAGGCATCACGCTCACACAAACACCATACTGTCTCTATAATGAGTGTAAAATGAGCTTGGCTGTTAAAATTTTCATCTGTAAAAGTACATTAAAAGGAAAATGCTTATTTTTTTAATAAGATTTATATTTGGTGAAGCCGTTCATAAAGAAACATGTGGCGTTCCTTTCACACTTAGCACTTACTCTTTTTTAGCTTTGAGCTTGGTTCTGATTAGGCACATTCTCACTCGTTCTCTTTCAAGGTTTCGCCAACTATAGCATCCCTCAAATGATTGTGCGTATGATCACCCGTCACCCTAGGTGGCTCCTATGACATGCCTTTCACACTCATCTTTCACCGATCATAACATATGGTCTAACGCTACAAGGAAGGTTTAAATAGAATAATGTATAACTAGGAATTGAAAAAACAATCTTTAACTCTTGGATGCCTGCTGGACGTTCTTTGACAAACATCGAAGAGAGAGACATTTAGAGATGATGTGAATAGAGAGAGTAAAAATCTGTAACCAGATGTGAGATAGGATGGAAAATATGAGAAGAGAAGAGAGAGTTCACTAGTAACCTTCTCACACTGGCAAGAAAAACGGCTTGGTTTTCATTTGCACAACCCCTTGCTAAAACTTAGTTTATCACAAAATATTCTTGAAATGATCAAAACTTTTGCACAATGTCTACTAGATAATAGAGTTTTTTAAAGATTCATGAGAATAACGAAAAAAGAAAATCAAAAATCATAACAAAATTCATGAAATCTTCACCCTCTTCTAACATAGATTAGAAAGAAATGAAGTTGCATGCTAAACTAGCAATCTCAAAATCACATCATCTTCAAAAACACCAATATTATCACTTTGCAATACCAGTTCCAAGAGTCAGCTCAAGATCATCCATACCCACATCATGAATCCTTTCACCTTCCCATGCGTTCACTCCACCATTCTCAAACCCAACTTCTACCCCTTTCCCTTTCCCTTTCCCTTTATCCAAAACCGCATCCACAAGGTGGAATGTTGGCGAACCGGGCCCCATCACCATAGACCCATGGTCTTGGAACCTCAACCATTGGCAAGGCTCGATGGTGGAGCCACCCGGCTCATCACATTCGGGTATAGTCATGGGTTTGAACGACCTTTGATACCTCGTCGGGCTCGTGGGGGCAGAACAGGAAATCATAAAATTTGGCAAGTTTAGCGATGACATTGTCTGGCTGGTCAAAGACTCCCAAATGAGATTGTTGTGTTGGGGGTTCTTTGAATTTGGGGATGGGATTGGTGGGGTTACAGGGGCACTGTTTGATATGCGAAGCGGAGGGAGTGACGACGATGGAACCGAATCATGAAAGAAGGTGAACCGGTTATTAGTTGGGCTTGTTACTTGGGAAGAACATGGTGTTGTGTTGGTTGATATGTTTCTGATGTCAATGGAGGGAAGTGGTGGCTTGGATCCCTGCAAATTGAATTCATAATATTATTCACAAATAATTGAACTTATCATGTGATTTTGTCACATGCACCGATCAGCCGGTGTCCCGATGATTGAGTGCTATGTGCCTTATGTCCAAGGCTTGATGCAAAACTACTATCGAGCCGGGGGTCTCACCGGAAGCAGCCTCTCTATCCTTATGGGGTAGAGGTAAGGCTGTCTACATCTTACCCTCCTCAGACCCTACTATAGCTTTGCTATTGGTGGGATATACTGAGTACGATGATGATGATGATGATAATGATGATGTGATTTTGTCACATTCAGACACCCGAATCAATAACTTCTATATTTTAAATTAGGGGTCAGTTTTTATATCTTAATTAGGGTGTGAATTTCTAACAGAATAGATACCCGAAAATTATGATAGATATATGAAACCAATCAATACACATACATTCGCAGATTGACTTACAAGAGCAAGAGCCATTTAACCTGATATTTTGAATTTAATTTTTCCCTAACTATACTTTAAAACTGCAATTTACAATAAAAGGTACTAACGTATATAACAGATTACAGAACCTTAGGTTAATTTGTCTTTAGTTTTGAATATAGAGATGACATACCCAATCAACTTAATTTAAAACACATTTAAAAGAAAAAAAACAAAAGTACATGAACCTAACATGAAACACATTTATTTTTTTTTATAAATGTGCTTTATGTCCTAAAGTAAATTGATTGGGTATTTATCTCAATATTTAAAAGTTAAAACTTTAGTAGAAAAATTCACATAAATATTGCAATTTTGAAGTATAACTTTGAAAAAACCTAATAATAAAAAATCAGGTTACATGGTTTGTGACTTTTGTGTTCATATCAACCCGTGGATAAAAAATCAGGTTCGTGTCAAAAAATTCTGGTTCCCATTTACCACCCCTAAATTTTTAAAACTTAATCACTGATGAACTATAGCAAAAATATAACTGTTTCTACAAATCCCAACATCACATGTATAGATCCACAAATCAAATTAACCCAAAAATCAACACCAAAACCCAACAGATTTAAAATTTCCATCACTTTTTCACAAATCAAAGACATGAAAAAACCATCTAAAGAAACCAAACCCGAAAAGCGCAAATCGGAGTTCATACACCCCTAGATCCAACCAACAAAACCAAACTGATGAATGAAACAATAACCAAAGAATCAAAAGCAACATACCTTGCGAAATGTAGTACCATCAGGAAGAACAACCCAGCCAGCTTCTCTACACAAAGCTTTCAAAACCTCGTTATTATCGCAATGTTTCGGCAAATCATAGTTCCCCTGAGCCCTGAGTCCATTGTAAATATTAGCTGCAATTGCTCTCCTTCGTCTCTCTCTCCTCCGATTGTTTTCTCTCTCTCTCCACGACGGTTTCCTCCTCCCCCCGCCGCCAACTTCAGCCACCGCAGCCGCCGTTGACGATGATCCACCTGCTTCCCACATTGTTTCTATCTCAATGCATTCAGTGAGATGATATGTGTGTGTGTGTGTTTATATGTTGAGATTTGTGAAATGTGTGTGAAGTGTCAAATGTGTGAATCTTTGACGTCAAAAGTGTAGAAAGGACGGAGAGAATCATGTGTCTGTAAGAATATGTGGAGCTTTATTTACTTTATTGTCTGCCTGCTGGCCATCAATGATTTCAAATCATTGTAGCCGTAGATCTCATCTTCATCATTGAATTAATGATTCATGTGTTCAAGGGTTAAACTGGCTGGATGCTATGATTTATTTAGAAAAATATTAAATGCTGATAGTTTAAAATATTAATATCAATTAATACTGTATTAAATTAAGAGGTTAATGTTTGTATTACTATGATAACTATAACTTTTACACAAAACATTTTTCTTAAAAAATTAACCATAAAAACAAATGCTTTTACTTTTAATATAAGTATCATTTTTCGCTATTAATTTAATAAAGTAAAGAAAATCTTGTATTCCAATTGCTCGGGTTTTCTACTTATCAATATCTCTTTTATTTGTTATTTTGTCTTTATGTTCATTATTGTATATTTATGACTGCCATTGTTATTTTTATATTTTATTTTTCAAAAATGATGAAATCTAAAAATTGTAATATTAAATAACAACGTTATGTAATCCTAATATGTAAATATAATGATAAAATAACAACATATTTATCTAACACATAAAACATAATGATGAATAAACATTACATAATAATCTGAAATGTAAAATACAATGGTAAATACATATTATACAATGATCTGAAAACGTAAAACAAAATGATGAATTCGTATTACACAATGACTTGAACGTGATACTCTTTCTCAAATTAAGTGAATGCGACATGTCATTCCCGAACAAAGACAATGAGCATAATATACAATGACGACAATACAATGATGAGTAGAATGACATAATAACAAACACATGACAAAATGACGAGCACAAAGATACAATGACAAAGAACCCCCACTAAAAAACGTAACTTTCTTTTATTTTTATATAGCAAAATCATACTCATATTAAAGGTTAACAAAATTCGTTTGTTATTACGGAGAATTTTTTTTTTAAGGTTTGTTGATTTCTAATAATCCCAACTAAAGGATATTAGTCGATAATAATCTCAACTGAGTTTATCCCCACCAGTGGTCGAGCTAAATTTTACATCAATCGATTGGTATCCTCATTCCGATTAAAACCCTTAAAAGAAATTTGAAACTCAGAAAAAACTTAAAGCGATTAAGGTTTTTTTATTTTTTATTTTTAACGGGGACCGTTAAGAGTAGATTATTTAAAATTTGGAGCCACCAATGGGGATAAACTCAGTTGGAATTATTATCGGACACACTTTAGTTGGGATTAATAAAACCAAATAAACCATTTTTTTTAAATGTCATATAAAAAGGTTATGGACGTTTTAAAATAATAAGGAATTGGCATGTGCAATGAATGTACTCGTTTTGGAGCCGATGGTCTCTCTGAAAACAACATCTATATCCCCGGGGATAGAGACAAGGTTTGCCTACTTCATACGCTTCCCACACTCTACTAATAACTTTTTTTATTTGTGGGATTTACTAGGTACAGTTATTGTTGTATTGCATGTACTCTTTATTGACATGTTTCTTGCATGCTTACGTGTTTTCATTATATATAAGGTAAGACCTTAGACTCTTGATTGAAAGTTTAAACGATGTAAATAACATTTCATGCAAAGGTTTTGATAAATGTTCAGTTTCTTCGTAATGGATAAACATATTTTTAAACAAATATGACTAATCAAAGAACGAAACTCTAACTATTATTATAGTCTATCAATTAAGTGAAAAAATATTTTATTATTTCAAAAGGTTTTTGTAAAGACGTTTCCTCACGATGATAAGGTCATTCAGCTAGACTGACTGATGATTTTACCATTTTGTTGGCCTATCTATAAGAAGTAAATAATGTATAAAACAGAGTAAACATCTTAAAATTGAACTATAAAACAGAGTAAACATTCCAAAGAAATGTTTGAAACTGTAAAACCAAGCCCTGTAAAGGTCACTAAGATCCTACAATAGCTGGATCAAGTATTACAATGTTGTGCAAACGACTCAGGTGAAAAGCACACGTATAGCTGAATCCAATATTAAAATGTTGGCAGTCACCAATTTGTATGCACACGCAAACCAGTTCTGGGAGGCATAAGCATATAAAAAAGATTGAAAAGTTAGGATCACGTATACCTAACGAGATGTTGGCTATTAGATAATGTATCATTACTTAAAGAGACAATTGCATATTTCTCCATCTCTAACATCTTAAATGCTTATTTACCCAACCCAAATATTTAATTGCATATTTTTCCATTTTATTAAAATTACACATGTTGACCACTAGAAATAAAAAAAAAATAAAAGAAAACCTAATTTCAGTTACAGATTGTTCCTCACCTTGTGACCATCACATTTCCTGAAACTTTTAGTCGGAGTTTCTTTCAATCGGCCGGATTTCTATTGAGATGGAGTTACGGGTCGTCAAAGTCTCTGCCAATCGATCGGAATTCAAGAACCATTGGAGTCTCGCCGTCGTGCTCCCTCTCCTCGCTACTATCGGAATTTGCAGACCATTAGGACGCGTTCGTTTAACAGAATGGAATGGTTGCGCTAATTAATCAATCAAGACGAAGATAATTTTAAACTTTTCGCAAAAAATGGAAGAAAACAATAATAACACAAAAAAAGGAAGGTAGGGTAAATATGTAATCTTTTAAAGTTTTATAAGGCTAAAATGGTTACTATATAAACTAGTTTTCATAATTTGCCATTTTTCTGATTAAGGATGGATAAATTTGCAATTGAATATTTAGGCGGGGTATGCATTTAAGAAGTTAGGGAGGAGGGAAATATGCAATTGCCCTTTAAATGATTATAAAAATTCTTTTGAGTTATATTACGCTGATGAGGCCTAAAGTATACATAAAATTATATAAATATTTCCTACATGTTGAATAGTTTTTGGGTTAATAATTACTTTTAATGAATTCATATTTGAAATTTAAAAAAGCTTAAGGGTAAATGAGGTAAAGTATGAATTTTATCATATCACAATAAATAATTTGAATAATAATTAATCAAGTTGTAATTTTGGTAAAGATCTCATGAGTTTTCAAAGAACATTAATTAAATAAGGAAACAAATAATATTTTAATATTTCTAATTGTTTCCTATAGTGATTTAATCATAAAACCAATAAAGATATATTACTTATTCTATTTATGTCTATATAATCAGGCACAGTTAAGAATTGAAATACCGTATGGGCTCATATTATTTACATGGCAATGGGCTTCACTTCCAGAATGTTCCACGATTTTTAGGGTTTTGGCTTGATATTTTCCTATTTAAAGACCCCTAAACTCAATCTTAATCAGAACCTGAATACCCTAGCCGACTTGGACGAATTTGGGAGCTCAAGAGAAGATATTTCCGAGGGTTTGAAGGCTAGGAATCATCCGGCGAAGTGCTTATCATCCAAGGACGAAGACCACGGGTTTTATCGCCTCAAATCTTCCGTTCTTATTTATTTTCGCCATGAATTCCTTTATTATTATTTTGTTTTATGCTATGATGCTAGGCTAAACATTATAGACTGCCTAGACTTATGATGAACCTATTTTGATGTTGTGTTTTGATTTAGGATTTATTTATCGTTATGGTTTTATGATTTAGTAAAAGGTTTATTATATTAAATTAATGCATATGGATATTTAGGATTGTTTGATTGATTGTTATTATTCCATAGTTTCCTTGATTATTGTTTGTCATTATGATAGGTTGCTATTAGGTCATCTACTTTGTGTTTTTGACTATTTTATGATTGATATGCATTAAGATCATAGGAATAATAATTATTAATTAAATAAACCTATGTGTACTGCTAACCTAAATAGCTGTAAGGTGCTAGGTTATTGATATATCTTTATTATTTAATCTTGCTAGATTTAGTTTTTCGTAAGGAGTCCATTTAGGTTTGATTATTTATTATTGTCTATTGAATCAATTAAATATATTAAATTGCCTTTGATTTCTACGCTGTAAGGTAGGATTTCGTATAAAGGAACTAAGTCATAAATAATTAGGTGAACGTAAGAAAACTTGATTTTTAATACTGGTGTGCGTTAAAACTTATTAGACACTCATAGGTGTCTCTTAAGAAGGGTCAGGGGTCTTGTTCGGGTTTTCTCTTAGGTGTCTATTTTACGATCCCAGTCCATAACTTAATATTTTCCCGGTTAATTCATAATTGAAATTTAGGGGATTCTAGCCTAGGTAGTTTCTCATCATCATATTATTTACTCAAACTTGTATTTTCGTTTACTTTACTTATTTTCCTTAATTAGTTTTAATTTAGTATTTTAAATAAAACCCCCTTTTTTACAAACAAATAGTCGTGTCAGTATTAGTTGAGTCTAATTAGCTAGTTAACGTAGTTTAATGAGTCTCGTGGGTTTGATATCCGGACTTACTTAGCTTTACTAGCGTCGATTGGTTCACTTGCCGGTTAGTAGTTTAGTCGAGTTTTAGAGAGTCTAGAGTATTACTTAGTGTCTAGATTAGCGTAATTTAGTTAATAATTATTAGACTACTTCAAGCACATCATACATCATTGACCAATGATATGCTGATGTATTTTCAAAGGTGATTTTAGGTGATTATAGGTAAGTTCATTATAAAGATAGATTGCTGAAGAAATACCAAATTCTCTAAGTGTGTTAGCTAGATATAAGAGAGGACGGGCCACTAATATGGGTTGGAAACATGGCTTCTAAACCACATGGCAACCCACTGCCACCCCATGTGGTTATGGTATATGGTTTCATTTCATGGCAAAGGTTTGTCATATAAAATTGATTCATTTTTGGCATTTATTGTAGTTGGAGAATTAAAAACAAACAAAAAGTTCTATGGTATTTGTGGGTAGATATTGTCAGTGATTTTTGTGGTTTGTGGGCACTTGAGGGTAGAAATGAAGTGACATTACAGGATTGGGCGGTGCACGGGTAATACCCATGAGTGCCCCTTTCCCCTAGTGACTGTATGTTAAAAAGCCCTTGTAACAAAGTTTTTACTGTTTAGATCCACTGTCACAACTAACCAACACATTTTTGTATTAAAAAAAAGTAATTTCTCTCTCTCTCTCTCTTTTCCACGTACATAACCCAACCCAATCTAATATTTCACGCACTATCACAAACCAATCTAATTACACACACACATATGTATATATATATATATAAGAGATTTCAAATGAGAACCACTTTGAGTTTTAAGAACTCGAAAGAACTCAACATAACAATTTTTTTTACACATACGTAATATATGTAGGTTACATATACGTAAAAAATTACATAATTTTTTACGCACTGAGTCGACTTATTACATATGTTTAACGGACGTTTAAATTTGTGTAATCACTGTACCTATTTATTCTTCCTACTTTAATTTTTTAATCTCAACCATATAATATAATCTATTAACTAAATATGTGGTTAAGAATGAGGTTCTTAATAAGTTCTTAAAACTTAATAAGGTTCTCTAAATATCCCATATATATATATATATATATATATTAAGGAGAATTATAGAATGAAAACCCATTTGAGTTATGAAAACCCTATGTAACATCGTTATTTTTTACACATAATATATGTTGTAACATTTAATACAAAACATCGAAAAATAAGAAAAAATTATTTTTCTATTTTTAACATTTTTTACTAGTTTTTATATATGTTTTCAGGATAGAGAAAAAGTGATTATATTTATATTTACATTTTTTATTCACTTTAATTTTGAACCACAAGATTCAAACTTTAACTAAAAATATGTGGTTGAGAATAAATTTATAAAGCTTTTACAACTTAAGTAGGTTTTTATTTTAACTTAGCCTTATATATTAATTCTTAAATGTTAGTTTACTCACAAATACTTACTATTCACAAGCACAACCAATTGTTTTTAACCATGTGTGCAAAGAAGTTGATCACTTATAAGTAACATTTAATGTTGGCATATTTTATTTTTCTAACAATTTTTTTATACCTTCTTTTCTTAAATTCAATAATTGTGAACTCTTATTTTTATTTACGTTTTCACATAAGTTTCGTTCAAACCAATCTTGGTAAAATATTATATACTTTGAACTTTTTGTTTGAAACTTATTATTACTCTAAATTTGAATACAACGATAATGTTTCTACGTACATTTCGATATAAATTTGATTCAATAACGAGCTCATGCAATGCATGACCAAAACACGTATATAAGATATAATATACTTTTGTTTTCTCCACGACAACTTAGTTTTACAAAGACAACCTTATTTTTACATACGTTTCGATATACATTTATTAAATCGAGCCACTGTAACATGTGAACAAACTTTATTAACTGTGTATTTTATCAGCGTTCTCATTGTAACACGCAGACTAAAGTGTATCGTTCCCGCTGCAACGCCGGGAACATTTTCTAATTTTCATAAAATAACAATAATATTTTAAATAATATAAAAGAATAATATAGAAAAGTACAAGTTATATATTAAAATATATATCAATTGATTGCAAACTTGGACCGGTGGAGCAATTGGATCGAATGCCACAAATGAGTTTTGAAGTTTTCTAATAAAAAAAAGCTTTTTGTCTTTTGTTCCGCCTTGCAATCGATTGTTGTATACAAATTTAGGAAAATAAGTGACATGTGGCGCATAGTCAGCAAATGAAGGATTTTTGTTTTATGGTGTAATGGTTTTGTAGCACTGTCATTGTCACGTCATCTTTTTTTATTTTCTTTTTATAATCAAATTAAACAAATAAAAACTCATTATATTAAATAAAATAAAAATACATTAAAATTAAAAACAAAAATTCCGAAAAAAATACATAAGAAAAAAAAACACCTAAAACTAAAAACTAATTTTTTAGGTTGTAAATTTTGCGCATTTTTTGTACTCGTCGTTTTTCCAATAATGGGGCCTCTTCATTATACCTGTTTGAGACGAGGAAGTCGTAGTCTCGTTCAATTTTCCGCAATTCGAATATAGAAGAAAGTCATTCGTTTGTTTAGTTGGTTTGTTGGAAGATAGCGGGTGCGTTCCACGCTATGGGTTTCAAAATGACCGAACACATCGTTTAGTCGGTCGACTTCTTCGTGCCCCCCCCCCCCCCCACATCGGCTTGTGACGACAACGAACCCTCCACATTTTTTGTATTCCTTTTTCTTCCTCTCCCGTGGGGTTGAGCCAACTCTTGTGCATCGTCGTCCTATAAATTAGTCGCGTCATCCTCGTCTTCGTCAACAAGGTTAAAGCTACAAGCATCGGAAGGCATTGCGGGTGTGCTCGGATTTTTCGGAGACGAGGTTTTCGACTTTTTTGTAGCCCGGGATGATGCGTTAGATCGTCGAACGACCGGAACGATGGGTTCCTCGAACCATTTCGGGCAAACCCTAAGTTTTTCCCATGTAGTTAAATACTTAAACGCCTTATCTTGCCGCCTTCCGATTGCCCTTGAGTTCGAAAGTCGGTTAACGCTCGAGATTGGATGCTGGCGTCGTTTTCCCAGCTACGCCAACTGGGTCCCTTCAATCGGTTGTATATCCCAGCATATTTTTGGCAATCTTGGTATATGACCTTCCAATGGGCTTGAACCGCTTCTTTACCCCGGTATTCTTCTGGTTTGCCCGTTATCACGAGCCAAGCTTCAAATATTTTCTTCCAAAATATTCCGGAGGCTTGAAAGTTTGCTACAATTAAAATTATATTCACACTTAATATTAAATTTAAATAAATACTAAATAAAGTTAAATAAATAATTAATATTAATAACTTATAAACGTCGGGATCCTCCAAAATGGCGATCCAAGCTTTTGTGAGAGCTAGTTCCTCATCCTCCGTCCACGCTAAGTACTCATGTGGAGCTGCTGGCAGACTGGGCTAGAGCTGTTCAAAACCGGATATCCGAACCTTTCGGATAGTGATTTTCACTATCCTAATCCGAATCTGAAATTTTGGATATCCGAACTTCAGAATTCGGATATCCATATAAAAACTGTTTTAATAATAAAAACCATGCATCATCTCAAGAATTCAAGTTTCTAAATCCAACAAATCAAACATAATAAACCAAATAACAAGTTTGCAAATCCAACAAACCAAACATAAAACAACCAAATAACACACAATTCGTTGTTCAAAATAAAGTAATAAACACAACACATTCCAAAACAAACATCTTGAAAATTCAAATCAATCTTCCAATTTGTGACTCCATAGTTCCAAGTTTCCAACTTCCATGCCAACAACAAATATAATTAATAATCATTGAAACAAACCTGAAAATACTTTTTCACAGTTGAAGGTTATGGAGACGAGTGGAGCTGGACAAGTGACTAATCGTGGTGGAGGCGAGTGGTGGTCAACGCCGGTGGAGGAGAATAAAGAGTGGAGGCTGGATCTAGGGTAAAGTCTAGACTGGAGATTGGGGAAGAGAAGAAGCAGAGGCGTGCGTGACTTTGTGGAGGCTGAATAATTGATATTATTTTGTTATATAAAATAAAATTTAAAAATATTAAAATTAATTTATTCAATAGTTCAAATATCCGAACTACCCAAAAAATCTGAAAACTGATATCCGAAAATCCGAATTTTCGGATATCCGGGATTCGGATACGGATAGTCGGATTTCGGATACGGATTCGGATACTTTTGAACACCCCTACCCCCGGTGGCTTCTTGTTGTGTTACGGGATGCCTTTTTGGTTGAACCCGAGGAAACTGTTTATTCCTCTAGCAGGATACAATCGCATAACATGATACGTACACGAGACGATAAATTAACATAGAACGATATCGAGCCGAAATATTGTTTCATTGATATTAACCAAATGATTACAAGATCTCATGCATGCATACATACATACGGTTAAGCTCGATCCGCCTCGATGTGAACCTTGAGGCGGCCTATCATTCTAGAGAGAATTCGGCATGGTAAGTGGACTTTGAATACTTCAGGACAAAACTCTTAAGTCCAATGAACATGAACAACCTATTTATAGGCCTGCCTCATTCGTTACCATCACTAACAAATGAGGTGTTCCCGTTAACGAAAGAAGTAAAATGATAGACACTCGTATCCTACATAATCCGGTTTCAATCTTGAAAAAATCAATCAACAAGTGAAGATCAATTGCAGTCTTGAACACAGTCCTCATTCGTTAAAAATTTTTCCTCATTCGCTAACCTGGTCCACATTCATCAAACTGGTCCTCATTAGCTATAAATAACCGCATTCACTATCAATTAAGCGAATAGGGTCTCATTGATAAAGCTATTACGCTCGAGCCGGATCTAGATCATGATAGCATCGTGATGTTCGTAGTCATGATTATACGATTTGATGAACGATTACGTTAGTGTGTGTTTGTGTGTGTGTGTGCTGGAGATATTTGGACAGAGTAATAGTGCACAATACGATTAATCCCAAAACTGTTATTACGTTATAATAATTTACAACTATATATAGGGTATGACCACATTCGTTAAGTTAGCACTTAACGAATGTGTCATTTGTTACATTAAAACCTTACGAATGAGAAGTCTCATTCGTTATACATTACATAACGCGAATGGCCCTACATTCGTTATCTCATTCGTTAAGCTAGGTTAACGAATGTGCCTTACAATAAAGGCGAATGAGCATATTAATACATTTACCAAAATGCTCTTACATTAATAAACTAATATAATAATAAAATAAAGACCGAGATGCTCGAATGATGTATCAGGAAACTCCCCCTCCTCTCGAGCCTTTTATACTTTACTTCTTGAATATCTTAGTAGTCCAATCGTTGCAGCTATGAATCTTGAATGTCTAGCAGACTTGAACAACTCGTTGAAACTGCATAGCAATATCATAGTCACTTACGTTAGCAAACCGAATCTGATTATGGAATAGAGCATCGTTATCAGACTCCGATAAGTTAACGAGGCACATGGGATCAATAACATGTATAAACTTCATGTTCAATCCCGAACCCAATCCGACTATCGCTTCACCTGTTCTGTTATTGTAATACCATCTGTTGAATGTAGTGAATAGACTCTGAGGGAATGTCTTTATCAGTGCCCTCTTCATCGTCTTCGGCGGCTTCACCTGCAATATCATTTTCCTCCAGCCCATGTGCGGATCAATCCCATCAATATACTTATGAGTTGGCAGTTGAGGCTTGAAGAACTTGAAACCATAACGGGTTTCATGCAAGAGATGATCATAGAACCACGAGGCCCACTGGTCGTTTCCCCTATTCACAAATGGTCGGTTGGCCAAGGTTTTCACATCTCATCGCGGCATCATCAGTACGTCATATATACTTTTAATGTAATAAATACCGTGCTCCCACTTGATCACATATACTTTAAGCTCTGAGTCGTACTGCCATGCCACCATATCACCTTTAACATTCTTCTGACTCTTGTACTTCTTCATCTGGTATGCAGATGCTCGAACCTTCGCCTGTTTTACTTCTTCTTGTTCGTTGTATCGAAGGGTCTCGATCATCTTGTTCATACGTTTGACATTGTGTTCAAACATACTATCCAAAGCAAGTTTCCTCTTCTTTTCTTTCGCAGACAGGTGACTGGTTTCAGCTTCTTTGTTCCACTTCTCCCTTTCTTCTCTTAGACATTCCTCTGCTGCTTCAAAATGCTCAGTAGTAAAGAATGGAATACCCGAATAAGTTTTGTTCGAAGTATACATTTCGGGATACTCCTCAGCAGTAACGTCTTTCACCTCGACTTCATCATACTCTGGCACATTCCCACTGGAATGCCTGGATTACTACTTTCTTCAAACTCAATGTCCACATCCATTAGACTTTCCCAACTCTTCCACGTCATCCTCATTTAAATCCTTAAGTAGGGCAATTTGTTCTTTGGTCAAAGAATGGTCAACAAATTCATCCTCTTTGATCTTATCTGCGGTCACCATACTATACACAACTCCATCTAATCCCACAAACAAAACCATATTAGCCGCAATCGTGTTGATCGGCTTAGCTTTCGTGTAATCCTTATACAGAACAATCTGCATATTGCTTTACCACTACCACCACCTCTCGATCCATCCTGATTACCTGCCGACGATGTGTTACTACCGTCGGTTGCTGATCACCATCATCAGGATCCTGATCGTCTAATTAATCAGTCCGATTCAAACTCAGTTGAACCTCTAATTGAACCTCTGCTTTACGATATTACAATTAACCTATCAATCACTCAATTCATACTGTATTAATCCGATTATGATTAGATTATAATATGTTTAACATGAAACAATCACGAAGATCAGATCAGTATCTCTGATACCACTTGAGAAAGCTATTACACTCGAGCCGGATCTAGATCATGATAACATCGTGATGTTCGTAGTCATGAGTATAAGATTAGATAAATGATACGTTAGTGTGTGTTTGTGTGTGTGTTCTGGAGATATTTGGACAGAGTAACAGTGCACAATATGATTAATCCTAAAAATGTTATTACGAATTTACAAGTATATATAGGGATGACCATATTCGTACATTATAACGTTACAAATGAGAAATCTCATTCGTTACATTACATAACGTGAAAGGCCCTACATTCATTATCTCATTCGTTAAGCTAGGTTAACGAATGAGCTAAGATTATACGAATGTGACACTTTCATTACAAGTGAATGAATATGCCTTACAATAAAGGCGAATGAGCATATTAATACATTTACCAAAATGCCCTTACATTAATAAACTAATATAATAATAATATAAACACTAAGACGCTTGAATGATGTATCAACACTCATTCGAAATCAAACGATGAACATCTTGAATCAAAATTTGCATCGAAATTGGTACGCATCAAGAGAAATTCCCTCTCTAATACCAATTGAGGAAATCGTTTTTTCCTTTAGCATGATCGAATTGCATAACATGACACGTACACGATTTGATAAATTAACATAGAACGATATTGAGCCGAAAGATTGTTTCATTGATATGAACCGAACAATTACAATATCTCATGCATGCATGCATATATATGGTTATGCTCGATTCGCCTCGATGTGCACCTCGAGGCGGCCTATCATTCTAGAGAGAATTCGGCATGGTAACAGTACTTTGAATACTTTAGGCCAAATCTCTTAAGCCCAATGAACTGGACAACCTATTTATAGGCCCAAGCCTCATCCGTTACCATCACTAATGAATGAGGTGTTCCCATTAATGAATGGATTCCCATTCGCTAAACTCTTTAGTGAATGGGCTCTATTAAATAACGAATGAGCCTCATACGCTACACCCTTAGCGTATGAGCTTCTAGGCTAACGAACGGGCTGCCATTCACTAACATATTAGCGAATGGCCTTAATCTAACGAATGGACCCCATTCGCTATACATTCCGTAGAGAATGGGCCATATTACAATGTAGCATATTGACTAAACTACCCATAGCCTATTCGATCAGCTACGGACAACAAATCATGCATTAACAGAACTGGAGGCCCGCACCGATTGAATCTCCGGAATCGTCACTGGCACCGGCTTTGGTTGGCTGGACCCGAACACCGACATGGGGTTTTGGGGGTTGAGGAAGCTGGCATACATGTTTAAGTTCAGGTTGGGAAAATGAAATGGATAGTTTAGGTTCAGTTAGTTTCCGGTATTTAAGAAGTTGGTTTGTTGGTTTTGCAGAGTAGGGTGTTGGCCTAAACTGAGCCATGAAAGTTTACGCTCGGTTGGTTCGGTTGGTTTTGCGGAGCATAGTAATGCCCGAAAGGTGGGAATGGATGGTTTGGGTTGTTTCTAGGATTCATTTTTGGGTTTTTTTTTGAAGAGAAGATGTATTTTTGTATAAAAGATTGAAATTGTTGGAGATGAAGTTGCAGAAGAAGAGGGTATATGTGTGTCTATATTATTTATAATTTTTTTTAAAAATTTTGATTGTTCAACTGTAGAAATGAATAAAATAATAATATTCTCCATCAATCAACGGCGATAAACCCGTCACCCCCCCCCCCCCCGGTCGCCCCTGTTATCGCCTGGGGTGAGAGACGGTGTTCCTCTTCATTGTCGCCTAAAATTACCCAGAATACCTGTAAGGCCTCGATCTCAGGTGCCCTACTTTTGCTCGGGTTGGATTTACTCATTCACATAATTTGGAAAATCAGAGTTACTTAAACCATTTCGCGGAATAAAAGTCAACCATCTTTACATAACTTAAATACTTTGTCTTAGCGGAAATAACATAAGTCTTAAACATTAAATATAAATAACACGCGACTCTTCTTTTCTTCGATGCCGGTCTTCATTTATTTGCCACGTGCCCCCCTCTAAGCAACCTGCCTCGTTCTACTCACCTGCGTGCATACTAAAAGTCAGCTATGCTGAGTGAGTTCTAGTTAATTAACATACATTGCATCCACTTACTTATTAATATGCGTCCGAAGATACGTATTAATTAGTTACCTGTTCATCTAACATTCATACATACATACATACATACATACATACATACATACAATCTTCCATACTTTATCTGACTTTCTTTAATTAATACATACGTGTCCCCTCTATATTTTAAAGAGCCTTTCGCCCTATAACCTTCGCAGAGATTATTAGGGTCCGCAACCCTTTATTCTTTGCATATATTATTAGGGTCCACAACATTTATTTTTCGCAGTTATTATTAGGGTCTGCATCCCTTTATTCTTCGCAGATATTATTAGCGTCAACAACCCTTTATTCTTCGCAGATATTAGTAGGGTCCGCAACCCTTTATTCTTCGCATATATTAGTAGGGTCCGAAACCCTTTATTCTTAGATTATAATATAGTTTAATATAACCACGACATGCTAAATTAATCATTCTATAACATTCACATACATACACAATCATATCTACCATACACTTACCATTTAAGGTAAGTGTATTAATCTAACACGTCGTAGTATGCACACAGCCCCGAAAAACGTAACATAGAGAAGGGGCTAGAATTCACCTGGATCCTGTTATGCTCGAAGTTAATCGTGATTCCTTTCTTCAGTTGAGCTCGACTAACTGTTTATTAAACTACACAAATTAATTTTCTATCTTTAATAACTGTGCATTCTTAAGTTAACGGATATAACTTTTAAGTTAATTAATCCGACTTGTTATACTAACGAACCGAATGTATACCCTTATTAAACTGATTATATTAGTTTAATAAACTTTAGTTTCATTTATTAGTTATTAATTCTTAACTTTATTATTATTAAGAAACAAATCCTTATAAGTTACTATCAAGACCTTAAATCTGGTGCAAACCTTAAAAATGTTGACAAGAACACGCGGATCTAATAACCTAAAGGCCTATTGAATCTCCTGGCGGAATCAGGATATTCAACGGATGAGAATGAAGGTATGAGACACACACAAGAAGGAAACAAGAGCAATAATTAGTAAGCACGATACAAAGACAAAGATTCACTGTATTAAATATATCATTCAATGAAACAGTAAATGGAATGTCTAGGGTTTCGTGAAAGCGGCGGCGGCGGTACGAGGAACAAAGGGAATATTCTTTAGAATGTTTTCTCTCGTCTTTTGTGCCACACGCTCTCTCTCCCTTAAAATAGGTAATCTAGTACTCTATTTATAACCCAGACATTCCTTCTAGAATCCCTAATCATTACATAATAAATGACAAAATGATAATACAAGTGTAGTCTTCGAGCATGATGTCTATCTTGCTTGAGCCGACTTGTTATGCAGTGTATGCTCGATGAGTTGCTTCGAGCATACTTTACTTAGAATAATTTCTGATAGAAATTATTCTTCTCTAGCATGCTTCATTCTTCTTGACTAATCCTAGCTTTGCTCGAAGTTGTCCTTCGAGCAAGCCTATTCTTCTTGATGTATTCAATTCTGTTTTGAACTTATTAGCAATCTTCATCATGCTCGGATGTTAAGCTTGCTTGGAACTGAACTATGCTCTAAGTCTATACTTTGCAACATTGACATCTTCTTAGTGCATCCTTGCTCGTTACCAATGTGCTCGGACATCCTGTGCCCGGATCACTTGGCTAAAACTTGAATAATCAAGCTGTCTGCTCGATTGGCAATCCATACTTGATATATGAACACTCTTGCTCGGAGAAGTGTAGCTTGCGCGAAGCCTTCAACACTTAAAAGAATATGCTGAAAGACCATGCTCGAGGTAGTAAACCATGCTTGATGACCTAGGCTTGCTCGTATTCCATACTTAGCCGTTTTTTTGAGAAGGTTGAGAAGATTCCAATCTTCCTTGTAAATATCCGACTCAACAATCTCCCCTAGATTGGAATAAGCTCAGATGCGCCAAAACATACCTGCATATAGTTACACATGTATCAAATATCTAAGATAATCAATTTAGGCACTTGTCATTACATTACATAAAGGAATTCTGCCTCTAGTGCATTACATATCAAATTTTACATGTGAAATTACAAATCATAAAACAAAATACAAAGATAAAACAGAAATAAGATGATCATCAATAAGCTCCATTCTGCTATCTTCTCTTCTGGCTCCTTGCGACAGCTTTTTCTTTCTTGAGTTTAACAAAGGCAGCCTTTTGCTTGAAAATGTCAAGCTCCACCCCATCAAGAGAATCAAGAGGAAAACCTGCATCCATAATGTCTTGAAGGTCTTGGATATGTATAAATTGTAGGTCTTCATCATACATAACCATTGCAGTAGTTCCTCCTGATGCATTTCTCAGGGATATTGAATCATTGTGTCTATTGTATGTGAGATTAGCTATTTTTCCATTTTGTTGCACATGTGAGTTTGGTTCAAGCATCTCCCTTCTCATGGCTAAGAATTCTTTCAATGTGTTCCTTTTTCCACTAGAGCTGCTTGCCTGATGAGTTTTCTTTGAGTCCCAAATGGAGAGTTCAGCAGTGTGCCCTTCATTGACTCTTTTTCTTCTCCTCTCTTTCTCAGCTTCACTGTGTACTTCTCTCCTTTTATGTCTGAGAAATGGGAACCTTTTCATAGATTGTTATTTTATGAATTTTGAGAGGTCATTTCTCTGCTGGCCTGCATGTTGGCTTCTTTCTTGATTGTCATAAAGATCTAGTTGAGCCATTTTCTTTAGTTGTTCATTTGAAATTTTTTTCAAATCGTCTCTGAAAATGATCAAGCTTTCTTCATGGTCTTATGTTATCACTCTTAAGGTCTTTAATCTTTTATCGAAAAAGAGATGTGTGGGCAAGTTCAAGTTCCTTGAAGGTTCAGGCCTCACAATCTCCGACCTTACAACAATTTTGCTTGTACTGACTGGTTGATGTTTCGTTGCTTCTTCAATTTCTGACTCTCCAAACCATAGTTTAATCGTGTCATCTGTTTACATCATAACTCTTGCTGGATTTGCACCTCTTTTGCACAGTATACTTATCATGCATGCCCTTTCTTCTTCTTGCTTTTTCATTTTGGCTTCCTGTAGTCTTTTTTCTGTTTCAAGAAATAACCTTTGCTCTCTGTTATAGATTTCAAGAAGTTGAACATGAGGCGTATTATTAAATTCATCTTCTGTCATGCCTTTGTCCATCACAATATCTTTCAAAGTTTGCACCCTCTATGGATCTTTAAACCACTCTCTTACTTCTGCTTCTTTCTTTTCAGCCTCTTCCTTTTCTTTCTGCATCTGCAGTTTCAATTTTCTTTCCCTCTCACATTCAACAGTGCATTTTTGATCGTTGTGAGAATTTTTCACCATTTGTACTTTCCTTTTCAGCTCTTCAAGGGAAATATTTATCAAGGAATCGTAGTTGTAGCCATGGAGTTGCAGAAACTTAATGTCTTTGTGTTTGCTTTTGAATATCTCATATTCTTCTACATCTTTGGCTTTCTTTTCTGTTCTCCTTTTGCTACTATCTGATTCTTTCAACTCCCTCTCCCCTTTATCCTTCTTCTTCTTGCTCATCTTTTCCACATAATTTGCCACATCATCAACAAGGGCATTCTTGTACATTCGGTCAAATGTTCCAAATGATTGCAAATTTAAGAATGCAGGCCTGTGTCCATCTTTTATCCGAAATTCTCTTTGAGTTTCTCTGCTCCTCCAGCCTTCTGCTTCTTGAGTAATTTTCTCTTTGGACATCCCCTGAAGATATTTCTCATCATATTTGAGGCTTAATAAGTAGGCTTTATCTTCATTTTCTTTATCATCATTCTTCTTTGTTCTCTCTTCCTCTTCATCAACTTCAATATGCTCATCCACGTTGTGAAGTGCTCCAATCATAGGTTCTTCATCTTGACTTGTCTGAGACCCTTCATCAACTTTGGGTTGTACTTCCCTTCTTTTGTAAACCTTTATAGATTTTTGTCTTTTGGGCTTAGGGATCACAAACTCAGATGTTTGTTTTCTTTTCATTGTCTCCCTTACATCAGGTTCAGGCTTAGTAAGTATTGGTTCATCAGTTTGTGTGACTGGTTCTTCATTGAGGGTTTCTTCTATCCTGGGCTCTTCAACAATTTCATGAATAATAGGCTCTGTAGTCTCAAGCACCTCTTCAACTCTTGGTTCTGGTATGTTCTCAGTTTGTAGACTACTGCCTCTTTGTTCAAAATCCTTCTGAGCCTTTCTTGCAGCTGATGCAATATCGGGGGCATGTCTTTCAGGTTGATTCAGGATGTCTGTAAGAGTTTTCATCACTACTAGCTTTACTACTGATCCATAAGATAGCTCTATTGTTTCTTCTTCCTGATTTATTGGAACCATACTGATCTCTTGAGTTTTTGGTAGTTCAGGTTCAGACTTTTCAGGCACTGGCTCAGGTTGTGTATACTCAGGCTCATCATATGTTTGTGCATTTGGAGTTTGTTGTTCAAATTGTTTTTCTTTTATTGTCTCCTTTGCAGCCCTTATGGCCTCATCATCTTCCTTCCTCATCCTCTATTCTTCCTCTTGTTTCTTCTTCGTCTCAATTAGTGCTTCAAGCACTTCTTGAGGAATTTCTTCTTCTTCTTCAATCATCACATTTACTTTTTCTTGATTTAAAAGATTGATCACAGTTTGAACAGATTCGACTTCTGCAATATCTGGATCTACCACATCATCCTTCTGAAGTATTTCATCTCCAGATTGCAAAGTGTGTGCAAATTTGGGATGTAAATCATCATCAGTCAAAGCAATCCCTTTTCCCTTATGTTTCCTTCTTTCTATCTGTTCTGGGGTTTCTTCTTCCTTCTCTGTCTCTCCCTCATCCAATGCTTCTTCTACATATTCTTCATTTATCATGTCAAGAGCATTTGATGTCCCCACCTCAGCCTCATCTTCATTGGACTCATAGTATAATTCATTTAAGACTTTTAGAGCATCTACATCATGTGAGACATTCTCCCCCTATTTTGGTGCATCTGAGGGCTTCTCAACCTCAGCCTGATCTAGGGTTTGAATCCGGATTAGGTCTGGCTGTAAAGCTTGCTCCAAGGCCAAGTTTTTCGTCTCTAGAAAAGCATTTCGTTCCTTTAGCATAAAGTTCTCAAGCTCCAATTCAGAGTTCTCGTGAATAAGGGTATATAGATTTGGGCTTGAGGAAGGTGTTCCTTGAATGGGTTGAAAATCGGGTTCAGAGAATGGTTTTGGATATGAAATTTCTGGTGATGGCAAAGATTTAGGGACTGGTGCATCTGAAAGGGTTCTTGAATCGGAGAGGTTGGTGGTGAAGGGATGTGTGCTTGTTGATGAGATAGAGCAGGTGGTGATATGGGTGGTGAGAAAGTAGTTGTTTCATGAATGTGTGAGGTTGGTGGTGTTGGTAAGGATGTGTTAAGTATTGAGTCAAGGTTTGGTTGCAGTTCTGTGGTAGCAGGAGAAAAATGAATAACTGGTTCATCAACTGGTGTAGGCTCTGCAGACTCAGTAACTTCAAGAGCAACAGGTTCACTCACTTTATCCATAATCTCCATAACCTCAATATTCTTAGCCTCAGATGCAATATGCTCAACAATTTGCACAATATGATCACCATCATTTCCATTACCTTGATTATCATCATCATCATGACCTTCATCATTTCCTCCTACCTCCTCATCATCTTCACCCTCATCATCATCATCTTCTTCACTATGTCCTGGTGTGTGAGGTACATCAATAGAACCCAATGCAGGAACTAGTAACCAAGGGAGAACATCCCAATCAGTATTTCCATTAAACTTTCTCCTTGCATCCTTCATCCTTTGACATATGTTTGGGTCTTGCAGCCTTAATACTTCTCCTGTCAGCTGTAGCTTCTGCAAAGACCTATTGATGAGTATCTATAGAAATGATGTGTGTCGGAAATGTCTATAACAATGAATGACCTTCACAACTAAGCTTTAATTTTAAAACGAAAATCCTAACCACAAACAACTGGCAAGTGTACCGGTCGTAAGTAGTATAGACCTAGGAAGTCCGAGTATCGAACACTTGGACACGTATAAACGCTAATAATCACTAACCCTAGACAAGACCTACCCAGGAATAATAATTAATTGATTTTGATTTTTAATAATTTAACTGGACTAACAGGACTAACTGACAAGTTACCAAAAATAGAAAACTTAACGGAAAACTAATTGTGTTAACTTTGGATGGAGAAAAATGTCTACCTAGGTTTGAATCAAACTGTAGGCCTAACAAGCAAATGGATTGAATGACATCAAGACACTGGTTCCTAAAGATGACACGACTAAGGATCGCTCAGGCTCACTGGATTACCTCTCGGTCTCACTCAACAAACCATAACTACTCTTAATCGGCTAAAACGACCAAACCGGAAAACAATTGTTAACGTGTTCTAATGTTGACTCACCTCTCGGTGTCACCAACACTCGACCCTAATGGTAATGAATACAACACAACCAAGGATAAAGGAACAATTTAATTTAAACCAAATAGATCAACTAGTCGCTCAAAACACCTAAACCGGACAAGAAACAAACTCGCTCTCGCGCAATTCTAATTCTAGCACGCAAAGGTAATGACACAACCCTACTTCTTATCACCTCTCGGTCTCTGAGAAGGTGCCTAACCACTATACTTTAACCAATAATTCAAGCAACAAAACACTACGGTTGTACCTACCGCAAACAAACCCTAAACACAAAGCCTAGAATCAAACAAGCACCGATCAATCAATAGAAAACTAATTAACCAACGCAAGATGTTTAAGCAACGAATTAACAAAATTTCCAGCCATCAAACATAACCTATTTCATGTCTAAATCAAACTTTACAATAACAATTCAAGTCTATCAATCAAACAATCCATAAAGCTCATCAAACACTAACAATAATCATCATTCCTAGGTAGAACCGACAAGTTTAGCCTAACATAATTTTTGGACAGCAGCTAATACTCAATAAAAACATCTTATAACTCATTCCAATCATCTCAAAAATCATTCAATAATCAATACTAGTCATAAACACTTCAATATTTCAAGTAATTGCAAACCTAGTTAACAATTTAGCAAGAATAAGAAAGATGATGAACAATGTTATAATAGAAAGGATATGTAGATGATTCTTGGCTGCACTTGGCTGTAAAAATTGATGAAAAGACTTCCCGAGCATTTGCTCTTGCCTCCTTTTTCTTCCTTAGCCTCCACAAGCTCCCAACCCTAGCCACAAAAAACTTTTTCTGTTTTATTTTTGCTGCTGACTTCCGATCGGACTAGTCCAAGGGGGGCTAGGGTTTTTTTCTTTTTTTTTTGTATTATAATATAAAAGTAGGCTTGGGCTTGTCCAAGATGAATATGGGCCGGGCTTTCAGTTGTGTCTTAAAATCGTATGCTAAAAAGCCTTTAAGCTCCTCGCGAAGTCCGGTTTTTCTTTCTTCAACCTGTAACCTACAAGATAAATAAAACTATGCCCCTAATACTTACCAAGGCAAATAAGGCGTGACAATTTTATTAGTTTGTATGACTAAGCGGGACCCACACTTAAAAGCCCTGCTGCCACTTCACCACGTTCCATTATGGTTTTACCAGACCGAGTCACCTCAACTTGACTTAAACCTATTGCCACATTATCAAAACATTTTCGACTTATATACAACCTCTCAATGATGTAAAACTCTCAAGTACTCTCCGATTACTCCCCTCCTAGATCGAGTACTCCCCGTCATGGCCGAGTACTCCTTAGGTATTTTCCGAGTAATCCCCGACTACTCCCGAGTACTCGCAACTCCCCAGTCGACCGCCTAACGAATTTTACAACATTGCAACCTATAAACTCTTGCTTGGTCCTTGATCGACCAACAGTAGTTTCCTTCACGGTGGTTTTGATTTGAAATTTTTTTTTCTGCCTTTTGGCTTTTTGCTCTGCCTTTTGTCTTTTTGCATTTTTTTTAAAAAGAATCCACCATGTTGGACGATATTACAGATTGCATCAAGGCTCAGGTCTGTGCCACCGCGCAACAGAGGGCCGAGCAAAACTGTCTTCTGCTATTCGCAGGAATAGATACGTATACATAAGATTATACATATAAGTACGTATACAAAAATTAGGTTTTTATATAATTGGTGATCATGTGACACGAGGCTTGAGTATGACCCGACCTTTCATCCCAGTCCTGTTACGGGCTTAGTTAAACAAACAAAATACAAAGATGTTTCCCACTAAAGTCAGGCAATTTAAACGGTTCAATTTGGTCAACAACCAAACCGCCCTTTCATTCTCAAAGGCTGAGCCTACCGACACATCGAGTACTGAGCCTAAACTGTTCGGTTACCAAACCTTACATGCGGGTCTAATGGGCAATGTTCTTGTTTATTATATATATACTTTTGAAAACACCAAGAAATTATAAAACAAACACGACTCGGTAATAATATCATTTTCTGTTTAACGTAGAGAAAACAAGTTTCAAGGGACAATTTTTTCAAATTTTTCAATTTTTTTTTTCAAAAATTTTCTACAACTAAGTAAAATAAATCCCATCCCCACACTTAGAACGAAATCATCCTCGATAAGAACAAGGAAAAGAAATAAAATAAAATAAAAATAAAACAAAAATAAAAATATAATATACAAGAATAAAACAAAGAACGGGTTACTCCCCTGGTTTGTGTGCAGAATTTTCATTAGTTGAGTAGCAGTCAAGCGACCGTATAGCATTTCATTCGCGGCCGCAACCTCGGGAGAACCTGTTCCAAAACGCCATCGTAGCTACCATGCGCATAATATAACCTGCAACAACTCAAACTCGCTCGCATGTAGCGGCGTACAAAACAGAAAACAAAATCATAAAGAAATAAACGTATTTTTGTGTTTTTGGTTTTTATAATTTTTTTTTTTCATGTTAATACTAGAACACCTCTTAAATCGACCGACTCGAATGGAGATTAAGTACGAACGGTTTCATTTTGAAACATCCTGAAATAGACAAAAACATATTAAACAGACCGCACAAACAAATAACAGAGATACAAACTCTACAACTCGGGCAGTCTCCTGAGTGATGCATCTAGCACATCTACGTCTGGGAGAGCGAGTCAAGGTAGAATACCTCGACAGTCTGATCAGCCATCCGCTCGCCAATGTAGTGCTTCAATCTATGACCATTCACCTTAAATTTCCCGCTTTTATTCTCTATAGTGCCATACGGGAAAACCTCAGTGACCGTGAACTGTCCCGACCATCTGGATTTCAACTTTCCTGGGAATAACCTCAATCGTGAATTATACAGTAAGACCAAATCCCAACACTTGAACTACTTGTTCCCCTTCAACTTGCTATCGTGCAGTTCCTTCGTCCGCTCCTAATATCTAAACGACTGCGCGTAGGCGTGATCTGTCAGCTCCTCTAACTCATGCAACTGGTGGAAACGAGTGCCTTCTGCGGTGGACATATCAAGATTGACCCTCTGAAGGGCCCACGAAGCACGGTGCTCCAACTTAATAGGCAGGTGGCAGGCCTTCCCATAAATCATCCGAAGCGGTGTGGAACCGGTCGGAGTTTTGTAGGCTGTACGGGAGGCCCACAACGCATCATCCAACTTGTAGGACCAATCCTGACGATTCGAATTAACCGTTTTCTCAAGAATACGTTTGATTCCTCGATTACTCACTTCCACCTGCCCACTAGTCTGTGGGTGGTAGGCGGTCGCAAGCCGATGGGTGACTCCATAGCGTCGCAACGCCTTCTCCATCTACACATTGCATAAGTGAGTAGCTCTATCACTAATCAACGCCTTCGGGACACCAAAACAAGCAAAAAGCTTCTTGAGAAAACGGACTACAACTCGGGCATTATTCGTGGGTCAGGCCTTGGCCTCAACCCATTTCGAAACATAATCCACAGCCACGAGTATGTACTTGTTCCCACGCGAAGATGGAAACGGTCCCATGAAATCAATGCCCCACACATCAAAAATCTCTCAAACCTGAATACATTTTGGGGCATTTCATTTCGCGACGAAATGTTGCCGACACACTGGCAATGATCACAACTCCTAACGAACGCGTGCGCTTCCTTAAAATCGAAGGCCAATAAAAACCACAATCAATGACCTTCTTCGCTGTCAAACTCGCACCGTGGTGACCTCCTTTCGGTCCAACATGGCAATGGTTCAGAATCTGCCATCCCTCCTTACCGTCAACGCACCTCCTGATCAACTGGTCAGCACCTATACGAAAGAGATACGGGTCGTCCCAAAGGTAAAACTTAACATCAGCAAAGAATTTCTTCTTTTGCTGGTAAGGCATCTTCGAGTAGTACTCGTCCGCAAGATAGTTCGCGAAGTCGGCGAACCATGGAAAACCCTCATCCTGAGCTGTCATAAACATGAGACTCTCTGTCGGGAAGCGGTCATTAATCCTGACCCCCGGCTCTCTTAACTCAGCTCCCTCAAAACGCGAAAGATGATCGGCCGCCACATTCTCGGCCCCCTTTTTTTCACGGATTTCAATATCAAACTCTTGAAGCAACATGATCCATCGGATAGGACGACGCTTAGCATCCTGTTTGCTGAAGAGATAACGAATAGCATAATGATCCGTGTACACGATCGTCTTGGACAGAACTAGATAGGACCTGAGTTTATCGAATGCAAACACCACAGCTAAAAGCTCTTTCTCGGTGGTGGTGTAACTCTCCTATGCACCATTCAAGGTCCGACTAGCATAGTAAATCAGATGGAAGAGTTTATCCTTCCGCTATCCAAGAACCGCTCCGACTGAGAAGTCACTTGCATCACACATCAACTCAAAAGGAAGCGACCAGTCAGGAGCAATCGTGATCGGGGGCGTTAACGAGTTTGTCTTTTAAAAGATCAAATGCCTCGTACACTGCTCAGAAAACACAAACGGGGCTTCCTTCTCCAGAAGTTTGGTCATGGGTCTCGCGATTTTGGAAAAATCTTTAATGAACCGACGGTAGAACCCGGCGTGACCCAAGAAACTCTGGATGGATCTCACAGAAATGGGTGGGGGAAGATTAGAAATGGTCTCTACCTTCGCTCGGTCGACCTCTATCCCTGCACTCGAAATACGATGCCCCCAAAACGATGCCCTTGATTACCATGAAGTGACACTTTTCCTAGTTAAGGACTAGGTTGGTGTCAACGCATCGGGCCATCATCCTCTCAAGGTTGGTGAGACAATGATCAAAAGAGCTCCCAAACACAGAAAAATCGTTCATGAACACCTCCATGAGGTCCTCAATCATGTCTTGAAAAATAGCCACCATGCACCTCTGAAATGTAGCTAGAGCGTTACACAGTCCGAACGGCATACGTCTATAGGCAAACGTTCCGTATAGCAGGTAAACGTGGTTTTCTCCTGGTCATCGAGAGCAATCGGAGTCTGAAAGTACCCAGAGAAACCATCCAAGAAGCAGTAATACTGCTGACCCACCGAACGCTCCAACATCTGATCAATGAAAGGTAAAGGAAAGTGGTCTTTTCTTGTGGCATCATTCAGTCTGCGGTAATCAATGCAGACTCTCCAACCGGTCACAGTCCTAGTCGGAATGAGCTCGTTCCTCTCATTGGTGACGACAGTCATGCCATCCTTTTTAGGAACCATTTGGACTGGACTGACCCATGAACTATCAGAAATGGGGAAAATGATCCCTACATCAAGGAATTTGATAATCTCCTTCTTCGCCACTTCCTGCATCTTCGGATTAAGCCGTCGTTGCGGCTGAACGACAGTCCCGAAATTATCCTCCATGAGGATTTTATGAGTGTAGAACGAAGGGTTGATACCCTTAATGTCGATAATCTTCCATGCAATGGCCTCCTTGTGCTCTCTCAGCACCCTCAACAACTTCTCTCTCTCGGCCTCCGTCAAAGCAGATGCAATAATAACCGACAACTTCCTCTCCTCGTCCAAAAACGCGTACTCCAAATGGGCAGGCAAATCCTTAAGCTCTAAGGAAGGAGGGGGACTCTTGACGGAAGTTTGGTCCATTGGATCGTCTCGTACGGTCCATGCAGACACTTCAGACTCAGGGGCATGTGACTCGGTGTCATCATCCGTTGACCGACTAGTTATGGCAACCATTTCAACCTCCGGAATGTCTCTATCGAGAATCTGAGTGTCGGAGGCAGATCCTCCACAGATCTCACTGAAAAACTCTCCAACATGTTCCATCATGGTATCGATGAAGTACAAGGAGTCATCAGCAGACTTGGGGTGTTTAAGTGGTTGTCGAACGTCAAAAGTGATGTTCTCATCCCCAACTCTCAAGATCAACTTACCCCCGCAGACGTCGATCAACACCTGTGCAGTGGCAAGGAATGGTCGGCTTAAGATAACCGGTACACTATCATCATCGTTCATGTCCAGAATGACAAAGTCCACCGGGAAGATGAAGTTGTCGACACGAACACGCATGTTCTCGACCAACCCTCGAGGGTATTACATAGAACGATCAGCAAACTGGATACTCGTCCTGGTAGGCCTCGGTTCGCCTAAACCCAGCTTGCTGTACACGGAATACGGCATAAGATTAATACTTGCACTGAGATCATCCAGCGCATGCATCACCGTATCATCACTCAAGATACAGGGAATCGTGAAACTCCCTGGATTGGACATCTTCTCCGGTAACTTCCTCTGTAAGACAGCAGAACAAGTAGCACTCAATGGGATGGAAGTGACCTTAGCTAACTTCTCCTTATTCGAGAGAATATCCTTAAGGAACTTCGCATGTTTCGGCATCTGAGTCAGTGGCTCAAGGAATGGAATATTAAGGTGAATCTGCTTCAAAAGATCAAGGAATATGGAGTTCTGCTCCTTATCTCTATCCCTGCGGAGTCTCCCGGGGTATGGCACTCTAGGTTTGTAGACTCTCAGTGGTTCGCTCGGTAACTGCTGTCTCTCGGCCTGTGTTAAATTCTCTGGGCTACTGCTCTGATGCACCTGGGCCGGCAGAGACTCCATCTAAATATCCTCATCCACCTGCTCCTCTCTATCAAAAACTGCAGGTCCTCGACAACTCCTCCTCTAGACCTCTCCTGATCACGGGCTCATCTCGTGCCCCTGCACCGCTCCTCGTCGTCACAGCTTTCAGGAATCCTTTCGGGTTTTTCTTGGTATTACTCGGTAGCGTACCCTACAGCCTCTCATTTAATCGACTAGCTATCTCTCCCATCTGCCGCTCAAGACTCTGAATCGACGCTCCCTGATTCCTCATGAATTACTCGTGCTCGCGAAACTTCTCCTGGGTCTCTTTATGACGGGTATCCTCTTGTGTCATAAGCTGTGACAACATCTGCGTCTGCTGCGCCATCATCTTCTCTAAAGTGGGCTTCTTCTCCCCACTGCTCGCTCCTTCACCCGTGTCACACCCCGTTAAGCGAATTGCGGAAGCGTAAAACGGAAATGCAACAGATACAACTGGTATCAAATACATTGTTCATAAAGAAACATTAATAACTAATTTACAATATATTAAATCGTTCTAACATCTTTTACAAACTAGGTGATACAATCAAACCGGTTCTTCAATTACTTTACTTCTAACTCAAATGCCCATGACATCAATCACCAATCAGACACGTAACGCACAGGAAATTACTTCTCATATCTGATTACCTGAAAAGCATGTTAAAATAGGTCAACTACGAATAGTTGGTGAGTTTCATAAGTTTAACGAAATCAGTTCTGCGTACCACACAGTCATAGTTTGTATGTACGCGCGTATGTAAAAATATGTGTTTACGTTTGTATAAATATGTACAGCCATATCCTTGTGTGTGCATATGCACACATGCAAGTTTATAATATAAATTCGAAATTTCGGTAAAATCGTGATTGTTTGTTCATACTACCTGTTTCTAATTTCCGTGTTTAACCAACCACTGTGGACCCCCTTCCTCCCACAACGGTTCCACATAAACTCAACCACTATGGCCCCCCTTCCGCCCACAACGGTTCTGCGTTAACATCAACAACTGTGGTCCCCGTTCAACCCACAATGATTCCACGTAAACTCAAACATTATATAGTGTACACGCAATTAATTAGTATATTCTACACATAGTATTTCCTACGACTAATCACATAGCATGTATATAGACACATATACACATATAGTATTTATCACATATCACCAAATACTGTGGCTCCCCATCCGCCCACAATACGCATAATCACATTATTTTCTTAACATTCATGTCATAATCAAGTTAGTTCGTTTAATAAGTTGCAGCAGAACTTGGCTAATAGGCCATACTCAACTTTACTTTATAAGTTGCAGCAGAACTTGGCTCATAGGCCATACTCAACTTTAGTTTATAAGTTGCAGCAGAACTTGGCTCATAGGCCATACTTAACTTTAGTTTATAAGTTGCAGCAGAACTTGGCTCATAGGCCATACTCGACTTTAGTTTATTACTATTGTGGCCCCCCTTCCGCCCACAATATCCCCATAATCATCACAGACCACGTTATCCCCATGGCCATTACAGACCACGTTGTCTCCCAAATTAGTTATGTTTAACATTACATAACGTGTTTGTATAAACATGTTGTCACGTGTAATTTCATTATGTTTTGCAATTCGTATTATCTCCACTCAATATATCAATCAACGATATTAATCATCTTTCATCAGCACGTAGTCAATCATTATGTTTGTAGGGACTTTTCATATATAAATGTTCAGATATTTTATATCCTGAACCGTTTTCAGATAGATAACGTGTATAAACATGCTTTCCACCCCAAAAGTTCGTAAAATAGTTTAAAGAGTGGGGTCATGAAACTCACGGTTTTGTAGGCACTCAGTGCGAGGTCAGCTCGGGGTTTGTTTCTCTTGCTATCACTTAGTCGCTATAGTCCATATTATAATAATATTAATATTTTAATATCATTATAATCTCCGTACTAAACTGGGCTGTATAACTAATCTAGGTATAGCTGGAACGCCCAGAAAGTGGCAATAGGCTTAGGTTGTGATGTTGTTCAATTGCTAATACTTAAAACCGAACTTGGCTCAGTTTCCCGTTTTCCCAGCTGGGCCAAGTTGTTAGTTTACGCATTCAGAAAACAGTTATGGGAAAATAAGCTTGGGTAAATGTATTGGTTAATAAAATGATTAAGTTATAAAGAAGGATCACATACTGGGGTCCCGGATTAGCCTCGAGGCCTGTTTCCGTTTATTCAGTTTGATTTAAGAAGAAACGCGCACAATCTATCCGGATTGTCCAGGTTTCTCATAGAAAAGTTTGTTTTTACTTAATTAATCCAAAAATATGATTTTTGATCATTCTTGGTGTTTTTATATTCCCGCATGTTCGTTAATCGCGAACTTGCCGGTTTTTATAAAAACTGAATTTGTTTAATCTTTAAATTAGCATAATTAATTAGCCGTTAATCATTAAATTATGAAAATTTAGCCAATTATCAATTAAAATATGTAGATTTTTATAAAAATATTTCTGGAATAATTTACTGATTTATTAATTTATAAAAATTCATTTTATCAGCTATATTTCGCCTGAAAATCGTCCGTTTATCCCAAAAAAATTTCCAAAAATTCCACCAAAATTTCTGAATACTCAAATTATGTCCTAAAACAACCTGTATCAATTCCAGAATTTAAAAAGCTCGTGCAATATTCTTTTCGGCACAAATTCGGCTATAAAAATTCACACGAACGCATATACACAAAACACCTTTAGACTTCTCCAAATGATCCAAAAATTCATATGTGATCAAAATACGTCAAATCTGAGTTCTCATAAAAATTTCATAATTTTTGAAGTATTTTATCTATTTTTCCCAAATAAACGTCTCAATTCGGTAATAAATTCGCCAAATATTCTCGGATGGTCGAAAAATTATCAAATTTCAACAGGGACTCAATGATATGATACCTGATGTCCCTGCAAAATTTCAAGGCCTAATAACATGCACATCACAACCTTAACGTAAACAGCCCGTAAGCGAGTGTTTCGGCATTACCTTAGCGGTTTTGGTTCGTTTCCGCCTTTCTAATCAACTTTTCAAGCTCTTGTGCTCCTATGTAGGCAATATACAAGTCCTATATCATAAACCAAGCAATTTTTCATCAACATAACAGCCCTTAACTTAGGGTTTCGGCTAGTGCACAAAAACGAACTTTTGAACCGTAAAAACGCCGTTTCAACCCTTTAAACCAGGTTCCTCACCATGTGTATGATCAAAACATGTTTATGGACCATTTTTAGGGTTTTTACACGGTTAGGAATGATTTTTGGCAATCAAGCTATGTTTATATGGTATTAATCGAGTTTAAACGAGCCGAAAATCGATTATTTATGACATTTTTACCTAGTTTCTTGATGGTTTTTGATGGAGAGCAGCTTGTGTCCAGAATTCTCATGAAAAAGATGTCACAAAATATCTTAAAACTATCTTGGACTTGTTTAAATATGAAAAGGGTTTAAGGGGGGAAAGTCTTCTTTGGCGGGCTGGGCTTGTTGGGCCCCTTTTGGGCCCATTTGGCCCACTTTTTTCAATTTACGTGCCCAAACGTGAAATTCCGAGTCTAATTTTATTATGAGTTTGGTTTTTGGCACGAAAAATATAACGGGTACGACAAACAGTGCGAAAACGAGTGTTTTTCGGCTATTTTTGTGTAAATTTATAAAAACATACCGTACCTTTGTAAAAATCGAAAATATTTCACGGATCGCTTAAAACATTTCAAATAAGTGTTTGGTAAGTCTTTTTCGGCTTAACGGATGATACAATGCTTGGTTTGTAACTATCTTTCGCGTTTAAATCCATAGCGGGTAGTTAAACGAGCATGTTTTCGTTTAACTAGTTTGCTATCATACTAAGGCCTTAATATCAGTATGTTGGCTTATAATAGACATATATCTTGTATAGATGGCCCCTCGGGATATCTGGGTCATAACCAGACCCGTTCAGTTAATCGTTTGTTCGTTACGCAATAAGTGGTTAATTGCTTATTCGATATATGAATACTAAGGTGTACTCGGTTTTGTCACGAGTGTCACAACCCGCATCCTAGAATACACTCTGACGTTGCTGAAAACCGGACTGATTCCCACTTCTCCAGTTGGAATTCTGATTGCCTTTCCATCCTGAATTAAACTGTAGGCCTAACAAGCAAATGGGTTGGATGACATTAAGACACCGGTTCCTAAAGATGACATGACTAAGGATCGCTCAGGCTCACTGGATTACCTCTCAGTCTCACTCAACAAACCTTAACTACTCTTAATTGGCTAAAACGACCAAACTGGAAAACAATTGTTAACGTGCTCTAATGTTAACTCACCTCTCGGTCTCACCAACACTCGACCCTAATGGTAATGAATACTACACAACCAAGGATAGAGGAACAATTTAATTTAAACCAAATAGATCAACTAGTCGCTCAAAACACCTAAACCGGACAAGAAACGAACTCGCCCTCGCGCAATTCTAATTTTAGCATGCAAAGGTAATGAGACAACCCTACTTCTTATCACCTCTTGGTCTCTAAGAAGGTGCCTAACCGCTGTACTTTAACCAATAATTCAAGCAACAAAACACTACGGTTGTACCTACCGTAAACAAACCCTAAACACAAAGGTCTAAAATCAAACAAGCACCGATCAATCAATACAAAACTAATTAACCAACGCAAGGTGTTTAAGCAATGAATTAACAAAATTTCCAGCCATCAAACACAACCTATTTCATGTCTAAATCAAACTTTACAATAACAATTCAAGTCTATCAGTCAAACAATCCATAAAACTCATCAAACACTAACAATAATCATCATTCCTTGGTAGAACCGACAAGTTTAGCCTAACATAATTTTCGGACAGCAGCTAATACTCAATAAAAACATCTTATAACTCATTCCAATCATCTCAAAAATCATTAAATAATCAATACTAATCATAAACACTTCAATATTTCAAGTAATTGCAAAACTAGTTAACAATTTAGCAAGAAGAAGAAAGATGATGAACAATGTTATAATAGAAAGGATATGTAGATGATTCTTGGCCGCACTTGGCTGTAAAACTTGATGAAAAGACTTCCCGAGCACTTTCTCTTGCCTCCTTCTTCTTCCTTAGCCTCCACAAGCTCCCAACCCTATCCACCAAAATTTTTTTCTCTTTTCTTTTTGCTGCTGACTTCCGATCGGACTAGTCCAAGGGGGGCTAGGGTTTTTTTCTTTTTTTTTTTGTATTATAATATAAGAGTATGCATGGGCTTGTCCAAGATGAATATGGGCCGGGCTTTCAGTTGTGTCTTGAAATCGTATGCTAAAAATACATTAAGCTCCTCGCGAAGTCCGGTTTTTCTTTCTTCAACTCATAACCTACAAGATAAATAAAACTATGTAAAACCAATATAAAACAAGTCAAAATATATTATTATAAGGTAAATAAAATATAAAAATATAGACAAAAGTTGCGGAAAATAGGTGTGTTTTACAACACATCAAGAAATCTTAGGTACATTAGAAATCTTTGATTCACCCCCTTTTCTGCATTGGATACCAAACCATTAAAAATGAATCAGGAAAGTTGAATGGTTATTGGTATAGGATGGCTACAGCTATTGTTGCTAACTCTCTACTCAACAGAGTCCAAGTCCCTCTCCTTGGAGACAGGGACTGAATCACATGATGTATTAGGAATCGGTAGATTAGGGGAAAACTTCCCTTCTGAAATTGTCCTTCTTTGACACCCCCTTGATATCCCGTAGTTTCTTGAAATATCCTCAGCAATCTTGGAACCGAATACAAATCCATCACTTCATGATTTTCATTCAATTGTAAAGCCTCTCTGATCGATGCTTCAGTTATTTCAATGTCTTGATTTAAGACCGAGGCTTCAATCCTCTTCCCATTGACATCATTAACATAGCTAGCAGATCCCCAAAAATTAGTGATGTGATTCTTGTAAATGGTTGGGCTCTCTGTCAAGGCTACCCTCAAGTTGGAGTTATGTAGGAAATTGAATATTAACTCCAATTCCCTATTATCATCATTCACTTCCAACAACGCGCACATGCTATGCTGAGATTCGAACTTCATCGCCATAAGATCTGCAAAATAAGAACGTAGTCAGTACCCACAAAAGCATAATCGATAGTGGTTAGTTAGGTAAAGAAGAATAGCATCTTCAGTAACCTGTTCCGTAGTAGTTTGCGAACATGCACCAAACAATCAATTTGTCAGAAAACAGTCAATAGAAACCCTAATTTCAAGACTCAGAGATACGATAACGATAATCAATATCTTACCAAGGTCGAAACAGAGCTAATGGCTATGTTCGAAGTAGTATCGAGCACTAATTGAAAGTCTGAGTAAGCAGGGGATGCACGAGTAAGAGGTTTCGTAATTAGGTTGAGAGAGGGAAATGAAATGGGTGAAAAAGTTTCTAAGTCCCCCTTTTATACCTAACGTTTGGCCAGTATAGTTTTGATTTGTCGTCTAGTGCAAACAGTTGTCATTTAATTCAAATTAAATGTACCTCCCTTGCTCGAGCATACAGCCAAAAGAACAGTTGTCTCCCACTGTACTCGAAGACATACTACAACCCATGCTCGACATACTTGTTTTCATGAGATGCTCGAGAATCAGTATACTCGAGATAGTTTGCTCGAATATACTTGTGCTCGATACCTTAGCCAAATGTTAAATGAAGTTATTCATCACACATGCTCGAATATTGGGTCATACTCGACAGTGTTCATATTCAATGATCATACTAGTGTGCTTGTGACATGTAATGTGCTCGAAGGTACTTAGCAAAATTCAGTCAGTCATGTATACTTGAAACCATAGTTACCTAATTCGCGGTTCGATCCGGTACGGGTTCGCGTTTTGGGTACGCAATTCGCCAAATGTAATGTATTCGGTACAGAGGGGGTAGGCTCATTTCGGTACGAACCGGCATGGTGTACCATGTAGTTCGGTTCGATTTACCCAAATAAAAAAATAACTATTTATAATTTATATATAATTGTATATATATCATGTTAATTTTATAACTTTTATGTATAAACTATAAGTTTTAAGGATCAAATGTAAACTAGCGAAAATAGAGGGAGTTAATTGTTAATAAACACAAACTAATTTTACTATTTTTATTGTTTTTATGTAAACATTTATAACTTTTAAGGTCTAAATGTAAACTGGTGAAAGCTTAAGGGAGAATAAATGTCAAATTAACCAAACTTTTTAAAACCTATAACAAAACTACCCACGTTCTTAACTTCATATATGCCGCCGCTTCCAATTTCCTCCTTTTCCGACAAAACTGGCAGCACTGCTATCAAAAATTGACATAGCGTATCGGAGCGAATTGGAACACTGAATTCGTTTGTTTGGTAAACCGTACCGGAGCGAACTGGAACATAGTGAATTTCGTTTGGGTTCATCGAGTACCAATTCGCAATTCGCGGGTCTTCCAGCGAATTCGGTAACTATGCTTGAAATACAATCATGAACTCTACTTTATTCTTTAGTCACTTATGCTCGAAGAGTATCTTCATGCTCGAAAGACTTAGCAGTTTTCTATCCTTCCTATTTTTGTGCTTGAACAATTAAGCCTAAGAATCTAGAACACAATTTTGCTCGAAATACTTAACAAAATCTATCTTCCAAGTCCTTGTGCTCGAACGTACATCCTTAAGTGTCTATCACACGATCATGCTTGAAATACTTAACAAACTTTCTTTCCAACTGTCAAGCTCGAATCCTTATGCCTAATCATTTAACATGCAATCATGCTCGAGACACATAACATCAATTATCATGTCATAGCAAGTGCTCGAAAGTAAGATGCACTCTCGAGATACATAGATGAATCTAATAGTTCATTTAGCATACTCGAAGCAGTGTATTCACACATACAAGCAGGATTCTGTGCTCGAAACACTTAAAGCTTTTCAGATCTGATTTTGAAAACCAACAAATCATTTTTCTAGAAGTCTGGACATTTTCACACAGAAACTTTGCTCAATTTGCATAAATTCAAAAAATATGATCATTTGGACACTGAGCTGACTCAAGCATTCAGTTTAAGATGAAATAAGAGATCAAATTGCAGTTGATATTTCTTTAAAAATATTTTCATAGAAAGATCTCAACATGGGATCATACTATTTAAGCAATTTCACAACATTTCATGGTCAGTATTATTTTGACTTAAGCCAGGTTGACAGCAGGTATACGTAGCATAATTTTTAGTGCTTTCTGTGATACATATTAATTTCAATTAAGGTAAAGATAAGAATGGTTATCATTATATTTTCAGGTTGCCTCTAATCTCTTCTTAAGGCTTATTTAGCTTTCTCCAAGTCACCCCAAGTTGACTTCAACCCAATGAAGTATGGTCAGTACATTCTAAATTCTTAAATAAAACAAATTTTCAAAACTTTCAGTAGTTTTTTTTTTAACTTGCCTTTAGCTCTCTTTGTAATTTGAGCTTCACTTCACTATTTATGCACTTGTGTGAATTTTCTTAATAATAATACATAAATTCCTAATTGACCAATACTTCAAGATGCTTGTGTATGACTGGATAGTTACCTTTCTGCCCATCATTTGGGGAGATATGCTAGAGAGCATACCTTATCTTCTAATGGTTCACCACATCAGACTTAGCAAGATTTAGGTTTATATCACATAGGCAAATACACATTATGGAAAGCTACCATACTATGTCAATGACTGTACTTCAAGCCTTTTAAACTTATAATCCATGTGTTAGTTGTCTCAAACAGTTTTCTATCATTTCCCAACATTTAAGCTTCTACGAACTTGTAACTGAATAATGTTATTATATCTCTTATTTGATCACCAAAACAGTTTTGCTTAGTCAAAAACGTTTTAAAGTTTCAAAACCATTTCTTTAGAAAGTTCATTGTAAAACATGATTTTGAAAACAGTACTGTCTTTTAAGAACAGTTGACATGCAAACTCTTCAAAACTAGCACACAAATTCACTCAAACAGCAAAATTCATACAGACATGAATAATCCTTCACTCAAACAGCAAAATTCAACAGAACCCTGTTTTGTACCTAGAAAGTAGTGTTGATAGCCTCTGCCCAGAATGTAATTGGCATATTTGCATCAGCTATCATGGTCCTTGCAGCTTCAATCAATATTTTGTTTCTTCTTTCTGCAACACCATTCTGCTCATGAGTTCTTGGGGCACTATACTGTTGAAATATTCCTTTAGAAGTGCAGAATTCTTCCATTAATCCATTTTTAAATTCTGTTCCATTATCACTTCTAATAACCTTCACTCTCTTCTCAAGTTGATTCTCCATTTTCAACACATAAGTCTTGATTAGCTCTGGAGTTTCATCCTTGCTTCCTATGAAGAAAACCCAGGTAAATCTTGAATAGTCATTAGTGATTACTAGACAAAATCTTTTCTTGCCAATGCTTGGAACACTTACAGGACCAAAGAGATCCATATGAAGTAGTTCCAATACCTCATCAATAGTGTTGATCGGTTTGCTCTTATGAGCGGAAAAGATTTTGTCTAGTAATCACTGATGACTATTCAAGATTTACCTGGGTTTTCTTCATAGGAAGCAAGGATGAAACTCCCGAGCTAATCAAGACTTATGTGTTGAAAATGGAGAATCAACTTGAGAAGAGAGTGAAGGTTATTAGAAGTGATATTTGTGTTGTTTTCCTTTGAGACATGATGAACATCCTTCTTCCAGTTTGAATTCTCTTGTAGGAAGACCCACAACATGTTCACCTTTCACCAGCTTGTTCATGTTCTTCAGATTGACATGGCACATCTTCCTATGCCACAATTTTGTTTCATTTTTAGTGGCTTTGAAAACGAAACATGAGCCACCTCTTGATATTGCAGTATTCATTCTCAGTTCATAGAGATTTCCATTTCTTGGAGCCATCATCATAATCATCTCAATTATAATGACAAATTCAGGCTTAAGGATCAAACAATATTCATCATTGAAAGCCACTTTGTATCCTTTGTCACAGACTTGAGAAATGCTGAGTAAGTTATATTGTAGTCCTTCAACATGCAGCACATTTTCAAAGGATACTTTGCCATTGGTGAGGGTGCCTCTTCCTACAATCTTTTCTCCATTCTCATCACTCCCAAAGGCAATTGGTCCTCATATTTTCTTTTATAATTCACGAGAGCTGCTTTATCATAGGTCGTATGCCTGGAACAACCATTGTCCATATACCATATATCATTGCAATTCATGGACTGTTCCTGCACAAACATACATAAAAGGATCAGTTACATTCTGAGTCACAAACTGTATCAGTTTGTAAATCAGAGTCCGTCTGAGTTTCAACAGGAGTTGGAAGTGGATCTTCATAGACTATTTCGCATTCATCATCCGAATCTGAGTCTGACACAACTGGTGACTTGAGGCTATTTTCAATTTGATCAAGCACACAGTCTTTCCATTCATTCACTTCTTGCTTAGTCTTCCACTGATAACCTCTTGGTTCAAATCCTTGTTTTAGCAAGAATTTTTCGTCACCATTCAAAACACCAGGTCTCAACTTTGCTTTTCCTTTATCACTAGACCTTTTGCTCTTCATAGTTTTGTTTGAGTCCTTTGGATCTTCCATGATCTTCAGCACAGATTTTAATCTTTTCTCCATGGTCAATTTGTTATGCTTTCCATCAGAAGAGTTCCTTTCTCCATTCAGATACTTCTCATACATTTTCTTATAACCCTTCATGTCAAATCCACTCACAATACTAGGAATTTCAAATATCTCTTCAACCACCCAGCAAGAATCAGTGTGATGTCCGTAGGCATCACACTTCTTACACCACGCTTTTGCAAAACTTCCCATGTATTCAAGCAGTTGCTTGTCCTTGATCTTGTCAATGGGCTTGGGAGAGTCAAAACCTAAGGAGGTTTTGGGGCATAAAGAATTGGTGAAGTCCATCTTGATAGGCTTGCTGATATCAGGTATTTGAGGATACTTTTCTTTTACAAACACAATCTTCTTCAACTTAGATGGAATTCTTGAAGAGCTTCCCTCTTGCTCTGCTGCATACCTTCTCATAGGCACATAATCAACATCCCCAATGTCAAAGAGTTCATGGTTTGAAAACACTGGATAGATTGGAGGATGGGTTTGATCATATGAAGATTTTCTTGATACATCAGTCTTTTTCTTGAGTTCAGAACTGTCACAAAGATCAAACACTTCATGTTCTCTCCTCATCTTTTCATAATGTTTCTTGAGGTTAGGGGTTATCTTAGGCAACTTTGGTATCTGTTCACTTTTCATCTTCTTCTTTGTAGCCTTTTTGTTTCCTTTCTTTCCATCAGAAGATTTGTCACTTCTGCAACTACAGTTACTTTCTTCACTGGAGTATTCACTCCACTTCTTTTTGCTTAAGTCAGTCTTCTTTACATCTTTCTCATCTGTCTTCTTAGGCTTTTTCATGACAAACTCTCCATCTTTGCTCACAGTTACATTCTCATATTGTTTAACAAACTCAGGTTTGTCCTCAAACACATTCTTGAACTGCTTCAAGTACTCATTCCTGCTTTCCTTATCTATCTTTAGTGGATATTTATCACAAAAAGGTGGTGGTACCTTCTTGTATTTTTCCTCTTCAGTCATCTTTTCCACATACCCAACAATGTTACCAGTTGACACCAAGTTCTTCAAGAAGTCCATTTGTATCAATAACTCTGCATTCTTGAGTTTTTCTTCAGCATACATCTTCTTTAAGCCTTCAATCTCAACACTCATTCTAGATTGAGTCATATAGGCTTGCATGCAGTCTTCTTCTAGACTCTTGATTTGATTTTCATATATGCCTTCACTTGACTCATATGCATTCAGGATAGTCTCTTTCCTTCCACACTCCGATTTCCACTTTCCAATCTCCTGATTTAGTTCATCAATGGTTAATAGAAGATCAGAAATAGAAAGTTTAGAATGTACCTTTGAACAAGAAGATTCTACTTTCTCTTGAACTTTTGCCATAAAAGCAACATTTTCCTTTTCCATTTCTGCAGAATGGTTTCTCCAATCGAAGTCCCCATCCTGTGGTGCCCTTGTAACAACAACATTTCACTGGTCTCTTGCTTAATTCACCACATTGGTATTTCCTCTGTCTTGGTTATTCTGAATCTGTAGATGATTGTTTCTTTGAGGCTGGACCTGTTGTTCTTGGGGTCTGTTCTGATTTTGGTAAGGATTTTGATTAACCATTTGATTTCTTTGTTGAGATCCCTGGTAATTCTGGTGTTGATTTTGATAAAACTGGTTTTGATTGACTTGATTACCAAACTGCTTTGGTTTATTACATTCTCTTGAGAAGTGTCCTGGTTGCTGGCAGTTGTAACATATGGCCTTTGATTTATCAAATCCTATTCGGTCATTTGGCCCTGAAAAAGATGATCTCCCAGTTCGGTTATACAACCTCTTGCTTCTGATTGCTAACATTGCAGCTTGCCATTTTATATCCATGTCCTCCAGATCATCTGCATTAATCTGTTCCAAATCTTCCTGCACTACACTTGTATGAATGATATTTTTTGCCACAAATGCACTGTAGGAATCAGTGAACATGGAGAATAAGGCCTGATAGTCATCTCCCTGGCTTGAATTGTTTTGCACATAGGGAGGATTTCCACTAGCTGTAGAGGCAACATCATCCTCAATTAATTGGACATTAAACCTTGATTGTCCTCCACACACCGAGCCTGATTCAGAAGGCTCTTCTACAATGGGCTGTTGTCGATTCTTAGCAGAGAGATTTCCCATTGGTGCTACTAGAGCGTTAGTCATTGGAAAACTAGGCTTCTCTTCCCTTATCATATGATTCTCTATCATCTCATGCTCAGCAGCCTTCAGAAAAGCTATGACATCATCCAGCTTGAAGTTAGGAAAGGTAACTTTCCCTTTAATAAACTTACTTGCAGTATACCACTCTCCAGACAGTGAAGACAACAATTTCTTATTCAGTTCAAAATCAGAAATTTGTAAGTCAGTTGTTCTGATTTCATTAACAATAGACATAAATCTTTGCAACACTGACTTCAGTCATTCACCTTCCTTGAACTTGAAACGGTCAAGTTGCTGCTTCAGTCTGTCTTTCTTGATATCTCTCAACTCAGTGTTTCCTTCAAACATGTCAACGACAGCATCGTACATCTCTTTTGCTGTCTTATGGTGATTGACACTGGTCAAAATTTCCCATGAGAGACCAAGTTTTAACATAGACAATGCCTTATCATCCATTTTCTTCATTTTGAGTTCTATTGTTGCATTATTGTTTGCTGTAGTGGATGGAACATATTGTCCTTCTATGATAGAGGTCCAAAGTTTAGGGTTGTTGTAGTTGACCGTAGCTTCAAATAGCACTTTCCATCATATGAAGTTTTCTTGTCCAAGGAGTCTTGGAATCTTGTTTGTAGAAACCTCTTGGTCGTCCTTGACAACAATTTCTTATTCAGTTCAAAATCAGAAATTTGTAAGTCAGTTGTTCTGATTTCATTAACAATAGACATAAATCTTTGCAACACTGACTTCAGTCGTTCACCTTCCTTGAACTTGAAACGGTCAAGTTGCTGCTTCAGTCTGTCTTTCTTGATATCTCTCAACTCAGTGTTTCCTTCAAACATGTCAATGACAGCATCGTACATCTCTTTTGTTGTCTTATGGTGATTGACACTGGTCAAAATTTTCCATGAGAGACCAAGTTTTAACATAAACAATGCCTTATCATCCATTTTCTTCATTTTGAGTTCTATTGTTGCATTATTGTTTGCTGTAGTGGATGGAACATATTGTCCTTCTATGATAGAGGTCCAAAGTTTAGGGTCGTTGTAGTTGACCGTAGCTTCAAATAGCACTTTCCATCATATGAAGTTTTCTTGTCCAAGGAGTCTTGGAATCTTGTTTGTAGAAACCTCTTGGTCGTCCATCTCTGCAGATCTGACCTTTGGTACACCCAAACACAATAAAGCTTCAAGCTTTATCTCAAAACCTTCAGTCCCATGGCCTTCAGCGAACTTTCAAAGCTCTGATACGACTTGTCAGGACCGTAAATCTGGTGCAAAACTTAAAAAGGTTTACAAGAACACGCAGATCTAATAACCCAAAGGCCTATTGAATGTCCCGGCGGAATCAGGATATTCAACAGATGGGAACGAAGGTATGAGACACACACAAGAATGAAACAAGAGCAATATATCATTCAATGAAATAGTAAATGGAATGTCTAGGGTGTCGTGAAAGCGGCGACGACGGTATAAGGAACAAAGGGAATATTCTTTTGAATGTTTTCTCTCGTCTTTTGTGCCACATGCTCTCTCTCCCTTAAAATAGGTAATCTAGTACTCTATTTATAACCCAGACATTCCTTCTAGAATCCCTAATCATTACATAATGAATGACAAAATGATAATACAAGTGTAGTCTTCGAGCATGATGTCTATCTTGCTTGAGCAGACTTTTTATGCAGTGTATGCTCGATGAGTTGCTTCGAGCATACTTTAGTTAGAATAATTTCTGATAGAAATTATTCTTCTCTAGCATGCTTCATTTTTCTTGACTAATCCTAGCTTTGCTCGAAGTTGTCCTTCGAGCAAGCCTATTCTTCTTGATATCTTCAATTCTGTCTTGAACTTATTAGCAATCTTCATCATTCTCGGATGTGAAGCTTGCTTGGAACTGAACTATGCTCGAAGTCTATACTTTGCAATATTGACATCTTCTTATTGCATCCTTGCTCCTTACCAATGTGCTCGGACATCCTGTGCTCGGATCACTTGGCTAAAACTTGAATGATCAAGCTGTCTGCTTGATTGGCAATCCATACTTGATAGAAGAACACTCTTGCTCGGAGAAGTGTAGCTTGCTCGAAGCCTTCAACACTTAGAAGAATATGCTGAAAGACCATGCTCAAGGTAGTAAACCATGCTCGATGACCTAGGCTTGCTCGTATTCCATACTTAGCCGTTTTCTTTGAGGAGGTTGAGAAGATTCCAATCTTCCTTTTAATATTCCGACTCAATAGTTACGAATCGATCTAACATGTTAACGGCTTCTTAACGAGTCTATACGCTCATGATTCCTTAACGAGTCGGGTTCTCGGTTTACTTAAGTACGCTCGGGTTTAAGTTCCATATTTTTTATAAGTTAACCGCTTTCTCAAAGATATTATTCTCTTACGAGCTTCTCAAGTTAACGGGTTCTAAACTAGTCGGGTCTCGTTTACTCTTTACTCAAGTTTGGGTTAAATCCTTATATTTATATATATTTGTTTCATTATTAATGTTTATTATTATTATTAGTATTTGATAATGCCAATTTACCAAACTACCCCTCACTATCCTCTCTATTTATAATAGACCAACCATCCCTCACCCCCCCCCACCCCACCTTCCATACGTCTCCCTACTGCCACCACCCCCTGTTTCCGGCCACCATATCCACAGAAGAATAAAGAAGGTGAAGCTATGTCTCGGGTTGAGTATCCATTTCCTTTGCAATCCAATCGAGTCGCACAAACGGGTCGAGTATCGAATCCTCATCGCATCGGGATTCGAGTCGAGTTTTTTTAATTCCAGTCGACCTTCATTCCAATCGAGTTCAACCATCGGCTCGAGTTCCCAGATCCGCTCGAGTTTATTTGGCTCGAGTTGTTTGGCCCGAGTAATATTCCAGTCGAGTTTTAGGTGTTGGCATCGAGTTTCATTTCAGTCGAGCCGAATCTATACAAGTCGTTCAATGTTTGATTCGAGTCGAGTTACTGGTTCCAATCGAGTACCACTTGGTCGAGCCATTTGATTCCGTGCTGCCCCAGACCGTTCGACTCAAATCGAGTCCCTACGGAGCCATTCGTTTGAACTTTGGATCGAGTTGTCATACCTTAATTTGGCTTGTTTGCGTCAGGTTCTTCATTCCCTTCCATTCGACTCATTTCTTTGAGTCAAGTTTTCCTTTCCTTTTCTAGAGCCAAACTCAGGCCGATTAAGAACGGAACTCACAACCCATTTGACTCGAGTTCGGAACTAATCAATCACCCCCAACCCAAATATTATTCGGGTCTTGCCCCCTTTGAACTGAGCTTATTTAATTCATCTATGTATCTATATATGTATATTAGGCCAAAGTATTTAAGCCGAATTTAACTCCTGCTAACGAATTAATTTAGGTTCATTGGATCCGTTTTGCTTGGTTTGTTCCTTTAACTTTCGGTGCCATTTGTTCATTATAACTTCATAATAACAAAACAAAACAAAAAGAAAAGGAAGATGAATCGTAAGGGGTAAAACTTAACATACGACGTACCTTGTAGGTGTGTTTAGACTAGATCTTGAATCTCTAGAAACCTTAGATGAATCTCCTCAGAATTTTGGATGATTTAATAGATGGAACGTGTGTACAGGTGAGTATGTGTGTATGGTGTGTGTCTGATGATGAGGTGGCGATGAAGAAATGATAAGATGATGTATTAATTAGGGTTTTAGATCCTTTATATAGGCTAAGCCCAAAACTTTAGGCCCATAATCCTATTAAGCCCATAATTCCCTTTATTATTATTTAATTAGATCAACTAACGTTACATGACACCCGACTAAAATAAAATTTTATTATTTTATTAATTTATTCTCAAAACGAGGACGTTACATGTCTTCCCTCCTTAAAAAGGTTTCGTCCCCGAAACCTACTCACTACACAAACAACTGAGGATAGAATTTATGCATTTCTTCCTCGACTTCCCACGTTGCGTTGGCTCCTTGGCAATGTTTCCAAATCACCTTCACTAACGAAATGACCTTGCGACGAAGTTGCTTGTCCTTCCGGTCAACGATTTTAACTGGCTGCTCGTTGTAATTCAATCGCTCATTTATTTCTATGTCCATCAACGGCACGTTAGACATGTCGTCTGCAAGACACTTCCTTAAGTGAGAAACGTGAAAGGTAGATTGAATCCCTTCCAGTTCTTTAGGTAGATCGAGCTTATATACCACCTCTCCTACACGAGCTATGATCTTAAACGGTCCAATATAGCGTGGACTCAACTTTTCTCTCTTCCTAAAACAAATGATACCTTTCTATAGCAAGACCTTAAGCATCACGTTGTTGCCAACGTTAAACTCGATTTTCGGTCACCGTTTATCGACATGAGACTTCTGACGATTTTGAGCAACTTTCATTTTTGCTTTGATCTGATCAAACCTCGAGTAGGTTTCTTGCACGACTTACAAACTACCCATCTCCTTCTGACCAATCTCTCCCCAGCATACGGGAGTTCTGCAACGTCTACCATACAAGTAATGTCTCCAGACTTAAGAGCATGTACTACAACTGCTAACTCTAAGTCATGCGTCAGGTATGCACTTTCATAAGTCTTCAACTGTCTTAGCTTACTAGTTTACCGGTTTGTCCTTTTTACTCTTGATATTGCAGTCAGCGAGTGGTGTTCATGAGTGTTAGCTGTTCAAGATAGCTTGCCCATGAAGCCCTTGACGATATGCTTGTTGTCCTAACTTAACATGTCTCGTCTCGTCTCTTTAAGAGGCATTGTATTATACTATTCTAACACTATCGTTTACTTAAATTCTAAGGTCACGTATCACATGACTGCCGTTCACAAGGACCAATTCATATCATAATTCAATCCATAATCATCACATTCAATCATAAGTCTAAAATTTAAACTTAAATGGTAAGCACGAAATCTTTAAAGTCATACATAACCTAGTATTCAAACAAAATAACTCGTTCTTCTTGAGTGGTCCCTCCTCCAGCTTCTTTCATTGACAGGGAACTCTAAGTATGCAACTTCTTTCCTGCTTCTCCCCTCATGCTTTAGGCTTCTTGCGTTCATAAGCCTTGTGTCCAGCATCCCCACAATTGAAACACCTGTTTTCCTTCTTACATTCCCAAGAGAAGTGCCCTATCTTCTCGCATCTGTAACATGCTTTCGACCCCAACCTACACTCACCATCATGAGCCATTCCACACTTGTGACAACCAGCAGTACCAGCAACCCACTTGCACTCACCACCATGTATCTTACCATATGTCTTGCATAATTTCCTTTCCCCCGTCTTCTGCTTCTTCTCCTTGGGATTCCACATTTGTGTACCGGGTCGTTTAGTAGAAGCAATCCACTCCTTCTCCTTCTTCTCCACAGTTCTTGCATGACCCTCAGTAGACTTTTCCCGTTGAAGATTCTTTACTGCGGCAGCTATTGCTCGAATGGCAGCTTGAATAGCAGGGTGTTGGGGCTAGTTATTTGGTTTGTACTTAGAATGTTTATTTTGTTTGGGCTGTGTATGTAAACCGAGATTCATTTGGATCTCGGTGGGCTTTTGGTTAAGTATTGGGCTTGAGTGGTTTGTTCCCTATATATATAGAATGCATTGTATAGGGTTAGGGTTGTTCGTTCACTGGAGATTTTGGCCGTCTAAGGGTTATCATAGACGAGCATTGTATTGTTAGTGCTTAAGCACCTGACGTTAATATTAACGTGTGTTTTGAAGCCATTTGTGTGTTTTACGTGTTTGTGTTTGTTAGTGTTCTTGAATCATCTAGCGTTGGATTTCCGCACCAACACCCAGATTGTTGATATCATATTTGTAGTGATCCAGATTCGGGACTTACAATTGGTATCAGAGCCTTAGACCTATTCAGGCTCGTTATTGTGATATCAAGAATTCAAGATTTTGATCTTTGGTGGTTGTGGTTTGGTTTTCCGGTGATACTCTCGTCGGAGAAGGAAAAAGTTTTTATTAAGTTGAAGATTGACCTAATCTTGGTTAAAATTCAAATCCCAGAGATTTCGGGATTTAATTTGTTACCAAAATTATCTGGTCAAAGCATCTTTGGGTTTCCTGGAAGTTCTCGGACAATTTTCATTGTTTTCGGCCATCATTTGGTCGTTCTCGGTGAAATATGTTGGTTCTCGGCCACAACAGTTCTCGGCTACAACTAGTACTCGGTCACGACAGTTCTCGGCTACAACTAGTACTCGGTCACAACAGTTCTCGATTACAACTAGTTTTTGGCCACAATCAGTTCTCGGCTACAACTAGTTTTTGGCCACAACAGTTCTCGGCCACAACTAGTTTTCGGCCACAACTAGTTCTCGGTCAAACTTAGTTATCGGTTAAGGCAGTTCTCGGTTTCTTTGGGTTCTCGGTCAACCTTTGGTTCTCAGCTCGGTAAATTGTAGGCTCTATTTGGGCCTGATTGGTTTGATTTGGGCCTGATACTTGGACTAGGACTATAAGACTTCCTGGATTAAAATCAATAAACTAAAAATGGATCACTTAACTAACAGCAATGTATCATCAAATGCTCTACTTCATCAAGAATTGGATTCCATAATGGGGACAACCACTCATGTACCTCGTCTATTGTCTCATGAGGGGTTCATTGAGTGGAAATTTCGATTTGAGAAGTATGTTAAAATGAAAGATGCTAAGATATGGAGAAGCATTGTTAGAGGACCCCAAATCATCACATATCAACGTGAGAATTCAACTGAGGTTGTTGTGAAGCCTGTTGCACAATATGATGATGATGATTTTGCTAAAGTTGAAGAGGATGAAAGGGCCCTATCAACCTTAACTATGGCTCTCTCACCTGAGATCGCTTTAAGTTTTAGAGAACTTCAATCTACCAAGGAGTTTTGGGAGGCTTTGATTGAGGTGTATGAAGGAAATGAAGACATGAAGAGAAGTTGCCAAGATTTGTTGCGACAGAAATTTAATATGTTCAATCATGTGTTGGGAGAATCATTGGAGACACAACTTCAAAGATTCATAGCTCTTGTGACTGAGATGAGATCCACAAGCATTTATCTGGCAACGTCTGAAATAAACAAGTTGGAGAACTCATTACCCAAAAGCTGGGATATGAATGTTGCGGTTATCAAGAAGACTAAAGGTCTCAACAGAATGTCTATCTCTGAGATGATGGCTACTATCAAGGCATGTGAAATGGACGACCAGCAACGTGCAATAAATCATGCTAACTCTTACAGTGCAGCTGGTTACAACGTTGCTTCCAACAATGCTCTTATTTCTCAAGATGGTTTCTCTATGTTCAAGGCCAGTCAGCAACCTTCAACCCAAGGAAACTTTCAGATGTTTAAGTCCACTCAGAGCCAACCGTCTTCCATCCCACCTCAACCAACTCCAGTTTTCTTAACTAAACCTACTCAAATTGGTCAACCTCAATTATCCGGTGCTGCTTCAAATCAGATTTCCAGTCAGATTCCCTCCATCTCAAAGGAAACTCAAGAGAACATACCTTTAATGGCGGGATTCATGAACTGCTACAATGCATTCCTGGCTGGAGATTTGGTTCAACCTGTTGTTGCTGCTGAGCTTGATCAAATCCATCCAGATGATGTTGAAGAAATGGATATCGCTTGGCAAATCGCCATGGCAGTGTTTCGGGCCAAGAAGTTCACCAAGAGAACTGGAAGGAACAATTGGAATACGCCAAACAACCAGAAGGTGGGTTTTAACAAGAATACTCTGAGATGCTACAACTGTCACGAGCCAGGTCATTTTTCTCGTGAATGTACCAACCCAGCAAAAGAATGAAACATAGAAAGGGCGCTGGTTCCAGTGGGTAATGCTAGGGGAGATGTTGGTGAGAGTTCGGGAAATGGTGAAAGAGGATTGATTGCTCAACAGTTCTCTTGGGAGGATCAGATGGCTGCTCTCAACATTGGAAATCAGACCACAAATTTTGCAAATGTTGAAGACATTGAAGAGGAAAATGTTGCTGAGGAGCAAGTCAAGGAACTTCAATTCGCATTCATGGTGTTCACTCCCTCCAGCTCATCTGAGGTAAGCTTTCAACCATGTTCTCTAGATTGTGTTGATAAAATCAACTTATATAAACTCCATAATGATAACTTGATCAGAGACATGGAAAAAGTAAAATCAGAAAACTTTAAACTTAAGAAAAATGAAAAATCCTTCTTAGATAAAATAGAAGCATATAAAAAGGATCTCTCTAAGCTTAAGTTTGAATTCAGTATAAAGTGTTGTCACCACCTAGATGCCAAGCAATAAATTGCTGAATTAACTGCTAAACTGGAAGCCTCCAAATTGGAAATTTTGAACTTAAATGCTAAGTTTGATAGAGCTAAACTCAATTTTAAAAAATTTGAGGGTTCCAGTAAAGTAGTAAATTCAATGATTGATAATCAATTATGGTGGAAGGAAAAGGAAGGTGAGGGATTAGGGTACAGCCAGGTTCCCCCACCTTACAATGACAACTATGTTCAACTTCCTGTCACCAAAGAACAGGAAGAAATGGTACAGAACATGAAGTACGGTATACATGATAAGAATGACAAATCTGAACATGTGAATGCATCCACTTCAGGAGTGAATGATTCTAATGTGTTTACTTCATGTGCAGAGAAAGTAATTGTTGAGGATTGGACTGATGAGGATGATGACGCTTGTGTTTCGTTTAATAAAGACTTTAATTCTGATGTTACTTTAAAACTACCTGCTTTGAATTCTGTTATTCCGACTGTTTGTGTGGGCTCTATTTTAAAGAGCAACGATTCTTGTGTGGTTGATTCAGTTGAAACTTTAAATTCTGATAATGTAGTTTCCAATAAAATTGAAAAACCTAAAAAATTCAACAAGTATTTACCACCAAAATTTGTTAAAGGGGGATGCTCTAATGACAAACAAGGTGATAAATTTCACAATGTGAAACATGGCTCTCGCGATTTTAAACAAACTGGTCCACACAACCAGTCCAGACAAGGAGTTGCCCAAAATGATTTTTACATAAAACGACAAACATGTTTTAACTGTGGCACTCCCGGTCATATTTCCAGAAATTGTCCACATTGTCCATATGTTCCATATTATGGATTTTATCAGAGGAATATACCCTATATGCCTCACAATTCAAACAGGCAAAGATTTAGGCATCATACGGCTAATTCCTCTGACGATGATTGGAGCCGAAACAAATCTGACAGGTTTAGTCCTCATCAGACCAAGCCTAACATGTCTAGGAAAAATGGTGGAAACCATGTTCCTACTTCAAAAATTAACTCGATTTCTAAACTTCGGCCTGTCGGGAGAACAAATTCGTTTGTTCCCTCTACACACAAACCAGAGACTAAACCATCCATTCGTATAAACAACAGTAAATCTTACAATGGTAAATATAAATGGATACCTAACTCTCCGGTAAAGAAGGTTTCTTCTTTCATATTAGATAATCGAGAAGATATATCATGGAAGCCCGTAACTAGTGCAGATGAGTCAGGTGTACCCAGTGTCAAAATGGACTGGGTGCCAAAATCTAACTAATCCTGCACGTTGTGCAGGAGCAGCTATGGAGGAATATCATCAGACCGTGGTATGTTGATAGTGGCTGTTCCAGACACATGACAGGAGACATTTCCCAGCTACACGACATTCAACCTTTTGACGGTGGGTATGTGTCCTTTGCGGGTGGAGAAAAGGGAAAGATCACACAGAAGGGTACTGTAAGTAACGGTGTTTTAAAATTTGAAAACGTAAATTTTGTTCCAGAACTGAAGCACAGTTTATTGAGTGTGTCACAAATCTGTGACAAAGGGTTTTCAACTCACTTTACTAAGAAAGAATGTTTGGTTCTAAAACCTGGTATCATTATACCAGAAGACTGGATTTTTGTTCGATCACAACGAAAAGATAATGCTTATGTGATCGACATGAACAAAAATGTTCCTGATGAAATAACATGCTTGTTTTCAAAAGTGTCTGAACATAATGCAATGCTTTGGCATCGTCGTCTTGGTCATGCAAATGTGAAAAATCTAAACCGACTTGCTAAAAATGATTTGGTACGTGGATTACCCGTTAAGGATTTTGTTACCATTGAAAAGTGTGTGGCTTGTGCTCTAGGCAAGCATCATCATAAATCTCACAAGCCAAAACTGATCAACACCATCTCCTCAGTTCTTCAGCTATTGCATAGGGATCTTTTTGGTCCGGTTCACGTTTTAAGTCTCTCTAGCAGTTCTTATTGTCTGGTTATCACTGATGATTACTCACATTTTACTTGGGTGTTTTTCTTGTCCAATAAGAGTGAAACTGCCGAGCTGATCAAAAGATTCGCGGTGCTTATGAAAAATCAGTTGGATTTGAAGCTAAAAGGAATTCGTTGTGACAATGGTACGGAATTCAATAATGCATCCTTAAATCATTTTTGTTCTGAGAGGGGAGTGCTTCGTCAGTACAGTTCAGCTCGGACTCCACAACAGAATGGTGTGGCTGAAAGGAGAAATAGGACTCTTATCGAGGCGGCAAGGACCATGTTGTGTGATTCTAAGCTACCATTATTTTTCTGGGCAGAAGCTATTAATACGGCCTTTTATGTTCAGAATCAGGTGATAATCAACAAATCACAAATGAAGACTCCTTATGAGATTGTCTATGGACATAAGCCTACTTTCGCGCACTTCAAGGCTTTTGGTTGCCCATGCACTCTACTGAACCTCGAGTCTACTCCGAAATTTGGGGCCAAAGCTGATGATTGCTACTTTGTTGGTTATGCGGGCCATACTACTTACAGGGTCTACAACAAGTCTACCAAACAGATTCTAGAATCTTATGATGTTCGTTGGTTGGAAGAAAACGAGACTGATGCTCGTGTTGGTCCGGACTGGTTATTCAATTATAATGAAATCTTCAAACCGTTCAATGTGTTTCCGGTCATCAACACAGAACCTTCCGGCAGCACTACAGTGGATGCTGAGAAAGATGACTCACATGCAGTATCCCACATCTCTCCACTCTTGGATGATGATGTCCTTGAACCAGTAAATGGCAACAAACCCGCATCTGGTTCTCAGCCGGAAGCAGTTCCAGAAAATGAATATTCGCAAAGTCCGTCTGAAGATACCGCGACAGTTGAGGGGGGAGGGTCCTATTCGTCAGATTTTCGGGAGCACACTATTTCCCGATGTTATTCCAAATGAATATGTCGCCAGCACTTCGTACTCTCATAGTACAGCTACCTCCGGATGGAAGAACCCCATTGCTGACATTGACGTGAATTTATCAAACCTGAATTCTACTAGTGATGTTTCCGATAAATTACTTCCTTCAAGAATTCAGAAAGATCATCCAATTGAGAATGTCATAGGTGTTCTTGAAACGGGCGTGTCAACCAAAAGTCAGACTGGAAATATAAAGAGTTGTTTGTTTTCCTGTTTCATATCTCAGATAGAGCCAAAGACTGTAGACATGGCCCTCCAGGAACCCAGTTGGGTAGACGCTATGCATGAAGAGTTAAATCAGTTTGATAAGTTGAAAATTTGGAGATTGGTTGAGCTACCGGAGGGAAAGAAAGCACTTGATACGAGATGGGTGTTCCGAAACAAGCAAGATGACACAGGGGTTATTGTTCGAAACAAGGCTCGAGTGGTAGTTCGTGGGTTTCGTCAAGTTGAAGGGTTGGATTACACAGAGGTTTATGCTCCAGTGGCTAGACTTGAAGCCATAAGAATCGCCTACGTTTCATTTATGGGGTTCACAGTGTATCAAATGGACGTTAAGACTGCATTTCTGTATGGCGAGGTCAAGGAAGAGATATATGTGGAACAGCCACCGGGTTTTACTGATTCCAAGAAGCCAAATCATGTTTACAAGTTAGACAAGGCATTGTATGGGCTACATCAGGCTCCTCGAGCATGGTATACTACATTGACAGCACATCTTCTAGATCACGACTACAAGCGAGGAACCATTGATCAAACCCTGTTCCGCAAAACTGTCGGAAAAGAATTGATCTTAGTCCATTTCTATGTAGACAACATTATCTTCGGATCCACCAGTGCTGAGTTGTGTGCGGAGTTTGAAGAAGTAATGAAGAAACGATTTGAGATGAGTTCGCTAGGGGAAATGACAACATTTCTGGGATTACAGGTTCGCCAAAGCTCGGCCGAAATTTTACATCAAGGGAAGTATGTTGAGGATATGCTTGCAAAGTTTGAGTTTCAAGACTCCAAGAGTGCTAACACTCCCATGGCGGAAATGCCTTTATTGTCATCTGATCTGGAAGGGAGTCCCGTAGATCAAACATACTATCGATCAATGATCGGGTCTCTAATGTACCTCACCACTAGCCGACCCGATATCATGTTTGCAGTTTGTCAATGTGCTCGTTTCCAGCCTAATCCTAAACTCTCTCATTTAATTGCTGTCAAACGTATTTTTAGATATCTAAAGGGACAACCGAAGTTATGTCTTCGGTATCCCAAACAATCAGAATTTGATCTTTATGCCTTTGCTGATAGCAATTATGGTGGAGATAACATTGACAGGAAATCTACATCTGCCGGATGCCAGTTCTTAGGAGATCGCCTCATTTCATGGCAGTGTAAGAAACAACAGACGGTGTCCACCTCGACCGCCAAAGCGGAGTATGTTGCTGCATCAGCCTGCTGCTCTCAGGTTATCTGGATGCAAAATCAACTGCTGGATTACGGTTTGGAATTTCTTGATACTCCCATATTTTGTGATAATGATGCTGCCATTGAAATTGTTAAGAATCCAGTTCATCATTCTAAAACCAAGCACATCGATATTAAAATTCATTTTATTCGTGACTGTTATGACCGATAATTGATTCACCTTGAACAAGTTCACACTGATAATAATGTGGCGGACTTATTTACAAAACCGATCGGAACAGCCAAATTTAATGTGCTTGTGAGTTTTCTTAAAATGCTTCGTTTCGAGGATTGAGTTTTTTTTAGTGTAAAACCGTACATATCATCTTAATTTGCACAATTTTAGGGGGAGAAAAATCAAAAAGCATATTAAAAAAAAAAAAAAAAAAAAACCAACCTTTTGTGTGTAAGTTTCATTTTCGCTTAAAATTATGTCGTTTGCTTAAGTTTGAAGAACATATACTTGTATATGTTTGGTCCGGTGATCTACTTGTAGAGTCACAGAGGATAGCCATTTGTCTAAAGACTGAAAACATCTGGGGCGACTGTGATATGTTTTCTGTTTTTTGAATTCTTTCACTTAAAATTATGTCGGTAACTCTAAGTTGGAAGGACATGTATTTTCATATGTGTTTGGTCCTGTTAACCACTTGTGGACATACGGGGTAGCCATTTACCTGAAACCTAAGAGTGACCGGGGTGATTGAGTTTCAAACTGTCTTCCGGGAAATGATATTATTATTCATCTAAAAGCTTTTCAGATAGCTTAAAGTATTTTTTAAATGAAAATTGATCCAACCTTTGAGAAATGATAGATAAATTGATTTTGAGTGCCTAACGTGTGAAGTTATTAGTCTAAAAGGGCTTTTGATTAGTTATTAATGTGTGTGGAAGCTTTCCATGATACGTAAAAGTTGAAGTGATATAAACTAAATCTGCTAAACTTATTGTGGAGAGTCATTTTGAACATCTTTGCATGTCCCTAGACACATCTCTCCGAATGATAGGCAGAAAAGTAATTACCCAGTCATACACGAGCCCGTTAGTATCTTGATAGCCAAAAGGGTCATATTTTATATTAAAAAAATATTTAATTATTATTTAATTTATCATTAAATTGTTTTCTAAAAGCTTAAAGGGGTCTCAGGGAATTACAGGGGTGGGGCACTCAAATAAGTCCTAAACACCCTGAATGCAAGGCTTGTAAGTCCGGATGGCATGTAAGTCCAACGTTCAACCTTAAAGCTTAATAATCATTTTGTATAGAGAAAAATATTTTGATCAAGTACTAAGGGGTTGGAGTCAAACTGGGGTGATCTGGAGAAAGCCAAATACGCCTTGAGAATAGATAAGGGGCATCAGAGGTCCATAAGTGATGTCCATGTAAGTCTTATGCCTAATCGAATCTAATCATATCACTAATGCAATGAAAATCATGAAAATTACCTGCTATCAACCTTTTCACTATGTTACAATAATGCTGAAAATGAATCATTGTGAAAGTACTTTAATCAATATGATCTCATGTTCGGATCTTTTCATAAAAAGGTGGTTCGTTTTTAAATAGCTGAAATTTGATCCCAATATATGCTGATTTTCTAAAGACTGGATAGGTAAATTCTATTTTAGTTTTATTTTTATATAACTTAGAAACATAACATTTTACTATTCTTGTTTTCTTTATGTTTTTGTTGTTTTGTTTTATCTCGAAATCACTCGCCTCGAAACATGTAATTTAACTGGGTCGCTTTCAATGTGTTTATATTTCTTTGGGCTTTAGACTGGATTGTCAAGTATGAGATTAAAAGTATTTGGGCTGCAACAAAGGGTTGGGTTTGTTTATGGGTTCTAGGCCCATCTCTTTTTGGTATAAATGATATTTATCCCAGATTTTATGCTCATTCATTCAAAAACACCTTCATATCTCAAACCATTCAGCCGTAAATCTCACAAAGCTAATCTCACTCCATTGTTTTTGGTGTTCTCTTGATCGAGTTGCAGGTATTGGATTGTTTTAGTGTTACTTGTTAGAAGTTAAAGGGATTTGTTGCAGGATTAATGGAGATCTCGGTGCCTTGGAGAAGACGACACATATTCCAAGAAGAAACCCAAAGGGTTCTCTGTCCTCCGCTGTCAATGAGCTCTCGGTTGACTTTCGTTGACCGAGATCTCCTAGCCTTGACCGAGAACTCATGTTCTTGGTTGACTTTCGTTGACCGAAATCGCTGGAATTGACCGAGAACTCATATTCTCGGTTAATCTTGACAGAGAACACTTGCTTTAACTGAAAACCCCCTTTGACCGAAATCTAATGTGGACCGAAAACAACTATTTTAGTGTTATCACTTTTCTTTGTAGTCCATTTAATTTGTTTTTGTCATCATTGGCCCCTCATGTTTTGAAACTTGACCTAAAATGCTTAAAATATAATTATGATCAAACTTACACGTACTAACTTGATTCGTTTGGTGTAGTAATGGCTGATCAGGCTCCTTTAAAGTTTGTGGACACACATAACATAGTTGGACATTTGTTTGATCCACCACTAGCCCACAAGGAATTCAAGTCTATGATTGTCGGCCTCAACACTTGCAGGATTTCTCACGCATTACGAGAAAACCTGTTATTTGTAGAAAGATGATCACTGATTTTTGGAATAATGCCTCAATCAATCCTCGAGGAGCAGATGGAGCTGTGTCGATTGACTCCAAAGTTCAGAATAAGCCGGTCGTCATCACAGAGACTATTATAAGGGATGTGCTTTTGTTTGGTGATCAACCTGATCACCCGACAGAATACTCTGCTGCTACCATCTCTGAGATTATTACCAGGATGGGTTATGAGGGTGCTTATCCTCCAGCAATCAAGAAACTATTTCACCCATATTGGAGGTTTTTGATTCACACGTTCTTCATATGCGTGTCAGGAAGAAAGAGGGGGGTCTGACGAGATCAGTCATACTCAGATGTCTGCTATTGTTGCTCTGATCATGGATTGGAATTACAACTATTCCAAGTTCGTTTTTAATGAAATGATGAGCAATCTGAAAGGGAAGAAGAAAGAGATGTTCCTCACGTATCCCAGATTTCTACAAAAGATTTTTGACTTTCACTACACTGACTTTGTCAAATCTGTTGATACACTGGACATGAAGTCAATGGGACCCAACACATTTGGGTTAATGAAGCAGTCCAGGAAAGGCTCCAAGATTGTCTATCAGGGCCTCAATGCTCTGGAAAAGTTTGGTAAATTTAATGAGACTGAAGCTGTACTAGTTATAGCTCAAATTGTCGATGAACATGTGACACCTGTTCAAAGGCAATCTACTGCATTCGAGATCAGTTCAGATGAAGAAGAAGAGACAGAACACCATGAAAAGGATACTACTCTGACTGATGAGCAATTAAGAGATTTTGAAGCTTTCAAAGAATTATTACAGTCAACCGCTCTGAAGCCTCCTCAGGCAGTTGTTGTAAATGAAGAAGTTGATATCCCTGAGGAACCAGCCGCTGATCTCATTCCACGAAAGCGCAGAAAGAAAGATCCAAGATCGGGCATGCTGGTTCGTGAAACTGAAACAACAACCACAACACCAGCAACAACAACAACCACTAGCCTACAGCAACAATCACACCCTGAGTCACAAGCTCCAGAGACTCAAGTTGAACCATGTTCATCCACTGCAGAGCCACTGACTCAAGATCAGATGCATGATGACATTGCTCGTGATTTTTATTTTAAGTCAGATATTCCATCCACTGATGAGGCTACTATGCCATACACTGATGCTGCTTCTGGATCTTCTGGCCCGTCCAATCTGGCTCAGTCAAGCTCAAATGTTTCCGAAAAGGTTGCTCAGATTCTGGCTATGCAAGAAAGATATTTGCAAGATAAAGGCAAGGGAGTGGTGCTTGAAGATGCTCCCGTTGATGTGCAAGCTCTTCAACGTAGAGTCTTTGAACTTGAACAAGATTCTGTCGTGAAAGATGTGCGTATTCATGAACTGGAAGCCAGTAACTCTGATAAGGACTCCAAGATCAAAGAGCTTCAGTTCAACATGGGAGAGTAACTGATGTTTATCTAGACCTTCAACAAAAACTCGTTCAGAAGTTTGGAGATGAATTCAAGAGCAGTAGTGATGTGACTTCAAAGATGCCAAACGTTGATCAAGGTGGTAGCACTTTTGTTCGTTCTTCTGAAAGTATAGATGAATCCGAGACGCTGAAACAGTATCTATCTGAACCTCCACTCACCAAAGAAAAGTCGGATAGAATTCAGAAGAAGCTGCTGGTGATGAAAAACTCAAATCAGAATGTTGAATCATCCGATCACCCAGACAGAATCGTTGTTACTCTTCAAAAAGGTTTTTCGGATAAGTATGGAGATCGTTCTGGAGTTGTGTCATGGGGTTTTGATGCTGAAAAGAACATGTGGTGGGTTAAACGGAAGTCCGGGACCACTGAGTACTATAATAAGATGAAAGATTTCGGTTCTTGGACTAAGGTGGAACTCAGTGATTTGATAAACTCCCCATTCCACAATCTAACAAATGATAAACGTGGTAGGGATTTCTGGAACTTTCTGAGAAATCAAGTTGATCAAGGTTTTCCAAAGATGCCAACTGCAGACTCGTTCTTGAAGAAAGCAAAGGGGGTCGTGGATCCGAAGACAGGATTGACAATGGTCAACGTCATGTGGCCTTATATAAAGAAAGTCACTCGTATTCCTGTGCCTAAAGCTATTCCAGATGGTACTCTGGATAATATGAGATTTTGGATGTATGACAGTGAAACTGCTACCGTGGTTGTTCGTCTGCAGAAGGGCAAAGGGCAGTTTAGATTTGTTGACCCACGAGATCTGCTGAGGCTTGGAGAGAAAGACATCAAGACACTCAGTGCATTTCAGATAATTGCTGACCCGATTTTTGAACTGGCTGCAAAAGAATATACAAGCATGGTGGCGTCTATTATCCGATGCAAATTTTGGGCAGGTGGTTTGAAAGACGCTGACATCGATTATATGGAGCATGATTGAGAACCAAGCTACAAACCAAGGGGGAGATTGTTGGGCCTAGTTATTTGGTTTGTACTTAGTATGTTTATTTTGTTTGGGCTGTGTATGTAAACCGAGATCCATTTGGATCTCGGTGGGCTTTTGGTTAAGTATTGGGCTTGAGTGGTTTGTTCCCTATATATATAGAATGCATTGTATAGGGTTAGGGTTGTTCGTTCACTGGAGATTTTGGCTGTCTAAGGGTTATCATAGACGAGCATTGTATTGTTAGTGCTTAAGCACCTGACGTTAATATTAACGTGTGTTTTGAAGCCATTTGTGTGTTTTACGTGTTTGTTTTTGTTAGTGTTCTTGAATCATCTAGCGTTGGATTTCCGCACCAACACCCAGATTGTTGATATCATATTTGTAGTGATCCAGATTCGGGACTTACACAGGGTCGATCTGATTCTCTTCTTCACGTATGGTCATGCTTTCCTCTTCACTAGAGTCAATAATCGGTTCTTCAGAGGGTATTCGGTTAACATGTTGCCTACCAAGGCGTCCCATGCGCCCTCCTCGCTCAGCAGTCGTCTTAGCACCAGCTATTCGATTTCTAGCGAAAAAACACAAACATCGTCATGTGAGGAACTATTTAGTACAAGGATATTAAGGCTGCAGGTAATAATAGTGGCCAGCTGTGACTAGCTTCTCACATTACTCTCCATGTCCTATCCACTTCCTTTCGTGAGTCTACTTGTGCTCGGTTATACTTAAAGCAGTTAAACAATCAAACATTTCAAATATAAGCAAGTATTCTTATCTCCAACAGCTCATACAATTTTCTTACTTATCCCTACGTTATATGTAAGGAAATTCACGTTCTTAAGCTTGCTTGAGTGACACATGGCATTCTCTGACTGGCATCTTCTTTACGTCCCATTCTCTGTTCGAGTCTAAGCATGTATGATACCTATTTTCTCGAACTTATGCTCTGATACTAACCTGTAAGGCCCCGATCCCGGGTGCCCTACTTTTGCTTGGGTTGGATTTACTCATTCACATAATTCGGAAAATCATAGTTAATTAAAACATTTCGCGGAATAAAAGTCAACCATCCTTACATAACTTAAATACTTTGTCTTAGTGGAAATAACACAAGTCTTAAACATTAAATATAAATAACACGCGACTCTTCTTTTCTTCGATGCCAGTCGAGTCGCACAAACGAGTCGAGTATCGGATCCCCGTCGCATCGGGATCCTAGTTGAGTTTTTTTAATTCCAGTCGACCTTCATTCCAATCGAGTTCAATCGTCGGCTCGAGTTCCCAAATCCGCTCGAGTTTATTTGGCTCGAGTTGTTTGGCCCGAGTAACATTCCAGTCGAGTTTTAGCCTTAGGTGTTGGCTTCGAGTTTCATTTCAGTCGAGCCGAATTTATATGAGCCGTTCAAAGTTTCATTCAAGTCGAGTTACTGGTTCCAATCGAGTACCACTTGGTCGAGCCATTTGATTCCTTGCTGCCCCAGACCGTTCGACTCAAATCGAGTCCTTGCGGACCCATTTTTTTGAACTTTGGATCGAGTTGTTATACCTTAATTCGGCTTGTTTAAGTCAGGTTCATCATTCCCTTCCATTCGACTCATTTCTTTGAGTCTAGTTTTCCTTTCCTTTTCTCGAGCCAAACTCGGGCCGATTAAGAATGGAACTCACAACCCATTTGACTCGAGTTCGGAACTAATCAATCACCCCTCTTATTCGGGTCTTGCCCTAAGCTTACTTAATTCATCTATGTATCTATATATGTATATTAGGCCAAAGTATTTAAGCCGATTTTTAACTCCTGCTAACGAATTAATTAAGGTTCATTGGATCCGTTTTGCTTGGTTTGTTCCTTTAACTTTCGATGCCATTTGTTCATTATAACTTCATAATAACAAAACAAAACAAAAAGAAAAGGAAGATGAATCGTAAGGGGTAAAACTTAACATACGACGTACCTTGTAAGTGTGTTTAGACTAGATCTTGAATCTCTAGAAATCTTAGATGAATCTCCTCAGAATTTAGGATGATTGAATAGATGGAACGTGTGTATAGGGTGAGTATGTGTGTATGGTGTGTGTTTGATGATGAGGTGGTGATGAAGAAATGGTAAGATGATGTATTAATTAGGGTTTTAGATCCTTATATAGGCTAAGCCCAAAACTTTAGACTAATAATCCTATTAAGCCTATAATTCCCCTTATTATTATTTAATTAGATCAACTAACATTACACAACACCCGGCTAAAATAAACTTTTATTATTTTATTAATTTATTCTCAAAACGAGAAGAATACCGCCCAATTACGCATTGCGTAAGTGATTGTTGTAGTTGGTAGTCTTAACAAACAAAAAGACAATCAAATATTTTGAAATGTAACTCTTTTAACACAGAATTTGTAGACTAACTCAATTTTGACATTTATTTCTGGGCAGAATATAAACAAATATTTTGAAATATTATATTTAACGGATATCACATTTATGTCTATCCAGTATTATCTTTTCATTTATTAAAGGAAAATTGGTTTTAAATAAGGAGTTGGCTTCGTATAATCTAAACTATGTCCGATTGGCAAGTATAAGTTCTAGCCATTGAAATGGTAAAAAAAGTAATCCCAACTACGCATGTGGGTGCAAAATTAACGGACTGGCCGTTAAATTTTTGTGACGTGGTTGCTGACTTGTCTCTTAACCAGCTAACGGGGACGATGACGGGGCAATTGAGGGAAACTTACTGGTATAATATGACAGAACTCACAAGTAACCAACCTTTTACAACAACCAAACAATACACGAAGGACATTATAACAACCAAAACCCAATCTCCCCAACCAAACAATACACGAAGTACGGTTGCTGTTAAAAACCCTAAATCCTCAATTCCAGACACTCTTGCAAATAAACCTTCAATCTTCTTCTTTGTCACTACCAATTAACAAAACATGTCTGACGAAGAGCACCAGCTCGAGTTAAAGGTTGATGCCGACTCTAATTCAACAACAATATCTTGCAAAATCATCATCACATTCTAACGATCTAAACTATTACGCCATTGAGAAATCACAACTCAGTACGAGCAGGAAAAAAACTAGCGCGATACCAATTAGGGTTACGAAATCGCAAAATTAGCATCGAATTACAGTTATTATCAATGCATAAATGAGATAAGTGGTGGTGTTACCTCAACAATTTCTCACGCAAGAATATGATGCTCTGTTGCCTGGGTGCCAGATGAGACGAAAGGTGAATTGTGTTTTCCATTGGGACGGTTGTTTGTAGTGGTGGAGGCCAACGATGGTTGACGAGGAGTTGGCGTTGGGTGACAGTGGTTTTCCGGCAGCGAATGTGAATGGTGGATGGTGGAGGTGGGGTGAAGGAGACGAAGGTATAGAGGTGGGGTCCACTTTTCATTTTTCTTTTTGTTTTCTATGTAATCCAATTTACATAGAAAAAGGAGTAGCGGCGCAGCTTGTTGCCCGCTTGTCTTTTGTTTCGATGTAATTCAATTTACATGTAATATTAAATTCACAATTGCATTTTCTATTTTGCTTTTAAAGGGGTAAAATAGGCATTTCATACATATTACCCCGTCATTGTCCTTGTAAGTTGGTTAAGAGACAACTCAGCGGCCACGTATTGTAATAAATGACAACTCGGCGGCCACGTCACCAAAAACTAATGGCTGGTTAAGTTTCCGTTAATTTTGCACCAACATGTGTAGTTGGAATTATTTTTTGTCATTTCAATAGCTGAGACTTATATTTGTCGATCGGGCATAGTTGGATTATATGAAACCAATTTGCCTTTAAATAATTCTAATTATAAACTATTTACAAATAGCAGTCCTAACTAATGACATGGTTAACAACGGTCCAATCTTTAATATATTTGTTCCCAACAGTCCGCAACTAATAGAATCCTAATATCGTTAGTGGCCGGTCGTTGAAAAAATATATTTTGCCCAAAAAAACTCACTTTTGACATGATTAACAATGACACGGTTAACCATTTTTTGGCCGCAACTAACAGTCCTAACTAATGACATGGTCAACAACGGTCCAATCTTTAATATATTTATTCCCAACGGTCCGCAACTAACAGAATTCTAACGTCGTTAGTTGCCGGTCGCCGGAAAAATATTTTTAGCCAAAAAAAACTCACTTTTTCGTCAGAAAACTTAACCTGAATACCACAATCACCAACTAACTCACCACCACTTGAGCACCACCAGTTGACTCTATGGTGGTTCTAGAGTTCCGGTGACCTCAATGACTGGAGCTTTTATTAGCAAAAGGTTCCTAAAGGTCGATCAAAAGTTACAAAGAGATTTAGGATGAAAATTGTGAGTTATCCGGCAAAAAGAGGTAATTTTTCCGGCGATCTACAACTAACGACGTTAGGATTATTTTAGTCGCGGACCATTGGGAACAAATATAAAGATGGGACCGTCATTAACTAAGACTGTTATTTGTCAACCATTAATAATTAGGATTGTTTACAACCAATTTTCCTTTATGTAATTATGTTTGCTATAGCTAAAGTACTCTTTGTTGACATGTGCGTTGTGTTATACTCATCCATTAGAATTTAGAACATTAACCCCAATGGAAGAGGAATTGTCACAAAACATATTATGGAATTTTGCTATATGATATAACTATATAAGTGGGATTCTAAATGCAAAACTAGCAAATGAGTTTTTAGCTTATCTGACATTGAAAGATAAATATAGATTTGGGCTAGAGACTACAAGGTCTCATATTCAAATCCGATCCTAACCGAGTTTTACCACAGTGGGCATTCAAGCAGCAAATTTTTCCGAAATATGAGATGGTGGGCTTAGGCTACCCAACGATGTTTGCGATCAATGATATATAGGGTCAACTTTTGTCATTGGGTTACCCCGGGTAGTTGGGCTTTGCCCGTTAGATAGTTAAAAAAGACGTTGGGGATAAACCAAATAATATTAGCATTACATTTTCTTAGGGGATTTAATGAGTGTGATATTCAATGTATTCAAAGTCGTTGAAAGATTTAAAGATAGTACCAAATGTCACAAAACTATTTGAACCTATCAAGTCAAAAGCTTTTAAAGGCACCATTGTTTGGGGTAGTGGGCTAAAGTATTAGGTAAGTGGGTCTTATGATAAGTGCACGATTGATTATGTAGAGAGAAATTACATTTGTACAAACTAGGAGCTGACACAGTTGCCTTGTAATAAGAATAATATAGGTGATCTAATGCACTGAGTTGATGTTTAATGCAACTTTAGTGTTGTTTACATAATTTATTTTGGTCATTCACTATTGTTCCAAACAATTTCGTTTATATTTTTTAGGTTTTCTATTGCAGCCAATTTTGGTTGGTGCCGTACGCTACGCCATGTTAATATATCCCAAATTTTCAACTTTGGTGCAATGAAGATGGTTTTTTTTTATTTCATTTACTGTCCTTTACGTGTAAGTATGCAACTATAATTAACTTTATTTATCCAATTTGTTGTACATTAAGTTTACTAAAAATAAGAGCCATTACAATTTACAACCTATCATACCATCAAATATTGGCATCCACTTTGCGATGGATAATGGCACATAACGACTTTTATTTTCTATAAACTTCGATTCACAACAAATTAGATAATTACAGTTAATCAAAGTTAAGATAAACAACGTCAAATGGTAAACAAAATAAATAAAATAAGCAAGACTGTTCTTTCTAGAACTACATCATATTATCTAACATTCAAAATCCGGCCAAAACGTGTCACCATGTGACAATCAATTATGTCCATACCCATGACTTATCAAAAGTAGGGTTCTTAATGAGCTGATCTGTGCTGAGTTACTCAAGATCAACGAGCTTGATCTCCTATAATTAGAGCTTATTTACTCATCGAGCTAGACTAAGCTCACATGCCTAAAATAGCTTATTATTTTAAAACTTGTGTATATTTTAATAAATATTATCATATATTAAATTATAATAAAGTAATCAAAAATTATATACTATATTATATATTATGATATTATTACTATTATAGATGTGTATAAAAACATTACAAACGCAAGGAAGATTAAAATATAAATGGAGATAAAAATGAGAAGCGTGAGAAGGATTTGTGGCCACACAAAAAACTCTTCAAAATATAATAAAAAAATCATAACTCAAAATATAATAAAAAACAAAAAAATTCAAAAACTAAAATGTTTCAGCCGTCATTTCTGTTCCGGAAAAAAAGGTCGAAAAGACACAATTGTAACAACTCGGGTTTTCCACATACAAATTTACACCTACTACCCGACCCAGTTTATGTTCGGGGAGTTTTAACAATGAAAAGTAAGCACGTTTATCGAGAAATTATTATAAAATTTATATTTGTTTATTTTTAAATAATATATGTTTAACTTTAGAAAATGTTCATGTTTAACCCAAAACTAAATTTTAATCTCTTATTGTTCCTACCTTGAATATCCAGGGACTAAACCTGCAAATTTAATTTATCACTTTTGGTCCCTGACCCGTAACCCATGATCCATACCCATTTAACCATAATTGTGACCCGTTTAGCTTTCTTGAACCGCAATTATCGATCTAAATTAGGAATTTAATCAAGTATATGATTGTTCTTACCCTAATCGGCCTAACCAACTCAATGAATTAGGAAAACAAGATCATCTATAACGTGTAATCGATATATTGTGAACCGTCTTAAACCTAAAATCAATTATATATATTTGGAATGATTATAATCCAATTCCTCGTGTCTGCGAACCTTTAGAACCATCGCCTACTGAAGCCCCATGGTTGATTGGATTAATATCGTCTGCTGATAGACGTTCGTCGTCCTTGTCCGCCGGTTCTGTCAATCTCAATTTGGTCTGCGTTTAAACATTAAATCAGGTAATTAAAGTATATGTACTGATCGTCTATCATTGATGAACATAAGCCCTAAATAAATTTAAAGAAACGATTAACAGATTGAGGGATTGATGAATTAGGGTTCTTATTCAATTTAGTTTCTAATCAGTATAGTATAAATTATATTACTTTCATTCCTTAGCCAACTGACACACCAGCGCAGGTGGCTGGTGTGTGTGTGTTAAACCATTGAACTGCCATAGGGCGCGGGTCCGAGTCCCGGCCAGCATGTAGTTTTTGGTTATTTTTATTTCTATTGTTTTTAACTTATTTAATGATTTATAATATATTATAATTAATATTAAATATTAAATACACAATATTTTATTTAACCCGACATCATAAAGTTAACGTTTCGTGTCAAATGATCTCTTTACAAGTTTTCGTGTATCTGTGTGTGTGTGTGTGTGTATATATATTATTAATAATAAATCATAATTATGTTATTAAAAACCGACACTAATATGGAGGTTTCTCGTCGTAAAATGTCTTTATGAATTTGCTCGTATTTATTAGATATATATTATATGTATATAAATATATATATATATATATATATATATATATGTGTGTGTGTGTGTGTTATGGAATGACAATAATCCTTAGAGGGCAATCGTTCAATCCATAACGTACCGATAATAATTGTAACTCAATCCGCATCGAACTCCTAAATTCATTATACGTATTACATCATTTATAATTCGTTCATAATATCATATTATTTAATTAGGATTCTTGTCGATAATTCTTGAAGAGCGTGATTTTCACTTTCTTGTCGTAATTATTCTCGTTTGGCTTAATCAATCAGGTGAATTTATCATTCCCCTATTTTACTCGATTTTCTAAATGTTTTAGGGACATATGCATACGTATTAGTATTTCATACTATATATATATATATATATTTAAATAAATGCATACGTGTTATTGTGAATTGATTTAATCAAGCATATGTGCTACTTGCTTACTTGTGTTACCATTCGATCAATCGTATGTTAGGATTACTATTCAATCAATCGCATAGCGGGTGTTCCTGCTGGTGACCAATGCCCGATTCGCTTGGCAATGGTCCACATACTTGTTTGTGTTTTGATTATATTTACCGCACCTATCACGTTATGCTTATTTATTGTATTGTGTCCAAACTGATGATATTCTCACTCAACTTTATGTTGACAAAACTCCATTTTATACGCATATGCAGGTTGCTTATATTGAAGATTGAAGCTTGGACACGTAGACAAGACTTTAGGATATAATCAAGTTAAACTTTATTGAGCTTATATTTGTTATTTAAATTGTTTATTGTATTTGGATATTGTGTGTATAATTGAAATCAAATAATTAATTAGATATTGTCATATTTATATTATGATAGTATCTTCGAGCTATGAGCAATCGGATCACGCCCCGAAATTTCCGCCTTAGGTTGGGGTGTGACAACAATGCCGAGAAAAAAGAATGCCAAAAATGAACAAGCAAGACAATGATAAATAAAAAAAAGACATAATATGTTGCAAAATATAATATAATGTCAAACTAAATATAACACAATGTTAAGTATTATAACATAATTCAAGAAAAAAAAACACAATGTCAAAGAAAAACTACACAATCAGTGACGAAAAAAAAAACAAAAGAACACAATGGCAAATAAAAAGACAGAATGATCTTTTTCCTCAACATTGTGTCTTTTTTGAGATTTTGATTTTATGAACGGGAAATACGGTGAAAACATTTTTGTGTTTTTTACATTTTTTGTTTTTTTATTAAATTTTCAGTTATAATTTTTTATTAATTTGTTGATATCTGTAAATCTTTCTTATCATTATCATTTTTATCCCTATTTGTAAATAACCTGACCCTATAAATGTATATAAATAAAATAACAAGATAATTAACTTATAATAGATTATTTAAATATTTTTTTACAAATTTTTTGAAAAGACTAAATTTTTACAATTTATATGAAATAAATTTTTATATCTTCTATTCTATATATTATAATGGAAAATTTTCCAAAATAGTCATTTCTAGAGAGAGAAAGCCCAAAATAACCCTTTTTTTTCTTAGAATATTTTAGAATTTGTTCGATCCAGACGCATTGGGAAAAGATAATAATATAGAGAGAGCAGGCCAAATCTTTAAAGAAAGTTAGGTAGTAGACCAGATTTCGGAAGATATTGAAGGTAAAGTCCAAATAATTTTGAAATGTTAGAGCAAAAGTTAAAATTTTTCTTAAACTTTTTTTCTCAAAATACCGTCTTGAGAGACTTTTTTTTATGTTTCCTACCTTTTCCGTCCATATTTTCAAATTCTAGGAAAAAGAGATTTTTAAATCTTGTCTTGAGAGGCGAGATTCTACCACCACCACCACCACTACCACTAGCATCCACCACCACCACCACCCACTATTGGCCACCACCACCATCCACCCCCACCATCCACCCATCGCCCGCCACTACCATCGATCACCACCCACCACCATCATCCGCCACCACCATCCATCACCGCCACTCACTGTCCTCCACCACCACCGTCTAACCTCCGCCCGACGGGTAGTGGCGGACGATGGTGGTGGGTGGTGATCGATGATAGTGGTGGACGGTGGGGGTGGATGGTGGTGGTGGCGAACGGTGGGTGGTGGCGGTAGTGGTGGTGGTAGAAGGCGAACGACGGGTGGTGGGGGTGGTGGTAGAAGCGAATGGTGGGTGGTGGTGGTGGTAGAATCTCGTCTCTAAAGACGAGATTTAAAAATTTCTTTTTTCTAGAATTTGAAAACGTGGATGATAAAGGTAGGAAACATAAGAAAACAGTCTTTTAAAACGGTACTTTAAGAAAAAAAGTTTAGAAAAAATTTGAATTTTTGCTCAAACATTTCAAAATTATTTGCTTTACCTTCAATATTTTTCTAAATCTGGTATGCTAACAAACTTTTTTTTAAAGATTTGGTCTGCTCCCTCCATATTATTTTTTTCCAATGCGTCTAGAGAGTCCAAATTCTAAAAAATTATAAGAAAAAAATAGCTATTTTAGGCTTTCTCTAAAAAATACTATTTTAAGAATTTCACCTATTATAATAATCATCTTATGGTTATTTTTAATCATAACCAAATTCATAACCAATAACTCAAATTAAAAAAGCCAAAAATAAAGATATAGTTAGTTATCCACTAGGTATGGCAAGTGGCCATCAATTGGTAGAGGATGAGGTACAACATGGATCTCCATTTTCCACTTTTGGTGTTGCATTTACATGTTGCCCCCCTATGGCCTCATATCCCCATTTCTTAGTACAACCCACCTCAGATCCACCACTTCTTCCGGATAAACATGAGACCTATGACTTTGGTTGATTCATGTGTTCAATCATGTTCCATGTTTAACGCATCTTCTTCATTCGTCAGATTTATTCACCCAACCCCATTTATATGCCCCAAACCCAGTTTCAATATTCACCAAAGATCCACAATTTCTGCAGCAATTGTTAGAGAGGAAAATGTAATTATTGGTGAAAATGAAATCAAACCCAGTTTCAATTTCAAAAGTTACATGGTGGAGAAGGGTAATTCGGTCAATAAAGCTCTTGATGAGTCCATATTAATAAGAAACCCACTAACTATCCATGAATCTATGAGGTACTCACTCCTTGCAGGGGGTAAACGTGTGAGGCCCATTCTATGTATTGCTGCTTGTGAATTAGTGGGAGGAGATGAATCCACCGCGATGCCGGCCGCGTGTGCGGTCGAGATGATACACACTATGTCATTGATTCATGATGACCTCCCTTGTATGGATAATGATGATTTTCGGCGTGGGAAGCCAACTAACCATAAGGTGTATGGCGAAGACGTTGCTGTCCTTGCTGGAGATTCGCTTTTAGCGTATGCTTTTGAGTATGTTTCGAGGTCCACTGTTGGTACGTCGCCAGCACGGGTGCTGGCGGCGATTGGGGAGCTCGCAAAGGCTATTGGGACGGAAGGGTTGGTGGCTGGTCAAGTGGTGGATATCGCTTCCACTGGTGGGAAGGATATCGGACTTGACAAGCTTGAGTTTATTCACATACACAAGACAGCTGCCTTGCTGGAGGCAGCTGTCGTGTTGGGCGCTATACTGGGGGGTGGGAGCGAAACCCAGGTGGAGGAACTGAGGAGATTCGCGAGGTGTATTGGGTTGTTGTTTCAGGTGGTGGATGATATACTTGACGTTACTAAGTCGTCAGAGGAATTAGGGAAAACTGCCGGCAAAGATCTGTTGGTGGACAAGATGACGTACCCGAAACTGTTGGGGTTAGAGAAGTCACGACAGTTTGCGGAGGAGTTGCTGGCGGAGGCGAAACAACAGCTGGAGGAGTTTGAATCAGAGGCGGCGGTGGCTCCGCTGGTGGCTACGGCAGAATATATAGCATACCGACAGAATTGATATTGATAATATTATTGTATTGAAAATTTGAAATCTAGTTTACCATTCTGATTGATTTGATACTGGAGGCAAATTAGGTTTTTCTTTTATTAATAATACTGATCAGTTACATTACCATTTTAATCCATAATCATACATGTGACAATATTGGAAAGTTAAGTGTTACTAGTCCTTCAAGAGAATAACAAGAATGGTCATGCATTGATATTTTCATTGAAATCAAGTCTAGATATTGCTATTTACAAACATATTTCAACTTGAAAAATCAATGGTGCCACTTAGGTCATTTTTAGTTGAGTCAAAAAAATTCGGCTGACTCGTTAAATCGACTTATTTGTAAGTAAACAAATGTAAGTGTAACTTGCGTGATGATAACCGTAGCAAAGCTGTGCGAGTAGATCAATGTAGTCCCATAATGTAAAAAAGCCTTATTTATTGGCCCTTTCTAGAAAAGTATCTTGAATCTTGAAATCGTAGTGGTTCGTTGCCCCAAGAAGTCCATCCACTTAACAATTCTCTAGCAAACAGTTCAAGGCAACGAGCAGGTTCTAAACACGGTATGTACTCCCGTAGCATCTCTAATAATACACGTTGAATCAAAATTTTAAAGAAATGATGTTATGGATGTTTGGCAGTAAGGATGCTCACCGTTCGGTTTTGAGCTCAAACTGTAAGTACAGTTTTTGAATACTAAAACTGAATCCGAACAGTTAAAATATAAAACTAAACCAAAAGGTTATAAATGGTTTGGTTTTAACTTTATAAAAAGGTGCATAAAATATAATACTTGTCAAAATCACAAACAGTCCTGGTATAAAAAGTGTGCAAATACATCAAGCTAGATAAATAAACAAGCTCTTTGATTTTTTTCAACATATCTTGATAATCAATACTTGTTTTAATTTTCTTGACACTTAAGTGTGCTAAACTTGACATCTACTAGTTCCATCTTAAAATTACGCATATAAACAATGAAAAGAACACAGAAACAGACGAGTGTTAGGAGCATTATCATCTATCCCGTTGTCAAGAAGATTAAAACTAAGTATTGATTATCAAAATGTGTTGAAAAAATCAAAGAGCTTGTTTATACATCTACTTTGATGTATTTGAACAACTTTTAATGTATTCATACTTTGTTTTTTGATGTATTAAGCTATGGCCTATGGTCATGGACGGCGCGCTTTTATACATTTGGACAACCTTTTCATTTTATATTTTATGCATTTTTGTATAAAGGTGAAACTGTGAAACCAATAAGCCCCAAACCATAACGATTTGCTTAGGTTTTAAATTTCAACAGTTCCATTTGGGCATTTTATATTAAAAAACCGTTAATAACAGTTTGGCTCCCGGTGAGCTAAAAACCATCAAAACCAGACCATGAACACCTCTAGTACAAACAGCTTTAAGAATATAAACAAGGCTAATACCTCCAATTGGGGGCTTTCTTGAATAATCTCCAGGGATACTGATGAACACTTGATGATTTGGAATACATTTTAGCTTTGTAATATACTCAGAATCTTTATCCTATATGCCACATAATATGTTAATTATACAAAAGGTAATATATTATAAAGCATGTTACCTTTCCATAGCAGTAACCAATGACAAGGCATTCATATGGTCTATGATGAAACAGATCCAATTCACTTATCAAAGAACCATCTGCTTTCACCTGTTACTTAAAAATGGAGCCCTAAATCAGTCTGTTAAATCATTCTACAAGAAAATTTAATAAGTTGAAACAATCTCAAAGAGTCACAGATAAAAGTTAAATCACCTTCAACCAATAATAAGTTGTCATGTACTCGACTCCCCAATTTGGGAACAAGTCTTTTTCAACAAATACCCGCAATTTCTCCTTATTGGTTACCCACAGAGCTACCAATGCCCCATCAGCGTGAGCAAGCCTTTTAATAGGAAGAGACAAGAAGTATCGATCAGGCAAAGTCGGGTACCTAAAATCATGAGAAACATGATTTAAGAAAAACTGTACATTTGGTGTAAGATGTCATGGTCTTTGATATTAGCTTTAATATGATATTATGCAAGTTTTTAGCCAAACCAACTTATTTATGATGTATTAGAAATGTAGTTAAGGTGCTAGTTATATAACTACTTATGCACCATTTGATGTAGGCAGAATGTAACATAATTGCTAACAATAAAATGAACACACTTACTTCAATTTTTGGTTAGCACTGCCATTCTCCCAAGGGGGATCAATAACAATAAGATTAAATCCACATTCATGTTTCCCTGCAAAAGTATGCAATGAAGATTCAAAATTTCATGCTAAACAAAGGTTGCGAGGTCAAAATGGTCATGATACAATATATCAAATACATTAACTGCATATTTCAAAAATTACCAGGGATTATGCCATGAATTTGCTTCAAATCATACTTCCACATGTGAATCAATCAAACAAATGAAGACTGTAAGACAAAATGAATAAACTCAAATATTCAAGCGAGTACAGAATACTAATAACAACTTTCAAGATCTCTTGCATCAACTCAGAGACCCTTTTCTTAAAGACCAATACCATATTGTTTATTAAAACATAAGCATAGTCATACCATGTAGAAAGAAGTCTGTTTCGGTATTATGTATTTGCAATTTAGAAAATCAGCCTCCATGTCACTGTTTGTCTCATTCGCAACCAAGCTCCCAAATGCAGGAACATTCCTTGTTTCACAGTTTTGAACAGCAGACGTGCAACCTGCGAAACCGAATAATCAATAACCGTAATAGTATTTAACAATCGCAGAAGTAGAAACAAAGTTAGAATCAATCAATAACCGTAATAGTATTTAACATCGTCATTGATTTTATTATTAGTAAAAATATAACTAACATCTGCAACAGTCGGGGCAATTACCTGGAGTTAGCGTATGATCCTGATTAAGATTAAGATGCAGTGAAATTTCAAAGAGTGGAGCTTGCCATACACTCCCAAGCTCAACAAGCGACTGCTCATCCGTCGATTTCGGATCAAACGTACTCCCATCATCAATTCCCAATTTCCCCAAATTTAGCAACAGATTATCAGCTCGTTTTGTCTCGGTTCAGGTTTGTTTTTTTTCAGTTTTTTTTGCTTCGGTTTTGCTTTTTTTCATTTAGGTCGGTTTCGATATATGTTCGGTTTCAATGATTTTGGTTTTGATTTCTCGGTTTTTATTCGGTTCAGTGGGTTTTGTTTAAAATAAAATTTGATAAAGCTTGTTTTAGTCATAAACAAACCCATTCTAACTTATAACCAAAAGTCACTAACATTTCTCAACCCATCTTGACATTCTTACAAAATTCTTTTGATCCATCCTGATCCATCTCAATTTTAAAAGTTATCCAAATTGACTCAAACAACCCATTTGGGATTGTTTTGCCACCCTTAAAATAAACCAACCTTGGATTTGCATGATAAAAAATTTGTTTGTTAGTGATTCATCATTTACTACGATTACCCGTTTTAACCTTACCCGCTAGGTTAAAAGTCGTTTTTAAAAAAATCTGTGTCGCAAAAAAGTATAAAAAATATCTCGATTTAAAACCTGTATGCCGGTTTAAACCGGTAATTTTTAAAAAAACCAGCGGTACGATGTTCTAGCAGACCGCCCAATACCGGTTGCCTTACCAAAATCCGGTATAACCGGTTCAACCGACCGGTATGTATCGGTTTTTAAAACACTGGTCATAAGTACTTATGACTTTGAAACAAGGGTACCCACTCATGAGCAGGGTTAAGGAGCAGTAAGCAGAAGTTGTTAGACTAGGAGCTGTCTCACTAAGATTCCTCGGTTGATCAGAGAAGCTTCTTGCTACAATAAATCTCAGAAAAGTCATATATGATATGACATAAAGCTTAAATCTGTCATAAAGCAAGGATGTCGACATGACAGGACAAAAGCAGAAAGCAAGTTACACTAAAATGGTATTGCTTGTTTGCATATGTTAAAAGAGGAGTTGGCCATTTTCCTTTAGGAAGCTTAAGCTTCCCTAGAGAAGCTTCCGGGATACCTATAGAAGGAACACTTCACTCAACGGTAAGATTCATTCTCATTCACCATATTTCTCTCTACTCTCTCTTTATACTTACTCTCTTATCAACCTTTGCATCATATCACTAATTCTTATACTAGAGGTTGATCGCAGGAGACTCGCTTCTGTGGTGAGACTAACTGGTCGTATTTTCTTTGGTCTTTGCATGTTAGGACGCTCAGTTAGTACCATACTCTTGGACCACTCATACCTTCATTGTTGCTATACTCGTTGTAGCAACAAGTGGTGACCACGGTGGGGTCGGTGCTACTTAGAACGAAAATTCTGGTAGTTTCGGTCCTCTTATTCTCAAGTATTCCTTTAGTATGGATGAAAAGAGTGCCCCTAACAAGAGTGTTCCTCAAAACCATGATCGGCCTGAAAACGATTCCTCTTCGGAGGATGATATTGGTTGTAGTTCTCTTAAAACGAACAGATCTTCGGTCACACCGTCGGCATAAACTTTTCAGTTTCAGAAACCTTCATCCAAGGATCTTCTCTCCAAGGGATGACTTTTTACTCCTCGTAGAGAAGATGGAAATGACCCCGAAAGGTGTTAAACGAAACTTTGTTTAGCTCAGAGAGCTAATGAATAACTATGCTTAGGAAGAACGAGCAAATGGGGTGAGGATAAGGCTGACTACCCGCAGAGCCTAACATCTCACTCTCATCTCGATGCCTAGTCCTCCAAGCATGAGTACACCTTCCCCGTCGGGAAGAAACACTCAAGGACCAGGTAACTCACCAGGTGGGGAAGCTGAAAATATGAACTCATGATGGTTGCACTCATGATGTCCCAGTATGGGCAACCATGGCCGGGAGGCTTACAATGGCAAGCTTCTAAAGGTTTCCTTGCTATGAGCCAACATGTCGTAACCCAGGCTCCCAAGTATCGTCACTACCGATGCTGGTGACTTAACAAACTTGGAACCTTATTAACCTTACAAGCCTTTAACCTTGTCATGCTTTCCTGAACAAATAGCAAACTTTGAGTTCTAAACAAATGTTAAGATGCCAGTGAACATAAAGACTTACGATGGAACAGAAGATCCAAAAGATCACCTTGAGATCTTCACGGGAGTAGCTACTGTTGAAAGGTGAAATAACATCGAGTGTTGCGATATGTTCATGCAAACCTTGATAGGACATGCTAGACTTTGGTTCAATGCTCTTCCATCTAGAAGCATAGTTTCCTTTGAGGATCTCTATCAAAGCTTCTTAACAAACTTCACACAGCAAAGAAGGTGCACCAAAGACGTTGCGGCCCTACACCAAATCAGACAGAAGGAGCATGAAGACCTTCAATTCTTTATGGAAAGATATAAAAAAAGTGATTGAACTATAGTGGTGCTTTAGAAAAGATGTGAGTTTCAGATAACATGAACGCCATCAAAGCAAAGAAGCTCGTGAGAAGGTTGCATGAAAACATTCCCAAAACAATTAAGGAAGCTTTCGAAAGAACCGAAGCTTATCTTCGAGGGGGAAGAAGCTTTGGATAACCAAGAAACGAGAAAACGTGACCATGGAAATTGGAGAAATCACTCCTCAGAAGGAAAGAAGCCTCAATTCCAGTCATTTATTGAGAATCATCCAGTAAAGCACTGTGAGCATAGAAGGTCAGACGACAGAAGCCATCCTTCTCGACAACATAGACCTCAAGAGAAGGAGAGGCTGATCTTCACTGTTCTGACTAAGACTCTGCAAGATATGCTGGCAAACGAGAAGGTTAAACACAACCTTCGTCCTCCTCATCCATTATCTAAGCCAGCTAGCAAACATGATGCAGGCAAGTTTTGTGCTTTTCACAATGACATTGGCTATCATACCAATGATTACTTCCTGTTGAAGAAGCATATTGAAGATGTTGTTCACAGTGTTGAGTTATCTCACCTGATCAAGCATCGAAAAGAAGGTAAAGGAGGTGGAAAGAAAGTGTTTGGAGTAAACATGGTTCAAGTTTGTAACAAGAGGCAACGAACACTTTCCTGGAATCAACAAAGCATATGCTTTCCTCCAACCGATCCTCATAACAGGGTCACAACTCCAGTCATCGTAGATACTGAGCTAAAGGGCTTCCTCATATACAGAGCCTATATGGACCGTGGGGCAGCAACAGAGGTGATGCATGAAAGATGTTTCCTTCAACTTCCTCAAGAAATTTAGAGACAGCTCCAACCACTAAAAACTCTCTTAAAAGCTTCACTGGGGAGAAGGTGATTCCACTTGGGAAGCTCACTTTAGATGTCCAATTTAGAGATAGAGATATCTCTCGGGTCGAGAAGCTTACTTTCACAGTGGTCAGGTACCTTTCTAATTACAACATACTTACGGAAGAACTGGGATTGCTACTTTCGATGCAACAATTTCTACAGCCCATGGTATGGTGAAGTTCTCAATCGTAGGAGGTATAGCTTCTATGGAACCAACGCCAGAAGCCTTACTCATAGATGCGACTAAAGAGTCATGGGAGCTTGATGAAGACACAAAAGATAGCCCTATATATGTAAGGCCCCGAACCCCGGGAACCCCACAGTTGGTAATCATTCAAAACACTCGTAAAAATAATTAAACTTAAAAACAATTCTTTTCATTAAAATAAGCATTACAGAGTATAATTCGGCGGAAAACGTAAATAACAAAATAAGTTCCCAAAACCCGGGAATTTTGCCCAAAACCAACATAATTATCTTTAATAAAAAATTTTTTAAAAATAAATGTTTAATAATAAAATCTTCAAATCCCGTATGCTCTTCACCGTCCAAGTAGCTTCGTGCACGTCCAAGCGATAAGGTATCCTCTTCTTAACCTGAAACTCACACTAACATGCACACAAAGTCAGCTTAAGCTGAGTGAGTTCAAGTTTTAAATAAGTAACAAAAGTCTTAATAATCATTCCAACGGTTTTAAAACTGTAAACGGTATTACATCAGTTAGGTCATCACATTCAATAAATAATCATCCTTACGTATGAACATCTCTATACGTACATTCCTATATATATATATATATATATATATAACATTCAATAATAACATTCAGCGCCGAGAAAACGTACAACCCAAACACGTAACATTCAGCGCATGCAAACACAAAGTAGGCATACGCAACATTCAGTAGTCGAGACGACTAAAACATTCGCCAAATATTGGCCATTCTAAAATATATATATATACATACACACATTCTATAACATTCCAAGGCCTACCAATACTAGCAAGCCTATGCAAAATAGTTTAAAACATTTCATCAAGCAAAATCGTTTAGGTGTGCATGCTAGCCCAAAACTTAAAAAGAGTTAAACGGGGCATCAAGAACTCACCTGACACAAGACGCGGATTCACCACGAGCTAGAGAATCCCTAAGAAATCCCAAAACTCAAACACCTGTCGGTTTACATTCAATTAATACTAATGACATCAAGATGACTAGTTTATCCTACGAGACGTTCTAACATGGTTTGAGTTACCTAAACCCTCGACCTCATCAAACTTAATCACAACAGCCTCCGAGGTCTCACATTCACCAATTTGCCAATTTGCCCCCGGGAGCACTAGGTGACACTAACACGCGCGTTTAGGAGTCGTTTAGGCCGTTAACATCTAACTCAGCCCCGTGTGGACCCATTATGATACAATCACAGCCAACAAGTCCACACGACACCACACGAGTCAAATGGGTCGGTAACCCGCAAGTACAACGCACCAACTATTCAATAAACACAATTGCGCGTTGTACCGACCCGTTGGAGTAACCGACAACCAATTCAGCCCCATAACTTATAAAAAATGAATTTTGAACCGCCCGTACATCAAACCAAGTGTCCCCGAGCTGAATTGGTCGTTAATCACTTCAACCCTCGCGTTAAACGCGCCAAACTACAATTCTAGACAACCGAACATAACAATCAAAGTACAACTAGTTGATCAACTTAACAAACACCTATGAACATGATCTTTAAGTATGATATACTGGACATACCTAGGAAGATTGTGGTGCAAAAACTCACTTCAAACAGCCCCGACAAGAACACAATAGAACATCCACTGGTTAAGCCTAAAACGAACTTATCGATCAATAACAAGTAAAACGTGCAGATATTAGCATGCGAAGATGGATTTAATTATATAGGATAACCTTTGAAATAAATTATTAAATTTTCACCAGACTTTAGTAAATGTCTTAGGTTTATAAAAATATTTTTATTATATTTTTCTAGTGGACACAAAATTCATAAAAATTCCTCCAACAGAAAGGTATGTGCAGCTATTTCAGTGCGCAACAAAATGGTTTTATTTTTATAAAAATCATTACCCTGCCAAATTAAATGATTCCAATTGGGTTTGGTTCCTAACTCAAAATACTAACTTCCAAAAGTGGAATCACCCAATTTGGACCTGTCGAAAAAGGGTTATGACGTCGGGAAGACAGACTAGAATCCGTCATCCCGCATTAGCTTTGACACTCGATTTTATAAATTCATAAAAACCATTCAAATCTCGTCCAAAAATTACGTATTATACCTTTCTGGAAACTAGTCTCAAAGTAGAACATCATGGAATCAAGAATCGATCAAAAACAATGGATTATCATTGCGTTACAGACCCTACAATAAACGTATACGAATCTGTCAGCAAACTGTTATCATCAAAACTCAAACTTAACGACCAATAAGCGCGTTAATATGATCAATTAAGGTGTAAAAGATATGGGGAATCATAAAACCGACCTTGAATTGAAGTTTTTACGGATCAAACTTGGCTGGACAGAAGGAATTTCGAGCAGGGGGGGTCTCTCTTCCGATCGGCCGCTAGAAAGGGTTAGGGTTAGGATTCTTTTTGTTTTATGATATAAAATAAGAAGTTTCATTCTAGCCCTCAAGTATAAAGTGTAAGGCAACTTGGATGAAAGTTACATAATCTTAACGTACCGGGATGACGTAAAGGCTCCCGAGAAACGTCGGTTAAATCCCGAGAATAATACATACTTTACAAGCTTTAACTCTTGGAACCGGAATTAACGGGCGTTACAAGTCCACCCCCTTACAACGGGATTCGTCCCCGAATCCTGACGCGACAGGAACAACTGCGGATTGTGCTTCATCATCTCGTCTTCGGACTCCTAAGTAGCCTCGGAACCCCTACGGTGTCTCCACTGCACCTTCACCTGCCTAATCACTTTATTCCTCAGACGCCTTTCCTGACAGTCCAGAATAGCAATCGGTTGCTCAACGTAGTTCAGCTTACTATCAAGTTCAATATCATCAAGTGGCACATGGGCCTCTTTATCAGCTAAACATTCCCTCAAATGGGACATGTGGAAAGTAGGATGAATCCCCGCGAGCTCATCGGGTAATTCCAGTCCATACGCTACCTCACCAACACGGGACAATATACGGAACGGACCAATGAACCTCGGACTAAGCTCACCCCTCTTACGAACACGAATGATACCCTTCCAAGGAGAAACGTTCAACATAACCCGATCCCCAGCCTCAAATACAATAGGCCTTCACCTTTTATCCGCATAAGACTTTTGACGACCCTGAGCGGCCTTCATAAAAGCCTTAATCTTATCGAGCTTCTCAGTCGTCGCCTCGACCACCTCCAAACTACCCAACTGTTTCTGTCCAATGGAACCCCAATAGACTGGAGTCCTACACCTCCAATCATACAACATCTCAAACGGTGGCATCCCAATCGCGGCGTGATAACTGTTATTATACGATAACTCTACCAACGGTAAGTGACGATCCCAACTACCACCAAAATCGATTACACAGGCCCGCAACATATCCTCAAGAGTCTGAATGGTCCTCTCGGAGTGACCATCCGTCTGCGGGTGATAGGCAGTACTGATAAGGAGTTTGGTACCCATCTCCTCGTGAAACTTCTTCCAAAACCTGGAGGTAAAGCGCGTATCCCTATCCGAAACAATAGATACCGGCACCCCGTGCCTAGAAACAATCTCACGAATGAACACATCGACCAGCTGCTCAGAATTAAAAGTCTCTCGAATCGGCAAGAAATGAGCGCTCTTGGTCAGTCTATCAACGATTACCCATATGGTGTCGTAATTACCCCTAGGAGTGCGAGGCAGTTTAGTCACAAAATCCATAGTAAGATGCTCCCATTTCCACTCAGGTATTTCCAATGGCTGAAGTTTCCCAAACGGTTTCTGATGCTCGGCCTTAACTTGTAGACATGTCAAACATTTACTCACATACTGAGCCACCTCAAACTTCATCGCAGGCCACCAATAATTCTTTTTTTGTTCTTGGTACATCTTGGTCGCGCCTGGATGAATGGAATAGCGCGACTTGTGCGCCTCATCTAAAATTTTACCTCTGAATCCTCCATACCTTGGTACCTATAAACGCCATCCTTTTACTTTACCCCATCACCGACGTCCTCCAACAACTTTTCCTGACCCCAAATACGTTCTGACATAATCCATTCCACCTGCAGTGCTTCATTCTGGACGTTGGCTATTTGTTTCAAAATGTCGGGTTTGAGAATAAGCTGATAGGACTTCACACTAATAGGTTTTGGTCTCTCCTTTCGGCTTAACGCGTCGGCCACCACGTTTGCCTTACCCGGATGGTACATAATCTCCAGATCGTAGTCCTTAATTAACTCCAACCATCGACGCTGTCGCATATTCAGTTCCTTTTACTCGAAGAAATATTTTAAGCTCTTATGATTGGTATAGATAACGCAAGGAACACCGTACAAATAATGTCTCCACAACTTGAGCGCAAACACCACTGCCGCCAGCTCCAAATCATGGGTAGGATAATTCGCCTCATGAGGCTTCAACTGCCATGAGGCATAAGTGATGACTCGACCTCGCTGCATCAAAACACACCCAAGCCCCTGATAAGAGGCATCAGAATAAACCATCAGATCATCGGTGCCATCAGGTAGAGCTAAAATTGGGGCATGCGTTAACCTGTTCTTCAACTCGATAAAAGCCTCCTCCTGCTCAGTACCCCAAACGAACTTAACATTCTTCTTAGTCAACTTGGTCAGTGAAGAAGCAATTTTCGAAAAGTCGGGAATAAAGCAGCGGTAATACCCCGCCAAGCCCATAAAGCTACGGATTTCAGATGGAGACTTAGGAGACTCCCAATCATTCACGGCTTCCACCTTTGCAGGATCAACCAAAATACCACTCGGGTTAATAAAGAACCGAATCTCGCGCAACCAAAAAGAACACTTAGAAAACTTCGCATACAACTTGTTTTTTCGCAGAGCTTCCAAGACTTCCAAGAGATGACCGGCGTGATCAGATTCACTTTTGGAATATACCAGAATGTCATCGATGAATACAATAACTGATCGGTCGAGCATCGGCCTACACACCCGGTTCATAAGATCCATAAACGTGGCTGGTGCGTTGGTCAAACCGAAAGACATCACAAGGAACTCGTAATGTCCGTAACGAGTGCGGAAAGCGGTCTTAGGAATATCTTCCTCCCGAATTTTCAAATGATGATACCCGGACCTAAGGTCGATCTTCGAGAACCAACTAGCTCCTTGGAGCTGATCAAATAAGTCGTCGATCCTCGGGAGCGGGTATCGATTCTTAACAGCGAGCTTATTCAACTCACGGTAGTCAATGCACATTCGCATGCTACCGTCCTTCTTCTTAACGAACAAGACCGGGGCACCCCAAGGCGAGATGCTCGGTCGAATGAAGCCCTTGTCGAGCAAATCTTCCAACTGGGCCATAAGTTCTTTCATTTCATTCGGTGCTAGACGATAAGGGGCTCGATCAATGGGTTTTGCGCCTGACACAAGATCTATCTGGAACTCGACCTCGCGGTCCGGTGGCACATCTGACAAATCATCTGGAATTACATCCGGGAAATCCCGAACGATAGGAACATCACCGACGGTAGACCTAGACATGGAAACAGATTTTCCTAAGGCGACCTCAACCTCAAACACATCGACTACGCGCTCGGGTGATTTATTCAACGAGGAACAGAAAGCAGTAGACACAAAACTTCTAATGGCGCCTGAATCAAATAAGACTGATGCAGACAATTCATCAAGTAGAAAGGTATCTGGGATAACATCACGCTCCTACTTAGCTAAACAGTTGCTCATACATTCTTGAAGGAGCGAGGAATTTAAGCGATCAAATACCAAGGAACCCAGAGTGACAGTATGCTACGCCTCAGCTAAACAATTACGTGCAAAGCGTTCGAGAGGTTGGGAAACGAACATGAGAATATAGGGAATAAGATGAACTTTAACGCTAATGACTCGAGAGTTAGCCAAATCCTATCCCTACAAAGACGGAACCCTAACATAGTCAGACACAAGTGGTATTTAGAACATGGAAGGTAAGGGTAAACTGCTAATAACGTTGATCAAGTGTTATTAGTCGTTTACTTCACCGGCCCGTCCTAAGCACCCCCTGCCCCTAACCACATTAGCATTCTATCTAACACTTAAACAATTAATCACATACTGGAACTTTAAAATTCAAAGGAATGAGTAAACAATTTAAAGTTACCTCTTGGCGTGCAGCTACTCGCGGTGGGCATACTAGTCTTTTCACTTACAGTTCGAGTCCAAGCATTCGGGGACGCTCGGATCCCTCGAACCATGGCTCTGATACCAACTTGTATGGCCATGAACCCCGGGAAGCCCATAGTTGGTAATAATTCAAAACACTCGTAAAAATAATTAAACTTAAAAACAATTCTTTTCATTAAAATAAGCATCACAGAGTATAATTCGGCGGAAAACGTAAATAACAAAATAAGTTCCAAAAACTCGGGTATTTTGCCCAAAACCAGAATAATTATCTTTAATAAAAAAAATTTTAAAAATAAATGTTTAATAATAAAATCTTCAAATCCCGTATGCCCTTCACCGTTCAAGTAGCTTCGTGCACGTCCAAGCGATAAGGCATCCTCTTCTTAACCTGAAACTCACACTAACATGCACACAAAGTCAGCTTAAGCTGAGTGAGTTCAAGTTTTAAATAAGTAACAAAAGTCTTAATAATCATTCCAACGGTTTTAAAACTGTAAACGGAATTGCATCAGTTAGGTCATCAAATTCAATAAATAATCATCCTTACGTATGAACATCTCTATACGTACATTCCTATATATATAAATATATATATATATATATATATATATATATATATATATATATATATATATATATTCAATAATAACATTCAGGGCCGAGAAAACGTACAACCCAAACATGTAACATTCCGCGCATGCAAACACAAAGTAGGCATACGCAACATTCATTAGTCGAGACGACTACAACATTCGTCAAATATTGGCCATTCTAAAATATATATATACATACACACATTCTATAACATTCCAAGGCCTACCAATACTAGCAAGCCTATGCAAAATAGTTTAAAACATTTCATCAAGCAAAATCGTTTGGGTGTGCGTGCTAGCCCAAAACTTAAAAAGAGTTAAACGGGGCATCAGAACTCACCTGACACAAGACGTGGATTCAGCACGAGCTAGAGAATCCCTAAGAAATCCCAAAACTCAAACACCTGTCGGTTTACATTCAATCAATACTAATGACATCAAGATGACTCGTTTATCCTACTTGACGTTCTAACATGGTTTGAGTTACCTAAACCCTCGACCTCAAAGTAGAACATCATGGAATCAAGAATCGATCAAAAACAATGGATTATCATCTCGTTACAGACCCTACAATAAACGTATACGAATCTGTCAGCAAACTTTTATCATCAAAACTCAACCTTAACGACCAATAAGCGCGTTAATATGATCAATTAAGGTGTAAAAGACATGGGGAATCATAAAACCGACCTTGAATTGAAGTTTTTACGGATCAAACTTGGCTGGACAGAAGGAATTTCTAGCAGGGCGGGGGGTCTCTCTTCCGATCGGCCACTAGAAAGGGTTAGGGTTAGGATTCTTTTTGTTTTATGATATAAAATAAGAAGTTTCATTCTAGCCCCTCAAGTATAAAGTGTAAGGCAACTTGGATGAAATTTACATAATTTTAATGTACCGGGATGACGTAAAGGCTCCCGAGAAGCGTCGGTTAAATCCCGAGAATAATACATACTTTACAAGCTTTAACTCTTGGAACCGGAATTAACAGGCGTTACAATATAGGAGATAACCATCAACTCAACTTACCCTAAACAAACTATCAAAGTAAATAGTAAGCTTCCCTCTCAAAGTATGAGTAAGCTCATGAATTTATTATAAAAAAGTAAAGATGTTTTTGCATGGTGTCCAAATGATATGACAGAGGTTCCAAGGGAATATGCTGAACATTCCTTTGAACATCTCATCCACACATAAACCGTCCGCTTAAAAGAAATGAAGCTTGGCTGTTGAAAGAAGCTGACAAGCTTGTTAAAGTCGATATACTTTGAGAAATAAGGTAGCATTCCTGGATTGCAAACTCGATTATGGTCAAAAACTCTGATGGATCTTGGCGAATCTGTGTGGACTTCAATGACCTTAACAAAGCTTGTCCCAATGATAACCACCCATTTCCAGAGATTGATTGGAAGGTGGATTCCCTTACAGGCTTCCAGTACAAGTTCTTCCTAAATGCCTATAAGGGTACCATTATATCTTAATGAAGGTTATAAATGAAGAGAAGGCATCATTCCCCACTAACAAAGGGATCTTTATCTACAAAAAGATGTCCTTTGATTTGAAGAATGTTGGGGCTATATACCAACGATTGATCGACAATACCTTCTCCGAGCAAATCAGAAGGAACATGGAAGCTTATGTCGATCACTTAATTATAAAAAGAAAAGATGAGGAAGCAATGAGCAGTGACATCGAAGAAACATTCCAAATCCTCAGAAGCATCAACATGAAGATTAAACCGGTTAAATGTCTGCTATGTTTCGAAGAAGGTAAATTCTTGGGTCACTTAATAGACAAACAAAGCATAAAGCTAACCCAAGTAAGGTACAAGCTGTTCTTCACCTGCACTCTCCAAAGACAAAGAAGTAGGTCCAAAGCCTCAATCATAAGATCGCTGCCCTTAAATGATTTCTATCAAAATAGGCAGAGAAATCTTTACCATTTTTCAAAAGTTTGAAAAATTGCAATGACAAGAAAGACTTCCAATGGACTAGCGAGGTAGAAGATGCCTTCCTAGCTCTAAAGAGGCGTCTAGCTTCCTTACCTGCCCTAGCAGGTACTCAAGTAGGAGAAACAATAATAGTTTATCTCTCTGCAGGAAGGGAAGCTATTAGCTTAATGCTTATTGTTGAACGCAACAAAGTCCAAGTTCCGGTGTACTTCATCAGCAAGGCACTAAGGAAGCTGAGCTTAATTACACGCCCATAGAGAAGCTGATCCTTGAACTCGTTCACATAGCTAAACGACTAAGAAGATACATTCAAGCCCATCAATGAAGGTCATCACCGATAAACTAATAAGGTTCATATTGGAAAGCCTCGAAATCGCAAGAAGGGAAGGCTGCCAAGTGGGCTATTGGCTTGGGTGAACACAACATAGTGTACGAGTCTAGAAAAGCAATTAAGGGCCAGGTCCTGGCTAATTTTCTAGTTGAAACACTAGAAGAGCCGATGGAGGTGAATGAGCTGGAGGAAGGTGAACCTGCTATCCTTTCGAGAAAGTGTACAATCTACACTGATGAAGCTTCAAGTATAGAAGGTTCTAGTTAAGGTCTAATCATTACATACCCCAAAGGAACCGAATATACTTATGCACTTCGATTAGAGTTTCACTGTACTAACAATGAGGCCGAATATGAGGCATTAATTACTGGACATCGCTTAGCAAAACACATGAAGATTCCGGAACTAAGCGTCTTTGTAGGCTCAAGATTAATGGAAAATCAAGTAAACAATGAGTTTGCAGAAAGGGAACCTTCAATTCTTAAGTACAAGCAGAAGGTCAATGAGCTTATGAGGCAGTTTCAAACTTGCTCCATGACACAAGTTTCCATAATTCGAAACAAGCAGGCTGATGCCCTTAGTAAACTGGCTTCCTTGACCTTGCACATCTGACAATGAAGGTCTTGGTTGAAGTATTAAGAAGCCCATCGATTGAGGAACTCGAAGTACAAGACATCATTGAGGAGGACGGATGACTCCCATTCTAGAGTTCCTCAAAGATAGTATGCTTCCTACTGATGAAGGAGAAGCAATGAGACTAAGGATCAAAGCCAAGCAGTATATCGTGAAAGATGGCACTCTATACCAGAAAAGGTACTTAAGCCCATTGCTATGATGTGTAGGTCCAGAGAAAAGCAACTACCTCGTCAGGGAGGTACATGAAGGCATTTGCGGAACACACTCCTGTCCAAGGTCCGTAGTAACTAGACTAATGAGCCTAGAATACTACTGGCCGAGGATGCATAAGGACTCTATTAAAGTGGTACACAAGTGTGAAGCTTGCTAGCTTCATGCTTTTGTGAAAACTAGTCGAAAACATGACATGGTTCCCATCATTTCCACTTGGCCCTTCTACAAGTGGGGGATGGACATTCTTGGTCCCTTCCTCGAGGTAGCAGATATGGTGAAGTTCCTATTGGTAGCTGTGGATCATTTCACTAAGTGGACGGAGGTCAAACCCCTAGTCTCCATCACCGGGAGGCATGTAATGAACTTCGTGTGGGAAAGTATAATTTGCAAATATAGGCTGCCAGGTGAAATAGTGACTGAAACGGAAGCAATTTGCTGAGAAGCCATTCAGCCAGTGGTGCAAGGAGCTACAACTCAAGCAAGTGTTTAGCTCAGTCGCATATCCTTAATCTAATGTCTAAGCAGAACGGATGAACTGCAACATCGTAGATGGTATCAAGGAAAGATTGGGGAGACATGGCAGAAATTGGAAGAAAAAATTCCAAGCGTTCTTTGGGCGATTTGAACAACGGAAAAGGAAAGCCATGGTAAAACACCATATAGCTTAGTCTTTGGCTCAGAAGCTGTTATCCTTGCTAAAAATAAGGATAAACATGAAAAGGGTAAGAAACATCGATCAAGAAGCCAATGACTTTGTGGTTTTACTTAACCTTGAAGATGAAGCCCATGATCAAGGTAACATTCAAGAAGCTAGATACAAGAAGACGCTAAAAGCCTTCTACAACACAAGAGTAAGAAAGGAAGTATTCAAACCCAGAGACTTAGTCCTTAGAAACAATGAGGCTAGAAAACAGTCAGGCCCGGGGAAGATGGGACCTAAATGGGAAGGTCCCTACATCATATGAGAAGCCCACAAGGGTGGATCTTATAAGCTCAACGACCTAGAAGGAAGAAGGTGCATCGTCATTGGAGTGACAAGCGCCTTAAGCGATTCATAGTCTAGGTCCTCATTCAAAATCTACGTAGTTGTTGTTTCAGTTTGTTGTAAGTGAAAAAATCAATGAATGATATCATATTTTGAGTAAGAAAGTTGTCTATTATCCTCTCTAAGGGTGAGCCCCTCCAAACTAGGCTCCATGAGGTCCGGCGTAGTTCCTACTCATGTACATGGTTGAGCTCCTAGGCCATATCGCTCAACAGGTAACAAGACGTTATATCTTCCTGTATACAGGTTGAGTCCCTAAAACAATACGACTACACGGAGTACATATGAAAACTATCTCCATGTAACTAGATTGAAGATCTCTCACCAAATTGCTCCATAAGTACAAGAAGCTAGAATCTTACATGTTTGATAAACACAGAAAGCTAAGGACTTATGTAACAATATACGACAAACAAGTTAACAAATTTTGTGGACTGAGAGCGGATGGGATATGCTTCGCATCGGTTCTTAGTTACTAAGGTAAGGAAGGGTGTCTGGAGCATCAATCTTTAACAAAGTTTCAAAGGCATTGCAAAATAATAAAAAAACATGTAAAACACAAGCAAGAAAATTAAACTACAAGATAGGTTAAACATAAGGGATGCTATCACAAGTCCCAAACACATAGGTAAATTGTATTTTCCAACAAAGGCTTACAACACAACAAAAGAAACTTCATGTAGGAAGCTTAAAAACAAACAACTAAGCTACTTGTCACCAGCAGTAGCACCTTCTTTCCTAGAAGCTCTGGCGATCTTCTCTTCCAGATCCCCCATGACATGTCAACATCGGCATCAAGGTCCTAGGGGGAAGCTTCTGTAGTGGCTGGAGAAGGAGCATCCTCAACTTCTCTTGCAGGGGAAGGAGTGCTCTCGACATCATTAGCAGGGAAGGAGTAACCTCAACTTCCCTATCAACACCACCAGTAGGTTCGTTGACTAGAGCATCGGTGGCAGGTACCTCGGTATCAGCACTTCCATCATCAACCACGTCCTCTTGTTCATACTCATCAGGATCAACCTTCTCAACAACCCTATTCACCATGGCTTCGATCACTTGCTGAGCAATGTCTGTCTTGAGACCTTCCGGCTAGATGCCTTGAAAAACTAAAAAGGGTAGATCATGACATCGAGCAATGGTTTCAAAGTAGGGGGAGGTCATCAATTCCATTTCCCTAACAACAGAAACAAAATCCTTAGCAGCATGAGACCAGTAGGCAGGAAGTTCCTATAAGGAACGGCTAGCCTGCCACAAACCCAATCAATAAGCCATGGTGATGACCATGTGTGATAGATTTTGTATAGGCGTCACTAAGAACAAAATTGAACACACTACTATGAAGAAGGTAGGAAACAACGTGAGGAAAGCCACGTTCAAACAACAAACACTTATTGGAAAGAAGCTCATCAACTTGTCTTTGGAGGGCAGCAATGGTAGCATTTGAGGCAAGCTTCTATTTCTCCTCCTCTAGCTTCTTACAATCATCAGCTAGCTTCTTCCTTCCAACTTCAAAATTTCTTCTTTCCTCAACAACAGAGTTCCTTTCTTGGCTCACTTTATGGCGTTGTTCATAAAGTTTCTTTGGAGAAAGCCTCCATCTTGTTCTGTTCCTCTTGAGTGGAAGCTCTAACCATAGCAAGCTCATGAACCAAACTTTGATCATGAGCGGTCAAAGTCTCAACTTTCTTATATGCCTCAACCAAGGCACTCTCAACCTTCACTTTTTCGTCTTGCATCTTCTTGATCTCTCCAGGAGCATAGCTCCCTCTTCTCAAACCTTCTGGGACAAGAGTGGTAAAGTCAACAATTGAATAATCTTCTTCATAACTTCACCATAATCCAACCCTTCGATAACTTCCTTCTCAATAGGAGGAATGCAATGAAGAAGGTCTTGACAAACATGGACCTTCTTCAAGGTATGATAGAACCTTCAACGCTGGCACATAAATGGATGTCGCCTCATCAGAAACATCACCTTCAACATCATCACCTTGGGAAGAAACACCCTTCCCCTTATCAGACACCTTCTTAGAAACAACATGTTTCTTAACAACAACTTCAGCAACAACAGGCCTTTTATCCTGCTTGACCTTCTCCACCTTCTTCGAACCACTGGCTGGAAAGTCTGTCTTCTTGACAATAGTTTTGATAACCTTCTTCGGATGAACAAAAGTGGCTTTCTTCTCAACACCTGGCTTTAATGGAACCTTCAAAGGGAAGGAGTAGAGCTTCTAGGAAGCTTCTCTCCGCTAGAGGGAGCAAAGCCAGTGATTGGGGCAACAAGAGCAGCATCATCATCAACATCAATAGGATCAGTAGTAGAAAAGCTTTGGGTAGAAGATACCTTCAATCTTTTACTACTTTGCGAAGAAGCAGGAACAACTTTCCTAACAGTCTTTTGGCTGAGGGAACAGTAGAAGTTGAAGTAGCAACATAACCTTCAGAATGACGAAAATCCTTGGTACGATCGACAACCTTGGGATGACCAGCAGCAAGTTTGGTAGAAATAAAAGTAGCAGATGAAAAATCTTCGAGATCAAGGAAATCCAAAGCACTCATATCTGCAAACAAATAGAAGACAAGGCCAAAAAGAGATCAAATAAAAAACTTAAGTAAAATATAGCATACCCTTCCCATCACTGAAAATCTTGGGCTCGGTATGAGGACTTGGACACTTGGTGTGGTTGTCTTGGGATATAACCTACAAGAAGGCACTGATTACACCGAAGTGTATGCTCCAGTAGCACGACTAGAAGCAATTATGCATATTTTTAGCCTACGTAGTGTATAAGAACTTCAAGGTTTATCAGATGAATGTGAAATCAGCTTTATGGATCAGGGAAATACACGAGGAGGTGTACGTGATGCAACCTCCTGGTTTTGAAGATTGGAACTATCCCGAGTGTGTTTACAGATTTAACAAGGCTCTATATGGTTTACACCAGGCCCCAAGAACCTGGTACAGCACACTTGCTGACCATTTGTTGGATAGTGGCTTCAAGCGGGGGACTGTGGATTGAACATTATTCTATAAGAATATTGGTGGCGATCTGCTCCTTGTACAGATTTATGTTTACGATATCATATTTGGCTCGACAAATGACAAGCTATCCAAGGACTTCGAGAATACTATGCAGACTAAGTTCGAAATTGAAAGTTTGTATGACATGCTGATGTATTCAGCAATTAGGATCTCTAGATGTTACAGCTTATATCTCAAAGTGCGGAATCCATTGAGATTGAACAACACAAGTAAACATTAAGCCTTCTCTTCATTAATAACTTCAAAGATTACAAGATATGACTTTGTAGCAACTTTCTCTCTCTACTCTCTCACTCTAACATTCAACAAAAGTCTACTTATCAACGCATAAGTCCCCTTTATATAAGAAACAACATGAAGACACACAAGACCGTATATGTTATACGGCGTATATCATATACACGCAATAAGATATCCGTCCTTCTGGACTTATGCGCTGAATACAATACACAAAATACATTTGACAGTTTAAGCCCTATACAATCATATCTAATTCATCTAAGACCCTAGCAATAGACATTATGCTCTAACAGACTCCCCATTGGATGTTGCTAAGTCTTCGATCTTCTATCTTCAGTCTTTCTCTTTAAACGTCTTTTCTCTATACTCCCTCCTCATATCCACCCATGAACGTTTAGATGAGGAATTCTGATTAGTTAGAATAGATACTCCAACTCCTTTGTATTGAAACCTCTTTAGTGCAGCAATTCATATCATCTCCTTTATCTCTTTCTCTCTTTCCTTCTCCTTCTGTGCTTCCTCTTCACCAAACTCAAACCATTTGCTCTTCCTTACTTCTCCAGAGTGAATCTTATACTTATAACAAATCTTAATCACTTTCTGATATTGCAAAGCAGATGCATGATGTTTATCACGTGATACTTGAATCTTGCACTTATGCAGCGTCTCTATATCCTTCTCAGAACAATTCACTAACCACATCAGATCCATCACATCGATCACATCCCAATCACCGTCTCTGTTTAACACTATCTGAGCTTCACCATGATTTTCGTCATAGTACCACCAACGAAAATACACATGAAAGTCTTGCTCCATCGGATACATTGGAATCACTTTTAGAGTTTCTGGTTGCTTGTACCTCCAAGTCTTCACAAAATCATCCGTTTCAGGATCTTTTTTGACTTTAGACACATGAAATATGGAGTTTGAGGAGTCCAGCTTCTAAATCTGCACTTAGCTTGACGGTTAATAAACTCCCAGATATCTTTTACCATCCCACGTTTAGGACAATTGAACACTTCTTTATCAACAATATCCACCACGTCCATCCATGGTAAAGACTTTAACTCACATAGGCTATCAAAGTATTGCACGCCGTATGTTCTTCTAACAGCAATTTTCCTTATCTTTGGCAGATACGCAATACTCACCACCTTACCCAATTTCAACTCTTTTTCTTTCTTCTTATAATACTTGACTGGATTCAAGTATATACGCTTTGGTTCAATTTTCTTCCTTTCAAACCATTCCTCCTGCTCTTGACTGTTTACCTCAGCTTCTTCAGTTGGATTATCTTTAGCAGGTATAGGATTACCTTGATCATCAAATTCTTGACTAATCATTTCAATTTCTTCATCAAATTCTTCATCGAACTCTGGAAACACTGTATTAGTAACATTTACATAAGTTACCGTCTCCTTGTCCAATTCTTCCTCAACAATGTGTTCATTCACCAACATATTCTCTTCAACTATTCCCATATCCTTCTCAAAATCAAACTAGAACTCTTCTTCAGTGATATTTAGCATTCTAGCCAAATCAGCACGAGTAACCTCGATCTCACCTTCTTCTAAGTTTTCTCCAATTGATGAAAATCTCACTGTAGGCTTATAAGCAATTGGATCTACATTTAGTGTCTCATGCTCATCAACATTACCTCCTGAATGAGTAGTCTCTTGAGCAGGTTCAACTTCCGTTACTGGCTCAATCACAGTTTCAGTACTTCCACTTACTCATGCACCAACCTTTATACCCAAACCACCACCAGTACTTGGGTCATCATTATTATCATCATTATGATCATCATCCTCAGGAGTATCACCATAATCCAATAACTCTTCATCTTCTTTTTCTTCTTCCTCTTCTAGCTCATTAGGTCTAACAGGTTCTGCAACTACTGGTTCACTCACAACCTGTTCTATCACTGGTTCAACAATAATTTGTTCACTCACTAGCTCTGGTTCAGGTACAAACCCTGATGATGATCCACCAACCTTTGGAATTTCAAAATGAACTGTTGGTTCATCAACTTTCCCTTTACCCTTAGCTTCAATTCGGTCTGGATCATATTGTACTTTAAAATTACTTTCTTCAGACAAAGCTTCACCACCATATACTCTGGTGAACACTTTATCTTTTGACCTTCCAAGTTCTTCAACCAGATTTATCCCTTACTTTTCATCCAATATCGTGAAATATCTCATATGAAGATTTAACAAATCAGCCTGTTGTTTTCTTCTTACTTCACCATCTTTAATAATTTTCTTCTGTTCAGCATTTTTATTCCTCAACCTTTCATTTTCCACTACTAGACTGTCAATCTTTATTCCTAGCTCAATAACAGTAACTTTTAATGCATCATGATCATGAAAAGTAGGAAAATCACCAAAACAACTTGCATCCAGAGATGGTAAACTGAAATCAGGAACTTTAGTAGGCTTTGGTGAAACATGTGGCACTTGTACTTGAGGCGATTGTTCCACCACTGGTGTCTTCAATACATTATCATCTCTTTCCAAGTCGACAACTGGTTCTTCAACTACAAATGCTGGATTGATTGGAGTCACAATAATCTCAGGTTCTTCACTATCAGGCTCATCAATCAACTTTAACTGTGGTGAATTAGCCCTCTTTGATTTTCTCTTGATACGAATCTTCTTCGGTTTAACTGGTTTCTCAACAACAACCTTTGGAACATAAGTCTCATCATGTTCATCAGTAGACTTACGTTTCTTTGAACTTTCAGCACACTTTTCAAATTTGGCCCTGGGATTGGCTAACCTCATCCTTCGTCCCTCAGAATCAGACTGTTTCCTCAGGATCATTCTCAGATGTCGCTGAATATACCTCTTCTTGAGTAACTGGAGTGACAACTTCTTTCTTCACAACTTTTTGTTTCTTTTTCTTTGGTGCAACAAATTCACCTTCTGAATCAGACTCGATCTTTATGAATCTCTTACCAACTGGTTTAAATTCTAATATCAATCTTTCTTCTTCAGCTCAATCAGAATCACTATTGTCATGTCTCCATTTGTTATCAGTAGGAGCTACAAAATCAGGATTCTTCAAATGTCCAAATAAACCTCGAAACTTCAGAATATCAGATTCTTTGACATTCTTATAAGAAGCTAACTTAGCCAGATTGTTACCAGTGATGTGGTCAAGAAAAATCTTAGGCCCTTCCTTCTTTACATCATGAAATACATTTTCAACAAACATCTGCACAAATCTTGGATATTGTAAACATTGATCATCACCGAAATTCATCTTCATGTTGTTTAGGATCATCTGAGAAAAGTTTTACTTCAGATTCAGACTCAAAGCTGCCATGATACTCATTTGATAATCAAGAATATCATCATAACCACCCTTTCGATGTCCCAAGCAATGAACAACCACATGAACTAAGTATTTGTATGGTCGAGACAATGTGGTCCTCTTGAATGCTAACTTGCTTAATGAATCTCTATATCCCATCCTTAGTAAACAACCTTTCACCATTCGTTCATCTAAATCAACTGGATCTGTCGATTCATCTCCAAACTCCAGTACTTTCCGAATCAATGCTTCATTAACAAAAATCTTTTGCCCTTGAACTGTTGAATGAATCTCAGTACCAACCACCTTAGCTGTACTCCAGAAATCAGTGACAATATTCTAATATGGATAAGCCAAGTGTGTAATAGCCTTGAAAATTCTCGATCTTTTTGGAAATGGCATTATGACTTTGAAATTTGAAGCTTTTGGGTCATCCTCATTCAAGTAAGCACAGATATTATGCTTTGGATCCGTAATCTTAGTTTTCCTACCCATCTGCAAACACATAACAAGTACACATGTTAATATCAAATTCAGTATATTATGAACTGATGTGTTGTAAAACACACTTATTTTCCGCACCTTTTATCTACGTTAATATATTATATTTTATTATGTATTTTAACTTTTTTTATATAGGTTTTACATAGTTTTAATTATCTTGTAGGCTAAGGGTTAAAGAATGAAGAAACCGGACTTTTCGAGGAGCTTACGGGTATTTTACGCATACGATTTCAAGACAAAGCTCAAGGCCCGGCCCGATTACATGTTATACAAGCCCAATTCTTACACTAATCATAATATAAAAAAAAATAAAAACCCTAAGGGCAGCCCCCTGGTCCGATCGGAAATTTCAGCAAGGAAGAAAGAAAGAAAAGAGTGTTTTTCGGCTTAGGGTTAGAACTTGTGGCGGCTAGGAAAGAAGGAAGAGGCAAGAACCAAGGCTCGGGATCGTTCTCCATCAGTTTTTACAGCCAAGGAGCACCCCATATTCATCATATATTCTTTCTTTCATAACATTGTTCAACACTTTGATTTTCTTGTTCAGTTGTTTCATAGTTTTGCAATTGCTTGAGATATTGACTTGTTTCTGATTATTGTTGATCATTGAATGATTGAATTGATGTTTGGAATGAGTTATAAGTTGTTTTTATTGATGAATAGCTGCTGTCCAAATATTATGCTAGGCTAATCTTGTCGATTCTACCTAGGAATGATGATAATTGCTAGTGTTTGATGAGTTTATTAGATTGTTTGATTGATAGACTTGAATTGTTATTGTAAAGTTTGATTTAGACATGAAATAGGATGTGTTTAAGGGCTGAAAATTTTGTTAATTCATTGCTTAAACTCCTTGCGTTGGTTGATTAGTTTTGTATTGATTGATCGGTGCTTGTTTGATTCTAGACTTTGTGTTTAGGGTTTGTTTGCGGTAGGTACAACCATAGGGTTTTGTTGCATGAATTTTTGGTTAAAGTAAAGCGGTTAGGCACCTTCTTAGAGACCGAGAGGTGATAAGAAGTTAGGGTTGTCTCATTGCCTTTGCATGCTAGAATTAGAATTGCGTGAGAGCGAGTTCGTTTCTTGTCCGGTTTAGGTGTTTTGAGAGACTAGTTGATCTATTTGGTTTAAGTTAGATTGTTCCTCTATCCTTAGTTATGTAGTATTCATTACCATTAGGGTTGAGTGTCGGTGAGACCGAGAGGTGAGTCAACATTAGAACACGTTAACAATTATTTTTCGGTTTGGTCGTTTTAGCCGATTAAGAGTAGTTAAGGTTTGTTGAGTGAGACCGAAGTGAGCCTGAGTGATCCTTAGTCGTGTCATCTTTAGGGACCGGTGTCTTGATATCATCCAATCAACTTGCTTGTTAGACCTAAAATTTGATTCAAACCTAGGTAGACATTTTTCTCCATCAAAAGTGTCACACCCCGACTAGCACAATGCGGAAGCGTAAAACGGGAATGTAACAGACACCTCTGGTATCAACACATTGTTTATAAAGAAACATTACAAACTAATTTACAATATATTACATTTCTTTGTTCTATCATTGTTTTACAGTCTAGGTGGTACAAACAAAACTAATTCGTTAATTAAACGTTCTTACTACTAACACCTTTGCTTCTATTCACATAGCATCGACCACACACTTCAGGCAAGTAACAGATCACCAAATTACACCGATTTAGGTACACCTGAAAAGCAGTTTAAAACGGGTCAACTAATAGAGTTGGTGAGTTTCACGAGTTTCAAGAAAATAGTAATGAGTATTCACAAGTCAACATTTGTAATCATAAAATAAGTATGTATGTATGTAAATGATGTTTGTGATGTAATTATGCTAAGCTACAGTGAAGCCTGGACTGTTCGTGCTGTGTGCCTCCATTTCCCACGCTCAATCAACCACTGTGGCCCCTTTCCGCCCACAATATGCCCCGGTAGCTATGTCTAACACTACATAGCTGGTTCGTAAAAAAAATATGGACATGTGCAAACGGGATAATGTCTCAGCAACCGTGCTGGCCCCGCGTGGGTTTGTCAAACCAATAGTACTATTCACAAGCCACCGGCTCGAAGTTAATCACTGTGATCGTGGGGACTTTCGTGTGTTAGCACTTAGATAATTCACATCAATACATGTTTCAGGTACGTATATGTAATCAAACATGCTTTTCATCCCAAAACTTCGTAGAACTGTTTAAAGAGTGGGGTCATGAAACTCACAGTTTAGTAGATAATCAATACTGTATCAGCTCGTGGTTTGTTCGGTCCGCTATCAGTAGTTCCTATAATCAATATTATAATAATATTAATATTTTAATATTATTATAATCTCAATACTAAGCTGGGCTGTATAACTCATCTGGGTGTAGCTGGAACGCCCAGAAAGTGGCAATAGGCTTAGGTTGTGATGTTGTTCAATTTCTAATACTTAAAACTGAACTTGGCTCAGATTCCCGTTTTCCCAGCTGGGCCAAGTTGTTCGTTTACACGTTCAGAAAACAGTTATGGGAAAATAATCTTGGGTAAATGTATTGGTTAATAATATGATTAAGTTATAAAGAAGGATCACCTATTAGGGTCCCGGATTGGCCACGGGGCCCGTTTCCGTTTATTCAGTTTGATTTGAGAAGAAACGCGCACAATCCACCCGGATTGTCCAGGTTTCTCATAGAAAAGTTCATTTTCACTTAATTAGTCCAAAAATATGATTTTTGATCACTCTTGGTGTTTTGATATTCCCGCAGATTCGCTAGTTGCAAACTTGCCGGTTTTTATAAAAACTGAATTTGTTTAATATTCAAATTAGTATAATTAATTAACCGTTAATCATTAAATTATGAAAATTTAACCACTTATCAATTAAAATATGTAGATTTTTATAAAAATATTTCTGGAATTATTTACAGATTTATTAATTTATAAAAATTCATTTTATCAGCTATATTTCGTTTGAAAATCTTCCGTTTATCCCAAACAATTTCCAAAAATTCCACAAAAATTACTAAATGCTCAATTCATGTCCCAAATCAACCTGTATCAATTACAGAAAGTAAAAAGCTCGTGCGATATTCTTTTCGGCCCTAATTCGGCTATAAAAATTCACACGAACGCAAATAAACAAAACACCTTTAATCTTCTCCAAATGATCCCAAAATTCATATGTGATCAAAATACATCAAATCTGAGTTTCCGGAAAAATTTCATAAGTTTTGAAGTATTTTAGCTATTTTTCCCAAATAAACGTCCCAATTCTGTAATAAATTCGCCAAATATTCTCGGATGGTCGAAAAATTACCAAATTTGAACAGGGACTTATTAACATGGTCCCTGATGTGCCTGCAAAATTTCAAGTCCTAGAAATGTGCAAATCACAACCTTAACCTAAATAGCCCGTAAGCGAGTGTTTCGGCATTACCTTAGCGGGTTTGGCTCGTTTCCGACTTTTTAATCAAGTTTTCAGGTTCTTGTGCTTCTAAGCAAGCTAGGTACAAGTCCTATATCACAAACCAATCAATTTTTCATCAACATAACAGCCCTTAACTTAGGGTTTCGGCTAGTGCACAAAAACGAACTTTTGAACCGTAAAAACGCTGTTTCAACCCTTTAATCCGTGTTTATGGCCAAAAAAACTATCAAAACAGGTTCCTTGCCGTGTTTATGATCAAAAAATGTTTATGGACCATTTTTAGGATTTTTACAAGGTTAGGAATGATTTTTAGTAACCAAGACATATTTTTATGGTATTAAACAAGTTTAAACAAGCATAAAAGCTACTTATTTAATCTCCTTACCTTAGGGTTTGAAGGTTTTCTGGCTGGAGCAGAAGTTGTGTCCAGAATTTTCAAGAAATGAGGTTGAAAATGGCTTGAATCTAGTTTATATGTGAAAAGAAAATGAAGGGGGGTGGGGTGGCGGCTGCGGCCGGAGTCCATGGGCCCCTTTTTTGGCCCAAGTTTCTGATTTCTCAAGCCTAAATACGAAAATCCCGGTCCAAATTTAGTTCGGGTTCGGTTTTTGGCGCGAAAAACTTATCGGGTGCGTTAAACAGCGCGAAAACAAGTGTTTTTCGGCTAGTTTTGTGTAAAATTATAAAAACATACTATACGTTTGTAAAAATCAAAAATATTTTCACGGATCGCTTAAAACATTTCAAATAAGTGTTTGGTAAGTCTTTTTCGGCTTAACGGATGATACAATGCTTGGTTTGTAACTATCTTTCGCGTTTAAATCAATAGCGGGTAGTTAAACGAGCATGTTTTCGTTTAACTTGTTTGCTAACAAACTAAGACCATATTTCTAATATTTTAGCTTGTATAGATCGTATATCACTTATAGATGCCCCCCCGAGATATCTGGGTCATAACCCGACCCGTTCGATTAATCGTTCGTTTGATACGCAAAAGGCGTTTATTTGCTTAATCGGTAAATACGTACTGAGGTGTACCTTGTTTTGGCTCAAATGTCACAAAAAGTCAACACAGTCAGTCTTCCGTTAAGTTTTCTATTTTTGGTAACTTTTGTCAGTTAGTCTAGTTAAATTATTTTATAAAAAGAAAAAATCAAAATTAAAATCAATTAAATATTATTCTTAGGTAGGTATTGTCTAGGGTTAGTGATCATTAGCATTCTTACGTGTCCTCGTGTTCGATACTTCCTAGGTCTATACTACTTGCGATTGGTACACTTGCTGGTTGTGTGTGGTTTTAGGATTTTCGTTTTAAATTTAAAGGTTAGTTGTGAGGGTCATTCTTTTAGACATATCCGACGCACATCATGGACAGTAACGTATATGTCCATAAGTTTGTTTTAACGCATATGTATTTATCAGCGTATATGTGCAACAATGGATAAGTTTATCAACGTATATGTATGTGTCTACGTATAAGTCCAAAGTAGCGGATATGTCATAAGGTTTGACTTTAGTCAACTCAGAACATATACGTCGTATACGTCTGAATATTGAGCAAATTCAAAATTCTCAAATTTGTAACAAATTTGGACAACACAACTCACACACAGACCACGTCTAAGATTGTTTATTACACTTATAAACTCAATTTTAATGATTTTCTCATTTTAGATGACCAAATGATCTTATACCTAAACGGACAAGTATTATAATTTCAGATCTAACATTATGACTCATTATAGTCCAATTAAGTGTTAATACAACACTCGTAATATCAAACTAAGATGAATTGATCACAAATTTGCAATACATCATGAATCTTTCAGATATAATTTGACATATACGTTAGATGTACTGTTCTTCATCAGATCTACAACCAATTTCTCACCTTCAAGATCTGGAATGGTGTGTAAATCACCACGACATATATCACAAACAACGAACCAGCAAGAATTTTAATGCAAAGTTAATTACAGACAGAGAGAATATCAGAAACTCAAGCGCATATGTGTCTTATGCGTCGCATATCTCTCTTATATATGCACTGACATATGCGGCGTATAAGTCTCATACTTATATGTTGCATAAGTATGACCAATCAAATATTTTAATTCATTACTTGTTCACACCAATGTAATGTCACAAGTACAATTTAATGTCCTTGTACATTAGAAGTATAACTTAAGTAAGCTCAACTTTTGAAAAATTTTCTATTTTAAACAAGTCCGAATTAATGACCTTGAGTAAAACAGATACACATTTTGATCCTTTTGATTTTGAAGAAACTTAACAAGATTTGTTGTTCAATGAAAAACGCCAGAGATGTAGTTCACCCACCCATCAAGAGTCAAAAACTAAATCAGAAAAGAAAAATCTTTTTGGTTTTTCAAATAACAGATGTAATTCAACAAATATTTACAAACTTGAAATCAAAACAAAGATCACATATTTTTGTGAATTTGAGCAGGGAATCATATTGATTAAATTGTCCTTCCATCACAGTTTTATTTTCAGCTTTTTTATGATTGGTGTTAAGTTGGTCAATGGTATTGTTGTCCACTTAAACTTTTCAAAAACAAATGATTTAGGATTTTTTGTGATACATTTAATTTGGTTCAATTAAGCACAAGATTTAAGGATTTATCAGTTCTAATCTTGATTTAGGCATAATTTGATTTTCACATAATCACCTCAACTTAACTTAAACCTTAGAACCAGAAGCTAAAAATACTTTTCAAGCAAATCAGCAAATAATCCCCACTACAAGATATACCCCTGTTATCAAGCAATTCCCTAAGATCCTGTTCCATGGATGAGTATGCACGATTTTATCTGTCGGCTTGAAAACGTTGTGTCCCTTGTGGTCCGTTTCTTAATGGTAATAAGACGCGAGCAAGGGGACACCGTGTGTCTAATTGTGGAATTTGATCAAGTCAGTAATGAATTTAGTACATAAGTACCATTTTGATCAAGTTTAATGACTTATAAAAAAGCTTAATCTGCGGGTTTGCTTTTTAAAGCTTGTTTTAAATATTCATCGAAATGAATACCCAGATGATAAACCGCATAAAGACCCTATGAATCCAGGAACCTTAAAGCATCTCATCAATACAGGATTTAAGGCCATAAGACCATACATCGTTGAAGCGTTAACCACATACTGATAGCTAAATTTTAACAAATTTTAAATGATCATTCTGATTGAAAGGCTTGAATATGACCAGCTATTACATTTCTGCCATCATTATCAAGACTTTTGCTAGAAACTAACACCCCATCAATTTGGCAATTTAGATTTATATCACTTACTTTCCCTTACTTGTTTGTTTTAAAAAGCCTACCAAAGCACCAATACATTTAAGCACACGACCTTTTATGCCTACTTTTTACCAGATTTGGGACCAGATAATGCACTATCATCTTCCCTTTTTGCATCAAAAACTCATTTTCTTGAGGAGCGACAATGTAACGCCCGTTAACTCCGGTTCCAAGAGTTAAAGCTTGTAGAGTATGTATAATTCTTGGGATTTATCCGACGTTTCTCGGAAACCTTTTCGTCATCTTGGTACGTTAAACCATCTAACTTTTCTTCCATATGCCTTATACTTCAAATTTGAGGGGCTTGGGTGTAACTTCTTTTATTATAATTAAAAAACAAAAACCCTAACCCTAAACCCCCACCTGCAGCGATCAGCCAAGGAGCAGCAGCCCCCCTTCTTTGCTTCGACTTTTTGAGCGATTCCAAGGCACTTAGAAGTAGTTCAAGGCATGTACTACAATCCCCAACACTCTTTTCGTTCATCCCTGTTGATACACGTTTTGTACGTCTCAGTCTTTATCAGGGCATTAATGTAATTAGTTTAAAGTATAGGGATCTTAATGTAAATATGGCTAAATGAGCCTTTCGCTCTAATGTAATGTTGCATTCGTTACCCTGTAACGAATGTAACACATTCGTCTAATTGTAAGCTCATTCGTTAACCCAGATTAACGAATGAGATAACGAATGAGAGCTATTCGTTATAGGTTAACGTATTAACGAATGAGGAGTTCATTCGTATGGTTTAATGTAACGAATGACACATTCGTTAACTTTTAAGTTAACGAATTTGGTCATACCCTATATATAGTCTGTAAATTATTCATTAATATAAGTTTTCAGTTCAGTGATTATTCTCTCTCGTTACTCTCCATAACGTATTCCAGCTTAATCGTATATCAATCAACATGTGTATCATTGTTATCAAGATCTAGATCCGTATTCCAGGTTCTTGCAAGTGGTATCAGAGCCTTGGATCTGATGTACGATACATAATCGAGTGTTAATCATAGTCAATTGATTCGTTTCATGATGAATTGATTGAGTTTTAAGGTAAATTGATAATTGTAGATACATAACCATTTTGTTATGTGATTGTGAGTTCGGACTAGGCAATTAAGGTTCGGATTTGGTTTTGGATTGTTTTGATATAAGTTTTAAGTAGTTTCAGTAAGATTCGGACGAGTTGGATGTTGAAATTGGAAGTTTGAATCGTTGAAGACTTATTCGTTAAGATGAAGTCTTATTCGTTAGGATGAAGCCTGATTCGTTACACTGTTTACACTCATTCGCTAAGACCTAACCACTCATTCGTTACAATTTCAATCTCATTCGTCAAGATCAAAACTCATTCGTTCAATCTTATTCGTTAAGCCTGATTCGTTAAGCCACATACGTTAACTGTCATTCGTTAGCAAAAACAGAATTTTAATGAACAACCCATTCCTTAAAGTAATCAAAATTTTAACGAATAACCCATTCGTTAAAGTAATCAATTTTTAACGAATATCCGATTCGTTAAAGTATTAACGAATATCCCATTCGTTACTGGTTCATTCGTGTGAACAGTAAATGAATAACCTTTGAAAGTTTGACAATTTTAATCCCTGAAGTTTATCATGGCTGCTCAGAATTCATCTTATTATGAGTTAGCATCACAGAATGTCTTATTGCAACAGATGCTGACGATGGATAACAAGATTGGTAGTCATAATAAGTGTCCTAAGCTGTTGAAACTATCAGACTTTGCCCGTTGGGAACCAAGATTCCGTGCACATCTGGGATCCGTGCATCCTAGCAGTGTTCCTTTTCTTGATGATGTTTATTCTGCACCACTGATCGGTAATGACAATACAAGTTGGACTCCGAAACCTTTTAAGGATTATGAGACACATGAGTTGAAGGACTTTGAAAGTGAAACGAAAGCATATTCTACACTCACTATGGCTTTACCGGAACATATTTTTCATCAATATAGTACGATCAAAGTCTGTGCTTCACTGTTTACTAACTTGAAAAAGAGAAGTTTGGGAAATACTCTCGAAAGCAAGAAGACTTTGGTAAAATTTCAATTCAGAAATTTTATCCTGATAAAAAATGAAACTGTAGAAGAAATGATCAACCGTTTCAGCCATTTGATTGTTGAAATGTCATCTGTTGATCTTGAGCCAACTGAACAAGATAAGATTGATACTTTAAAGAATGCTTTACCAACAGATTATTCAACTTTTTTGTTCGTGCTTAAAGAGAACGGTTTCTTTCAGAAACCTGAACTGACTGCTGTACAATTCATTAACAAGATCGAAGAAAGGGAATTTGATCTTAAATGTCAATCTACCTTGAAAGAAAATCAAAATCAGCAGTCATCAACTCAGAATCCGTTACTTTATGGTGGTGCATTACCGACAAACAATGCGACAAGCTCAGTGCCTATTAACGCATTCTTTGCTCAATCTCGAAAGGGTCCTAACGTAAACAATTCTCCTAATGTATGTTTCATGGCGAGTGGTGCAACTGGAAACTCAAATGCTCATACTTCAAGCCTACCCAAGGTTAATTTACAAGAAGCTGAACAACAGTTCGCTTTTGTATGTGCATTCATGACTTCATATGAACAACTGGTGGGAAGTAAGATTGCTACGAGTGATCTCACAGATGAGGACTATGATCAAATCGACCTAGATGATCTTGAGCTTATGGATTTGAAGTGGAACATGGCCATGATTGATCGAAAGGTTAAAAGATTCATGCAACGAACGGGAAAAGATCTTCCCACGTTGAACAAAAGGGTTGGATTTGATAAATTAAAAGTCAAATGTTATAATTGCAGTGAATTTGGCCATTTTGCCAAAGAGTGTGACAAGCCGAAGAAAGATTTTTCTGGCTCACGCAATTCTGACCGTTCTTCTACAAAGTCTTCATCTGGAGGAGATAAAAGTAACACTACTAGCTCTGGTGATCAAGAAAAATCTCCAGTTACTCAAGCTTTATTGGTAAATGATGGAGTTGATTGGTCTCAGCGTTTATTGGGAAACCAGGCAAACGTTGCTATCGTTGAGCCTGTGGAGAAGTTTGAGGATGCAAGTAGCGATAATGTATTAGAAGGTAGTGATTCTTTTGACTCGGAAACTGACAGTGATCAATCTCTGTCATCTTCACAAGAATCATCTCCTGAAGAAACTGCATCTTATGCCTGCATGGCTAAGATTGATGAGGTATGTCTTACACCTCAAAGTAATATAAATGAATCTGCATCAATAATGGTGGATTGTTCTGAGTGTGCTGTGTTAAAAGCCAAACTTGAAACAACATTAACTCAAAACAATATATTTACTAATGATTACTTTACGATCAAGGAATGCTATAAGCAGAAAACAAAATTGCTTGAACAAGCTAATCTGAAAATTCAGAAATTATCAGATAATAATCATGATCTTAAAGCAAAGGTTCATTGTAAAATTATTGCAGTGGATCAACATTTAAAGGAGATTCTTCGTCTTCGAACTTGCATTTCCAAACTCGAACAAGAAAAAATGGAATTAAATCATAAACTCAGTAAATTCAGAGATTCTTCTTTTCTTTTGAATGAGATAATTGAGGTTAATCATTCACACAAAAAGAACGGAAAAGCAGGTTTGGGATACGTCGAAATTCCTCCTCCATTTAATCAGGATTACAGTAGCATTCCTAAGGCAGAAAATTCTTTAAATATGCCTACTGTTAAACATGAAAATGTTGAGTCATGTGAACCGGCTCGTGAACCAGCTATTATTGAAAGCAAAAAGGTGTTTACCAAAAATGAAATGGACGGTTCAATTGAGGAGTTGACTGAAACAGATGTGATTGTTAAAAATAAGGACATTCCAATTGATAATCACATTCTGTGTGAACCAGAAGATTTTGAAAAAGTTGTTTATGATGCAAAATCTTCAAATGTTTCTTTAAACAATTCAAGTGTTCCTAACGAGCTTCCTAAAGTAATTCCAAAGGAACAAGTTAATGTAACTTCCACAGACAAGCTTTCAGTATCTAATGAGGAATTAATGCAATTTATTAATCTTCCACTGAAAACTTCAACTGGAAAAGTATTTAAATTAAAAGGTCTCTCAAAAGTATTCTCAGACAAAGAAGTTCCATTGAATCTTCTTAAACCAGAATTGATTGAAAGTGTATTTCAAGATGAAACTACTCAAATGACTGAACTTGAGAGGAAATTTCTTCAATCAAAAACTAGTAATGTTCAAAAACAAAAAACAAATGTTTTTAAACCTATAAAATTCATCAAATTGTCAGGTTTGGAAAATTCATCGAATTTGACAAATCTTGAATTTTACAAAACGAAGAAGGGTTTAAAACATGAGACATCAAAGAATGTCACTTTTGAGACACCTAAATCTAATAATCTGAAAACTTTGTTATCACAACCGACCGGTACATCATCACAACAAAGTTTAGACTCTCGACTATGTTTCAAGTGTGGTGAACCGGGTCACGTTTCAAGACGATGCAAAGCAAAGATCGATAATATCAAAAATTATTCAACTTGCAAAACGAATGATTTTTCTAACATAAAAGAAAATCAAGTTGATGATTCTTTGATAATGTATTCAAACATCAATCAAAGGAAAGTTATTTGGATTGATGCACTTAATGTATTGAACACATGTGTTGACCGTGCTCAACCCATTTGTTCAAACACAGATTCGGGAAGAATCCGTGATGGTTATCTTAAGAAGAAATCTAAGAAAACTGCCACTTATTCTCAAGTACCGAATATGTGTGTTAATTTATTAAGTTCTCCAAAGGTTTCAAAGGGAGAGCCCAAGACTGAGGCTTGGGCTGCCTTTTTGAACTAATCATTTTACTTGATTATGTAGGGTACATCTAGGTCCGTATCAACTCAAAAATGGATATTGGATAGCGGATGTTCTCGGCATATAACCGGTAGCATAGACCTTCTGCACAACATTAAAGATATTCAAGGGGGTTATGTGGCGTTTGCTGGTAATCAAGGAGGGATGATTACAAAAGAAGGAAAAGTTTCAAACGGTAGAATTACGTTTGAAAAGGTTAATTATTGTGAAAAGGTGGATCACAATCTGTTGAGTGTTTCACAGATTTGCGATAAGAAGTTTACCACCATTTTTACCGACAAGGAATGTTTTATTCTTCAACCAGGATTCACAATTCCAGAAGACATAGTTGTCATGCGATCACCTCGATCAAATGATATTTTTGTACTTGACATGAGTTACGATGTCAAAGTTTCGCCCTCATTTACTTGCTTTGTGTCTAAAGCGACAGAGAAAGACTCTATTCTTTGGCATAGACGCATGGGCACATTCACTTAAGAAAAATGAACTTTTTAATGACAAATGATTTAGTGAATGGCGTGTCCCTCAAGAACTTTAAATTTAATGATCATTGCGTCGCATGTAAGAAGGGGAAACAAAAGAAGAAATCTCACCCGACCAAATCACTAAACGATATCGTTACTCCTCTGGAATGACTTCATATGGATCTCTTTGGTCCAGTGAACCGTGCAAGCATTGCTGGAGATTTTTATTATTTGGTTGTGACGGATGATTTCTCTCGTTATTCGTGGGTGTTATTTATGGGATCGAAAGATCAAACTCCTGTGCTGATTCAAAACCTTATTACAAAGATCAAATCACTTTACAACCTGAAAGTGAGACGAATTCGTAGTGATAATGGAACTGAGTTCAGGAATAACGTATTGGATTTCTTCTGTATTCAGAAAGGAATTCATCGGGAATTCAGTGCACTTTATGTTCCTCAACAGAATGGTGTGTCTGAGCGAAAGAATCGTACGTTGATTGAAGCTGCACGTACAATGCTGGCTGATTCAAAGCTACCTGTTCAATTCTGGAACGAAGCTGTGAATACTGCTTGCTACACATTGAATTGCATACTAACGGTAAAGAAGCTCAAGAAGACTAGTTACGAGCTTCTACATAATTGTAAACCGAACTTAAAGTATTTGGAACCATTTGGGTGTCCATGTACTGTGTTGAAGAAAGCCGTTGGAAAGTTCGATGAGAAAGCTTTTGAGGGTTATTTCTTGGGTTATAATTCTCTGAAGAAACGGGTTTTCAATCTTTCTTTTGGTTGTGTAGAGGAATGGTATCACGTTGATTGTCAAAGTTATACTACTCCACCAACTGGTACAGGACCCGATTGGATGTTCGACTACGATCGCTTATTTAATTCATTTACATCAACAGTTACTGATATACCTGATGATCTCGTTAGATCGTATTTGGAGGATCAATGTCTTCCAAATCCAAGGTTTTCCTCGGTTGATGCAAGTGACTCTCCTAATGTATCTGAAATGTCAAACGATGCTTCTGAATTTTCCGATGATGCTGATTTTGTTGATTCATCGTCTGTACTGGTAGATGATGCTCAAGAACCTACCGAGCCTATTCTAATCAGTGATGATTCATCATCTGTCTCTTTAGACACTGCGGAGGAGAATATTACTAATTTGGGTAATAATGTATCTGTTCCTGCGAATCCTATTTTACGGATTCATTCGCAACATCCACAGGATCTATAATTGGTGATGTGAAGGATGGGGTTCGCACAAGGCACCAATTGGCTAACATATGTGATGATCAATCTTATCATAATGTATCTCCTACTGAGGATTCGATTGTTTGTGCTTATGCGGATTTGCACTCTTTGGGTATCCTTAGTATCGCACAATACACCCGCGTTTTATCACAGATAGAACCAACAAGTGTCGCAATGGCACTTAAGGAACCATCATGGGTTGAAGCTATGTAGGAGGAGCTGCAACAGTTTATTAGACTGGGTGTATGGGACTTAATAGACAAACCCGATCGCGTTAAAAAGGCGATTCCTACAAAATGAGTTTTTAAGTGTAAGAAGGACGATCGTGGGGTTATCGTGCGAAATAAGGCACGTTTGGTCGTTCTTGGTTACAATCAACAGGAAGGCATAGATTATACAGAAGTGTATGCTCCGGTGGCACGACTGGAGGCTATACGAATATTTCTTGCCTATGCAGCCTACAAAAACTTCAAAATTTATCAAATGGATGTAAAATCGGCATTTTTGAACGGAGCTATTCATGAAGAAGTGTACGTGAAACAGCCTCCTGGCTTCGAGGATCCAGACTTTCCTGAGCATGTTTACCGTTTAAACAAAGCTCTTTATGGTTTGCATCAGGCCCCGAGAGCCTGGTACAGCACGTTGGCTGACCATCTGATTGAAAGTGGATTCACGAGGGGAACTGTGGATTGTACGTTATTTTACAAGAATATGGGTGATGATCTGCTCCTCGTCCAAATTTACGTGGACGATATTATTTTTGGTTCGACAAACGATATTTTATGCAAAGACTTCGAGAAAACAATGCAGACAAAATTCGAGATGAGTTCGATAGGAGAAATGAGTTTCTTTCAGGGTTTGCAAGTTCACCAGTCTGACATCGGGATCTTTATCCATCAGAAAAATTATGTGAACGATGTCTTGAGACGATTCAAGATATCCGATGGCAAAATTCCCTCTACTCCTCTTCCCGTGGGTCACAATTTATCACCGGATGAATTGGAGGATACTGTAGATCCGACCCTATATCGAGCTATGATTGGATCACTCATGTATTTGACTGCTTCTCGACCGGACATTATGTTTGCTGTCTGTTTGTGTGCTAGGTATCAATCGAGTCCCCGAGTGACTCACCTGGCAGCAGTAAGGTGTATCTTACATTATCTGCGGGGAACTCCAGACATCGGGTTATGGTACCCCAAAGACGACAACTTTGATCTCACCGCCTTTACTGACTCGGACAATGGAGGTTGCAAGATCAATTTCAAATCGACAACGGCGGGATGTCAATTCTTAGGAAACCGGCTTGTTTCCTGGCAGTGTAAGAAGCAGACAACGGTCTCAACTTCAACAGCTGAAGCGGAGTATGTGGCGGCCTCGAGTTGCTGTTCACAGGTTCTCTGGATCCAGCAACATTTGCGGGATTACGGTTTGAAGTTTCTTACTACTCATAATTTTATTGATAATTTTGCTACAATTTCTATCACCAAAAATCCTGTTCAACATTCAAAAACAAAACATATTGAAATCCGTTATCACTTTATTCGTGATTGTTATGAAAAGAAATTAATATCAATTGATAAAATTCATAAGGATTTTCAAAAGGCTGACCTTTATACTAAAGCTTTTGACAAAACGCGTTTTCAATACTTGCTTGGTATAAACGGTTTAAAATCTTTCACAGAAATTCAAAAGCTTGGTTAGATCATTTTTTTTTGTTTGTTATTTCATTTTTTATTGTTTTTAGGGGGAGAAAATAGAAAAATACAAAAATAGTGTGGTTTCGTTTGTACAGAAAAATTCTATAAAATCCAAAAACATTCAAATATTGAAAAATCCAAAAACATTGAAAAATGCTCATCAAAAATGAGTTTTGAAGCAAAAAGGGAAAACGATAGTACATTGACTTAGCGGACCTAACACATTAATAAAGTAGACTAAAAAGTGCCGTAAGATCAATTGTATGATGTGTATGATAGGCTTAATAGATCGTATAAGTGCTGAAAAGATATAAACCTAAATGCTTGTCAAATCTAGTGGTGTTACATCTTGATGCATAGTTAATATCTGTATTAAGTATCAAAAAGCTTTAAAGATTGCTGTGTGTGCATGCGTTCATTTTTTGAAGAAAATTCTACTTTGTTTTATCTTTAATTTTGCAAAGAAATTCAACTTCATTTTTTCTTTATTTTTATTCAAATCTTGGATCCTCTCCTCCGCGATAAGATTATCCGACCTGAGGGTTAGAATTTGGATATTCTGCTTTATTTTCTTGGTGTTTCGTATAAAATCTTGGACTTTCTCCGCGCGATAATACGGGATTATCCGAATTGAGAGTTAAGATTTTATGCAACTTCTGCTTATTTTATCTTTTTATTTTTGTTAAAATGGAACCTTATCTGCGTGTAGTAATACCGATCTTAAGGGAAAATTTTAACTTTTTGCTTTATTTTCTTTTTGTTATTTTTGTATGAGTCATAGCTAATCAATTCAAAGAAGAAAAACGTACATGTGAAATTCAATGTATAAGAGATATGAAACTGTGTCTGACAGGTGGGTTCCACATAAGATTTGTGCTTAATTGAACCTTAAAATGTATCGTAAAGTTACGGACGGATCTGTCTAAAGTTTAAAGTGGACAATTATATCTGCAATCATCTTTGGGTTACGTGCATAATAATGTCAAAATTGAAGTGTAGTCTAGGACGTTATTAGTCAATATGATTCCCTGCTCAACTCACAAACTATGTACTGCTTTTCATTTACTGCTATTTGAAAATTTTGTAACGCCCGTAAATTTCATTTACTGTTATTTGAAGTGTAGCTAGGACGTTATAAATGTTTGTTTAGAATCCGGGACTCGTCTTGAATCTTCGGGGGGCCTCCTAGACGAGCCCATAAGTTGAATTACTTAAGTTTCATTCAAGTGTCGCAACTTTCAACTTGGAAGGGCCAGAATGTAACATTTTATATTTTAATCAAAAACCCAAAACCCTAACCCTATGGTGATGTCCGATCGGCAGCAGCAACCCACCCCCTTTCCACCTCGTTTTGCGTGCAATCAGCCATCGTCCGGCCGTCTAAGCTTCAATTCCAGGTCGGTATTATACGTATACAACTCATTTTCACCCTAATTCATCCTTATGGCGCGCTTATTGGTCGTTAAGATTGAGTTTTGATGATAACAGCTTGCTGACAGATTCGTATACGTTTATTGTAGGGTCTGTAAGGCGATGTTAATCCACTGTTTTTGATCGATTCTTGATTCCATGATGTTCTACTTTGAGTCTAGTTTCCAGAAAGGTATAATACGTAATTTTTGGACGAGATTTGAATAGTTTTTATGATATTATAAAATCGAGTGTCAAACCTGATGCGGGACGACGGATTCTGGTCCGTCTTCCCGACATCATAACCTTTTTTCGACAAGTCTAAATTGGTTGGTTCCACTTCTAGAAGTTAATATTTTGAGTTAGGAACCAAACCCAATTGGAATCGTTTAAATTGGCTGGGTAATGAATTTTATAAAAATAAAACCATTTTGTTGCGCAGCTGAAATAGCTGCACATACCTTTCTGTGTTGGAAGAATTTTTATGATTTTTGTGTCCACTAGAAAAATATAATAAAAATATTTTTATAAACTTAAGATATTTATGCAACACTGGTAAAAATTTAATAATTTAATTCCGTGATTTTCCTATGTAATAAAATATAACTTTGCATGCTAAAATCTGCATGTTATATTCGTTATTGATCGATAAGATCGTTTAGGCTTAACCGGTGGCTGCCCTTTCTCGCATCTTTCTGGGCTATTATAATTGAAGTTCGTACTCCGTCATATTCTTAGGTATGTCACTTACAACATACTAAAATTTCATGGCCAATGGAGGTGTTTAGGTCGGTTAATCGATTTTAGTTCGAAAACTATGGTTTATCGGGTGTAGGATTAGTAATTGTTGAGTTTGATGCGTTAAACGATCGGATGACCGACCGAATCAATTTGTACAGCCCTAGGGGGGTTTAAGGGCTGTGGGAAAATTATATTTTTGATGCACGGGGCTGTTGTGGTTAGTGCTTCGTCAATCGAGTCGGCGGTGAGCGAATTTTCGTTTAAACGTTAAAGTAAGAGTTGTAAAAAGGAACCGTCAACCCTATCAACTCGGGTGACATAATCTTGATGAATGAAAAGATTTAAAATGGAATTTGGTCCATTCGGGGCTGATTCGTTTAACAAATGGTTTTAAGGTTTATTTCGCGCGCATTCGACCCGATTTGATTATCGTTGGGCCTTAGGCCAAGTTGTTGGGCCTTGGGCCAAGTGGTTGGGCCTTGGGCCAAGTTGTTGGGCCTTGGACCAAAGTGTTGGGCCTTGGGCCAAGTTGTTGGGCTTGAACGGACCATTAGGCTAGAGTGTTCTTACAGTCTAGTTTAGTAACGCGTTGTGTATAATTTACAGGCCCTTGCTTGTGATTGTGCACTTAGGGATTTCCTAGCTAATTGCAGGTGTTCGGTTGATTCAGGTGAGTTCATGATGCCCTTTTTACTCTTTTACGTTTTGGGCTAGCATACACACCGAAATACAATTTTAAACGATTTTACTCGTTACAGTGAATTGAATAGTTTTACATGGTCTCATTCGTGATGGTGCATTTTGAAAGCTATATTTGAATTATTTTATATGCCTTAGGATATTTTAGACTCGTTCATGGTCTTGTGTCCTTAAGGTTACATACATTATTGATGGTCTAGACTCGAGGATGTTAGTAGACTTGGCAGTAATTGAATATGAGTAGACCTATTTGTGTTTGCATGCACTGATGTTACGTGTTGGGTTGTACGTGTGCTCGACCCTGATGTTATTACTTGGATGAGATGTTAGTTGTACGTGTGCTCGACCCTGATGTTATTACTTAGATGAGATGTTACGTGTTTGGGTTGTACGTGTGCTCGACCCTGATGTTATTATTTGGACGGTATTTATAGGGATATAAATATATGGATGTATATAGATGTCTAAGTACGAATACTTAGTGTTGATGATGGCCTAACTGTTCATGTCCCGTATTATATTTTAAACTCTTGGAATGTTTTATAATCCCGTTTTTATATTTAAACTCTTGGAATGTCTTATAATCTAGTTTTTATATTTAAACTCTTGGAATGTTTTATAATCCCGTTTTTATATTTAAACTCTTGGAATATCTTATAATCTCGTTTTTATATTTAAACTTTTGGAATGTTTTATAATCCCGTTTTGATATCTAAACTCTTCAAATGTTTTTAAACGAATTTATATAGGCTTGCTATCAATGGTAGGCCTTGGGATGTTAAATATATATATATATGTATATACATTATTGCTTGGCCTATATTTGGCGATGTTGTAGTCGTTTCGACTACTGAATGTTGCGTATGCCTACCTTGTGTTGCATGCGCCTAATGTTACGTGTTTGGGTTGTACGTTTGCTCGACCCTGAATGTTTGTAGTCGTCTCGACTACTGAATGTTGCGTATTCCTACCTTGTGTTGCATGCGCCGAATGTTACGTGTTTGGGTTGTACGTTTGCTCGACCCTGAATGTTTGTAGTCGTCTCGACTACTGAATGTTGTGTATGCCTACCTTGTGTTGCATGCGCCGAATGTTATGTGTTTGGGTTGTACGTTTGCTCGACCCTGAATGTTTATAGTCGTCTCGACTACTGAATGTTGCGTATGCCTACCTTGTGTTGCATGCGCCGAATGTTACGTGTTTGGGTTGTCGTTTGCTCGACCCTGAATGTTTGTAGTCGTCTCGACTACTGAATGTTGCGTATTCCTACTTTGTGTTTGCATGCGATGAATGTTACGTGTTTGGGTTGTACGTTTTCTCGGCCCTGAATGTTATTATTGACGTGGCTGGGTCAAATATATTACTTAGGGAAGACCCGAGGTGAGGAGGCCCGCCGTATTATGAACCGTGGTCGGGTCAAATATATTACTTGGGGAAGACCCTGGGTGAGGAGGCCCGTATCACGTGTTTGGATGTTAAACTGCGACCGAGTCAAATATATTACTTGGGGATGACCCGAGGTGAGGAGGCTCGTGTTACGTGATTTTGTTTTATTAAACTGTGACTGAGTTAAATATATTACTTGGGGATGACCCGGGGTGAGGAGGCTTGTGTCACATGCTTAGGTCTTACCGCGTCCGGGTCAAATATATTACTCGAGTCTTGACTCGTGGTGGAGAGGCCCATGTACGTGTGTTCGACGATGATGGTATTACTTGGTGAATTATATATAATTTATTTTATTTATACATTCTCTATTGTTTATAACTATAGCTTTGAAATAAAGTATGAATTATTGTTTATGAAAACTTGAACTCACTCAGCTCAAGCTGACTTTGTGTGTATGTTAGATTGATTTTCAGGTTAAGGATTAGAGATTTCCACTCGGACGTGCTAGAGACTACTCGGACGGTTGAAGGCACATCTAGTCGAAGAATTAATAACGCAAACTGTTTCTTTTAAATTATTTCCATAAGTATTTAAATTTTAATTTTGGTCACTTTCCCTGGTTTTGGGAATTTTGATGGTATCTATTCCGCTGTTTACTACTCTGAAATGATTTTAATGAGATGAAGATTTCAAATAAAACGAATATTTTATTTACAATTGATTTTGGACACCTGTACCCGTGTTTTGGGATTTTTAATACTTAAACTTTTCCGCTGTTATTTACTCTGAACTTGTTTTAAATACAAAGAATCGTTTGGTTTTAAATTTTTGTGAATTTGTGGATGTGATTACCAACTGTAGGATTCCCGGGATTCGGGGTCTTACAAATTTTCTAAATATACAAAAAGATTTTATATTCTTTTTATATTTTTTTCTCTTCTTCTTTAGTTTCGATTTGCCAAGCTAGCGAATTAATCATTGAGAAAAGGAAAAAGAGTTACACCCCGGAACAAAATTTTAAGTTAAATCGTGCTTAACGTATTTTCAATTGGTAACAATTGATGTTTTAAATGTAAAAATCCGTTTAAGTTAAGTATTACCGATCCACGGTGATCGGGTATTTTAATGTATGCAATTAAAACCTAACTTGGATTTAATTGATTATTTAATTCATTGATTAAAACCCTAATTGGTTTTAATGATTATTTATTTCCTTAAAATGAGAATTTTGTCTCATTCGCTAAGGAACATGGTGATTCGTTAAAAAGTTTCACGAATGTAATGCCATTCGTTATTTAAACATAACGAATGAGTTTCTCATTCGTTATAAAGACATTCGCTTCCGTTGTGCATAGCGAATGGAAGACATTCGTTTAAACACTTAACGAATAAGAATGGTTAATGTATTATTCGTTAAATATTAACGAATGACTTAGTTATTCGTTAACAATTTAACGAATGAGAGAAGATTCGTTAAAAATTTTTTAACGAATGAGATTCACAGTTAACGAATGAGTTCATTCGTTAGTTCAAATTTTAAACGAATGACCTTGATTCGCGTGAAATTATTGGATATAATCCCAAGGTTAGACGAATGACGGTTCATTCGCCTATTTCCTATTTCATCGTCTTCTCTAAACGAAACTCTGCCAAAATTTCACCAGAATTCTTTGCTTGCACATTAGCCTTATTGATTGATATCTTTGGCTTCAGCAGGTAATGGCGCTCCTAACCATATTATTTTCACGAAGATTCATCGGTGGTTTAAGTGTCAAACTGATTCATTAAATAATTGCATAAAGAAATCGATGATATTCATATATGAGATTACTTTTGCATTGATAATTGATGGATGATTACATGCATTTAGTTTCCGAACACAAACTCAATGGTTAATCGTATAGATTGTTTGGAATTTCAACAGGTTCTAACATGAACACGACGATTTTGACTAATATTAGTCAAAATTGTTTGTATTTTGACTCTCAGATTAGTCAAACAGACACTCTAAACTGATTCGTTAGTTTTATAACGAATGAAGAATGATTCGTTATCTTTATAACAAATGTAGCTTGATTCGTTAAGACAGTTAACGAATGACTGTATGATTCGTTAAAGTAACGAATGGATTGTTTAAAGTCATAACAAATCAGATTGGATTTGTTAAGAGTGATTCGTTATATTTGATTCGTTACTTGTAACGACTAGGTTAACGATTAAGGATAATTCGTTACAGATAACGAATAAACCTTTTCATGTTTAACGAATGTCCTATTCGTTTACAGTTTTTAATGAATGTGATTGTCATTTGTTAAACAGTTTGTTTATTTTGGAATATTTTATTTATATATTGTTTTCTACAGATATGGCACTGTCTTGGAATAAGAGCCACAACATATGTGCATTTGTAGAGCCGAACTTTGAAGATACTCCTATCTTTGGGGGTATGATTCGTTTTCTCATCCACTCGAGAATCTACAAGGCCATCTCTACCCGAACATTTGTATATCAGAAGATTATTAGGGAATTCTTGAATACTGCCAGCTTTAATGAAGCAGAAAATCAGATTGAAGCAGTTGTTCAGAATAAACGGGTTGTGATAGATGTTGGAGTTATTCGAGACTCACTGGGTTTTCATGATACTATTGATGATAGGTGTGAGTTCGATCGAGTGTTGCTAAGAGGATTATTCGGCCGAGTAAAGTATAATGGTGATTTGGGTAAATCAATGTACAACAAAGCGAACTTGTGTGAACAATACAAGTATCTGCTTCATGTTCTTATACATTGCCTGGGTGGTCGGAAAGGAGGTTTCGACGAGTGTAGGGTGATGTTACAATCTGCTTTCGTGGCCCTAGTGCTGAATAAACCATTCAATTTCTCTGAATTGGTTTACTATCATCTGAAGGAGAATATCACCAGCAGACACAAATTCTTAATGTATCCTCGTTTTCTGCAAATGATGATCAACGACTTGGTGCCAGACTTGAAGAAAGATCAAGCTGATGTTATGAAGCTTGAACATATGAACGTAGAAACTATGAGACAGTTGAGATCTTATAGAGGTCAGAGGTTGGAAGATCGACCAAGGTATAAACGTTTGTTTGGTCATTTAGCAGATGTTGATTATGTCGCGCCATCTAATGATCGTTGGATTCATGACGATTCCGATTCGGAACGTGAAGATGGTGATGGTAATGACGGTGGAGATGATGGTGGTGATGATGGTCCAGGACCACAAGCTGAGTTAAGTTATGAACAGAAGCGCAAGCGTAAAGGTAAAGAACCAATGACAGAAGAAGGGGAGAAAGTCAAGAAACAAAGAGTTAGAAGGGGTTCGGGGATTGAGATACCAAGCCAGCCTTTTGTACCTTCTACTGCTGTTTCTACTCCTATTATTTCTTCTACTGCTTCTCCAGTTCTAGGTGCACAGATTCCACGATCTCCTACTCCTAATATTATAACAGATTTTCCTCGTTCTCCAACACCTGTCAAATGCCTACGTCTCCAATGCCTCCAACTCTTACTACTATGAGGCCTGATATTCAGTTTGGAGATATATTACATAATGTATTGGCACAGATGCCTAAACCACAGCCAACTACACCTGTTACTCCTGTTACACCTATACAGTTGCCGAGGCCTGAGCATTCCTTTATGACATTTAGTCGTCCTCAGGGTCCTATGCAACCAATACATCCTAATTTTTATCTTATGGCTCCTCACGCTCAATGGTTTCATATGATTAACCTGTTGCATTTACAACACACACAAATGCAAGCAGATCAAGCTGCAAATGAGCTAGCGCAACGAAACTTACCGAGACATCTTCTTACAGCTCAGCGTGATAATAAAGAACTTCGAGCCCTTGTTACTGCTCAGGGGGAGAGGTTAGACAAACAAGAGGAGATTATTCTTCAAATGAAATGCAAAGAAGATGAATTAAAGAAGTTGAAAAATAATGAAGATGACCAGGGTGGTGCAGGGGGTGGGGTAGATCAGCAACCGGGTGGAAGTTCTACACCGTCGGTGGGTAATAAGACTGATGCTGGTGTTGGTGGTGGATCAGAAGCGAGTAATATACAGATTGTTCCATATAAAGATTACACGAGAGCCAAGCCAATAGATGTTATTCCAGCTAATATGCTTCTGTTTGTAGGAATGGATGGGATTGTTTACAGTATGGTGAATGCTGATGAGATCGAAGAAGTTGAATTTGTTGATCATTCGTTAACAAAAGAACAAATTGCCTTACTTCTGGATCTAAATGATGATGAGATTGAGGAATTGGGTAAAAATGTGGATGTGGAGATGGAAGATAGTACTGATACAGGTATTCCTCACGGGAATGTACCTGATTTTGAAGAAGTGGAAGTGGAAGATGTTACTGCTGAAGAATATCCAGAGTTTTACATAGATAATAACAATGACTCGGGTATTCCGTTCTTTACAATTGAGCATTTAAATGTAGCAGAGCATCGATTACTGGAAGAAAAAGTTAAGTTAAAAGCTGCTGAATTGAGCTATGTGTCCACTACAGAGAAGAAGAGGAAACGTGCTTTTGATGGTATGTTTGAGCATAACGTTGAAAAGATGAATAAGATGATCGAGAATTTCAGATATTATGACCGAGAAGATGTGAAAGTTGTGAAAGCTCGAGAATCTGCATGCCAGATGAAGAAGTATAAGCCTGCTAAAGACGTTAAAGGTGATATGGTGGCATGGCTGTACGATTCAGATCTTAAGGTATATATCGTTAAGTGGGAGCATGGTATTTATTATTTCAAACGCCCACACGATATATTATCTATGCCTCGATGGGATGTACGAACCTTAGCTAATCGTCCGTTTGTTAATCGTGGAGACGATAAATGGGCTAGCTGGTTCTACAGGCAGTTATTGCATGAAACCCGCTTTGGTTTCATCTTCCAGCCTCAGGTGCCGAAACACAAATATATTGACGAGATAGATGCACGCACAGGATGGAGGAAGTTAATTTTAATAGTGAAACAGCCGAAGACGATGAAGAGGGTTCCGACGAAGTTATTCCCTCAGAGTCTTTTCACCTCATTTAATTATTGGTATTATGATAATCGTACAGGTGAAGCGGTTATTGTTTATGCCAGGGGTCACACACGAAGACGTTACGTGTAATTGATCCAATGTGGCTGGTCAATCTATCTGAGTCTGACAACGACGCGCTATTTACAAGTCAGATCAGATTTGCTAATGTAAAGGATTATAATCTTGCTATGGAGTTTCAGAGAGTGGTTAGTTTCTACTATGTTTACAAGATTCATAGCTGCATTGATTGGAAGACAAAGATGTTTCAACACTAAAGTATGATAAAGAGCTAGAGACGAGGGGGAGTTTGTTGATACACGTTTTTAACGTCTCAGTCTTTATCAGGGCATTAATGTAATTAGTTTAAAGTATAGGGATCTTAATGTAAATATGGCTAAATGAGCCATTCGCTCTAATGTAATGTTACATTCGTTACCCTGTAACGAATGTAACACATTCGTCTAATTGTAAGCTCGTTCGTTAACCCAGATTAACGAATGAGATAACGAATGAGAGCTATTCGTTATAGGTTAACGTATTAACGAATGAGGAGTTCATTCGAATGGTTTTATGTAACAAATGACACATTCGTTAACTGTTAAGTTAACGAATTTGGTCATCCCCTATATATAGTCTGTAAATTATTCATTAATGTAAGTTTTCAGTTCAGTGATTATTCTCTCTCGTTACTCTCCATAACGTATTCCAGCTTAATTGTATATCAATCAACATGTGTATCGTTGTTATCAAGATCTAGATCCGTATTCCAGGTTCTTTCAACCCCTAATCGTTTTGATGCTCAATTTAGTCGATTCTTTTCGTTGGACAGATTTCGGTCAAGGTGCAATTGACCCGCTTCCCGTGGATAAAAATTAGAGTTTCTGGTGTAGAAAGATTCCCTGGTATGACATTTACATCATATTAAAATTTTGTGGCCATTGGAGGTGTTTAGGTCGGTCAATCGATTTTAGTTCGAAAACTAGGGTTTATCGGGTGTAGAATCACCAATTGTTGAGTTTGTTGTGTTAATCGATTGAATGACCAACCGAATCAGTTTGTACAGCCCTAGGGGGATTTAAGGGCTGTGGGAAAATTATTGTTTTGGTACTCGGGGCTGATTAGGTTGGTGATTAGTTAATCGAGTCGGTTGTGCCCAAATTGTCGTTTAAACATTAAAGTGAGTGTTGTAAAAAGGAACCGTCGACCCTATCAACTCGGGGGACATAATTATGATGTATGAAAAGGTTAAGATGGGAATTTGGTCCATTTGGGGCTGATTTGTTTGACAATTGGTTTTTAAGATTTAGTACGCGCGTATTCGACTCGATTTGCATACCGACAGGTGAGTTGTGCATCATGGTTAGCCCCGACCATGATCGTAGGGTGGATTTGGTTAATTGAAAGGTTTTAGGGGCTGAGGTAAAGTAAAAGAGTATGGGTTGGGCCTCGGGCCAAGTTATTGGGCCTGAGCGGCCCGTTAGGCAAGTGTGTTCTTACGGTCCAGTTTAGTAACGCGTTGTGTACAATTTACAGGCCCTTACTTGTGAGTGTGCACTTAGAGATTTACTAGCTCGTTGCTGGTGTTTGGTTGATCTCAGGTGAGTTCATGATGCCCCTTTTTACTCTTTTTAAATTTTGGGCTAGCATGCACACCTAAGTGTTGTTCTTACTTGATAAAATGTTTTAAACGATTTTATATAGGCTTGCTAGTATGTGGTAGGCCTTGGGATGTTAAAAATATATATACATATATACATTATTTTTTGGCCTCTATTTGGCGGAGTTGTAGTCGTTTCGACTACGGATGTTGCGTATGCCTACTTTGTATTTGCATTCGTGGATGTCACGTGTTTGGGTTGTACGTTTGCTCGACCCTGAATGTTATACGTGGATGTTATATATATATATATATATATATATATATATATATATATATATTTATATATATAGGGATGTACTTGAAAGGATCTTTATATATATATATATATATATATATATATATATATATATATATATATATATATATATATATATCTTTGGTATATGTATGTATGAGAATGTTTAGTCTTCGGTAAAGATGACTTAATGGATGCACTCTTTTTGCTTTAAAAACTTTTAGTATGTTTACCATATTTGTTATTACTGATATTATTTACTTTTTCACTTGAACTCACTCAGCTCAAGTTGACTTTGTGTGCATGTTAGTGTGAGTTTCAGGTTAGGAAGAGGATGCCTTATCGCTTGGACGTGCACGAAGCTACTTGGACGGTGAAGGGCATACGTGGATGGAAGAATGTATTTTGAACAATTTTATTTTAAATAGTTTTATGAATTATATTTAAAAATTGGTTTTGGGCAAAATTCCCGGGTTTTAGGGAACTTATTTTACGATTTATGTTTTCCGCTGAATTCACACTCTGTGATGCTTATTTTAATGAAAAGAATTGTTTTTAAGTTTAATTATTTTTACGAGTGTTTTGAATGATTACCAACTGTGGGGTTCCCGGGGTTCGGGGCCTTACAAGTTGGTATTAGAGCCATGGTTCGTGGGATCTGAGCATCCCCTTAGCAGTTTTACCCATACCTTACATGTTCTAAATGCCACCTGTACTTAATCGTGTTAAAATTCTGTCTTTGTAGGGATAAGTCATGGTTAATACTCGAGCAGCTAAGAGAGGTGGTCCTAGTGTTCGCGGCCGTGGTCGTAAGCTACGTGCCGAAGCTGAGAGTGAGATTCCTACTCCCCAACAGGAGACACCGATTCATGAGGAGGGGGATAACCCCGCCTTGGATCCTGCTATGCGCGCGACTATCACGGATGAGGTCTACCAGGTGCTCCATAGCGCTATACCTGAGATCGTTGCTGAGGCCGTAAGGGCCATGGAGGAGTCACTGGTTGGTAAAGGCTCGGATAAGGGAAGGAAGAGTAAGGAGGTGCAGGTCGAAGAGGAAGAGGAAGTGTATGTGCCGAGTGGTGATGAAGATGAGGTGTGGACTATTAGTGTATCTACTCGGGGTTGCTCGTATGGTGACTTTAAGAAGTGTGACCCCCTTTCTTTCGATGGTACTAAAGATGCATTGTCAGCACATCAGTGGGTGAGAGAGATGGAGGCCGTTCTAAGGGTTAGTAAGTGCAAGGGGGATGACATGGTGACTTATGCTACTGGCTCGTTTCGTTCCGAGGCACTATGTTGGTGGGATAACTTGGCGCAGGCTATGGGTGATCATTCGATTAGGAGGATGACGTGGGATGAGTTGAAGAAATTGGTTCTCGATCAGTTTTGTCCTCCTCATGAATTGGATAAGATAGAACAGGAATTCTTGACCTTGGAGGCTGGTACTATGTCGCATCGGGTGTATACCACCAAGTTTAACAAGATGGCTCGATTATGTCCCGATTTGGTAACTCCCGAAGCCAAGAGGATTAAGAAGTATGTGAAGGGGCTTCCGGTGGATATTCGTAGGGGTGTGTTGACTACCGACATGAACTCTTTTCACTCGGTGGTTACTCTAGCAGGTACGTTGTATGATCAGAAGGAGAAGTTACTGCCGACCGAGACTAGGAAGACATGGAACTCAAATTCATACGGTAAGCGGCCCGGGGGAAACAATTTTAATTCATCTGAGAAAAGGGTAAAGATGGAGACTTCTGAATTTAAGAGGGATGCGATGTTCGGTAATTGCAAGAAGTGCGGGAAACTACACAGGGGGGAATGTAAGAGTGGGTCTGGTACCTGTTTTCGTTGTGATAAGGTTGGACACCCCCATTTCGAGTGTCCGACATTGACTTGTTTCCGTTGTAAGGGTTCGGGTCACTTGGCATCAAACTGTCCTTCCAGTAAGGCGGGGGGGGGGGGGGGGTCCTGTCAGGGGACTTCCTCGAGGGGGAAGATGGATGAAAAGCCGAAGGCCAGGGCGAGGGCCTTCAACATCTCCAAGAAGGAAGCGAAGGAGGATGCGGATGTCGTTTCAAGTACTTTTTCTTATTTAGCTTTCATTCCACCGTTATAATTCCTTATTCCTTTGAAATCGTATGTGTTGACCGTGTAGCTAAGCAGTAGTATAAGATCGTCCCAGGTACTTTTCTACTTGATGAGTTACAGGCGTCAGTTTTATTTGATTCGGGTGCCAGTATAAGTTTCGTGTCTACCGCTTTTTGTTCCTCATTGAATAAATCACCCGAGCGCGTAGTCGATGTGTTTGAGGTTGAGGTCGCCGTAGGAAAATCCATGTCCGTGTCTAGGGCTGTTCAGGGTTGTTCCATTGAGTTGTCTGGGTATAGATTTCCGGTGCGGTTGTATTTGATGCCGCTTGGCTGTTTCGATGTGGTGCTCGGGATGGATTGGCTCGCGAGTGTTGATGCTCAAATCATTTGTGGTCAGAAACTTGTTCGTCTGAGGGCCCCGGATCCCAAATCACTTTCTTCGGTGATTGGAATGGTGCGACGCCGCATATCATATCTATGCTTAAAGCGGGGAGATTGATGCAGTGGGGTTGCGGGGCGTATCTGGCGTATGCTATGAATATGGAAACCGAGGTGGCTACCGTCGGTGATGTTCCTATTGTTCGGGATTTTCCGGATGTATTTCCAGATGATTTGTCAGATGTGCCGCCGGACCGCGAGGTCGAATTCCAGATAGACCTTGTGCCGGGCGCAAAACCCGTTGCTCGAGCCCCTTATCGTCTAGCACCTAATGAAATGAAAGAACTTATGGCCCAGTTGGAAGACTTGCTCGACAAGGGCTTCATTCGACCAAGCATCTCACCTTGGGGTGCCCCGGTCCTGTTCGTTAAGAAGGACGGTAGCATGCGAATGTGCATTGACTACCGTGAATTGAATAAGCTCACTGTTAAGAATCGGTACCCTCTCCCGAGGATCGACGACTTATTTGATCAGCTCCAAGGAGCTAGTTGGTTCTCGAATATCGACCTTAGGTTCGGGTACCATCAGCTGAAAATTCGGGAGGAGGATATTCCTAAGACCGCCTTCCGCACCCGTTATGGACATTATGAGTTCCTCGTGATGTCTTTCGGTTTGACCAACGCACCGGCTGCGTTCATGGATCTTATGAACCGAGTGTGTAGACCGATGCTCGACCGTTCAGTTATTGTATTCATCGATGACATTCTAGTATATTCCAAAAATGAATCCGATCACGCCGGTCATCTCATGGAAGTCTTGGAAGCTCTGCGAAAGAACAAGTTGTATGCGAATTTTTCTAAGTGTTCTTTTTGGTTGCGCGAGGTTCAGTTCTTGGGTTTTGTCATTAACCCGAATGGTATTTTGGTTGACCCTGCAAAGGTGGAAGCCGTGAATGAATGGGAGTCTCCTAAGTCTCCATCTGAAATCCGTAGTTTTCTGGGTTTGGCGGGGTTTTACCGCCGCTTTATTCCTGACTTTTAGAAAATTGCTTCTTCACTGACCAAGTTGACTAAGAAGAGTGTTAAGTTCGTTTGGGGTACGGAGCAGGAGGAGGCTTTTCTTGAATTGAAGAACAAGTTGACACATGCCCTAATTTTAGCTTTACCTGATGGCACCGATGATTTGGTAGTGTACTCTGATGCCTCTTATCAGGGGCTTGGGTGTGTTTTGATGCAGCGAGGTTGAGTCATCGCTTATGCCTCACGGCAGTTGAAACCTCATGAGGCGAATTATCCTACTCACGACTTGGAGCTGGCGGCGGTTGTGTTTGCACTTAAGTTGTAGAGGCATTATTTGTACGGGGTTCCTTGCGTTATCTATACGGATCATAAGAGTTTAAAGTATTTCTTCGAGCAAAAGGAACTAAATATGCGATAGCGTCGATGGTTGGAGTTGATTAAGGACTACGATCTGGAGATTATGTACCATCCGGGTAAGGCTAACGTGGTAGCCGACGCGTTAAGCCGGAAGGAGAGACCGAAACCTATTCATGTGAAATCCTATAAGCTTATTCTCAAACCCGACATTTTGAAACAAATAGCCGATGTCCAGAATGAAGCGTTACAGGTGGACTGGATTATGTCATAGCGTATTTGGGGTCAGGAAAAGTTGTTGGAAGACGTCGGCGATGGGGTAAAGTATAAGGATGGGCGTTTATGGGTACCGAGGTATGGGGGATTAAGAGATGAAATTTTGGATGAAGCGCATAAGTCGCGCTATTCCATTCATCCGGGCGCGACCAAGATGTACCAAGATCTGAAAAAGAATTATTGGTGGCCTGCGATGAAGTTTGGGGTGGCTCAGTATGTGAGTAAGTGTTTGACATGTCTACATGTTACTATGGATATTGTGACTAAACTGCCTCGTACTCCTAGGGGTAATTATGACACCATTTGGGTAATTGTGGATAGACTGACCAAGAGCGCTCATTTCTTGCTGATTCGAGAGACTTTTAATTCTGAACAGCTGGCCGATGTTTTTATTCGTGAGATTGTTTCTAGGCACAGGGTGCCGGTATCTATTGTTTCGGATAGGGATACGCGTTTTACCTCCAGGTTTTGGAAAAAGTTTCACGAGGAGATGGGTACCAAACTCCTCATCAGTACTGCCTATCACCCGCAGACGGATGGTCAATCCGAGAGGACCATCCAAACTCTTGAGGATATGTTGCGGGCCTGTGTAATCGATTTTGGTGGTAGTTTTGATCGTCACTTACCGTTGGTAGAGTTCTCGTATAACAATAGTTATCACGCCACGATTGGGATGCCACCGTTTGAGATGCTGTATGGTAGGAGATGTAGGACTCCAGTCTGTTAGGGTTCCATTGGTCAGAAACAGTTGGGTAGTTTGGAGGTGGTTGAGGCTATGATTGAGAAACTCGATAAGATTAAGGCTTTTATGAAGGCCGCTCAGGATCGCCAAAAGTCCTATGCGGACAAAAGGCGAAGACCTATTGTGTTTGAGGCTGGGGACCGGGTTATGTTGAAGGTTTCTTCTTGGAAGGGTATTATTCGTTTTCGTAAGAGGGGGAAGCTTAGTCCGAGGTTCATAGGTCCGTTCCGCATTTTGTCCCGTGTTGGTGAGGTAGCGTATAGACTGGAGCTGCCCGATGAGCTCGCGGGGATTCATCCTACGTTCCACGTGTCCCATCTGAGGAAATGCTTAACGGATGAAGAGGCCCATGTGCCTCTTGATGATATTGAGCTGGATAGTAAGCTGAACTATGTTGAGGAGCCTGTTGCTATACTTGACCGTCAGGAAAAGCGTTTGAGGAACAAGGTGGTTAGGCAGGTGAAGGTGCAGTGGAGGCACTGTAGGGGTTTCGAGGCTCTTGGGAGTCCGAAGACGAGATGATGAAACTCTACCCGCAGTTGTTCTTGTTGCGTCGGGATTCGGGGACGAATCCCATTGTAAGGGGGGTGGACTTGTAACGCCTGTTAACTCCGGTTCCAAGAGTTAAAGCTTGTAGAGTATGTATAATTCTCGGGATTTATCGAAAGCCTTTTCGTCATCTCGGTACGTTAAACCATCTAACTTTTCTTCCATAAAGCCTTATACTTCAAATTTGAGGGGCTTGGATGTAACTTCTTTTATTATAATTATAAAACAAAAATCCTAACCCTAAACCCCCCACCTGCAGCGATCGGCAATGGAGCAGCCCCCCTTCTTTGCTTCGACTTTTTGAGCGATTCTAAGGCACTTAGAAGTAGTTCAAGGTATGTACTACAATCCCCAACACTCTTTTCGTTCACCCCTAATCGTTTTGATGCTCAATTTGGTCGATTCTTTTCGTTGGACAGATTTCGGCCAAGGTGCAATTGACCCGCTTCCCGTGGATAAAAATTAGAGTTTTTGGTGTAGAAAGATTCCTAGGTATGGCATTTACATCATAATAAAATTTCGTGGCCATTGGAGGTGTTTAAGTCGGTCAATCGATTTTAGTTCGAAAACTAGGGTTTATCGGGAGTAGAATCGTCCATTGTTGAGTTTGTTGCGTTAATCGATTGAATGACCAACCGAATCAGTTTGTACAGCCCTAGGGGGGTTTAAAGGCTATGGGAAAATTATTTTTTTGGTACTCGGGGTTGATTAGGTTGGTGATTAGTTAATCGTGTCGGTTATGAGCAAATTGTCGTTTAAACATTAAAGTGAGTGTTGTAAAAAGGAACCGTCGACCCTATCAACTCGGGGGACATAATGATGATGTACGAAAAGGTTAAGATGGGAATTTGGTCTATTTGGGACTGATTTGTTTGACAATTGGTTTTTAAGATTTAGTACGCGTGTTCGATTCGATTTGCACACCGACGGGTGAGTTGTGCATCATGGTTAGCCCCGACCATGATCGTAGGGTGGATTTGGTTAATTGAAAGGTTTTAAGGGCTGATGTAAAGTAAAAGAGTTTGGGTTGGGCCTCGGGCCAAGTTGTTGGGCCTGAGCGGCCCGTTAGGCAATTGTGTTCTTACGGTCTAGTTTAGTAACTCGTTGTGTACAATTTACAGGCCCTTACTTGTGAGTGTGCCCTTAGAGATTTCCTAGCTCGTTGCTGGTGTTTGGTTGATCTCAGGTGAGTTCATGATGCCCCTTTTTACTCTTTTTAAATTTTGGGCTAGCATGCATACCTAAGTGTTTTTCTTACTTGATGAAATGTTTTAAACGATTTTATATAGGCTTGCTAGTATATGGTAGGCCTTGGGATGTTAAAAATATATATACATATATATACATATATACATTATTGTTTGGCCTCTATTTGGCAGAGTTGTAGTCGTTTCGACTACGGATGTTGCGTATGCCTACTTTGTGTTTGCATACGTGGATGTTACATATTTGGGTTGTACGTTTGCTCGACCCTGAATGTTATACGTGGATGTTATATATATATTTTTATATATATAGGGATGTACTTGAAAGGATGTTTATATATATATCTTTGGTATATGTATGTATGAGAATGTTTAGTCTTCGGTAAAGATGACTTAATGGATGCACTCTTTTTGCTTTAAAAACTTTTAGTATGTCTACCATATTTGTTATTACTGATATTATTTACTTTTTCACTTGAACTCACTCAGCTCAAGTTGACTTTGTGTGCATGTTAGTGTGAGTTTCAGGTTAGGAAGAGGATGCCTTATCGCTTGGACGTGCAAGAAGCTACTTGGACGGTGAAGGGCATACGTGGATGGAAGAATGTATTTTGAACAATTTTATTTTAAATAGTTTTATGAATTATATTTAAAAATTGGTTTTGGGCAAAATTCCCGGGTTTTAGGGAACTTATTTTACGATTTATGTTTTCCGCTGAATTCACACTCTGTGATGCTTATTTTAATGAAAAGAATTGTTTTTAAGTTTAATTATTTTTATGATTGTTTTGAATGATTACCAACTGTGGGGTTCCCGGGGTTCAGGGCTTTACAAACAATTTTTTAAATGATTTTGCAATTTTAGAATTTTTATTGTTTTTGACTTTTTATAATTTTTTAATGTTTTTTGGTTTTTCAGAAATTTTTCAACAATTTTTTAAACGTTTTTGTAACTTTAGAATTTTTACTGTTTTTGGCTTTTTATAATTTTTTAATGTCTTTTTGGTTTTTCAGAAATTTTCTCCCACTAAAATCAGAAACTGTATGAAAAAAAAATATATGCAAACAATATTTGACTTTGATGTTCAGGATCACTAGGTTTCCAACACACCTGTAATCTCGGTAACCTACTTATCAACACCGCCCAAAACTTTTAAGCCATTAAGTTTTAATAAGTATTGAAATCTCGACTTATCAAAAGCTTTGGTAAAAAGATCTGCCTTTTGTTCATCGGTGTGAATTTTGTCTACAGTAATCAACTTCTTTTCGTAGCAATCATGAATGAAGTGATACCGTATCTCAATATGCTTAGTTTTAGAGTAGTTTACCGGATTCTTAGTAATGGAAATAGCTGCATTATTATCTACGAAGATAGGGGTAGTAAGAAAATTCAAGCCGTAGTCTCGCATTTGTTGTTTTATCCATAGAACCTGAGAACAGTAACTAGAAGCAGCTACATACTCAACTTCACAAGTGGACAATGAAACTGTGGTTTGTTTCTTGCATTTCCAGGTGACAAGACGCTTGCCGAAGAATTGACACCCTGCCATTGTAGATTTGGCATTCAATTTACAGCTTCCATAGTCTGAATCAAAATAAGCTTTCAACACAAACTCATCGTCTTTAGGATACCAGAGACCGACCCCCGGACATCCCTTGAGATAACATAGAATTCTTTTGACGATCATGAGATGTGAGACCTTTGGATTTGATTGATATTGGGCACACAAACACGTAGCATACATGATGTCTGGCCGAGAAGCAGTGAGATACATTAATGAGCCAATCATGGTTCGGTATAAAGTTTGGTCAACCTTCTCCCCATTGGGATCAGGACCGATACCAAGATTCAATGTTAGAGGAGTACTGATAGCCGATGCATCACTCATGTTGAACTTCGCCAATATGTCATTGACATACTTGGTCTGATGTATGAAGATACCATCTGACAACTGTTCTACTTGAAGTCCAAGAAAGAATTTCATCTCCCCCATTGCACTCATTTCGAATTTCTTCTTCATTACTTCTTAAAACTGCTTGCACAGAACATCGTTTGTCGACCCAAAAATGATATCATCGACATATATCTGCACGATCAGTAGATGTCCATCAACAAATTTAGTGAAGAATGTGCAGTCGACGGTTCCTCTGATAAACCCGTTGTCCAAAAGATTTTGGGACAACATCTCATACCAGGCTCTCGGGGCCTGATGGAGACCGTAAAGGGCTTTATCAAGTAGATACACTTTGTCTTTGTGAATTGGATCTTCAAACCCCAGTGGCTGTCCCACATAGACTTCTTCATTGATTTTTCCATTAAGAAATGCAGACTTAACATCTAACTGATAAACTTTGAAACCTTTCCAAGATGCAAATGCTAGAAAGATCCGAGTAGCCTCTAGCCTTGCAACCGATGCATACACTTCATTGTAATCGATACCTTCCCTCTGGTTGAATCCCAAAACAACTAATCTTGCCTTGTTTCTTACAATAATGCCATGTTCATCCCTTTTGCACTTAAACACCCACTTGGTGTTTATCTGCCTTTTATCTTCAGGCAAGTCTACCAATTTCCAGACTCCGAGCTTCTCAAACTACATAAGTTCTTCTTGCATTGCATTCACCCAACTTTCTTCTGTTAGGGCCTCTTTGTACGTTTTTGGTTCTACCTGAGAAATAAAACAATTTAATGAAAACCGATTTTGTAATGGAGAAATATGAGTGTAGAAACACTGAAGATTCTGATCAAGTTTTCGTCTTGTTTGTACTTCAGCATTCAGATCTCCTAGAATATTCTCCTCGGGATGATAAGACACAGTTCTCGAGACCACCTCTAAAGGTACTGACACTTCGGATTGAAGATTTGTAACATTTTCTTCAGTATGAGAAATGGATGGAGAGATTGCTTCAATTATCTCCTCATCTGTGTCATCATTGTCATAAAAAACTGGAAGAGTTTCTGGAACATCCTCGGACTGAACCTTTTTAGATTCATTTTGAGAAACAGACACAGGTTCTTTAGGCACAAGTTCTTGAGTTTTCGACAATTGTTGATTTTAGATCATCATCAAAGTTTCTTCGGATGAATCTACCTCTGGGAGTTGAAAACTTTCCCATAGACTCTCATAATCGAATTGCCTTGAATCTCCTGGTTTTTGTATAGTAGGAAAATATCGTTGACATTCAAAGTTTTGAACTTGTACGATCTTATGGAGGTTAGGAATGTAAACACGTCTGAGTGGACTAGCATACCCCACAAAGAATCCTTCCACAGATTTAGGATCAAATTTCCCAGTTGGTTCAAGAATAGTACATATTGACCCAAACGGTTCAAGTCATTTCAAATTGGGTTATCGATGATTCAGAAGCTCGAAACACGTCTTGCCAAATTTCTTGACTGTAAGCACCTGGTTAAGTGTATAACAAGCTGCAGCTACTGCTTCAGACCAAAAGTTAACTGGTAATTTTGAATCAGAAAGCATAGTACGAGCTGTTTCAATCAAAGTCCGATTCTTTCGTTCAGCTACCCCATTTTGTTGCGGAGTGTACGGTGCACTGAATTCATGAAGAATTCCCCGTTGATTACAGTACTCAAGCATTTTGTTGTTCTTGAATTCCGTCCCATTATCACTTCTGATACGACGGATTGGCAGATTGTACAATGTCTCCAGTTTCTTGAACAAAACCATAAGGGAATCATATGTCTCATCTTTAGATTCCAAAAACATCACCCATGAAAATCTTGAGTAGTCATCAGTAACCACAAGACAATACAATTCGCTTGTGATACTTTTGACATTTACTGGACCAAATAGATCCATGTGAAGACGTTCAAAAGGTAAATTGATGGAGTTGACAAGTTTCTTTGGATGAGGTTTCTTCTTTTGCTTTCCCTTCTTACAATCCAAACACTCTTCAGTCAATTTAAAATTTCTCAAGTTAACTCCGTCTACCAGATTCCTGTGAACCAAATGGTTCAATTTTCTCAAGCTTGTATGTCCCATCCTAGCTTGTAGTCATCAGTAACCACAAGACAATACAATTCGCTTGTGATACTTTTGACATTTACTGGACCAAATAGATCCATGTGAAGACGTTCAAAAGGTAAATTGATGGAGTTGACAAGTTTCTTTGGATGAGGTTTCTTCTTTTGCTTTCCCTTCTTACAATCCAAACACTCTTCAGTCAATTTAAAATTTCTCAAGTTAACTCCGTCTACCAGATTCTTGTGAACCAGATGGTTCATTTTTCTCAAGCTTGTATGTCCCATCCTCCGATGCCATAATACTAATTCCCGTTCAGATGCTCTTGAGATGAAACACTGAGCAGACCCTGATGAAGTAGATGCTGTACTCATGTTCATGACGTAAAAATCATTCACACAAGGAGCGCGCATAATGATCCATTCCTCAGGTATTTTGAACCCCGGTTTCAAAATCAAACATTCTCGATCAGTAAAGTGTGTAGAGAATTGTTTGTCACAAATCTGTGATATACTTAGTAGATTATTCTCCAACTCAGAAATGTAGTTGACATTCTTGAATGTAACCTTTCCATTTGTTAAAGTTCCTTCACCTACAATCTGTCCACTTTGATTACCAGCAAATCCAACATACCCTCCTCTTATTGATTTAACATCATTTAGCAAGTAGAGAGTACCCGTCATGTGCCTAGAGGCTCCACTATCCATTATCCAACGAGAATCGTGGGATCTTGGAAGCCCCTGCACATACAGTTAACGGATCAGTGAAACAAGGAAACCCAAGCCTTCTTGGTCTTGGGTTGTTTAAAATGTTAAAACAACAACCTATCATTCTCAACTTCTGAATCACATGATAATGATTTTTCACTTAATGTTGGTGGCTTAGATGTAGAATTCACTTTCTCATCACACTCGGGTATTTTAACAATAGACTTTGGTACCCAATTTTGACCAACAGATTGTTTCTTTTTATAAAATGATGTTTGAACTATTTTTGTTACATTTGATTTTAATCCATCATTTTGAACAATCCTCTCAGCATTCACTGACTCATTTCTTTTTAAAATTTTCACATTTTCAATGACACAGCCTGGTTTCTTATCACACAAATAACCTAATCCAGGTCTTTTGCTCACACTCTTTTGAGGTTTGTGACTAGAAATGTGATCTTGTTTGTATCGATTAGGACAAGCATAAAACACATGTCCAACTTCATTACAACCAAAACAACGTCTCCTATCAGTAAACTTATTGATCTGAGATGATGATTCAACATGATCACGCTCAGCTTTCAAACGATAAAATTCATCATTTGATTGTTTTCTGAATTTAATTTCCTTTTCAGACTCTGAGGTTTTGCCAATTACAAACTTTACTTTTTTCTCTTGATTAACTCTTGAAGATTGCTTGTTATAGAAACTTGTTTTTGCAAATCTTGTCGAGTTTTTATCTATTTTCTTTTGTTTATCCAAATCACTCTTATGATTACCCAACCCATGAGGTTTAACACCTTCCTCATTCAACACATCTTCTGCCATCTTTATCCCAGTAGCAGAATCACAACCAGAACTCTCATTTTCAACAGATTTAGAAATATCATGCTGTGACGTATTGATTTCCACATTGAGTGCCTTTTTCAAACCTTTTGGTTTCTTTGGAACATAGTTATTCCACAAAGGTGGAGGCACAGCATGATAATTTTCTCTTAAGTTCTTGGTATCATTATACTCACTCTTTCATGATGTTTTGGGGATAATGTGATCAAGTACATATGACGACGCAGCATAGGTTACCAATTTCAGGTTAACTCGTTCAGTCTCAATCTTGAGTGTTTGAAGCTCAAGTTTGAGTGCTGCGTTTTCATCAATGTGTCTATTAACGGCAATTTGTTTACCTTCAACCGTGTGTTTAAGCATTGAAATTGTCTTTTGGTTTTGTAAAATCTTTTCCCAAAGACCTTTTTCACACAATTGAAGCTTCATGTAGGCCTCATTAACAACGTTTAAATCAAACAACGATTTATCATAGTGTTTCTTTAATTCTTTGATTTCTAGATTTTTGAAATCACATTCAAAACAAGGTAATTCGCATTTTTCACATAGATTTGAGTTTAGAATTACCTCATTTGCCACGAAAGCTTGATCAATTACTTCTTCACTTGTCGTTTCTGAGTCATTATAAGTGATTTCTTCTATCACTCCTTCAACAATCTTATTCTCAGCCATCTTTTCATCAACAGAAACGATCTCCTACTCATCTTCTGATTTGATGACGTCTGAAATTTCATCATTTTCTTCCACACCAAAATCAATTTTTCCTTGTCGAACATCCTCTTCATAAAACCAACATGCAAAACTTTCAACAATATCAGGAGGAAATAATGAGATAAGATAATCAGAAGGAACTTCATGAATTTTATCATAAGTTTGAGGAAGTTCATTTTCAAAAGACTTCTAATCGTCCTCTGCTTCAACTTTGTCACTTTCATCCACAATTTGATCTTTAACCACTTCATCCCTTACCATCTCATCTACTATCCCATTCACAAACTCATTGACAATCACAGTCTCAACTTCTATTTTTTCTTCATCAACCCTTTCAGCTACATTTGCTTGTAATACTGAATTCCAATTAAAACCTTCATCAACTTGGGCTGTAGCTACCTTTTGCTGTGAAGTTGATGCTTTAGAAGTTTTCTTCCCCTTTGATGATTCTCCCTCTGGATAATGATAAATGGCTTGTTTATAGTAATCTCGTCCAAAAGGATTAGCAGTATTATTATCAACAATTTTGCTAGTACATTCCCTCTTGAAATGTCCTTTTTCTTTGCAACGAAAACATTTAACTTTAGACTTGTCAAAGCCTAATTTAGAAGTTTTACCATCAAGCACATTCCGACCAGTTATCTCCTTGAATCTTTGTGCCCTTCTTATCACACTAGCCATGCACCATCTTATGTCAATCATCTCCATTTCCTCTGGATTAATCTGGTCATAATATTCTTTAGTCATATTATAATTTCCAATGCGACCCGCCACCAAACACTCATATGATTATAGAACAGAACCTAGAAAAACCATGTGTTCCTTGATAGTTTCAGTGGTCATGTTTCCAGTATTCTTCAAATTCACTACAATGTTGCATTGTATAACATCAGTTTCCTTTAAACTAGAAGCTTGAGCACTAGGGATTGTTCCTGTATAACCACTACTGTACTGAGGAGTAGCATTGACATTTGTAACACAAGCTTTACTGATTGGCTCAGCACAAAATGCAGTAGGAATTTTGGGATTGTGAATAACAGAACTTGAATTAGAGCCTTTGTAATATAAACCCACATCTTATGAAATAGCTGTGGATTTCATCTTTTGTTTCTTTCTAAGCTCCAGATCATGAGCTTCAAGTTTCTCAATAAAACTTGTAAGTTTCAAACGAGCATAAGCAATGGGATTAGATTGTTGAATCATTATGAAAGTGCCCCATTCTTATGGTAAAGCATCAGCAATTTTATCGATGTATTCATACTCAGGCTTATCAATATTCAGCCTCTTCATCTCATTCACTAGATAGCAGGATCTTTTAATCAATTGAGCAAATGATTCACCCTTAACTTGAGTGAATATGTCAAATTCTTTCTTTAGCAAAGAAATTTTGCTTTTTCTCATGTCGGGATTTCCACGATCTTTATTCAACAATGCTTGCCAACTTGAGTAGCAAGAACCATTGTGTTGCAAAGGTTGAAAGATCTCAGCTTTGATGGACTGTTGAAATAGATTCAACATCTTCTTTTCTCTAAGGAATGAATCTTTATCTGCATCAGCAATCTGAGATAATCTATAATTTTCTCCATTCTCATTTTTAGGGATGATGTATTCTTCTTCATCGGCTGTCCATGTTTCATAATTCAATGCTTGAACGTATGTCTCAAATTTGTCGGCCCACGAAGGATAATCTTCCATCCTAAGAAGCTTAGGAGGCTTGTTGGCTGTACCCATCTCATTTTCCAAATTAATGTTCTGAAGTAAAACAGACGGTTGTGATACGAAAGCACTTAAGTTTTCCATTTTGATTACTGTCAACGTATATCTTCTTTGGTCAACGGATATGTTTTGAACTTCAAGAAAAATTTAACGTACAAGTCTTGGTCAAATGTGGTCAACGTATATGCTTTGAGGAAAGGTCAACGTATATGTATGAGGTCAACGTATAAGTGGTCACCTTATAACATATGCGGCGTATATGTTATGCTTCGTATATGTTATACGTGACAAACATATACGTAGTCATGACATACACGGTGAAAATCTCCATGTTAATGATTTTGGAATTAGTGGATGCAAATGATGTCGGAATTGAATGAATTTTGGTAGGGTTTGTCACGGATGTGTATGAACATATTGTGAGAGTTTGAAGAACTTTTGACGGTTGAAATTGTAGATAGAGACAAAAACCTTGAAAACTTGTGAAATTCAATCTAGTAACGAGCCATATTCTCTGATACCACTTGAAAGTTTGTATGACATGCTGATGTATTCAACAATTAGTATCTCTAGATGTTAAAGCTTATATCTCAAAGTACGGAATCCATTGAGATTGAACAACACAAGTAAACATTAAGCATTCTCTTAATTGATAACTTTAAAGATTACAAGATATGACTTTCTAGCAACTTGCTCTCTCTACTCTCTCACTCTAACATTCAACAAAAGTCTACCTATCAACGCATAAGTCCCCTTTATATAGGAAACAACACGAAGACACACAAGACCGTATATGTTATACGGCGTATATCATATACGCCGTATAAGATATCCTTCCTTGTGGACTTATGCCCTGAATACAATACACAAAATACATTTGATAGTTTAAGCCCTATACAATCATATCTAATTTATCTAAGACCCTAGCAATAGACATTATACTCTAATAGAAATGAGTTCGATGGGAGTTTTCTTGGGGTTGTAGGTTCACCAGTCTGATAGGGGAATCTTTATTCATCAGACGAAATACGTGAACGACATCATGAGCCGATTCAAGATCACTGCCGGAAAAATCCCCTTGACACCTCTGCCTGTGGGTCACAATTTGTCACCGGGCGAATTGGAGGATACCGTAGATTCGACCCTTTATCGAGCTATGATAGGTTCTTTAATGTACTTAACTGCATCTCGTCCTAATACGGTTTGTCTTTATGCCAGGTATCAGTCGGGTCCGCGAGTGATTCATTTAGCGGAGGTTAAGCGAATCATGCACTATCTGAGGGGTAATCCTGACACTGGGTTATGGTATCCCAAGGATAATAATTTCGATTTAACGGCTTATGTTGATTTGGACTATGGCGGGTGCAAGATCAACTTCAAGTCAACGACGGTGGGTTGTTAATTCTTAGGAATGTTGGTTTTAACAAGATTATCAAATTCATAAAACTCCAATTTTATGAAAAACGCAGCGGATAAAAGATTTAAATCTTGTTAGTTCATAGTGAATAAAACCAATTTTATACATGCAAAACCCAAACCTGGATCCAAATACGAAATACATACTATCAAACACATGCATGTTCATGCATGTTAAACTACCTTTCAAGTAAACCAAAGAAGTATGAAGGAGATGGTGAAAAGTAGGCAAGAACTTCAATAGGTAGTTCTTCAAGCTAGTATACCCCAAGCTCCAACAACACACCTTTAGCTAGGATTTTAGCACTTGAAAAACACCTCCTTGTTCTTCTTCTCCTTTGGCCAAAATTGGAAGAGAAAGGAAGAGAGTGAGAGTGTTTTTTATTACTTGCAAAAATGTGTAATGAAAAATGAAAGAGAGATGTTGTGGTCATTCAAAGGCACCACCCAAAGTGCCAATCATAACATTTTCATGTCTCCACTCACTTGAAAATAATAATATAAAATTGAATAGAGAAAGAGGGGGGGGGGGGGGCGGCCACCCTCATGCCCATTTCAATTTTTATATATTTTTTTTAAACAAGTTTTAAAATGTAAAACTTATTATGTTATGTATTTTCATTTCATAGAATTATAACATAACATTTTTCAAGCAACATGCAAATTGATAAGTATTACATATTGTTATTTAACCATCTTAAATAACATTATGTAATGTTCTCTCTCAAAATATAAATCATCTATATGATTTATTCATTTCACTAATACATTGTACTTAGAAACCCTTTCCAAATAACATAAGTGTCAATATTTATTTACTTATGATCATATCATATATAAACAAATATAATTGGTGTTTGTCTAGCTTGTTATTGGGTATGACCCGACTTGGATCATAACGTACTAGCCACATTAATCATAATATTTGTCTTGGGCAGACCGAGTCCAACAATCTCCCACTTGCACAAGATACATAGAAGATTGATGCAAGTAGAAAATACCTCCTAACTACGGTTTACTACCCCTAATACGCATGATGAAGTGACATTCAATAACATCATTCCCTTCAAGTCCCTTACTTGAAATGATTTAGGTGAAACTATCATTTATCCTTTTGCCACAGATGTCATGTCAAATCCAGAGACACAGAGTGATCATTCTCTGTTGATTTAACTTTGCAGGCGTTAGACATGTTACTCTCAATGAATAAGAGGGACAAATCCCCTTTTGACTACATATGTCTTTCACAATCACTTAGTACTATACCTGATCTTAGACTTATGTACTGTCATGTTTCAGAGCAGCGAAGAACTAAGTCAAAGCATAAAACTTGGTGAATATCAAGACCCTATATGTATCTCAGGTCGGAGGATACTATGATATTCGCCTTTTACTCAAATTTACTTATGATCAATCAGAAAGATTCCATGTAGTAACATTTGAGAGCGGGTCAGTCCAATATTTATATCCCATAAATATCTATAAACCTTGGCAGCAACTTTTTTTGCTCTACATTCATACCTTATGAATATCTACCAATCCAAGTTCATAATCGTCTTATCTTCATACTTGTTCCCACAATTATGAGCGACTACGGACATTTAGAATAATTAACTTATTCATGGATTTAAACATGCTAAAATGGAACGTAACTCAAAATGTCATAATGATAAACCATAATCCTATGAATGAGTGAAAATAACAATTGTTCTGATATCCAAATACAAAATTAGATCATATCCAATCACTAGAATATCGAAGTCCTAAGGCACAAGGGTGACCTTCATGCTTTGGCCTTTCAAGGAGCTTCGTGAGTGGATCCGCAATGTTTTGATAGGTGTGAACTTTGCGAATACATATCTTTCCTTTCTCAACTTCATCCCTTATGTAGTTGAACCTCCGCTCAATGTGCCTCGTCTTTTGATGAGCACGAGGTTCCTTGATTTGAGCAATCGCACCCTCGTTGTCACAAAAGATTTCTAGAGGGTCCTGAATGGTACGGACCACCCCTAGGTCGGCAATGAATTTCCTAATCCACGCAGCTTCTTGAGCTGCCATGAGGCGGCGATGTATTCCGATTCTGTGGTGGACAAAGCTACCACATCTTGTTTCGAGCTCTTCTAAGAGACTGCTCCACCATTCATAACGAAAACATATCCCGATTATGATCGAGAATCATCTCGATCGGTTTGGAAACTCGCATCCGTGTAACCCTTTACGACGAGTTCCTCCTCACCCGAACCGTATATTAGAAACATATCCTTAGTCCTTCTAAGGTATTTCAATATACTCTTGAATGCCATCCAATGGCTACTTCCCGGATTATGTTGGAATCTACTTGTCATGCTTAAAGCGCATGACACATCTGGTCTAGTGCATACCATTGCATACATGATGGATCCAATAGCCGATGCGTATGGGATCCCATTCATTTTATCTTGCTCTTCCTTTGAGCTTGGACATTGAGACGCACTCAATATCGTTCCTCTTTGAATAGGTACCAAACCTCCCTTAGAGTTCTCCATCTTGAACCTTTTCAGGGTTTTGTCAATGTATGCACTTTGGTTTAAACCTATCAACCGCCTTGATCTATCCCTATAGATCTTTATTCCCAAAATATAGGCGGCTTCACCAAGATCTTTGATGGAAAAACAACTTCCAAGCCATGCTTTTACACCTTCCATGGTTGGAATGTCATTCCCAAATAGTAGTATGTCATCAACATACAATACTAAGAAGGTAATGATGCTCCCACTTGCTTTCTTATACACACAAGCTTCATCACCATTTTTTATGAATCCAAATTTCTTAACTTCTTCATCAAAACGGTGATTCCAACTTCTAGATTCTTGTTTCAATCCATAGTTTGATTTCTTTAACTTGCATACTTTGTTAGGATGTTGTGGATCGATAAAACCTTCGGGTTGAACCATATAGACATCTTCCTCAAGATGCCCATTTAGAAAAGCGGTTTTGACATCCATTTGCCATATCTCATAGTCATAATGTGCGGCTATGGCAAACAATATCCTAATAGACTTTAGCATTGCTACGGGAGAAAAAGTTTCATCATAGTCAACCTCTTGAGTTTGAGTGAAACCTTTTGCTACAAGTCTTGCTTTATAAATATCCAAGTTTCCATGCATATCGGTTTTCTTCTTGAAAACCCACTTACTTCCAACCGGTTTGGAATTAAGATGTGGTACAACCAAATCCCATACTTGGTTGTCATGCATGGATTGCATCTCTACGTTCATGGCTTCAAGCCATTTGTCACAATCGGATTGTGAAATTGCATCACGGTATGTGGTGGGTTCATCCGAATCTACCACATAGCATCCATCCATGAAAAATCCATATCTTTCGGGTTGATGTCTAATTCTACCGGATTTGCGAACGTTTAGTGTGTTTTGATCAACCATTTCATCATTCTCAACAACCTCTTGTTGTTTGCTAGTGTCAACCAAACGTGTATCGGCTTGTGGTTATCGATCCTCCTAGAGTTCCACAGTTCTACTAGTACCTTCCATAAGGAACTTAGTTTCCAAGAACTCGGCCTTTCGAGAAACGAACACCTTTTACTCGGTTGGGTTGTAGAAATAATATCCCATGGAGTCCTTGGGATATCCTATAAAGATACACTTAGTGGACTGACTTTCAAGTTTGTTTTGGGTGCTGTTCTTGACATAAGCCTCACAACCCCATACCTTTAAATATGTTAATGATGGAGCCCTTCCATTCCATATTTCAAAAGGTATCTTGGTTGGGGCCATATTTAGAATACTGGCCGAGGAGAGCAAAGCGAAACCCCAAAATGATAGAGGAAATGTGCTTCTAGCCATCATAGATCGAACCATATCTAATAGAGTTCGATTTCTCCTCTCGGACACACCATTGTGTTGTGGTGTTCCGGGTGGAGTAAGTTGTGAGATGATCCCACAACTTCTAAGATGATCTGGAAAGCATCACTTAGGTATTCACCTCCTCTATCCGAACAAAGTACTTTGATGGTTTTATCGAGTTGATTTTGTACTTCATTTTGGAAGATTTTGAACATTTCAAAAGCTTCATCTTTGTGTCTTAACAAGTACACATACCCATAACGACTATAGTCGTCAATAAAGGTAATGAAGTATCTTTCACCATTCCTTGTCATTGCCTTAAAAGGACCACATACATCCGAATGTATAATACCTAATAAGTCTTTTGCCCTTTGGTTTGTTCCACTAAAGAGGTCCTCGGTCATCTTTCCTAACATATAAGACTCGCATTTATCGAATGAATCATCACTTGATTCCAAAAGACCATTCTTTTGAAGTGTATGTATGCGATCTTTGTTTATGTGACCAAGACAACAATGCCAAAGATAAGTCTTACTCAAATCCATTTTGAGTCTTTTGGTGCTTGATTGGTACAACATGTTATCATAAGATGTGTTATCATGAACTAATTCATAAATGCCATTAGATGGCATTGCTTTAAAATAAAATACATAATTCATGAAAACACAAATACAGTCATCCATAAACTTAAAATCATAACCATATTGTCTTAACAAGGAAACGGAGATAATATTCCTAGTCAAACTATGAGCATACAAAACATTATTTAAAATAACTTCCAAACCATTTGGAAGCTTCAAAATGTAGTCCCCTCGGGCTTCGACAACAACCTTTGCTCCGTTGCCCATGAAGAGACTAATATCTCCCTTCATGAATCCTTCATTTCCTTTGAACCCCTGCAACAAATTGCAAATATGAGTTCCACATCCGGTATCCAATACCCATGTGTTAGAGAAAATAATATTAAGATCAACATGAATCATGAAAGTTGTACCCGAGGTTTTCCCCGCATCCCTCTTAGCTTTCAACTCTTTTAGATAGGTTGGACAATTCCTCATCCAATGCCCTATCTTCCCACATCCAAAACACGGATCCTCCACGCAAACCTTTGGCTTCTTTTCTTTTAGTTTGGATGGTCCCGCTTTCGCCTTTCCCTTGAACTTAGCCATGACTTGTCCCTTACCTTTGGCAACCTTTGCCTTAGGTTCCGGGTGATGCCTCTTCCTATTGCTTCCCTCATTGATCGTAAGAACGGGTAAAACCTTTTTACCCATTCCCGTCTCGGCCGTCTTGAGCATTGCATGAAGCTCACCAATGCTCTTGTCCCACCTATTCATGTTATAATTCATAACAAAAGTCTCAAATTTCTTGGTTAGCCTATTTAGGATCAAATCCGTGGCTAACTCGTTTGAGTCACGAAAATTAAGGCGCTCAAGATGATCAATGTGGCTTTTCATCTTAAGCACATAGGAGGAAACGAATTGGGTTTCTTCCATACGACATGCATGAAGCGCTCGAACCTTAAGTTGGGTGATCATGTCGTATGCCCCATGAAGTTCAAAATCCTTTTGAATTTTGGGAATCATAGTTCCCAACATGAGGCAAGAAACTTGCACGGAATCCTCATTGTGCTTTACCCAATTGTTATAGTTATCGTCAATGCTAGGTTCTTCGGGAATAGGCTCGTCTATCACGTAATATTTCTTTTCTTGCTTGAGAACGATTCTCAAGTTTTGATACCAATTCATAAAGTTGGTATAGTTTAGACGATCCTTATCGAGAATAGATCTTAGTGATAGGTTGTTAACGGGTGGAATAATAACGTTAGGTGGATTGTTGATTGCGGCCATCTACAAATATAACAAAGCTCAATTTTAGTATTTTCGATATCAATAATTAATTTTAATCGTTAATACCCTTTATGTCTCCTAGACAATTAATGATTAAAATCTAGAACCCAGCGTTACATTCAAATAGTAGTTAGGTGACCTTTATCCTACTATTTAAATTAACAAGGTAGTCAACGTTTGACAATTGCAACCCTTTGCAACTTCTAGTTTTATGGGATCGGTTAAACATCTTATGTTTAGTTGGCATGTTTAATCCCATCAACACCATTGTATACCATGCTTCGATGACCCTATTCACATGGTTTCCAATTTAAGTCGTCCTACTTATAAACACGTGTGAGTTTACATATACAAGTGGTTAGGTGACCTTTATCCCACTTATATGGTAAACCCACCTCAAACTCCCAAGTTTCCTCCAACATGGTTAGGTGACCTTTATCCCATATCGAGTTCCCAAGTGATTCGAGTGTTGTATAAAAGGATGGTGTTCGACTTATTTTATAAAAGGGATTATAGTTTTCTAAATTCTAGATTGGAAAAGCTTTTATGTACCTTTCATTTTCATGCATTCAAATGTATGGTATTAAGTTAAAAAACCCATTTTCAAAATTCCTATTAATAAAACCCATTTTATTATGAAATCATTATACTTTAATAAAACTAATTTTTATTACCTAACGATTTCTAAGGAACCAATTTTATGCTAGTTGTTGATTTTAAGTAGTTAGCAAACCATATTGCAATAATACAAACAAAAGAAAATCAACCATGCAAGCATAAAACATACAACCACAAGTTCATAACCATAGCCTCCTAATGTTGACTACACTTGTTGACCGAAGACAAGTGTGTCAAAAAGGTCTTTCCTAAGGGACCCGAAAGGACATAATCTTGTGTCGGTGAACTCCCACTTGATCCCGCATCCAAATGCTCCAAGTGTTCACCCCTGTGTTGTGGTCTCCACTTTATTTGGGCTTCTATCCTTGCATCTTCTTTTACAAAATATGTCCTAATACATTTTTCTATTAAAAGAAATGCATCTAATCTACTTATTATTACAAACCAAATGAATGAATAAATAGATTACAAACCCAAATAAATATTACAACCATATCGAATGAACAAACACATCAACATAATCATTCAACCAAACACAAGGCCATGGCTAGGTTATGAACATCAATACACATCCAAATGTGCAATAATACAAGACCAATATGGTTCCCCTTTTTCCCTCAAACTTTCGGCCCAAAAAAACAACCAAACCGAAAGTTTCGGGTTTTTGTCCAAACAACACAATCAATCATACAAATGACTTAGTTTTTCAAGATTACCACATGCATGTAAAGCATAACCATGAAAAACCATAGGGTAACCAAAACCCCTAAAATTTTCAGCCATATGGTAAAACCCCACCATAAACCCGAAAATTTTCGGGTTTAATGAAGCATGCATCCGTATAAGCGGCTCTTGATGTCATTGTTGGGTTTTAACAAGATTATCAAAGTCATAAAACTCCAATTTTATGAAAAACGCAGCGGATAAAAGATTTAAATCTTGTTAGTTCATAGTGAATAAAACTAATTTTATACATGCAAAACCCAAACCCGGATCCAAATACGAAATACATACTATCAAACACATGCATGTCACTATAAGTTCATGCATGTTAAACTACCTTTCAAGTAAACCAAAGAAGTATGAAGGAGATGGTGAAAAGTAGGCAAGAACTTCAATAGGTAGTACCTCAAGCTAGTATACCCCAAGCTCCAACAACACACCTTTAGCTAGGATTTTAGCACTTGAAAAACACCTCCTTGTTCTTCTTCTCCTTTGGCCAAAATTGGAAGAGAAAGGAAGAGAGTGAGAGTGTTTTTTATTACTTGCAAAAATGTGTAATGAAAAATGAAAGAGAGATGTTGTGGTCATTCAAAGGCACCACCCAAAGTGCCAATCTTAACATTTGCATGTCTTCACTCACTTGAAAATAACAACATAAAATTGAATAGAGAAAGAGAGAGGGGGGGGGGGGCACCCTCATGCCCATTTCAATTTTTATATATTTTTTTTAAACAAGTTTTAAAATGTAAAACTTATTATGTTATGTATTTTCATTTCATAGAATTATAACATAACATTTTTCAAGCAACATGCAAATTGATAAGTGTTACATATTGTTATTTAACCATCTTAAATAACATTATGTAATGTTCTCTCTCAAAATATAAATCATCTATATGATTCATTCATTTCACAAGTACATTGTATTTAGAAACCCTTTCCAATTAACATAAGTGTCAATATTTATTTACTTATGATCATATCATATATAAACAAATATAATCGGTGTTTATCTAACTTGTTATCGGTTATGACCTGACTTGGATCATAACGTACTAGCCACATTAATCATAATATGTGTCTTGGGCAGACCGATTCCAACAAGAAAACCAGCTTGTTTTCTGGAAATGTTAGAAGCAGACAACAGTCTCAACTTCAACAGCCGAAGCGGAGTATGTGGCAGCCTTAAGTTGCTGTTCACAAGTTCTCTGGATCCAGCCGCATCTGCAGGATTACGGTTTGAAGTTTCTTACTACACCCATTTTCATTGATAATTCTGATGCCATTAGTATCACCAAAAAACCCCGTTCAACATTCAAAAACTAAACACATCGAAATCAGATATCATTTTATCCATGATTGTTACAAAAAGAAATTAATCAATATTGATAAAATTCATATGGATTTCCAAAAAGCTGACCTTTATACCAAAGCGTTTGATAAAACACGTTTTAAATACTTGCTTGGTATAAACGGATTAAAAACTTTGACTGTAGTTCAATCACTTGGTTAAATCATTTATTTTGTATGTTTCAGGGGGGAGAAATTAGAAAAATACAAAAATACTGTGATTTCTGTTTGTATAGATAAAATTCAAAAACCAAAAACATTCAAATATCAAAAATCCAAAACCATTGAAAAACTGCTACTCAAAATGAGTTTTTAAAGCATAAAGGGAAAATGATAGTACAATGACCTGATGGATCTAGCACATGAATAAATTCGAATGAAAAAATGCCGTAAGACCAGCTATATGATATGCAAAGATAGGCTTGACCGACTATATAGGGACTGATAAGATATAAACATAACGACTGCCGAATCTAGTGGTATCACATCTTGATGCGTGATTCTATATCTAATTTGAAAAATCAAAAGTTTAATTATTACTGTGTGTGCATGCATAGATTTTGCAAAGAAATTCAGCTTATTTTTCTGTTTTATTTTGCAAATAAATTCAACTTTACTTTTTCTTTATTTTTGTTCAAATCTTGGATCCTCTCCTGCATGATCAGATTATCCGACCTGAGGTTTAGTATTTGAATATTTTGCTTTATTCTCTTGGTGTTTCATATAAAGTCTTGGACTTTCTCTGCGCGATAATACGGGATTATCCGAATTGATTGTTAAGACTTTATACAACTTCAACTTATTTTTATTTTCTTATTTTGTTAAAATGAAACCTTATCTGTGTGTAGTAATACCGATATTAAGTGAAAATTTTAACATTTTGCTTTATTTTTACTTTCTTAATTTTTGCATGAGTCACAGCTAATCAAATCTTATAATCAAAAGAAAACGTACATGTGAAATTTCACTATATAAGAGAGAGAAAAGTTATGTATAATAGGTGGGGTCCACATAAAATTCGTGCTTAATTGAACCTTAAACATATCGTAAAGTTTCCGACAAATTTGTGTAAAGTTTAAGAGGACAATTATATCTGCAATCATCGTTGGATTATATGCATAATAAAATTGAAATTGAAGATTAGCTTAGAGCGTCATAAGTCAATATGATACCTTTCTCAAATTCAAAAAAATATGTATTGCTTTATTTCTTTACATTCATTGTTTTACATTTTCGTACTTTATTTTCGTTGTTTTGTTTGAAAAATGAAAAATACAAAAGTATTTTAAGTGTGTTTTGATGTAAATTTCGAAAAATTGAAAAGATTTTATTTCTTCTTTATTTTCGATTTAACAAGCAAGTGAACTATTCAAGACAAAATGAAAAAGATTTCCCCACATTTTAAGTTAATTCGTGCTTAATGTATTGTTTTTTAAAGTATATCCGCTTAATTTAATGATTTCCGATCAAAGTTTGGTCGGTTAACGTAAATAATATTAAAGTAATCTCACTTTGAAACTCGAATTGGATTAAAAGTGAATATTTAATTCATTTTAAGTGAATTTAGTTTCATTCGTTAAAAAGTAACAGCTATTCGTTACTACAGTATAACGAATGACTAGACATTCGTTAAAGTTTCATAACGTATGACTTCATTCGTTATGAATGCACATTCGCTTCCACTACCTGATAACGAATGTGTTCATTCGTGCACCGTACTAGCGAATGCCTATTTAATCTAACCAATTCTTTAGAAATTAACGAATTACTTGTTTATTCGTTAAAATGTTAAAGAATGAAGGTTATTCGTGGGATTGTTAACGAATAGCAGATTTAAATTAACGAATAAGTGTCTCATTCGTTAGTATGAATTAACGAATAGATTTGGGAATGGTGCAATTATTATTGGAGTTTATAATCCCCAGAAGACGAATGAACAAACCATTCGTCTTCACTATTCTCTCGATCTTACTAATAGAACCCCTTGCAAATTTTTCCGGAATTCGAAACCTTGATAATATTCATTCTGACAGATCGATTGTTAATCTAATGGTAAAGGCGAGATCATGCATACCAAAATACTTAGATTTGGTTCTGTAATCGAAGGTAATCGATACTTTAATAATCGTAACTGATATTACACATTTAAAAGCCTAAAAGAAACATAATATGATTAATAGATGTAATCTAGGTTCGCAGATAGTTATCGATGTTCATGTTAGGTTTAATTAGGTTTATTAAGTGTTTGAATGATTATCAGATGGTAGATTGAAACGTCTTTGACTTTCTGGGTTCTTGGTTAATTTTGACCTTGACCTTATTAGTCAAACGAATGGCATAATGTATCATTCGTGTATATGTAACGAATGGCACACTATTCGTTATGTTGATAACGAAACATAACATATAACTTATCCATTCGTTAAAGTAACAAATGCCGGTGTTTATTCATTAATGACTTTCCCTTTCGTTAAAGTAGCGAATAACTTGATTCGTTAATGTAACGAACAAGTAATTAATTCGTTAATGTAACGAATAAGTAATTAATTCGTTAATGTAACGAACGAATAGATTCATTAATTTACCAAATGAATAGATTCGTTAATGTGACGAATGTAGAATGTGTACGTTAAAGTAAAACTTAACGAATGTACTCATTCGTTAAGATAGTCTTAACAAATAAGTTGCTATTCGTTAACCAGAATGATATTTTTAAAATTTTTTAATACTAACGTATTTGTTTTTAATAGTATGGCTGAAGAAAATGTTACGGATCCCGTACCCGAACAACAACCTGATCTAAAGGTTAATGTTGACGTAAAGCATGTTGAACCAGAACTAGAACCTGTGTTGTTGTCGTGGGATAAGAAGCACAACATATGCGTGTTTTTACAGGATAATTTCTTTGGTTCTAAAATGGTTGGAGATATTATCAATTTTCTGAAGCGAGCACGGATCTATCAAGCTATCTCTACTAACACAATCGTTTTATCAGAGTATCATTTAAGCGTTTTGGGAGACTGCCCGTTACGTTGACAGGGAGAACCAAATCGAGGCAGTGATATAGGATAGACCGGTGGTAATTTATGTTCCGGTGATAAGGGATGTGTTAGGGTTTGGGATACCGTTGATGATCGCTGTGAGTTTGATAGGACTTTAATAAGGGGGTTATTTGGACGAGTAAGGTTCAAGGGGGATTTGGATAAGTCGATGTATAATAAGGGGTACTTGTGCGAGCAATATAAGTAATTGTTACGCGTAGTTATTCATTGCTTAGGAGGATGAAAAGGTGGTTACGGCGAGTGCAGAATTATGTTATAGTCAGCTTTCGCGGCTTTAATACTCAACAAGCCATTCAACTTCTCGGAGATGATATTTTATCATTTATAGAAGAACTGCATGACACCTCAGCACAAATTCTCAATGTATCCTCGATTTCTTCATCTTATTATCAACGATCTGTAGCCAGACTTGGTGAAAGATCCAACAAACAGAGCCGATATTATGCTACTCGAGCATATGAACTTGGACACTATGAAGAGAATTCGGACATATCGTCGAAAACAGTTGCATGATAGACCACGTTATAAGAGGTTGATTGTCTATCTTGCCAATATTGATTATATGGCCCCACCTAATGATCGTTGGGCTGACGACGACTCAGATTCAGAACTTGAAGCTGGTGTTGGTGGTGAGGGTGGTGGTAATGATGGTGGTGGTGGTCCAGGTCCTAGTAGTGGTCCTGGTAGTTCTGATGTTCGGAAGCGTAAGGATAAAGAACCAATGGTTGAGAAGGCAGATAAACCAAAGAAGCAGAGGGTTAAACGAGGAACTGGTATTGAGATACCGAGTCAGCTAGCGATGCCTACTATTAGACCGTCTATACCTATCTCTATTCCTGCTTCTATGGCTCCTGTAATTCCTACATATCCTATTCCTAATACAGTGATGCCTACTTCTCCAGCTGTTTCTCCTTCTATCACTTTGTTGACTACAACTGTTATTGATCAACATTTTGGGGAGATTCCACAGACTATATTATCTGCAATGCCGAGTCCTTAAGAACATATGGCTCCGGCAAGTCCGTCTGTGATGGCACGGCCTGAGTATTCATCAATGGCGTTTAATCGTCCTTAGGGTCTGATGCAGCCTGTTCAGCCTAATTTTTACCAAATGTCTCCTCAAGCCCAGATGTTTCAGTTGTTGAACTTGATTCACTTGCAACAAACGCAGATGATAGCTGACAGGGTATTTCAAGAGAAGACGTAACTCGAGCAGCGGAATATGTATCGCCATATTCAGTTTATTCAAAAGGAGAACAAGGATTTAAAGGCCCTTGTTGCTGCTCAGGGGGAGAGGTTGAACAAATAGGGCGAGATCATCTTGCAACTAACATGTAAAAAAGATGAGTTGAGAAAGTTGAAGGGTGATGATCAAGATCCTGATATGGGTGGAGCTAGCAGTGATTAGCAACCGAGCGGTACTTCATCGTCGGCAGTTAAACAGGCTGAGGCTAGTGGTAGTTGAGGTGACAACTTACCGATCACACCATACAAGGATTACACAAATGTTAAGCCAGTTAACATGATTGCGACTAACATGATATTGTTTGTTGGTATGGATGTGGTTGTGTGGAGTATGGTAAACGCGGATGAGATCGAAGAAGGCGAGTTTGTTGATCACTCGTTAACAAAAGAACAAATCGCTCTACTTCAGGATCTGAATGAGGATGAGGTCGAGGAATTGGGTAAATCAGTTGATGTTGAGGTTGATTTTGAACCGAGTGTGAATATAGGTATTCCACATGGGAATATGCCATCTAATTATGATGATGTTGAGATAAAGGACGTGACTGCAAAGGATTATCCAAATATGTACGCGACGAACGATTCTGAGTCTGGTAATCCATTCTTTACTACCGAACACTTTGAAGATGCAGAAGAGCGCTTGAGGCAGGAGAGGGAAAGAAGTGGAATAAAGGTGCCGAGACAAGTGCTGAAACGGTGGTTGAAAAGAAAATGAAAAGAACATAAAACATGATTTGGATGGTATGTTCAGACAAAACGTTGAGAGAATGAACAAGTTGATCGAGACTCTTCATTATAATGAAAAAGTACGTGAGCCCAAGATTGGTGAAAGATAATATTGTTTCATGCCTCTACGACTCGGAACTTAAGGTATGCGTGGTAAAATGGGAACACGGTATTTATTACTATAAACGTATCATCGACGTGTTATCCATGCCACGATGGGATGTTAGAACCTTGGCCAACCGACCATTCATAAATCAGGGTAATAATAAATGGGCCAATTGGTTTTATCAACATATCTTACGAGACTCGTTATGGTTTTAAGTTCTTCAAGCCACAGGTGCCTACTCATAAGTATATCGACGAGATTGATACCCGCATAGGTTGGAGGAAGATGGTATTGCAGGTAAAACCGCCAAAGATGATGAAGAGGGTTCCATGAAAATTTTTCCTCAGAGTCTATTCACTGCGTTCAACCGGTGGTATTACGATAATCGAAAAAGTGAATCGGTAATTGTACTGGGATCAGGGATGAATACGGAGTTCATTCACGTGATCGATCCTATGTGGTTAGTTAATTTATTAGAATCTGATAACGAAGCTTTATTTCATAATCGGATTTGAATTGTAGATGTGAAAAACTACTATCTTGCAATGTAGTTTTAAAGAGTTGTACGTGTTTGTTATGCATTCAAGATTCATAGTTGCAACGATTGGAAGACGAAGATGTTTAAAGCTTAAAATAGTGAAAATTATAAAGATCGCGAGACAAGGGGGAGTTTGTTGATGCATGGTGTGACATCTCAGTCTTTATAATGTATTATTATATTAGTTTAATGTATTAAGGCATTTTGGTCATTTATGTAAAGCCTGTTCGCATAATGTAAGGCACATTCGTTATGCTTAACGAATGTGTCCATTCGTATAATGTAAATCACATTCGTTAGTATGTAATGAATGTGATAACAAATGAGGCTATTCGTAAGTAATGTAATAGTAATGAATGGCATAGTTGTCATTCGTGTTCATTTAATGTAATAGATAGAGAATGAGTCCATTCGCTAAGGTAAGGAATAAAAATCTATGTTTATTGAATTTGCACTGTTACTCTGCCCGATTCTCTCAAGACATACACACCAATAATCATGTTCATCCTATTCGTATTCTGATTAATTGTATTAACTCGAATTAACATGTTGTAATCACATGAACTAGATCCTTATCGGCTCAATTGATTTTTTCAATTATTAGGTCATCTACTTTGTGTTTTTGACTATTTTATGATTTATTTGCAGTAAGATCATAGAAAAATATTATTTAATCAAATAAACCTAAGTGTGCTGCAAACCTAAACAGCTGTAAGGTGCTAGCGTATCGATAAGTCTTTGTTGATCCACCTTGCTAGATTTAGTTCTTCGTAATGAGTCCGTCTAGGTTTGATTGGTTAATTTTGTCTGTCAAGTTAATAAAATATATTAAACCGCCTTTGATTCCATGCTGTAAGGTAGGATTTCGTTATAAAAGAACTAGTTCATAATTAATTAGGTGACTATAAGGAAACTTGATTTTTAAAACTGGTGTGTATTAAAACTTATTAGAAACCCATAGGTGTCTTTTTGTGAAGGGTCAGGGGTCCTGTTCAGGCTTTCTTTTAAGCGTCTGTTTTACGATCCCAGTTCCATAACTAAATATTTTCCCGGTTAATTGATAACTGAAACTTATGGGATTCTAGCCTAGGTACTTTTTCATTATCAACTGATTAAAATCAACAATCTTGTCTTCCGTTTAATTTACTAGTTTTTTCTTAATTAGTTTTAAATAATAGTTTAAAATTACAATTTTAATAAAAACCCCCTTTAAACAAATATAAACAAGTAACTTGTGTCTGTAGTTGAGTCTAATTAGCTAGTTTACGTAATTAAAAGAGTCTCGTGGGTTCGACATCCGGACTTACTTAGCTGTACTAGATTCCACCGGTTCACTTTCCGATAGTAGTTTTAGTTAAGATAAGAGTCTAGAATTATTACTTAGTGTCTAGATTGGCTTAATTTTAGATAATAATTATTTGACTACTTTTAGCACATCAAGTTTTTGAATAGTTTAAAATTAGTATTTTAATAAAAAAAACCCCCTTTAATCAAATATAAAAAAATAAGTTGTGTTTGTAGTTGAGTCTAATTAACTAGTTTATTTAATTAAAAGAGTCTTGTGAGTTCGATATCCGGATTTACTTAGCTGTACTAGAGTTGACCGGTTCACTTGCCTGTTAATAGTTTTAGTTAAGTTAAGAGTCTGGAATTATAACTTAGCGTCAACATTAGCGTAATTTTAGTTAATAATTATTAGACTACTTTTAGCACATCAAGTTTTGGGCGCCGTTGTCGAGGACTCTTGGCGATTGCATTCATTAGCTTTGATTAGACATGCTTGATATATACGTGCTATTTGTATTTTGTTTTGCTTTTATGTTGTAGGAGTCTAAGTAGTTTTTATTCTATTTTTATTTTTATTATTTTTTTCTTTTTGTGTTTTTTCGAGTATAATTTGAGTAGTAGGAGTTATGTAAATATAGTTTAGTTTAATTATTTTAATTTGGTTTAAAGTTCTTTAATATATTGTTTATTTTACAATTATCTGGCGCCCGTGATCCTTTTCTGTTTAAGTTGATCTTTATAGTGATTCTAATAGAGTGTTACTATGAGCCAAAATTTTTCCTGGTGTTTGATAAGACGGGGAATGTTATCAATTGCAAAGACTCGTTTGGTGCAATGATGGATTACATACCACATCCAGAAGAGATATTAATGGATTTCTTACGCGTCATCTATCCTATATTATAGATGAGTTTCGGCTAGGCTTAAAGAGTCAAATACAATACAAGGATCAGACATAGGAATGTTTTCCCTCTTGCGAGGATGAGTTTAGGGATGAATTTGGTGAAGATTTGGTGGGTTTTGCCGATTTGGATGACAGAGATTTTAACCTCGAAAGAGATCTTGAGGAGCTTGAAGTATTGTTATTCGGGGATCCGGTAAAGAAGTTAATTTTCAAACACGAATCACAAGAGATATCCGATGAGTTGAAGAATAAAGAACTGCATCTCATTGTGAAACATAATCCGCATATGCATAGTAAAGATGGCAAGTTTTTAGAAATATTCGTTCATGGATCGCCACTTAAATCAAGATCCCCAAGAAAGAGGATATCTGGACATAGGAATCAAAGTGTGCCGAATTTTTCACATACTTATTATTTCAATAGTTGGTGGATCGAGCTGAATTCATATTTTTATGCCCACATGAGTTTGGAAGCTAGTTTCTTCCCAACTAGTTGTAAATGAGAGTATTGAAGAACATTGATGGGAAGAGGATAAAAGAAAAGCCTTCTGATTAAGGTTTCGGGAATGAGTTTGGCTTGAGACTCTTTTGTAAACTTAGCGCTTCACGGGAAGTAACCCATTTGTTGATGACATTGGAATTTGAGGGCACTGGAGTTTTACCGAGGTGGAGGAATCTCCACTCGGACAGTAGAGTAGATCACATAGCAGAGTATCTTTTGTGAAAACTTAATTGTAGATTTTGTATATTTATCCCATTTTTATTTTTGAGTATTGTCGAGTCACTAACGTAGTTTGTTTTAGTTTTTCTTTGTTTTTGTATTTTTAAGTTTTACAGGTTTACTAAAAAGATGGATCCCCAGAAGAAGTATAATGAAAAAGACAAGTGCGAGGATAGAGCAGCTGAGCAACATACTTTGTGTTTATTATTTGCTACTATTTATTAATGCTTTAATCTATATATTTGTTGGTTTGGTGAAAGAATTTAGTTGCATAAATATCTATTAAATGGTCGATTGGAGAAGATAAATTTTTAGATATTGGTTGTTTTGTTTTTTGCCGCTTCCGTTCGTGTGTAAGAGAAGGAGATACTGGTTGCTGAGCATGTTCGAAGATGGAGGGCATTCATGGACGAAGACTTAAGCATCAAACTTCATGCGCATATTAGCAGCTAAGTCTTTTCCATTATCTAGATAGTTTATTTTTTATTTTTGTTTTCATTTTTAGGTTTTTTGTTTTTTTGTAGTTCGACTTTATTTTCTATTTTTCGTTCTTATCCTTGCATTGAGGACAACGCAAAATTTAAGTGTGGGGATAAGATATTTGAGTCGTAGTTGAGGTTTGGATAAAAAATAAAAAGCTTTTAAAAATGACCCTTGAATATAGTTTTTTTTGCACTAAAATGGAGAATGATAGTATAATTGGAAATTGGTTTTTCAAACTACTGATATATATATGAGATAATATAAAAGAAAGCGTACTAAGCTTGGGATGTGTCGGTAGGCCCAACTAGTCTTGAAAGGTTTCCCACCGCATGATCTAAATATACCTAATTAATCATAGATTTTGTGGGTTCTCATCCTAAATGGGGATAATGAAGCTAAAATCCGATAAGGCGTATGGAGTATTAGCATAAGCTAACTACCCTAACATAGTGAAAATTGAATACACTTTAAACAGCACGCCACTCCGTTTAATGAAAATAAATAAAGAGTGGTGGCGCCCCGCCATGTCCAATTTTATACGAGCTTTAGTCTTTAATTATATATTTATAGGTTAAAGATGTCTAAGTGCACAATGAAAAAAATAAATAATAAAAAGAAAAGAAAAAAAAATATGTTACGAAAGTTATAAGTATTGGTCCGAAAAGCAAAGTGAATGAGAAAAGTTATATAATGAAAAATACCAATGAAGCATTCTCAAAAATAGAAAAAGAGGCCAAAGTGCACATACTAGACAAGACTAAGAGTTTACGTGTTACCAAGGGGATGGTGACTCTGAGGATTTACAATTGGGGCTTGAAGGTTTTAGTCGATAAATATTTTTCAGGGAATGCATAGGACAAAGCCCAATAATATTTAGTGCATGCTCGTACGACCTCATTTGACCTAACATCTATAATTCCATCAAAGTGTATTTTCTTCTTACCATTGAGGGGTTCTTATCTTATAGTGATATGTTGAACCAGTTTGCTTCAACTCGATTTTTTTTAATTGTCTTTACTATGCTTGAGATGGGGTAGGTGGATCTGAACTCTAAAGGTGTGAGACCTATAAATTTTTTATATCACTTAAACTTAATTGCTAAATATGCTTGGGGGCTTGATAGGCTGGTGGTTGGGTTTAAGTTGAAAACAATATCGGCAATTTTGGTTTTTGCGTTTACCTGAGCTTTATAATAACCGATGTGTTTCTAAGACCATATTTTCCGATTTTGGTTCCATTGCAATTAGACTTTTTCAGGGACGAAAAAAGAGTAAGTGTATGGGATATTTGATATAATATTAAATATAAATAATTCCCGTGTATAGTTTGTATAATATTTAATTAGTTTTTTTTGGGTTTTTTTAGAATTTTTATATTACTAACATATTTGAGTAATGTAGAGTCCGAAGGTTGATCGTGGTTAAAAAGAGCGAAAAACGAGCTAAAATGAGCTAAAACGGAGAACTGGAAGGATCAGAATCGAATCGGACAGAACCAGGATTGAACCAGACCGACCGCCCCCCTATATTTTGAAGCCGCGCTACACGGCCACAGCACCCTATCATAGCCACGCGACGCGAGGACACCCGTTTTCCAGAATCTTCTATGAATTTTCTGGTCTTATGGCCCAGACATCTATATAAACACCTTTAAACTTAACCCTAAGCATGCCCTGAAAGAGCCAACCGAATTTGGAGATTACCCAAGCTTAGGATTGCTACTTTTTGTGGGTTTCAAGTTTAGGAATCATCTGGTGAAGTTCTCAATATTCGAAGACAAAGATTACGGGTGTTATTGCTTATTTTCTTTTGTTGGCTATTATTCTCACCATGAATTCCTTTAAGACTATTTTGCTTGATTTTACGATGTTTACCTAAAATTCATAGACTATCTAGTCATACGATGATCCTTTGTTGACGTTTGATATTGATTTGGGATTTATTTAACGTTATGGTTTTATGAACTAGTTAAAAGGTTTAATTATATTGAATTGATGCATATGAATACTTAGGATTGTTTGACGGGTTTTATTATTCCATAGTTGCTTTGGTTATTGTTCGGCGTAGTTAGGTTGCTCTTAGGTCGTCTACTTTGTGTTTTTGACTATTTTATGATTGATTTGCAATAAGATCATTGGAATAATATTATTTAATCAAATAAACCTAAGTGTGCAGCTAAACTAAATAGCTGTAAGGTGCTAGGTTATTGATAGGTCTTTGTTGGTCAAGCTTGCTAGATTAAGTTCGAGTCCGTCTAGGTTTGTTTGGTTAATTTTGTCAGTCAAGTCAATAAAAATATTAAACCGCCTTTGTTTTCCACGCTGTAAGGTAACATTTCATTATAAAGGAACTAGTTCATAATAATCAGGTGATCGTAAGGAAACCTGATTCTTAAAACTAGTGTGCATTAAAACTTATTAGAAACTCATAGGTGTCTTTTGTGAAAAGGGTAAGGGGTCCTGTTCAGGTCTTATTTTAAGAGTCTATTTTACGATGCCAGTTCCATAACTAAATATTTTCCCATTTAATTGATAACTGAAATTTAGGGGATTCTAGCCTAGGTAGTTTTTCATTTTCAACTGATTAAAAACAAAAACTTGTCTTTCGTTTAATTTCCTAGTCTTTTCTTAACTAGTTTTTAAATATAGTTTAAAATTAATGTTTTAATAAAACCCCCCTTTAAACAAATATAAACAAATAAGTCGTGTTTGTAGTTGAGTCTAATCAGCTAGTTTATGTAATTAAAATAATCTCGTGGGTTTGATATCCGGAGTTACTTACATGTACTAGATTCGGCCAGTTCACTTGCCGGTTAGTAGTTTTAGTTTAGTTAAGATCAAGAATTATTACATAGTGTCTAGATTAGCGTAGTTTTAGATAATAATTATTAGACTATGTAACGCCCGTTAATTCCGGTTTCAAGAATTAAAGATTATAGAGTATGTATAATTCTCAGGAATTATCCGACGTTCCTTAGAAGCCTTTACGTCATCCCGGTACGTCTAATCGCTTAACATTTCTTCCAAGTTGCATTATTATTAAATTCCGGGGGCTAGAATGAAAATGTTTTATATTATAACATTAAACAAAAAAAAACCCTAAACCTATGCAGCTGCTGCGATCGGCCAGGTTCCAGCCCCCCCTCCCTTCTTTGCTTTGACTTTTTGATCGATTCCAAGCTCCTAGAAGTAGTTCAAGGTATGTACTACAAGCCCCAACACTCTTTTTGTTCACCCCTAATCGTTTTGATGCTCAATTTTGCCAAAACTTTTCGTTGGACAGATTTTCGGCCAAGGTGTAATTGACCCACTTCCCCATGGATAAAAATTAGAGTTTCCAGTGTAGAAAGATCCCCAGGTATGGCATTTACATCATATTAAAATTTCGTGGTCATTGGAGGTGTTTAGGTCGGTCAATCGATTTTAGTTCGAAAACTAGGGTTTATCGGGTGTAGATTTGCAAATTGTTGAGTTTGATGCGTTAATTGATCAGGTGACCGACCGAATCAGTTTGTACAGCCCTAGGGGGGTTTAAGGGCTGTGGAAAAATTATTTTTTTGATGCTCGGGGCTGGTTTGGTTAGTGCTTTGTCAATCGAGTCGGCGGTGCGCGAATTTTCGTTTAAATGTTAAAGTGAGAGTTGTAAAAAGGAACCGTCAACCCCATCAACTTGGGTGACATAATCTTGATGAATGAAAATATTTAAAATGGAATTTGGTCCATTTGGGGCTAATTCGTTTAACAAATGGTTTTAAGGTTTATTACACGCGCATTCGACCCGATTTGATTACCCTTGGGCCTTGGGCCAAGGTGTTGGGCCTTGGGCCAAGTTGTTGGTCCTTGGGCCAAAGTGTTGGGCTTGAACGGCCCATTAGGCAAGAGTGTTCTTACGGTCTAGTTTAGTAACGCGTTGTGTATAATTTACAGGCCCTTGTTTGTGATTGTGCACTTACGGATTTCCTAGCTCGTTGCAGGTGTTCGATTGATTTCCGGTGAGTTCATGATGCCCTTTTTACTCTTTTTACTTTTGGGCTAGCATGCACACCTAAGTGTTTTCTTACACGATGAAATGTTTTAAACGAATTTATATAGGCTTGCTAGTATATGGTAGGCCTTGGGATGTTAAAAACATATATATATATATATATATACCTTATTGCTTGGCCTATATTTGGCGATGTTATAGTCGTTTCGACTACTGATGTTGTGTATGCCTACTTTGTGTTTGCATGCACTGATGTTACGTGTTTGGGTTGTACGTTTGCTTGACCCTGATTTTATACGTGGATGTTATATATATATATATACTGTTATATATATAGAGATGTAATTGAAAGGATGTTTACATATACATTTTGTATATGTATGTATGAGGATGTTTAGCTTTCGATAATGATGATTTGATGGATGCACCCTTTTACTTTTTAAACTTTTGGTATGACTTTCATAATTATTACTACTGATATCATTTACTTAAAACTTGAACTCACTCAGCTGAAGCTGACTTTGTGTGCATGTTAGTGTGAGTTTCAGGTTAGGAAGAGGATGCCTTACCGCTTGGACGTGCACGAAGCTACTTGGACAGTGAAGGGCATACAGAAATTGAAGATTATATTATTAAACATTTATTTTTAAAAGTTTTTATTTAAAGATAATTATGTTGATTTTGGGTAAAATTCCCGGGTTTTGGGAACTCATTTACTTACTTACGTTTTCTGCCGAATTATACTATGTGATGTTTATTTTAATGAAAAGAATTGTTTTTAAGTTTAATTATTTTACAAGTGTTTTGAATGATTACCAACTGTGGGGTTCCTGGGGTTCGGGGCCTTACAAGTTGGTATCAGAGCCTTGGTTCGAGAGATCCGAGCATCCCCGAATGCTTGGACTTGAACTGTAAGAAAAGAGACCAGTATGCCCACCACGAGTAGCTGCACGCCAAGAGGTAACTTTTAATTATTTAGTCATTCCTTTATAAAAGTTCCCAGTATGTGATTAACTGTTTAAGTGTTAGATGGAAGGCTAACGAGGTTAGGGGCTGGGGATGGTTAGGACGGGCGGGTAAAGTAAACGACTAATTACACTTGATCAACGTCATTAGCAGTTTACCCTCACCTTACATGTTCTAATTACCACTTGTAGTTGACCGTGTTAAAATTCTGTCTTTGTACAAATAAGTCATGGTTAATATTCGAGTAGCTAAGAGAGGTGGTTCTAGTGTTCGTGTTCGTGGTCGTAAGCCACGTGCCGAAGCCGAGAGTGAGATTCCTACTTCCCAGCAGGACACCCTGATTCATGAGGAGGAGGATAACCCCGCCTTAGATCCTGTTATGCGCGCGGATATCATGGATGAGGTATACCAGGTGCTCCATAGCGCCATTCCCGAGATCGTTGCTGAGGCCGTTAGGGCCATGGAGGAGTCGCTGGTTGGTAAAGGTTCGGATAAGGGAGGGAAGAGTAAGGAGATGCAGGTAGAAGAGGAAGAGGAAGTGTATGTGCTGAGTGGGGATGAAGATGAGGTGCGGACTATTAGTGTATCTACTCAGGGCTGTTCATATGGTGACTTTAAGAAGTGAGACCCCCCTTCTTTCGATGGTACTAAAGATGCATTGGCAGCACATCAGTGGGTGAGAGAGATGGAGGCTGTTCTGAGGGTTAGTAAGTGCAAGGGGGATGGCATGGTGACTTATGCTACTGCCTCGTTTCGTTCAGAGGCACTATGTTGGTGGGATAACTTGGCGCAAGCTATGGGTGATCGTTCGATTAGGAGGATGACGTGGGATGAGTTGAAGAAATTGGTTGTCGATCAGTTTTGTCCACCGCATGAATTGGATAAGATAGAACAGGAATTCTTGACCTTGGAGACTGGTACTATGTCGCATCGAGAGTATACCACCAAGTTTAACAAGATGGCTTGTTTATGCCCCGATTTGGTTACTCCCGAAACCAAGAGGATTAAGAAGTACGTGAAGGGGCTTCCGGGGGATATTCGTAGGGGTGTGTTGACTACCGACATGAACTCTTTTCACTCGGTGGTCACTCTAGCAGGTACGCTGTATGATCAGAGGGAGAAGTTACCGCCGCCCGAGAATAGGAATGCATGGAACTCAAATTCGTAGGGTAAGCGGCCCGGGGGAAGCAAATTTAATCCGTTTGAGAAAAGGGTAAAGACTGAGACTTTTGAGTTTAAAAGGGGTGCGGAGTTCGGTAATTGCAAGAAGTGCGGGAAGCCACATAAGGGGGAATGTAGGATTGGGTCTGGCACTTGTTTTCATTATGATAAGGTAGGACACCCCCATTTCGAGTGTTCGACATTGACCTGTTTCCGCTGTAAGGGTTCGGGTCACTTGGCATCAAACTGTCCTTCCAGTAAGGCGGGGGGGGGGGGGTCCGGGTAGGGGACTTCCTCGAGGGGGAAGATGGATGAGAAGCCGAAGGCCAGGGCGAGGGCCTTCAATATCTCCAAAAAGGAAGCGAAGGAGGATGCGGATGTCGTTTCAGGTATTTTTCCTTATTTAGCTTTAATCCCATCGTTATAATTTCTTATTCCTTTGAAATCGTATATGTTGATCGTGTAGCTAAGCAGTAGTATAATATTTTCCTAGGTACCTTTCTACTTGATGAATTACAGGCGTCAATCTTATTTGATTTGGGCGCCAGTAGAAGTTTTGTGTCTACCGCTTTCTGTTCCTCGTTGAATAAATCACCCGAGCGCGTAGTCGATGTGTTTGAGGTTGAGGTCGCCGTAGGAAAATCCGTGTCTGTGTCTAGGGCTATTCAGGGTTGTTCCATCGAGTTGTCTGGGTATAGATTTCCAGTGCGGTTGTATTTGATGCCGCTTGGCTGTTTCGATGTGGTGCTCGGGATGGATTGGCTCGCGAATGTTGATGCGCAGATCATTTGTGGTCTGAAACTCGTTCGTCTAAGGGCCCCGGATGGGACTCAAATCATGGTCTTCGGTGATCGGAATGTTGCGACGCCACATATTATATCCATGCTTAAGGAGGGAAAGTTGATGCGGCGGGGGTGCGGGGTGTATCTGGCGTATGTCATAAACGTAAATACCGAGGTGGCTACCGTCGGTGATGTTCCTATTGTTCGGGAATTCCCGGATGTATTTCCAGATGATTTGTCAGATGTGCCGCCGGATCGCGAGGTTGAGTTCCAGATAGACCTTGTACCGGGCGCCAAACCCGTTGCCCGAGCTCCCTACCGCCTAGCGCCGAATGAAATGAATGAGCTTATGGCTCAGTTGGAAGACTTGCTCGATAAGGGCTTTATTCGACCGAGCATCTCACCTTGGGGTGCCCCGGTCCTGTTCGTTAAAAAGAAGGTTGGTAGCATGCAGATGTGCATTGAATACTGTGAATTAAACAACCTCACTGTTAAGAATCGGTACCCTCTCCCAAGGATCGACGATTTATTTGATCAGCTCCAAGGAGCTAGTTGGTTCTCGAAGATCGACCTTAGGTCCGGGTATCATCAGTTGAAGATTCGGGAGGAAGATATTCCTAAGACTGCCTTCCGCAGTCATTATGGACATTACGAATTTCTGGTGATGTCTTTCGGTTTGACCAACGCACCGGCCGCATTCATGGACCTTATGAACTGGGTGTGTAGACCGATGCTCGATCGTTCGGTTATTGTGTTCATCGACGACATTCTTGTGTACTCTAAAAGTGAATCCGATCACGCCAGTCATCTCAGGGAAGTGTTGGAGGCTCTGCGAAAGAACGAATGGTATGCGAAATTTTCTAAGTGTTCCTTCTGGTTACGTGAGGTTCAATTCTTGGGCCATGTTATTAACCCGAGTGGTATTCTGGTTGACCCTGCAAAGGTGGAAGCCGTGAATGATTGGGAGTCTCCTAAGTCTCCAACCGAAATCCGTAGTTTCCTTGGTTTGGCGGGGTATTACCGCCGCTTTATTCCCGATTTTTCAAAAATTGCTTCTTCTCTGACCAAGCTGACTAAGAAAAGTGTTAAGTTCATTTGGGGTACGGAACAGGAGGAGGCTTTTCTCGAGTTGAAGAACAGATTGACGCATGCCCCGATCTTAGCTTTACCTGATGGCACCGACGATTTGGTGGTGTATTCTGATGCCTCTTATCAGGGGCTTGGGTGTGTTTTGATGCAGCGAGGTCGAGTCATCGCTTATGCCTCACGACAGTTGAAGCCTCATGAGGCGAATTATCCTACCCACGATTTGGAGCTGTCAGCGGTGGTGTTTGCACTTAAGTTGTGGAGATATTATTTGTACGGTGTTCCTTGCGTTATTTATACCGATCAAAAGAGCTTGAAGTATTTCTTCGAGTAAAAGGATCTGAATATGCGACAGCGTCGATGGTTAGAGTTGATTAAGGACTACGATCTGGAGATTATGTACCATCCGGGTAAGGCTAACGTGGTAGCCGACGCGTTAAGCCGGAAGGAGAGACCGAAACCTATTCATGTGAAATCCTATCAGCTTATTCTCAAACCCGACATTTTGAAACAAATATCCAACGTCCAGAATGAAGCGTTACAGGTGGAATGGATTATGTCAGAACGTATTTGGGGTCAGGAAAAGTTGTTGGAAGGCGTCGGCGATGGGGTAAAGTATAAGGATGGGCCTTTATGGGTACCGAGGTATGGGGGATTCAGAGGAAAAATTCTTGATGAAGCGCACAAGTCGCGCTATTCCATTCATCCGGGCGCGACCAAGATGTACCAAGACTTGAAAAAGAATTTTTGGTGGCCTGCGATGAAGTTTGAGGGTGGCTCAGTTTGTAAGTAAGTGTTTGACATGTCTACAAGTTAAGGCCGAGCATCAGAAGCCGTTTGGGAAACTTCAGCCGTTGGAAATACCTGAGTGGAAATGGGAGCATCTTACTATGGATTTCGTGACTAAACTGCCTCGTACTCCTAGGGGTAATTATGACACCATTTGGGTAATCATGGATAGACTGACCAAGAGCGCTCACTTCTTGCCGATTCGGGAGACTTTTAATTCTGAGCATCTGGCCGATGTGCTTATTCGTGAGATCGTCTCTAGGCACGGGGTTCCGGTATCTATTGTTTCGGATAGGGATACGCGTTTCACCTCCAGGTTTTGGAAAAGGTTTCATGAGGAGATGGGCACCAAACTCCTCATCAGTACTGCTTATCACCCGCAGACTGATGGTCAGTCCGAGAGGACCATTCAGACTCTCTAGGATATGTTGCGGGCTTGTGTTATCGATTTTGGTGGTAGTTGGGACCGTCACTTACCGTTGGTAGAGTTCTCGTATAATAACAGTTATCACGCCACGATTGGGATGCCACCGTTTGAGATGTTGTATGGTAGGAGGTGAGGACTCCAGTCTGTTGGGGTTCCATTGGTCAAAAGCAGTTGGGTAGTTTGGAGGTGGTCGAGGCTATGACTGAGAAACTCGACAAGATTAAAGCATTTATGAAGGTCGCGCAGGATCGTCAGAAGTCTTATGCAGATAAAAGGCGAATGCCTATTGTCTTTGAGGTTGGGGATTGGGTTATGTTAAAAGTTTCTCCCTGGAAGGGCATTATTCGTTTTCGTAAGAGGGGGAAGCTCAGTCCGAGGTTTATTGGCCCATTCCGTATATCTGCCCGAGTCGGTGAGGTAGAATATAGGCTGGAATTGCCCAAGGAGCTCGCGGGGATTCATTCTACTCTTCACGTGTCCTATCTGAAGAAATGCCTAGCGGACGAAAAGGCCCATGTGCCTCTCGATGATATTGAACTCGATAGTAAGCTGAACTACGTTGAACAACCGATTGCTATTCTTGACCGTCAGGAGAGGCGTTTGACGAATAACGTGGTTAGACAGGTGAAGGTGCAGTGGAAACACCGTAGGGGTTCCGAGGCCACTTGGGAGTCCGAATATGAGATGATGAAACATTATCCGCAGTTGTTCCTGTCGCATCGGGATTCGTCCCCGAATCCCATTGTAAGGGGGGTGGACTTGTAAGGCCCATTAATTCCGGTTTCAAGAATTAAAGATTGTAGAGTATGTATAATTCTCGGGAATTATCCGACGTTCCTCAGAAGCCTTTACGTCATCCCGGTACGTCTAATCGCTTAACATTTCTTCCAAGTTGCATTATTATTAAATTCCGGGGGCTAGAATGAAAATGTTTTATATTATAACATTAAACAAAAATAAAACCCTAAACCTATGCAGCTGCTGCGATCGGCCAGGTTCCAGCTCCCCCCCCCCCCCTTACTTCTTTGCTTCGACTTTTTGATCGATTCCAAGCTCCTAGAAGTAGTTCAAGGTATGTACTACAAGCCCCAACACTCTTTTTGTTCACCCCAAATCGTTTTGATGCTCAATTTTGCAGAAACTTTTCGTTGGATAGATTTTCGGCCAAGGTGTAATTGACCCACTTCCCCATGGATAAAAATTAGAGTTTCCGGTGTAGAAAGATCCCCAGGTATGGAATTTACATCATGTTAAAATTTCGTGGTCATTGGAGGTGTTTAGGTCGGTCAATCGATTTTAGTTCGAAAACTAGGGTATATCGGGTGTAGATTTGCAAATTGTTGAGTTTGATGCGTTAATTGATCGGGTGACCGACCGAATCAGTTTGTACAGCCCTAGGGGGGTTTAAGGGCTGTGGAAAAATTATTTTTTTGATGCTCGGGGCTGGTTTGGTTAGTGCTTTGTCAATCGAGTCGGCGGTGCGCGAATTTTTGTTTAAATGTTAAAGTGAGAGTTGTAAAAAGGAACCGTCAACCCCATCAACTTGGGTGACATAATCTTGATGAATGAAAAGATTTAAAATGGAATTTGGTCCATTTGGGGCTGATTCGTTTAACAAATGATTTTAAGGTTTATTACACGCGCATTCGACCCGATTTGATTACCCTAGGGCCTTGGGCCAAGTTGTTGGGCCTTGGGCAAAAGTGTTGGGCTTGAACGGCCCATTAGGCAAAAGTGTTCTTACGATCTAGTTTAGTAACGCGTTGTGTATAATTTACAGGCCCTTGCTTGTGATTGTGCACTTAGGGATTTCCTAGCTCGTTGCAGGTGTTCGATTGATTTCAGGTGAGTTCATAATGCCCTTTTTACTCTTTTTACTTTTGGGCTAGCATGCACACCTAAGTGTTTTCTTACATGATGAAATGTTTTAAACGAATTTATATAGGCTTTCTAGTATATGGTAGGCCTTGGGATGTTATATATATATATATATACCTTATTGCTTGGCCTATATTTGGCGATGTTGTAGTCGTTTCGACTACTGATGTTGTGTATGCCTACTTTGTGTTTGCATGCACTGATGTTACGTGTTTGGGTTGTACGTTTGCTCGACCCTGATGTTATACGTGGATGTTATATATATATATATATATATATATATATATATATATATATATATATATACTGTTATATATATAGAGATGTAATTGAAAGGATATTTACATATACATTTTGTATATGTATGTATGAGGATGTTTAGCTTTCGATAATGATGATTTGATGGATGCACCCTTTTACTTTTTAAACTTTTGGTATGACTTTCATAATTATTACTACTGATATCATTTACTTAAAACTTGAACTCACTCAGCTCAAGCTGACTTTGTGTGCATGTTAGCGTGAGTTTCAGGTTAGGAAGAGGATGCATTACCGCTTGGACGTGCACGAAGCTACTTAGACGGTGACGGGCATACGAAAATTGAAGATTATATTATTAAACATTTATTTTTAAAAGTTTTATTTAAAGATAATTATGTTGATTTTGGGCAAAATTCCCGGGTTTTGGGAACTCATTTACTTATTTACGTTTTCCGCCGAATTATACTCTGTGATGCTTATTTTAATGAAAAGAATTGTTTTTAAGTTTAATTATTTTACAAGTGTTTTGAATGATTACCAACTGTGGGGTTCCCGGGGTTCGGGGCCTTACAGACTACTTTTAGCACATTAAGTTTTTGAATAGTTTAAAAGTTGTATTTTAATTAAAAAAACCACCTTTAAACAAATTTAAAAAATAAGTTGTGTCTGTAGTTGAGTATAATTAACTAGTTTATGTAATTAAAAGAGTCTCGTGGGTTCGATATCCGGATTTACTTAGTTGTACTAGAGTAGACCGGTTCACTTGCCGGTTAATAGTTTTAGTTAAGTTAAGAGTCTGGAATTATTACTTAGCGTCAAGATTAGCGTAACTTTAGTTAATAATTATGAAACTACTTTTAGCACATCAAGTTTTGGGCGCCGTTGTCGAGGACTCTTGGCGATTGCGTTCATTAGCTTTGATTAGACTACATGATATATACGTGCTATTTGTATTTTGTTTTGTTTTTGAGTTGTAGGGGTCTAAGTAGTTTTTATTTTATTTTTCTTTTTATTTTTTTTTTGTTTCTGTGTTTTATCGAGTATGTTTTAAGTCGTAGGAGTTAGGCTAATATACTTCAATTTAATTATTTTAAATTAGTTTAAAGTTCTTTAATATACTATTTATTTTACTATATCTGGTGCCCGTGATTCTTTTCCGTTTAAGTTTATCTTTACAGTGATCTTAATGGAATGTTACTGTGAGCCTAAATTTTGCTCGGTGTTTGATAAGACGGGGAATGTTATCAGTTGCAAAGACTCATCCGGTGCAATGATGGATTACATACCACATACAGAAGAGATATTAATGGATTTTTTTACGTGTCATCTATAATATTAATGCAAATGCACCACCTTCCAATCTTATAGATGAGTTTCGGCTAGGCTTAAAGGGTCAAATACAATTTAGTGAGCCGAAGATCGAGTTTGAGGATGTTGGGTTGCAGAATCAGACAGAGAAGTGTATTCCTCTTGGGAGAATGAGTTTAGGGATAAATTTGGAGAAGATTTGGTGGGTTTTGCCGATTTGGTTGAGAGAGATTTTAACCCCGAAAGAGATCTTGAGGAGCTTGAAGTATTATTATTCGAATAGTTAAGAAGCTAATTGTCAAATAGGAATTGCAAGAGATATCCGAATAGTTGAAGAATAAAGAATTGCATCTCATTGTGAAATATCATCCGCATATGCGTAGTAAAGGTGGCAAGTTTTTAGAAATATTCGTTCGTGGATCGCCACGTAAATCAAGAGCCCAAGAAGGTGGATATCTGGACATAGGAATCAAAGTGTGCCGAATTTGTCACAACTTATTATTTTTATAATTGGTGGATCGAGCTAAATTCATATTTTGTGCCCATATGAGTTTGGAAGCCAGTTTCTTCCAAACTAGTTGTAAAAGGAGAGTATTGAAGAGCACTGATGGAAAGAAGATAAAAGAAAAGCCTCCTGATTGAGGTTTTGGGAATAAGTCAGGCTGAAGGTTCTTTTGTAAACTTAGCGCCTTCACGGGAGGCAACCCGTTTGCTGATGAAGTTGGAATTTGAGGGCAATGGAGTTTTACCGAGGTGGAGGAATCTCCACTCGGACAGCCGAGTAGAGAACATAGCAGAGTATCTTGAGTTAAAACTCAATTGTAGAGTTTGTATATTTATCCCATTTTTATTTTTGAGTCTTTTCAAGTCACTAATGTAGTTTTTTTAGGTTTTCTTTGTTTTTGTGTTTTTAAGTTTTGTAGGTTTATTGAAAAGATGGATCCCCAGAATACGTATAATGAAAAATACAAGTGTGTGAATGGAGCAGCTGAGTAGTATACTTTTTGTTTATTATTTGCTGCTATTTATTAATTCTTTATTCTATATATTTGTTGGTTTGGTGAAAGAATTTAGTTGCATAAATATCTATTAAATGGTTGATTTGATAAGATAAATTTTTTAGATATTGGTTGTTATGTTTTTTTACCTCTTTCGTTCTTGTGTGAGAGAAGGAGATACCGATAGCTGAGCACGTTCGGAGCTTGAGGGTATTCATGGACGAAGACTTTAGCATCAAACTTCATGTGCATATTACCAGCTAAGTCCTCTCCATTATTTAGCTTGTTTACTTTTTATTTTTTAGTTTTTGGTTTTTTATAGTCCGACTTTATTTTTTATTTTTAGTTTTTATCCTTGCAATGAAGACAATGCAAAATTTAAGTGTGGGGATAAGATATTTAAGTCGTAGTTAAGGTTTGGAAAAAAAATTAAAAAGCTTTGAAAAATGTCCCTTGAATATAATTTTTTGCATTAAAATGGAAAATGATAGTATACTTTAAAATTGGTTTTTCAAATTACTAATATATATGAGATAATATAAAAGAAAGCGTACTAAGCTTGGGATGCGTCGGTATGCCCAACTAGTCTTGAAAGGTTTCCCACTACAAATTCTTAATAAACCTAAGTAATCATAGATTTTGTTGGTTCTCATCCTAAGGTGGAATAGTGAAGTTGAATTAGATAAGGCATAGGAAGTATTAGCATAAGCTGACTACCCTTAGTTAGTGAGAATTGAATGCAATTTAAATTAGCACCCTTTAGTTATATATTTATAGGTTAAAGATGTCAAGGTGCACAATGAAAAAAAATTAAATAATAAAGAGAAAAGAAAAAAATATGTTATAAAAGTTATACGTATTGGTCCGAAAAGCAAAGTGAATGAGAAAATTTATGTAATGAAAAATGCCAAAGAAGCATTCTCAAAAATAGAAATAGTGGCGAAAGTGTACATACTAGACGAGACTGAGAGTTTACGTGTTACCAAGGGGATGCTGATTCTGAAGATACACTATTAGGGTTTGAAGTTTTTAGTCAATAAATATTTTTTAGGGAATACATCAGACAAAGTCCAATAATATTTAGGGCATGCTCGTACGACCTCATTTGACCGATCATCCATAATTCCATCAAAGTGTATTTTCTTCTTACCATTGAGGGGTTCTTTTCTTATGGTGATATGTTGAACCAGTTTTCTTCAACTCGATTTTTTTAATTGTCTTTACTATGCTTGAGATGGGGTAGGTGGATCTTAACTCTAAAGGTGTGAGACCCATAAATTTTTGATATCACTAAACCTAATTGCTAAATGTGCTTGGGGGCTTGATATACTAGTGGTTGGGTTTAAGTGAACAACAATACCGGCAATCACGGTTTTTGCGTTACCTGAGCTTTAAAATAACCTATATGTTTCTAAGACGGTAATTTCCGATTTTGGTTCCATTGCAATTAGACTTTTTCAGGAACGAAAAAAGAGTAAGTGTGAAGATATTTGATATAATGTTAAATATATATAAACCCCGTGTATAGTTTGCATAATACTTTATTAGTTTTATTTTTGTTTTTATTAGAATATGTATATTACTAACATATTTGAGTAATGTAGGGTCCGGGGGTTGATTGTGGTTAAAAAGAGCGACAAACAAGCTAAAATGAGCTAAAACAGAGAACTTAAAGGATCAGAATCGAACCGGACCAAACCAGGATTAAACCGGATTGGATCGGCTGGCCCCCTCTATTTTGATGCCTTGCTGCACGGCCACACCACCCTATCATGACCGCACGACACGAGGACACCCATTTTCCAGAATCTTCTACAAATTTTCAGGTTTTATGGCCCAGAAACCTACATAAACACCTCTAAACTTAACCCTAAGCATACCCTGAAAGAGCCAGCCGAATTTGGAGATTACTGGAGCTAGGATTGCTACTTTTTGCTGATTTGAGGGCTAGGAATCATCTGGTGAAGTGCTCATTGTTCGAAAACAAAGATTACGGGTTTTATCGCTTATTTTCTTTTGTTTTCTATTATTCTCACCATGGATTCCTTTAAGACTATTTTGCTTGATTTTACGATGTCTGGTTAAAATTCATAGACTATCTAGGCATATTATAAACCTTTGTTGACGTTTGATATTGATTTGGAATTTATATAACGTTATGGCTTTATGAACTACTTAAAAGGTTTAATTATATTGAGTTGATGCATATGAATACTTAGGATTCTTTGATGAGTTTTATTATTCCATAGTTGCCTTGGTTATTGTTTGTCATACGTTAGGTTGCTATTAGGTTATCTACTTTGTGTTTTAGACTATTTTATGATTGATTTGCAACAAGATCATTGGAATAATATTTCTTTAATCAATAAACCATGTGCTGTATGGTGCTAGGTTATTGATAGGTCTTTGTTGATCAAGCTGGCTAGATTTAGTTCGAGTCCATCTAGGTTTGATTGGTTAATTTTGTCTTTCAAGTCAATAAAATATATTAAACCGTCTTTGATTTCCGTGCTGTAACTAGGTGACCATAAGGAAACTTGATTCTTAAAACTGGTGTGGATTAAAACTTATTAGAAACGCATAGGTGTTTTCTTGAAAAGGGTAGGGGTCCTGTTCGGGTTTTCTTTTGAGCGTCTATTTTATAATCCCAGTTCCATAACTAAATATTTTCCAGGTTAATTGATGACTGAAACTTAGGGGATTTTAGCCTAGGTAGTTTTTCATTATCAACTGATTAAATCAAAAAACTTGTCTTTCACTTAATTTACTAGTCTTTTCTTAATTAGTTTTTAATAATAGTTTAAAGTTAGTATTTTAATGAAAACCCGCTTCAAACAAATATAAATAAATATGTTGTGTCTGTAGTTCAGTCTAATTAGCTGGTTTACGTAATTTAAGAGTATCATAGGTTCGATATCCAGACTTCCTTAGCTATACTAGTGTAACGACCGCAAATTTTCGTTAAAAGGATCTATGTGTTGTAGAGTTTGTATTTTTACTGAGACTCGATCTGGCCTTCCTCGGGACCTCTTTGTCTTTCTTGTAAGCCTATTTAGTTAATGTTTAATCCAAGACCTCAAAATTTATAAGTGGAAGGGCCTAGATGTAAAATTTTTATAACATACACCCTAACTTGCTTCCATCCTCCTAATTTCCGATCGGCAGCCATGTGAGGGTCTCCTCCTCGATTTCCGTGCAGGTTTCAGCCATTCTCCGGCCTCCCAAGTCTAATTCAAGGTCGGTTCTATCATCATACAACTCTTTTTCACCATTAAAACCTTTGTTGAACATGTTAGGGTTGAGTTTTGATTATAACAATTTCTGACAGATTCGTACTCGTTTATTGCTCGGTCTGTAACTCGATGAAAATATATTGTTTTTGATCGATTCTTGTTTCGATGATATTCTAATTTGAGTCTAGTTTCCATAAAGGTATAATACATAATTTTTGGACGAGATTTGGATACTTTTTATGATTTTATAAGATCGAGTGTCAAAGCTGATGCGGGACGACGGATTCTGGTCTGTCTTCCCGACATCATAACCTTTTTTCAAAAAGTCTAAAGTGGTTGGTTCCACTTCCGGAAGTTAATATTTTGAGTTAGGAACCAAACCCAATTGGAATCGTTTAATTTGGCTGGGTAATGAATTTTATAAAAATAAAACCATTTTGTTGCGCACTGAAATAGCTGCACATACCTTTTTATGTTGGAGGAATTTTTATGATTTTTTTGTCCACTAGAAAAATATAATAAAAATATTTTTATAAAATTAAGATGTTTATTCAACTCTGATAAAAATTTAATAATTTAATTCCATGTTTTTCCTATGTAATAAAATACATATTTGCATGCTAAAATCTGCATGTTATATTCGTTATTGATCGATAAGTTCGTTTTAGGCTTAACCGGTGGCTGCCCTTTCTCGCATCTTTCGGGGCTATTATAATTGAAGTTCGTGCTCCGTCATCTTCTTAGGTATGTCTAGTGTAATATACTTTAGTATCATGAGTTTTGGCATTCGTTAGATTGGTCAACTGTTGATGAAGTGAAAACTAGGTTTCGGTTGTCTAATTTGTCAATTGTTGCGTCTAGCGCGTTGTTTGAGGGAATTAACAACCAATTCGGATGTTGTAGCCTCGGTATGATTTGTTGGCTGTGAAAAACTATATTTTTATGTTATTGGGGCTGAATTGGTTGTCGGTTACTCAAACGGGTCGGTACGACGCAAATTCGCGTTTATTGGTAATTTGTGCATCGTGCTTGCGAATTACCGACCCATCCAACTCGTGTAGCGTCTTGTGGACTTGTTGGCTGTGATTTTACTAAATTTGGTCCAAACGGGGCTGAGTCGGTATCTAAGTGCATAAACAACCTGTTAACGCGCGTATTCGGTAAAGTCAACAACTTCCGGGGGTAAATTGGGAACCCTTTGTCCCCAGGATTAACTAAGGGTGGTTTTGGTAAATACATGGCCTCGGGGGCTGATGTAATTGAATTTGGTAATTTCAAGGCTTTAGGTCAATCAAATCATGTTAGAACGTCTCGTAGGATAAACGAGTCGGTATGTTTAGTTAGTAATCTTTGTGTGCAATCCGACAGGCTTGTAAACTGTGGATTGGCTTTGAAGTTCTCAAACTCTTTGGTGTTTGTGTGGCTTGTTTCAGGTGAGTTCATGATGCCCTTTTTACTCTTTTCAAGTTTTGGGCTAGCATGCACACCGTAATACAATTTTACACGATTTTACTCGTTACAACTATTTGGATGGTATTATATAGCCTTATTCATATTTGTGCATTGATGAAACTATTTATGAACTATATTTCATGCCTTAGGATATTGTAGACTCGTTTATGATCTTATATTCCTTAAGGTTATACATATTACTTGTGGTCTAGGCTCGAGGTTGCTATTAGGCCTCGTATTAATTCCTAGTATTAAACGATTTTTCCTGATGAAACGTTTAAACTATTTTATATAGGCTTGCTAGTACATAGTTGGCCTTGGAATGTTATAGAATGTGTGTATGTATATATATTATTGTATAGCCAATATTTGGCGAATGTTGTTGTCGTTATCGACTACGGAATGTTGTGTATGTCTACTTTGTGTTTGCATACGGATGGATGGTGATCTTGGCTGGGCCAAACTATACGACTCAGGTTCTTAAATCCTGTGGCGGGCCATGAAAAGCCCGTGAGGGGGGAGGCTCGTGTGGCATGATCATCATCAGAATGTTACGTGTTTGGGTTGTACGTGTGCTCGACCCTGAATGTTATACGTGGATGTTATATATATATATATATATATATATATATGTTAGGGATGTTACGTGTTTGGGTTGTACGTGTACTCGACCTTGATGTTATTATTTGGGTGGTATTTGTAGGGATATAAATATATGGATATATATAGATGTCTAAGTACGAATACTTAGTGTTGATGATGGCCTAACTGTTCGTATCCCGTATTATATTTTAGACTCTTGGAATGTTTTATAATCCTGTTTTTATATTTAAACCCTTGGAATGATTTATTTAAATGTCTATTATTAAAACTTGAACTCACTCAGCTTAAGCTGACTTTGTGTTTATGTTAGTGTGAGTTTCAGGTTTAGAGGAGGATGCTTACCGCTTGGACGTGCTCGAGACTACTTGGACGGTTGAAGGCATAACTAGTCGGAGATTAATACGCAAATTGTTTTCTTTTCATTTATTACTATAAACATTTCAATTATGGTTTTGGGCACTTGGTTTTAGTACTTGTGATTTTCCGTTGTTTATTACTCTGAAACGATTTTAATAAGATGAAATTGTTTGACTTTAAATTTTTGAGAAATTTTTGGTATGATTATCAACTGTAGGATTCCCGGAAATCGGGGTCTTACAACTAGAGTCGACCGGTTCACTTGTCGGTTATTAGTTTTAGTTAACCTAAGAGTCTAGAATTATTACTTAGTGTCTATATTAGCGTAATTTTAGTTAATAATTATCAGACTACTTTTAGCATATCAGTGCATTTGGCCCATTGCTCCTTAAAATATTGTTGCATAACCATGCGGTGTCATCTTCGGTTTTTATAACAGACGCGTTAAGGACACGTTGAGAAATTAACGCTTCACCCTTGTTAGAGTATATTATCTCGGACATGTCATCATTATGTTCAGCCTCGTCTTCGGTTTCATAAATAGGTTGGTGTCATCAACAAGGGCAACAACTCATTTATTAGGACACTCTTGTTTAAAATGGCCCAATCCGTGGCATTTGTAACCCTGATTTATCCTGGTTGTTGGTATTGCCAGTGGGTTAGAGCCACTTGTGGTGTTGGTTTTTATTGGGGTTGTTTTACTAGGTGTGACATTAGTTGACGAGCCTCGACCCATTAGCGAAAACTGGGTCATATTGGATTTCGGTTTGGCCTTTAATAGTTTTTCTACCCAATGGGCTAATCTGCACACATCCTCAAAGCTCCAATATGGTTGTAATTGAACAACATCGGAAATTTCTGTTCACAATACCCCTTGAAATCGAGCAATCACCTGTAATGCATGTTCTTCGCTCTCCTCAGCCCCACACCTCATTCGAAGTCGATCGAACTTGGTAATTACGTCTTCCACCAATGAGGACTGTTGCCTCAGATTCCGATACTCAAGATAGGCATCTTGAAGGTGGTTAACAGGTAGGAATTTGACCCGTAAAGTTTCTTCATCTTCTCCGAAGATTCAAAATTTGCTAAACCTTCTTGTGTTCATTTCTTTCGAACATAATCCTACCATAACGATGCGTATTTACGTAACTTGATGGAAACGAGTTTTACCTTCAAATTGTCTTGGATGTCTTGGAGTTCAAACACCCGTTCTACAGTGCTAAACCATTCAATAAATTCATCAGGTTGACATTGCCCCTCGAATTCCGGAATCTCCACCTTAATTCCTAAGTTTCGAAGTGGATCGAGTTTTTGCACTTCCCTATTGTGAGGTCGATGACCAAAAGGGTTCTGATAGTCGGAGGTCCGCTCGTCCCGTATGAACGACTCAGTCTCGGTTTCTTCCTAACGATCTTCTTGTTGCATCACTAAGTCTCGGACCCGTTGTTGCAAACGTTCAATTTCTTCAATATCTCGTGGATCTCGGAAACATCTTCGTTGCCTCTTTCGACATCTCCACGGAGATGAAAACGAGGCGATGTCTCATGGATCTCGAAAACGGTCTTCGTTTCCTCTGTCGGTGTCTCTACGGAGAGTAAAACGAATGCCTTTTCCACTACCGGCCATCGAAATAACTGCGCTCTGGTGCCACTTGAAACCACGACGATAATATGCTTGGAGAGAACCCAAAGTGATAAACTTCAATAATAAAAAAATAACCAAATGTAGCCCGATTACAAGTATGTCTTTTAAACGAAACTAAAACACAAAAGAGATAAAACCAACAAGTCCTCAAACTTTGAAAACAAGCAAACTTGAATTTTATTTTAAATAAAGAGATAAAAGGTAATTGGGTAAAAATGAGTTGGACTAATCTTCCAACGGGTCTTGAATCGGGTCTGATTCGGGATCCAAATCTGCATCAAAAGTTGTCAATTGTTTATATTAGTAATTTTGTATAAGGCCCCAACCACCATCCACTGCCCATCAGTGCCACCGCCTACCACCACCAACTACTATCTCCACCGCCACCACCACTCACCACTACCCTCAACCACCATCACAACCACTCACCATAAAATTTAGTTTATATTTTATTCCTTTGTATATCCCCTACCAACAAGCAAGTAATAATACATTTCATTCTCATATAGTAACCAAACAAAATAATGGAATGTACATATCTCGTCCATTCTATTACTCAATCCATTCTGTTCTACTTCGCTCATCCATTTCATTGCCCCCACGCTATCCGTTGGTTTTATCACTTTATACAAAAATTAATTGTATTTTATATGATAAAACTATTATTCTCGTCAGTATGTTTTCACACTAGGATTTTCAACAAAGTTTGACCAAATTCAAAGTTTACAATTAACGAGTCATTTTGAAAAACACTTAAAAGGTACATGTCTTCTGAATAAATGAATGAATTATGAATTTATAAATTTAACAAAACGAACCAATTTTATATGGCAAACCTATGTCATGAAGTGAAACCATGCACCCTACCCACATGGAGTAAGGACAGTGTTGCCATATAACTTGAAAACCCTACACCCTACCCATATTTGTGTCCGTCCTCTCCTATAACTCTCAGTTATGAGATATTCTGATTTTGTCATTGATTTTCTTACCAATACTTTCATCTCAATCAAAAGTAACCATAAAGAACATCAAGATGATAGATTAAGAAAACCCTAGAAACATATCATTCACTTGCATCAAACATTGTAATTAACTTACAATTCCCAAGCTTTCCTTTGGCAAATAATTTAAAGGGTTTTTCTGTTTTTCTTTCTTCTTTTTTTGGATTAATACAAATTTCTAGCAACTCTTTCTAGGCTTGCTTTTTCTCCTGTTTCTTCTTGGTTGATCTTTAGTAGTAGTTGTAGTAGTAGATGATGCTTCTTCTTTGAGCAAATTTTGATTTGACTTTTCTTTGGTTGACCTTTCTTTCTTCAACTCTTTCTCTGGTTGCAAATATTGAAGTTTTTTACTTCTATTTCTTCCTCATAGTCTTCTTCACTTTTGTCCTCCACTATCTTTCTTAGTCTCCCTCTCTTTCTTGCAGTAGTTTGTTGTACCACTCTAATCATGGATGAAGATTCTGCCATTGCTAATGATAATTCCTTTGTTTTCATTGGTATCAAGATAGCCATTAAAACATAAGGGTGACCTGTAACATGTATATGAAAGAAAAATGAAAATCAAGATAGATAAGGAGCCATGAAAACAAGCAGGAAAAAAAAATGACTAGTAGGATGAGGAGAAAATGAGGTTGAAAGAGAGTGTATTGATAGATGAGATATTGAGAACCCTACTATTATTGATCATCCTTTGTCCTGGCATTGTTTTGTTTCTTTTAACTAACTTATTTTTATATTTGTGGTTATTTTATGCATAATTCTAATTTCTTAGAGCATTCTCAGCCCGTTCTCTATCCTCATTTATATAATTACACTAGATAACACTACATTTCTCTCTGCTGTTTAATTAAAATATATTTTTTATACCATTATCATTACAATTTTCTCTTTTCATTCTATAGTTTTACAAAAAAATCACTATATAATTTACAAAAAATCACTATCTTCTTTCTCCACCATATAATTTACACTCACAACCACTTAAAACCCCACCCTATAATTTGCAAACTTCCCTCACATATTTTTAAGGGATGGGTTGAAAATGCTCTTATTTTGCGAGCCGTTAACTTTTATAAACAAACCACAACAACAGGCACCGCCCCAACTAGGGAAGAGCAACACACGCGACACACCACCAATTACATCAGGTTAAAATAACATCAATTGGATCAAGAAATCGATTTACATTTTGATCTTATAATTTTGAACCATAAAAAGCCTAACGTTTTTATCTTTCTAATTGCGTCTTTAATCTTTTCCTCTTTTCCTTGAAAAGCCTTCTCGTTCCTTGCTTTCCATATTCTCCAACACACAGTTATCATGATAACGTGAAAGGCAAAATTATCTTTTCCCCCAAATCAACTTGCTCGGCAATCTCCAACAGCCCTCTAACCGAGTTAGCAGCGAGCGTCGAGCGTGCCACTTTACACCAGGTACAAACTGCCTTCCAAACAACAAACGCGACAAAATATCCTGTAAACTTCAATATAAGTGTAGGTGTGTAACCTTTATCATATATAATAAGTGTAAACACACAACGTTAATTTCCAACCGCTACATAGAAATAAGTTTATGATATAATGAAAATTAAAAAGTACATATATATTTTTGTCTCTCATTTTGGATATTGGCTCTATCAAGCTGTGAAAGACACAAGATATGGCAACTTGGATACATCTATCTCCACTATTAAAGAAAGACATATTGTTCACGTGACATTGAATTAGGTCATCCACATAGACAGTGTTAGGGCTGTCATTTTTATCCATCCTAAAACTTGACCCAAATAACTGTTAATCCAAGCCAGAAGGTACCCGTATTCATGGAACCCGAATCTAGCAAACGCGTGTACAACCCCAACTAATATGATTAGAGTACGGAGTACATTTTATTGGGAAAACTCGAAAAACCCGAATAATCCATTTGGCTAAGTCTTCTATTAATTATAATATCTCCTGTCTTAACCTATTCAATGAATATGGCGGCCTATCAAAATGATGGACAATGATACGTGAAAAAATGTAAAACAAACTAAGAAAACATGTTAGTTTTTAAATATCACGTGGTTTATGGATAAAATTTCATATTACCTCATGCTAGTTTTGCTATATAACATGCTTTATAAAAAAAATATATATATGAATATTGCTCATTTTGCCTTCGATATAGAAAAGAAAATACGTGTTATCCTAACTATGCATTCTTTAAGAAGAAAAACATTTCATCTTTGATCAGTGTAAGCGTGACTCACCATTGATTAGTGTTAACTTTACTTGTTAAAGGATTGTGTGGTTTCGATTACATGGTTTGTTATTTGCTTATGTAAGTTAAAATTTGAAGATGATAAATTTGCTTGAATTTTAGCGTGCGTGCGCGCGCGCACACACACACACATATATATATATTATGGAGCTATAATAAGAAGTGGAGTGTATCTAAAAAATGTAAGAAAAGTAATCTGGTGCGTTAAATTTGGTGATCTGATGGTCTAAATGGAAAGTGTGTTTTGTAGGCTGTGTGTTTTATTTTAGTACTTGTTTTATAACACTCCAAGAACATAATTATCCAGTGTGTTATATTATATATATAGAAACATTATTAATCTATAATTAACATTTTAAATCCAAATTCAAAACACAACACCAAGAACGTCACAAGATATATAACAGTGTATTTAAATCAAAATATAAAAAACAACAGATTTTAATCCAAATTTAAAGTACAACACCAAGAACACCAAGAACTAAAACGCACTAGCATGAACATCATAACCAACATTAACGAACAAGATATATTATAGTGTGCTTTTAAATTAAATAATAATCAAAATTTAAAAACAACACCAAATTTTAATCCAAATTTAAAAACAACACCAAGAACACAAAAAACAAAGGCACACCTACAAGTAACCAAATTCTTACTACAGAAATAATAAATGAAAAAAAAGAAATATAATTCATCTTTTTTATATATCCAAGAAAAAATAGGTTTTCCTTTTTTTTTTCCCTTTTTCCTCTCTTGATGCCATTCGTGTTTGCAACCCTAAAAACCACGTTCCACCTTGGGCTCTAAAGATAAGCCCTTTCTTTACAAATGATTGAAGAAAATAATTAGTGACCTCTATTCAACATTCCTCTACATATCACATAAACATTACTACATTAGAAGTTAAATTCATATTTAAAAATTATAATTAACTAAAGGATGGTGTGCACAAGTTTGAAGAAAATAGAATTAAAAAAAGAATTGGAATTGATGTCAGAAGACCCTCTGATCGATTTGGAGTGCACTTCTTTGATGATTTTGGAAAATGTTTCAAGGATCATGGCAATGTTTAGATTGTCTACTTACACAAATAATGAAAGAAAATTTAAGATACATAGATCCAAAAAATTAGCAAAATTGATAATTGATTCAAAAATTACCTAAAATAAATAAAAATAATATGAACCATCCTACCCATATGTGTTAATTTAATCCAAGGGTCCATATTATTTTCTAAACTTCTCATGAATATAGGCCTTTTTATTCGAACCTTACTCTCTCTCTCTCTCTCTCTCTTTATATATATATATATATATGTTTTAGGTCAAATACTCGAAATCCGATAACCCGTACTCTTAAAACCTGAACCCGAATAACCCGAACTCGAGTAACCCGGGGAGATTAGGGTCGGGTATGAACACTCAATATAAATTTCTCAAACCCGAGAAACCCGACTCGAGAAATCCGGAACCTGAAAGTACAACCTGAACACACCCCAAGAGAGTGTTGCAAAATGTTGGAAGTAATTTCGGACTCCAAGTCACAAATCGTTGAACTTGGGGGACCAATATTGACAAGTCGGTCATAGTTGGCTGTGTTTCCTAGTTATGTTATGTTTCCTAATTGTATTGTGATTATAATAAGTAATGTCTTGGCTATCAAGTTAGGTTAGTCTATGTAAATCGAGTTATGGTTAGACATTAGAGACACACAAAAGATGCAACCGAGTTAGGGTTCATTTTGAGAAGCACGAGTCATATGTAATAGGGGTTTTTGAGTTATATTTTCTCTATATAATATTGAGAGTTATTCAATATTAATTATTGTGTATTTACTTATATCTGTTCGTACTTGAATTGATGAGATATAGTAATTCGTATGTGAATTAAACCTAACTTGTCTAACCCAAATAAAATAAATTGGTGATTAAACCACACTTGTTCAACCTGGAAAAGAAAAAACAACTTCGATTTGAACCTAACTTGTGCAAGTCGATGCCTTTTTCCTATGACCTTGGTTCATAAACATCAACTTATGATGTTATTTTGGTTTCCAACATAATAGCTGCCAAAAAAAAATGAAAAATAAAACTTTTGACTTTGGTGACCAAACAGCCAACCAAGTAACACCCCCTATAATTACAATTCCGATTAAAATAGAATTCCTTTTCCAATACTTTGCACCAAAAAGTCGAGAATGTGTTATTTTTTTGCCTCAGAACAAAAGAAGATCAAGAAAGATTGATGTTTGCTCGAATAGATAACCGAAATCGTAACCAAAGGAGTGGATATGCGAGTTCATATAGCCAAGAGAATGGTCGGGAACAACGTCACGAAGGTGGTCGAGTTCCGGAGATCCGAAAGAATACATTTATAGATCAAGAGGAGTTCCTAGATGTTAAGACCGATATGATGAAGACCAAGATGATGAGGACCAAGAGGGTTGTGAAAGCTAAGATGGTCAAGATCATAGGTCAAGTCACAAAGGTCAAAGGAGACAAGTTTAAATCAAAGAACACCTATTTCAAAATCATCATGTTATGACAGGATTTTGTGTTAGATGTGGATTATCATGTATTTGCTTAATTTTCTTTGGTTTAGACAAGTTGTGTTGGGCCTAGGCCATGAGTAGCATTATTGCTAAGTTGGGTCGACCCAAGAAGCCCAAAGAAAATAAGCATAGGAGTGGAGTATAAATACCCATTTATACTCCATACTCCATAACTTTTGTCAATCATTCTTCTCTCTACTCCTTCTACTTTCTCTTTCTAAAAATGTGTGTGTGTTATATTCTTGATCCGAGATCTAGGTATTTTTGGTGATTTTCGCTCACTAAGACTACAAATTGATCCGAACTTAGTTGTTAGATCCATTACAAGACATACAATTGCTATCAGAGCTGGTAGAATCGTTTGATTCGACTTTAGCCTTGATATTCGGGTTCTAATTTCCCGATTACCCGAACCGAGACGTTAATTTCTTAAAGTTTTTGATGATCCGTTGAAGTTTTGGATATAAAATTTGAAAATTTAAGAAAAAGTTTGTTGAAGTTTGTCTCGTGTTGTGGATCTGAAATCACAGCTAAATGATCTGTTTGAACATTTTTATGAATTATAATGGAGGTTCTTATGAAGACATTGTATCTCATATCGGAAATTGGCATGGCCTTGTATATCTTCATCACCATCTATTCCCTATCATCATATTCGATTTTGAAGGTTCTGGATTGTTCAACAGTTTCATCTTCAATTCATCAGGTTGGTATTCTCATGTTTTCAATTTCGTGGTCATCATCATGGTACACACACAAGTGTGTGTTTATATGTGTGTGTGTGTGAGAGAGAGAGAGAGAGAGAAGAGAGAGAAACAACCTTTGAAATCCAAATCTTTTAACTATTTTCATTTAAGATGGCAGCTAGGGTTTCTAAAACCGTGGTGACTCCGGCAAGGTTAGTTCGTAACCAAAAATGACCGTTGGTTTATGGCAGACGGTAACCTAGTCGGTGAACCAGATGCTCACCATAATAAATGGTGGATAAGAAGAGAGTTTACACAAAATTTCGGTTCATTTTATATTCAAATGGTGATGATGAGCTTATGGCTTGTTTATCATGCTGGATTTCGCCAACTTATCACGCGTGCTTCCGTTAATGATGGGTTTTTGGAGTCCGACCAGAATAGATCCCCGATGTCCTCTGAAAAATGACCTGAGATGATGGACAAGGGGCAGCGGTGTCTAGAGGTTGTTTGTCGAAGCGACGTTTTTCGGGCTAGAAGTGGCATCAATGACCAAAGAAGTGACGATTAGATGATATGCCTGCTAGAGTTTGCAGATTGATAGAAATTTATAGATTGGGTTTCTTTTGTGTGGTTATTGGGCTCTGCTTGTGTGGTTATTTGGCTTATATGTTGATTGCACTACATTAATTTTAGCATGTTGGGCTTTTAGTTTTCCAGATTTGAGATATGGGGGCTGCTTGAATATGGACCACTTGCGGGGTGCGAGTTAGGCCTTGTATAGAACTTGATGGCTGGTTTTAATGGATCAGGGTCATAACAAATTTTTAGGCAGAGTAAATTGATTATTTATCGGGTTGATAAAGGAAAGTCAAAGTTGATCTAGTTTCCGTAATTGTTTGACCGAGTGTTCAAAGCTTACTATTTATACATTATATGTCATACCCTAACCTACGATTGAATATGCCGGGGCGCGACATAATTATATCATAGCTCAAAAGACACTAAAGTATAATACATGTGTCAATATCTCAATTATTTATTTCATATATCAAGAAAGCAAAGCACAATATTGTCTCAAAAGAAATAAAAATTACAACTTAAATAATTAAAAATAAAATAAATAAGTCTTTATTCATCATGCAACCTATGGTCTAACTACTTTTTAGCTTGTTTCTTCATCCAGCATAGCTACATGCGTCATGCATGAAAATATATAGTTTGTCAACATAAAGTTGAGCAAGTAATCACGCTTTTTGAATACACATAATATTGAATATGACAATTCCTTGCGATAAATATAAGCTACTACAACTACCATAACAATAAATATAAAACTTGTATTTTCACTCGAATCACATAGATAACGAGCTACTCCGACGACGTATGATCATACTAATGAGGATGAGGATGAGGATGATATACCAACCACCATAACTTAAAAGTAAACACATAGTCACACTGAACATATAACCAATTGAGCAATATCATATAAATGCAAATAATGGAATCGTAGTTTAAAATAAAACATTTGAGTTTGTGAACGCATAACGCCTCCAAAATATAAAATAGTAAAAAAGGGATGTGAATTCCTTAACTTAGCAAGTGGATTAAGTGATGAGATGGTGGTAAAAGTTAAGATGGAAACGATTGCTTACCTTGAGATAGGTTGACAAGGGATCCTAATTGTTAACGGTAAAATTAATTAACTATAACGAAATAATTATAACAATAAGTCTATGATGGCGGTCGGAATCTCATTAGATTAATAATTATTGGTTATTGTTACTATTATTATTATTAAGATTTTATTATGATTATTATAGAATAAGTACACATTATATAATATGTATCTATATGTATATTTTGATGAAGAACATTTGGTATAATATTTATCTATCTATCTATGTATTTATAAATAAATAATCATCATCAAGAAAAAAAAATATTAATTATTTATAAACATTATATAATATCTATCAATATTTACATATTTACTAAATATTGATTATTGATTATATATAATATATATATAACTTAACGAAGAAAAAGATGTTTTTTGAACTTCTTAAGATAGTTCGGTTTATTTTAATATACGAAGAAAATATATATGTGTATTGGTATTTAAATTATATAACAACGTATATATAAAATATATCTATGTATTTATATGTATATATGTATTTGTATAATTTGCAGATGTCAGAAAAAGTCCGGAAAATAATAACTCGGGGTTCAGTTTGTTAAAAATAATATTTGTTTATTGTTATAAAAGCATAATAATAGCAAGACATAATTTTAAAAGTTAAAAGGAAAATAAAAAGAAAAAAGCAGGCCTGGAGGGACTCGACCCCGCGCCTCCGGGCCGGTTCCGAGTTTTAAAGGGGTTTGCACCTGTCATCCAAGCAAGTGTGTATCTTGTTTAAAAAATCAAAAATATTATATACATAAACAGATTTAGATGATCATCCCTACCCAAAACCCTAGAATTTTAATTCAGTTGATTTGTTCATTTTTCATTTTAATTAGTTTGGGGTTATTGTCACAGGGTTAACAATGAATCAAAAACACAATTTAATTACCATAAACGATCACGGATTGCGGGCTAACGGCATGTTAGGTTTTACGGCGTCAAGCTTGAATTTGTTAATGGTATGGACGGCTTTGTAACGTGAAATTGAGTAGGGTTTAGTGATGAGGTGTTGAGAGGATGGTGTGTGCAGGTTTAATTGAACTATGGACGCATATTTATAGTGCAAAATTCCTAGATCAACTGCGATTCAAAATCATGGAATTAGCTATCAGTTTTGATTCATTTTCCTTGATTAAACTGTCGGTTGAACGCGTTTAAGGTATGGATATGATTTGGTAATATCAATATCATGATTCCAAGCCCAAAAATTAGGGAACAAGCAAGATTTGTTTGGTTGTCGGCCGACAAACAGACGGAGGGAAAAATAAAAGAATGGGTATTGAATATAGTCTGCAACAGGTCCTTCCTCTTTTGTTAAGATTGCAAAGATGATAAAATGTTTGTTTAAGGGTGGTTTATGCAATAAACTCAAAGTTATATCAATAAATTAAATAAATAAAGAATATATATATACACACACACACACACAAACACTTATAAATGCGCGATTTTTATTTTTTTATTGATGATATACCCGAATACAGAACAGGGTCAGGTATGATTACAAATATGAGGAAACCAAAAACCCGAAATGTTACATTATATTCAAGACGTTAGAGAAAGTTGGATCCTTGAGGTGAAATTTGAACAAATTGGATTTGGATTTGAAGATGGATTAATAGGTTTTGTCATTGGATTGTTGAAGCAGGTAATTCGAAATCGATTTTTGGATACTCGAGCTGATCTCATGCCTATATAGTCTAAGATCAAAGAGAATGCATAAAGAAATGAGAACTACTTCATGATTAAAAATAGGTGGGTCATATCTTAGGGAGTGAATTGACACGAAGAGGCTTCGACTTATCGGGTGATTCATGAAGATGTGTGACACGGTTATGCAAAATTTTGATATTATAAATCAAGGGGTTGATTGTAATGACAAAAAAAGATACTTATGATATAAAAAAGGCGAAAACCGTAATATATATTGGTAAACCAATTATTTAAAGGTGGCGAGAAATATGGATATGAGACGAGAGGTTCGCGCACATCTTCAATGTGTAGAGAGCTTGTAGAAGGAATGTTTTTAGCTATAATATGACACTTGTATTTCATTTTAGTGTGTGTTTATATGGTGTAAATTACCCACCAAAGGGAAGCTCACCTTGGATGGGATCAGTGTTCGTTTATTATATCAATCTTTATACCGATTACGATATCATTTATCCTTTATATACTATCTTTATATTTATGTTTGATCGTTTAATTTCACACACCCGTCGTGAACGTTTATCTAGAGCAAATGCGTTCATTTATTTTAGATCCGGTTTTGGGAGACCTACACAGGGCAGTAAGTCTCTGTAAAATTTTGAATCTAGCTATACTATTAAAGGAAAACCTATTGTTCATATGACATTCAACTAGGTCGTCCACATAGAATGCTAAGTAGATGCCATGTCAGCTATTTCATATTATATAATGGCCCATGATCCGTTTTCTTGTTATGACCCATCACTCGTTTTCCATGGTAGTAAGTCTTTGTAAAATTGAAAATAAATTATTATATGATATAGGTATTGAACCAAGACGTTATGTTTCAAACTAAAGATGCTTACCAACTCCATTAAAGTAATAATTGTGTTAAACTTTTTGTGCATTTTCGTCGTTTTTTTGGAAAGGGAATGACGGGGAAACATCTTCACTTTTATTTTTTTAATTTTTTTTTGTTTTATATTTATATTTTGAGCTATAATTTTTTAATAATTTTATGTGGGTGTTTTTTGTGGCCACAAAACCTTTTCATACTTCTCATTTCTGTCTCCCTTATTATTTTAATTTTTCCTTAAGGTAGTGTTTGGTATGCAGCAACGACATGGGGAATGGAATGATTCATCGCATGGGAATGAAAAAGGTGATGTTTGGTTGCTCAATGGAATGGAATCATCCATTACACATGGAATCCCATTCCATCAAAACTATTCATTCCCACCCCCTTCTTTTTTCATTCCATTCCTCCTTCACCCTACTTTCTCAACACCACCACCACCACTTAACAACCACCACCACCGCCGCCACCACTACCGCCGCCACCACCACCGCCATCACCACCTTACAATCAACGTTATCACCGCCACCGCCGCTGCCACCATCATTGCGGTAACTACCACAACCATTGTCATCGCCTCCGCTTGGCCATCACCGCCACCACCACTGTGTAACATCCTAAAATTTTAATGATGAGTAAAGGAAGTTATGTTTAGTGATTTCGCGTAATTAATTAATATTGGGTAAGGAGCGGGTCTTGGACTTGGATTAATTGAGAGGGGTTAAATGAGAATGAGATTTCAGGGATATAAATACCCCCAAAATCCCAAAATATTTTCATTTTTCACCAAACTCCCTAACACTCCAAAAACACACACATACCACACTAACTTCGCCGCCGGACCGAAGGCAGATCCGGGCAGATCCGGCAGACCCGAGTGAGAGAGAGAGCGATTAGTGGTGATAAGCAAGTAAACGAGATCCAAACAAGCCCAAAAAGGTATGATTCTTGATCTTTGAAGTTTAAAGATCCAAGCTTTTTAGTGTATAAACGACCAAAAATGGTCGGGTAGCGTAGTGGGTGATATTGAACCATAGCAAGGGTGTTAAAATCGCTCGAAAGGCCGATCAGAAACTAAAACAGCGGCTGTCTGGGCAACTTCGCCTTCATCTGGGCAACTTCGCCTTCAAAGCGACGAACTTCGCTCGCAAGCTAAGTTCGCCTGATGAACTTCGCCTGCAAGCTAAGTTCGCCTGATGGCAACTTCGCTGTAAAGCTAAGTTCGCCTAACTTGTAACTTCGCCTGAGGCCAAGTTCGCCTGATGACAACTTCGCCTGAAGCCAAGTTCGCCTGATGGCAACTTCGCTGTAAAGCTAAGTTCGCCTAGCTGGTAACTTCGCCTAAAGCTAAGTTCGCCTAAGGTTAACTTCGCCTAAAGTCAAGTTCGATTAGAAAATAAATTAAAAATCTAATGAAAAATGTGTTAAAACAGTTAATGGAAATAAAATTTTTCCATGCTGACCTGGCAGCTCGACCCCAGCCAGGGGCTCTGCCCCTTGGACCCTGCTAGGGGCTGCCGCCCCTAGACCCCGCTGCCAGGGGCGCTGCCCCCGGACCCCCGTTCGTTGTGGGTAGTAATTAAGACTAGAAAGATGTTATAAGTAGTGATAGTTAAATTGATATGTATACTTGTTATACAGTCAGCCGTGCACAACTGAAGAAAGGGATTACGATCAACGGAGAACGTAACCGTGTTCAGGTGAGTTTCTAGCCCCATTTATGTGTTACGTTTTCGGGGCTGTGTGCATACTCAATATGTTTGTTAATACACTTATCCTAAGAGATAAGTGTTGCCTTATGTGGATAATGTGAAATGTATGAATGATTGCTTGATAGTACGTGAACGATCTTCGGATATTGCACGTACTGTCAGGTTGTAACGCTATGTATAAGGTAAGTATGTTATGTATGTTTATGTGTATGAACATGATAGAGATAATAGAAGAAAGAAATGATAATGTATGGTTACGAAAAGGGTACCGAGCCCTAATAATACTCGAGGTATGATGTATGGTTGTATGGTTACGAAAAGGGTACCGAGCCCTATTAATACTCGAGGTATGATGTATGGTTGTATGGTAACGAAGAGGGAATCGAACCCTTCTAATATTCGAAAACTAGGGACCAGACCCTTATAATATCTGTGATGATAGGGACCAGACCTTTATAATATCTGTGATGTTAGATAATCGAACCCTTCTAATATTCAAAAACTAGGGACCAGACCCTTATAATATCTGTGATGATAGGGACCAGACCCTTATAATATCTGTGATGTTAGGGAATCGAACCCTTCTAATATTCGAAAACTAGGGACCAGACCCTTATAATATCTGTGATGATAGGGACCAGACCCTTATAATATCTGTGATGTTAGGGAATCGAACCCTTCTAATATTCGAAAACTAGGGACCAGACCCTTATAATATCTGTGAGGTTATAGGGCGAAAGGCTCTTTAAAAAGTATGATTTTGTATGTAAGGAAAGCATGAAGGTAAAAATGAACGTTTGATTATGAATGTAAAGAAAGTATGAAAGTAAAAATGAAAGTAAAAGCACTTAGGTGTATATGAAAGAAAGTTAAGAGATTAAGTATGAAGCGTAAGAATGTGTTGTATGATTATGTGATTAACTAGAACTCACTCAGCGTAGCTGACTTTTAGTATGCACGCAGGTGAGTAGGATGAGGCAGCTCGCTTGAGGAGACACATGGCACTGAGCAAGAATCTGGCATCTGAAGACTTATGATGTTTTAATTTTAATGCTTTAATGTTGAAAGACAAAGGATGTTTTGAGACAAGTTATGAATTATGTAAAGTTTTATGAAAGTTTTATATTCCGCGTAAATGTTTTAATTAACTCTGATATTTAGAACTGTGTTTATGAGTAAATCCAACACGAAAGTAGGGCTACCGGTAACGGGGCCTTACAAGTTGGTATCAGAGCAAAGTTCGAGAGATTTAAGCATCCTACATGCTTAGACTCGAACAGAGTATGGGATATAAGTAAGAAAGGAAAGAAGATGCCAGTTCAAGAATGCCATGTGTCGCTCAAGCAAGATCAGTAAAGGTAAAGTGTTTAATTAAATGATATATGTTAATGAGAAAGAAAAGATACGTGAACGGCAGGGATAGGAATAATTGATTGTTGATTTGGCTAACTGCTTAAGTAGAACCAGCACAAATAGACTCATAAAGGGAAGTGTATATGACACGGAAAGCAACGTGATCAGCTAGTCACAGCTGGCCACTGTTATTACCTGTTAGCCTTGCTATCCTTGTACTAGATAGTTCCTTGAGTGATGATGTTTGTGTTTTCCCTTTTAGAATACGATGGCTGGAGCTGGAGACATTGTTGGAGCTGGAGGTCGCACTGGACGACGCGACAGGCCTCGTCGTGTCCAGCAACCTTCGGTTGAGACAGCTTCCAACACCGAAGCTGAAGGAAGCGCAGCGGGAAGAAACCCGGAAAACAATGAAGGAGTTTAATTGGATCCCGCAATTCAAGCAGCTATTGTTCAAGCTGTAGCCACTGCTGTGAAAAATATTACCCCGGGAAGGTCTGCTGGAAGCCGTGAAAGAACTGTTGAAGGGGCAGATGGTAATGGTAGGAAGGATGACGAGAGGGAAAGAGGTGACTCGAGTGAGGTAAGGTCTGTGAAAGATGATGATAGGAAGAGGGGCCGAGGCGGTTGCAACTATAAGTCCTTCAGAGGTTGTGACCCGCCTAAGCTGACTGGTCTAGGAGACGCAATCGCTACTCTTCAGTGGATAACCGCCATGGATAAGGTTATCCGCATTAGCGAGTATTGGTGGGAGAGTGTGGAGCAGAGGAAGACCAGAGAAGAGATCAAAGAGATGAAGTGGGACGATCTGAAGGAGTTAGTAATGAAGAAGTTCTGTGCTGACGCCGAGGTTGAAAGGGCGGAGATGAAGTTCCTAAACTTGAAAGCTGGGACGATGACACATCGTGAGTACACTACAGAATTCAACCGAATGTCTAGGTTGGTACCCGATATGGTCAGCACTGAGGCTAAGAGAATCAAGTGTTATGTGAGGGGATTACCACAGAGAATCCGCATGTTAGTCAGGACAAGTAAACCTGCTACTTTCGATTCTGCTGTTGAACTCGCAGAAATGGTCTATGCAGACCTGGCTGCGGATGATGTAGTGGTGGGAGATGAGAAGAAAGAGAAGAAATGGGTCGCTTCTGCTAAACGACCTGGTACTCAGTCGTGGAACCCCAAGGATAAGAAGCAGAGAGTGTGGGAGAAGAGATCGTGTAAGACCTGCGGAAAGATGCATGGGGGTGAGTGCAAGTGGGGTAAAAGTTCTGGTGTTTGTCTCAAATGTGGAAAGGCTCATGGTGGCGAATGCAGAATGGGGTTGAATGTCTGTTATAAGTGCGGAAACGTAGGGCACTATGCTAATGAGTGCGGAGCAAAGCCAGCATGTTACAAATGTGGCAAGCCAGGCCATATGGCAAGGGAGTGCACTGAAGGTGAGGCTGGATGTAGTGGGATGAAAGGTGCTGAACAAGCAAGGCCGAGGACTAGGGCCTACATGTTGACCCAAGAGCAAGCTAGATAGATTCCTGATGTTGTGACCGGTACGTTCTTAGTAAACGGCATTTCTGCTGCCGTATTATTTGATTCTGGTGCGAATAGAAGTTTTGTAGCTACAACATTTAGTAAACTAGCTAAAATGAAATGTTGCCGAGTGTCTGAGACTCTTATAGTAGAAACCGCTAGTGACACTTCGGTTAAAATAATGAAAATGGTTAAGGACTGTAGGATAGAACTGGAGGGACATGAGTTCCCGGTTACCTTGTACGTTATGACCTTGGGAGGGTTCGATGTGGTTTTGGGTATGGATTGGTTGTCTGAGTTTGAGGCTCAGATAGTATGTAAAAGTAGGATGATAAGATTAAAGTCATTGGATGGTAGTGCGGTGACGGTTTATGGTGATAAGGAAAGTTCTGGGCTTAATGTCATTTCGATGATGAAAGCCGAGGGTTTGCTAAGGCGAGGGTGTTGTGCCTACCTGGCGTATGTCGTCAACGCTACGGCCGAGACGAAAGAGATGAAAGATGTTCCTATTGTGCGCGACTACCCAGAAGTATTCCCTGAGGATCTTCCGGGGTTGCCACCGGAGCGAGAGATAGAATTTCAGATAGATTTAATACCAGGAGCCCAACCTGTCGTAAAGGCGCCTTACCGTCTAGCACCGTCTGAGATGAAGGAGTTGATGTCCCAACTGCAAGAACTCCTCGACAAGGGTTTCATAAGACCGAGTGTTTCCCCGTGGGGCGCACCAGTATTGTTCGTGAAAAAGAAGGATGGAAGTATGAGGATGTGCATAGACTATCGTGAGTTGAATAAGCTTACGGTAAAGAATAGATATCCGTTGCCAAGGATTGATGATCTGTTTGACCAACTGCAAGGTTCAAGTTGGTTCTCACGAATAGATCTCAGATCAGGCTACCATCAGCTGAAGGTGAAAGAGGCAGACATCCCTAAGACAGCGTTCCGAACGCGGTATGGACACTACGAGTTCCTCGTAATGTTATTCGGTCTAACCAATGCTCCTGCAGCATTTATGGACATGATGAATAGGGTGTGTTGACCGATGTTGGATAAGTCGGTTATCGTCTTCATCGACGATATATTGATTTATTCAAAGAGTGAGTCTGACCATGCCGAGCATCTGAGAGAGGTACTGGAAGTTTTGAAGAAAGAGAAGTTGTACGCCAAGTTTTCGAAGTACGCGTTCTGGTTAAGAGAAGTGCAATTTTTAGGTCATGTGGTTAATCCGGAGGGGATTACCGTGGACCCAGCTAAGATTGAAGCGATAACGAATTGGAAGACTCCGCAGAATCCGACTGATATACGAAGCTTCCTAGGGTTAGCTGGCTACTATAGGAGATTCATCGAAGGTTTCTCCTAGATAGCCGCACCGCTGACCGGTATGACCCGAAAGTCGATAGTATTCAGTTGGGGAAAGTTTCAGGAGGAAGCCTTTGAAGAATTGAAGAAGAGACTCACGCAAGCTCCAATCCTTACTTTACCCGATGGTGATGAGGATTTTGTTGTTTGTGCTGATGCCTCGCATCAAGGGTTAGGTTGCGTGTTGATGCAACGAGGGAAGGTGATAGCCTACGCGTCTAGACAGTTGAAGGTCCATGAGAGTACTTATCCGACGCATGATTTGGAGTTAGCAGCTGTAGTGCATGCTCTTAAGATATGGAGGCATTATCTGTACGGCACTAAGTGTACTATCTATACCGATCATAAGAGTTTAAAGTACTTTTTCGAGCAGAAAGAATTGAACATGAGGCAGAGAAGATGGTTAGAATTGATAAAGGATTACGACTGTGAAATTAAGAATTACCCCGGTAAAGCTAACGTGGTCGCTGATGCGTTAAGTCGTAAGAATGAGGAAGTCCTTGCAACAGTGAAGTCATACAAGTTGATCATGAACCCGAGTCTTTTTGAAGAAATCATCAAGGTGCAGTCAGAAGTGTTAGTAGATGAAGGGTTAGTAAAGAAAGAAAGGATTTATGGTCAGCAAGATGAGTTGATGGAAAACACTAATGGAGTTAAGACTAGGTTCGACCGTATGTGGATCCCACGCCATGGTGATCTTAGAAGTCGAATCTTAGATGAAGCTCATAAGTCAAGGTACTCAATCCATCCAGGAGCTACAAAGATGTACCAAGACTTGAAAAGAGATTACTGGTGGCCAGGAATGAAGAACGATGTAGTGGATTATGTTGGTAAGTGCTTAACTTGCTTACAAGTCAAAGCCGAACACCAAAAGCCTTATGTGAAGATGCAACCGCTAGAGATACCTGAGTGGAAATGGGAACACATCACCATGGATTTCATAACTAAGCTACCTCGTACGGCTAAGCAACATGATACCATCTGGGTGATTGTGGACCGTTTGACCAAGAGTGCTCACTTTCTGCCCATACGAGAGGCCATCTCGTCAGAAACGTTAGCAAGCTTGTTCATCAAGGAAGTTGTAACCAAGCATGGAGTACCGTTATCGATCGTGTCCGATAGAGATACACGGTTTACTTCGAGGTTCTGGAAGAAATTCCATGAAGCTATGGGGACGAGGTTGAACATCGGTACGGCGTATCATCCTCAAACTGATGGACAGTCTGAAAGGACGATCCAAACCCTTGAGGATATGCTACGTGCTTGTGTTTTAGATTTTGGTGGAAGTTGGGATGATCATCTGCATCTGGCAGAGTTCTCCTATAACAACAGTTACCATTCAAGTATTGGTATGCCACCGTTTGAGATGCTTTACGGTAGACGATGTAGAACCCCGGTGTGTTGGGGCGAGATTGGTCAGAAAGAAATGGGAAGCCTAGAAGTGGTTCAAGAAACGTCTTCAAAGCTCGATCAGATCAAAGCAAGATTGAAAGCCGCGCAAGACAGACAAAAGTCTTATGCAGATAAGCGGCGACGACCAATTGAGTTTAACGTTGGTGACTATGTGATGCTCAAGGTCTCGCCTTGGAAGGGGATTATCCGTTTTAGGAAAAGGGGAAAGTTGAGTCCGAGGTACATTGGACCGTTCAAGATTGTAGGTCGTGTGGGTGAAGTAGCTTATAAACTGGATTTACCCGATGAGTTAGAAGGAATTCATTCAACCTTCCATGTTTCTCATCTGAGGAAGTGTCTAGCTGATGACACGTCTCACGTGCCATTAATGGACATTGAGGTTGATGAACAATTGAACTACATCGAGCAACCGATAGAGATCGTTGATCGCAAGGAGAAGCAGCTTCGTCACAAGATTATACCCTTGGTAAAAGTGATATGGAAACACCGCAAGGGATCTGATGCTACTTGGGAAGCCGAGGATGAGATGCACAAGTTTTACCCTAGTTTGTTTATGTAATAGTTAGGTTTCGGGGACGAAACCTCTTTAAGGAGGGGAGACTTGTAACATCCTAAAATTTTAATGATGAGTAAAGGAAGTTATGTTTAGTGATTTCGCGTAATTAATTAATATCGGGGGTCTTGGACTTGGATTAATTGAGAGGGGTTAAATGAGAATGGGATTTCAGGGATATAAATACCCCCAAAATCCCAAAATATCTTCATTTTTCACCAAACTCCCTAACACTCCAAAAACACACACATACCACACTAACTTAGCCGCCGGACCGAAGGCAGATCCGGGCAGATCCGGCAGACCCGAGTGAGAGAGAGAGCGATTAGTGGTGATAAGCAAGTAAACGAGATCCAAACAAGCCCAAAAAGGTATGATTCTTGATCTTTGAAGTTTAAAGATCCAAGCTTTTTAGTGTATAAACGACCAAAAATGGTCGGGTAGCGTAGTGGGTGATATTGAACCATAGCAAGGGTGTTAAAATCGCTCGAAAGGCCGATCAGAAACTAAAACAGCGGCTGTCTGGGCAACTTCGCCTTCATCTGGGCAACTTCGCCTTCAAAGCGACGAACTTCGCCTGCAAGCTAAGTTCGCCTGATGAACTTCGCCTGCAAGCTAAGTTCGCCTGATTGCAACTTCGCTGTAAAGCTAAGTTCGTCTAACTGGTAACTTCGCATGAGGCCAAGTTCGCCTGATGACAACTTCGCCTGAAGCCAAGTTCGCCTGATGGCAACTTCGCTGTAAAGCTAAGTTCGCCTAGCTGGTAACTTCGCCTAAAGCTAAGTTCGCCTAAGGTTATGATTACAAATATGAGGAAACCAAAAACCCGAAATGTTACATTATATTCAAGACGTTAGAGAAAGTTGAATCCTTGAGGTGAAATTTGAACAAATTGGATTTGGATTTGAAGATGGATTAATAGGTTTTGTCATTGGATTGTTGAAGCAGGTAATTCGAAATCGATTTTTGGATACTCGAGCTGATCTCATGCCTATATAGTCTAAGATCAAAGAGAATGCATAAAGAAATGAGAACTACTTCATGATTAAAAATAGGTGGGTCATATCTTAGGGAGTGAATTGACACGAAGAGGCTTCGACTTATCGGGTGATTCATGAAGATGTGTGACACGGTTATGCAAAATTTTGATATTATAAATCAAGGGGTTGATTGTAATGACAAAAAAAGATACTTATGATATAAAAAAGGCGAAAACCGTAATATATATTGGTAAACCAATTATTTAAAGGTGGCGAGAAATATGGATATGAGACGAGAGGTTCGCGCACATCTTCAATGTGTAGAGAGCTTGTAGAAGGAATGTTTTTAGCTATAATATGACACTTGTATTTCATTTTAGTGTGTGTTTATATGGTGTAAATTACCCACCAAAGGGAAGCTCACCTTGGATGGGATCAGTGTTCGTTTATTTTATCAATCTTTATACCGATTACGATATCATTTATCCTTTATATACTATCTTTATATTTATGTTTGATCGTTTGATTTCACACACCCGTCGTGAACGTTTATCTAGAGCAAATGCGTTCATTTATTTTAGATCCGGTTTTGGGAGACCTACACAGGGCAGCAAGTCTGTAAAATTTTGAATCTAGCTATACTATTAAAGGAAAACCTATTGTTCATATGACATTCAACTAGGTCGTCCACATAGAATGCTAAGTAGATGCCATGTCAGCTATTTCATATTATATAATGGCCCATGATCCGTTTTCTTGTTATGACCCATCACTCGTTTTCCATGGTAGTAAGTCTTTGTAAAATTGAAAATAAATTATTATATGATATAGGTATTGAACCAAGACGTTATGTTTCAAACTAAAGATGCTTACCAACTCCATTAAAGTAATAATTGTGTTAAACTTTTTGTGCATTTTCGTCGTTTTTTTGGAAAGGGAATGACGGGGAAACATCTTCACTTTTATTTTTTTAATTTTTTTTTTTGTTTTATATTTATATTTTGAGCTATAATTTTTTAATAATTTTATGTGGGGTGTTTTTTGTGGCCACAAAACCTTTTCATACTTCTCATTTCTGTCTCCCTTATTATTTTAATTTTTCCTTAAGGTAGTGTTTGGTATGCAGCAACGACATGGGGAATGGAATGATTCATCGCATGGGAATGAAAAAGGTGATGTTTGGTTGCTCAATGGAATAGAATCATCCATTACACATGGAATCCCATTCCATCAAAACTATTCATTCCCACCCCCTTCTTTTTTCATTCCATTCCTCCTTCACCCTACTTTCTCAACACCACCACCACCACTTAACAACCACCACCACCGCCGCCACCACTACCGCCGCCACCACCACCGCCATCACCACCTTACAATCAACGTTATCACCGCCACCGCCGCTGCCACCATCATTGCGGTAACTACCACAACCATTGTCATCGCCTCCGCTTGGCCATCACCGCCACCACCACTGTGTAACATCCTAAAATTTTAATGATGAGTAAAGGAAGTTATGTTTAGTGATTTCGCGTAATTAATTAATATCGGGTAAGGAGCGGGTCTTGGACTTGGATTAATTGAGAGGGGTTAAATGATAATGGGATTTCAGGGATATAAATACCCCCAAAATCCCAAAATATCTTCATTTTTCACCAAACTCCCTAACACTCCAAAAACACACACATACCACACTAACTTCGCCGCCGGACCGAAGGCAGATCCGGGCAGATCCGGCAGACCCGAGTGAGAGAGAGAGCGATTAGTGGTGATAACAAGTAAACGAGATCCAAACAAGCCCAAAAAGGTATGATTCTTGATCTTTGAAGTTTAAAGATCCAAGCTTTTTAGTGTATAAACGACCAAAAATGGTCGGGTAGCGTAGTGGGTGATATTGAACCATAGCAAGGGTGTTAAAATCGCTCGAAAGGCCGATCAGAAACTAAAACAGCGGCTGTCTGGGCAACTTCGCCTTCATCTGGGCAACTTCGCCTTCAAAGCGACGAACTTCGCTTGCAAGCTAAGTTCGCCTGATGAACTTCGCCTGCAAGCTAAGTTCGCCTGATGGCAACTTCGCTGTAAAGCTAAGTTCGCCTAACTTGTAACTTCGCCTGAGGCCAAGTTCGCCTGATGACAACTTCGCCTGAAGCCAAGTTCGCCTGATGGCAACTTCGCTGTAAAGCTAAGTTCGCCTAGCTGGTAACTTCGCCTAAAGCTAAGTTCGCCTAAGGTTAACTTCGCCTAAAGTCAAGTTCGATTAGAAAATAAATTAAAAATCTAATGAAAAATGTGTTAAGACAGTTAATGGAAATAAAATTTTTCCATGCTGACCTGGCAGCTCGACCCCAGCCAGGGGCTCTGCCCCTTGGACCCTGCTAGGGGCTGCCGCCCCTAGACCCCGCTGCCAGGGGAGCTGCCCCCGGACCCCCGTTCGTTGTGGGTAGTAATTAAGACTAGAAAGATGTTATAAGTAGTGATAGTTAAATTGATATGTATACTTGTTATACAGTCAGCCGTGCACAACTGAAGAAAGGGATTATGATCAACGGAGAACGTAACCGTGTTAAGGTGAGTTTCTAGCCCCATTTATGTGTTACGTTTCGGGGCTGTGTGCATACTCAATATGTTTGTTAATACACTTATCCTAAGAGATAAGTGTATGCCTTATGTAGATAATGTGAAATGTATGAATGATTGCTTGATAGTACGTGAACGATCTTCGGATATTGCACGTACTGTCAGGTTGTAACGCTATGTATAAGGTAAGTATGTTATGTATGTTTATGTGTATGAACATGATAGAGATAATAGAAGAAAGAAATGATAATGTATGGTTACGAAAAGGGTACCGAGCCCTAATAATACTCGAGGTATGATGTATGGTTGTATGGTTACGAAAAGGGTACCGAGCCCTATTAATACTCGAGGTATGATGTATGGTTGTATGGTAACGAAGAGGGAATCGAACCCTTCTAATATTCGAAAACTAGGGACCAGACCCTTATAATATCTGTGATGATAGGGACCAGACCTTTATAATATCTGTGATGTTAGATAATCGAACCCTTCTAATATTCAAAAACTAGGGACCAGACCCTTATAATATCTGTGATGATAGGGACCAGACCCTTATAATATCTGTGATGTTAGGGAATCGAACCCTTCTAATATTCGAAAACTAGGGACCAGACCCTTATAATATCTGTGATGATAGGGACCAGACCCTTATAATATCTGTGATGTTAGGGAATCGAACCCTTCTAATATTCGAAAACTAGGGACCAGACCCTTATAATATCTGTGAGGTTATAGGGCGAAAGGCTCTTTAAAAAGTATGATTTTGTATGTAAGGAAAGCATGAAGGTAAAAATGAACGTATGATTATGAATGTAAAGAAAGTATGAAAGTAAAAATGAAAGTAAAAGCACTTAGGTGTATATGAAAGAAAGTTAAGAGATTAAGTATGAAGCGTAAGAATGTGTTGTATGATTATGTGATTAACTAGAACTCACTCAGCGTAGCTGACTTTTAGTATGCACGCAGGTGAGTAGGATGAGGCAGCTCGCTTGAGGAGACACATGGCACTGAGCAAGAATCTGGCATCTGAAGACTTATGATGTTTTAATTTTAATGCTTTAATGTTGAAAGACAAAGGATGTTTTGAGACAAGTTATGAATTATGTAAATTTTTATGAAAGTTTTATATTCCGCGTAAATGTTTTAATTAACTCTGATATTTAGAACTGTGTTTATGAGTAAATCCAACACGAAAGTAGGGCTACCGGTAACGGGGCCTTACACACTGTCGTTGCCTGACCACCACCACCTGACCGCCACCACAACCACCACCACCACCACCACCGTCGCCACGTTCACCACCATTTTCGTCACTTGAGCTACCGCCACTATATTTTGAGATAGGAGTGTTTTTATTATTTCTATTTTATTCCTACAATTTTTTTGGATACCAAACAACATAAAGTAGTAATTCATTTCATTCCTATAAGTTAACCAAACAAGACAAAGAAATGGTAATGATCCATTTGATTTCATTATCCATTCTATTCCTTCTCCCATTTCATTCTCATTTCATTCCCGCTTTATTTCATTATCTTCAACCAAACATATACTAAGTATAAACTAACATTATATTTAACTGTTGACATTTCCATAATTCACAATATACAAATTTTATAATATTAAAAAGATTTATATATTTTTTTTCTTATTCTTATTGACTAAAATCAAATAATTATTATGTTTTATTTAAATTTAATTATGTAAAATTATCTGTTCTTATAAATATGACATTTACAATTTCATTAAAATATATAACATACACATATATATTACGTTTTTTATGGTCCACCCGTGTGTAACACGGGTAACTAACCTAGTTAACATAAATATTACCCTTACAAGTTACAAGATTTAACACAAACTATATTATAATATTATTATCGAAAAAGGTTAAAATACAAAGGGAGGCAAAATAAGAAGTGTGAAAAGGATTTGTGGACTAAAAAAAAAAGAATACAAAAAAGACACAATGTCGAGAAAAAATACACAATGATGAAAATAAAAAAAAAACAAAATGATAAATAAAAAAAAAAGACACAATAGATCGCAAAATATAACACAATGTCGAACAAATATAACACAGTATTAAATAATATAACAAAATATCAAAAATAAAAAAACACAATGCCAAGGAAAAAAGACACAATCATTAACACAATTAAAACAAAAAAACACAATGATAAATAAACACACAATGATTTTTTTCCTCAACATTGTGTCTTTTTTTTTCTTGTACGAGGAAGACGGGGCAAACATTTTAGTTATTTTATTTTTTTCCTTTTTATATATTTTGAGTTATAATTTTTTTATTAATTATTTATTAGTTTTCCGTGCTTTTTTAAACCACAAAATTTTCTCATCTTTTTCAATTTTATACTCTTTTATAGAATAACTTCATGCTATTATTAGTTACCACATATAGTTTAAGCATCATGACAATTTAAGCCAAACCAAAATTTATATACGTATTTGCATAGAATACTTTCAAGTCTCTTTTGGGATTAACTCATAGATGCATATGTATATAATACTTGCAAGAATTATTAAAGTTTTATTTATCAATACTATATATAAATAGAATCCAAGTACCTCCTAAAATTTAAGAGGTATAAGAATTATTGCTGATTTTATCATTCTTGTTGCATGTCTTAAAGTGTTTAAATGGGTATTATAGTCTTTGATTCAATCTTCCCCCATAATTTATTTGATTCATTAAATTATAATAACATATTTTACTCCTCAACTATACTAAACTTTTGTAAATTTAAATAATATTTACCATTCTACTCCCTTAAGTTTACCCGTGTATTTGACAAATGTAATTATTTTTTTTCTTTTCTCATATATCTTTTATTATATTATGTATTAAAAAAACCAAACATACCATTGCGACGCCCTTGTTTTTGTCGACGTTTCGCTATAAAGTTTGTTGAATATCGATGTGTGGATTGTAATGTACAAGTCCTTATTGCATCAATGTACAAGTCATTAAAGAGTATAAATTGAAACATTTTATTTTTAACTTTTTTCTAAAAGTTTTTTTTTCACTTATGCATACATGCTTATTCATATTTAATAAAATATAACTCATACAAATAAATAAAAAAGTTAGTAATGTTAACAAGTTTCAACTTAATTTTAAAAATAAGTTATGCATTAAAACTCATATAATATATAAAATTTAATTAAGGTAAACTATTTAAAAATCTATAAAAGTAAAAGTTAATATTAGTTAGATGTTTGAGTTACAATTTAAAATGAAATAGGTAACACATCAACGTGTTTTGTCGGGTTGATTGTATAATAAGTAAGAATATAAGTCGTCAATATTCAAATAAAAAATATTAAAAAAACCAGAAAAAGCCTTGGGTTGTGGTGACTAGAATACACGAATTTAGTTAGTATCAGGTTAGCACATAGATTTTTAATTTTTAATTATTATGTTTGTGATTGATATTTTAATATTTATGCGCAAAGGTTATTGCCCTCAAACAAGATTTTTGAAAGTTAGTGTTAATATTAATGTTAAATTATCACTTATTTTACATATGTAATTAATGCTTCAACTCAAAATCTTTATTAAAAGGTAAACAATTAACGTAATAAATTTTTGTAAAATATTACACAAATAAGAAAACTAACATAGGTACTATACACTATATCATGAGCGGGTTGATAAACTAACATAAACAATTATCGCGTTACAGATTGTTGTCATCGCAGCATCGCACGGGTTTGATACTAGTTTTAAACAACTTAATTAAGTATTATATTTAATCATGGTGCATGAACCGAGCAAGATAAATCAAAGATGAAAATTAATTCATATGGACGCATATGTGCGTATAATACTTGCAAGTATTATTAAAGTTTTATTATTTTAAATAACTAAATTAAGTATTATATTTATTCATGATGCGTGAACAGAGCAAGATACATCAAAGATGAAAATTAATCAGGAAAATACTCAGTCACTATTTTATACAGTGCCGGCTTAACGTCCTCGGAGGCCTAAAACTAACAAAAATGTTGAGGTATTTTTCTTTTATTTTCTTTATGCGTATAGCGGTAGAGAGTATACAAGAATTATAGAAAATAGATGATATGCGGTGATAATGGATATGAAGCAATCCTTCTTGCTTGTGGTTCATCAATAAATTACTACTTCTAAAAGAACTTTACTTTTAAAATTTCATAATACATTGTTGGGACCAAGATCTTTGATCCTCGAAATTCAAGTATCATTAACAACTGTCAGCAGGACTGAGGATCCTCAGAGGTTCAAGGATCTTCAACAGTCAATTTCAGTTATATTCTAATCTATTTTTTGCAGGTATAACACGTGCTCACCACAATTCTTAATATTACGGACGAAGTGTTTTACTCAGTCTTCCCTTCTCGACCACGCTTCAAAAAACGTTCAAGTTGAAGTAGTAAACAAACGTGGCCGGGATTATAGCATAAGTAATTACTAGCCGTTATAACTTACTTGTATATATATACCGAATACTAGCTGATCAAAACACAACACTTTAGCACTGAGAGTTCATAGCAAACACTTGTATTCACGATAAGCTATTATTCCACCATTTGTAATCTTTTCAAGTTCAATATAATTGGTAGTGATAGTTTTTACTACCCGAGGTTTTTGTGCCGGCGGTATACTAGTTACCAAGGGCTTTTCCTCGTATAAATCTCTGTGTTCATCGTTTATAACCGTTACTTTGATCGCATTAATCCATACTAGCACCAATCCTCACTTACGAATTTGGTTCATTGATCCTTAGATCGATTTTTAACCAAAACATACATAACTCACATTTAAGATAGAGGCCCTATAAAAGTGGAGGCCTAAAGCCATTGCCTTATTTAGCTTACCCATGAGACAACCCTGATTTTATATATTGGCGCGTGGCATAGCTTTCATTGTAAACATATGAAACGTAAACATCCAGCATGTCCTAGTTTGCCCTAGCGCTCTTTTTGTCAATTGTTGCAAGTCCATCAACCACTTTGTTGTTTCAAGCTTATATACAAGATACACAAGAAGTCTTTAATTTAGTATCAATATAAGCTAATAGTTGAAAACCTTGAGCGCCTCTTTGTTCATTGACACAAACCATCCATCCCCACGATTATGCACTCTTGAACTCTAATTATCGAGAATGACAAGGAGATATCGTAAAGGTTGCTTTAGGTTCAAAATCCTTATCAAGTTATCCATCTACTACTTGATTTAGGAAACATTTTTTAAAATTCTTTAACTTTGTATCAATATAGAGCTAATTGTTGAAAAACTTGGTGCCTTTTCGTTCATTTAACGAACTACCTATTCCCACGACTAACCATTCTCGAACTCTAATTATCAGGAATACCAAAGAGAAATCGTAAAAGTTGCTAAAGATACGATATCCTTATCCATACAATACTTGACTAACGAAACATTTTAAAAGTGTTAGAATTGCATTAAGTAGAAAATGAGATAAATTCCAAGAAAAATGTGTATGGTATTCACTAACTGTTTCTGGAATGAAAATCCATGTTTTCCCAACGAAATCATGGTCACTTCTTGGGGTGAGTCAAAAACCTAATTAAACAAACCGAAACCGAATTCATCGAAAAAACGGAATCGAAACATTAACTGGTGGTTAATTCTTTGTTTTTTTTTATTCTTTTTTGAAAAACCGAATTTTCAATTTCGGTCCGGTTATCCATTTTTAAAAAAACCGAACTGGTTGATGGTGAGGAAGATTATGAAGACTGGGACTAATATTTAAAGATGAATGAAGATTACCACTAAACTTTTAGTGTTTTTGATTAAGAACTTTAGTGAATTTTAAACACTACTACTCTAGCAACTTTGTATTCGTATAGTTTCAAGTAACACACGTCTATTTTTTGTTTTTTAATTGAATATATATATATATATATATATATTCAATTAAATATATATATTCAATTAAATATTATATATATATATATATTATATTTTAATACTAAAAAGACTGCTGAAGACGCAAGCCCCGTCATGCAAAAAATGCTTGACTTTGGCACTCCGGATTTCCCGGGCCAGAGGTATCCAGCATACTCTCACCCTCAACAAGGATCCTCGAACCTCTTCTAGAAGAAATACCCTGACCAATACTTGCAAGGATCATCTATCCTTCAAGAAAGATCATTAGGTTAACCCCTGAGATCCTCCAATCACCATTTGCAGGGATCCTCGGCCTTCCAATCCGGTCCCTCAGGATTTTACCAAGGATCCTCCACCCACCAACTTCAAGGATCCTCGATCCTTCAACCAGGATCCTTGGACTTTCAAACAGAACCCATCATCCATCAGCATCCAGAATCCTACTATCCTTACGGGAAGAAAACCCTGAAGGAACCCCGATCCAGGCCGTTGGAGGTCCATGAAAGCGATTTCATTCCCATGCAACTACTGCTCCTACTGGACCAACTGCTGATGCCGAAACAATATATCCTGGACGCAGCTATGGAGCTAGGTCTTTTGATCACGTAAAAGGTAACATTTATGATAATCCGTCTTTTGGCACTAACCATGCTAGTATGCAGGATACTGGGATCAACCAAACCCTAGCCTGTGAGCTACAAAAGCTTAAGGATATGATATCGAGTGTACCTGAAGTCATCAAACCTATTCCCGAAGTACCTGCAGGAAGCCAAAACATATCCAAGTTTGCTCTACCAATTTGCGATGCCGAGATACCAAAATGCTTCACTGCTCCCAGTATGAAACTATATGATGGATCCACGGATCCTGAGGAACATGTAGCCTTATATCACGAAAAGGATGGAAATTAATCCAATCCCAGATAGATTGAAAGAAGCTTGCTTGTTTAAAGGCTTTGGCTCGACCCTCACTGGATCCGCCCTTAAATGGCTGCTAAGTCTTCCTCCTTATTCTATTACCTCATTTTCTCATTTAATCAATTTATTTAATAGTCAATTTTCATGCAGTAGATCTTTCGAAAAACTAACTAGTGATTTATATAGAGTTGTCTAACCTCGTGGGGAACCTCTTAGGCAGTTCCTTACAAGGTTTGGAAGAGAGGTCTTGGAAATTCCAAATTTGGATGTCCCGACAGCTGTTGAGGCATTCAAAATGGGGTTACAAAAGGACTCTCCATTTTATCAAGATCTTGTGATGACCCCTTGCAGGAACTTAGATGAAGTCTGAAACAGAGCTTTAAGATTCATCAGGTTGGAGGAGGATCAAAGGATACAAGATCAACTAAGCACTCCGGTGAAAAATGAATCTCAAGACAAAAAACAAGGATCCTACTTCAGGAACAACAACTCTAAGCCATACAATAAAGCAAATGGCCAGAAGATCAATGTTGTAGAAGAGGAGGAGGACGATGAAGATTGTCCAAGAATATCTGATTATTGCTTCTTCGTAGATATGGGAGGAGTGATACTTGCTGTTAGGAACTTGGGCGACAAAGCAAGATGACCAAGAAAAAATGAGAAGGCACCACCCCCCAAAGTCAAATCGAAATGGTGCGCCTTTCACGAAGACTTCAGCCATATGACAGAGGATTGCATAGCCTTGAGAAATGAGATAAGCTACCTCCTCAGCAAGGGTCACCTTAAGGAGCTGTTCAGAAGAAAAAAGCCCAGGAACCAGGATCCTGAACCAGTTCTGGAAAGGGCTGCTCCACCTCCCCCAGACGCTCAAGTTATCAACATGATCTTTGGAGGATCCGATATATGCAGAACTTCTTATTCGGCTGCAAAGAAGTACGCCAAAGAATACAAACTAGAAAACGGTGAAAGGCCAATCAAGACTTCTAAAACAGCCGAGCATAGAATTATCTCCTTTGATGAGGATGATCGAGTCAATATCTAGGATCCTCATCATGACTGTTTAGTCATTACTTTGTTTATTTCTAACCATTATGTACGCAGGATACTTATTGACGGAGGAAGTTCAGTTAACATCATCCAACTAGAAGTCCTTCGAAGGATGAATATCCTTGAGGCAGAAATTGTCCCACGATCCTCAGTTCTTGTAGGATTGAGTGGGGAAACAAAGAATACATTGGGGGACATCAAACTACCTATATATATAGAGGGAGTAAATTCTATTAAAAAATTTTGTGTTATCGATTCTTTGTCGTCTTGCAATGTTATTCTTGGTAGGCCATGGATACACACGATGAAGGCGGTCCCCTCCACTTACCATCAATGCGTGAAGCTACCTACCCCATGGGGGATAGCGAAGATCGAAAGTGATCAGCAAGACGCTAAGGATTGCTACACTTCCTCAATGAAGTCTACAAAAAAGTTGAGGGAAGCATAGCAATTACAGAAAACAAGGAGGAATGTCATGGAGACTAAGTAACAAGACTCTAAGGAAGTGATCTTGCACCCTGAGGATCCTGACGGCAAAGTCCTAATAGGTGTTGAAATACAAGAGTCCATTGAGAAGGATCTAATATCCTTCTTACAACGAAGAAAGTCAACCTTTGCGTGGAAGCACGAAGATATGATAGGTATTTCTAAAGATATTATAACTCATAAACTTGGAATTGATCCTTCTTTCAGGCCTATTCACCAAAAAAGAAGGAATTTTTCCCCAGAAGGAAATGCGATCATCCAAGAAGAGGTACAAAAACTACTAAAGGCAGGTATGATTAGAGAAGTAAAATATCCAAAATGGTTAGCCAATGTGGTTGTAGTTCAAAAGAAAAACGTAAAGTGGAGGGTATGTGTCGATTTTACTGACTTAAATAAGGCATGTCCCAAGGATCCTTTCCCTCTTCCCCACATTGACTCCATGGTGGATGCTACCGCAGGGCATGAAATGTTGACCTTTATGGATGCTTCCTTAGGATTTCAACAAATCCAGATGGAACCATCTGATCAAGAGGATACAACGTTTATAACCCCTACGGGCATATATTGTTATATTGCTCTGCCGTTTGGTCTTATAAATGCAGGTGCTACATATCAAAGACTAGTCAATATGATGTTCAAGGAACAATTGGGAGATACCATGGAAGTATACATCGACGACATGGTGGTGAAATCAAAGAAGGCAGAGGATCACCTCAAGGACCTGCTAAATGTGTATTTGGTGTCAAAGCCGGAAAATTCTTAGGATATTTGGTAACTAAAAAGGGGATAGAGGCCAGTCCAGAGCAAATCCAAGCCATCTTAAACCTCAAGTCTCCAACAAACGTCAAAGAGGTACAAAGATTAACAGGAAGGGTGGTAGCACTTAATAGGTTCATATCGAAATCCTCAGAAAGATGTAAAGATTTTTATGACATCCTGAGGAAAAACAAAAAATTCGAGTGGACGGAGAAACATGAAGCTGCTCTCACCGCTCTGAAGGATAATTTATCTTTAGCCCCCACTTTGATGAAACCTATAGATGGATAATCATTGATCCTCTATCTAGCCGTCTCCCTCACTGCCTTGAGCGCGGTCTTGGTAAAAGATCACGAAGGTAATCAACATCCAAATTACTATGTAAGTAAAAGTCTCCTTGATGCCGAATCCAGGTACTCTCACCTAGAAAAACTTATTCTTGCTTTAATTATGGCTTCAACTAAGTTGAGACATTATTTCGAAACTCATACTATTGTTTTAAAAAGTAATTATCCTATAAAAAATGTCCTTAGAAAACCGGAAATGTTGGGTAGAATGGCCAAATGGGCTGTAAAATTGAGTGCATATGATATTAAATATGAGCCTAGGATTGCAATTAAGTCACAAGCACTAGCAGACTTTGTGGCTGATTTCAGTAGCGATTTAGAAGAGCAAGCCAATCTTGAAGTTCAACAGCTTGAAGAAACCAAGGATCCTTGGACACTGTTCACTGATGGAGTCTCAAATGTCAAAGGAACAGGATTGGGAGTACTACTGAAATCGCCACAGGGAGACATACTACCCCATTCGATAGCTTGTGAATTACAAGCCACTAACAACGAGGCAGAATATGAGGCACTTATCGCAGGTATACAACTAACTAAAGGTATGAGAATCAGATATCTTCAAATTTTTGTAGACTCTTTATTAATTGCTAATCACTTTAATGGCTCATATGTAGTCAAAGGTGAGAAATTAATTAAATATTTAGATATAGTAAAGGATCTTGCAGGATCTTTCGATTATTGTACAATTACGCAGGTACGAAGAGAAGAAAATGCTGGGGCCGACGCCTTAGCAAACCTGGATTCAGTTTTGAAGCTCCCAGAGAACATAAAAATTCCTATCATCGACTTCCTATCCCCTGCAATTGAGGAATGACAAGCAATGGAGATAGACGGGAGCATAAACACGGATCCTAAGGATCGTTCCCTTGATCACTCATCCTGGATCCTTCCGATAATAAAGTACATTCAAGATGGAGAAATCCCAAAAGAAGAGAACCCCAAAGCTTTTAGGGCCAAGGTATCACAATATACTATTGTACATAATATGCTATATAAGAAATCCCTTGCAGGTCCATATTTAAGGTGCATCGAAGGATCCAAGATCCAAGAAGTACTGAAGGATTTCCATGAAGGGGATTGTGGTAACCATACAGGGGGCAGAGCATTATTCTCAAGGATTCTAAGAACCAGATACTTCTGGCCTACAATGAAGAAGGATGCTATGGAATATTCTAGGAAGCGTGATGCTTGTCAAAGGCATGGCAACATTCTGCATCAACCGGCAGAACCCTTATACCCTATTGTCTCTTCGTGGCCATTCATGAAATGGGGAATGGACATAGTGGGTAAACTCCCTACAGCTCTAGGAGGAAAAGTCTTCATGTTAGCAATGACAGACTATTTCTCTAAATGGATCGAAGCTGAGGCTTTCCCTCAAGTTAGGGAAAAGGAAGTTATATCCTTTATCAAACGTAACATTATAACTAGATTTAGAATTCCTTCTGAAGTTATTTGTGATAATCGTTCCCAATTTATTGGGAAAAGAACTACTAACTTTTGTGACAGCTGGAGAATCAAAATGATCACTTCAACACCAATCCATCCACAAGTAAACGGCCAAGCAGAATCAAGCAATAAAGTCATCATCAACAACCTGAAGAAAAAGCTTGGAGCAAAGAAAGGCAAATGGGCTAAGGAACTACCCTATGTGCTCTAGGCAGATAGGACAACTCCAAAGAATGCCACAGGGCAGACGCCATTCTCATTAGTCCTTGGAGCTGAGGTAGTGATCCCCACTGAAATGGTGTACCCAACAGCTAGAACAAGCATCCGTGACCCTCAGACAAATGACGAGAATCTTATCCAAGATCTAGATACTGTGGAGGAACTCAGAGATCAAGCAAGATTCAGGATGGCAGCCTACCAACAAAAGATGGCTGGCGCATACAACAAGAATATCAGCATTAGAAGATTTGAAGTTGGAGACTTAGTCCTTCGAAAGGCGTTCCAAAACACAACTAATCCCGCCGAAGGGAAGCTGGCACCCAAATGGGAGGGTCCTTATCTGATTGAAGCCGAAGCAAGAACGGGGGCATATCGTTTAATGAATATGGAAGGTGACATGCTCCCAAGGGCTTGGAATGCAATCCATCTAAAAAAGTATTTTTGTTGATCAGGATCCTGGATCCTAATCAATTACTTCAGTCCGATACTTGGTAAAATTTTACTTTATGTTTATATCTTCACATTATATTCTTGTTTTGTCAAATGTGTCAAGTTGCAGAAATACCGAGCAATAGGGCCCTCATGTGGAAAAAACGGGTTGGCCAACTCTCTGCTAAGTTTAATCGGCCTTGTCGCCAGGTTTATAAGGTCTTCACCTTATCTCCCGAATTAGGGTTTCTACACCCTCGCCTGGAGCGCACGATTATCCGGGTATAATTGGAGGCTGTGGGACCAGTGCACTATACGTGGCTGACAATTTCATGGCTAAAAATTATATCTTAGATCCTACGAATTAAATGGTAGACGTACCATATACACAAGTTAAGGTCAACGCCGGGTTAGGCTCGTCACCGCTCACAATTGGGCCAACGCCAAGGATCGGCTCGTCGCTCGTATTTATTGGGTTTGTCCCCATGTTTTATTGGGCTTGTCCCCACGTCTTATTGGGCTAGTCCCCACGATTTATTGGGCTTGTCCCCACGTTTTATTGGGCTTGTCGCCACGATTTGTTGGGCTTGTCCCCAAGATAGTTGGAATTTAATCCAGCTTTTCTAACTATTATATCCTCTTTTGATGATTTGTTTTGACAGGAAAATATCTTAAAGAAAAAAGTTCTAAGGATTGAGAATCCTCTATCCTAGTGACATAGGTTATAAAGCAAGAATCAAAAGAGTTATATTATAATATGCAAGATAAAAAGGCGATCCGGGCTTCACCAGCAAAAGGTGGACCATCCACCCGAATCAAACTACATCGAAGTTCATGTAGAAATTTAAAAGACAAAGGCGGTTAAGGCTTCATCCCCATAAAGTTAAGGATCCCTCCACCCTAACCACCTTTGAAAGTTGTCTTGTGGATCACAGATCCTAAGGATTGCCACTACCATTGTCCATACAAACCATAAGCAAAAATCATTAAAACATCATAAAAAAAATGGGCTTCGGCCTTGTCTTCATATCCGTCATCGCCCATTGCACCAGCTACTCCTTAGCCACTTCACCATCACCCGCCTCCTTGACCTCCAATGCGTCATCCTTGATCCCTCTTGTCCCAGTATCCATGGTCCTCTTCTCAGCTCCTGCATCCTCGCTCTTTCACCAAAGCTAGCCAATGCCTTCTCCCACATAGCCACATTCCAAGTGGACCTATCGAAGTTAGGATCATCAGCATGAGCAGCCATCTTGATCCTGGCTGTTAGCACCGCCTTACTTGCCCACATCTTGGCCTATTCGGTGACCTCAACCACTTGCTCCTGAGCTTGGATGTCAGCAAGAGTCAGCTTGTCCTCCAGGGTGCCCTTTTCAGTCTGCAGCTCCATGATCATCTTGTCCTTTAAGGATATCCCGGCAAGATACTTGGCAATTTCCTTCTCTATGTTGGCCATGTTTTCGTCGTACACAGCCTTGAAACTGGCCACCGCCTGCAAGAAAGTTACAAGTTAAAGATACAACTGAAAAGTTTATGACTAAGGATAAAGGATCCTTATATTTGAGAGCTGATCAAAGACATGCTGGGCACTGTGGATCTCTACGTTAGGATCTCGTTTTCTTTTCAGGATGGCTTTAGAACGGGTAATCATAGCTTTTGGAGGTGCAAGGCTGGAACTTCTCATGGGTTTCTTCTCAGAGCAGCGGGAAGAGATCAGGCTGTCAACATCCTCCAACTGGAACTGACCCAACAAGTTTTTGGACGAGGACTTCTGTGCACCTGCCCGAAAAAGGATAAGTTACTATCTGTTATCTTTTCTTATTTAGTAAACTTACAATAAAAGGATGGATTCTAACTTACTTGACATTTTTTCCGAGGAACTGGTGGTCTTCTTGTATGAATCCTCTGCTTCTTCGACGATAGCTTTGAAGGTCCTATTAAGAGGATCCAGAGACAGGAACACCTTTGCCTTTTCAATACCTTCCGGGTCAGCAGCAAGATCAGAAAAATTGGATACTGCACAAAAAACAACAAACCCACAGTTAGCCAATTGATAGAAGAAGCATCACCTATCCTCTGGATCCACTATCCTACCCTTCAGGATCCAACGAGACGGTAAGGAATTCCCTTTGGGGATACTGTCTATTAAAACGAAAAAGAACTGGTTCTTCCAACTTTGGTCGTTATGAGTAGTCTTGTTGATTGACAAAGGTTGGAAGGGTTTACTCTTGAAGAGAAATCTGCTAGAACTGTGAGTTACGAGGCTGTACAAGTAAGAAAGGGCTGGAAGATTGAAGTCGAGATCCTGCTTTGCAATCAGTCTCTCAAAGGTATGCAAAGTCCTCCACATCATCGGCATAGCTTGAATATAGCTTAGACCGGTGAAGGAAACGAAGGTAATAGTAACGTCAGGAAACTGATACGAGAGGCCGAGAAGGAATGGGAGTGCTGGAAAACAAACCCAGTAAGAGGAAACACAATCGCTCCTTAATCGGGAGTCGTACGCTCTAAACACCGTTCCTTCGGGGAAGCGTTTGGAGATTCTCTGGATCTCTTCGTTGGTGAATTTGCAGATCTCGGAAGCTGGATCTTTAAGAAGATGTTGCGTCTAGAGCACAAGAGTAATATCCTTAGGACTCGAGCTAAAGGAAGCTTTCTGGTCTCTTCTAGGCATCGTGATAGAAGGATGAGAAAGATACAGGAGATAATAGAAAAAAGAAAGGAGGATACCTGGTGGTTATGCCGGAACTACGCTTATAATCCGATGACGAAGGAAGATATAAGGGTTTGAATATATTAAGTAGGCGTAATTATTTGGTGGCAGGCGACGGTCACATCTGTCTTTATTTGACGGTTACGATGCACTTTTCTCGGGATAAACATGACAGCTGTTCCCCTTTTCACACCTATCATGTTAGGGGGAAATTGTTGGGACCAGGATCTTTGATCCTCGAAATTCAAGTATCATTAGCAACTGTCAGCAGGACTAAGGATCCTCAGAGGTTCAAGGATTTTCAACAGTCAATTTCAGTTATATTCTAATCTATTTTTTGCAGGTATAACACGTGCTCACCAGAATTATTACTATTACGGACGAAGTGTTTTACTCAGTCTTCCCTTCTCGTCCACGCTTCAAAAAACGTTCAAGTTGAAGTAGTAAACAAACGTGGCCGGGATTATAGCATAAGTAATTACTAGCCGTTATAACTTACTCGTATATATATACCGAATACTAGCTGATCAAAACACAACACTTTAGCACTGAGAGTTCATAGCAAACACTTGTATTCACGATAAGCTATTATTCCACCATTTGTAATCTTTTCAAGTTCAATATAATTGGTAGTGATAGTTTTCACTACCCGAGGTTTTTGTGCCGGCGGGATACTAGTTACCAAGGGCTTTTCCTCGTATAAATCTCTGTGTTCATCATTTATAACCGTTACTTTGATCGCATTAATCCATACTAGCACCAATCCTCACTTACGAATTTGGTTCATTGATCCTTAGACCGATTTTTAACCAAAACATACATACCTCATATTTAAGATGGAGGCCCTATAAAAGTGGAGGCCTAAAGCCATTGCCTTATTTAGCTTACCCATGAGACAACCCTTGTTTTATATATTGGCGCGTGGCATAGCTTTCATTGTAAACATATGAAATGTAAACATCCAGCATGTCCTAGTTTGCCCTAGAGCTCTTTTTTTCAATTGTAGCAAGTCCATCAACCACTATGTTGTTTCAAGTTTATCTACAAGATACACAAGAAGTCTTTAATTTAGTATCAATATAAGCTAATAGTTGAAAACCTTGAGCGCCTCTTTGTTTATTTACAAAAACCATCCATCCCCACGATTATGCACTCTTGAACTCTAATTATCGAGAATGACAAGGAGATATCGTAAAGGTTGCTTTAGGTTCAAAATCCTTATCAAGTTATCCATCTACTACTTGATTCAGGAAACATTTTTTAAAATTCTTTAACTTTATATCAATATAGAGCTAATCGTTGAAAAACTTGGTGCCTTTTAGTTCATTTAACGAACTACCCATACCCACGACTAACCACTCTCGAACTCTAATTATCAGGAATAACAAAGAGAAATCATAAAAGTCGCGAAAGGCACGATATCCTTATCCATACAATACTTTACTAACGAAACATTTTAAAAGTATTAGAATTGCATTAAGTAGAAAATGAGATAAATTCCAAGAAAAATGTGTATGGTATTCACTAACTGTTTGTGGAATGAAAATCCATGTTTTCCCAACGAAATCATGGTCACTTCTAGGGGTGAGTTAAAAACCTAATTAAACAAACCGAAACCGAATTCATCGAAAAAACGGAACCAAAACATTAACTGGTGGTTAATTCTTTGTTTTTTTTATTCTTTTTTGAAAAACCGAATTTTCAATTTCGGTCCGGTTATCCATTTTTAAAAAAACCGAACTGATTGATGGTGATGAAGATTATGAAGACTGGGACTAATATTTAAAGATGAATGAAGATTACCACTAAACTTTTAGTGTTTTTGATTTAGAACTTTAGTGAATTTTAAACACTACTACTCTAGCAACTTTGTATTCGTATAGTTTCAAGTAACACACGTCTATTTTTTGTTTTTTAATTGAATATATATATATATATATATATCCAGTTAAATATATATATTCCCATAAATGTTTGCACCGTCTTCCTCGTTTAAAAAAAAAAAGAAAAAAACTCAAAAAAGACACAATGTTGAGTGAAAAAGACCATTGTGTCTTTTTGTTTATCATTGTGTTTATTTTCGTTATTGATTGTTTCTTTTTTCCTTGACATTGTGTTTTTTTCTTGATATTGTGTTATATTAGTCAACATTGTGTTATATTTTGTTCGGCGTTGTGTTATATTTTGCGATTTATTGTGTCTTTTTTTAGTAATAATTGTGTCTTTTGTTTATTTTCGTCATTGTGTCTTTTGTCTCTGCATTGTGTCTTTTTTTTTGAACAAGAATGATGAGGGAAATATTTTTGTTTTTTATTTTTTTATTTTTTATTTATATTTTGAGTTATAATTTTTTTTATTAATTTTTTGGAATTTTTTTGAGGGGTTTTTTGTTTGGCCACAAATTCTTCTCACCCTTTTCATTTTTGTCTCCATTTGTATTTTAACTTTTCCTACAGATAATATATTATATATCTTTTTATACGTTTATTATTTTCAACTTATCACCCTTAATTTTCTTTGGATGTAATATTGACACCTCTTTTATAGGGTGTTTACTAAATGTACTCTACTTTTCAAATTAGTCATTCTACTTGGTTTACGTATATAAGACCTTGTATACAGATAGACAACTTTGATATATTTGGGTAACTCTTATATAGTTTGTATTTGTATAATTCTTAAATACCTCATGGTATGTGTTAGAGGTAAAAATCTAAGGATCCTGACAGGCATAATCATCATAGGGATCATCGCGGTGTATCAGGATCTTTGACAGAATATAGTATCATTTGTAATTAATGTTGTTTATTGATATAATCATTTCACTGTTGACTTGGTCTTGCAAGTAACGATAAACAATTAATTCATAGCTGAAGACTCGGTCAAACATTCAATATTTGGATGTTGGGGCTGTTATAACAACCATTTGATGATGAAGATAATGCATATTTGTAATGTCTAGGATCCTTGCCAGGGCATTTATTACTTATTATTAACTAGTTTTACTATATATAGAAGGGACTTAATCGCATAAGACACCACGTGTCAGGGCTCGGATTTTTGGTATCCTCAGCCAGCAATGTATTAAGGATAACTCAAGGATACAGTATCCTCCCAAGAAACAGGTATCCTCAATATATTGTATAACTAACAGCTCGATTGCTATTTTTTGTTGTTTACCAGGTCTATAACATTTCCACGATTCCTAAAGACTCGGACTGCAGCTGGACTACTCCAAATAAAACGCGTTGAATAGAAATCGTGGAGATCAAACGGCTAGTTGGAAGTAGTCCACTATCCCTAGATAATTAGGAGTTCTTGTTAGCTAGTTATTTGTATAAATAGAGCTTACTTGGATCATTTTACACACACTTTTTAGCACTCGATACTTAGCAGTCATCGCATATTGTAATCACGATCCAACTAGCTCCAACACTTGTAACCGATTTTGATTATTAATAAATTGGTGGTGATAGTTTTGATCGCCCGGGGTTTTTTTTTTCTTGTTATCCTCAGGATAACGGGTTTTTTCCTCGTAACAAATCTTTGTGTCAACTCATTTTTGCATTCATTTCAACCAAGCACCACGCCTTATTCACTAATTTGGTTACGAAATTGCCTTTTTTAAATTTTAACCAAAACAATTTGGCGCCCACCGTGGGGAAATCGGTGCTTCAATCCTCAAAACCGTTTGTTTCATTCTCAATTAGTTTCATACCTTCATTATGGCCTCACAACCAAAAACCAGCTCCATTTTTGCTCCAGTGGTCACCACTACTTCAAGTTTTAACCCTGGTCCTCCACCAGTCCTGAAGAAAAACACTCAGCCCAGAGGAGAACTTCCACCATACTCAAGAACCTCTATACGGGTATATCCAGTTATCGCTAACACCGACATTTTTTCTTTGATGAAACAGGTCAAAACTCACATGGAGCAGCAAGAAAAGACCAACTCAATGTTGTTCAAGGAGATTGAAGGGATCAAGAAGAAACCAGGGCAGGAGGGTACTCCAATCATGCCCAGGGTCCTTGATTTTGATTATCCAGGATCATCTATCCTTCAGAACCCCGGATCATTGGGGGTGTAACCAACTAGGACTCCATCTCAGCAGCAGTTAAGATATTGGGGAATTTACCCTCCGGTATCCTCGGAGTTACCCAGACCAACGAGGCCAGACTTCATCAACTTGCAGCCTCGTTCAACCATGCCAGCCGGCATATTCTCGTCAGGATCTCCCATGGTGTCCTCTGAAGTGTATGCCGGGTATGATATCCCTATGCAGATGTCACCTTATCCTGAAGTCACCCTCAATGGAGAAACTAGTCGTCAAGGCTCAGGATACCAGAGGCCTAACCATGATCTCGGTAACAATTTACTTAATGCAAATTTATACACTAACGATGGATCTGCGCAGCATAAGGGGATATCCCCCGAGATAGCCAAGGAATTGTAGAAAATGAAAGATATGATTTCCAATATCCCCGGGATAATACGTCCCATAGCTAAAGTTCCCGTAGGCAGCCACAGGTTATCCAGATTCACCTGGCCTATATGCGACGTGGAGATCCCCAAGAAGTTCCAAACCCCCAGCATGAAGCTGTACGATGGCACTACGGATCCTGAGGAACACGCAGCTCAGTATAGAGAAAGGATGGAGATCAACCCCATCCCCATTAACATCAAAGAAGCTTGCCTATGCAAGGGATTCAGTTCAACACTAATGGGACCGGCCCTGAAATGGTTATTAAGTATTCATTCCAATACTATTACTTCATTTGTTTATTTGATTAACTTATTCAATAATCAATTTTCTTGTAGTAGATCTTTGAGAAAATTACAGGTGACTTATATAGAATTTTTTAGCATAATAATGAATCCCTAAGGGATTGAATAACTAGATTTAGCAGGGAAGCTTTGGATATCCCCAACATCGACATGGCGGCAGCTGTTGTCTGTTGAAGCTCTCAAGATGGGATTGAAGAAGGATTCTCCTTTCTATGATGATCTTGTCATGACTCCATGCATGAATCTTGAAGAAGTCAGAAATAGGGCACTAAGGTACATTCAGCTAGAGGATGACAAGAAGGCTCATGGAAATTTGGTTATCCCGAAGTATGAGTCTACCAACAGAAAGTCAGATTCTCCACAGAAACTCTCTAGGCTAAAGCCTTATTCCAAACAAGATAGTTCTAGGATAAATGTCGTGGAAGAAGACGAAGATGATGAGGAGTATCCTAAAATCTCCGAATATTGTTTTAACATTGATATTGGTGGTGTGATATGTGCCATGCAGGATCTAGGTGATAAAGCTAGATGACCCAAGAAAAATGAAAAGTCCGGATCCAGCAAAGACAAATCCAAATGGCGTGCATTCCATGAAGACTTTGGCCATCGCACTGATGATTGTATAGCACTTCAGATGAAAATAGGATACCTTCTCAGCAAAGGGTACCTAAAGGAACTGTTTGGGAGAAACAAGAATAAGACTCAGGATCCTGCCAAGATACCTGAAAGGGCACCTTCTCCAGCACCTGGAGCTAAGGTCGTTTCCTTTATCTCAGGAGGATCAGACATTTGTGGAACCTCGTACTCAGCGGCCAAGAAGCGTTCCAAAGGAACAAAGATGAACAACGGAGAAAGACCTCTCTATACCTCCACGTTGACCACCCAAAATATTATATCCTTCGAAAAGGAGGATCGATGTGATCTTCAGGATCCCACCATGACGATTTGGTAATTACTTTATGTATAGCTAACTGTTTTGTGCCAGGATACTTATAGATGGCGGGAGCTCCGTCAGCATCATCCAACTGGATGCCCTGAAATAGATGGATATCCCTGAAAATGAAATTATCACGAGATCGTCAGTCCTCGTAGGGTTCAGTGGGGAAACCGAGAATACGTTGGGAGAAATCAAATTTCCAGTGTACATAGAGGGAATAAACTCACTACAAAAATTTTGTGTGATTGACTCATTATCTTGTTGTAATGTGATATTAGGCTGGCCCTGGATCCACGACATGAAGGAAGTACCCTCAACTTATCATCAATATGTGAAACTTCCAAGTCCTTGGGGGGTTATCAAGATTGAAAGCGATCAGCAAGACGCCAAAGATTGTTACGCTTCATCAATGAAGTGGACTGCAAAGCCTACTCAAGCATAACAATTACAGAAACAACCAGGGAAGGTCTTGCAAGCTAGGGACCAAGTTGTGAAGGAATTATCCTTCGATCCTCAGGATACCTAAATCAAAGTTTTGCTGGGATCAGGTATGCCTGAGGATATCGAACAAGGATTGGTATCCTTCTTAAAGAAAAGAGCTTCTCCCTTCGCCTGGAAACATGAGGATATGACAGGTATCTCTAAATCTATTATTATTCACAAACTTGGTATAGATAAATCTTTCTGGCTGGCGCATCAAAAGAGAAGGAAGTTCACTCCTGAAAGAAACATTATCATACAAGAAGTGCAGAAGCTACTCAAAACCAAAATGATAAGAGAGGTCCACTATTCTAGATGGTTGGCCAATCTAGTTGTAGTCTAGAAGAAGAATGGGAAATGGAGAGTGTGCGTGGACTTCACAGACCTGAATAAGGCATGTCCAAAAGACCCATTTCCACTCCCACACATTGATTAAATGGTGGATGCGACTGCTGGCCACGAACTACTAACCTTCATGGATGCATCCTCGGGTTTTCAACAAATTCAAATGGAGCCTTCAGATCAAGAAGACATAGCCTTCATGACTCCCACAGGTATATACTGTTATTTTGCAATGCCTTTTGGACTAAAAAATGCAGGTTCAACGTACAAGAGGCTAGTCAACTTGATGTTCAAAGACCAACTGGGGGACACGATGGAAGTCTACATAGACGACATGGTGGTAAAATCAAGAAGAGCTAAGGATCATCTCAAAGATTTGGCAACAACATTTGATATCCTGGATGAGTACAACATGAAGTTTAATCCTACCAAATGTCACGTTGGAGTCAAAGCAGGAAAATTCTTGGGGTACATGGTCACCAAAAGAGGAATAGAAGCAAGCCCTGAGCAGATCAAAGCCATCTTAGATATCAAATCACCAAGAAATGTCAAAGATGCCCAAAGATTGACCGGAAGAATTGTAGCTCTCAATAGGTTCATCTCAAGATCTTCAACGAAGTGTAAAGACTTCTATGATATCCTGAGGAAGAACCAAAAATTTGAATGGGGAGAGAAGCAAGAAAGGGCTTTGGTATCCTTGATGGAATACTTGTCCTCAGCACCACTCCTGATAAAGCCAGTTGATGGTGAACCACTATCTTTGTACTTAGCTGTTTCAGGGAGTGCAATAAGTGTTGTCCTAGTCAAAGATCATGAACGTCAACAACAACCGATATATTATGTAAGTAAAAGTCTATTAGATGCTGAATCCAGGTATTCTTATCTTGAAAAGTTAGTTTTAGCACTTATCTTCTACTAAATTAAGACATTACTTTGAAACTCATGCTATTCATGTAAAGACTAACTATCCTATTAAAGCTGCTTTGTGAAAACCAGAAATGTCAGGTAGGATGACAAAGTGGGCTGTAAAACTTAGTGCATACGATCTTGTGTATGAACCAAGAACAGCCATCAAGTCTCAGGCACTTGCCGACTTTGTGGCTGAATTTAGCCAGGATGTCCTTGAAGAAATAGAAAAAGAGGTTCAACAATTGGACGTCAAGGAGAATTGGACCTTACATACAGATGGAGCCTCCAACATAAGAGGAATAGGTCTAGGTATCCTGCTAAAATCGCCACAGGGGGACATTATACCTGTTTTGGTTAAAAAGTCGGGCTAAGGATCAATGAACCAAATTCGTATGTGAGGATTCGTGCTTATATGAATCAATGCAATCAAAGTAACGGTTATAGATAATGAACACAAAGATTTATACGAGGAAAAATCCTTGGTAACTAGTATCCCGCCGGCACAAAAACCTCGGGTAGTGAAAACTATCACTACCAATTATATTGAACTCGAAAAGATTAATAGCTGATCGTGAATATAAGTGTTTGCTATCAAATGTCAGTGCTAAAGTGTTATGTGTGTATCAGCTATAATTTCATAGATTAAATACACAAAATTCTAACGGCTACTAACTAAACTCCTATTAATCCGCCATGTTCGTTTACTCTTTCTTCTTGATCGGTTTGGAATGTGGACGAGAAGGCAAGACCTAGTAAATTATCCCATCCGCAAAAATAGGAATTCCAGTAAGCACGTGTTTTACCTGCGTAAAACAGGTTAGAATATAACTGAAGCGGAGTGTTGAGGATCCTTAATCCATTGAGGATCCTAAGTCCTAGAAACATATATCCCATATAACTGATTTAGAAGGATCAAGAATCCTGGTTCCAACAATTGCCCCCAAACATGAGAGTTGTGAATGGATAACAGCTGTCATGTTTATCCCAATAAAGATATATCACAACCGTCGATCCGATCAGAGGTGACCATCGCCTGCCACCATATAATTAAGCCTACTTAATAGAGTAGAACCCTTATATCACCCTCCTTCATCAGATTATAAGTTTATTTCCGGCATCATTATCAGGTATCCTTCTCTTCCCCTCTATTATCTTCTTCTTCATCTTTCCGTCACAATGCCTAAAAGAAACCAAAGTGTTACCTTCAGTTCCTACCCGAGGGAGATCATCCCTGAACCTCAGAGTCAAAACCTTCTCAAGGACCCAACCTTTGAGATTTGTAAATTTACCGACGAGGAAATCCGTAGCATTTCCGGCTGCTTTCCCGAGGGCACGGTATTCAGACCTTGTGATTCCCAAATAAAAAGTGACCATGTTTCATCTGATTGGGTCTGCTTTCTGGCTCTTCCATTTCTCCTAGGTTTTTCATATCCGTTTCCCGATCTCACCAATACCTTCTTTTCTTTTACCGGCATCAGCTATATCCAGGCTATGCCGTTGACGTGGCGAACTCTTCATACTCTCGAAAGGTTGATAGTAGATCAGAACCTTGATTTCAACCTCCCAGCCCTTTCTTGCCTATACAGCCTTGTTACTCACGGTTCTAGCAGATTCCTCTTCAAGAGCAAACCTTTTCAACCTCTTACGATTAGCAAGACCACCCATAACGATCAGAGTTGGAAGAACCAATTCTTTTTTGTCTTAAGAGATAGTATTCCAAACGGGAATTCATTACCAACTCATTGGATCTTGAGGGGTAGGATAGTGGATCCAGAGGATAGGTGATCCTTATTTTGTTCTCTGTCAGACTATAGGTTTGTTGTTTCTTTTACAGTGTCCAACTTTTCAGATCTTGCTGCTGACCCAAACGGTGTTGAAAAGGCAAAGGTGTTCCTGTCGCTGGATCCTTTTGACAGGACCTTGAAGACAATTGTTGAAGAGGTAAGGGATTCAGACGAGAAGACTGCCAGTTCCTCAGAAACAATGTCAAGTAAGTTAGAATTGATTCATTGATTATCAATGAAAATAAAGAAAAACATTAGACTATGAGAAAATTAACTTTTTTTTTATTTTGGGCAGGTGCACAGAAGTTGTCATCCAAACCTTCCAAGAATTTGCTGGGTCAATTCCAATTGGAGGATGTTGATAGTCTCATCTCTTCTCGCTCCTCTGAGAAGAAACCCATGAAAAGTTCTAGCCTTGCACCTCTAAAAACCATGACTACTCGTTCCAATGCCAACATGAAGAGAAAAAGGGACCCTGACGTGGAAGTCCACAGTGCCTAGGATGTGTTCGATCAGATTTTGGAGGTAAGGATCCTTTGTCCACAAGTACAGACGGTTTGACTATTTTATTAACTCGCTTTCTCTCTGTAGGCCGTGGCCAGCTTCAAGAGCTTGTATGATGAGAACGTGGCCAACACGCAAAAGGAATTGGCCAAATATCATGCTGGCATAAACCTGAAAGACAAGCTCAATGCAGCACTTCAAGCAGAGAAAGAAGCTTTGGAGGACAAGCTGGCCCTTGTGGTCACGGAGCAGGCCAAGGTGTGGGCTAGGATCATAACTTCGATAGGTCCACTTGGAATGTGGCTATGTAGGAGAAGGCATTGGCTGGCTTTGGTGAAGAGAGCGAGGTTGCAGGGACCGAGAAGAGGATCAAGGATTCTGGGATGAGCGGGGTCAAGAATGATGTGTTGGAGGTCAAGGAGGCTGGTGAAGGTGATGGTGACGTGGCTAAGGAGTAGCTGGCACAATGGGCGATGATGGATATGAAGACAAGGCCGGAGCCTATTTTTTATGAAGTTTTTATGGTTTTTGTTAGTGTAAGGCCGCGAACCCCGGGAACCCCACAGTTGGTATTCATCAGAAACACTTAAGAAAATAATTAAACTTGAAAACGGTTTCTTCCATTAAAACAAACATCTCAGTGTATAATTCAGCGGAAAACATAAATAATAAAATAAGTTCCCAAAACCCGGGAATTTTGCCCAAAATCAACATAGTTATCTTTAAATAAAAACTTTTAATAATAAATGTTTAATAGTAAAACTTCGGTTCTCGTATACCCTTCACCATCCAAGTAGCTTCGTGCACGTCCAAGCGATAAGGCATCCTCTTCCTAACCTGAAACTCACACTAACATGCACACAAAGTCAGCTTGAGCTGAGTGAGTTCAAGTTTTAAGGAAATAACATCTGTAGTAATAGTTAAGATAGTCAAACCAAAAGTTTTAAAAAGTAAAAGGGGTACATCCATCAAATCCTCATTACCGAGAACTAAACATCCTCATACATACATATACAAAATGTATATGTAAACATCCTTTCCATTACATCTCTATATATATCACAGTATATATATATAACATCCACGTATAACATCAGGGTCGAGCAAACGTACAACCCAAACACGTAACATCAGTGCATGCAAACACAAAGTAGGTATACACAACATCAGTAGTCGAAACGACTACAACATCGCCAGATATAGGCCAAGCAATAATGTAATAAATCATTTAAAATATTTTATCCAGTAGGAAAACACTTAGGTGTGCATGCTAGGAAATTTCTAGCATGAACTCACCTGAAATCAATCGAACACCTGCAACGAGCTAGGAAAATTCTAAGTGCACGATCACAAGTAAGGGCTTGTAAATTATACACAACACGTTACTAGACTAGACCGTAAGAACACTCTTGCCTAATGGGCCGTTCAAGCCCAACACTTGGCCCAAGGCCCAACAACTTGGCCCAAGGCCCAACACTTGGCCCAAGGCCCAACAACTTGGCCCAAGGCCCAAAGATAGTCAAATCGGGTCGAATGCGCGTGCAATAAACCTTAAAACCATTTAATAACGAATCAGCCCCGAATGGACCAAATTCCATTTTAAATCTTTTCATTCATCAAGATTATGGCACCCGAGTTGATAGGGTTGACGGTTCCTTTTTACAACTCTTACTTTAACGTTTGAACGAAAATTCGCGCACCGCCGACTCGATTGACGAAGCACTAACCCCAACAGCCCCGAGCATCAAAAAAATAATTTTTCCACAGTCCTTAAACCCCCCTAGGGCTGTACAAACAGATTCGGTCGGTCACTCGATCAATTAACACATCAAACTCGACAATTTGCAAGTCTACACCCGATAAACCTTAGTTTTCGAACTAAAATCAATTGACCGAACTAAACACCTCCATTGGCCATGAAATTATAATATGATGTACATGTCATACCTAGTGGGATGTTGATGCAAAAACCTCACTCAAAACAGCCCCGGAAAAGCTCAATTGGGCAGCCACCCGGTTAGCCGACAACACGACGTTTTTCGATCAATACGCGCGCAATATAAGGATCAATTAACATGTAAAAGACTTGGGGAATCGTAGGACATACCTTGAATTGAAGTTCTAAGGCTTAGAATTGGCTGCAAAAAAAGAAAATCGTGGTCTTGAGTCTCCTTCTACCTACCGATCGCAGCTATTGGGGGGGGGGGGGCTAGGGTTAGTTTATGTTAAAACATAATATTTTACACCCTAGTCCCTCCAGATTGGTGTGTAAGGCAAAATGGAAGGAACAGTTAGGTTCTTTAACGTACTGGGATGACGTAATGGCTTCCGAGAAACGTCAGTTAAGTCCCGAGAGTTATACATACTCTACAATCCTTAATTCTTGAAAACGGAATTAACGGGCGTTAGAAGTCCACCCCCTTACAATAGGATTCGTCCCCGAATCCCGATGCGACAGGAACAACTGCGGATAATGCTTCATCATCTCGACTTCGGACTCCCAAGTGGCCTCGGAAACCCTACGGTGTTTCCACTGCACCTTCACCTGACTAACCACCCTATTCCTCAAACGCCTCTCCTGACTGTGAAGAATAGCAATCGGTTGTTCAACGTAGTTCAGCTTACTATCGAGTTCAATATCATCGAGAGGCACATGGGCCTCTTCATCCTCTAGGCATTTCCTCAGATGGGACACGTGAAAAGTAGGATGAATCCCCGCGAGCTCCTCGGGCAATTCCAGCCTATATGCTACCTCACCGACTCGGGCCAATATATACGGAACGGGCCAATAAACCTCGGATTGAGCTTCCCCCGCTTACGAAAACGAATAATGCCCTTCCAGGGAGAAACTTTTAACATAACCCGATCCCCAGCCTCAAACACAACAGGCCTTCACCTTTTATCTGCATAAGACTTCTGACGATCCTGCGCGGCCTTCATAAATGCTTTAATCTTGTCGAGCTTCTCAATCGTAGCCTCGACCACCTCTAAACTACCCAACTGCTTTTGACCAATGGAATCCCAACAGACTGGAGTCCACCACCTCCTACCATACAACATCTCAAACGGTGGCATCCCAATCGTGGCGTGGAAACTGTTATTATACGAAAACTCCACCAACGGTAAGTGACGGTCCCAACCACCACCAAAGTCGATAACACAAGCCCGCAACATATCCTCGAGGGTCTGAATGGTCCTCTCGGACTAACCATCCGTCTGCGGGTGATAAGCAGCACTGATGAAGAGTTTGGTGCCCATCTCCTCGTGAAACCTTTTCCAAAACCTGGAGGTGAAACGCGTATCCCTATCCGAAACAATAGATACCGACACCCCGTGCCTAGAGACGATCTCACAAATAAACACATCGGCCAGCTGCTTAGAACTAAAAGTCTCTTGAATCGGCAAAAAATGGGCGCTCTTGGTCAATCTATCCACGATTACCCAAATGGTGACATAGTTACCCGTAGGAGTACGAGGTAGTTTTGTCACGAAATCCATAGTAAGATGCTCCCATTTCCACTCAGGTATTTCCAACGGCTGAAGTTTCCCAAATGGCTTCTGATGCTCGGCCTTAACTTATAAACACATCAAACACCTACTCACGTACTGAGCCACCTCAAATTTCATCACAGGCCACCAATAATTTTTCTTCAAGTCTTGGTACATCTTGGTCGCACCCGGGTGAATAGAATAGCGCGTCTTGTGTGCCTCATCCAAAATTTTATCTCTGAATCCCCCATACCTCGGTACCCATAAACGACCATCCTTATACTTCACCCCGTCACCGCCGTCTTCCAACAATTTCTCCTGACACCAAACACGTTCTGACATAATCCATTCCACCTACAACTCTTCATTCTGGACGTTGGCTATTTGTTTCAAAATATCGGGTTTGAGAATAAACTGGTAGGATTTCACACGAATCGGCTTCGGTCTCTCCTTCCGGCTTAACGCGTCGGCCACCACGTTAGCCTTACCGGGGTGGTACATAATATCCAAATCATAATCCTTAATCAACTCCAACCATCGTCGTTGGCGCATATTCAGTTCCTTTTGTTCAAAGAAGTATTTTAAACTCTTATGGTCGGTATAAATAACGCAAGGAACACCGTACAAATAATGTCTCCACAACTTAAGCGCAAACACAACCGCCGCTAGTTCCAAATCATGGGTAGGGTAATTCGCCTCATGAGGCTTCAACTGTCGTGAGGCATAAGCGATGACTCGACCTCGCTGCATCAAAACACACCCAAGTCCCTGATAAGAGGCATCAGAATACACCACCAAATCGTCGGTGCCATCAGGTAAAGCTAAGATCGGGGCATGCGTCAATCTGTTCTTCAACTCGAGAAAAGCCTCCTCCTGTTCCGTACCCAAACAAACTTAACACTTTTCTTAGTCAGCTTGGTCAGAGAATAAGCAATTTTTGAAAAATCGGGAAAAAAGCGGCGGTAATACCCCGCCAAACCAAGGAAACTACGGATTTCGGTTGGAGACTTAGGAGACTCCCAATCATTCACGGCTTCCACCTTTGCAGGGTCAACCAGAATACCACTCGGGTTAATAACATGGCCCAAGAATTGAACCTCACGTAACCAGAAGGAACACTTAGAAAATTTCGCATACAATTCGTTCTTTCGCAGAGCCTCCAACACTTCCCTGAGATGACTGGCGTGATCGGATTCACTTTTAGAGTACACAAGAATGTCGTCGATGAACATAATAACCGAACGATCGAGCATCGGTCTACAAACCCGGTTCACAAGGTCCATGAACGCGGCCGGTGCGTTGGTCAAACCGAAAGACATCACCAGAAATTCGTAATGTCCATAACGAGTGCGGAAGGCAGTCTTAGGAATATCCCGAATCTTTAGCTGATGATACCCGGACCTAAGGTCGATCTTCGAGAACCAACTAGCTCCTTGGAGCTGATCAAATAAATCGTCGATCCTTGGGAGAGGGTACCGATTTTTGACAGTGAGCTTATTCAACTCATGGTAGTCAATGCACATTCGCATGCTACCGTCCTTCTTCTTAACGAACAAGACCGGGGCACCCCAAGGCGAGATGCTCGGTCGAATAAAGCCCTTATCGAGCAAGTCTTCCAACTGAGCCATAAGCTCCTTCATTTCATTCGGCGCTAGGCGGTAGGGAGCTTGGGCAACGGGCTTGGCGCCCGGTACAAGGCCTATCTGGAACTCGACCTCGCGATCCGGTGGCACATCTGACAAATCATCTGGAAATACATCCGGGAAATCCCAAACAATAGGAAAATCATCGACGGTAGCCACCTCGGTATTCAGACTCATAGCATACGCCAGATACGCCCCGCACCCCCGCTGCATCAACTTTCCATCCTTAAGCATCGATATAATATGTGGCGTCGCAACATTCCAATCACCGACGACCTTAATTCGAGTCCTATCTGGGGCCCTTAGACTAACGAGTTTCTGACCACAAATGATCTGAGCATCAACATTCGCCAGCCAATCCATTCCGAGCACCACATCGAAACAACCAAGCGACATCAAATACAATCGCACCGGAAACCTATAACCAGACAACTCGATGGAACAACCCTGAATGGCCCTAGACACGGACACGAATTTTCCTACGGCGACCTCAACCTCAAACCCATCGACTACGCGCTCAGGTGATTTATTCAACAAGGAACAGAAAGCGTTAAAAACAAAACTCCTACTGGCGCCCGAATCAAATAAAACTGAAGCCTGTAACTCATCAAGTAGGAAAGTACCTGGGACGATATTATACTACTGCTTAGCTACACGGTCAACACATATGATTTCAAAGGAACAAGAAATTATAACGGTGGAATGAAAGCTAAATAAGGAAAAAGTACCTGAAACGACATCCGCATCCTCTTTCGCTTCCTTCTTGGAGATGTTGAAGGCCCTCGCCCTGGCCTTCGGCTTCTCATCCATCTTCCCCCTCGAGGAAGTCCCCTGCCCGGACCCCCCCGCCTTACTGGAAGGACAGTTTGATGCCAAGTGACTCGAACCCTTACAGCGGAAAAAGGTCAATGTCGGACACTCGAAATGAGGGTGTCCTACCTTATCACAACGAAAACAAGTGCCAGACCCAATCCTACATTCTCCCTTGTGCGGCTTCCCGCACTTCTTGCAATTACCGAACTCCGCACCCCTTTTGAACTTAGAAGTCTTAGTCTTTACCCTTTTCTCAGACGGATTAAATTTGCTTTCCCCGGGCCGCTTGCCGTATTCCATGTCTTCCTATTCTCGGGCGGCGGCAACTTCTCCCTCTGATCATACAGCGTACCTGCTAGAGTGACCACCGAGTGAAAAGAGTTCATGTCGGCAGTCAACACACCCCTACGGATATCCACCGGAAGCCCCTTCACGTAATTCTTAATCCTCTTGGTCTCGGGAGTAACCAAATCGGGACATAAACGAGCCATCTTGTTAAACTTGGTGGTATACTCCCGATGCGACATAGTACCAGCCTCCAAGGTCAAGAATTCCTGCTCTATCTTATCCAATTCATGCGGGGGACAAAACTGATCGAGAACCAATTTCTTCAACTCATCCCACGTCATCCTCCTAATCGAACGATCACCCATAGGTTGCACCAAGTTATCCCACCAACATAGTGCCTCGGAACGAAACAAGGCAGTAGCATAAGTCACCATATCATCCCCCTTGCACTTACTAACCCTCAGAACAGCCTCCATCTCTCTCACCTACTGATGTGATGCCAATGCATCTTTAGTACCATCGAAAGAAGGGGGGTCACACTTCTTAAAGTCCCCATACGAGCAACCTCGGGTCGATACACTAACTGTCCGCACCTCATCTTCATCCTCACTCGGCACATACACTTCCTCTTCCTCTACGTCCTGTACCTCTGTAGTCTTCCTTCCCTTATCCGAACCCTTACCAACCAGTGACTCCTCCATGGCCATGACGGCCTCAGCAACGATCTCAGGAATGGCGCTATGGAGCACCTGGTAAACCTCATCCGCGATAGCCGTGCGCATAGCATGATCTAAGGCGGGGTTATCCCCCTCCTCATGAATCGGGGTGTCTTGCTGGGAAGTAGGAATCTCACTCTCGGCTTCGGCACGTGGCTTACGACCACGACCGCGACCACGAACACTAGAACCACCTCTCTTAGCTCCTCGAGTATTAACCATGACTTATCCCTACAAAGACAGAATTTTAATATGGTCAGGTACAAGTGGCATTTAGAACATGTAAGGTAAGGGTAAACTGCTAATGACGTTGTTCAAGTGTAATTAGTCGTTTACTTTACCCGCCCGTCCTAATCATCCCCTGCCCCTAACCACATTAGCCTTCTATCTAACACTTAAACAGTTAATCACATACTGGAAACTTTTGAACTTTAAGGAATGACTAATAATCTAAAGTTACCTCTTGACGTGCAGCTACTCGCGGTGGGCATACTGGTCTCCTTTCATACAGTTCGAGTCCAAGCATTCGGGGATGCTCGGATCCCTCGAACCAAGGCTCTGATACCAACTTGTAAGGACCCGAACCCCGGGAACCCCACAGTTGGTATTAATCCGAAACACTTAAGAAAATAATTAAACTTGAAAATGGTTTCTTCCATTAAAACAAACATCTCAGTGTATAATTCAGCGGAAAACATAAATAATAAAATAAGTTCCCAAAACCCGGGAATTTTGCCCAAAATCAACATAGTTATCTTTAAATAAAAACTTTTAATAATAAATGTTTAATAGTAAAACTTCGGTTCTCGTATGCCCTTCACCGTCCAAGTAGCTTCGTGCACGTCCAAGCGATAAGGCATCCTCTTCCTAACCTGAAACTCACACTAACATGCACACAAAGTCAGCTTGAGCTGAGTGAGTTCAAGTTTTAAGTAAATAACATCTGTAATAATAGTTAAGATAGTCAAACCAAAAGTTTTAAAAAGTAAAAAGGGTACATCCATCAAATCCTCATTACCGAGAACTAAACACCCTCATACATACATATACAAAATGTTTATGTAAACATCCTTTCAATTACATCTCTATATATATCACAGTATATATATATAACATCCACGTATAACATCAGGGTCGAGCAAATGTACAACCCAAAAAAGTAACATCAGTGCATGCAAACACAAAGTAGGCATACACAACATCAGTAGTCGAAACGACTACAACATCGCCAGATATAGGCCAAGCAATAATGTATATACAAATATATATATTTAACATCCCAAGGCCTACCATATGCTAGCAAGCCTATATAAATCGTTTAAAACATTTTATCCAGTAGGAAAACACTTAGGTGTGCATGCTAGCCCAAAAGTTAAAAGAGTTAAAAAGGGGCATCATGAACTCACCTGAAATCAATCGAACACCTGCAACGAGCTAGGAAATTCCTAAGTGCACGATCACAAACAAGGGCCAGTAAATTATACACAACACGTTACTAGACTAGACCGTAAGAACACTCTTGCCTAATGGGCCGTTCAAGCCCAACAATTGGCCCAAGGCCCAACAACTTGGCCAAAGGCCCAATACTTGGCACAAGGCCCGACAACTTGGCCTATGGCCCAACACTTGGCCCAAGGCCCAAAGATAGTCAAATCGGGTTGAATGCGCGTGGAATAAACCTTAAAACTATTTCTTAACGAATCAGCCCCGAATGGACCAAATTCCATTTTAAATCTTTTCATTCATCAAGATTATGGCACCCGAGTTTATAGGGTTGATGGTTCCTTTTTACAACTCTTACTTTAACGTTTGAACGAAAATTCGTGCACCGCCGACTCGATTGACGAAGCACTAACCCCAACAGCCCCTAGCATCAAAAAAATAATTTTTCCACAGTCCTTAAACCCCCCCTAAGGCTGTACAAATAGATTTGGTCGGTCACCCGATCAATTAACACATCAAACTCAACAATTTGCAATTCTACACCCGATAAACCCTAGTTTTCGAACTAAAATCGATTGACCGACCTAAACACCTCCATTGGCCATGAAATTATAATATGATATACATGTCATACCTAGTGGGATGTTGATGCAAAAACCTCACTCGAAACAGCCTCGGAAAAGCTCAATTGGGCAGCCATCCTGTTAGCCTACAACACGACGTTTTTCGATCAATACGCGCAATATAAGGATCAATTAACGTGTAAAAGACTTGGGGAATCGTAGGACATACCTTGAATTGAAGTTCTAAGGCTTAGAATTGGCTGCAAAAAAAGAAAATCGTTGTCTTGGGTCTCCTTCTACCTGCCGATCACAGCTTTGGGGGGGGGGGGCTAGGGTTAGTTTATGTTATAACTTAATATTTTACACTCTAGTCCCTCCAGATTGGAGTGTAAGGCAAAATGGAAGGAAAAGTTAGGTTCTTTAAGGTACCGGGATGACGTAATGGCTTCCGAGAAACGTCGGTTAAGTCCCGAGAGTTATACATACTCTACAATCCTTAATTCTTGAAACCGGAATTAACGAGCGTTACAGTTAGTGGTTTGTATGGACACTAGTAATTGTAATCCTCAGGATCAATGATCCATAAGACAATTATCATAGGTGGTTAGGGTGGAGGGATACTGAGCTTTATGGGGATGAAGCCTTAACCGCCTTTGTCTTTTAAATTTCTGCACGAACTTTGACGTAGTTTGATCCGGGTGGATGGTCCATGTTTTGTTGGTGAAGCCCGGATCACCTTTTTATCTTGCTTATAATAATATAACTTTTGATTTCAGCTTTATAATTTGTGTCACTAGGACAGAGGATTCTCAATCCTTAGAACTTTTCTCTTCATGATACTTACCTGTTAAAATAAATCATCAAAAGAGAACATAATAGTTAGCAAAGTTGGATTCAAATCCAACTATCTTGGGGACAAGCCCAACAAAATGTGGGGACAAGCCCAATAAATGCGAGCGACGAGCTGATCCTTGGCGTTGGCCCAATTTAATTCCTAGGATCCAAGATATGATTTTTAGCCATGAAATTGTCAGCCACGTATAGTGTACTGGTCCCACAGCCTCCAATCATACCTGGATAATCGTGTGCTCCAGGCGAGGGTGTGGAAACCCTAATTCGGGAGATAAGGTGAAAACCTTATAAACCTGGTGATAAGGCCGATTAAACTTAGGAGAGAATTGGCCAACCCGTGTTTTCCACTTGAGGGCCCTATTGCTCGGCATTTCTGCAACTTGACATATTTGACAAAACAAGAATCTAACATAATAAACATAAAGTAAAATTTGACCAAGTTATGGACAGAAGTAATTGATTAGGATCCAGGATCCTGATCAACAAAAATACTTTTTTAGATGAATCGCATTCCAAGCCCTTGGGAGCATGTCACCTTCCATATTCATCAAACGATATGCCCCCTTTCCAGCTTCGGCTTCAATCAAATAAGGGCCTTCCCATTTCGGTGCTAACTTTCGGTCAGCGGGGTTAGTTGTATTTTGGAATGCCTTTCGGAGAACTAAATCCCCGACTTGAAATCTTCTGATTCTTATATTTTTGTTGTATGTACCTATTATCTTTTGTTGGTAGGCAACAAAATGGTTTTATTTTTATAAAATTCATTACCTAGCCAAATTATACGATTCCAATTGGGTTTGGTTCCTAACTCAAAATATTAACTTCCAGAAGTGGAACCAACCAATTTAGACTTGTCAAAAAAGGGTTATGATATTGGGAAGACAGACCAGAATCAGTCATCCCGCATCAGCTTTGACACTCGATCTTATAAAACATAAAAAGTCATCCATAAAAACCTCAAGTGAATCCCCGACCATGTTTGAAATTATGCTCACCATGCATCTTTGAAAAGTAGCCAGGGCATTACACAATCCAAATGGCATCCGTCTAAAACCAAAGGTGCCATATGGACAAGTAAAAGTGGTTTTGTGTTGGTCATTGGGATGAATTGCAATTTGATTATAACCCGAATACCCATTCAAAAAACAATAATATTTTTTACCCAAAAGTTGTTCAACTATTTGATCAATGAATGATAATGGAAAATGGTCTTTTGAGGTGGCGGTATTTAATTTTCTATAATCAATGCACACTCGCCACCCGGTTACCGGTCGGGTGGCGAGTTGTTCACCATTATCATCTTTTATTACCTGGATGCCGGCTTTCTTAGGCACTACCTGTGTTGGGCTCACCCATGAGCTATCTGAAATAGGATAAATAATCCCCGCATCCAACCACTTGATTACCTATTTTCTCACCACTTCCCGCAAATTCGGGTTCAATATCCTTTGAGTCTCCCTTGTTGGTTTAGCCTCCTCATCTGTAATTATTTTATGCATAACAATCGAAGGACTAATACCTTTTAAATCTGCAAGAGTCTATCCAATAGCTTCTTTATGCGCTTCTAACACCTTCACTAATGCCCGCTCTTGCTCTTGCTCCAAATTAGAAGCAATGATAGCCGGGAGGGTTTCATTCTCCCCTAAAAACACATACTTCAAGTGACTTGGGAGCTCCTTCAACTCCACCTTTGGTGGACACTCCAAAGATGGTTTTGTATCCGAATTAATTCCCTTTGGCAAACTCTCCCATTGTTGTGTCCATGGTGGTCTTCCCTCTTGTAGAGCTAGCACACTCTGTTTTTGTTCTTCCATCCTCAAAGCACAAATGTGTACCTGTTCCAAATCATCACAAAGACAATCCTCATCATATTCATGAGGATTGCAATGATCCACCACATCTGCCAAAAAACGTTCTTCACCACTCAAAGAATTAGCAACATTAGTAAAAACATTTAAACGCATTTTCCGGTTGCCAAAAGCCATGTCAACGATACCATATCTACAATCAATGATTGCATGGGCTGTGTTCAAAAATGGTCGACCCAAGATAATATTTTGTTGTTGACTTGGGTCACCCGTTGAATAATCCAACACCAAAAAATCCACAGGATAATAAAAATCCTCTACCTTCACAATTACATCCCGTACGATTCCACGGGGAAGTTTATGAGATAAATCGGCCAATACAACCGTAGTCTCCGCACGTTTCAAAGGACCAAAGTTGTATTGGTCATATAAACCCCCCGGAAGAATACTCACTCCGGCCCCAAGATCCAATAACGCCCTAGACATTTGAAAATCACCCACTTGAAGCTTAGGAGGGAGGTATCCTTTTAAAACCGCACTTACTCGCTCGGTTAAGTCTACCCGCTTAGGCACTTTTTGTTGCCTCTTTTGAGTGCATAATTCTTTTAAAAATTTTGCATAAGCGAGTACTTGTTTTATTGCTTCAAGTAAAGGTAAATTCACTTTAACCTTTTTAAACACTTCCCACATTTCCTCTTTTTGAGGACACCGTTTTAAAATCACGTTTTTCTTACCCAGATCAATCAAGGCTGAAGGAAATGGAATTGGAACCTCTCCCACTTCTTTGCTTTTATCTTTTAAAAGTTCATTTTGATCTGAATCTTTGTTTGAAAACGTGGATGGTTTAGGGGGTTGAATGGGTGAAGCTTGTTCATCTTCACTTTCTACCCCCGTCACTTCCTCTACCACACCTTCAACTAATTCCGGTGTGGTATTGATTTTAAATTCCTTACCACTTCTTAAAACACTTACCTAATTAATCGGCACATTGTGAAAAGTAGAGTGAGTAGGGTTCACCTTGGTGTCACTCGGGAGTTGACCTTTGTTCTTCTTCAAGTTAGATACATCGGTTGCATGTTGACAAATTTGAGTTGTCAATGATTGGATGGCCTTGTCACGAATTTCATCTTTTTTGTATACGAGCTTCATCCAACTGATTCCTCATTTGCATCTCTTGTTGTATCATCTTAAGCATGTCCATCACTTCATTCCCACTTGATGAACTTTGGGCCGAAGACCCACCTTGATTATCACCCGTTCCTTGAAATTGTCTTCGATTTCCTTGGTTGAAGTATTGTTGACGAGGGACAAAGGTGGTTTGAGAAATCCCTTCGAAATTCGGATTGAGTTGAGTTGCTTGATTACCATAACGGAAATTTGGATGATTCCTCAACCCGGGGTGGTAAGTGTTTGAGTTCATGTTGAAATTCCGATTACCACCCCCTTGACCTTGGAGTGCATTCACCTCTTCAACTTGTACTTGACCTACCACACACACATAAGCCCCTGACCCAACTCATTACAATTGGTACAAACATCAATTCTTTGATTAGTGGTTTGTACCCCCACATCTTCCATGACATGAACTTGTGGTCTTCCAATTGCCAGTCATGCTCTTCTAGCAGTTTGAGCCTTTCTCTTTGATGTGACCGACATTTGCTCCAAAACTGCCCAATCATCTTGTTCATAATTGCTACCAAAAGTACCATTAGTGATTGACATCAAATCTCGTTCATCTTCCGCATTCAACCCTTCATGAAAAGCATTCAATAACTCCCAAAGAGCTATACCATGATGAGGACAATTCTTTATCATCATGTTAAACCTCTCGAATGCTTCATGAAACATTTCGCCCGATTGTTGTTGGAAAGACCTCAAACTTCTTCTCGCATCATTTGTCTTTTGAGCCGTGTAAAACTCTTCTAAAAACCTTTGTTGCATCTCGGCCTAAGTATAAATTGATGCGGATGGCAATGTGTAAAACCATCTTTTTGCCTTGTCCTCCAACGAAAATTGAAATAAAACCAATTTAACCTCATCCGGTGTAAAACCTTGACCCCTATCGTGTTGCAAATAGAGTCATATGCCTCCAAATGAAAATAAGGTTCTTCTGTTGCAAGACCCTTGTACTTTGGTAAACTTTGGAGTGCATTAGTTCTCACCTCAAACGTTCTTCCATTTTGGTTTTGAGGAATAACCACCGGAGATGGGTTATTGGTGATGATTGGTCTAAAATGAGCTTCAATTCCCCTAATCTTCTCCCTTGCATGCCTTCTTAGTACCCCCAATGGTACTCTCGATTGACCCATTTGTCGGTAAACGGGCCTTTGTTGCAAATTTTTTTGAACTTGCGGTTAGGGATTTGGTTGTTGGAATTGAGGTTGTTGATAATTCGGTTGTTGTGGAACTTGTTGCAATGGTTGTGGTTGTTGTACTTGATTGACATTCGGGCCACCCCATTGTTGCACTTGTTGCGGTTGAAAGTCAGATCCATACCCAAACTACCATTGAATCCTCAACTGATTCCCATCAACCCCACTTGAATAACCTTCTTCGAACTCTTCATACCCTTCATTGCCATCACCATACCGTGGCCCACCAAACAAATGCAGGCCCGATCTTTGACCCGGTGAAGTACGAGTTATGGGTGGGTCTTGAGTAAACGTGTATGGTTGTTGATAAGGTGGATTTCGTTGAGATTGGAAGGATGATTTTTGTGGTGAGTTTAATGATTGCCCTTGAATAGGCATGAAAGTTGTCAAGGGTGGGAGGTTAGTTGGTGGCTGAAAGCTAAACGCAGCTGAAATAGGTTCACTTGTGGAATTGGTGGTTGTAACGGGTACAGTAGATGGTAGGTTTGGTGAATTAATGGGTGGTGGCATCGGCGGTACAGTTTGTTCCGAAGCCATGATTGTGGTGTCAGTTGCTCAACTTCTTGTGCTTGGTGACCCAATAACCTTGTTTTCCCTTTGCAGAATCCGGCTATGACGAAAGGTTCTCTCGATTTCAGGATCAAGCGCTAACGGTGATGAAGACCGAGAGCGTCTTGTATGCATATACCTGTAAGTACCTGCACACTAGCACAACCCACGTAAAACTAACAATAACAATTTAAACAAAAACTACAGAAATAACACACATTGCGTACTACTCCCTGGCAACGGCGCCAAAATTTGACGTGAGGTCGAAGACTCACTCAAAAATAAACGGGTATTGAACACGAGGAGTTTGTGGAATGTGTGTTTACCAGTAGCTATAACAGAAACAAAATTAAACTAAAATTATATAAAAAATAAATTCAGATTTGATTGTTTGGTTTTTAGATTAAATAAAATAAAATAGGATACTTGCAAAACAACTATTGAGAACTGTGAACTGATTAAACGAAAGCAATCATCTTAGATTTCAGGTTTAAATCAACACTAATGTTTATGCTTACTAGAAAGAACCACATAGACATAGTTCATGTTTGATTACTTGTTTGTGATAAAATGGAACTAAGTACTTGGATTAATAAAACGCAAGGTTGTTAACCGATAATCAATTAACTAATATTCAACCCTAATTCCTCCTATGATATCCCGATTGCCATTGGCACCAAGAACGTATGGTTTAGGTTATGATCAAATACAAGCAACAAGTTACAATCAATTAATCAAACATCATAATAACTAGACAACCATTGCATAGTTATTATTCTAGAAATCAAAGCATATCAAGTGTATCAATTGAACCTTACATCCAAGATGATCACCAAGGAAATTAACCACACATGGTTTGGTTAATCATCATTGCTTCAATTGTCTTGTTCATAAGAATCAAACACACAAACAAATGATTGTAATCACCAAAAACAATGTCTTGGCCTCCAGAAATCGTCCCCTTAAGTATCTTGATCAAAAGGTAATGGAAAAGGTAAGACAAAATGACCAATTAAAGAAAAATCACTCAGCTGTTACGAGCGGACCGTGGGCCACGGTCCCAACCGTGGGCCACGGTCCAAGCCACGGGCAAGAACTTCTTCCACAGTACGGTACAATCTGCCAGATTTTCTTCAAGTGAACCGTGGTCCATGGTCTGCACCGTGGGCCACGGTGGAGCTGGTTCAAATCTTGTTTTCTTCATAATTTCCTCGTTCTAGCTCCGTTTCCTTCACCGTCTTCGCCTATGATCTTGTTGTTTCATCCTTTTCCTCTTTAAACCTATAATCAAATGATATAGTGTAGTAATCGAAGACCTTAAAATTAAACATAAACGCACATGATTTAACTGAAATTACTACATTTAAGGGTGGTTCCATGATCCACCCGTCACTTGAAAACACTTGTATTTTTCTTCTCTTTTCATGAGCATGCTCAGGAGCCAAAGTGTGCTTGAAGAAGGTTTGCTCAAGTAAACCTAAGTGTGCTCGACACCAAAAGAGATTGTTTTAAGATAAACAAGGATGTGCTTGGGGTTATGTGCTCGAATCCAAATTTGATGTGCTCGACTTTGCATGCTCGAGCAATCGATAAGCTACCTTTTGAGTAAACCTATCAACGCTTGAACAGCAGAATAATTCCGTTGTGCTCGAAAGACTTCAGGAAAGTTCAGGACTTGTCCACTATGCTCGAGCAATAGATAAGATACCTTTCGGGTAAACATATCAACGCTCGAACAGCAGAAACATTTCCTTGTGCTCGTAATATTTCATGACAGTCTTGTCCATTATGCTCGAGCAATAGATAAGATACCTTTCGGGTACACATATCGATGCTCGAACAACAGACCTTTCTTCTGCATCATCAATCAATGATTTTCCAATACAGAACCTGCTTGAATATTCCCTCTGCATTTTCCATCTGCTGCTACGAACAATGATTAGATTGCTCCTAGTACCTGTTCATTCTTGACTTCTACATATCAGATTGTACAGCAACATTGTTCTTCAATATTCCCTTTACTGTTCAAGTAGCACGCTTATATCAGAAAAAATTATGAGCACATAAAACCCAAATTTTCAGATCAAGAACCAAGCTTCTTCATCTGAAATTAATCATTGTAGCAATATCCCAGTCATCTCGATATCAACCATCTATCTTCAATCTATCAACAGCCGTTACAGATTTGAAAATCATCTTCAATAACATTTTTGCCCCAAAACGAGCTAAAAACATTGTTACATCAGATCTAGACCGATATGACCAAATAAACATGAAATTGATGTTGAATCTCCAAACGAGTCATCAACCCAAACATCAATCCACATAAAGTTTACCCAAATCATCAAATAATTTCAAAACCCTAAAAAGTTTTCAACAAACTTCATCGATTTATTGTCCATGGTGGATTGAAGAATGAGATAAATCAGATTCAGCGGTTAGTCTGAACGATTCGATAACCCTGCTCTGATACCAATTGTGAAAACCGAGCCCCGATGCGGAAGCGTGAATAATGGTCGTTATTAACGGTGGAGCTCGGATCTGAGCTAGGATCGAATCGTATTCACTCATACATACACACATACATACAATAAAGATCAGCCACCTCAGGAGAGCTCATTCTGGAGGCGGCGGCTCTCTCTAAGAGATAAAACCCTAGATCTCACACAATACACAATACACTCATGCTAGAAAAATTAACAAATACATCTATTTATACTAGTCTAGCATGTCTTGGTCTTCAAGCCATCCACCCTTGGTTGAGACCAAAAATATTAATTATTTTTCACCCATAATAATAATAATTCGATGCTTCGGTCGAAAATATAAGTCCCAACAGTTACTAAGGTTTATAACATTTTCATATTATCTAAGGTTTCGGCATTTTCATGTCGCTCACGCTTGGGACTTTCCCCAGTTTCATCTAAGGTTTAGACATTTTCATGTCTCTCAAGTGAAGGCCTTGTCGCCAGAAAGTAGGCTTTATCGCCAGTAAACAGGCTTTATTGCCAGAATTATCTAACTTGGTTTTGACAGATTGAAGATTGGCCAAGTCTCTAAGCACAAAAGATGCTACTTAGTTGTTTCTAACTCGGATAACACAAATTACAAAAGTATAATGCATAAGGACTCAACGATTGGGGACATCATGTGCAAATTGGTTAATTTGAAATCTGTTACAACGTACACTTTTATATTCAAATTTGTCTTGCATCTTATTTCCTTTTGAAGTGTGATCTTTCGGCTTAAAACAATGTCAACTTTCACTTATAGAAATATTAAATACGTATCTTTTGGATATGTTATACTTGGGATATTTTGCTACCTACAATCAGCTTTAAGGATATGTTTTCCATATACTTTTAAATGTAATAAGTTCTGGAAAAGTATTTTTTGGATACATTTTTCTTAAGATATATGATGGATAAGGTTAAAACTATTTTCGACTTGTTGCAATTGAAACCTAACAAGATAATTTTTATGAAAAATCACGCAAACAACACACAATGTAAAAGCCAAAAGATTATGTTATTACTAACCACAAGTGCAGGAATATAAAAAGCCATGGCCGGGTTTCGTTCTTACAAGTGGAAGATCCTTCCATCCAGGCACTCCTAGATGTCCAAACTCCTGGATAACATGGGTTTCGTCTTGAAACAAAGATCCCTCCACCCGTGTTCCCATTATCCTAAACATAAATTGTTCAAAACACAAGTTCAAATTGTTCAACATAGCACAAACCATCAACAACCACCATAAACACAAACAAACAAACAATCCATAAAAATTGGGCTCAGGCCTTATCTTTATTACCTTCATTGCCCAATTGCACACCATCACCAGCCACCTTCACAGCATCACCAATCACCAACTCCACAGCCTCCTTAGCCACCTTCTCCGCTCGACTTGGTCCCGGCTCCTCCACACTTTCTCCATTTAGTTCTGCCAGCACCTTCTTCCATGCTACTACATCCCAGAAAGGAGTATTAATGCCAACATCCTAGGCCTCCTTTGCCATACGAAGACGAGATTGGAAAATGGAGATAGCCGCCGACCTCTTTGCCCCCTCCGTAACCTCTTGGATCCTCACCAAGCAATCCGCCTCTTGATGAACCAGTTCCTTTTTAGCTTGCGCGAGCTCTTTCTTCGTATCTTCAAGCTGTTTGATCTTCTTATCAAGAAGACTGGTCTTAGATGTCCCGATCTTCACCAATTTAGCAATGCGGGTATGGGCTTCATGGAGTTCTAGGCTCATAGCAACAAACCTGGAAGAGAGAAACTCAAGACCCTGCCAGGTAAGAAATGCTCAGCATGTATTATCCTCAGGATACAGGGATACATAACAAAAAGAAGGATACCTATTGTGTCTTATTCATAGCTTCATGGAAGTCGATGTCATACACGGGAGTGGAATCACTGGTCTCCTGGTTCTTCATCTTCTTTGAAATTTTTACTCGGCTACTCTTAGGTCGAGGCAAGGAACTGGAAGCGACCTCTTTCTTCATGGAGTTGTGGGTTGACACCGTATTCTCAATATCTTTAAGACCAAAAGCAGTAGCAGACTTACCTGTTGGATTAGAGGTCAGTATCTCTAACCCTTGATTGTTATAACTAACGCATTATCGTTTCTTACCGGACATGTCCGATTCCTCGGAGGGGCTTAGTTCCTGAAAGTGTGATTGAAGGTGAAAGGTTCGTTCCTCCTTGTCTATGAGATAGAACGAGTTCACCTTATTCTCGGTTTCTTTGCTTGGGTGAGCGATTTTAAAGAACTTCAGAGCTACCAAAAAAAAAAAAAAGATAAGATATATTAGTTCATCACAAATCAGCATACTACCTCAGGATAACATTTCCTACTTTTGGTAACCCAAAGATATGGAAGATTTTCAGAAGGAGGAAGGGAATCCCTCCTGACAAAAAAGAATTGTTTATTCCATTGATCGTTGTTTTGAGTGTTTCTAAAAACAAGTGGGGTTCGGTCAGACATGGTCTTGAGGAGGTATCGTGAGGAACCATGGCTGCCGAGATCGTAGACAAAGGCAAGCTCGGAAAGGGTGAAATCTAGGGCATGGTCAGTAATCAATATCTCCAGCACGAATAAGGGTCTCCAAACCATGGGCATGGTTTGAATATAACTAAGACAGGTCTTATTGAAAAACTCGATGGTAAAGGCCGGGAATGGGTAAGAAAAGCCGATTTTGAAGGGCAGGTATGGGAAGCAGATCCAAGTCTTGGAGACAAGATCAGATAAAACTAAAGGATCGAAAGGTCTGAAGACTGTTAACGTAGGAAAACACCCTTTGGATTGCATGTTGATAATATCGTTATTGTTAAAGGTGCATATTTCGTTTGCGGGGCTTACAAGAAGATTTTGGGAAAAATATCCTCAATGCCGGAAGCATGAAGCTTAGCACTCATGATTATAGAAGATGAGGACTAAAGAAATCAAGAAGATTACCTGTGAAAATGATCGGATGATTCTTCGAATTATTTATCCTGGATAAATACAGAGATAACCAAGGGTCTGACATAGTTGCAGATGATTGAAACGTGTGCATGATCTACGCAAGTTTCGAAATTCAAAATTCAAAAAAAAATTAACAGCGGTATCCCATTTTAACAGCCGTTAATTTTGAGGACGATTGCTATTTTCTGTTGTTTACCAGGTTTACCAAGTCTATAACATTCCCACGATTCCTAAAGACTCGGACTGCAGCTGGACTACTTCAAATAAAACGTTTTGAATAGAAGTCGTGGAGATCAAACGGCTAGTTGGAAGTAGTCCGCTATCCCCGGCTAGTTGGAAGTAACCAAACCCTGCAACACATAAGCATCCAACCTCACAGTCAAAGTTTGGTTACTTGATTATCCTCGTCTAATTTCTCCCCAAAACAATTTGGCGTCCACCATGGGGCAAGTGGTTCTTTACATGTTCAATTGTTCATTTTTGTGGTCAGTCACTACCTTTTACCCATGGCATCTCAATCAAAGCCATCATAACCTCAAAACAAATCTACACACTTATCAACTCCGTCATTAAGATTGGGTTTGAGCGATTCCCTTACATCAATGCCTCAACCCCAAAGAAGACCAGATAATTCCACAAAGAATACATCTACTGGCTTGCTTTAACTGCCTTCTACTCAAGTTTATGATCCTACAATGATTTTGAACAATGATATCCTTTCTTTGTTCTCTCAAGTCCGGAAGCAACTAGCGGAGCAGCAACAAATCAACAAAAGGTTCATGGAAGAAATAAAACTAAGGTCGGGATAGACTAAAGCAGCGGAGCCAATAGCTACCACGTAACCTAGGATGCTGAATTTTGAAGCCTCAGGATCCAGGGGAAAAAGCAGTGAAAACCTTAGCATATTAGGATCCCGAGGGAAAAGCATCGAGGATTATCCTTTTTATGAAGATCAAAATCATGAATCACGAGCCAGGATTACAGCAACAAGGATCCCTGAAAGGATTACAGGATTATCACACCAGGATCCTAGCCCCGATAATATCCATCAATATCCATTTTAATTTCTAACAAAGATGGATATGTTTAGGATACAGAGATAAATCCTGCAATGGTTAAGGAACTACAACAACTGAAGAACATGATTTCCAGCATATGCGGCATAGTTCAACCTATACCGGAGGTGCCGCTGCAAATACGAAGGTTTTGAGGTTTGCCTCACCAATATGAGATGTTGAGATCCCGAAATCCTTCCAAACTCCCAACATGAATCTCTATGATGGAATGACGGATCCTGAAGTACACGTGGGTCGATATAAAGATAGGATGGAGATCATACCCATCTTAGCCAATTTAAATAAAGCATGCTTATTCAAGCGCTTTGGATCAACTCTTATAAAATCAACCTTAAAATGGCTATTAAGTGTCCCTCCTAATTCTATTACTTCTTTTACATATTTAGTTAATTTATCTAATAACTAGTTTTCTTGTAGCAGGTTATTTGAGAAATTAACTAACGATTTATATAGGATCACTCAAAATAATAATGAATATCTTAGAGATTATGTTGGCAGGTGTAGCAAAGAAGCATTGGACATCCTAAATATTGATATGGCAACAACAGTCCAAGCCTTCAATATGGGATTAAAGAAAAATTCTCCATTCTATGAGGATTTTGTTATGAATCCTTGTAGGAACTTAGAGGAAGTTAGAAACTGAGTTATATGATTCATTTGGTTAGGGGAAGATCAAAGGATCCAAGAGAGGAGCAATGCACAAACATATGGCTATGATCATCGCAACCGGATATCAAAATTCTTGTCCCAGCCATCATATAAATCAAAGCCTTAAACAAGACCTAACAATCATAAAATTAATTCTATACAGGGTGAAGAAGATAAGGAAGAAGAATATCCAAGGATCAGTGGTTATTGTTTTTCTATTGATAAGGTCTAGACTAATGTTTGTTATGCAGGATCTTGGAGGTAAGGCTCGATGGCTAAGAAAGAATGACAAAGTTTCATCATGGAAGGATCAATCCAAGGGGTGTGCTTATCATGAAGACTTTGGCTACACAAGTGAAAATTGCATCGCTTTAAGGAAGGAAATAAGCCACCTTTTGAGCAAAGGATACTTAAAGGATCTATTGGGAAGGAAATGGAATAAAATGCAAGAGGATAGCAAGCCCACCGAAAGAGCACCATCTCCTCCTCCAGATGCAAAAATAGTTGACCTTATCTTAGGAAGATACGACATATGTGGTACCTCTTACTCCGCAGCCAAAACACATGCTAAAAAATCTAAGTCTGAGAAAGAAACAAGGCCTACCAAAACAACAAATATTTATGAAAAAAAAGTCAGAACCTTTGAAGAAAAAGAAAAATAAAATATTTTGGATCCTCACCATGATGGTCATGTTATTACATTATACATGGCAAATCATTAAGTTTGAAGGATCCAGCTAGAAAACTTGAAAAGAATGAACATTCTGGAAGAAGAAATCCTAAAGAAGTCTTCAACATTGGTAGGATTCAGTGGAAAAGTCAAGAACACAGTTGTGGAGATCAATCTACTTTTCTATATAGAAGGGGTAAATTCAATTCAAAGATTTTGTGTCATTGATTCATTATCCTATTACAATGCTATTTTGGGAAGGCCTTGGATCCATGATATAAAATCAGTGTCCTCAATGCATTATCAATGCATCAAGATGCCAACTCCATGGGGAGTAGTCAAGATAGCAAGTGATCAAAAAGAAGCCAAAGATTGTTACACATCCTCCATGAAACCATCCGTAAAGTCAAGGCAAGCATAGTTCTTAAAGAAAAATGATCGTGAGGTCTTTGAAGCAAGCGAGCAAGACGTGAAAGAAGTTATCCTAAGCCCCGAGGATCCTACCAACAAGGATCCTAGAATTTAGTCAACCTTCGCATAGAAACACGAAGACATGACAGGTATCTCTAAAGACATCATTACCCCTAAAATTTGTATAGATAACAGTTTCATGCCTATACATCAAAAGAAAAGAAAGTAAGCAGCAGGGAAGAATACAATTATCCAAGTAGAGGTCAAAAGGTTACTCAAAATGGTGATGATAAGAGAAGTGAAATTTCCTAGATGACTCGCCAATGTGGTAGTCGTATCAAGAAAAATGGAAAGTGAAGAGTTTGTGTGTATTACACTGATCTCAACAAAGCATGCCCGAAGGATCCTTTCCCTTTACCCCATATAGATCAATGGGGGATGCAATAGCAAGCCATGAAATGTTATCCTTCATGGTTGCTTCTTCAAGATACCAATAAATCCAAATGGAACCTATTAAAGGATCGTCAATGATGTTCAAAGACAAACTGGGGGACACGATGGAAGTCTACATTGATGATGTGGTGGTTAAATCCAGAAAGTTGAGGATCAGCTAAAGGATGTTCAGGAAGCATTTGATATCCTGGACAAATTCAACATGAAGCTGAATCCATCAAAGTGCCATTTTGGTGTTGAATAAGGAAAATTGCTCAATCTGAAATCCCCAAAAAATATAGAGGGATCGAAGCATGTCCTAAATAAATTACAGCAATATTCAACCTGAAATCCCCAACAAACATCAAGGATGTTCAAAAGTTAACAGGGAGAGTAGCGGTACTAAGCAAGTTCATCTCAAGATCCTCAGAAAGATGCAAAGAGTTTTATGATATCCTGAGAAAGAATAAAAGATTCGAACGGAATGAACAACATGAGAAAGCATTCCAAGAATTAAAGACATATCTATCCTTGGCACCATTACTGATAAAGCCAGAAAACAATGAGCCATTATCCTTATACTTGGCGGTATCCAAAACAACCAGAAGTGTTGTGCTTGTCAAGGAACATGAAGGTGAACAACATCCTGTCTATTACGTAAGTAAAAGTGTACTATATGCGGAGACCAGGTATTCTTATCTTGAAAAATTAATCCTTGCATTAGTCATGGCATCAACTAAACTTAGACATTATTTTGAGATACATGCTAGTCATGCTAAAACTAATTATCCTATCAAGTGTGATTTGAGAAAGCCAGAAATGTCTGGAAGGATGGTTAAATGGTCCGTGAAATTTAGTGCTTATAACTTGGTATATGAGCCAAGAACAACAATCAAATCACAGGCTCTAGCAGATTTTATGGTTGATTTTAGTAGTGATATCCGACAAAAAGCAGATATGGAGGTCCAACAGCTAAATGAAACAAATGAAGAGTGTATCCTATTCACTGACGGAGCATCCTATATTGGGGGATCAGGACTTGGAATCATACTAAAATTGCCATATGGGGATATCATACCCCAATCCATTAGTTGTGGATTTCAAGCAACAAACAACGAAGCAGAACATGAAGCTTTAATTGCATAATTACAACTAGCAAAGGATATGAAGATTAGAAATCTAAAGGTACGCGTCAATTCTTTGTTAACTACTAATCATTTAATGGATCCTATGCAGTAAAAGGTGAAAGATTCGCCGTATACTTACAAATAGTTAAGGATTTTGCAAAATAATTCAATATCCTCAACATAGAAGAGGTTCCAAGAGAGGATAATGCTTAAGCTAACGACTTAGTAAATCTCGAATCAACTCTCATGATACCAGTAGATATAAAAATCTAGATCATCCATATCTTACATCCAATGATTGATTCAGTGGATCTTGAAGTAAAATAAGGATCCTTTGAAAGTTTCAAGATTCGGGATCCTCCAGGAGCAAAAGGATTTTGGATTTTGCAAAGTGAAGAAATCCCAGCTAACGAAATTCATAGATCCTTTCATATGAAAGTATGACGTTTTATTTTATTACATGATGTTTTGTACATGAAATCATTAGCAGGTCCCTACCTTAGTGTTTTTGTCAAAAATTAAACAAGGATAATCAAGTAACCAAACTTTGTATGTGAGGTATGATGCTTGATGAGGTAAACATAATAATGAATAAATGTTACAAGTGACACAACAATTTAGAAAGGAAAAAGCCTGTGATCCTTAGAGGAACTCTTGCAAAAATCCTCAGGAGGGAAAACTATCCCCTACCTTAATTATATTAACTAAAAATTAGCGAGTACAAATGTGGAAGTGTTTGATCGCTGCTATGAGTACAAAAGAGTGTATACGTGTGTGTGTGTGTACGTGTCTTAGGCGATCTTAATCACTTCTACATATAGTTACAAAAAGGATAATATAACAAAAACTGACAATAATGAGCATTAATTGCCCCGACGAGGATCTTGGAACGGTTACGTTTTGCGTATCTTCATCATAATTGAGTTTTAACTTCCCCCAACGCCCAGAATCTTCAATGCTTCGACCAAGTCTTCAGCTAGACATTTATTTCTGATCGTTGTTTGCAAGACCAAGTCAAGGGAATGAAAGGATACTGATAGTTAATAACGAAATTACTGAGGATATTGTCTGCCTATGATCCTGATGCATTGCAAGGATTCTCTTGAGGATTCTGCATATAAGGATCTTTGAAATTTATACCCACAACAACTGCCCCCAGTATTTACATCTATATCCAGCTATTAATAACTGTCAATATTTTGGAATATTTTATCTTTTCTGATGATTTTGAGTTTTGATAAGACCCGGGAATTGAGGCGTGATTTTCTACTTTCTTTGTTTTATTATACCATGCCTTATTTCTACCCTCTTCGGCCTTGTTCTCTTTAGGTTTATTCTCTTATGCTTCTTGGTGTGTGTCTAATAACTCTATAATAATGACCCTCACAACTAAGCTTTAATATTAAAACGAAAATCCTAAAACCACACACAACCGGCAAGTGTACCAATCGCAAGTAGTATAGACTTAGGAAGTCCGAGTATCGAACACGTGGACACGTTAGAACGCTAAAGATCACTAACCCTAGACAAGACCTACCTTAAAATAATATTATATTGATTTTTGATTTCTTTTAACTTAACTGAACTAACTGGATTAACTAACAAAACTTACCAAAAATAGAAAACTTAACGGAAAACTAACTGTGTTGACTTAAGATGGAGAAAAACGTCTACCTAGGTCTGAATCAAATTGTAGGCCTGACAAGCCAATGGATTAGATGACTTCAAGACACCGGTCCCTAAAGATGACACGACTAAAGATCGCTCGGGCTTACTGGATTACCTCTCGGTCTCAAAGAAGGTGTCTAACCGATGTACTTAATCCAATAAATCATGCAACAAAACCCTACGGTGGTACCAAACAATGCACCGATCAATCAATACAAAACTAATTAATCAACACACAGGGTTTATGCAATAAATCACCAAAATTTTCAGCCCTTAAACACAACCTATTTCATGTCTAAATCAATCTTTACAATAACAATTCAAGTCTATCAATCAAACAATCCATAAAACCTATCAAAACCTAACAAGAATCATCATTCCTAGGTAGAACTAACAAGATTAGCCGAGCATAATTTTTGGACAGCAGCAAACACTTAATAAAACCATCATTAAACTCATACCAATCATCTTAACAAAACATCCAATGATCAACACTAATCATAAACAATTCAATCTCTCAGTCAAGTGCAAAACTAGTTAACAATTAAACAAGAGAATTAAAGTTGTTGAACAATGTTATGAAAGAAAGGATATTGGATGCTCCGGGCTGCTGTTGGCTGTTGTTGTTGTTGTTGTGCTGCTGTTGTTGCTGTTGTTTGCTGCTGTTGCTGCTGCTGTTATTGCTGCTGTTGCTATTGCTGTGCTGCTGTTATTGATTCCGATCAGCAGCTCTCTTGGCTGATTAGGGTTTTATTTTTTTTATATAATATAATATAATATGGTATTGGGCCTCCATGATGTATACGGGTCGGGCCTTGAGCTTTGTCTTGAACTTGTATGCGTAAAAGGCTCGTAAAAAGCTCGAAAAGTCCCGGTTTCTTCCTTTCTTTTACCCAAAACCTACAAGATTAATAAATGTATGTAAAACCTATCTAAAACGAGTAAAAACACATAAAATATAATATATTACGTAGATAAAAGGTGCGGAAAATACATGTGTTTTACAACACATCAAATATCCCCACACTTAAGACTTTTTCGTCCCTGAAAAAGAATACTACACAGGATCATACCCGAGTTCAACCGACAACTCTTGGTTTTATTTATATACTATTATTATTAATATTTTTTCTTTTCAAAGTTTTAGAACAAGTGACCCGTTACCCCTTCCAATTTTCACCTAATAAGCTAGATCAAGTCGATTGCCGGTATTGTTGTCCACTTTAAACCCATGCCCCTAATACTTACCGAGGCAAATAAGGCGTGACAATTCTATTAATTTGTATGACTAAGTGGAACCCACACCTAAAAGCCTTGCTGCCACTTTACCAATTCCATTATGGTTTTAACGGGCCGAGCCACACCAACTTGACTTAAAACTTTTGCTACATGATTAAAACATTTCGACTCAAATACAACCTATAAACTCTAGCTTGGTCAAGATCGACCGACAGTAGTTTCCTTCATGGTGGTTTTGATTTAAAATAATTTTTTCTGCCATTTGGCTTTTTGCATTTTTATTTTTTTTAATTATTTTTTATTTTTTTTTAATATACCATGTTGGAAGAAACTACAGAAATGCATCAAGGCTCAGTTCTGCGCCACCGTGCAACAGAGGGCCGAGCAAAACTGTCTTCTGCTAGCATCAACGTTCAGGTCTGCGCCACCGCGCAACAGAGTACGGAGCTTCACAGGAATAGACACATATACAAAAGATTATACAAATAATATACAGACGATCATGTGACTCGAGGCTTGAGTATGACCCGGCTTTTCATTCCAATCCTGTCACGAGCTTAGTTAAACAAACAAAACCCCTAAGATGTTTCCCACTATAGTCAGGCCATTTAAAAGGTTCAATTAGGTCAACAACCAAACCGCCCTTTCATTCTCAAAGGTTGAGCCTACCGACACATGATTACTGAGTCCAAACCGTTCGGTTACCATACATTACGTGCGGGTCTAATGGGCACTGTTCTTATTTATTATATATATATTTTTGAAACCACCAAGAATTTATAAAATAACCACTACTCGGTAATAATATCATCTCCTGTTTAACGTAGAGAAAACAAATTTCAAGGGACTATTTTTTAAATTGTTTCAAATTTTTATTTTTTATTTTTTTTTATTTTTTTTAAAAATTTTTTCTACAACTAAGTAAAATAAACCCCATCCCCACACTTAGAACGAAATCGTCCTCGATGAGTATAAGGAAAAGAAATAAAATAAAATAAAAATAAAACAGAAAATAAAAATAAAGTATACAAGAGTAAAAACAAAGAACGGGTTACTCCCCTGGTTTATGTGCAGAATCTTCAACAGATGAGTAGTATCCAAACGACCGTATAGCATTTCCTTCGCGGCCGCAACCTCCGGAGAACCTGTTCCACAACGCCATCATAGCTACCATGAGCATAATATAACCTACAAAACTCAAACTCACTCGCATGTAGCGGCGTACAACACGGAAAACAAAAATGTGGGTTCCCGGACGGATCGTACACGGGATGTCGCTATCTGCGCAGGTGCGGAATCCCTGCGTAGGTAGATACGAGCGTAGAATACGTATAAAACAAACACACGAGCAATAACCGAAACACGTTATATTGATAACCCGAACACGTGACACGAGGTCACTATTACAGACTCTGACTTGTTAACACGTAACTCTCGAACTAATCAACTGAAACGAACCCTAACCAACCTCGCGAACTCTACTCAACTGTTACGGTGAACAGTATATATAAACACGACAACTTCGCCTCAGGCGAAGTTGTCCATAACTTCGCTTGTTCAACAAGTTCGCCTGAGCGAACTTGTTAACAACTTCGCTTGTTCAACAAGTTCGCCTAAGCGAACTTGTTGACAACTTCGCTCGTTACATAAACATAAACATAATCAAAAACATAATTACATTACAGACTCAATTACAAACGTTAGACTATGAACTACTGACATACATGTACCAACAGACTCCCCCTTGGCAGTAGCTTCATATCTTGATCTTCAAAGCTTGAGTCTTGTAATCTTGTATCTTTACGCGTGCGCTCCTTCTCTAACACATACCGACACCACCCTTTGATATTTCCTTGCTTGATCCTTCCAAGCAGGAATGTAGAAGATCTTCTTTTCGTTGAGCATCTTCAGATCAGCTTGCGATAGATTAACAAGATGCATCGGGTCGTAAACCCTAAGCACTTCTTGTTCATCCTCATCTTCCATTACCGCCTCCGCTGTTTCACAATCCACGAACCACCATTTTAGGTCTTTGAGCACGTCCTTGGGCATAAGCTTCATCGGTACTTCTTTAAGGCACCGGATCGGTTTATACTTCATAACCATCCAAGGCTTTCCATCAGCTCTCAAACCTCTATCCTTGTCTTCGACAAGTTTCCCCTTTTGTGGTTTCAGCAGCTCAAACTTCTTCTCCTTAATGCTCTCTTTCCATACGATCTTTCCGATGACTCTAGCCATGTTATTGTCACTTCGATTTATCAACCCCAATCTGGCTAAGTCTTTAACCTCACATTCAGGTAGTGTGTTTAATGATCTCAAAGTTCTCCTGAAGTACTGAATCCCGTCATATCTTTTGATCACGAAGAGCCGCAGCTGCTCATCATATATCCAGCAGATAATACCTTTCTTTGCTTCAGCGTATCCCTTAATATTGTAACTCTTTTTGAACATTTTAGGGACCGCCGGTTTCTTCGTCTTTACGAACCATTGAGCACAACCTTCCTTCCAATTCGGCTGCTCTTCCCATTCAGTATCTTCCACAACTGTCTCATCACCCATATCGGGCATCTCAACCTCTGGAATCTCGTGTTCAATATCTTCATCTACTATCTCCCCTTCTTCTATCATATTTTCAACAATAATTTGCTCACCGATCTTCTCAATCTCATCACTTGGCAGCACATCTTCTTCAAGCATAAAATCATCATCATCATCTAGCTCTTTCAACGCGTCGATTACATCATCAACATCATCAATATCTACCACATCATCACCAGCTGCGCTTGTAGACTCCCCCTCAGCTGTGGAAGTACCAAGAGCTATAGAAGTTCTTGGCAGCTCACCACCTGCACCTTCCGGTGCATTGGGATCATCGTCATGATCTTCTCTCCGTTTTGTCCTCAACTCATCTCCCCTACAGCTCATCTCCCCCTGAGATGCCAAGAACGCTTTCATAGCGTCTATGATCTTCCCATGCTCGACCAGGAGGGAGGCCTATAGTTGGTTTGCTTCCACTAGGCTTTGAATAGTCTTGGACTGCTCAGCTACGATCCGCTCTAGTGAAGCTATCCTTTCGGAGTCTGAAGTAGGCGTTGGAGTTGGCGGGACATCAGCAGCAGAAGTGACCGCAGGTGGTACACTTGGTAACCCTGCAGTAGTAGTGACTGTAGACTCAACAAATCGTGCTACTACCACCGATGGAGTAAGCGATTGAGGTGGTAGAGACACAATTGTTGGAGTCGACGTCTGGACGGCAGTAACCTGTGCTGTAGAAGGAATAAGAGACATACCAGAAAAGGCAGGTGGAGCAAAACGTACCAGCCTTGAAGTTTCTCCAGCTCCCGAACCCATACCTATCCGTTCTCTTCTTGAACGTCTGAGCTGCTTCTTCTTCATCATCTTCCTCTTCATCGTCGTCAACCGTTCTCATCCTCTTCCCAATCGTTCTCTCCCTAGACACCATCAATCGTCTAGCTTCAGCAAATGTCTCATCAAGATCGGAGTCAGCTACCGAAGTAACTGCTCTAGTAACATCCATGGCCTGAGAACCCGAGACATCCATATCAAACATTCCTTGGCCGCTAAAAGCAGCATCAAGGTCGACGTCTTCAGCAGTAGGCACAGCAGGCGCAGCTGATACAGCATGAGGTGCTGCCGCCTGTTGTGGTCTTGGGTCTCTGAACTCGTCCCCACCAGCAGGAACATACTCCGGGTTGACAAGATACCCGAACAGTGGAGTATGCCTGGGACGCAGCTCAGGCTTGCTTCGTGCGCTAGAAGTGCGACACTGAGCAAAGATACGCTTCGTCACACATTCAACGTATCTAATAGGGCGTCTCTGAGGTAGCAACGGAGCCACATGATTGAGAATCATTTGTAAGAACCGAGGATACATAATAAATCGCTCACGCGCCACAGCCCTCCTCTGACGATCAATCTCGTAAAATATCAGCTGACTAAATGAATATTTTCTGTTGTAAGTCAGGGCAGTCATGGCAGACTGCATCGTCGCGCCCATTCCATCAGTTCCTGCCTTCCTCCCAGACATGCACACGATCAAGACGTGCATTAGGAAGCGCCACTGATCTAACAAAAATCCTTTTCTCCTCTGCGTGTCCCCCAACGGACCTGAATAACCCATCCTGAGATATGCCCCATCACGAAAAGGAGCGACGAACTCCGTTGGGTCATCCCTCGTTTCTTCTCCAAACTGCAAAGCCAACCGTATATCTTCTGAAGAGAACTGCACAACATGACCATTTACGGTTGCTCGCATCACCGTTGCTCGCATCACCGGGGGCTCAACCCGGCAATCATACTCTACCGACTGCCAAAAGTCTTCAATGTTAGGTAGTGAAATAGGCAGGGTATTCGTGATCGCATGGAAGATCCTTGAGCGCAGGAGAAATGTGATTATTTCCCTGTAGTCCTCCACGCCACTTGCGTCTGGGTCTAACATGATGATCTGGTTATGCGCTGGAAAGAACTGTCTTTGATCATTACCGTCATCACCACCAGCACCGCCAACAGCAGCCATATCTGCACTAAACGAACCAAGTTAGATAACTGTTAAGCAACTCACAAGTTCGCGTTATACCATGAGCGAAGTTGTGATTAAAACTGTATAGGCGAACTTAAAGGTGAGGCGAAGTTGGGAACAACTTCGCTTCATCTGTAAGTTCGTCTAAATAACTGTTAAACAAATTGGTTTAGGCGAAGTTGAAGATAACTTCGCCTTATCACAACATCGCCTCAGGCGAAGATAAGTGTTAGGCGAAATTAAGCTTCAGGCGAAGTTGAGGATAACTTCGCCTCAGGCGAAGATAACTTAATCGGCGACTGTTAGGATTCCAACACCGGAAATCCGGTGTTTTCGGCTAAGTTCGACGATCAAGGACATCAATACACATGATATTAAGGATGTGAAGTTGAAAAGGATGTCCATGCACACGTTAACACAAGTTTTTAAGATTTCGGTTTTGAAGGTCCGACGACCCGAGGTCTCGAACCGGGTAAAAACGATCAAGAACGAACAAGTTTGTGAGAGATATCGACAACACATACCCTCAATGATAATAGAAACTAGAAGCAAAGATCGAAAACGGAGATAAACACAAGTTCGCCGGAAATCTCTTAAGTTCGCCGGAAAATCAAGTTCGCTGATATTATAATGAAGTTTACAGTTAAAACATCACCTTATATAGGGTCAGAGTTGGTCAGGCGAAGTTAAGGATAACTTCGCCTAGGCGAAGTTAAGCACAAGTTCTCCTGATTCAACAACTTCGCCTATATTTTCAGAATCAACCCTTTAAGTTTGAACATTTTGCAATTAACATTTGAAAGTTTCAAAAAGAGTTAAACAAAAATGATCAAGTCTAAGTAACCAGATATAAAATAATACAACTACAAAAATAGAAAAACTTATAAAAATTTAACGAAATAAGGGATCAAATTTCAGTCTAGTCAGGGACCACTATGTTTTTAGAAAAGATCCTAACAGGAATCACACTCACTACGTGACTGTCATATAGATCCGTGTTTAGCCGTATTATGACATAGAGAAACAGGTTGTAAGCAGGTAAATAACTTAAATGGTTTTCATCGTTTCGGTGATACGGATTAAGGTTCAATTTAGCTCAAAATTTAAGTGGGCAACAACCCAGAGATAATGAAGCCATCTATCTATTCTCAAAGCGTATTTGGCTATACCCAAGTCACCCCGAATTGACTTCGACCCATAGTGTCTGATTAACTTTTAGATACTCGTTGTCTGCTTCCCGTTCTCTTCTTACTCCAGAATTGAGAAGTCTTGATTGTTACAATAACTCATAAGTACTTAAAATTTTTTTTTTTTTTTTTTTTATCCACACATACTTATAGACTTCGGAGTACTAAACCACTGCAAGTCCCGAATCTGGATCACTGCAGTGTCTTGAAATGCTTTCTTCACGGGAATCAGAACACTTACGGGCTCGTGTATGACTGGGTAGTCGCTTTTCTGCCTATCATTCGGAAAGAAATGCATGAAGACATTCAAAACTCTTAAGGAGTTTCCAAGTAAAATCGAGTAATTTAAGTTAATATCACATACACTTTTACGCACCATAAAAAATTACCATGACATACAATGACTGTCCTAAAGTCTTTTAAGCCTAATAACTTCACTAGTTAAGCACACACAATCAGTATATATATCATTTTCCAAGGTTGGATCAACTTTCTGTTAAACATAGCACATTTACTTCATACGAAGTAATAGACTTGAAAAGTAATTTCATTTCCCAAAAAAATTTTTGACTTCAATCGCCCCGTTCACGTCAAAGTTTTCAGGTAAACGGCAATCCTGAAAATCCAATGGATCAACTGGACCGACCACATACAGGTATGTGTTCTTCTAACTAAGTATGAACGACTAATTTTCAGCGATAGAAAGAAAACACATCATAAATCGCCCCGGTCACTTTCAGTCATCTGGTTAATGGCTATCCTCAAAATCTACAAGTAGAAGATGAGGACCAAAACATATCCTAAGACATGTCCTTCCAACTGAGATAACCGACATAATTTTAAGCGATTAATGACGTTTTTTTTTTTTTTTTTTTTTTTTTTTTTTTTTTTTTTTTTAAGACACAAAAGAAAAGCATGGTTACTAGGGATTGATCATCCCGTTTAGCTCAATTAGGTTTTGAAATCTGGATTTATCAAACGCTTTTGTAAATAAATCAGCGAAATTCTCGAGCGTATCGACTTTTTCGATCTTAATCAGTTTCTTCTCAGCACAATCCCGTATGAAATGATGACGAATGTCAATATGTTTGGTTTTACTATGTTTCACGGGATTGTTAATTACTGAGATGGCTGCAGTGTTATCAATTAAAATAGGAGTGAGTAAGAAATTCATACCATAGTCGCGCAATTGTTGCTGAATCCACAAAACCTGTGAACAGCAGTTGGATGCTGCCATATATTCAGCTTCACATGTTGAGATTGCAACTGACGTCTGTTTCTTGCACTGCCAGGAAACTAATCTGCCACCGAGAAACTGACATCCTCCTGTTGTCGACTTCCGACTCTGATTGCACCCTCCATAATCAGAATCAGTATAAGCAACCAGTTCCACGTCTCCTCCCTTCGGGTACCACAACCCTAGCTTCGGCTTGCCTTTGAGATACCGTAGTATCCTCTTTGCACCTTTCAAATGAGATTCTTTCGGATTTGCCTGAAAACGTGCACAAAGACAAACAGTAAACATTATATCAGGCCTAGAAGCAGTTAAATACATTAATGAACCTATTATCGCCCGATACAGAGTTGGGTCCACATCTGCGTCACCATCTGATTCAGCGCCCAATTTGTGATTGACGCAGATTGGAGTGTCATATGGAGAACTGTCCTCCATCTTGAATCGCTTGAGCACATCATGAACGTACTTCGTCTGATGAATGAACATCCCGTCCTTCTTCTGATCAACCTGCAATCCTAGAAAGAAAGTTAGTTCACCCATAGCACTCATTTCGAACCTTTTCTTCATGACATCCTCAAAATCTTGACACATGGAGACTCTTGATGCAGCAAATATGATGTCATCCACGTAGACTTGAACTAGTAGGAAGTCGCTTCCTTCTCTCTTCACGAACAGTGTGCTGTCAATTAAACCCCTTTCAAAACCATTCTCGAGCAAGTAGTCCGATAACGTTGAATACCAGGCACGAGGTGCCTGATGTAATCCATACAGCGCCTTGCTCAACTTGTATACGTGATCTGGGAAGTCTGGGTCAGGAAAACCCGGAGGTTGCTCAACATACACAACCTCATCAACTTTCCCATTTAAAAACGCACTCTTCACATCTAGCTGAAACACCTTCATTCTCTTACATGCAGCAAACGCCAAAAACAATCTTATCGCTTCCAACCGGGCGACAGGAGCGAACACCTCATTGTAATCAATACCCTCTTGCTGATTAAAACCTTTAACAACCAGCCTTGCCTTGTTTCTAATGATAATCCCCTTTTCATCCCTCTTGCACTTAAACACCCATTTTGTGCCTATAGCATGCACATTCCTTGGTTTTTCAACCAAAGTCCAGACTTCCATCTTCTCGAATTGAGCCAACTCTTCTTGCATGGCCTCGACCCACAAGCTGTCCTTAAGAGCCATTTGATAATTTTTCGGTTCAATCTGGCTAATAAAGCAGGAGTACAAACATTCGTTCATTATACCCGTTTCTTTAATGCTTGTATAAACACAGGTGTGCTCATTCAAGCTACTTCTGGTTTGTACACTGGAGGACACATCACCTATAATATTCTCCAATGGGTGATCTTTGTGAATTCTCGTGGTCGGAACAACACCGACATGCAAATTATCTTCCAAATTTGAAGAGATCTCATCAATGGTTGTTTCTGGCTGAGAGTGAAATGGATTGATAAACTCATCTTCAGGTAAGGCAGCAGGGGTATCAATAGTGTTTGATGTGGAAGGTTGACTTTTCTCAATAAGCTGTCGTTGCAATAGATTCTCTTCCTCATCAAGTATCATCTTCGACGCAATTCTTTCTTCTTCTTCAGAAATTTCCAAATTAGGGATGTTAAATGACTTAAACAGCTTAACATAGTCGAAAAGCTCAGCAGGTCCATTGCTTGGTTTTGGCGATTGGTAACTAGTAATGTCGGTGTTACACACCACCTCCACCTTGCAAGTCGACGTATTGAAGACCCGTCTATTGGGAGTCCCAACAACATAACCGACTAAGATTCCTTCATCGGCTACTTCACCAAATTTCGAATTAGTCTTCAAAATTGAACAAGGAGACCCGAATGGTTCAAGACCGCTCAAGTTGGGCTTCCTTCCATGCATAAGCTCGTAACATGTTTTTCCAAGTCTCTTAACGGTTAACACCCTATTCAGAACATAGCAGGCTGTAGCAACTGCTTCAGCCCAGAATATCACAGGAAGTTTTGAATCTGCCAGCATAGTTCTGGCTCCTTCAATTAAAGTTCGGTTCTTCCTTTCAGCCACTCCATTCTGTTGCGGAGTATACGGAGCGCTGTATTGATGTTCAATTCCTTTCTGAAAACAGAAGATTTCCATTTCAAAGTTCTTGAACTCTGTTCCATTGTCACTTCTGATGTATTTAACTGATTTACTCATGACGTTCTCAACTTTTGTAATTAGATTCTTCACCATTTGAGCCGTCTCATCTTTCGATTTCAGAAAATATACCCACGAATATCGCGAGTAGTCATCAGTGATCACCAAGCAGTAAGAAGTACCTCCTAGACTTTTTACATTCACGGGACCGAAGAGATCCATGTGAAGTAGTTCTAGAGTACCGGCAATAGAGTTGACCTTCTTGGTGAGATGGGATTTCTTGTGTTGCTTTCCCTTCTTGCATGCTATACATTTGTCTTCAAAGTTAAAACTTTTTAAGGGAACGCCCATCACAAGCCCATTCTTGACAATGAAGTTCATCTTCCGAAGATGAATGTGCCCCATTCTCCTGTGCCACAAATCAGATTCTGATTCGCTTGCTTTCATCATTAAACAAGATTCTCCCGTGGCCATTTCAGTAGACCTCATATCCATCACATATGTATTTGTTTCACGTGGAGCTTTCATTACTATCCACTCGTCTGGTATCTGGAAACCAGGCTTCAACACGATCGCTTCATTCTTCGTGAAATGGACAGTGTAATCTTTATCACAAATCTGCGACACACTCAGCAGATTGTGCTTCAATTCCTCCACAAAATTCACATTCTCAAGTGTCATCCTTCCATTTGACACTGTACCTCTACCAGTAATTCTTCCTCCGCTTTCACCAGCAAAACTAACTCTCGCTCCCTGAACAGGTTTTAAGTCTTGCAACAAGTGTTTGTTGCCCGTCATGTGCCGGGAACAGCCGCTATCTACAATCCAAAGACTGTGGGCAGCCCTGTTCAACTGTTCCTGCACAATAAAACAGAGAATTAGAATCTTGGGACCCAAGACCAATTGGTCTTGGATCGATACGTCCCGTACCCTGGCTTTCCAAAGTTAGCATCAGGATAATTCCTGTAAGTCCTGTTAGGAAATTTCCTTGAAGATTGAGTGTGATGCCTTCCAAACCTATGTGAATTGAAAGTGTTATATCTTGTGGTTTGGTTGAAAAACTGAGGTTTGTTTTTATGAAAACTTGAATTAGTTACATTTTGGCATTTTGAAAAGTTTTCATTTTTAGCAGTATCAAACTGATGCTTATTCTCAGTTTTATTTGGCCTCACACCTCTGTATCTCGGCATCAGAGGGCAATCTGCAACAAGATGTCCTAATTTATTACATCTAAAGCAACACCTACTCTCCATTTTCTTTTCAAATGTTGGTTTGGATGTAGAGGCAGTGTTACCAGCCGTTCGTCTCACATAAGGTGGGACATACGGGTTGAGTGGAGTACTCTTTTTAGAAGATTTATTTTTATCTCCACCAGTGGATAACACTACCTTCTCTTTCGTCTTACCTGATTCGGACAACTTATCCGAATCCGATGAGACTGGACTCGTAACAGAAATATTTACACTAGAAACAGGCGAACTCGTTTCGCCATTACTAACAGTTGGTTCTTTACATGTAACCTTGATTGGAACTGTCTGAGGAACTTCAAAATCCACAGATTTCTGAATACTAGGGTTGAAAGTGTAGTTGTGGTTATAAGGTGGTGGCACCTCGTGATAACCAATTCCACCCCTCTTTGCAGAGGTACCTTGATCACTAACGAGGTGATCTAGAATAGCTGAGGAATTTCGGAACTGCTCGAGTTTTCGGTTCAGTTCCACCACTTTCACCTGGTGGTCAGCAATCTGCTTTTCTCGTTCAGCAATAAGTTTAGTCTTTTCTTCTAAAACCTCATAACTTAGGTCAATTACATCAATTTTTTCAGCAAGTTTAGTTTTTAAGCTTTTGACATCTTTTTCACATGCTTTTATTTTAACTTTGTAACTGTTTTCTCTTGCCTTAGTAAAATGATGATCTTCTTTAAGAGTTTTAAATTCAGCATCCAAACGAACATACTGATCAGTTATGGTAGCAAGTTGCTCAGACAAATTCTCACATTTTGTACAAACAGGTTTAGAACTTACCTCGGAGGGTTGACCATCGTTATCTGCCATGAAAGCTTTCTCCTTACCAGTAGCTTTCTCCTCTCCAGTCATCTTCTCAAAATCTTCATTTTCTACCTTAGCCATATTCGCCTGCTCACCAGTTTCATTCGCATGCAGGTTCCAGTTGTATTCACCGGCTTCTCTAGACAACATGGCATTGACTTCTTTACTAATCCCAGTAGGCTGTGCAGACTGGCCTTGACCCCGTTCAACTCTCTCGTTTCTGCATTCTTTAGCAAAGTGCCCATACTGTTGACAGTTATAGCACCTCACTTTAGACTTGTCGAATCCGGGCCTACCACCAACAAACTTTCTCCCCGTCTTATTCATGAAACGCTTGACTCGCCTCACTATCATGGCCATTTGCCATTGCAAATCCATCTCCTCCAGATCATCAGCATCGATCTGGTCATAATCCTCATCCAAAACAGCAGGGTCCACAATCTTCCCTTGTATGTAGTTCTCATATGAAGCAATAAAAGATGCATAGACTGCAAACTGCTCTTCAGCAGATTTGACACTCATTGGCATCTTGGAATAGTTATTGCTTGAGGCACTGGGAGAGAAACTACTGTTGGATGTTTGAGGTTTCGAAGCACTTGAACCTCCAGCAACAAAGCAAACATCACCGTTCATGTTTACTGAAACGTTTCCTTCATGAGAAGAGTTAGAACCTGACTCTCCTTTGGAGTAGTAAGCAGCAGATTCAGGCTTCGAACTTGAGCCTGAGTTAAGTTTGGCACCATACATACCAGGGTCTTGAATCTGATCTGTTGGTGTCTCTTTACGAACCATATTAAGCTCAAAGGTTCTGAGCTTGCTTACTGCTGTCTCCAAATCATAATTAGGAAAGTCTCTGTCTTCCCTCATCAGAACTGTGTACATTTCCCACATCGGTGGGAGAGCATCGAGAAGCTTTTCAACTATCTCCTCTTCTCTGTAAGCAATCGAATAGTTGTTTAGCTCTGTCATTAGATGATAATATCGAGTGATAATATCATCCAGAGATTCGTTCTTCAAATATTTGAAGAGAGAGAACTGAGTCTTCAACAGTTTAATCTTCGAGGCACGAATACCCACGTTCCCTTCGAATCTATTTTCAAGAGCATCCCAAAGCTCTCGAGCCGATGTATACTTTCTGAAAGTATGAAGGATCTCCTGTGGAAGAGCCATAGTGATAGCTGCGTGAGCCTTGCTTTCGGCTTCGTACATCTTCTTCTCCTCTTCCTCCATCTTGCTGTACTTCTTTATCACATCCCGACCTTCGTATTCCATGGTCGGTGGAATATATCCATCCTGGATGCACACCCACATCTTTGCATCCTGGTATTTAATATACTGAATAAACCGATCCTTCCATGCAACAAAGTCGGTTCCTTTTAACAGCCTTGGGGCCTTAGTGGCTGACCCCGCTTCGACTTCCATTTTCACCAAATCAGAGATGTTAATTTGCGACATCTTCTCAAAAACCCGAAAAATTCCAAAATTTGTCCAAACAGTACTAAAGGCGAAGTTAAGAATAACTTCGCTTAAGTGTTAACTTCGCTGGAAAAATTCTTAAATTCGTGTGACTCGGCGAAGTTGAGAATAACTTCGCTTAGGCGAACTTATGAGGCAGGCGAAGTTGTGAATAACTTTGCTTAACCTTATATCTTCGCCGAAACCCTACTTTCAGTGACGGCAACTTCGCCTGAAGAACAGTAACTTCGCCCGATGAACACTGAAAATATTCAGATCTGTTGTCGACGATTCTGCAGTTTCCGGTCGTTGTAAAGGTTTGAAAATGAATGTATATAGTGATTAGAACTCAATACGAACAAAAACTCGTCCCGTGAATAGGTCAAACGAGACGTTTTCTACACCCGCGTGAAATCCCGAACCTCACAATCGAGCCGATGGCTCTGATACCAATTGTGGGTTCCCGGACGGATCGTACACGGGATGTCGCTATCTGCGCAGGTGCGGAATCCCTGCGTAGGTAGATACGAGCGTATAATACGTATAAAACAAACACACGAGCAATAACCGAAACACGTTATATTTATAACCCGAACACGTGACACGAGGTCACTATTACAGACTCTGACTTGTTAACACGTAACTCTCGAACTAATCAACTGAAACGAACCCTAACCAACCTCGCGAACTCTACTCAACTGTTACGGTGAACAGTATATATAAACACGACAACTTCGCCTCAGGCGAAGTTGTCCATAACTTCGCTTGTTCAACAAGTTCGCCTGAGCGAACTTGTTAACAACTTCGCTTGTTCAACAAGTTCGCCTAAGCGAACTTGTTGACAACTTCGCTCGTTACATAAACATAAACATAATCAAAAACATAATTACATTACAGACTCAATTACAAACGTTAGACTATGAACTACTGACATACATGTACCAACAAAAAACATAAACTAATAAACATATTTTTGTGTTTTTGGTTTTTATAATTTTTAATTTTTTTAATTTTAATTTTTTTTTATTTAATTTTTTTATTTTTTTATTTTTTTTATTTTTTCTTTTTTTCAATGAAACACCCCTTAAATCGACCGACTCGAATGGAGATTGAGTACGAGCGGTTTCATCTTGGAACATCCTGAAATAGACAAAACAAATAAAACAGATAGCACAAACATATAACAAAAATACAAACTCTACAACTCGGGTAGTCTCCCGAGTGATGCATCCACATGTCTACGTCTCGGAGAGTGGGTCAAGGTAGAATACCTCGACCATCTGATCAGTCATCAGCTCGCTAGTGTAGTGCATCAGTCCATCACTATTCACCATAAACGTCCCGCCTTTGTCCTTTATCTCAATAGTGCCATACGGGAAAACCTCAGTAATCATAAACGGACCTGACCAACGGGACCTCAACTTTCCCGGGAATAACCTCAACCGGGAATTATACCATAAGACCATATCCCCACACTTAAACTGCTCAATACCCTCTAACGTACGATCCTGCAGTTCCTTCACCTGCTGCTTATAACCATCTGACTGCGCATAAGTACGGTCCCGTAACTCCTCCAACTCAAACAACTGATGAACATGATGATCTCCGGTAGATAATTCAGAATCAAAGGAAGACGACTCAATGTCAGTATCAGGGGGGTGTTCAGTCAAGGCGACCATCTCAACCTCCGAGGTCTCCCTATCTAAGATATGTGTGGCTGAGGCAGGGCCTCCACCGGGATCACTGGAAAACTCCCCCACATGAGTCATGATCGTATCAATGAAGCATAGGGAGTCATCAGTCGATTTGGGATGCTTAGATGACTGTCGAATGTCAAACGTGACGTTCTCATCCCCGACTCGAAGGATCAGTTTGCCATCACGAACATCGATCAACGCATGTGCGGTGGCCAGAAAAGGTCTGCCCAAAATGAGTGGAACATTATCATCCTCATTCATGTCAAGAATAACGAAGTCCACCGGGAAAATGAACTTAGCAATGCGAATGAGCATGTTCTCAACAATCCCACGCGGATACTTCACAGAACGATCAGCAAGCTGGATACTCATCCTGGTAGGCCTCGGTTCGCCTAAACCCAGCTTGCGATACACAGAATACGGCATGAGATTGATACTGGCACCAAGATCAGCCAGCGCATGAACCATTGTATCATCACTCAAGGTGCAGGGAATTGTGAAACTCCCTGGATCGGCTCTCTTCTCTGCTAGCTTCCTCTGTAAGATAGCAGAGCAATTAGCACTCAGAGGGAGGGAAGCTACCTCAGCTAACTTCTCCTTATTCGAAAGAATATCCTTAAGGAACTTCGCGTGTTTAGGCATCTGATTGAGTGCCTCAAGGAATGGGATATTAAGGTAAAGCTGCTTCAGAAGATCAAAGAATTTGGAGTTTTGCTCCTCATCTCTATCTCTACGGACTCTCCCGGGGTAAGGCAATCGGGGTTTGTAAACTCTCGGTGGCTCGCTCGGTGATTGCTGTCTCTCGGCCTGTGCTGAACTCCCTGGGATGCTCCTCTGATGCACCTGGGCCGGCGGGGACTCCATCTGAATCTCCTCATCCACCTGCTCCTCTCCATCGACTGCAGGCTCCTCGACAACTCCTCCTTTAGATCTCTGCTGAATCATGGGCTCATCTCGTGCCCCTACACCGCTCCTCGTCGTCACAGCCTTCACGAATCCTCTCGGGTTTTGCTCGGTATTACTCGGTAATGTACCCTGCGGCCTCTCATTTAACCGACTGGCTATCTCTCCCATTTGCCGCTCGAGATCCTGAATCGACGCTGCCTGATTCCTCATGAATTGCTCGTGTTAGCAAAACTTCTCCTGCGTCTCCTTGTGTCGGGAATCCTCACGCGCCATAAGCTGCGACAACATTTGCGTCTGCTGCGCCATCATCTCCTCTAAAGTGGGCTTCTTCTCCCCAATGCTCGCCCCCTCACCGGCATCCTGAAACAAACTCTGACGCTGCTGATAGCCTGACTGATTGCCGCTCCTCCAGTTCGAGTTCTGATTGCCTCTCCATCCCGAATTATAAGAATTGAAAGAATTAGGATTTCGATTTGGATTTCCTATGAAGTCTACGGCCTCCTCCTGCGAACTGACTGGGCACTGAACGGTATCATGCCCTCCTTGACAAATCTCACATAACTTGCTCTTCGTCTGCAAGTCCTTCACAATCTACGCTAACGCCTCGACCTGTGCCGTCAGTGCGGTGTTCGTGTCCACATAATGCATGCCGCGTGAAATCGAATCGACGGTCTTGCCACCCTTGGCGGGTGGTCTCTGGTATCCACTCATGGCTAACCCGTTAAATAACGCGATGCACTCATCCGGGTCCTTAGTCGTCAGCAAATTTCCTCCCGCAGCCGTGTCGAGCATGTTTTGCGTCACGTACGTCACTCCATTGTAGAACTTCTCGACAACCGCCCAATCCTGCAAACCGTGGTTCGGGCACGACGCTAGTAGATTCTTGAAACACTCCCATGCCTCGTAGAAACTCTCGGTGTCCTCAATCTGGAAAGAATGAATCTGATTACGCAAACGAGCGGCCTTAGCCGGAGGATCGTACTTCTCGAGAAATTGGGTCTGCATGGCAGCCCAAGTGGCTATGGAGCCCTGTGGGAGGGACTCGAGCCACAGACTCGCTTGATCAGCGAGTGAGAACGGAAATATGCGGAGCTTAACAGCATCCTCGGATACGCCGGCAAGATGGAATGTGTCGCAAATACGCACGATGCGAGTAAGATGAGAATGCGGGTTCTCGTGAAGCAACCCGTGAAACTGAGCAAAATGAGCAATGGTATTTAGAATGTTTGACGGGATCGCCAGTTCGTAGCAACTCCGATGGCGGGTGGTGCAATGCTGGATCTCGCGCCAGCATTGGCCGGTCGGGCCCGGTCCGCAACTGTCATCCTCGGTGGAATGTCGCCCATGATCATATCCCTATCGTCGGGGTCAACGGATGAAGAAGTGGACGAGGGTGAAACGGGACGATGTCTCTCACGAAACTCTCTCTCTGGCTCGGGGAATGCTTCAGTGTCGGGTGGTCCACGAGATCGAGTCTGTCGCATAAAAACTATAATTATAAATAATATTATCTAATCTATTCTAACAAATAAGTAAAATAAAACAAAAAAAAAATAATTACAAGTAGCACAAAAGATAAGTCCTAACTTGGATTGCTCTCAAAACGCCTAAAACCGTGTCCCCGGCAACGGCGCCAAAAACTTGGTGTGTGTCTGATAACCCTATAATAATGACCCTCACAACTAAGTTTTAATATTAAAACGAAAATCCTAAAACCACACACAACCGGCAAGTGTACCGATCGCAAGTAGTATAGACTTAGGAAGTCCGAGTATCGAACACGTGGACACGTTAGAATGCTAAAGATCACTAACCCTAGACAAGACCTACCTTAAAATAATATTATATTGATTTTTGATTTCTTTTAACTTAACTGAACTAACTGGATTAACTAACAAAACTTACCAAAAATAGAAAACTTAACGGAAAACTAACTGTGTTGACTTAATATGGAGAAAAACGTCTACCTAGGTCTGAATCAAATTGTAGGCCTGACAAGCTAATGGATTGGATGACTTCAAGACACCGGTCCCTAAAGATGACACGACTAAAGATCGCTTGGGCTTACTGGATTACCTCTCAGTCTCAAAGAAGGTGTCTAACCGCTGTACTTAATCCAATAAATCATGCAACAAAACCCTACGGTGGTACCTACCGCAAACAAACACTAAACACAAAGTCTAGAATCAAACAATGCACCGATCAATTAATACAAAACTAATTAATCAACACAAGGGGTTTATGCAATAAATCACCAAAATTTCCAGCCCTTAAACACAACCTATTTCATGTCTAAATCAAACTTTACAATAACAATTCAAGTCTATCAATCAAACAATCCATAAAACCTATCAAAACCTAACAAGAATCATCATTCCTAGGTAGAACTAACAAGATTAGCCGAGCATAATTTTTGGACAGCAGCAAACACTTAATAAAACCATCATTAAACTCATACCAATCATCTTAACAAACATCCAATGATCAACACTAATCATAAACAATTCAATCTCTCAATCAAGTGCAAAACTATTTAACAATTAAACAAGAGAATTAAAGTTGTTGAACAATGTTATGAAAGAAAGGATATTGGATGTTCCAGGCTGCTGTTGGCTGTTGTTGTTGTTGTTGTTGTGCTGCTGTTGTTGCTGTTGTTTGCTGCTGTTGCTGCTGCTGTTATTGATGCTGTTGCTGTGCTGCTGTTATTGATTCCGATCAGCAGCTCTCTTGGCTGATTAGGGTTTTATTTTTTTTATATAATATAATATAATATGGTATTGGGCCTCCATGATGCATACGGGTCGGGTCTTGAGCTTTTTCTTGAACTTGTATGCGTAAAAGGCTCGTAAAAAGCTCGAAAAGTCCCGGTTTCTTCCTTTCTTTTACCCAAAACCTACAAGATTAATAAATGTATGTAAAACCTATCTAAAACGAGTAAAAACACATAAAATATAATATATTACGTAGATAAAAGGTGCGGAAAATACGTGTGTTTTACAACACATCACTTCTCTTTTCTTAACTCTGGATTGATCATGGGTAAGAAGGCAGTTCGACCTTGTATCACTATTTCGGATGTGTATGACTCCGATTTCATAGATCAGTATGTCCTTGATGCAACCGCTCAAGAGAATGCTCTTTTAAAGATTCAAACATAGAATCTTTAAAATATACTCTTGCTTTCAATGATAATGACATTTTCAAGCCTTTTGTCGCCACTTTCATGGCGGATTTGGTGTCGAAGAAGTGGATCTGCTTTCCTTACCATCCTTTCAAAATCGGTTTTACTTACCCTTTTCCCAATTTAATCACCAAGCTCTTTAATTTTATTGGCTTGAATTTTTCTCAACTCATGCCGATGGCCTGGACGATCCTTTTTGTTCTCGAGAATCTGATTCAAAATCTTGATCTTGATTTTGGTGTTTCTGAGCTTGCTTACTCATATGATCTTCGTCCCCATGGTTCTCACCTTTATCTTTTCAAAGTAAAACCTGGCCAAGAGCCTCTTATCTTGAAAAGTAACCCAAATTATCCAAACTGGAAGAGTAAATTCTTCTTTGTGAGCCGAGATTCAATAATCAACGGAAAAGATCTTCCATGTCTCTGAGCTACCAAGAGTAGAATCCTCAGCTTTTATGATACTTTCAAGTTACGCTGTGCTTATACTAACCTTGTTTATTGGTACATGTATAAATTTTCTGAACTTTCTCCTCCTCATGTAGATATCGCTGCTAGGGTGAACCTTCTTTTCAATCTTGAATCTGCTGAAAATAGCTTTATGCCAAAAGCCCTTAGTATTGAGGTTAGCTCTAAGTCTCATCACCTTCAATCCATCATGCCTCAAGGTAAGGATCATGTAATGTTTTAATTAGTGTAAAAATATATTTAAATAAGAAATTGACTTGACGTGATCCTTGATAGTGTAAGGCCCCGAACCCCGGGTACCACACAGTTGGTAATCTTTCAAAACACTCGTAAAAATAATTAAACTTAAAAACAATTCACTTCATTAAAATAACCATTTCAGAGTATAATTCAACGGAAAACATAAATAATAAAATAAGTTTCGAAAACCAATTTAAATAAATGTTAAAAAAAGAAAACATTTATTATTATTGAAACATCCGACTAAGTATGCTCTCCACCGTCCAAGTAGCTTTGTGCACATCCAAGCGGTAATGTATCCATCTCCTAACCTGAAACTCACACTAACATGCACACAAAGTCAGCTTGAGCTGAGTGAGTTCAAGTTTTTATAAATAACATCTATAATAATAAACATAATAGTCATCCCAAAGAGTTTTAAAATAAAAGGGATAAAACAGTTAGGCCATCATCAACAATAAGTAATCATCCTTATATATATATATAAACATCCTTATAATTATATATATATATATATATATATATAAACATCCTTATAATTATATACCTACATATATATCATCCAAGTAATAACATCAGGGTCGAGCAAATGTACAACCCAAACACGTAACATCAGGGTCGAGCAAATGTATAACTCAGACACGTAACAACAACGCATGCAAATACAAAGTAGGCATACACAACATCAATAGTCGAAACGACAACAACATCGCCAAATATAGGCCAAACAATAATGTATATATATATATGTATATATATTTATATATTTAACATCCCAAGGCCTACCATATACTATCAAGCCTATATAAAATCGTTTAAAAAAACATTTCATCAAGTAAGAAAACACTTAGGTGTGCATGCTAGCCCAAAACTTAAACAGAGTTAAAAAGGGGGCATCATGAACTCATCTGAAATCGATCGAACACCTGCAACGAGCTAGGAAATCCCTAAGTGCACACTCACAAGTAAGGGACTGTAAATAGTACACAACGCGTTACTAAACTAGACCGTAGGAACACTCTTGCCTAATGGGCCGTTCAAGCCCAACACTTTGGCCCGAGGCCCAACACTTTGGCCTGAGGCCCAACACGTTGGCCCAAGGCCCAACACGTTAGCCCAAGGCCCAACACGTTGGCCTAAAGCCCAACCCATACCCAAATACTTTACCTCAGCCCCTAAAACCTTTCAACTAACAAAATCCACCGGTTAAGCCTAAAACGAACTTATAGATTAATAACGACTAAAACGAGTAGATTTTAGTATGCGAAGATGCATTTAATTACATAGGATAACCTTTGAAATAAATTATTAAATTTTTACCAGACTTTAATAAATGTCTTAGGTTTATAAAAATATTTTTATTATATTTTTCTATTGGACACAAAAATTATAACAATTCCTTCAACACAGCAAGGTACGCGCAGTTATTTCAGTGCGCAACAAAATGGTTTTATTTTTATAAAATTCATTGCCAAACCAAATTAAACGATTCCAATTGGGTTTGGTTCCTAACTCAAAATACTAACTTCCAAATTTGAAACCAACCAATTTGGACCTGTTGAAAAAGGATTATGATGTCGGTAAGACAGACCAGGATCCGTCATCCCGCATCAGCTTTGACACTCGATTTTATAAATTCATAAAATCCATTCAAATGTTGTCCAAAAATTACGTATTATACCTTTCTGGAAACTAGACTCAAAGTAGAACATCATGGAATCAAGAATAGATCAATAAAAGTGGATTATCATCGTGTTACAGACCCTACAATAAACGTATACGAATCTGTCAGCAAACTGTTATCATCAAAACTCAACCTTAATGACCAATAAGCGCGTTAATATGATCAATTAAGGTGTAAAAGACATGGGGAATCATAAAACCGACCTTGAATTGAAGTTTTTATGGCTGAAACTTGGCGGGGCAGAAGAAAAACGAGCAGGGGGGTCTTGAGGTCCGATCGGCAGCTAGAAAGGGTTAGGGTTTATTTGTTTTATGACATAAATAAAATAGTTACATCCAAGTCCCTCCAAATTGAAGTGTAAGGAAAAATGGAAGTAAAAGTTAAGTTCTTTAACGTACCGGGATAACGTAAAGGCATCCGAGAAACGTCGGATAAATCCTGAGAATTTTACATACTCTACAAGCTTTAATTCTTGGAACCGGAATTAACGGGCGTTACAAATAGGATCCAAGAAGCCTATCCTTGATTTCGGTGCTAATGATATCGACAACATCCTTTCTTCGGGTGGAGTGATTATTACTAGAGAGAAAGCCGTTCGCTCAATCCATGAACTTGTCTCTCAAAGTTCTCTATCCATTCCTCCAAAGCCTACCCCGAGCAAGAAAGAAAAGCCCAGGACCCTTTCAAGGATCTTGACCATTAAGGATCTTTGGATAAATTAGAGGCTATCCTTTGCTTGGTAATCTTTTGACTTTCTTATTCTTTTTGTGGTCTCTGATTGTTTGGTTGTACTTGCTCATATTAAAAAATGTTGCAGGGTATAGATCATATTCGATCTTTCTATCAAGGAACGATGAAATGTGATAGAAGGATGGAGAAGGATGTATTGGATGGTCAGAAGCTTGCCCAAGCCAGAAGGGAAATGATGGATTACCTTACCAAAGGGCTTAACTCTATGAGAGATAAGTGTGGCCGGCTAGGGTCTCTTTTGTCTAAAGAGAAAAAGGAGATTGAAGCTCGTCGTGCACAAGAGTTAGAGGATTACGTGGCTAGTGCTAAGAAGAAGACCACCATTATCATTGCCCAAGATAGACTGAAAATGGCCGCGGAGGTGGTGACTAAGGGTTTGGATATCTCTTTTAGGGACATTAAATCTTGGGACAAGGGTGAATGATTTTTGTGGGTTAAGGGCGGTGAAGGGGTTGAGGATACCAAAGTAGTGAATATTCTTGATGCAACAATTTGGCCCTACGTGGTCTTTAACACAATATTTTATGTTTGCCCTATTTTGGTTTCAAGACAATTTCCTTTTCTACGTGGATGGATCCTACTTTTGGATGAAGCCTAAGTCATCTTATTTAATGCATCTTTATAAACTTTTTATCTTTAAAACTTGTGTTCTTAGTAGTTATCCATAGGATTTCCCCTTGCATTTTAATATTAAAAATGTGTTTAAGGATCTAAGGATTCATATATTTTTCTGAAAGGTTTTCGATCTAGAATCCTTGGGAATAATCCTTGAAAATTTTAAAGTTTTTGACTCAAGGATCCTTGGGGACAAACCCAATCGTGTGTAATTTATGGATCAAGGAGTCCTGAGGACAAGCCCAATCATAGGTATCGAAGGTGATATACAAATGCCAAAGTTCATGTTTAACATGATAATGTTAATTACTTAGATGGGGACAAGCCCGTATTTCTTGGGACTCCTTCTGCACTTTTAATGACATTTAAATGCCATAATTTCTGAGTGACATGTTTGCCACATTTTAATTTTGAATCCTTGGTATAACCAACAATAACGGAATTGCGTACAACCATTATGTATGAAGATCCCACGATAGTGAATTATCCTTAGGTTTCTTGCACTCCTAACGGGGGTGTAGAAACCCTGATGCTGGAAAGGTGAAAACTTTTAAGCCTTTGAATGGGTTTGTATCCCTTAAACTTAAGAGAGATGGCCAATGTCTGTCTTGTACCATGATCTTTGAGTATTTCTTCAAAACCTTGAAACCTTGGTAAGGGTGGGTGTTAAACAGGCTAACACCCCTCCGATGCTTAAGTCAGTATATTTGCTTTGAATAATTATAATGGAAATAATGAAAATAATGAAAAAAATAAGGATAAGACACATACCTGATATCCATCGAAGGATGATCTTACAACTTACATGAAATAGGTTTTGAGATGTATAGCATTCCTTGATCTTGGGAGGATTTCTCCATCTAGAGTTGCTAACAAATATGATTTTTTACCTGATTCTGAATCTATTAGATATGGACCTTCCCATTTAGGTGAAAACTTCCCATCACTTGACTTGATAGTTTCCTTAAAAGTCTTCCTGAGTACTAGATCTCCCGCTTGAAATGATCTGATCAATATACTTTTATTGTAAGCCTTAGTGATCCTTTGCCGGTAGGCTGTTGTGACATTCATGACAAAACCAAATACACCTTAGTACTTACAAACTCGAATAAGCGTTTAACCGCATATTGCGTAACGAACAAACGAATAACTGAACGGGTTTGGTTATGACCCGGATATCCTGGGGGGGGCATCTATAAGTGATATATGTTTAACATAAGCCAAGATATTAATATTATGGCCATAGTACGATAGCAAACCATTTAAACTAAAGCATGCTCGTTTAACTATCCGCTATGAATTTAAACACTAAAGAGAGTTACAAAACCAAGCATTGTATCATCCGTTGAGCCGAAAAAGACTTACAAAACACTTAGTTAGAATTTTTTAAGCGATCCGTGAAAATATTTTCGATTTTTACAAACAAATGGTATGTTTTTCTAAATTTACAATAAATTAGCCGAAAAACACTCGTTTCCGCCCTGTTTGTCGTACCCGATGTATTTTTCGCACCAAAAACCGGACCTGAAATAAATTTGGTCTCGGGGTTTCGTGTTCGGCCATGAAAAACGAGATTAGTGGGCCAAAATGGGGCCCACAAAGGGGTGGCCGCCTATATGGACCAACCCCCTTCTTTTGACTTTCTTTTATAACTTAGTATAATTGATATTTAAGATGAGTTCTTGAGAGTTCTAGGCATTTAACAACTGGGTTCTTCATCCCCTTCAAGAAACCTAAGGTAAATCACTCAAGTTTGATCATTTAAACATAGATTAAACATGGTTTATGCATAAAAATTGAACTATGATTATCAAAAATCATTCCTAACCATGTACAAATCCCTAAAAATTGTTCAAAAACATATTTTGATTATACACATGGTTAGAAATCAGAATCATATCCTTTTGGTAATTTTTTGACCATCCAAGGAATATTTGGTGAATTTATCACCAATTTGGGGCGTTTATTTGGGAAAAATAGTTAAAATGCTTGAAAAATTATGAAATTTTGTGAGAAACTCAGATTTGGTGTATTATGATCACATATGAAATTTGGGGTCATTTGGAAAAGCTTAAATATGTTTTGTGCATTCGCGCTTATTTGAATTTCAAGGTCGTTTTTGGCTCGAAAATGATGTTTGGAAAGATTTTTATCTTCTAGAATTGGTACAGGTTACTTTGGAAAGTGCTTTGGTCCCTCAGGAATTTTGGCAGATTTTTAGGAAATCATTTAGTAAAAACGGGTGATTTTCGGGCTAAATATAGCATATAAAATGATTTTTTATAAATTAATATTTCAGTAAATAATTTTAGAAATATTTTTATAAAAATATACATATTCTAATTGATAAATTTATAAAGTTTCATTATCTAATGATTAACAGATAATTAATTTTTCTAATTTGAAGATTAAACAAAATTAATTCTAACGAAAACCGGCAAGTTCGTGATTAACGAACCTATTGGAATATCAGATCATCAAAAATGATCAATAAAGCATATTTTCATATTAATGATGTAAAAATGGACTTTTTGTGAGATATCCGGAAAATCTGGATAGATTGTTCGCGTTTTTCTTCAAATCAAACTGAATAAACGGATACGAGCCTCGTAGCGAATCTAGGCCCCTAAATTGTGATATTTCTTTATAACTTAATCATTTTATCAACCAACACGTTTACCCAAGTTTACATCCCCATAACTGTTTTCCAAATGCGTAAACGAGCAACTTGGACCAGCTGGTGAAACGGGGAAACTGAGCCAAGTTCGATTCTAAACATTAGACATTAAACATCACAATCTAAGCCTATTGACACTTTCTGGGTGTTACAACCACACCCAGACTAGCTATACAGCCCAGCTTAGTATGAAGATTATAATAATATTAAAATATTAATATTATTATAATATTAACTATAGGGACTAAGTGATAGCAAGGGAAATGAACCCCGAGCTGAACTCGCACTGATTGCCTACAAAACCGTGAGTTTGATGACCCCTCTTTTCAAACTATTTGTGAACTTTTTGGGGTGAAAAGCATAGTTACATATGATATTTATCTGGAAATGGTTCAGGATATAAATTACTTGAACGTTCACATACAAAAAGTCCCTACAAAAATAATGATTGATTACGTGCAAATGAATGGTGTATAGTACTGTTGATTGATAAATTAAGTGGATATGGTACGAATACCAATACATAATTAAATTAAACGTGACAACACGTTTATACAAATACGATGTGTACTGTTAAACATACCAAGCTGGGGGAATAACACGGTCGATAAAGGCCATAGGTGAATAACGTAGTCTGTAAGGCCATGGGTGAACAATGTGGTCTGTAACGGCCATGGGTGAATAACGTGATCCGTAATGGCCATGGGTGAATAACGTGGTTTGTAACGGCCATGAGTGAATAACGTGGTCTATAACGGCCATGGGGAATAACATGGTTTGTAACGGCCATGGGGAATAACGTGGTTTGTAACGGCCATGAGAATAGCGTGGGTAGTGGAGGCCACGAGGACGTTGTGGGCGGAAGGGGGGCCACAGTGTTTGGTGATACGTGATAAATACTATATATATGCATAAATATATATATGTGTGTGTCTATATACATGCTATGTGAATAGGCATAGGAAATAATGTGGTGTAGGAATTACTAATTATTTGTGTATACAGTATGTAATGTTGGAATTCACGTGGAACCATTGTGGGCGGAAGGGGGCCACAGTGGTTGATGTTACGCGGAACCATTGTGGGCGGAAGAGGGGCCACAATGGTTGATTTTATGTGGAATCGTTGTGGGCGGAAGGGGGGCCAATGAGGTTGATTAAACATGGAAATTGGAAACTCGTAGTACAAACAAACAATCATGATTTTATCTTATATTCAAATTTATATTATAAATTTACATACATGCATATGCACACACAAAGATACGGTTGTACATTACACAAGGTAAATACATTTTTATATTCGTGCGTACATGCATGCTATGACTGTGTGGTACGAAGAACTGATTTCATTAAAACTTATGAAACTCACCAACTATTCGTAGTTGACCTGTTTTTAAACATGCTTTTCAGGTAATCAGAAAGGTGGAGTAGATTGCTTATGTGTTACATGTTTGGAGTGTGATCGATGCTATGAGCATTTGAGTTAGAAGTAAAGTAGTTGAAGAGTTAGTTTTGATTGTATCACCTAGTTTGTAAAAGATGTTAGAACGATGTAATATTGTAAATTAGTTAGTAATGTTTCCTTATGGACAATGTATTTGATACCAGTTGTATCTGCTACATTTCCGTTTTACGCTTCCAAAAATCACTTAACGGGGTGTGACAGTTGCTATCTTGATTTTAGTCTAATCCCTAATTTCATCAACGGTATCTAAATCATTGATCAGCTGGTCATTATTATTTTTAAGATCCTGGAGATGGATCCTTGCTGTTGGGATAACCATTTATGTAGGAAGTACTGTTTTGGCGCCAAACACCAATGAGAAAGTTGTTTGCCCTGTTACATTTTTTGCTGTAGTTCTATCTGCCCATAGGACAAGAGGTAGTTATTCTGCCCATCTTCCTTTCTTGTCACTTAACTTTTTCTTCAAATTGTTGATGATGAACTTATTGATGGATTTAGATTGTTCATTAACTTGAGGGTCGATAGGAGTTGAAGTTATCATCTTGATTTCCCAACTTGCACAGAAATCTGTCTTTCTCTTTCCAATTAATTGATACCAATTGTCGCATGTTATCTCTATTGGGATCCCAAACCTTGTAAGGATGTTGCGCTTTATGAAGGATATGACTTCTTTTTTTCCTGACATGTACAAGTGCTTCATCCTTTATCCATTTAGAAAAGTAGCCTGTCATTACAAGCATGAATACTTTTCCTCCAGGTGCCTTTGGTAGCTTTCCAACTATACCCATTCCCCATTTCATGAATGTCCAAGGGGAAACGATCAGATGCACTGGTTCTGCTGGCTGATGAAGCGCATTACAATGTCTTTGACAAGCATCCCATTTCTGAGCATAATCCATAGCATCTCTTTTCATGGTTGGCCAATAGTATCTGTTCTTAACACTTTGGGGAAGAGTGATCTGCCCCTAGTATGATTACCACAATCTCCTTCATAAATATCTTTTAGTACCTCTTGGATCTTGGGATCCTCAAGGCATCTAAGGTAGGGACCGGCTAATGATTTCCTGTACAAAACATCATGTAACAAAATAAAATGAGGTACTTTAATTCGAAAGGAAATGTGATTGTTTTCGTTAGCTGGGAGGATCCTGAATTTCAAAACTTTCAAGGGGCCCTTCTTTTGCTTCGGGATCAACTAAGTCGACTGCTGGATGCAGGATTCGGATGATTGGGATCTTGTTGTCTACCGATATCTAGAGGGTTGGTTCGAGATTTGCTAAGGCGTCAACTTCAGCATTATCCTCTCTTGGAACTGTTCTATGTTGATATCTTGAATTATTTCGCCAATTCCTTGACTATTTGTAAGTATATGGCTAATATTTCATCCTTTACTGCATACGATCGATTAAAATGGTTAGTAATTAACAAATAGTCAACGCGTACCTTTAGATTCCTGATCTTCATATCCTTAGCCAATTGCAATCGTGTAATTAAAGCTTCGTATTCTGCTTCATTGTTTGTTGCTTGAAATCCATAGCTAATGGATTGGGGTATGATGTCCCCCTATGGTGATTTTAGTATAATTCCAAGCCCTGATCCTCTTATGTTGTATGTTCCATCAGTGAATAGGATCCACTCCTCATCTATTTCATTTAGCTATCGGACCTCCATATCTTCTTCTTGTTGGATATCACAACTTGAATCGGCCATAAAATCTGCTAGAGCTTGTGATTTGATTGTTGTTCTTGGCTCATATATAAATTTATAAGCACTAAGTTTCACAGACCATTTGTCCATCCTCCCTAGCATTTTTCGCTTTATCAAAGCACACTTGATAGGATAAATAGTCTTAACATTAATAGCATGTATTTCAAAATAATGTCTTAGTTTAGTTGATGCCATGACTAATGCAAGTATTAATTTTCTATATGAGAATACATGGTCTTCACATCTAATAGACTTTTACTTACATAATAGATAGGATGTTGTTCACCTTCATGATTCTTGACAAGCAGGACGCTTATGGGGGTCTTAGACACCGCCAAGTATAAGGATAATGGCTCATTGTTTTTTAGTTTCATTAATAAGTGTAATGAGGATAGATGCCTCTTTTACTCTTGGAATGATTTCTCATATTGTTCACCCCACTCAAATCTTTTATTCTTCCTTATGATATCATAGAATTCTTTACACCTTTCGGAAGATCTTGAGATGAACCTGTTGAGTGTCGCTATTCTCCCTGTTAACCTTTGGACATCTTTAGTATTTGTCGGGGATTCAGGTTGATGAATGCTTTTATCTGTTCTGGACTTGCTTCTATCCCTGTTTTTTTGACCATATAACCCTGGAATATTCCTGATTCTACACTGAAATGGCACTTCGAAGGATTCAGCTTCATGTTGTATTTTTCCAGGATATCAAACGCTTCCTGAAGATCCTTTAGATGATCCTCAGCTTTCTTGGATTTAACCACCATATTGTCAATGTTTACTTTCATCGTCTCCCCCAGCTTGTCGTTGAACATCATGTTAACGAGCCTCTGATAAGTTGCACCTGCATTTTTAAGACCAAATGACATAGCATTATAACAATAAATACATGTGGGTATCATGAAGGCTCTATCTTCTTGATCTGATGGCTCCATTTAGATTTGATGGTGTCCTGAGGATGCGCCCATGAAGGATAGCATTTGATGGCCTACTATTTTATCCACCATTGAGTCTATATAAGGCAAAGGGAATGGATCCTTGGGAAATACTTTGTTGAGGTCGGTGAAATCCACACATACTCTCCATTTCTCGTTTTTCTTGGTAACTACTACCACGTTGGAGAGCCATCTAGGATACTTGACTTCTCTTATCATTCCCGTTTTCAATAGCATACCTCTGCTTGTATAATTACGTTCTTCTCGGGTGCATACTTTCTTCTTCATGTTTCCAGGCAAATGCTGATATTCTTTCCTGTAGGAACTCTAGGATACTTGATTCAATATTTTTACCCAGTCGAACAAACTGTTGTAGCGCCTCCTGCATTGCCTCGACCTAAGACGGTTCCTTCAATGCCATTGTGACACTGGTAGGTTCTATTTGAGATAGAAAGCAGGGGTATCTAGCGATCTTAAGAATTCCCGCTACGTGCATATCGGCATATGCACACACCACGGTTTCTTCAAATACATTATCGGTAGGAGATACATTATCTTCGTCACATACAGAGGTGCTAAAAGTAGTTATTAATTTATTAACTAAATAAACGCTAATCTAGACACTAAGTAATAATTCTAGACTCTTAACTTAACTAAAACTACTAACCGGCAAGTGAACCGGTCGACTCTAGTACAGCTAAGTAAGTCCGGATATCGAACCCACAGGACTCTTTAAATTACGTTAACTAGCTAAATTAGACTTAACTACATACACGACTATTTATTTATCATTATTGGGGGGGGGGGTTACTAAAAACTAATATTAAATTAATTAATAAAACTAAAGACGACTTAAATTATATGACTTGGATTTAACTAAGATAATAATAAACCACCACCTAGGCTAGAATTCCTAATGGATCAATTATCAAATAGTTGGAAAATGCTAAGTTATGGAACTGGGATCTTAAATTATTCACTTAAAGAAAACCCAAACAGGACCCCTGACCCTTTTCAAGAAGACACCTATGGATTTCTATTAAGTTCTTAAAAAAACCAGTTTAATTATACTCGCTTACGGTCCCTAATTTATTTTATGATAAGTACCTCTATAATAAATCCTACCTTACAGCGCAAAAATAAAAGGTAGTTTAAAGTATTCACTCGACTAGATAAACAAGGCTGAAAAATGAAACCTAGACGGACTCATTACGAAGAACTAAATCTCGCAATCTTAAACAACCAAGACTTATCATATAATCTATCATCTTACAACTATTTAGATTAGCAGCACACTTAGGTCTATTTAATTTATTAATATAGTTCCTATGGTTTTAATGCATATCAACCATAAACTAGTCAAAAACACACAGTAGATGACCTAACAGAATCCTATTATATGAAACAATCAACAAGGAAACTGTGAAACAATAAAATTCACCAATAAATCCTAAGCACACATATGCATCGAATAAATAACAAGAAACCTCTTACTTAATCATAAACCATAACAAAAGCAAAGTCCAAACTAAATCCAACTTCAACAAAAGTTCATCATAAACCTAGGTGGTCTAGGGTTTTAGCCAACAACCATACTCAAGAGCAAAACAAATAAATAAGATTCAAACAATAAGTTCATTATGAAAATAATAAATTCGAACCGACCAATAATAATGCTTGGATGAGTAGGTGTTAAACCCAAACGTTCTCTGCTCGAACCAAAGGCTTTATCCTCTCTTTTGGGTTTTTCCCCTCTATCGACCTTTTTCCTTTTTTTTTGTATTCCAGTAGCCAAGAATCCTCTTCCTCTCTTGTATATGGCGGCTCTTTAAATAATTATATTACCCTAGCCTTTATAGACTTGTGTCCCACGTTCCAATACCTGCCAGCAATAACAATAATAATTGTCCAAAAATAATTCCCTCCTGATCAACTTATAGCCACATGTTAAAATTGTCAATTATAAATAATACGTTATTAAATCACATATGAAGAAGTCATATAATTAAAGTGTGCACATTATTTACTCACATTCTCATTCAACCATAATGATTAAATTACACGTAGAAATAATTTAGTTCTCACATCAAAACTTGATATATTTAGATTAAGTTCATTTTTAATATAAGAGATATACTTTTAGCTTGTTGTTTCTTGAAACCTTTTAAACTTTAAATGTGAATCGAGAAGAAATATAATTTAACAAAAACTACTCCAAAGCTACTCAAAAGTGTAGGGAAAAATTATAATTTTTGTATATAATTTAGCCCATATCAAATACACGTTAGCGACCTGTCGTTGTGTTCTCACTCCGTCACTTACGTTATTAATTATCTGTTCCTGTGGGTCATCTGCATGAATCCTTAATGAAGGATTCGCAGGAACAAATACATTATCACCAAGGTCGCTTTGTCTAAGGAGCCAGTCGGTGGCACATCTTCAGTTGGAATAGGCTTGTGAAAGTCTTTAGCATCTTCCAATGGAACAGAAGACGAGTCAATGGCCTTAGCTTCAACAGAGGAACCAGAAACATCATTCAATGTTCCCGATTGAATAGATACGTCGGTCTCTTCGTACATAGAAGAACTTGGTGGTGGAATGAACTGATCTTCCAAGTACATTCGAACCAAGCTTTCGGTTACGACTTCAACCGATTGCGTAAACGAGTTAAATAACGACTTGTAATCAAACATCCAGTCGGGCCATTTACCGGTAGGAGGTGTGGTGTAGCTTTGACAGTCAACGTGAAACCATTCTTCCACATACCCCGAAGAAATGTTGAACACCCGTTTCTTGGGTGAATTATACCCAAGAAAATAAGCCTCGAATGCCTTTTCTTCAAATTTCGCGGCATCTTTCTTTAGCTAAGTACACGGGCTCCCGAAAGTTTCCAAATACTTTAGGTTCGGCTTATGGTTATTAAGAAGTTCGTAGCCCATTTTCTTGAACTTCTTAACTGTAAGGACTCTGTTCAACGTATACCACACGGTATTCACAACTTCATTCTAGAATTGGACCGGATGCTTTGAATCCGCCAACATTGTCCTCGCCGCCTCGATTAGTGTACGATTTTCTGTTCAGACACGCCATTCTGTTGTGGTACATATGGTGCACTAAACTCCCAATGTATTCCCCGATGAATACAAAAGAAGTCCAGTACGTTGTTCTTGAACTCTGTACCGTTATCACTCCGAATTCGTGTCACTTTATGTTTGTAAAGTGATTCGATCTTTGTGATCAAATTTTGAATCAAAACAGGCATCTGATCTTTCGAACTCATAAATTAAACCCATGAGTACCTCGAGTAATCATCGCTCACCACTAAACAATAAGAGTCTCCCGCAATACTTGCACAATTCATAGGACCAAACAAGTACATATGAAGTCATTTAAGTGGTGTATCAATCAAGTTCAGTGTCTTCCTCGGGTGAGACTTCTTCTTCTGATTACCCTTCATGCAAGCTACATAATGGTCGTTCAGTTTGAAGTGTTTTAGGGACACACCATCCACTAAGTTGTTCGCAATCAAATAGTTCATCTTACGAATGTGGATGTGTCCCATCCGCATGTGCCAGAAAATCATGTATTTCTCGGTTGCTTTCAAGATGAAACACGTCTCAGAAGGTGTGGTCGATACATTAAGCCCCATGTCTAATATATAAATATCATTCAATCGAGGTGATCTCATGACAACCATATCTTCAGGAATTGTGAATCCCGATTGAAAGATTACACATTCCTTGTCTATGAATAGGGTAGTGTATTTCTTGTCACAAATCTGACATACACTCAGGAAGTTGTGATCTACCTTTTCACATTAATTAACCTTTTCGAACATTATTCGACTGTTTGAAACTTGCCCTTCTTCCGTAATCATTGCACCATGATTACCCGCAAATGCTACATACCCCCCCTGAATTTATTTAACATTGGTTAGGAGGTCAAGTTTGCTGGTAATGTGCCGAGAACATCCTCTATATAGAATCCATTTGTCTCCTGATATCGTTCCGGATGAACTCTTCAAATAAAGCAAAATGATTAGTTCAAAAAGGCAGCCGAAGACGTAGTTTTCGGCTCTCCTTTTGAGATTTTTGGGGAAACGATTACATTAAACGTTGATTTAAGTATGATTGAGGATTACTTGTTCTTTGATTTCTTTTTCGAATAACCATCCCTAATCACACCAGAATCGGTGTTCTTACACATCAGTTGAGCAGGCTCAAACGGTCTGCTAGATACATTAATAGGGTCAATTCGAGCAACTTTTCGAGGACTGACACTCGAATACATTATGAATGATTCGTCGATGTATGACTCCAACGATTGTTGTTTCATGTTAACATTCAGAGTTCCTTAGTTACATGTTTTACATTATTCACCTTAGCCCCACACTTCTTTGCAACGTGACGGTGTTCACCATATTTGATACATAAACGTGTATCAATAATTTTCTGTGGTGAAACATGAGTTGTGTGAATAGGCTTAGGTTGAACATTAACAACCTTTGGACTCACATCAGGTACCGAGTTTGAAACGGTATTCTTAATTCCCTTTTTATTTTTGTAAAACTCCAGATTGGTTGTATTGGAAGCATTTTCCAATCCGGAATATTTAACAAACTTTATAGGCTTAAAAGAATTAATGGTTGGTTTCACTTGAGATTTAGTTGATTTTGATTTTAAAAATTCATTCTCAAGCTCGGTTACCTTTGACGTATCATCATTAAAGACAATTTCAATCAATTCGGGTTTAATCAAATTCAAAGGAACTTCCTTATCTAAAAATACTTTACTTAGTCCTTTCAGTTTAAAAATTTGACCTTGATTTAAATATGACTCTTTTGGAGGATTTATAAACATAATCAAATCCTCATTAGAAATTTTTGGTTTTTCTGATGTTTCTACATTACGAGAAGTCTTTGTCTCGTTTGAAGAACTAATGGAAGATTTTGAACCATAAATAGCTTATTCAAACTCTTCTGGTACACATAAAATATGATTTTCATAAGCAATGTTTTCATTCTTAAAAATTTCTTCCGGTTCATTTAGTTCTTCAATCGAACCATCGAATTCATTTTCGGTAAAGACCAAACTGCTCTTAATATGAATTTTCTCATGAACCGGTTTAACAGACCCAACATCCTCAACATTTAATTTAATGCTTTCTTGTTTTTTTGAGATTTTTTCAGATTTAACATTTTCAGTTTTAACAACCTTAGGAATACTCGAATAGTCATTTTTAAATGGAGGTGGAATTTCCACAAACCGTAAACCAGCTTTTCCATTTTTCTGGTGAGTATTATTGTCTTCAATAATCTCATTCAGAAGAATGGACGAGTCCCTAAACTGTTTATTTTATTTTTCAATTCCAAAATTTCGTTTTCAAGTTTAGTAACACTAATTTAAGAATTTCTTGAAAATGTTGTTCTACTATAACCAGCTTGCAATTCACTTCTGCTTTTAAATCATGATTTCTCACAGACAGATTTTTGATTTTCAAAGTCAATTGATCTAAAAGTTTAGATTTCTGTCTGTGGCATTCTTTAAGCATTGAAAGTTCACCAACAAGCTGCTCATTATGTTGTAAAGCTGACCCAAGTTTGCACTTGAGTTCACAACACTGATCGCATTCAGTGCTTACTTTAGAAGTGATTGTCCCAAATTTAAGTCGTCAGACTCCGTTGTCGACTCAGAAGATCACTCTCGTCCGATAAATTATCACCACGTGCATCCATGAATTGCTCAGAATGTTCGACCATGGCCAGATTAGCTTGATTCCCTAAGAGTTTTTGTTACCAATCTAGTCCCTCATTCACAATCAACTCTTGTGAACTATCGGCCTTCACCTGATCCCCCTCAGACTTTGTCTTCTTCTCAGGTATGCTTGAGCTTTTGCCTGAGTTTCTATCAGAAGTTCGGGGACCGATATACTCTTTCTTCAGTTTGTTACATTCTTTGGCAAAATTGCCAAACTTCTAACGATTATAGCACTTCAACTTTAACTTATCGAACCCTATGTCAGACCGTCTATCGGGTGCAACCTTAGCAAAGGTTTGACAAGAACACACCGACTTAATTACTCAAAGACCGATTGAGTATCCCGGCGGAATCAGGATATTCAATGATTTAGAATGAAAGCTTGTGGAGAATTATCAAACACAAAAAAATAAATGATAATCGGTAAAGACTATTTCAACGACAAAGATTCACTATATTAAATGATACGTCAATGAAACAGTGAATGGAATGTCTAGGGTTTTGTGTGACGGCGGCTGTTGACATTCGTCTGCAAAGATTGTCAGTATGCATGCCAAAAAAAACCGTCTCCTAGTCGTACCCTAGGATGTCTATATATAGACCCTCACATTCCATGTATACGTCCTAGACATTACATAATGAAAGATAAATCTAATACAAGTGTTTCAGACCTCGAGTAAGGTATATACCTTGCTCGAGCAAGCTTCCTATACAAGGTGTGCTCGGAGAGTGTCCTCGAGCATACTTTACTTAGAATATATTCTCTTTCGGAGAATACATATTCTCTTCGAGTAAGCTTCATTTCTCTTGACTTGTTTAAACATTGCTCGAATAAGTCCATCGAGAAAGCTCATTCTTCTTGATGTCTTCAGCTTTTCTTATTCAGCAATCTTTATCATGCTCGGATGTAAATCATGCTCGGTAACTGAACTGTGCTCGATGTCTTTGCTTTGATTCACGTGACATCCTCTTATTGCATCCATGCTCGTCCCCATGTGCTCGATCATCCTGTGCTCGTAACACTTGGCTGGAACTTTTATGATCAAGCTGTTTGCTCGATTGGCAATCCATGCTCGATAGAAGAATACCCTTGCTCGTTGAAGTGTAGCTTGCTCGAAGCCTTCAACACTTAGAAGAATCAACCATTTAAGATTCAGAACTTTGCTCGAAGTAGTAAAAACCATGCTCGATCGTCTGGGCTTGCTCGTATTCCATACTTAGCCGTTTCTAAGGAGGTTGAGAAGATTCCAATCTTCCTTATTAAGAAATCTGACCCAACAATCTCCCCCTAGATTGGAACAAGCTCAGATGCACTAAAACATACCTGCATAGAGTTACAAATGTATCAGATTTGTAGATAAATCATTTAAGAACATTTCATTTCATAACATAATCTGTATTTTGCCACATGGGCATTACATTAAACATTTTTACACATTAAACAAAAAGAATAAAGATAAACAAAAATAAATTAATCTTCAGTTAGCTCCATTTCTTTATCTCCTTCCTCTGCTTCTTGCATCAGCTCTTTCCTTGAGTCTCTTAACATATGCAGCCCTTTGTTTGAGCATTTCAAGCTCTGCTGAGTCCAATGCATCACTTGGAAATCTTGCTTCAATTAAATCTTGCAAATCTTGTGGATGCATGAACTTAGTTCTTCATCATATCTAATCACAACAATAGGAACTCCAGAAACATTTCTCAGAGTGGTGGAATCATTAATCTGATTATATGTTAAATATGTGATTCTTCCAAATTGTTGTACTACTGAGTTTGGTTCCTGCATCACCTGCCTCATAGCTAAGCACTCTTTCAAAGTCTTCCTTTTGTGTTGAGAGCTGCTTGCTTGAGTTCCTTGTTTCTTTGATTCAGAGAAGGATAATTCTGATAAATGAGCTTCACTTATTCTCTTTCTCCTCTTCTCTTTTTCAGTTTGGCTCTTAATCTCTCTCTTCTTTTGTTGCAGGAATGGGAATCCCTTCTCTACTTGATCCTTTAAGAACTTTGAGAGATCATTCCTTGGTTGACCAGATGGTTGACTCCTTGCTTGATTGTCATATAGAGTCAGGTCAGCCATCCTGGTCAATTGTTCTACTGTGAAATTTCTCAAATCATCTCTGAAGATGATGAGATGTTCTTCTTCATCTTCTGTGACCACCCTTAAGGTCTTAGATCTTCTGTCAAAGTAGAGATGTGTGGGCAGATTCAAACTTCTTGGCTGCACAGGCCTCACACTCTCTGACCTAAGGGTTCCACTTGAGCTTCCCTTCTCAACCTTCTTAACTTTATCCAAACCTTCTTCAACATACCATCTTTTAATCGTGTCTTCATTTTGTAATAATAACTTTGACATCTTGACTCCCTTCTTGTGGAGGGTATTTATCATCTCTGCATGTACTTCTTGCTCTGCCCTCCTCCTATCTTCCTGTATTTTTCTTTGTGTTTCCAGATACATCCTCTGCTCTCTGTTATATATTTCCATTAGTTCAGCAAGAGGCATGTTCTGAAATTGTTCTTCAGTCATTCCTTTCTCCATCACAATTCTTTTCAACATGTCTACCCTCTGAGGGTCCTCAAACCACTTCTTCAATTCTTGATTTTTTCTTTCAGCTTCATCCCTTTCCCTCTGTAATCTCATTTTCAACTTTTGCTCTCTTTCATATCTTTCATGACTTTCTTGGTCTTTGTGAGAGACTTTGATCTGTTCAATTCTTCTTTTCAATTCTTCATGAGACAGATCTATGAAGAAGTTGTAGCTGTATCCATATAGTTGAAGAAATTTGATATCTTTGTGTTTTGCTTTCAATGATTCATAATATCCTCCATCTTTGTGACTCCTTTCAGTTTCCTTCACCTCTACCTCAATTTCATCTTTCTTTTCATCTTTCTTCATCATTTATTCATCTTCATCCTCAACATCCAAATCAACTACTTCATCAAGATTGTGAAGAGCCTCAGTCATTGGTTCATCATTTTGTGTGGATTGAGCTCTTCTATCTTCTCTTCAAGCTTTTCCATCCTTAACTTGTACACCATCTTCTTAACTGATTTTTGTCTTTTGTGTTTTGGTGTTTCAATTTCAGATATATCTTTCCTTTTCACATTTGATTTGGACTGAGTGGGAGAATTCTGTTGAGCTACTTCACCTTCTGGCCCCTCCATTATAATCTCCTCATCAACTGATTCTGACTTTTCAGTAACAGGATCATCAATTTGTATCTCTTTAGAATTATCAATGACTTCTTGAATAATCGGCTCAGTTGGTTCAACAGTTTCGGGTTCTGTTCCTTCTTTGCTCAGATTTATGAAATCTTTTTGAGCCTTCCTTGCTGCCATGACTATCTCAGGATGATGTCTTTCTGGATTATTCAGGATCATTGTGAGATCCTTCATTATAATCAATTTAACCATTGTGCTTGTAGAGATTTCAATGGCTTCCTCTTCTTCATGAATCACTGGTTCCATTCCCAGTTCATTCTGATTTTCTTCACCCTCTTCCAGTTCAACTATCATTGGCTCTGTATTTGTTTGTTGTTCTTTTCTTGCAGGCTCTTCAGCCACTTCAGGCTCAACCACATGTTGTTCAGCTGATATATTCTCTTGTGTATCATCATTTACATTCTGTTTAAGAGCATCAATTGTTGCCTTGATAGCTTTATCAGCTTTTGTTAATTTCCTGTTCTCTTCATCTTCCTTCTCCTTCATATCAATTAAAGCCTCTATGACTTCCTGAGGAATCTCCTCCTCTTCTTCAATCATTTGTTCTCTCTTAAAGGCTTCCAACTCTTCATTCATCAGTTCAATAGCTATTTTTACTAATTCAGCTTCAGCCATGTCTTGATAAACTATATTATCTTTAAACAAAATACCGTCAGACTGAGCTGTGTGTTGAGGCAGAGGGTTTAAGTCATCGTCTGTAAGTGCAACCCCCTTTCCCTTTTCTTTCCTCATTTTCTTTTCTTCTTCATTCTCTTCATCCTCCATACTCTCCCCCTCAACTTCTGAATCATCATATAACTAATTTATGGTGCGGCTTGCTGTTCATCATTAATATTTTCCCCCTGTTTTGGTGCATCTGAGGTCTTCTCAACCTCAGATTTGTAACATCCGTGGAAAAACCGAGTACACCTTAGTACTTACAAACTCGAATAAGCGTTTAACCGCTTATTACGTAACGAACAAACAAATAACAAAACGGGTCTGGTTATGGTCCGGATATCCCGAGGTGCCATCTATAAGTGATATACGATCTATGCAAGCTAAAATATTAGTAATATGGCCTTAGTTCGATAGCCAACAAGTTAAACGAAAACATGCTCGTTTAACTACCCGCTATAGATTTAAACGCGAAAGATAGTTACAAACCAAGCATTGTATCATCCGTTAAGCCGAAAAAGACTTACCAAACACTTATTGGAAATGTTTTAAGCGATCCGTGAAAATATTTTTGATTTTTACAAACATATATTATGTTTTTATAGTTTTACACAAAACTAGCCGAAAAACACTCGTTTTCGCTCCGTTTGTTGCACCCGATATATTTTTGTCGCCAAAAAACGAACCCAAAATAAATTTGGACTCGGCATTTCACGTTCGGGCACGTAAATCGAGAAAAGTGTGCCAAACGGGCCCAAAAGGGGACCCAACGAGCCCAGCCCGCCAAAGAAGACATTTACCCCTTTATTTTCCTATCACATATAAACTAGATTTTAGATATTTTCACACAATTTTCCACATTCAACTTCTGGAACTCTTCTTCTCCTACCAAAACCAGCAAGAAACAAGGTAAAGAGGTCTTAAATAATCGATTTTCAGCTTGTTTAAACTCGTTTAACAACATATAAACATGTCTTGATTGCCAAAAATCATTCCTAACCATGTAAAAACCCTAAAAATGGTTCATAAACATGTTTTAAACATACATATGGTGAGGAACCTGGTTTGATAGTTTTTTTGGCCATAAACACGGATTAAAGGTTTGAAACGGCGTTTCTACGGTTCAAAAGTTCATTTTTGTGCACTAGCCGAAACCCTAAGTTAAGGGCTGTTATGTTGATGAAAAATTGCTTGGTTTGTGATATAGGACCTGTACCTAGCTTATATAGAAGCACAAGAACCCGAAAATTGGATTAAGAGAGCGAAAACGAACCAAAATCGCAAAGGTAATACCGATTTACTCGATTACGGGCTGTTTAGGTTAAAGTTGTGATGTGCATATTTTTAGGCCTTGAAATTTTGCAGAAACATCAGGGACCATGTCAATAAGTCCCTTTTTAAATTTGGTAATATTTTGACCATCTGAGAATATTTGGCGGATTTATTACCGAATTGGGATATTTATTTGGGAAAAATATCTAAATTACTTCAAAAATTATAAAATTTTTCTGGAAACTCAGATTTGATGTATTTTGATCAAATATGAATTTTGAAATCATTTTGAGAAGTCTAAAGGTGTTTTGTACATATGCGTTCATGCGAATTCTTATAGCCGAATTTGGGCCGAAAAGAATATTGAACAAGCTTTTTACATTCTGGAATTGATATAGGTTGTTTTGGGACATGATTTGAGTATTCAGGAATTTTTGTGGAATTTTTGGAAATTGTTTGGGATAAACAGACGATTTTCAGGCGAAATATAGCTTATAAAATGAATTTTTATAAATTATTAAATCAGTAAATAATTCCAGAAATATTTTTATAAAAATCTACATATTTTAATTATAACTGGCTAAATTTTCATAATTTAATGATTAACGGTTAATTAATTATGCTAATTTAAAGATTAAACAAATTCAGTTTTTTATGAAAACCGGCAAGTTCGCGACTAACGAACCTGCGGGAATATCAAAACACCAAGAGTGATCAAAAATCATATTTTTGGACTAATTAAGTAAAAAGAACTTTTCTATGAAAAACCTGGACAATCCGAAAAACCTGGACAATCCGGATAGATTGTGCGCATTTCTTCTTAAATCAAACTGAATAAACGGAAACGGGCCCCGAGGCTAATCCGGTACCCCAGTATGTGATCCTTCTTTATAACTTAATCATTTTATTAACCAATACATTTACCCAAGCTTATTTTCCCAGAACCGTTTTCTGAACGCGTAAACAAACAACTTGGCCCAGCTGGGAAAACGGGAATCTGAGCCAAGTTCGGTTTTAAGTATTAGACATTGAACAACATCACAACCTAAGCCTATTGTCACTTTCTGGGCGTTCCAGTTATACCCAGATTAGTTATACAACCCAGTTTAGTACTGAGATTATAATAATATTAAAATCTTAATATTATTATAATATGGACTATAGGGACTAAGTGATAGCAAAGGTAACGAACCCCGTGCTGATCTCGCACTGAGTGCCTACAAAACCGTGAGTTTCATGACTCCACTCTTTAAACTATTTTACGAATTTTTTGGGTGGAAAGCATGTTTATACACGTTATTTATCTGAAAACGGTTCAGGATATAAATTATCTGAACATTTATATATGAAAAGTCCCTACAAACATAATGATTGACTACGTGCTGATGAAAGATGATTATTATCGTTGATTGATATATTGAGTGGAGATAATACGAATTGCAAAACATAATGAAATTACACTTGACAGCATGTTTATACAAACACGTTATGTAATGTTAAACATAACTAATTTGGGAGACAACGTGGTCTGTAATGGCCATGGGGATAACGTGGTCTGTGATGATTATGAGGCTATTGTGGGCGGAAGGGGGGCCACAATAGTACTAAACTAAAGTTGAGTATGGTCTATGAGCCAAGGTCTGCTGCAACTTATAAACTAAAGTTGAGTATGGCCTATTAGCCAAGTTCTGCTGCAACTTACTAAACTAAAGTTGAGTATGGCCTATAAGACAAGTTCTGCTGCAACTTATAAACTAAAGTTGAGTACGGCCTATGAGCCAAGTTCTGCTGCAACTTATAAACAAAAGTTGAGTATGGCCTATGAGCCAAGTTCTGCTGCAACTTATTAAAGGAACTAACTTGATTATGACATGAGTGTTAAGAAAATAATGTGATTATGCGTATTGTGGGAGGATGGGGAGCCACAGTATTTGGTGATACGTGATAATTACTATATGTTTATATATGTCTATATACATGCTATGTGATTAGCCGTAGGAAATACTATGTGTAGAATATACTAATTATTTGCGTGTACACTATTTAATGTTTGAGTTTACGTGGAATCATTGTGGGTGGAAGGGGGACCACAGAGGTTGAGGTTAACGCGGAACCGTTGTGGGCGGAAGGGGGGCCACAGTGGTTGAGTTTATGTGGAACCTTTGTGGAGGAAGGGGGTCCACAGTGGTTGGTTAAACACGGAAATTGGAAACAGGTAGTACGAACAAACAATCACGATTTTACCGAAATTTCGAATTCATATTATAAACTTACATGTGTGCATATGCACACACAAGGATATGGCTGTACATATTTATACAAACGTAAATACATATTTTTACATACGCGCATACATACAAACTATGACTGTGTGGTACGCAGAACTGATTTCGTTAAACTTATGAAACTCAACAACTATTCGTAGTTGACCTGTTTTAACATGCTTTTCAGGTAATCAGATATGAGAAGTAATTTCCTGTGCGTTACGTGTCTGACTGATGATTGATGTCGTGGGCATTTGAGTTAGAAGTAAAGTAATTGAAGAACCGGTTTGATTGTATCACCTAGTTTGTAAAAGAGATTAGAACGATGTAATATATTGTAAATTAGTTAGTAATGTTACTTTATTAACAATGTATTTGATATCAGTTGTATCTGTTGCATTTCCGTTTTACGCTTTCGCAAATCGCTTAACGGGGTGTGACAGAAGTTGGTATCAGAGCCATTGGTTATAAAGAATTAGGTTATCCCATAGGATACCTATAATATAACCGTAGGATCGATTATCACTTGGAAAGTTAATAATGAGTAACGATAGATACTGATGGATGCCGGGATGAACTCGAAGGGCAAGTGAGTTATTATGGTCCGGAAAGTAATAACAGACTTGCTTGTACGAGGGAATTCGGGAAGAAGTCGCGGAACATACTGATAGGTAAAAATGGCAACATACGTGTATAAAGGTGATTATGAGTATATATGTAAGGTGCATACGTGATTATCTGAAACGAAGTATAGGGATACGTGTACGTACCGTACTACCGATGATATTAAATCTTATTGTAACAAATATTATATTCGGTTATAATCAATATTAATTCCTATTATGATTAAAATTATATCGTATCAAAATTTACATTATATATTTTTTTTATATAATTAATATTATACCTGTTCGTAACAAATAAAATATTTAATTTCGGTATTAATTAATAATATCCTTTACGATGATCTAAGCTACCGAAAAACGTTTTCTTCTGATTAACGATTGCATCGAAGGATATCGAGATCGGGTAGCCTTATGACAACTAAAGAACCGGTGTTGCTTGTAAGTGAGAATATGAGAATGCTTCAACAAGTTCAAACTAAATCTGGTGATATGCGAAACCACTAAGGGACTTAATATGCAAGGCCCGGGAAAGAACCGTTGGAGGCATGTTCTATAGACAATGATTTCAAGAATATATATATATACATCTAATACCTCTCAGCATGGGTCTAACCTTTATTTTATGTACTCGTTTCTTTGACACTAAACTAAACTATTTTCTGGTCATCCTTCGATTTCTGTTGTTTGAAAAACAAACACCATCCCTAGGGGAAATACTTAGTGATGAATCCAACTTAGTGAATTATAAATATAATAACTACTTTATTGAATCCCTAATTCTATAAACAGACCGTGACTACCAGTACATATAATGTATTGATTATATTTCAAAAAGAAATATTAATAATAATAATTTCCTTTACATATCACCAGTATAACTAATTCTAATGAACCTCCTTAACTAGCAAACTCTTCGAATCATCTATGTTCGACAACCTTCAACCTCTCATATATTACGCGATTTCAATCGATTATTATAAAATGAAAACCCCATAATCACGAAATGATGACGTGCCCCGACTGGAATGGAACCTACTTACCTCCAATCAGTAAACTACTACTTTTATTAAGTCCGACATGCCTACGAAAACCGAATGACCTGGCGAAAGAATACATTTTACGATTATAGTTAACAAACATTCAGAAGTCAGGTGGAATATTCACGTGCATTTCCATTATAACGTACTGATTAAACTCATAACGAGCAAATATCTACCTACAGGAGAGACCGAACAATAACAGCTTCCTAATAATGGGATCGTATCGGAACAATTGTCGTACAAGTTGTGAACTATTTATAATTGTTATAACGCGTGCTTTGATAGATAAGGATAGTACGGTATTGTCGTGTATAGCTTCTGATACTCCATACAAGCATATGGTGGTGCGCTATGCTAATATAGAGGACGATTTGGGCATTTTTAATACAAACATTGACCCCTATTGGATTAAAATTTCTTGTCATGAGATGACAACTTTTAATATATATGCAAACTTTGGCTGTTGTTAGGCCAATTTTACGTACTATCCTTAGTATTCAAACTCGAGAACAAACCCGTGTGATATATACGTGTTAATTGAAATACCTGATTACTTGTTATTGTAATTCCTTTTGAGATCATTAGCGTATGTGAATTTTGTTAATTGTGGGATAACCGGTTATTGTTATAGAATGGCCCCGAAGAAAGTAAACACGTTGTCTGAGGCAGATATAGCTCAGATGATCGCTCGACAACTACATACAGTACTTCCGACAATAGCAGCACAATTCGCTGCTGGTATCCATACAACTATGAATACAAATCAAGTGCCGAACGCTAACGCGGCCGTAAATACTAATCCCCCGACAAATACTAATACAACCACAAATGCTCCCCCGATAAATACTGATACTATCACAACTAATACTCCCCCGTTGAATACCAATATTACTTTCAATAATGATAATCTCCCACCGAACTTGAACAATAATTGTAACAATCAAAATCCCCCGCAAAACAGATATCAACTTAAGAACTTAATGCTATGTAAACCTATGGAATTTAGCGGTACTGAAGGACCAAATGGACTGGTAAAGTGGATCAAAAAAACTGAATCCATCATTAATATCACTAACTGTCCACCAAATTGTATTGTCAAATTTGCTACTTCTACATTTGTAGACCACGCGCTAGTGTGGTGGAATACTGTTGTGCAAATTCGAGGAAAAGAGGCAACCAATCGTATGTCTTGGACAGAACTTAAAAATCTTATGATAAAACACTTTTGTCCGATAAACGAAATTCAGAAATTCGAGCAAGAACTTTGGAATCTAGAAATGAAGGGTGCAGATCACTTGGAGTATACCCATCGCTTTAATGAACTGGCTCGTCTAGTCCTATGGTTAGTTATTCCAGAATCTAAATGTACTGAACGCTACATTTGGGGTTTAGCCCCCGAAGTCAGGAGTTTGGTTAATTCAACTGGCCCTGTAACTTTCGAAAATGCCGTGTTACAAGCCGGCATTGTAACTTCTGATTTGATTAGAAATGGTGCGTTAAGAATGTCCGGGGAATCATCCGGTACAAAACGAATCAATTATGGAGCGGGAATACAAGAAAGACAAGAGAATAAATGTGCGCACCCTGCAATACAAAATTACTCTATGATCAGTTCCGATGTGAAGCAAGATAAGTATAACGGGCCTTTGCCTAGATGTGGAAAATGTGGTTATCATCATGTTGGTGAATGTTGGACCAATGTGTGTCACAAATGTGGGAAGGTGGGACACTATGCCCGAAATTGTAGAACCGTTATGAATACTATAAATCCACCAACCCAACTCCAGGACTCACAACTACCCCAACCGCAACCAACACGACAACAACCAGTCTACCAAAACCAACCCATAATAAACCGTAATGCCTGTTATAAGTGTGGTAGTGTGAAGCACATCAAGAAAGACTGCCCTAGATTGAACCCAATTGCGATGGGAAGACAAAGGCAAGGACCGACATCGACGTCCAACTCGACCAGGGGTCAAGTATTGTGAATAAACCGGATAGAACAAATGTAGTAACAGGTACGTTCTTAGTAATGCCTAATATACTTTAGTTTATTTATTACGGACACTGATACACGTTTCGTTCCTACAAGTTATTACCTTGGAAAATATACCGTCTAGTAAAATAACAATTCTGTATACTATAGAAACCACCAAAAGTAAGACTATAAATACTAACCATATTACTCGAAAAACTACCCTCTTAACCTAAATAACTAGCTATTCCCTATCGATGTACTCTCGGTGGAAGTGAGGAGTCATTGTGTAATAGTCTGTATGGACTAGTTAATTGAGTTCAAATGAAGGTTATATATAGAAATAGAACTGTTATACTGCCTCTTCTAGATAAAGAAGTGATCCCGTACACGGAACAAACCCTAGTACCCCAATGACGAAACACGGATGAGGAAAACTATACTATCCGTAACCGAAACTTGAACTTTAAACTTTTATAGCCTTAATAACCAAGTGAGAACAAGGAAAAGTCAGGCCAGATGTTTGGATAAACTGAGTACTAGTATAAATATGCAAGCGAAATCTATGAAGGAATCATAGGCTCATGTGTTGTAAAGTGTGCACTATTATAAGTTCTGGGGGAATACTAAAGATCCTCGGAGATGCTACAACAATTCGAGATACCCCATTGGAAGTGGGAAACAAACTAAAATGGAACCCTTAACATGTGTTCCTTAAACATCCCGAGAAAGCAATTCAAGCTGAATGATAGTTCCCTGACTAATCCACTCCAAATACCTTCTTCCGATTTGTAACAACTACCCAAAAAAAAAAAAAAAAAACGCGCCTTAACAAAATCTTATCCTTAGTAAATTGTGTATGACACCTTATATCCCGAATCGACCTGAGCACAGGCTGTAGTCCTCTAACAAACAATCAAACCATATAAACTATTCAAACAATAGAGGAAAGTGAGACCAATAATTTCAATCCTCGTACATTAACAGTCATCATAATATTATAAACATGGTAATATACTATATTACACGAGCAAGAATATAACTCGCCACCTTATTCAATTGAAAATTGGCGACCCCCAAAATACAAAATCCTATTCGATTTCGAGAATCATAAATAAAGCTCGTAATATTAATAACAAACCGAAGGCCGCCTAAGGCTAACAAGAGGGCTATACTGAGAAATACGAGATGTTATCAAATTTTGAAAGTTGTTAGTTGAGTTGAGGAAAAGTGAGTTGATTCTAAAATATATAGCACTGTACAAAATTGCCTTGAAAGTTAACCCCATAACGTATTAAACAAAATTATTTCACTCCCGATATTTCATATATCGAATCAAAACGAGTGCCTTACTGACAGGGCGGAATTAGTACTATTTGAAAACTTTTATACAACTAAACTCTATAAAGAGACTCGTGAAAATGCTGAGCGGGGAAAATCAAACAGTTGCGACACAATAAAATCTCATTGAATAAAATTCAGTGGAATCCACAACGGGGAATCAAACGTGTTTGGAAACAGATAAAAAAAAACGAATTCCGAAACAAATGATTATAAAAATTTTCCCCAAAAAGAGCATATTTGGCATATTGAATTTCGGGGACGAAATTTCTTAACTGAGGGAGAATGTAACATCCGTGGCAAAACCGAGTACACCTTAGTACTTACAAACTCGAATAAGCGTTTAACCGCTTATTACGTAACGAACAAACGAATAACCAAACGGGTCTGTTTATGGTCCGGATATCCCGGGGTGCCATCTATAAGTGATATACAATCTATGCAAGCTAAAATATTAGTAATATGGCCTTAGTTCGATAGGAAACAAGTTAAACGAAAACATGCTCGTTTAACTACCCGCTATTGATTTAAACGCGAAAGATAGTTACAAACCAAGCATTGTATCATCCGTTAAGCCGAAAAAGACTTACCAAACACTTATTGGAAATGTTTTAATCGACTCGTGAAAATATTTTTGATTTTTACAAACATATAGTATGTTTTTATAGTTTTACTCAAAACTAGCCGAAAAACACTCGTTTTCGCTCCGTTTGTTGCACCCGATATATTTTTGTCGCCAAAAACCAAACCCGAAATAAATTTGGACTCGGCATTTCACGTTCGGGCACGTAAATCGAGAAAAGTGTGCCAAATGGGCCCAAAAGGGGACCCAACGAGCCCAGCCCGCCAAAGAAGACTTTTACCCCTTTATTTTCCTTTCACATATAAACTAGATTTTAGATATTTTCAAACAATTTTCCACATTCAACTTCTGGAACTCTTCTTCTCCTGCCAAAACCAGCAAGAAACAAGGTAAAGAAGTCTTAAATAATCGATTTTTGGCTTGTTTAAACTCGTTTAACAACATATAAACATGTCTTGATTGCCAAAAATCATTCCTAACCATGTAAAAACCCTAAAAATGGTCCATAAACATATTTTGAACATACACATGGTGAGGAACCTGGTTTGATAGTTTTTTTGGCCATAAACACGGATTAAAGGGTTGAAACAGCGTTTCTACGGTTCAAAAGTTCGTTTTTGTGCACTAGCCGAAACCCTAAGATAAGGGCTGTTATGTTGATGAAAAATTGCTTGGTTTGTGATATAGGACCTGTACCTATCTTATATAGAAGCACAAGAACCGGGAAATTGGATTAAGAGAGCGAAAACGAACCAAAATCGCAAAGGTAATACCGATTTACTCGATTACGGGCTGTTTAGGTTAGGTTGTGATGTGCGTATTGTTAGGCATTGAAATTTTCCAGGAACATCAGGGACCATGTCAATATGTCCCTGTTTAAATTTGGTAATTTTTTGACCATCCGAGAATATTTGGCAAATTTATTACCGAATTGGGTCATTTATTTGGGAAAAATAGCTAAAATACTTCAAAAACTATGAAATTTTTCTGGGAACTCAGATTTGATTTATTTTTATCACATATGAATTTTTAGATCATTTTGAGAAATCTAAAGGTGTTTTGTACATATGCGTTCATGCGAATTTTTATAGCCGAATTTGGGCCGAAAAGAATATTGAACAAGCTTTTTACATTCTGGAATTGATACAGGTTGTTTTGGGACATGATTTGAGTATTCAGGAATTTTTGTGGAATTTTTGGAAATTGTTTGGGATAAACAGACGATTTTCAGGCGAAATATAGCTGATAAAATGAATTTTTATAAATTATTATATCAGTAAATAATTCCAGAAATATTTTTATAAAAATCTACATATTTTAATTGATAACTGACTAAATTTTTATAATTTAATGATTAACGGTTAATTAATTATGCTAATTTAAAGATTAAACAAATTCGGTTTTTATAAAAACCGGCAAGTTCGCGACTAACGAACCTGCGGGAATATCAAAACACCAAGAGTGATCAAAAATCATATTTTTTGACTAATTAAGTAAAAACGAACTTTTCTATGAAGAAACTGGAAAATCCGGATAGATTGTGCTAGTTTCTTCTTAAATCAAACTGAATAAACGGAAACGGGCCCCGAGGCTAATCCGATACCCCAGTATGTGATCCTTCTTTATAACTTAATCATTTTATTAACCAATACATTTACCCAAGCTTATTTAACCATAACGGTTTTCTGAACGCGTAAACAAACAACTTGGCCCAGCTGGGAAAACGGGAATCTGAGCCAAGTTCGGTTTTAAGTATTAGACATTGAACAACATCACAACCTAAGCCTATTGTCACTTTCTGGGCGTTCCAGTTATACCCAGATTAGTTATACAGCCCAGTTTAGTACTGAGATTATAATAATAATAAAATATTAATATTATTATAATATGGACTATAGGGACTAAGTGATAGCAAGGGAAACGAACCACGTGCTGATTTCGCACTGAGTGCCTACAAAACCGTGAGTTTTATGACCCCACTCTTTAAATTATTTTACGAATTTTTGGGGTGGAAAGCATGTTTATACATGTTATCTATCTGAAAATGGTTCAGGATATAAATTATCTGAACATTTATATATGAAAAGTCCCTACAAACATAATGATTGACTACGTGCTGATGAAAGATGATTATTATCGTTGATTGATATATTGAGTGGAGATAATACGAATTGCAAAACATAATGAAATTACACGTGACAGCATGTTTATACAAACACGTTATGTAATGTTAAACATAACTAATTTGGGAGACAACGTGGTCTGTAATGGCCATGGGGATAACGTGGTCTGTGATGATTATGAGGCTATTGTGGGCGGAAGGGGGGCCACAATAGTACTAAAATAAAGTTGAGTATGGTCTATGAGCCAAGTTCTGCTACAACTTATAAACTAAAGTTGAGTATGGCCTATGAGCCAAGTTCTGCTGCAACTTACTAAACTAAAGTTGAGTATGGCCTATGAGCCAAGTTCTGTTGCAACTTATAAACTAAAGTTGAGTATGGCCTATGAGCCAAGTTCTGCTGCAAATTACCAAACTAAAGTTGAGTATGGCCTATGAGCCAAGTCCTGCTGCAACTTATAAACTAAAGTTGAGTATGGCCTATGAGCCAAGTTCTGCTGCAACTTATTAAACGAACTAACTTGATTATAACATGAATGTTAAGAAAATAATGTGATTATGCGTATTGTAGGCGGATGAGGAGCCACATTATTTGGTGATACGTGATAAATACTATATGTGTATATGTGTCTATATACATGCTATGTGATTAGCCGTAGGAAATACTATGTGTAGAATATACTAATTATTTGCGTGTACACTATTTAATGTTTGAGTTTACGTGGAATCATTGTGGGTGGAAGGGGGACCACAGAGGTTGAGGTTAACGCGGAACCGTTGTGGGCGGAAGGGGGGCCACAGTGGTTGAGTTTATGTGGAACCTTTGTGGAGGAAGGGGGTCCACAGTGGTTGGTTAAACACGGAAATTGGAAACAGGTAGTACGAACAAACAATCACGATTTTACCGAAATTTCGAATTCATATTATAAACTTACATGTGTGCATATGCACACACAAGGATATGGCTGTACATATTTATACAAACGTAAATACATATTTTTACATACGCGCATACATACAAACTATGACTGTGTGGTACGCAGAACTGATTTCGTTAAACTTATGAAACTCAACAACTATTCGTAGTTGACCTGTTTTAACATGCTTTTCAGGTAATCAGATATGAGAAGTAATTTCCTGTGCGTTACGTGTCTGACTGATGATTGATGTCGTGGGCATTTGAGTTAGAAGTAAAGTAATTGAAGAACCGGTTTGATTGTATCACCTAGTTTGTAAAAGAGATTAGAACGATGTAATATATTGTAAATTAGTTAGTAATGTTACTTTATTAACAATGTATTTGATACCAGTTGTATCTGTTGCATTTCCGTTTTACGCTTTCGCAAATCGCTTAACGGGGTGTGACAGAAGTTGGTATCAGAGCTATTGGTTATAAAGAATTAGGTTATCCCATAGGATACCTATAATATAACCGTAGGCTCGATTATCACTTGGAAAGTTAATAATGAGTAACGATAGATACTGATGGATGCCGGGATGAACTCGAAGGGCAAGTGAGTTATTATGGTCCGGAACGTAATAACAGACTTGCTTGTACGAGGGAATTCGGGAAGAAGTCGCGGAACATACTGATAGGTAAAAATGGCAACATACGTGTATAAAGGTGATTATGAGTATATATGTAAGGTGCATACGTGCTTATCTGAAACGAAGTATAGGGATACGTGTACGTACCGTACTACCGATGATATTAAATCTTATTGTAACAAATATTATATTCGGTTATAATCAATATTAATTCCTATTATGATTAAAATTATATCGTATCAAAATTTACATTATATATTTTTTTTATATAACTAATATTATACCTGTTCGTAACAAATAAAATATTTAATTTCGGTATTAATTAATAATATCCTTTACGATGATCTAAGCTACCGAAAAACGTTTTCTTCTGATTAACGATTGCATCGAAGGATATCGAGATCGGGTAGCCTTATGACAACTAAAGAACCGGTGTTGCTTGTAAGTGAGAATATGAGAATGCTTCAACAAGTTCAAACTAAATCTGGTGATATGCGGAACCACTAAGGGACTTAATATGCAAGGCCCGGGAAAGAACCGTTGGAGGCATGTTCTATAGACAATGATTTCAAGAATATATATATATACATCTAATACCTCTCAGCATGGGTCTAACCTTTATTTTATGTACTCGTTTCTTTGACACTAAACTAAACTATTTTCTGATCATCCTTCGATTTCTGTTGTTTGAAAAACAAACACCATCCCTAGGGGAAATACTTAGTGATGAATCCAACTTAGTGAATTATAAATATAATAACTACTTTATTGAATCCTTAATTCTATAAACAGACCGTGACTACCAGTACATATAATGTATTGATTATATTTCAAAAAGAAATATTAATAATAATAATTTCTTTACATATCACCAGTATAACTAATTCTAATGAACCTCCTTAACTAGCAAACTCTTCGAATCATCTATGTTCGACAACCTTCAACCTCTCCTATATTACGCGATTTCAATCGATTATTATAAAATGAAAACCCCATAATCACGAAATGATGACGTGCCCCGACTGGAATGGAACCTACTTACCTCCAATCAGTAAACTACTACTTTTATTAAGTCCGACATGCCTACGAAAACTGAATGACCTGGCGAAAGAATACATTTTACGATTATAGTTAACAAACATTCAGAAGTCAGGTGGAATATTCACGTGCATTTCCATTATAACGTACTGATTAAACTCATAATGAGCAAATATCTACCTACAGGAGAGACCGAACAATAACAGCTTCCTAATAATGGGATCGTATCGGAACAATTGTCGTACAAGTTGTGAACTATTTATAATTGTTATAACGCGTGCTTTGATAGAAAAGGATAGTACGGTATTGTCGTGTATAGCTTCTGATACTCCATACAAGCATATGGTGGTGCGCTATGCTAATATAGAGGACGATTTGGGCATTTTTAATACAAACATTGACCCATATTGGATTAAAATTTCTTGTCATGAGATGACAACTTTTAATATATATGCAAACTTTGGCTGTTGTTAGGCCAATTTTACGTACTATCCTTAGTATTCAAACTCGAGAACAAACCCGTGTGATATATACGTGTTAATTGAAATACCTGATTACTTGTTATTGTAATTCCTTTTGTGATCATTAGCGTATGTGAATTTTGTTAATTGTGGGATAACCGGTTATTGTTATAGAATGGCCCCGAAGAAAGTAAACACGTTGTCTGAGGCAGATATAGCTCAGATGATCGCTCGACAACTACATACAGTACTTCCGACAATAGCAGCACAATTCGCTGCTGGTATCCATACAACTATGAATACAAATCAAGTGCCGAACGCTAACGCGGCCGTAAATACTAATCCCCCGACAAATACTAATACAACCACAAATGCTCCCCCGATAAATACTGATACTATCACAACTAATACTCCCCCGTTGAATACCAATATTACTTTCAATAATGATAATCTCCCACCGAACTTGAACAATAGTTGTAACAATCAAAATCCCCCGCAAAACAGATATCAACTTAAGAACTTAATGCTATGTAAACCTATGGAATTTAGCGGTACTGAAGGACCAAATGGACTGGTAAAGTGGATCAAAAAAACTGAATCCATCATTAATATCACTAACTGTCCACCAAATTGTATTGTCAAATTTGCTACTTCTACATTTGTAGACCACGCGCTAGTGTGGTGGAATACTGTTGTGCAAATTCGAGGAAAAGAGGCAACCAATCGTATGTCTTGGACAGAACTTAAAAATCTTATGATAAAACACTTTTGTCCGATAAACGAAATTCAGAAATTAGAGCAAGAACTTTGGAATCTAGAAATGAAGGGTGCAGATCACTTGGAGTATACCCATCGCTTTAATGAACTGGCTCGTCTAGTCCTATGGTTAGTTACTCCAGAATCTAAATGTACTGAACGCTACATTTGGGGTTTAGCCCCCGAAGTCAGGAGTTTGGTTAATTCAACTGGCCCTGTAACTTTCGAAAATGCCGTGTTACAAGCCGGCATTGTAACTTCTGATTTGATTAGAAATGGTGCGTTAAGAATGTCCGAGGAATCATCCGGTACAAAACGAACCAATTATGGAGCGGGAATACAAGAAAGACAAGAGAATAAATGTGCGCACCCTGCAATACAAAATTACTCTATGATCAGTTCCGATGTGAAGCAAGATAAGTATAACGGGCCTTTGCCTAGATGTGGAAAATGTGGTTATCATCATGTTGGTGAATGTTGGACCAATGTGTGTCACAAATGTTGGAAGGTGGGACACTATGCCCGAAATTGTAGAACCGTTATGAATACTATAAATCCACCAACCCAACTCCAGGACTCACAACTACCCCAACCGCAACCAACACGACAACAACCAGTCTACCAAAACCAACCCATAATAAACCGTAATGCCTGTTATAAGTGTGGTAGTGTGAAGCACATCAAGAAAGACTGCCCTAGATTGAACCCAATTGCGTTGGGAAGACAAAGGCAAGGACCGACATCGACGTCCAACTCGACCAGGGGTCAAGTATTGTGAATAAACCGGATAGAACAAATGTAGTAACAGGTACGTTCTTAGTAATGCCTAATATACTTTAGTTTATTTATTACGGACACTGATACACGTTTCGTTCCTACAAGTTATTACCTTGGAAAATATACCGTCTAGTAAAATAACAATTCTGTATACTATAGAAACCACCAAAAGTAAGACTATAAATACTAACCATATTACTCGAAAAACTACCCTCTTAACCTAAATAACTAGCTATTCCCTATCGATGTACTCTCGGTGGAAGTGAGGAGTCATTGTGTAATAGTCTGTATGGACTAGTTAATTGAGTTCAAATGAAGGTTATATATAGAAATAGAACTGTTATACTGCCTCTTCTAGATAAAGAAGTGATCCCGTACACGGAACAAACCCTAGTACCCCAATGACGAAACACGGATGAGGAAAACTATACTATCCGTAACCGAAACTTGAACTTTAAACTTTTATAGCCTTAATAACCAAGTGAGAACAAGGAAAAGTCAGGCCAGATGTTTGGATAAACTGAGTACTAGTATAAATATGCAAGCGAAATCTATGAAGAAATCATAGGCTCATGTGTTGTAAAGTGTGCACTATTATAAGTTCTGGGGGAATACTAAAGATCCTCGGAGATGCTACAACAATTCGAGATACCCCATTGGAAGTGGGAAACAAACTAAAATGGAACCCTTAACATGTGTTCCTTAAACATCCCGAGAAAGCAATTCAAGCTGAATGATAGTTCCCTGACTAATCCACTCCAAATACCTTCTTCTGATTTGTAACAACTACCCAAAAAAAAAAAAAAAAAAACGCGCCTTAACAAAATCTTATCCTTAGTAAATTGTGTATGACACCTTATATCCCGAATCGACCTGAGCACAGGCTGTAGTCCTCTAACAAACAATCAAACCATATAAACTATTCAAACAATAGAGGAAAGTGAGACCAATAATTTCAATCCTCGTACATTAACAGTCATCATAATATTATAAACATGGTAATATACTATATTACACGAGCAAGAATATAACTCGCCACCTTATTCAATTGAAAATTGGCGACCCCAAAATACAAAATCCTATTCGATTTCGAGAATCATAAATAAAGCTCGTAATATTAATAACAAACCGAAGGCCGCCTAAGGCTAACAAGAGGGCTATACTGAGAAATACGAGATGTTATCAAATTTTGAAAGTTGTTAGTTGAGTTGAGGAAAAGTGAGTTGATTCTAAAATATATAGCACTGTACAAAATTGCCTTGAAAGTTAACCCCATAACGTATTAAACAAAATTATTTCACTCCCGATATTTCATATATCGAATCAAAACGAGTGCCTTACTGACAGGGCGGAATTAGTACTATTTGAAAACTTTTATACAACTAAACTCTATAAAGAGACTCGTGAAAATGCTGAGCGGGGAAAATCAAACAGTTGCGACACAATAAAATCTCATTGAATAAAATTCAGTGGAATCCACAACGGGGAATCAAACGTGTTTGGAAACAGATAAAAAAAAACGAATTCCGAAACAAATGATTATAAAAATTTTCCCCAAAAAGAGCATATTTGGCATATTGAATTTCGGGGACGAAATTTCTTAACTGAGGGAGAATGTAACATCCGTGGCAAAACCGAGTACACCTTAGTACTTACAAACTCGAATAAGCGTTTAACCGCTTATTACGTAACGAACAAACGAATAACCAAACGGGTCTGTTTATGGTCCGGATATCCCGGGGTGCCATCTATAAGTGATATACAATCTATGCAAGCTAAAATATTAGTAATATGGCCTTAGTTCGATAGGAAACAAGTTAAACGAAAACATGCTCGTTTAACTACCCGCTATTGATTTAAACGCGAAAGATAGTTACAAACCAAGCATTGTATCATCCGTTAAGCCGAAAAAGACTTACCAAACACTTATTGGAAATGTTTTAATCGACTCGTGAAAATATTTTTGATTTTTACAAACATATAGTATGTTTTTATAGTTTTACTCAAAACTAGCCGAAAAACACTCGTTTTCGCTCCGTTTGTTGCACCCGATATATTTTTGTCGCCAAAAACCAAACCCGAAATAAATTTGGACTCGGCATTTCACGTTCGGGCACGTAAATCGAGAAAAGTGTGCCAAATGGGCCCAAAAGGGGACCCAACGAGCCCAGCCCGCCAAAGAAGACTTTTACCCCTTTATTTTCCTTTCACATATAAACTAGATTTTAGATATTTTCAAACAATTTTCCACATTCAACTTCTGGAACTCTTCTTCTCCTGCCAAAACCAGCAAGAAACAAGGTAAAGAAGTCTTAAATAATCGATTTTTGGCTTGTTTAAACTCGTTTAACAACATATAAACATGTCTTGATTGCCAAAAATCATTCCTAACCATGTAAAAACCCTAAAAATGGTCCATAAACATATTTTGAACATACACATGGTGAGGAACTTGGTTTGATAGTTTTTTTGGCCATAAACACGGATTAAAGGGTTGAAACAGCGTTTCTACGGTTCAAAAGTTCGTTTTTGTGCACTAGCCGAAACCCTAAGTTAAGGGCTGTTATGTTGATGAAAAATTGCTTGGTTTGTGATATAGGACCTGTACCTATCTTATATAGAAGCACAAGAACCGGGAAATTGGATTAAGAGAGCGAAAACGAACCAAAATCGCAAAGGTAATACCGATTTACTCGATTACGGGCTGTTTAGGTTAGGTTGTGATGTGCGTATTGTTAGGCATTGAAATTTTCCAGGAACATCAGGGACCATGTCAATATGTCCCTGTTTAAATTTGGTAATTTTTTGACCATCCGAGAATATTTGGCAAATTTATTACCGAATTGGGTCATTAATTTGGGAAAAATAGCTAAAATACTTCAAAAACTATGAAATTTTTCTGCGAACTCAGATTTGATTTATTTTTATCACATATGAATTTTTAGATCATTTTGAGAAATCTAAAGGTGTTTTGTACATATGCGTTCATGCGAATTTTTATAGCCGAATTTGGGCAGAAAAGAATATTGAACAAGCTTTTTACATTCTGGAATTGATACAGGTTGTTTTGGGACATGATTTGAGTATTCAGGAATTTTTGTGGAATTTTTGGAAATTGTTTGGGATAAACAGACGATTTTCAGGCGAAATATAGCTGATAAAATGAATTTTTATAAATTATTATATCAGTAAATAATTCCAGAAATATTTTTATAAAAATCTACATATTTTAATTGATAACTGGCTAAATTTTTATAATTTAATGATTAACGGTTAATTAATTATGCTAATTTAAAGATTAAACAAATTCGGTTTTTATAAAAACCGGCAAGTTCGCGACTAACGAACCTGCGGGAATATCAAAACACCAAGAGTGATCAAAAATCATATTTTTTGACTAATTAAGTAAAAACAAACTTTTCGATGAAGAAACTGGAAAATCCGGATAGATTGTGCTAGTTTCTTCTTAAATCAAACTGAATAAACGGAAACGGGCCCCGAGGCTAATCCGATACCCCAGTATGTGATCCTTCTTTATAACTTAATCATTTTATTAACCAATACATTTACCCAAGCTTATTTAACCATAACTGTTTTCTGAACGCGTAAACAAACAACTTGGCCCAGCTGGGAAAACGGGAATCTGAGCCAAGTTCGGTTTTAAGTATTAGACATTGAACAACATCACAACCTAAGCCTATTGTCACTTTCTGGGCGTTCCAGTTATACCCAGATTAGTTATACAGCCCAGTTTAGTACTGAGATTATAATAATATTAAAATATTAATATTATTATAATATGGACTATAGGGACTAAGTGATAGCAAGGGAAACGAACCCCGTGCTGATTTCGCACTGAGTGCCTACAAAACCGTGAGTTTCATGACCCCACTCTTTAAATTATTTTACGAATTTTTGGGGTGGAAATCATGTTTATACAAGTTATCTATCTGAAAATGGTTCAGGATATAAATTATCTGAACATTTATATATGAAAAGTCCCTACAAACATAATGATTGACTACGTGCTGATGAAAGATGATTATTATCGTTGATTGATATATTGAGTGGAGATAATACGAATTGCAAAACATAATGAAATTACACGTGACAGCATGTTTATACAAACACGTTATGTAATGTTAAACATAACTAATTTGGGAGACAACGTGGTCTGTAATGGCCATGGGGATAACGTGGTCTGTGATGATTATGAGGCTATTGTGGGCGGAAGGGGGGCCACAATAGTACTAAAATAAAGTTGAGTATGGTCTATGAGCCAAGTTCTGCTACAACTTATAAACTAAAGTTGAGTATGGCCTATGAGCCAAGTTCTGCTGCAACTTACTAAACTAAAGTTGAGTATGGCCTATGAGCCAAGTTCTGTTGCAACTTATAAACTAAAGTTGAGTATGGCCTATGAGCCAAGTTCTGCTGCAAATTACCAAACTAAAGTTGAGTATGGCCTATGAGCCAAGTCCTGCTGCAACTTATAAACTAAAGTTGAGTATGGCCTATGAGCCAAGTTCTGCTGCAACTTATTAAACGAACTAACTTGATTATGACATGAATGTTAAGAAAATAATGTGATTATTCGTATTGTGGGCGAATGAGGAGCCACAGTATTTGGTGATACGTGATAAATACTATATGTGTATATGTGTCTATATACATGCTATGTGATTAGCCGTAGGAAATACTATGTGTAGAATATACTAATTATTTGCGTGTACACTATATAATGTTTGAGTTTACGTGGAATCATTGTGGGTGGAAGGGGGACCACAGTGGTTGATGTTAACGCGGAACCGTTGTGGGCGGAAGGGGGGCCACAGTGGTTGAGTTTATGTGGAACCGTTGTGGGAAGAAGGGGGTCCACAGTGGTTGGTTGAACACGGAAATTGGAAACAGGTAGTACGAACAAACAATCACGATTTTACCGAAATTTCGAATTCATATTATAAACTTACATGTGTGCATATGCACACACAAGGGTATGGCTGTACATATTTATACAAACGTAAATACATATTTTTACATACGCGCATACATACAAACTATGACTGTGTGGTACGCAGAACTGATTTCGTTAAACTTATGAAACTCACCAACTATTCGTAGTTGACCTGTTTTAACATGCTTTTCAGGTAATCAGATATGAGAAGTAATTTTCTGTGTGTTACGTGTCTAACTGATGATTGATGTCGTGGGAATTTGAGTTAGAAGTAAAGTAATTGAAGAACCGGTTTGATTGTATCACCTAGTTTGTAAAAGAGATTAGAACGATGTAATATATTGTAAATTAGTTAGTAATGTTACTTTATGAACAATGTATTTGATACCAGTTGTATCTGTTGCATTTCCGTTTTAAGTTTCCGCAAATCGCTTAACGGGGTGTGACAAGAGTGCCCCTCAAGAGTTTGAATTTTTAACAATGCTTCCTTCAGAGCAGCTTCCAATTCAGAGTTTTTTGTAGCCAAAGTGGCATTTTTCTCTTTGAGCATAATGTTTTCAAACTCTAGCTTTGCATTTTCACAAATGATGTCATATAGATTTGGAGTTGAAGGTGGGGTTTCAGCAGTGGATTGGGCAGATTTAACAGTTGGTTCATTAAAAGTGGAATGTTGCAGTGGTGAAGTAGGAAGAGGTTCAACAAAAACATCCTCATCCATATTGTTGGTGCATAAATGTCAGTAGTTCATATGTCTAGTGTCTGTAATCGAGTCTGTAATATTGTTTATGTATTTGTTTGTATAAAGCGAAGTTGTTGACAAGTTCGCGTAGGCGAACTTGTTAACCAAGCGAAGTTGTTAACAAGTTCGCCTAGGCGAACTTGTTGAACAAGCGAAGTTATGGACAACTTCGCCTGAGGCGAAGTTGTCGTGTATTTATATAGGTTGCGGATTACTGTTTAAGTAGTTCGAGTTCGTGTAATTCAGTGAGTCAAGTGACGTGAGGTCGAGAGTCTGTAAGTATCACGTGTTGAGTTATTAATATAACGTGAGTTTGTTCGTATCGTATTCGTGTGTTCGTGTGTTTGTGTTCTACGTCCGTAACGATCTACACAGGGATTCCGCACCTGTGTATATCGGGATATCTCGTGTGATCCGTCCAGGGAACCTACAATTGGTATCAGAGCATTTGCTCGATTGTGTGGTTCGGGATATTCACGCGGGTGTAGAATTCGTCCCATTTCGACTATTCACGAGACGAGTTTTTGGTGTTTTTGCTCATTCTAGCCTCCTACCAGTGTGTTCAAGCCTTTAAACCGTCAAAAACCTCATTAAAATCCGATTTTCAGATCTGCAGAAAGTTTGAGTTCGTCAGACGAAGTTGCTGTTCATCAGGCGAAGTTGCCGTCAGGATACGTAGGGTTTCGGCGAAGATATAAGGAGAAGCGAAGTTATTTACAACTTCGCCTACCTCCTCAACTTCGCCTAACTCAGCGAAGTTCTCATCAAGTTCGCCTAGCTCAGTGAATTTTTCTTCAAGTTCGCCTACTTTCTAAGTTCGCTTACCCTAAGCGAAGTTATTCTAAACTTCGCCCAGTCACGCGAATTTAAGAAGGATCCAGCGAAGTTATTACTTAAGCGAAGTTATCCTTAACTTCGCCTACAGTACTGTTCATAGGAAATTTTTTAACTTCGCCTACTCAGAATTTTTCGGGTTTCTTAGTCTTCAAGAAGAATGTCGTCGATCAACATTTCGGAGCTTGTAAAGATGGAAGTTGAAGCGGGGTCAGCTACAAAGGCCCCAAGGTTGCTGAAGGGAACCGATTTTGTCGCGTGGAAGGATCGGTTCTTACAATACGTTAAGTACCAGGATGCGAAAATGTGGGTATGCATCCAAGATGGATATATTCCACCAGTCATGGAGTATGAGGGTCGAGACCAAATCAAGAAATACAGTAAAATGGAAGAGGAGGAGAAAAAGATGTATGAAGCCGAAAGCAAGGCTCATGCTGCAATTACAATGGCTCTTCCACAAGAGATCCTCCATACGTTCAGAAAGTATACATCAGCTAGAGAGCTTTGGGAAGCTCTTGAGAACAGATTTGAAGGGAATGTAGGTATTCGGGCGTCAAAGATAAAGTTGCTCAAAACTCAATTTTCAGTCTTTAAGTACTTGAAGAACGAATCTCTTGATGATATTATCACTCGATATTATCATCTAATGACTGAATTGAGTAACTACTCCATTTCCTACCGAGAAGAAGAGATTGTGGAAAAGCTTCTCGATGCCCTCCCACCAAAATGGGAGATGTATACTGTGCTGATGAGGGAAGACAAGGGCTTTCCTACTTATGATCTTGAAACCACTGTCAACAAGCTCAGAACTTTTGAGCTTAATATGGTAAGAAAAGAAACATCTATGGATCAGGTTCAAGATCCAGGCATGTACGGTGCTAAAGTAAACTCCAATTCAAGTTCAAAGACTGATTCTGCCGCCTACTACTCGAAGGGCGAGTCGGGTGCCAAGTCTTCACAGGAGGGGCATGTGTCAGTAAACTCAAATGGGGATGTTTGCTTTGTTGCGGGTGGATCAAGTGGTACTCAACAGACAGCAAGCAAGAGTAGTGGATTTTCAAGTTCCTCAAGCAATAATTACTCTAAGATACCAATGAGCGTCAAATCTGCTGAAGAGCAGTTTGGCCTCTATGCTTCGTTTATTGCTTCATATGAAAACTATATTCAAGGAAAGGTTGTTGATCCAGCGATGCTGGATGAAGACTATGACCAGATCGATGCTGATGATCTGGAGGAAATGGATTTACAATGGCAGATGGCCATGATAGTGAGGAGAGTGAAGAAGTTTATGAGAAAGACAGGGAGAAAGTTTGTTGGTGGCAGGCCAGGGTTCGACAAGTCTAAGGTGAGGTGCTATAACTGTCAACAAAACGGGCACTTTGCCAAAGAGTGCAGAAACGAGCGAGTTGAACGTGGTCTAGGCCGGTCTGCACAGCACACTGGGAGTAGTAAAGAAGTCAATGCCATGATGTCCAGAGAAGCAGGTGAATACAACTGGAACCTGCATTCGAATGAAACTAGTGAGCAGGCAAATATGGCTAAGGTTGAGAATGAAGAATGTGAGAAGATTACCGGAGAAGAGAAAGCTACTGGTAAGGAAAAAGCTTTCATGGCAGATAACAAGGATCAACTCTCCGAGGTAAGTTCTAAACCTATTTGTACTAAATGTGATAATTTGTCTGAGCAACTTACTACCATAACTGATCAGTATGTTCGTTTAGATGCTGAATTTAAAACTCTTAAAGAAGATCATCACTTTATGAAAGCAAGAGAAAACAGTTTCAAAGTTAAAATAAAAGCGTGTGAAAAAGATGTTAAAAGCTTAAAAACAAAACTTGCTGAAAAAATTGAAGTAATTGATCTAAGTTATGAGGTTTTAGAAGAAAAGACTAAACTGATTGCTGAACGAGAAAAGCAGATTGCTGACCACCAGGTGAGAGTAGTGGAACTGAACCGAAAACTTGAGCAGTTCAGAAATTCCTCAGCTATTCTTGATCACCTTGTTAGTGGTCAAGATTCCTCTGCGAAGAGGGGAGGAATTTGTTATCACGAGGTTCCACCACCTTATAACCACAATTACACTTTTAACCCTAGTGTTCAGAAATCTGTTGATTTTGAAGTTCCTCAGACAGTTCCAATCAAGGTTACGAATAAAGAACCAAGTGTTAGTAGTGGCGAAACGAGTTCGCCTGTTTCAAGTGTGAAAATTTCTGTTACGAGTCCAGTCTCATCAGATTCGGATAAGTTGTCCGAATCGGGTAAGACAAAAGAGAAGGTAGTGTTACCCACTGGTGGAGAAAAAGATAAAACTTATAAAAAGAGTACTCCACTCAACCCGTACGTCCTACCTTATGTGAGACGAACGGCCGGTAACACAGCCTCGACATCCAAAACAACCTTTGAAAAGAAAATGGAGCATAGGTGTTGTTTTAGGTGTAATAAGTTAGGACATCTTGTTGCAGATTGCCCTCTGACGCCGAAATTCAGAGGTGTGAGGCCTATTAAAACTGAGCATAAGCCTAATGGGAATTTTAATACTGCTAAAAATGAAAACCCTTCAAAGTGTAAGGCCCCGAACCCGGTAGCCCTACTTTAGCGTCGGATTTACTCATAAACACAGTTCTTCAATCAGAGTTTATTAAAACTTTTCGCGGAATATAAAACATCAATCATTTGTTACAAAACGTTAAACTTTTTCTTTGATACCATAACACAAAACTTTATATTTAAAACATCTTTACTTCTTTCTTCAGATGCCAGCCGTTCAATCCATGCCGTGTGTCGTCCTCATGCTAACTCTGTAATCAGCTCACCTGCGTGCATACTAAAAGTCAGCTACGCTGAGTGAGTTCTAGTTAATCGAACGCCATACAATACATACACATACAAACATATCCGTAGATACATATCCATACTTCACTAGTTACCCTTCTGTTCTACATACACACTTACTACCATACATACACACATATTTATAACCACTAACCTCAGTCTACCGTGAGTACGTTCATAGTCCGCCGTCTATACCTGTACTCAAGGTCGTGAACACGTAAAAGGTCCGCGGTCCTTACCTATGTTCACCCTTTATGGTACGTGCAAGGTCCGCAGTCCTTCCCTATACCATCCTACATCCACAACACGTACAAGGTCCACAGTCCTCCCCTATGTTGCAACCTAAACCATAGCACGTACGAGGTCCGCAGTCCTCCCCTATGCTACCACAATACAACTACAGCACGTATAAGGTCCACAGTCCTTTCCTATGCTGATGCCTATCTATAATACGTATAAGGTCCGCAGTCCTTAACTACGTTGTCGTCTATTATCTGTAACACGTATAAGGCCCACCGTCCCTATCTACGTTTACGTCTATCATCTACTTTACGTATAAGGCCCGCAGTCCTTAACTACGTTTACATCTATCATCTACTTTACGTATAAGGCCCGCAGTCCTTAACTACGCCATCACCAGCCGAGTCTATGTCCGACAAAAGCTAGAGGGATTTGCCATCCTAACTTACTATGTCGAACGTAGAACTCACATGCCATTCGTGTAACTGCATACACCTACTTCACATATACAATAATTACATCATAGCATAAGAACACCCTAGGCGTTCTTTACATCATTCATTTAACAGCCATACCTCTTGTCGATACGTGCAATATCCGAAGATCGTTCACGCCCCGACAAGTATTCATTTGTAATGTTCATACATCTTCGATGTATAATATTCGTACCTTTATTTTTGACCTGACAGTACGCGCAATATCCGAAGATCGTTCGCGTACCGACAAGCAACCATTCATATCCATCACATATATCACATATGGCATACACGTATCACTTAGGATAAATGTATTAACAACACATCGAGTATGCACACAGCCCCGAAAACATAACACATAAATGGGGCTAGAAACTCACCTGAATACTGTTACGCTCTCCGTTAATAGTTATTCCCCTCTTGAGCTGCGCACGGCTAACTGTATAATATTTACACGTATCAATTAGCTACTACTACTTATGTTGCGTTTCTATCTTTATATGACCCACAACGAACGGGGGTCCGGGGGCAGCGCCCCTGGTAGCGGGGTTCTAGGGGCGGCAGCCCCTAGCGGGGTCCAAGGGGCAGAGCCCCTGGCTGGGGTTAAGCTGCCAGGTCAGCTTGGAAAAATTTTATTTTCGATAACTGCCTTAACACATTTTCCATTAGGTTTTTAATTTATTTTATAGACGAACTTCGCTTCAGGCGAAGTTAAACCTTAGGCGAACTTGGAAACAGCTTGGTTCTGGCTTGATTCGATCGAATAGGAACACGTTCGATCGAATAGGAACACGTTCGATCGAATACATCACGTTCGATCGAATAGGAACACGTTCGATCAAACAGGAACACGTTCGATCGAATACATCACGTTCGATCGAATAGGAACACGTTCGATCAAACAGGAACACGTTCGATCGAATAGGAACACGTTCGATCGAATACAACACTCATTCGATCGAATACAAAACTCATTCGATCGAATGAGTTGGAGACCATTCGGTTGCTTCCCTATTCGGTCGACTGGACTTGTTCGATCTACGCATTCGATCGAATGGACTGATTCGATCCACTGGTTCGATCGAATGATTCTGATTCGACTCCTTCAAGCTGGGCGACGGAGAAACCCACGGGTTTTCCAGATTTTCCAGATTTTTGACCCAAAATCGAAGTTTTTGACATGGAAATGCTCGGGATTGAAAGGGCTATCGATCCCTAGTACTTTTAAACACAAAAGCTTGTATTTTGACACCAAAACAAGGCGGTTTTTGACCCGAAAACTCAAGTTACGAAAATGGGAGTTTTTTTGCTCGATTTGAGGTCGAAAATGGTTATGAAAACGGATGATTTTCGAGGGGGACTTACCAAAAACGATTAGGAACAAGATTGTGGACTCGGATTTGTGATTTGAGAACTTTCTCTCTCTAGCTTCTCTCTCTAGAAATGAGAGTGTTTGGGTGGGTGTAAGTGAAGGAAGATGGTGAAAATGGTGGAAGTGTCAAGAACTTTCGTTTATATACTACGGGTTTGGTTAGGCTCGGGTTGGCTTCCTACGGGTCAAGACAGGCCGAGTTCATAAAATAACTAAGCCCAAGACCCGTTCCTTACTCGACATTAAATAACTAAAACGTGAAATTACTAAACATAACTTTCTTTATTCAACATTATAAATTTTAGGATGTTACAAGTCTTCCCTCCTTAAAGAGGTTTCGTCCCCGAAACCTAACTTATTCCCTAAAAAGGAAAACTTCTTACATTTACACGTTTTATAGAAATGCCTTCGCTTTCTGAGTTACCCTTCCTACTTCCGACTTTACAGCCATCGAATGGTGGTCATGTGTTTTAGCTATTTAAGGTAGCTTGTCCATGAGACCCTCGATGCACCAAGACTCATCTCATCCTTCTAAGGGTTTCGATTAGTACTTTTAACACTATTGTCTAAAACAACATTTCACCATAACATAATAATCATTCTTAACCAAACTCAAAATAATTACACGCCACAGATAAACATAAGTTTTTAGACCTTAACACAAAACAAGTTCTTAAGCAAATGTAATTTAATAAAACCATTGCATGAGCAATTATTCCTTAATCAGGTGTTCCTCTCTGCAGTTTCCCAAAGTCTTCATCCTTTCGCACCTACCGCCCCTGATTCCTTGCAATCCCTAGCCATGTGGTCAGCTTTTCCGCATTTGAAGCACTTTGGACGATCAGGGCATTCTCGAGAATAATGCCCACTCTTTCCACACCGATAGCACCTGTCTGTCCCAGTCTTGCATTCTCCCAGGTGCACTTGCCCACACGTCTTACATGCATCCTTGTTCCCAACCTTGGCCTTCCTCTCATCAGTTGTTGTCACCATCTCGCCAGACCGCTTAGCAGAGGTAGCCCATTTCTTCTCCTTCTTTTCCCCCACCACCACATCGTCCTCAGCCAGGTCAGCATAAACCACTTCTGCAAGTTCAACAGCAGAGTCAAAAGTAGCAGGTTTATTTGCCCTGACCAACATGCGGACTTTTTGTGGCAATCCCCTCACATAACATTTGATTCTTTTGACCTCATTGTCAACCATATCAGGCACCAATCTAGATAGTCGGCTGAATTCAGTAGTATACTCACGATGCGTCATCATACCGGCCTTCAAATTCAGGAACTTCATCTCCGTCCTTTCAACCTCTGCATCTGCACAGAACTTCTTCATCACCAACTCTTTCAGATCGTCCCATCTCAACGCCTTGATCTCATCCCTAGTCTTTCTCTGCTCCACACTTTCCCACCAATACATAGCTTCTTCCACAAATGACTGAGTAGCATAACCCACAGCTTGGTCGGGACGGCATTCGCTAATGCGGATAACCTTGTCCATAGTGGTTATCCATTGGAGAGTAGCGATTGCGTCTCCCAACCCAGTCAGCTTCGGCGGGTCGCATCCTTTGAAGGACTTATAGCTGCACCCACCTTGTCCTCTTCTCATATCATCGACTTTCACAGACTTATCCTCGCTCGAGGCCCCTCTTTCTCCTTCCCCAACCTCCTTACCATCACCCCCTGCTCCTTCAGCAGTTCGCTCACGGCTTCCAGCAGATCCTTCGGGATTCAGGTTCTTCACAGCAGCAACTACAGCTTGAACAATGGCTGCTTGAACTGCAGGGCTAAGTTGAACTTCTTCATTGTTGTTCTGGTCTCCTCCAGCTGCGCTTCCTTCATCTTCGGTGTGGGAAGCTTCTTCTACCGAGGGTTGCCGGACAAGACGAGGCCTGCCACGACGTCCTGTGCGACCCCCAGTTCCCACAAATTCTCCAGCTCCAGCCATCCGTATTCTAAAAGGGAAAAACACAAACATCATCACTCAAGGAACTATTTAGTACAAGGATAGTAAGGCTAACAGGTAATAACAGTGGCCAGTTGTGATTAGCTGATCACGTTACTTTCCGTGTCCTATACACTTCCCTTTATGAGTCTATTTGTGCTGGTTCTACTTAAGCAGTTTTGTCAAATCAAACAATCAATTATTCCTATCCCTGACGTTCACATATCTTTCTTTTCTCATTATCATATATCATTTAATCATACACTTTACCTTTACTGATCTTGCTTGAGCGACACATGGCATTCTTGAACTGGCATCTTCTTTCCTTTCTTACTTAAATCCCATTTTCTGTTCGAGTCTAAGCATGTAGGATGCTTAAATCTCTCGAACTTATGCTCTGATACCAACTTGTAAGGCCCCGAACCCGGTAGCCCTACTTTAGCGTCGGATTTACTCATAAACACAGTTCTTCAATCAGAGTTTATTAAAACTTTTCGCGGAATATAAAACATCAATCATTTGTTACAAAACGTTAAACTTTTTCTTTGATACCATAACACAAAACTTTATATTTAAAACATCTTTACTTCTTTCTTCAGATGCCAGCCGTTCAATCCATGCCGTGTGTCGTCCTCATGCTAACTCTGTAATCAGCTCACCTGCGTGCATACTAAAAGTCAGCTACGCTGAGTGAGTTCTAGTTAATCGAACGCCATACAATACATACACATACAAACATATCCGTAGATACATATCCATACTTCACTAGTTACCCTTCTGTTCTACATACACACTTACTACCATACATACACACATATTTATAACCACTAACCTCAGTCTACCGTGAGTACGTTCATAGTCCGCCGTCTATACCTGTACTCAAGGTCGTGAACACGTAAAAGGTCCGCGGTCCTTACCTATGTTCACCCTTTATGGTACGTGCAAGGTCCGCAGTCCTTCCCTATACCATCCTACATCCACAACACGTACAAGGTCCACAGTCCTCCCCTATGTTGCAACCTAAACCATAGCACGTACGAGGTCCGCAGTCCTCCCCTATGCTACCACAATACAACTACAGCACGTATAAGGTCCACAGTCCTTTCCTATGCTGATGCCTATCTATAATACGTATAAGGTCCGCAGTCCTTAACTACGTTGTCGTCTATTATCTGTAACACGTATAAGGCCCACCGTCCCTATCTACGTTTACGTCTATCATCTACTTTACGTATAAGGCCCGCAGTCCTTAACTACGTTTACATCTATCATCTACTTTACGTATAAGGCCCGCAGTCCTTAACTACGCCATCACCAGCCGAGTCTATGTCCGACAAAAGCTAGAGGGATTTGCCATCCTAACTTACTATGTCGAACGTAGAACTCACATGCCATTCGTGTAACTGCATACACCTACTTCACATATACAATAATTACATCATAGCATAAGAACACCCTAGGCGTTCTTTACATCATTCATTTAACAGCCATACCTCTTGTCGATACGTGCAATATCCGAAGATCGTTCACGCCCCGACAAGTATTCATTTGTAATGTTCATACATCTTCGATGTATAATATTCGTACCTTTATTTTTGACCTGACAGTACGCGCAATATCCGAAGATCGTTCGCGTACCGACAAGCAACCATTCATATCCATCACATATATCACATATGGCATACACGTATCACTTAGGATAAATGTATTAACAACACATCGAGTATGCACACAGCCCCGAAAACATAACACATAAATGGGGCTAGAAACTCACCTGAATACTGTTACGCTCTCCGTTAATAGTTATTCCCCTCTTGAGCTGCGCACGGCTAACTGTATAATATTTACACGTATCAATTAGCTACTACTACTTATGTTGCGTTTCTATCTTTATATGACCCACAACGAACGGGGGTCCGGGGGCAGCGCCCCTGGTAGCGGGGTTCTAGGGGCGGCAGCCCCTAGCGGGGTCCAAGGGGCAGAGCCCCTGGCTGGGGTTAAGCTGCCAGGTCAGCTTGGAAAAATTTTATTTTCGATAACTGCCTTAACACATTTTCCATTAGGTTTTTAATTTATTTTATAGACGAACTTCGCTTCAGGCGAAGTTAAACCTTAGGCGAACTTGGAAACAGCTTGGTTCTGGCTTGATTCGATCGAATAGGAACACGTTCGATCGAATAGGAACACGTTCGATCGAATACATCACGTTCGATCGAATAGGAACACGTTCGATCAAACAGGAACACGTTCGATCGAATACATCACGTTCGATCGAATAGGAACACGTTCGATCAAACAGGAACACGTTCGATCGAATAGGAACACGTTCGATCGAATACAACACTCATTCGATCGAATACAAAACTCATTCGATCGAATGAGTTGGAGACCATTCGGTTGCTTCCCTATTCGGTCGACTGGACTTGTTCGATCTACGCATTCGATCGAATGGACTGATTCGATCGACTGGTTCGATCGAATGAGTCTGATTCGACTCCTTCAAGCTGGGCGACGGAGAAACCCACGGGTTTTCCAGATTTTCCAGATTTTTGACCCAAAATCGAAGTTTTTGACATGGAAATGCTCGGGATTGAAAGGGCTATCGATCCCTAGTACTTTTAAACACAAAAGCTTGTATTTTGACACCAAAACAAGGCGGTTTTTGACCCGAAAACTCAAGTTACGAAAATGGGAGTTTTTTTGCTCGATTTGAGGTCGAAAATGGTTATGAAAACGGATGATTTTCGAGGGGGACTTACCAAAAACGATTAGGAACAAGATTGTGGACTCGGATTTGTGATTTGAGAACTTTCTCTCTCTAGCTTCTCTCTCTAGAAATGAGAGTGTTTGGGTGGGTGTAAGTGAAGGAAGATGGTGAAAATGGTGGAAGTGTCAAGAACTTTCGTTTATATACTACGGGTTTGGTTAGGCTCGGGTTGGCTTCCTACGGGTCGAGACAGGCCGAGTTCATAAAATAACTAAGCCCAAGACCCGTTCCTTACTCGACATTAAATAACTAAAACGTGAAATTACTAAACATAACTTTCTTTATTCAACATTATAAATTTTAGGATGTTACAAGTCTTCCCTCCTTAAAGAGGTTTCGTCCCCGAAACCTAACTTATTCCCTAAAAAGGAAAACTTCTTACATTTACACGTTTTATAGAAATGCCTTCGCTTTCTGAGTTACCCTTCCTACTTCCGACTTTACAGCCATCGAATGGTGGTCATGTGTTTTAGCTATTTAAGGTAGCTTGTCCATGAGACCCTCGATGCACCAAGACTCATCTCATCCTTCTAAGGGTTTCGATTAGTACTTTTAACACTATTGTCTAAAACAACATTTCACCATAACATAATAATCATTCTTAACCAAACTCAAAATAATTACACGCCACAGATAAACATAAGTTTTTAGACCTTAACACAAAACAAGTTCTTAAGCAAATGTAATTTAATAAAACCATTGCATGAGCAATTATTCCTTAATCAGGTGTTCCTCTCTGCAGTTTCCCAAAGTCTTCATCCTTTCGCACCTACCGCCCCTGATTCCTTGCAATCCCTAGCCATGTGGTCAGCTTTTCCGCATTTGAAGCACTTTGGACGATCAGGGCATTCTCGAGAATAATGCCCACTCTTTCCACACCGATAGCACCTGTCTGTCCCAGTCTTGCATTCTCCCAGGTGCACTTGCCCACACGTCTTACATGCATCCTTGTTCCCAACCTTGGCCTTCCTCTCATCAGTTGTTGTCACCATCTCGCCAGACCGCTTAGCAGAGGTAGCCCATTTCTTCTCCTTCTTTTCCCCCACCACCACATCGTCCTCAGCCAGGTCAGCATAAACCACTTCTGCAAGTTCAACAGCAGAGTCAAAAGTAGCAGGTTTATTTGCCCTGACCAACATGCGGACTTTTTGTGGCAATCCCCTCACATAACATTTGATTCTTTTGACCTCATTGTCAACCATATCAGGCACCAATCTAGATAGTCGGCTGAATTCAGTAGTATACTCACGATGCGTCATCATACCGGCCTTCAAATTCAGGAACTTCATCTCCGTCCTTTCAACCTCTGCATCTGCACAGAACTTCTTCATCACCAACTCTTTCAGATCGTCCCATCTCAACGCCTTGATCTCATCCCTAGTCTTTCTCTGCTCCACACTTTCCCACCAATACATAGCTTCTTCCACAAATGACTGAGTAGCATAACCCACAGCTTGGTCGGGACGGCATTCGCTAATGCGGATAACCTTGTCCATAGTGGTTATCCATTGGAGAGTAGCGATTGCGTCTCCCAACCCAGTCAGCTTCGGCGGGTCGCATCCTTTGAAGGACTTATAGCTGCACCCACCTTGTCCTCTTCTCATATCATCGACTTTCACAGACTTATCCTCGCTCGAGGCCCCTCTTTCTCCTTCCCCAACCTCCTTACCATCACCCCCTGCTCCTTCAGCAGTTCGCTCACGGCTTCCAGCAGATCCTTCGGGATTCAGGTTCTTCACAGCAGCAACTACAGCTTGAACAATGGCTGCTTGAACTGCAGGGCTAAGTTGAACTTCTTCATTGTTGTTCTGGTCTCCTCCAGCTGCTCTTCCTTCATCTTCGGTGTGGGAAGCTTCTTCTACCGAGGGTTGCCGGACAAGACGAGGCCTGCCACGACGTCCTGTGCGACCCCCAGTTCCCACAAATTCTCCAGCTCCAGCCATCCGTATTCTAAAAGGGAAAAACACAAACATCATCACTCAAGGAACTATTTAGTACAAGGATAGTAAGGCTAACAGGTAATAACAGTGGCCAGTTGTGATTAGCTGATCACGTTACTTTCCGTGTCCTATACACTTCCCTTTATGAGTCTATTTGTGCTGGTTCTACTTAAGCAGTTTTGTCAAATCAAACAATCAATTATTCCTATCCCTGACGTTCACATATCTTTCTTTTCTCATTATCATATATCATTTAATCATACACTTTACCTTTACTGATCTTGCTTGAGCGACACATGGCATTCTTGAACTGGCATCTTCTTTCCTTTCTTACTTAAATCCCATTTTCTGTTCGAGTCTAAGCATGTAGGATGCTTAAATCTCTCGAACTTATGCTCTGATACCAACTTGTAAGGCCCCGAACCCGGTAGCCCTACTTTAGCGTCGGATTTACTCATAAACACAGTTCTTCAATCAGAGTTTATTAAAACTTTTCGCGGAATATAAAACATCAATCATTTGTTACAAAACGTTAAACTTTTTCTTTGATACCATAACACAAAACTTTATATTTAAAACATCTTTACTTCTTTCTTCAGATGCCAGCCGTTCAATCCATGCCGTGTGTCGTCCTCATGCTAACTCTGTAATCAGCTCACCTGCGTGCATACTAAAAGTCAGCTACGCTGAGTGAGTTCTAGTTAATCGAACGCCATACAATACATACACATACAAACATATCCGTAGATACATATCCATACTTCACTAGTTACCCTTCTGTTCTACATACACACTTACTACCATACATACACACATATTTATAACCACTAACCTCAGTCTACCGTGAGTACGTTCATAGTCCGCCGTCTATACCTGTACTCAAGGTCGTGAACACGTAAAAGGTCCGCGGTCCTTACCTATGTTCACCCTTTATGGTACGTGCAAGGTCCGCAGTCCTTCCCTATACCATCCTACATCCACAACACGTACAAGGTCCACAGTCCTCCCCTATGTTGCAACCTAAACCATAGCACGTACGAGGTCCGCAGTCCTCCCCTATGCTACCACAATACAACTACAGCACGTATAAGGTCCACAGTCCTTTCCTATGCTGATGCCTATCTATAATACGTATAAGGTCCGCAGTCCTTAACTACGTTGTCGTCTATTATCTGTAACACGTATAAGGCCCACCGTCCCTATCTACGTTTACGTCTATCATCTACTTTACGTATAAGGCCCGCAGTCCTTAACTACGTTTACATCTATCATCTACTTTACGTATAAGGCCCGCAGTCCTTAACTACGCCATCACCAGCCGAGTCTATGTCCGACAAAAGCTAGAGGGATTTGCCATCCTAACTTACTATGTCGAACGTAGAACTCACATGCCATTCGTGTAACTGCATACACCTACTTCACATATACAATAATTACATCATAGCATAAGAACACCCTAGGCGTTCTTTACATCATTCATTTAACAGCCATACCTCTTGTCGATACGTGCAATATCCGAAGATCGTTCACGCCCCGACAAGTATTCATTTGTAATGTTCATACATCTTCGATGTATAATATTCGTACCTTTATTTTTGACCTGACAGTACGCGCAATATCCGAAGATCGTTCGCGTACCGACAAGCAACCATTCATATCCATCACATATATCACATATGGCATACACGTATCACTTAGGATAAATGTATTAACAACACATCGAGTATGCACACAGCCCCGAAAACATAACACATAAATGGGGCTAGAAACTCACCTGAATACTGTTACGCTCTCCGTTAATAGTTATTCCCCTCTTGAGCTGCGCACGGCTAACTGTATAATATTTACACGTATCAATTAGCTACTACTACTTATGTTGCGTTTCTATCTTTATATGACCCACAACGAACGGGGGTCCGGGGGCAGCGCCCCTGGTAGCGGGGTTCTAGGGGCGGCAGCCCCTAGCGGGGTCCAAGGGGCAGAGCCCCTGGCTGGGGTTAAGCTGCCAGGTCAGCTTGGAAAAATTTTATTTTCGATAACTGCCTTAACACATTTTCCATTAGGTTTTTAATTTATTTTATAGACGAACTTCGCTTCAGGCGAAGTTAAACCTTAGGCGAACTTGGAAACAGCTTGGTTCTGGCTTGATTCGATCGAATAGGAACACGTTCGATCGAATAGGAACACGTTCGATCGAATACATCACGTTCGATCGAATAGGAACACGTTCGATCAAACAGGAACACGTTCGATCGAATACATCACGTTCGATCGAATAGGAACACGTTCGATCAAACAGGAACACGTTCGATCGAATAGGAACACGTTCGATCGAATACAACACTCATTCGATCGAATACAAAACTCATTCGATCGAATGAGTTGGAGACCATTCGGTTGCTTCCCTATTCGGTCGACTGGACTTGTTCGATCTACGCATTCGATCGAATGGACTGATTCGATCGACTGGTTCGATCGAATGAGTCTGATTCGACTCCTTCAAGCTGGGCGACGGAGAAACCCACGGGTTTTCCAGATTTTCCAGATTTTTGACCCAAAATCGAAGTTTTTGACATGGAAATGCTCGGGATTGAAAGGGCTATCGATCCCTAGTACTTTTAAACACAAAAGCTTGTATTTTGACACCAAAACAAGGCGGTTTTTGACCCGAAAACTCAAGTTACGAAAATGGGAGTTTTTTTGCTCGATTTGAGGTCGAAAATGGTTATGAAAACGGATGATTTTCGAGGGGGACTTACCAAAAACGATTAGGAACAAGATTGTGGACTCGGATTTGTGATTTGAGAACTTTCTCTCTCTAGCTTCTCTCTCTAGAAATGAGAGTGTTTGGGTGGGTGTAAGTGAAGGAAGATGGTGAAAATGGTGGAAGTGTCAAGAACTTTCGTTTATATACTACGGGTTTGGTTAGGCTCGGGTTGGCTTCCTACGGGTCGAGACAGGCCGAGTTCATAAAATAACTAAGCCCAAGACCCGTTCCTTACTCGACATTAAATAACTAAAACGTGAAATTACTAAACATAACTTTCTTTATTCAACATTATAAATTTTAGGATGTTACACAAAGTTCCGAAATGTAACTAATTCAGGTTTTCACAGAAACAAACCTCAGTTTAACAATGCTAATAACCAAACCACAAGATATAATACTTTCAATATACATAGGTTTGGAAGGCCTCACACTAAATTTCCAAGGAGATTTCCTAATAGGACTGACAGGAATTATCCAGATGCTAACTTTGGAAAGCAGAAGTACGGGATGTATAGATCCAAGACCAATTGGTCTTGGGTCCCTAGATTCTAATCCTTTGCTTTATTGTGTAGGAACAGTTGAACAGGGCTGCCCACAGTCTTTGGATTGTAGATAGCGGCTGTTCCCGGCACATGACGGGTAACAAATACTTGTTGCACGACTTAAAACCTGTTCAAGGAGCGAGAGTTAGCTTTGCCGGTGAAAGTGGAGGCAGAATTACTGGAAGAGGAACGGTGTCCAATGGAAAAATGACTCTTGAGAATGTGAACTTTGTAGAAGAGTTGAAGCACAATCTGCTGAGTGTGCACAGATTTGTGATAAGGAATACGCTGTTCATTTCACGAAGAATGAGGCGATCGTGTTGAAGCCTGGTTTTCAGATACCAGACGAGTGGATAGTGATGAAAGCTCCACGTGATACAAATACTTATGTGATGGATATGAGGTCTACTGAAATGGCCACGGAAGAATCATGTTTAATAACGAAAGCAAGCGAATCGGAATCCGAACTGTGGCACAGGAGGATAGGGCACATTCATCTTCGGAAGATGAACCACATTGTCAGGAATGGACTTGTGATGGGCGTTCCCTTGAAAAGTTTTAACTTTGAAGACAAATGTATTGCATGCAAGAAGGGAAAGCAACACAAGAAATCCCATCTCACCAAGAAGGTCAACTCTATTGCCAGTACTCTAGAACTGCTTCACATGGATCTCTTCGGTCCCGTGAATGTAAAAAGTCTAGGAGGTACTTCTTACTGCTTGGTGATCACTGATGACTACTCGCGATATTCGTGGGTATATTTTCTGAAATCGAAAGATGAGACGGCTCAAATGGTGAAGAATTTGATTACCAAAGTTGAGAACGTCATGGGTAAAACAGTGAAGTTCATCAGGAGTGACAATGGAACGGAGTTCAAGAATTTTGAAATGGAGATCTTCTGTCTTCAGAAAGGAATTGAACACCAATACAGCGCTCCGTATACTCCGCAACAGAATGGAGTGGCTGAAAGGAAGAACCGAACTTTAATTGAAGGAGCCAGAACTATGCTGGCAGATTCGAAGCTTCCTGTGATGTTCTGGGCTGAAGCAGTTGCTACAGCCTGCTATGTTCTGAATAGAGTGTTAACCGTTAAGAGACTTGGTAAAACGTGTTACGAGCTTATGCATGGAAGGAAGCCCAACTTGAGTGGTCTTGAACCATTCGGGTCCCCTTGTTCGATCTTGAAGACAAATTCTAAATTTGGCGAAGTAGCCGATGAAGGAATCTTAGTCGGTTATGTTGTTGGTACTCCCAACAAACGTGTCTTCAATACTTCGACCTGCAAGGTGGAGGTGGTGTGTAACACCGACATCACAAGTTACCAACCGCCAAAACCAAGCAATGGACCTGCTGAGCTTTTCGACTATGTTAAGCTTTTTAAGTCTTTTAACATACCGGAGTTGGAAATTTCTGAAGAAGAAGAAAGAGTTGCGACGAAGATGATACTCGATGAGGAAGAAAATCTATTGCAAAGACAGCTGATTGATAAATTTCAACCTTCCTCATCAAACACTATCGGTACCCCTGCTGCCTCAGCTGAAGAAGAATTTATCAATCCTTTTCACTCTCAGCCAGAAACAACCCTTGACGAGATCTCTTCTAATTTGGAAGATAATTTGCATGTCGGTTCTGTTCCGACCACGAGAATTCATAAAGATCACCCTTTGGATAATGTGATTGGTGATGTGTCCTCAGGTGTCCAAACGAGAAGTAGCTTGAATGAACATACCTGTGTTTATACAAGCATTAAGGAGACAGGAATAATCAATGAATGCCTGTACACCTGCTTTATAAGCCAGATTGAACCGAAGAATTATCAAATGGCTTTAAAGGACAGCTCGTGGGTCGAGGCCATGCAAGAAGAGTTGGCTCAATTCGAGAAGATGGAAGTTTGGACTTTGGTTGAGAAACCAAAGAATGTGCATGCGATAGGCACAAAATGGGTGTTTAAGTGCAAGAGAGATGATAAGGGGATTATTATAAGAAACAAGGCGAGGCTAGTCGTTAAAGGTTTTAATCAACAAGAGGGGATTGATTATAACGAAGTGTTCGCTCCTATCGCCAGGTTGGAAGCTATAAGATTGTTTTTAGCGTTTGCTGCTTATGAAAAGATGAAGGTGTTTCAGCTAGATGTGAAGAGTGCGTTTTTGAATGGAAAAGTTGATGAGGTTGTGTATGTTGAGCAACCTCCGGGTTTTCCTGACCCAGACTTTCCAGATCACGTGTACATGTTGAGCAAGGCGTTGTATGGATTACATCAGGCACCTCGTGCCTGGTATTCAACTTTATCGGATTACTTGCTCGAGAATGGTTTTGAAAGAGGGAAAATTGATAGCACGTTGTTCTTCAAAAGAGATGGAAGCGACTTCCTGCTGGTACAAGTCTACGTGGATGACATTATATTTGCTGCGTCAAAAGTCTCCATGTGTCAGGAGTTTGAAGCCGTCATGAAGAAAAGGTTTGAAATGAGTGCTATGGGTGAACTAACTTTCTTTCTAGGATTGCAGGTTGATCAGAAGAAGGACGGGATGTTCATTCATCAGACGAAGTATGTTCATGATGTGCTCAAGCGCTTCAAGATGGAGGACAGTTCTCCATATGATACTCCAATCTGCGTCAATCACAAATTGGGTGCTGAAGTAGACGGTGATGCAGATGTGGACTCAACTCAATATCGGGCAATAATAGGTTCTTTAATGTACTTAACTGCATCTAGGCCTGATATAATGTTTGCTGTTTGTCTTTGTGCACGTTTTCAGGCAAATCCAAAAGAATCTCATTTGAAAGGTGCAAAGAGGATACTGCGGTATCTCAAGGGCAAGCCGAAGCTGGGGTTGTGGTACCCGAGAGGAGGAGACTTGGAGCTGGTCGCTTACACAGATTCTGATTATGGAGGGTGCAATCAGAGTCGGAAGTCAACAATTGGAGGATGTCAGTTTCTTGGTGGCAGATTGGTGTCGTGGCAATGCAAGAAGCAGACTTCAGTAGCAATTTCAACATGTGAGGCAGAATACATGGCAGCATCCAACTGCTGCTCTCAGGTTCTTTGGATTCAACAATAGTTGCGCGACTATGGTCTGAATTTCTTACTTACTCCTATTTGCATTGATAACACAGCTGCTATCTCAGTAACTAACAATCCCGTGAAACATAGTAAAACTAAACATATTGACATACGTCATCATTTTATACGGGATTGTGCTGAGAAGAAATTGATTGTGCTTGAAATGGTGGATACGCTTGATAATTTCGCTGATTTATATACTAAAGCGTTTGACAAATCCAGATTTCAAAACCTTATTGAACTGAATGGGATGATCAATCCCGAGTAACCATGCTTTTCTTGTGATATTTAAAAAAAAAAAAAAAAAAAAACGTCACTAATCGCTTAAAAATATGTCGGTTACATTAGTTTGAAGGACTTGTCTTCGGATATGTTTTGGTCCTCATTTTCTACTTGTAGATTTTGAGGATAGCCATTAACCAGATTACTGATAGTGACCGGGGCGGTTTATGATGAGTTTTTTCATTCTTTCGCTTAAAATTAGTCGATCATACTTAGTTAGAAGGACACATACTAGTATGTGGTCGGTCCAGCTGATCCATTGGATCTTCGGGATAGCCGTTTACCTGAAGACTTTGTTTTGGTCGGGGCGATTAATGTTAAAATTTTGAAAGAATTGGGAAATGAAATTATTTTTCAAGTCTGTTACTTCGTAAGAAGTTCGTTAGCTATGTTTAACAGAAAATTGATCAAACCTTGGAAAATGATAGATATACTAATTCTGTGTGCTTAACTAGTGAAGTTATTAGACTTAAAAGGCTTTAGGACAGTCATTGTATGTCATGGTAACTTTTTATGGTGCGTAAAAGTAGACGTGATACAAACTAAATTTACTTGATTTTACGTGGAAACTCCTTAAGAGTTTTGCATGTCTTCATATATATCTTTCCGAATGATAGGCAGAAAAGCGATTACCCAGTCATACACGAGCCCATGTGTGTTCTGATTCCCGTGAAGATAGCGTCTCAAGATACTGCAGTGATCCAGATTCGGGACTTGCAGTTAATTTCTATTTTGAAGTCTATGTTAGTTCGTAAAAAAAAAAAAAAAAAAAAAATATGTATATATATATATATATTTGGAGTTATTGAAACATATTAGAGATGACAATATCAAGACTTCACAATCATTGAGTAAGAGAGAAGAACGGGAAGCAGATCAAGAATACTTACAACTTAATCAGACACTATGGGTCGAGGTCAATTCGGGGTGACTTGGGGAAAGCCAAATACGCTTTGAGGATAGATAGGAGGCATCAAAATCTCTGAGTTGTTGCCCACTTAAATTTTGAGGCTTAATCGAACCTAACTCGTATCACAGACACGATGAAAACCACTTTAAGTTATACCTGCTTACAACCTGTCTCTATATGTCATAATACAGCTAAACACGGATCTATGTGACAGTCACGTAATTAGTATGATTCCTGTTCGGATCTTTTCTAAAAACGTGGTAGTCCCTAACTAGACTGAAATTTGATCCCTTATACTTTAAATTTTTTATGTTTTTGTACTTAGATAGTTTTATGATTTTTTAACTGGTTACTTGGAATTGATCATGTCATTTATTTCTTAAAGGAAAGTTTTATAACTTAATTGGAAAAATGTTAAACTTATAAGGTTAAATTTTGTAAATATATAGGCGATGTTGTTGAACAGGCGAAGTTGTGGATAACTTCGCCTAGGCGAAGTTATCCGTAACTTCGCCTGTATAACAGATCCCCTATATAAAGAATACTTAGAGTCAAACTGTTCATTATTCAGCGAACTTATATCCACCGATTTTACACAGCGAACTTATTATTACAAATCCATACTTGTTCACTTGTTCTTCGATTTCAAACCGATCTAAAGGTTGTTTGGGTTCTTTTATCTGATGTTATATGTTCTTTGTTTAATCTAAGGTTGTTTCGACAACCGGGTAATAACCTCGGATGACCGACCATTAAACCCGATTTCAAAACTCGTTTTCACGTGGGCATTACAAACTGATCATCAACCTATTGTTAAAAGCTTGAGTTTAAAAGTCCTAAATCGTCAAAATACCCAGAAAACCTCAGATCTTCAAGCTTGAATCATTCGAACAGTCGCCGTTTCAGATTCAGGCGAAGTTATGGTTTAGGCGAAGTTATCCGTAACTTCGCCAGAAGCTTAAGTTCGCCTGAGGCGAAGTTATCCGTAACTTCGCCTGAAACTTAAATTCTCCTGAAACTTAAATTCGCCTGAGGCGATGTTGTGATGAGGCGAATTTAACATTAACTTCGCCTAGATCATTTTTACTTAATATTAATTAGACGAACTTAAAGCTGAAGCGAAGTTGTTCCCAACTTCGCCTCATCTTTAACTTCGCCTATACAGAGTTTATCACAACTTCGCTCATGGTAACCAGCGAACTTGTGTTATTCATTAACGTTTATCTAACTTGGTTCGTTTGTTGCAGATATGGCTGCAGTAGCTGGTGCTGGAGGTGCAGGAGGAGACGATGGTGATAACCAACGGCAATTTTTCCCGGGTCACAATATGTACATCACCCTTGACCCGGAAGCGAGCGGCGTTGAGGATTACCGCGAGATTATTTCTTTCCTCATACGCTCGAGGATTTTTCATGCTATCAAGAACACTCTACCGATATCCTTACCAAATATCGAAGACTTTTGGCAGACGGTAGAATACGATTGTCGTGTTGAGCCCCCGGTCATGCGAGCGACTGTGAACAATCAACAGGTTCAGTTCAATTCTGAACAGATTCGGGTGGCGTTACGGTTTGGAGAAGAGACAAGGGACGACCCAACTGAGTTTGTGGCTCCGTTTCGTGATGGAACGTTTCTCCGAATGGGCTATTCTGGTCCACTAGGCGATTCACAGAGACGGAAGGGTTTTCTACTTGGTCAGTGGCGCTTCCTTATACACGTCATGATAGTTTGCATGTCAGGAAGGAAGGCGGGCACTGACGGTATGGGTGCGACCATGCAGTCTGCAATGACTGCACTGACTTACAATAAACGCTATAGTTTTAGTCAGATGGTCTTTTACGAGATTGACAGACAGAGAAGGGCAATGGCTCGGGAGCGGTTCATTATGTATCCCCGTTTCATCCAGATGATATTGAACCATGTGGCTCCGAATCTACCTCAGAGACGACCGATCAGATACGTGGAATCTGTGAGCAAACGTATCTTTGCTCAATGCCGCACTTCGAGTGCGAGGAGCAACCCTGAACATCGTCCAAGGCATACTCCACTGTTTGGGTTTTTAATCAACCCAGAGTATGTTCCTGCTGGTGGGGACGAGTTCAGAGATCCTCAACCGCGACAGGCAAGAGCAACTCAAGCTGCATCTGCTGTGCCTGTTGTGTCGGCTGCAGAGGATATAGATCTTGATGCTGTCTTTGGAGGTCAAGGTTATTTCGATATGGATCAAGTTGAAGAGGTGCAGGTCTCTGCTGCACAGGGTTCGGGTGTGAGTGTTACTAGAGCAGCTACGTCGATGGCTGACTCAGATTTAGATGAGATCATGAATGAGGGGAGACGGTTGATGGTGTCTCGAGAGAGAACGTTTGGGAAGAGAAAGAGAACGGAGGATGATGATGAGTCAGAAGAGGAAGAAGATATACATAAGCTGATACGACGTTCAAGACGGGAAAGGACAGGTGCAGGTATGGGAGCTGGAGAGACTTCAAGGATGGTACGTTTTGCTCCGGCCTCACTGTCTGGTATGTCTATCATTCCTACTTCTGTACAGGTTACAAGTACAAGCGCTGCGGATGTTCCCGTGGTGGCTACATCATCTGCTGGCATTCCATCCACCACTACCATCCAGACGTCGACTCCGGAGATTGTGTCTCTACCACCTCCAACGCTTACTCAGTCGGTGGTAGCTGCACGATTTGTAGAGTCAACGGTCGTCACTACTGTAGGGTTATCAGGTATGGTACCACATGCGGTTACGCCTGCTTCTGATGTCTTGCCTACGCCTATGTCAGACTCAGAGAGAATAGCTTCACTAGAGCGGATCGTGGCAGAGCAATCGAAGACTATTCAACGCCTAGTAGAAGCAAATCAACTACAGTCATCCCTCCTGGTTGAGCATGGGAAAATTATAGATGCCTTGAAGGAGTTCTTGGCATCTCAGGGGGAGATGAGCTGTAAGGGCGACGAGCTAAGGACGAAAAGAAGAAATGACCGAGACGATGATCCCAATGCATTGAAAGATGTAGGTGGTGAGCTGCCAAGAACTTCTCAAGCTCTTGGTACTTCCACAGCTGAGGGGGAGTCTACCGACGCGGCTGGTGGTTCTGGTGGTGATGATGTGGTGTTGGTTGATGATGACGTGATTGATGCGTTGAAAGAACTTGACGATGATATGTTCAGTGACGATGTGTTGTTTGATGAAGATGTGCTGCCGAGTGATGTGATTGAGAAGATCGGTGAGCAAATTGAGATTGAGAATGAGATTGAGGAAGGAGAGATAGTAGAGGAAAACGTCGAACATGACATTCCAGAGGTTGAGAAGGCCGATATGGGTGATCAGACGGAAGTTGAAGATACTGAATGGGAAGAGCAGCCGAGGTGGAAGGAAGGATATGCTCAATGGTTCGTCAAAACAAAGAAACCGGCAGTCCCTACCATGTTCAAAAAGAGTTACAACATTAAGGGCTATGCTGAAGCAAAGAAAGGGATTATATGCTGGATTTATGATGAGCAGTTGCGGCTCTTCGTGATTAAACGATATGATGGAGTTCAGTACCTCAGAAGAATGTTGAGATCGTTAAACACACTGCCTGAGTGCGAGGTTAAAGACTTAGCCAGATTGGGATTGATCAATCGAAGTGACGATAATATGGCTAGAGTCATAGGGAAAATCGTATGGAAAGAGAGCATAAAGGAAAAGAAGTTTGAGCTGCTGAAACCACAGAAAGGGAAACTTGTTGAAGACAAGGATAGAGGTTTGAGAGCTGATGGAAAGCCTTGGATGGTTATGAAGTATAAACCAATCCGGTGCCTTAAAGAAGTACCGATGAAGCTTATGCCCAAGGATGTGCTCAACGACCTAAAGTGGTGGTTCGTTGATTGTGAGACAGCGGAGGCAGTGATGGAAGATGAGGATGAACAAGAGATCCTTAGAGTTTACGATCCGATGCATCTTGTTAACTTATCGCAAGCTGATCTGAAGGTGCTTAACGAGAAGAAAATCTTTTATATTCCAGCTTGGAAGGACGAAGCAAGAAAGTATCAACGAGTTGTGTCGGTGTGTGTTAGAGAAGGAGTGCACGCTTGAAGTTACAGGATTACGAGACAAGAGCTGTAAGATCAAGATATGAAGCTACTGCCAAGGGGGAGTCTGTTGGTGCATAAATGTCAGTAGTTCATATGTCTAGTGTCTGTAATCGAGTCTGTAATATTGTTTATGTATTTGTTTGTATAAAGCGAAGTTGTTGACAAGTTCGCTTAGGCGAACTTGTTAACCAAGCGAAGTTGTTAACAAGTTCGCCTAGGCGAACTTGTTGAACAAGCGAAGTTATGGACAACTTCGCCTGAGGCGAAGTTGTCGTGTATTTATATAGGTTACGGATTACTGTTTAAGTAGTTCGAGTTCGTGTAATTCAGTGAGTCAAGTGACGTGAGGTCGAGAGTCTGTAAGTATCACGTGTTGAGTTATTAATATAACGTGAGTTTGTTCGTATCGTATTCGTGTGTTCGTGTGTTTGTGTTCAACGTCCGTAACGATCTACACAGGGATTCCGCACCTGTGTATATCGGGATATCTCGTGTGATCCGTCCAGGGAACCTACACATATGCTCTTCAAGAATATCATTTGTAACCCCCTCATCTTCAGCATGTGGAGGCAAAGTTCTCTCATCATTTCCAATCAAAACACCAAAATTACCATCACCATTATCATTAGCATTAGCATCATCATCATGATTATCACCACCATCATCATCTTCAATATTATCACCCTCATCATCTTCGTCATCACTGTTACCTGGGGTCCTCGGTACAGGAATGGCACCCAATGTAGGTACAAGTAACCATGGGAGTACATCCCAGTCCTCATTCTCAACAAATTTACTTTGAGCATCTTTCATGCGTTTGCAAATATTTGAATCTTGTAGCTTCAAAATCTGCCCTGTCCTGTGGATATCAGGTAATTCTCTGTTGAGTATGATTTGTAGAAAACGCGGGTACATTAAGAATCGTTGATTTATTGGCCTTTCAGCATTTGAAATCAACCCTTGAAAGATAAGTCGTGAAACATTGAAGGGTTGCTGGTACAGAATTGCCACTATAAGTGTCCCCAGCTCTCTGCTCAACAAAGTCCACGTCCCTCTCCGAGGAGATAAGGACTGGATCACGTGGTGTATCAAAATCCTGTAAGTTAAAGGAAAGCTACCCTTTTGAAATTGGCCCTCCTTGACTCCCCCTTGGTAGCCCATGGTTTCCTGAAATACCCTCAATAACCTGGGGACTGAATAGGACAGTTGAGCCGTATAATTGTCTTCAAGATTCAGTGCAGCTTGAATTGAGGACTTAGTGATCTCAATATCATTCTTCAAGACAGATGCCTCAATTCTTTCCCCGTTGATATCATTAACATAAGCCACAGACCCCCAAACATCTGTTATATGATTCCTGTAAATTGTAGGGTCTGTGGAAAAAGCAACCCGTAGATTGGAGGTTCTTAAGAAGTTGATAATTGGCTCCAGTTCCCGATTGTCGTTATCAATCTCCAATCTAGCACACATGTTGTGCCGTTTTTCAAATTTGAATGCCATTAGATCTGTTCCAACGTAATATGCGTACCTGCAACACAAGTAAACAGTTAGTCAATTTGGAAACCCTAATTTCAAAATCGATGGGACGAATTTTCGAACAGTGATGTCTTACCGAAGTCGAAACAGAAGTAATGGTTATTAAGAAAGTGAAAATAAATAAGAATACAACAGCGAGCAAGAAGATGGCAGAACGAGCAAGAATGGCGATAGGACGAGCAAGAGAGTTTTCGTTTTGGTTTAATTAGAGAAAAGTGTGAAAAACTTTCTAAGTCCCCTTTTTATACCTAACGAGTTGGTGATACAGTACCTTATTTTGGCGTCTAGCACACAACAGTTGTCATTTAATTTCAAATTCTCATTTACTGCCCTTGCTTGATTATACCGCCAAAATAAAACTGGGCCCCCCTGTACACAATGACATGGTACAATGCTTGCTCGAGTATACTTAGAAATATATCATGTAAATTCCCTATGCTCGAGATATGATACAATGCTTGCTCGAATATACTTAGAAATATATCATGTAAATTCCCTATGCTCGAGATATGATGCAATGCTTGCTCGAGTATACTTAGAAATATATCATGTAAATTCTCTATGCTCGAGATGCATTCCTGTATGCTCGAAGAACATTGTGCTCGAATACCTTAAATAAAACTAAGTCATTACATTTCCCATACTCGAACACAGTAATCTGGTACCCTAATGTGATCGAAACACTAAATAATCACTTAGCACATACCTTGCTCGAGACACTTAGAGGCGTTTCCTATCATTCATTTGTCGTGCTCGCAGACCCAAATACATAGTCACACAATCATGCTCGAAGACACTTAGTAAAATAACTATGTATATCTTCATGCTCGTAGATCAAAGATAACAAAAACACATTAACAACAAGCTCGAATTACAATCTAATTCCTAGATCATACTCGAAAATACCTAGAACACTTTTGCCTTGAAATTTAGACAAAGATCACACTCAAACATTGCAATAATTAAGATTACAAGTTAATGAAATCATTCATTTTACTCAAGCTTGGGTTTGAGGTGAACAAGAGATCAAAATCCAGTTTAAAAGTTTATGTCGTTTCATTGGAAAGATCTCAACATGGGATCAGATTGTCCAATAACTGTTACACCACTTCATTTTCAGCCTTATTATGATTTAAGTCAGGTTGACAGTATGTGTAAATTCTTAGCATGATTCTCATGACGTTTGTGATATATTTAAGGTTCAATTAGTTTCTTTAGTTAGAATGGTCACATTTTAGACTTTAGTTGTTCCTTATCTCTTCTCAAAGCTTATTTAGCTTTCTCCCAATCACCCCGAATTGACTTCGACCCCCTGATGCGTTGGTCAAAAATTTTAATTTTTCGAGCAGTTTATTGAATAATAAGATACTTAGTTATCAGACCAAAAGGTTGAACGTTGGACTTACAAGCCATCCGAACTTACATGCCTTTCATTCAGAGTGTTTAGGACTTATTTGGATGCCCCACTCTTGTAGTTCGTTTAGTGCCCCTTTAGGTCATGATATATTTGTTTAGCATAAATTAGTTTGAAGCATATTTCATTTTGATTTTCATCATTTTTTTTATTTGCTTCATTTCCTTTTAATATTTATATATAGATATTTAGTTGCTGCTCATAATTTAATAAACTGTTTTTGGTAGACCAAAGCATCAACAGGCTCGTGTATGATTGGATAATTGCCTTTCTGCCTATCATTCGGAGAGATGTGTAAGAAAACATACCTTAGTTGTCAAATGAATCACCACATCAAACTTAGCATGATTATCGTATTTGTATCACATAAATCACTGCACTCATGGGAAAAGGCTACACATATTGTCAGTTTACCGAACTGAAATCTTTTAAGCCTATAATCCGCGAGTTAGGTGATCAGACAATATGCTATCATTTCCCATATTAGTTGGATTAAATCTCCACCTGAATAACAATATTCAATTCTGAATATGAACTTGGATAATATTATCATCTCTCTTGTTTGATCACCAAAACAGTGTTGCTTATCATAAAACATGTTACATTTTCAAAATCATTTATTTGATAGGTCATATTTAAGGTTAGATTCTGAAAATAGTATAGTCTTGTAGTCACATTTGACAAGTAGAGACTTCACAAGTGTCACACACATAATACTCACATCACACATTTCAATCAGCAAAGCACACAATATAGTGGAGCATGCTTAGAAATCCATCGAGCATACTCGGAAGTCTGTAGCAACCTTAAGATGTATCATTACAGAGTTTGTGCTCGACAGAGTTGTACATTGTGCTCGAGCAAGAAACTAGTGCTAGGAATACATAGAAAGTTTTCTATAGTACATGTCCATGCTCGAACATCAAAACATATCATTTGTGCTCGAAATATGGTTTTTTTGTGCTCGAAGAACAACAGACACACCATAAGTACAGAACCATGCTCGGAATACTTAGAAAAGTTTTCCAAAGCAAGTCTGTGCTCGAGCAACTGAGCAACTGACATCTGTGCTCGAGTGAGTTAGAATTGTCTTTGAGAAGCCTATGTTTATGCTCGAAGAGCAATAAGCACAACATCGAGCACAGATTCATGCTCGAAGTACTTAGAATCATAAAAATTTATCATGCAAGCACAGATCAAAGTACTAACAGCTGTAAATATAAGATTTAACAGAAATTCGACATATACACATTCACAAACATGATTATGACACCCAGAACAGTCACACACATGATGAAGGCAAACAGAAAATTCAGATTAGCACAACTATCAATCATGCAAACATTCACAGTGAGAAACATGGATCATCAGTAAGCACCTCACTTAAGCACACATCCTAAATCATACTTCAGCAGCATTAATCATTCCTAGACATTTTAACGGAAAATGAAATCTGGTCTTATCTAAAGGTTTGGTGAACAAATCAGCCAAATTATCAGATGTATCTACCCTTTTCATTTCTATAAGCCCTTTTTCCTGACAATCCCTAATGAAATGATGTCTAATTTCAATGTGCTTAGTTTTAGAATTTTAACTGGATTCTTAACAATGAACATAGCAGCCGTATTATCAATTAAAATAGGTGTGAGTAAGAAATTCAGACCATAATCTAGCAGTTGGTTTTGAATCCACAGAACCTGTGCACAACAGGCAGATGCAGCAATGTACTCCGCTTCAGCAGTAGAGATTGACACTGTGGTTTGCTTCTTGCATTGCCATGACACCAATCTGTTTCCAAGAAACTGACATCCTCCTGAGGTTGATTTTTAACTCATGTTGCATCCATCATAATCACTGTCAGTGTAAGCCATCAAATCAAAGGATGATTTCTTTGGTTACCAAATTCCCAGGTCTGGTTTTCCTCTCAAGTATCTGAATATTCTTTTCACTGCTAGCATATGTGACACCTTTGGATTAGCTTGAAACCTTGCACAAACACACACAGCAAACATAATATCTGGCCTAGATGCTGTAAGATACATCAATGATCCTATCTTGGCCCTATATTCATGCTGATCAACTGGCTCCCCCTTTTCATCAGGTACCATTTTCTCATGTGTGTCCATTGGTGTTGACACTGTCTTGAAGTCTTGACACTTGAACTTGGTGAGAATCTCTTGAACATATTTTGATTGATTAATGAAAATTCCATCTGGCTTCTGTTGCATTTGCAATCCAAAGAAGAAATTCATTTCTCCCATTGAACTCATTTGGTATTTGGACTTCATCACTTGCTCAAATTCTTTGCACATTTGTTCATTTGTTGACCCAAAAATGATATTATCCACATATACTTGCAGCAGCAGCAGATCCTTTCCTCTCCTTTTGTAAAACAAAGTCTTGTCTATGGCTCCTCTACAGAAACCATGTTCTAATAGATGGTTAGACAGCTCATCATACCAGGCTCTTGGTGCCTGATGTAATCCATATAATGCCTTGCTGAGCTTGTAGACTTTTTTTTGGATGAATTGGATATTCAAATCCAGGAGGTTGAGTCTTCATCTATCTTTCCATTCAGAAATGCAGATTTTACATCAAGCTGATAGACTTTAATGTTCATTGATGCTGCATATGCCAGAAAACTCCTGATAGCCTCTAGTCTTGCAACAGGAGCAAATACCTCTTCAAAATCTACTCATTCTTCTTGTAAACATCCTAGAGCTACCAATCTAGCTTTGTTCTTTATCACTATCCCCCTTTCATCCTTCTTGTTTCTGAAGACCCATTTTGTACCAATTGCATACCTTCCTCTGGGCTTGTCCACCAAGTCCCACACATGTAAGTCTCTGAACTGAGCTAATTCCTCCTGCATAGCTTCCACCCAGCTATTGTCCTTCAAAGCTTGATTGATGTTCTTTGGTTCAACTTGGGATAGGAAACAGGCATACAGGCAGATATTTGCTTTTTCAGATGCACTTCTGGTAACTCTTTCATGTAGATCTCCAATAATGTTCTCTGCAGGATGATTTCTTTCATTTGAGGTACTTTGTACAACTGGAGGTACACACACTTCTGCTTCTAGATTTGACAAATTTAACTCAACAGGTTCATCTTCAGATGTGACTTGAGTCTCAGTAGAAGTTTGAACAAGATTGAGTTCTGATGTAGATGCCTCATTTCCTCCTAGCTGCGATGAGTTAAACAGGGATTGTAACTAACACATTTCTTCAGTTTGAGAAGGTTGTTGACTTTGGATGGGTTCACTTTCAATAACACTTGGACCTTCATTTGAGATTTCAACTTCAGCCTCTTGTCCAACTCTCTCTAGATCATCTTCTCCTTGGATAGTACCTCCAAAGGTAAATCCATTTGCTTCTGACGCAACTGAGGTCCATAGTTTATCCAGATCAACTTGCTTTGCTTTTCCTTTTTCTTCAAAGCTGGGTCTGTACATACTATCATCCATGTCTTCACTGTAGATTTTAAATGATTTGATCATTTTCTCAAGATCAAATAACCATTTAGGACCATCAGTATTGTTGAACTAGTTTTCATTGAAGATAATGTCAGACGATTCAATCACCACCATGTGCTCTTTTACATAGACTCTATAAGCTTATGAGTGAGATGAGTAGCCCACAAAGAAACATTCCAGTGATTTGAACTGGAATTTATTCAAGTAATCCTTTGTGTTCAAGAGTGAGCATTTGCATCCAAAAGGCTTCAAGAACTTCACATAAGGTTTTCTCTTGTAGAGAATTTCATATGGTGTCTTGTTTTGAGCCTTGTTGAGTAGAACCCTGTTCTGCACATAACATGCAGTGTTTATTGCTTCTGCCCAGAAAGTAACAGGCAGGTTGGCATCAGCAATCATGGTCCTTGCAGCTTCAATTAAAGTTCTATTTCTCCTTTCTGCAACACCATTTTGTTCAGGGCTTCTAGGAGCACTATACTGCTGGAAAATACCCTTAGAAGTGCAGAATTCATTCATAGTCTCATTCTTGAATTCTAACCCATTATCACTTCTAATCACTTTCACTCTCTTCTCAAGTTGATTTTCCATCTTCAAAACATAAGCCTTGAGTAACTCTGGAGTGTCATCCTTGCTTCCCATGAAAAAGACCCATGTAAACCTTGAAAAATCATTAGTTATTACTAGGCAGTATCTCTTCTTTCCAACACTTGGAACACTCACTAGACCAAACAAGTCCATGTGAAGTAGTTCCAAAACCTCATCAATTGGGTTCAGCAGTTTGCTCTTGTGTGAGGATTTGTGTTGTTTTCCTTTAAGGCAAGATATGCATTTGTCTTCCAGCTTGAACTCTCTTGTGGGAAGACCAACAACATGTTCACCTTTCACTAGCTTGTTCATGTTCTTCAAATTTACATGACACATCTTCCTATGCTATAAAACAGATTCATTCTCAGTTGCCTTTGATACAAAGCCTAAACCACCTCTTGAAGTTGCAGTATTCATTCTCAGTTCATAGAGATTGCCATTTCTTGGAGCCATCATCATAATCATTTCTGTTGGTATCACAAACTCTAGCTTCAAAATCAGGCAATGTTCATCATTAAAGGCAACATTGTATCCTTTGTCACAAACTTGAGAAATGCTCGGCAGATTGTACTGTAGTCCTTCAACATGTAGAACATTCTCAAAGGATACTTTGCCATTCGTGAGTGTTCCCTTGCCAACAATTTTTCCTCCATTTTCATCACTCCTAAATGCAACTGGTCCCTCATACTTCTTCACATAATCTATTAATGCAGACTTGTCACATGTCATGTGCCTTGAACATCCACTGTCCATATACCATAAATCATTTTTGCTCACGGACTGATCCTGACACACAAAAAAGAAATCAGTTTGATTCTGAGTTACAAACTCCATCAGTTTGTAATTCAGAGAAAGTGGAGGATGTATCAGAAGTTGGAATTGGAACTGGTGGTGGATCTTCATACACAACTTTACACTCATCATCAGTGTCTAATTCCAATCCAATGTGCACTGCAGACACTATAAAGCTTCCATCAACTTCCTCCATCACCTTATCCTTCCCACCTTCTACTTCCTTCTTTACTTTCCACTAAAATCCTCTTGGTTCAAATCCTTGTTTTAACAGAAACTTCTCATCACCATTAAGAACACCTGATCTCTTCTTAGCCTTTTCTTCATTTGGAGATCTTCTATTCTTGTCTATTGTTTTCAGGATTCTATCATCTTCTTTAAGCTTCAAATTTGCGTTGAGTCTTTGGTCCAACACAGACTGATAGTTCTTCTCTTCAGATGGATTTTTTATTCCCTTCAAGTATCTCTCATACATTTCTTTGTAGCTTTTCATATCATAGCCACTAACCACATATGGAATTTCAAAACTATCCTCAAGAATCCAGCAAGAGTCAGTGTGATGCCCATATGCATCACATTTTGTGCAGAACACTTTAGCAAAGTTTCCCAAATCCTCAAGAAGTTTCTTGTCCTTGATCTTGTCACTTGGTTTAGGGAAATCAAACCCTATAGATGTTTTTAGTACAAAGTGTTCGAAAAGTCCATCTTGATTGGCTTGCTAAGATCAATTGGTTGGGAACATTTTTCTTTAACAAAAACAATCTTCTTCATCTTAGATGGCAATTGTGAAGAACTTTCCTCTTGTTCTTTTGAACATCTTCTTCTTGGAGCATAGTCCACATCACCCATATCAAATAATTCACGAATAGAGAAAACTGGGTAGATAGGTGGACGACTTTGATCATAAGAGAATTTGCTTTGTGTTTCTATTCTCTTCTTGATGGCTGGTGGTGATCTAGCACATATATCAAATGGAACATGCTCTCTTCTCATTTTCTCATGATGCTCTCTCACCTTTGATGTCATAGGTGGCAGAAGAGGAATTTTTTCACCTTTCTTCTTCTTTGCTCCTCTCATCTTCTTCCTCTTTGATGACTGAGAGCTTCCACAGCTACAATTGCTTTCTTCACTGGAGTATTCACTCCACTTCTTTTTCTCTCCTTGAAGCTGTTCATCCACCACAGTTTTTTGCTTGTCAGCCTTTTTCATTACAAATTCTCCATTCTGATCTACCATCACATCATCATATTGCTTGATAAATTCTGGCTTATCATCAAACACATTTTTGAACTGTTTGAGATACTCATTTCTGCTTTCTTTATCAACTTTCAACGGGTAACTATCACAGAACGGAAGTGGATTCTTCTTGTACTTCTCTTCTTCAGTCATCTTTTCAACATGCCCAACAATGTTTCCAGTAGAGACTAGGTTTTTTAAAAACTCAATTTCAATCAACAAATCAGCATTCTTGAGTTTCTCTTCAGCAAACATCTTCTTTATTCCTTCTATCTCAATTCTCATTCTGGATTGAGCTTGATATGCTACCATGCAATCATCCTCCAAACCTTTGATTTGACTTTCATATGTAGCCTCACTTTCAGCATACACATTTAGAAAGACATCCTACCTACCACATTCAGTTTTCCATTTTCCAACCTCCTGATTTAATTCTTCAATTTTTGCAAGAAGATCAGAAATAGAAGTATCGGAATGTACCTGAGTGTTTGAAGATTCAGCCTTCTCATTAATTTTGGCCATGAATGCAACATTTGCTCTTTCCATCTCAGCAGCATGATTACTCCAGTCAAACTCTCCATTCTGAGCCACCCTTGTAACGGCCACATTTCCTTGATCTCTTTGCTGGTTCACACCATTTTGAGATGGTCTGCTTTGATTTGTATGAACCTGCATTTGATTAGTTCTCTGAGGTTGAAATGTTTGTTGCTGGGTTCTATTCTGATTTTGATAGGGATTTTGATTGGGCATTTGAGTCCTTTGCTGCTGAAAGTTCTGATTATGATTCTGATAGAACTGACTTTGATTGAGTTGATTTCCAAACTGTCTTGGCATGTTGCACTCTCTTGCAAAGTGTCCAGGCTGTTAACAGTTATATCAGATGGCCTTGGATTTGTCAAATCCAATTCTTTCATTTGGTCCATTGAAACTGCTTCTGCCAGTTCTGTTATACAACCTTTTACTTCTTACTGCCAACATGGCCGCTTGCCATTTGATGTCCATATCTTCTAAATCATCAGCATCAATTTGTTCTAAGTCTTCTTGCACGATGCTTGTGTTTATCAGATTCTTGGCCACAAAGGCATGATAAGACTCAGTGAACATTGAGAACAAGGCCTGATAGTCTGTTCCTTGAGTCTGGTTGTGATATGCAAAATTTGATTGCCCATTTCCAGTAGATGGATGGTCATCTTCAATCAGTTGCACATTGAATCTTGACTGATTGTTACATGAGGAGTGTGCATCTGATGGTTCCTCAACAATAGGCTGTTGATTCTTGACAGAGAGGTTGCCCATGGGTGCCACAAGTGCATTGTTCATTTGGAAGCTTGGCTTGTCCTCTCGAATCATGTGATTCTCTATCATTTCATGTTCAGCAGCCTTGAGGAAGGCAATCACATCATCTAGTTTGAAGGTAGGAAAACTTCCCTTTTCCTTTATGAACTTGCTTGCAGTATACCATTCCCCAGATAGAGATGATAAAAGCTTCTTGTTAAGCTCAAAGTCGGAAATCTACAAATCAGTGGTCCTTATTTCATTTACAATGGTCATGAACCTTTGTAACACTGACTTTAGACTTTCTCCTTCCTTAAACTTGAACTTGTCCAACTGCTGCTTCAGTCGATCTTTCTTTATGTTATTTAACTCAGTATTACCTTCAAACATTTCAATCACTGCATCATACATATCCTTAGCATTCTTATGATGATTTACAGTGGTTAGAATCTCCCATGAAAGTCCCAACTTCAGCATGGACAATGCTTTGTCATCCCTCTTTTTCATTCTTAGATCTACCGCAGCATTGTTATTTGGAGCGGCTGAAGGAGTGTAATTCCCTTCAGTAAAAGCCATCCAAAGTTCTGGGTCGTTGTAGTTCACAGCAGCCTCAAACAACACCTTCAACTTTATGAAGTTCTCTTGTCCAAGTAATCTTGGAATCTTGTTGGTTGAAACTTCTTGATCTTCCATTTTATCAGATCTGATGTTATCAATAGTAATGCACAGTTAATCTTCACTTTTCCTCACAAACCTTCAGTCCCGTGGTCTTCAGGTAGCTTACTCAAGCTCTGATACCACTTGTCAGGACCATCTATCGGGTGCAACCTTAGCAAAGGTTTGACAAGAACACACCGACTTAATTACTCAAAGACCGATTGAGTATCCCGGCGGAATCAGGATACTCAATGATTGAGAATGAAAGCTTGTGGAGAATTATCAAACACAAAACAATAAATGATAATCGGTAAAGACTATTTCAACGACAAAGATTCACTATATTAAATGATACGTCAATGATACAATGAATGGAATGTCTAGGGTTTTGTGTGACGGCGGCTTTTGATATTCGTCTACAAAGATTGTCAGTATGCGTGCCAAAAAAAACCATCTCCTAGTCGTACCCTAGGATGTCTATATATAGACCCTCACATTCCATGTATACGTCCTAGACATTACATAATGAAAGATAAATGTAATACAAGTGTTTCAGACCTCGAGCAAGGTATATACCTTGCTCGAGCGAGCTTCCTATACAAGGTGTGCTCGGAGAGTGTCCTCGAGCATACTTTACTTAGAATATATTCTTATTCGGAGAATACATATTCTCTTCGAGTAAGCTTCATTCCTCTTGACTTGTTCAAACTTTGCTTGAATAAGTCCATCGAGCAAGCTCATTCTTCTTGATGTCTTCACCTTTTCTTATTCAGCAATCTTTATCATGCTCGGATGTAAATCTTGCTTAGTAACTGAACTGTGCTCGAAGTCTTTGCTTTGATTCACGTGACATCCTCTTATTGCATCCATACCCGTCCCCATGTGCTCGATCATCCTGTGCTCGTAACACTTGGCTGGAACTTGTATGATCAAGCTGTTTGCTCGATTGGCAATCCATGCTCGATAGAAGAATACCCTTGCTCGTTGAAATGTAGCTTGCTCGAAGCCTTCAACACTTAGAAGAACCAACCATTTAAGATTCAGAACCTTGCTTGAAGTAGTAAAAACCATGCTCGATTATCTGGGCTTGCTCGTATTCCATACTTAGCCGTTTCTGAAGAGGTTGAGAAGATTCCAATCTTCCTTATTAAGAAATCCGACCCAACACCCTACCTGTTTGTTCAGTGTGGGCAGGTCCTTCCAGGTTCATTGCATGAACCGTTTTACTTTACGCACGATCATGGCCATATTCCACTTTAGATCCACAAGTTCTAGATCATCTGTATCGATTTGGTCATAGTCCTCGTCGATAAGAACACTCGTCGCTATTTTGCTTCCCACAAGTTGTTCATACGAGGTCATGAACGCGTACACGAAAGAGAATTGTTGCTCGGCTTCTTTCATGTTCACGTTCGGTGGTGAACTCGACAGACTTTATCCCGGTGTGGATCCAGAAGCCATGAAGCGTACGTTAGGTGTTTGATTACCGCATTTAGTCCCATCAACATTATTCTGAGTATAAAAAGCAGTAATCAGGACAGAACTACCATTGCTGCTAGATGGTAATGCTCCACCGTAGAAAGTAGGGTTTTGCCTATCCTTCAACGAAGTTTGACACTTCATATCATACTCATGTTCTTCAAGTTTGTTGATAAACTCTTCTTACGTAAGGGTTCTCGTTCTTGAAGTAACCATTCTCCTTTAATACCAGCAAGAACGTGTAATAAGTAACAGGCAACGCGTTCTTCAGAGTATCTATCTTGTCCACCTCACTAGGTTCCAACTTGACTGTCGACATTTCATCTATCAAATGACAGAACCTCCTGATCATTTCTACAACAGTCTCGTTCTTGAGCAAAGTAAAGTTTCGGAATTGAACCTTCACCATCGTCTTCTTGCTTTATAACATGTTTCCCAAGCTTCTCATTTTTAAATGGGCAAACAACGTCGCAGACGGATTGATGTGACTGAACGGGTGGAAAATGTTCTCAGGCAAAACCATTGTTAGTGTTGAATATGCTTTAGTCTCGTCGTCCATTTCCTTCCTCTAGTCAGCCTCATACATACTGTCACACCCCGACTAGCACAATGCGGAAGCGTAAAACGGGAATGTAACAGACACCTCTGGTATCAACACATTGTTTATAAAGAAACATTACAAACTAATTTACAATATATTACATTTCATTGTTTTATCATCGTTTTATAGTCTAGGTGATACAAACAAAACTAGTTCGTTAATCATACGATCTTACTACTAACACCCTTGCTTCTATTCACATAGCATCGACCACCCACCTTGGGTAAGTAACAGATCACCAAATCATTCCGATTTAGGTATACCTAAAAAGCAGTTTAAAACGGGTCAACTACTAGAGTTGGTGAGTTTCACGAGTTTCAAGAAAACAGTTATGAGTATTCACAAGTCAACACTTGTAATCATGATATAAGTATGTATGCATGTAAATGATGTAATTATGCTAAGCTACAGTGAAGCCTTGACTGTTTGTGCTGCGTGCATCCATGTCCCACGCCCAATCAACCGTTGTGGCCCCCTTTCCACCCACAATATGCCCCAAGTAGCTATGTCTAACACTACATAGCGTGTTTGTATATTAATGGTCATGTACAAAGGGGTAAAGTCTCAGCAACACATGTCGGCTCCGTTTGGGTTTGTCAAACCAATAGTACTATTCACAAGCCACCGGCTCGAAGTTAATCACTGTGTTAGTGGGGACTTTCGTGTGTTAGCACTTAAATAATTCACATCAATACATGTTTCAGGTATGTGTATGTAATCAAACATGCTTTTCACCCCAAAAGTTCGTAAACCAGTTTAGAAATGGGGTCATGAAACTCACTATTTAGTAGATAATCAGTAGCACGTCGGTTCAAGGTTTGTATAACTTGCAATCACGGTTTCCTATAATCAATATTATAATAATATTAATATTTTAATATTATTATAATCTCAATACTAAACTGGGCTGTACAACTAATCTGGGTATAGCTGGAATGCCCAAAAGTGGCAATAGGCTTAGATTGTGATGTTGTTCAATGTCTAATACTTAAAACCGAAGTTGGCTCAGATTCCCATTTTTCCAACTGGGCCAAGTTGTTCGTTTACGTGTTCAGAAAACAGTTATGGGGAAATAAGCTTGGGTAAATGTATTGGTTAATAAAATGATTAAGTTATAAAGAAGGATCACATACTGGGGTCCCGGATTCGCTACGGGGCCCGTTTCCGTTTATTCAGTTTGATTTAAGAAGAAACGCGCACAATCTATCCGGATTGTCCAGGTTTCTCATAGAAAAGAACGTTTTTACTTAATTAATCCAAAAATATGATTTTTGATCACTCTTGGTGTTTTGATATTCCCGCAGGTTCGTTAGTCGCGAACTTGCCGGTTTTTATAAAAAACTGAATTTGTTTAATATTCAGATTAGCATAATTAATTAACCGTTAATTATGAAAATTTAGCCACTTATCAAATAAAATTTGTAGATTTTTATAAAAATATTTCTGGAATTATTTACTGATTTATTAATTTATAAAAATTCATTTTATCGGCTATATTTCGCCTAAAAATCGTCCGTTCATCCCAAAAAATTTCCAAAAATTCCACAAAAATTCCTGAATACTCAAATTATGTCCCAAAACAACCTGTATCAATTTCAGAATGTTAAAAGCCCGTGCAATGTTATTTTCGGCCCAAATTCTGCTATAAAAATTCACACGAACGCATATGCACAAAACACCCTTAGACTTCTCCAAATGATTCCAAATTTCATATGTGATCAAAATACATTAAATATGAGTTCCCAGAAAAATTTCATAATTTTAGAGGCATTTTAACTATTTTTCCCCATTAAACGTCCCAATTCGGTAATAAATTTGCCAAATATTCTCGGATGGTCGAAAAATTGCAAAATTTGACAAGGGACTCAATGACATGGTCCCTGATGTCCCTGATAAATTTCAAGGCCTAATAATATGCACATCACAACCTTAATTTAGACAGTTCGTAAGCGAGTGTTTTGGCATTACCTTAGCGGTTTTGGTTCGTTTCTGCCTTTCTAATCAACTTTTCAAGATCTTGGGCTCCTATGTAGGCTAGATACAAGTCCTATATCACAAACCAAGAAAGTTTCATCAATAGAACAACCCTTTAACTTAGGGTTTCGGCTAGTGCACAAAAACGGACTTTTGAACCGTAAAAATGCCGTTTCAACCCTTTAATCCGTGTTTATGGCCAAAAAAACTATCAAACCAGATTCCTTATCATGTGTATGATCAAAACATGTTTATGGACCATTTTTAGGGCTTTTACATGGTTAGGAATGGTTTTTAGTAATCAAACTATGTTTACAAGTGATTAAGCGAGCTTTAACGAGTTAAAATTAGCCAAAAAATGAAGCTTTTTACCTTGTTCTTGCAGGGTTTTGAGAGAACCAGGTTGTGTCCAGACTTTTCCACAAAAAATGATGTTGAAAATATCTTAAACTTGTTTTATAATTAAAGGAAAACTTAGGGGGGGGGGGGTTTCCCTTATTGCGGCCGCCCCAAAAGGTGGAGTCCATGGGCCCCTCTTGTTCATTTGTCTCGTTTCTCGTGCCCATACTTGAAATCCTGACCCCAAATTTATTTTGGGTTCGGTTTTTAGCGAAAAAACTTATCGGGTGCGTCAAACAACGCGAAAACGAGTGTTTTTCGGCTAGTTTTGTGTAAAATTATAAAAACATATTATACGTTTGTGAAAGTCGAAAATATTTTCACGGATCGCTTAAAATATTCCAATTAAGTGTTTGGTAAGTCTTTTTCGGCTTAACGGATGATACAATGCTTGGTTTGTAACTATCTTTCGCGTTTAAATCTATAGCGGGTAGTTAAACAAGCATGTTTTCGTTTAACTTGTTTGCTATCGAACTAAGGCCATATTACTAACATTTTAGCTTATATTAAACGTATAACACTTATAAATGCCCCCCCGGGATTTCTGGGTCATAACCCGACCCGTTCGGTTAATCGTTCGTTTGTTACGCAAAGAGCGTTTATTTGCTTAATTGATAAATACGTACTGAGGTGTACCTTGTTTTGGCTCAAATGTCACACATACTGAACAACTTATCAGTATATCCAGTAGTTGTGCTTCCAAATTGCGGAGGTAGATAAATGACATCTAGATGACAAACACATTCAGGGTGTAGAGAACCCAAATGTGCCCTAAACCTTGGTTCCCATATCGCAAAGTCGGATAATTTCAGCAGCTTTGGACACTTTTATGTGATCTGATTTCGTTGTCCATAGGTAACATCTGCTGCATTAACGCGTTTTGAGAAGCTAAGGCATAGTAAGAAGCTGGAGAAGCCATTTTGTCAGATTTTAAAAATATAAGGACTAATCTTGACAAATTAGGAAACTGATTAACGAATCAACCTTGTACTGTAGACACGAATAGACTCTAACGAATGACACTTTAACTTGATGAATGAAGAATTACTGTTTTAATGAATGAGACATGAAAGTGTTCACGAATGTGTTGGACGAATGACTTGAGTTTGACACGAATGATGAATAAGATTGACCCGAGTGAGTTTGACGAATGACTTGAATTTAATGAATGAATGAGCACAAATGACTGATTGAAGACACTGCTTTGACGAATGTGTTCCGGTAAAGACAAAGTGATAGACGAATGGGTTTAAAATAACAAAAGTGGACAAACTTATAACGAATGAGTTACAAATAAGATTAATGACAAAAAGATAATGAATAATCAGTTATAATTGCTGACAACTAGCAAAAGTTTGTTACAACTACTTAACGAATAACCGACAACGAATGAACCTTCATTAGCACGAATGAGCATTCAAACCTTGTCTAGAATCCAAACTCGATCCAAACCCCTATTAAAACACCTAAAACTTATACTAATCCACTCGGACTCACAATATGAACAAATCCAAACCAATTCGAACTCAAAAACTTCAACAATTCCAAATTAATTCACACTTTCAAACTCAACATTCCCGCCATAAACTCAGTCTCTCAATTCCCTCCAAATACACAGATCTATTACAATTAAACATGAGAAACCTCAATAATAACCTATCGTAATCAATCCAAAGCCATTATTATAATAAATTAGGTTCAATTCCAAGTCGAATTTGTCAGTTATAGTTAAGTATAGTTCCAATAGTAATTAACCGATTTCGAGATGAATCGATTGAACAGATATCAGTAGACTAATACGTATAACACTCGAATCAATAGGAGATCTGAACCTCAGGCTCTGAAACCAATTAAAAAATTCAATTGAGCCAATAAGGATCTAGTTCATGTAATTACAACATGTTAATTCTATTTAATACGATTAGGATGAACGTGATTATAGGTGTGTATGTCTGGAGAGAATCGGGCAGAGTAACTGTGCAAATTCAATAAACACATATTTTTATTCCTTTAGAATAATGTACAATGCCTTATATAGGTGATGAGCCATTCGTTAAACTTTCCCTTTACGAATGGACTCATTCGCTATCTATTACATTAAATGAACACGAATGGCAACAATGTCATTCGTTACTATTACATTACTGACGAATAACCTCATTCGTTAAACAAAGATGTAACTCGCCTAATCAAGAGGTGTTGGGTTTGTCATATTGCCAAAACCTATAAGACCAACCAAGGGCTTACATGCCACTACCTGTTTCGAATGGCCCTTGGGAAGATGTGAGTCTTGACTTTGTTTCGGGATTACCACGAACACGACGCATGAAGAACTCCATAATGGTGTTTATTGACCATTTTTCTAAAATGGCACACCTTATTCCATGTACCAAAACTTTTAATGCGTCACAAATTGCCCGACTTTATTTTGCTGAAATTATGAGACTTCATTGCATTCCAAGATTGTAACATCCAGAAAATTTTCGTTAATTGGCCTATGTGTCTCTATGAGTTTGCTATGTTAACCTGGATGGAATTTCCCCAAGTCGAGGGGCTTCCTAGTACTTATTAAAAACTCATTTAATTATCTTTCGAGTTAAGTTATCACATTTCACAAGATGGAGAGCCAAAGTTTAACATTTATAATATTATAACCTAGCTTTCCCTCTCCCTTTCTTTCTTCCGATCATTCCAGCAAGAGGCAGCCATATCACCATCAAATTTTTTTTTTTCCAGCTATTCCTAAGGGCCAAAACTCTAATTCAAGGTTAGTATTACATCAAGGATTGTGTTTTTCACAATTAAACCTTTTATTGAAAACTAGAGTTGTCAAAATCATGTTAGGGTTTGAGTTTTGATTAAAACAGTTTCTGACAGATTCAAATTCGTTTATTGTTTGGTCTGTAACTCGATGAAAATTGATTGTTTTTGATCGATTCTTGATTCCATGATGTTCTACGTTGAGTCTAGTTTCCAGAAAGGTATATTATGTAATTTTTGGACGAGAATTGAAAGGTTTTTATGATTTTATAAGATCGTGTGTCAAAACTGATGCGGGGTGTTGGATTCTGGTATGTCTTCACGACATCATAACTCTTTTTTGACAAGTCCAAATTGGTTGATTCCACTTCTTAAAGTTCAAATTTTGAGTTAAGATTACAAACCAATTGGAATCGCTTAATTTCGTTTGGTAATGATTTTAAATGAATAAAACACTTTTGCTGCGCACTGAAATAGCTGCACGTACCTTTCTGTGTTGGAGGAATTTTTATGATTTTTTTGTTCCTTAGAAAAATATAAAAAAAAAATATTTTTAAAATCCAAAGATATTTATTAAACTCTGGTAAAAATTTCATTATTTATTTCTATGGTTTTCCTATGTAATAAAATACGTCTTTGCTTGTTAAAATCTGCATGTTATACTAGTTATTGATCGATACTTTCGTTATAGGCTTAACCGGTGGCTGTCCTTTTGAACACTTTCGGGGCTGTTTTGATTGAGGTTCTTAATCCATAATCTTCTTAGGTATGTCTAGTGTAACATACTTTAATATCGTGAGCTATGGTTTTCGTTTGATTGGTCAATTGGTGATAGATTGATAACTAGTGTTTGGTTGTCTAGATTGTAAAATTGTTTCGTTTAGCGTGAGGTTTGAAGGAATTAACAACCAATTCAGTTTTTGTAACTTCGGTTTGATATACGGGCTGTGTAAAAATGATTTTTGTAAGTATTGGGGCTGAATAGGTTGTCGGTTACTCAAACAGGTCAGTACAACACGAATTCGCGTTTATTTGATAGTTGGTGCGTTGTGTTTGCGAGTTACCGACCCATCCAACTCGTGTAGTGTCGTGTAGACTTGTTGGCTGATTTGGTCGTTAAGAGCATAACAACTCATAAATGCGCATATTCGCTCAACTAGCAACTCCCGGGGGTATTTTGTTAATCATTTGCCACCGGGATTAGCTAAGGGATGTTTTAGTAAATAAAAGGCCCCGAGGGCTGTTGTAATTGAACTTGGTAAGGCTGAAGCTTTAGACAAATCAAACCATGCTAGAACGCCTCGTACGATAAACGACTTAGTTCGGTTCCGTTAGTAATCTTTGCGTGTAATCCGACAGGCGTTTGAGTCGTGGGAATACTTAGGAATTCTCCAGCTCGTTGTTGACTGTGTGCCTCGTATCAGGTGAGTTTCATGATGCCCTTTTAATCCATTTACGTTTTGGGCTAGCATACACACCCTATTACAATTTACCCGATTTTACTTGTTTAAACTATTTGGATGATATTACATAGCCTTATTTGTATTTGTGGATTTATGAATCTACGTGTGAATTATATAAATATTGCTTATAGTCTAGACTCGAGGATGTCATTAGGCCTGGTAGAAGTTGAATACGTGTAGACCTGTTTGTATTGGCCAACATTTTGGAATGACTTATATATATATATATATATACACATATATTACTCTATAGTATACGATTGTTGATAATATTTAGTTCTTTGCGACTAAGATTTATGTGTGTAGGCCTATTAATATGTGTGTGCATGGTGGTTACGGCCGGGTGAAATATATTACTCGGGTTTTAAAATCCCGTGGTGGAGAGGCCCGTCGTATGTTAAACAATGATCGGGTTAAATATATTACTCGGGTTATACCCGTGGTGGAGAGGTCCGTATCACGTGTTTGGATATGTAAGCCATGACCGACTCAAATATATTACTTGGGGTATGACTCGTGGTGGAGAGGCTCATGTCATGTGTTTATGTCTTACCGCGTCCGGGTCAAATATATTACTCGAGTCTTGACTCGTGGTGGAGAGGCCCGTGTACGTGAGCTCGACCATGAATGTATTATTTGGTGATCTTGGTCTGGCCAAACTATACTACTCAGGTTCTAAAATCCTATGGCGGGCCCTGGAAAGCTCGTGAGGGAGGAGGCTCGTGTGGCATGAATCCCTATCATATTGAATGTTGCGTGCATTATGATTTTGGCCGGGCCAAACTATACTATTCAGGTTCTAAATCCTGTGGCGGGCCCTGGAAAGCCCGTGAAGGGGGCGACTCGTGTGGCATAATCATCATAACGGGTCCCTAAAATCCCGTATCACGTGCTTAGGTCGTACGCGTGTTCGACCTTGATTATATTATTTGGATGTTATGCATAGGGATATATATATGGCTACTTATCATTTATCCATTTGCCTATTTGTTCATATCTCGTAGTTTAATTAAATTCTTGGAATGATTTATATATATGTCGTATACTAAAACTTCAACTCACTCAGCTCAAGCTTACTTTGTGTGTATGTTAGTTTGAGTTTTAGGTTAAGAAGAGGATGTTTACCGCTTGGACGGGCTCGAGACTACTCAGTCGGTTGAAGGCATAACTAGTCGGGGAAATTAATAGTGCAAACTGTTTCTTTTCAATTATACTAAACGTATTCAATTTTGGTTTTAGGCATAATTCCTGGTTTTGGGAACTTGTTTTTGATTCTTATGGATTTTCCGCTTAATATTTACTCGGATCTGGTTTTCAAATAAAATGAGTTGCTTTGGCTTTTTTAATTTTTGCAAAGTTTTGGATATGATTACCCACAGTAGAATTCCCGGGATTTGGGGTCTTACAAGTTGGTATCAGAGCCATGGTTCGAGGGATCTGAGCATTCTTAAATGCTTGGACTCGAACTGAAAAAGAAGGGACTAGAAATGCCAACCGCGAGTAGCAGAACACCAAGAGGTAAATTTTATAATTTTTTATTCACCTTATAAGCATTAGGGTTCTATTATGTGCATACTTGTTTGAGTGTTAGATAGGATGCTAATATGGTCAGGGGCAAGGGGTGCTTAGGACGGGCGGGTACTGTAAACGATTAATAACACTTGATCAACATTATTAGCAGTTTACGCTTACCTTCCATGTTCTAAACGCTACCTGTGCTTGACTGTGTTAGGGTTCCGTCTTTGTAGGGATAGGATATGGCTAATGCTCATGTTGAGAATGTTAAAGTTCATCTCATTCCTTAAATCCTCCGGTTTATTTCTCTCCATCTCTAAAGCTTTTGTGTGTAATAGTTTAGCTAAGGTATTGTGTGCTACCATCCAGTAGAGGTTCGATCTATACGAATCCTGTGTATGATTAGATGATTAGGAGTTATCTCAATCTGCGCCCGTTCCTATATAACGGGATTCGGGGACGAATCCCATTGTAAGGAGGGTGGACTTGTAACATCCGGAAATTTTCGTTAATTGGCTTATGTGTCTCTATAAGTTTGCTATGTTAACCGGGATGGAATTTCTCCAAGTCGAGGGGCTTCCTAGTACTTATTAAAAATCCATTTAATTATCTTTCGAGTTAAGTTATCACATTTCACAAGATGGAGGGCCAAAGTGTAACATTTATAATATTATAACCTAGCTTTCCCTCTCCCTTTCTTTCTTCCGATCGTTCCAGCAAGAGGCAACCATATCACCATCAATTTTCTTTTTTTCCAGCCATTCCTAAGGGCCAAAACTTTAATCAAGGTTAGTATTACATCAAGGATTGTGTTTTTCACCATTAAACCTTTTATTGAACCCTAGAGTTGTCAAATTCATGATAGGGTTTGAGTTTTGATTTAAACAGTTTCTGACAGATTCGTACTTGTTTATTGTTTGGTCTGTAACTCAATGAATGTTGATTGTTTTTGATCTATTATTAATTCCATGATGTTCTACGTTGAGTCTAGATTCCAGAAAGGTGTAATATGTAATTTTTGGACGAGATTTGAATGGTTTTATGATTTTATAAGATCCTGTGTCAAAATTGATGCGGGGTGACGGATTCTGGTCTGTCTTGCCGACATCATAACTATTTTTTGACAAGTCCGAATTGGTTGATTCCACTTTTGAAAGCTCAGATTTTGAGTTAAGATTACAAACCTATTGGAATCGCTTAATTTGGTTTGGTAATGATTTTTAAACAAATAAAAAATATTTACTGCGCACTGAAATAGCTGCACGTACCTTTCTGTGTTGGAGTAATTTTTATGATTTTTGTGTGCCTTAGAAAAATATAAAGAAATATATTTAAAAAGCCAAAGATAATTATTAAACACTGATAAAAATTTCATAATTTATTTCTATGGTTTTCCTATGTAATAAAATACATCTTTGCATGCTAAAATCTGCACGTTATACTAGTTATTGATCGATACTTTTGTTTTAGGCTTAACCGGTGGCTGTCCTTTTGAACACTTTTGGGGCTGTTTTGATTGAGGTTCTTACTCCATAATATTCTTAGGTATGTCTAGTGTAACATACTTTAATATCGTGAGCTATGGATTTCATTTGATTGGTCAACTAGTGATAGATTGAAAACTGGTGTTCGGTTGTCTAGATTGTTAAATTGTTGCGTTTAGCGCGAGGTTTAAAGGAATTAACAACCAATTCAGTTTGTGTAACTTAGGTTTGATATACGGGCTGTGGAAAAATGATTTTTTTATGTATTGGGGCTGAATAGGTTGTCGGTTACTCAAACGGGTCGGTACAACGCGAATCCGCGTTTATTTGATAGTTGGTGGGTTGTGTTTACGAGTTACCGACCCATTCAACTCGTGTAGTTTCGTCTGGACTTCGTGGCTGTGATTATATTAAATTTGGTCCACACGGGGCTGAGTTGGGTTTTAAGAGCATAAACAACTCATAAACGCGCATATTCGCTCAACTAGCAACTCCCGGGTGTATTTTGGTAATCATTTGCCACCAAGATTAGCTATGGGAGGTTTTGGTAAATAAAAGGCCCTGGGGCTATTGTAATTGTTCTTGGTAAGGCCAAGGCTTTAGGCAAATCAAACCATGCTAGAATGCCTCGTACGATAAACGAGTCAGTTCGGTTCAGTTAGTAATCTTTGAGTGTAATCCGATAGGCGTTTGAGTCGTGGGAATACTTAGGGATTCTCTAGCTCATTGTTGACTGTGTGCCTCGTATCAGGTGAGTTTCATGATGCCCTTTTAATCCTTTTACGTTTTGGACTAGCATACACACCCTATTACAATTTTACCCGATTTTACTCGTTGGATGATATTACAGAGCCTTATTTGTATTTGTGGATTTATGAAACTACGTGTGAATTATATTCTATGCCTTAGAATATTCTAGACTCATTTTGGTCATAAATTCCTTAATGTTATATATATATTGCTTATGGGCTAGACTCGAGGATGTTATTAGGCCTGGTAGAAGTTGAATACGTGTAGACCTGTTTGTATTGGTTCACATTTAGGAATGAATTATATATATATATATATATATATATATATATATATATATTACTCTATAGCATACGATTGTTGATAATATTTAGTTCTTTGCGACTAAGATTTATGTGAGCAGGCCTATTGATGTTTGTGTGCATGGTGGTTACGGCCGGGTCAAATATATTCACCGGGTTTTCAATTCCCGTGGTGGAGAGGCCCGTCGTATGTTAAACCGTGATTGGGTCAAATATATTACTCCGATTCTACCTGTGGTGGAGAGGCCTGTATCATGTGTTTGGATGTGTAAGCCGTGACCGAGTCAAATATATTTCTCGGGGTATGACTCGTGGTTGAGAGGCTCGTGTCACGTGCTTATGTCTTACCGCGTCCGGGTCAAATATATTACTCGAGTCTTGACTCGTGGTGGAGAGGCCCGTGTACGTGTGTTCGACCATGAATGTATTACTTGGTGATCTTGGCCGGGCCAAACTATACTACTCAGGTTCTAAAATCCTGTGGCGGGCCCTAGAAAGCTCGTGAGGGGGGAGGCTCGTGTGGCATGAGTCACCATCATATTGAATGTTGTGTGCATGATGATTTTGGTCGGGCCAAACTATACTACTCATGTTCGAAAATCCTGTGACAGGCCCTGGAAAGCCACTGAGGGGGACGACTCGTGTGGCATAATCATGATAACGGGGTCCCTAAAATCCCGTATCACGTTCTTAGGTCGTACGCGTGTTCGACCTTTATTATATTATTTGGATGTTATGCATAGGGATATATATATGGCTAATTATCATTTATCCATTTTCCTATTTGTCCATATATGGTAGTATAATTAAATTCTTGGAATGATTTATATATATGACGTATATTAAAACTTGAACTCACTCAGCTCAAGCTGACTTTGTGTGTATGTTAGTTTGAGTTTCAGGTTAAGAAGAGGATGTTTACTGCTTGGACGTGCTCGAGACTACTCGGTCGGTTGAAGGCATAACTAGTCGGGGAAATTAATAGTGCAAACTATTTCTTTTCAATTATTACTAAACGTATTCAATTTTGGTTTTGGGAATAATTCCCGGTTTTGGGAACTTGTTTTTCATAATTATGGATTTTCCGCTGAATATTTACTCTGATCTAGTTTTCAAATAAAATGAATTGCTTTGGTTTTTAAAATTTTTGCAAAGTTTTGGATATGATTACCAACTATAGGATTCCCGGGATTCGGGGTCTTACAAAGATCTACCACATTAGATTGTGACATCAAATTTGTAAGTCAGTTTTGGAGAACACTTTGGAAACGGTTGGTTTCAAAGTTATAGTTTAGTAGTTCCCATCACCCCAAACCAACAGGAAAACCGAAGTTACGAATTGAAGTCTCGGGAATCTGCTTTGTAGATTTGTCGGCGATAAGCATCTACAATGGGATCTTGCTTTACCACAGGCCGTGTGCACTTATAACAAGTCTAACCATGGGTCTACAGGTCGCAGCCTTTTTTCATTTTGTACGGTCGATGCCCGTTCACTCCTTTAGATCTTTCACCGGTGCAAGACCCACAACAGTTCACTACTGATGGGGAAGAATGAGTAATTCGGATTCAAGAGTTGCATAACAAGTGAAGAAGCAAATTGTTAAACATAATTTTCAATACCAAACGGTGGCTAATAGATATCGACGACAGGTTGTGTTCAAAGAAAGAGACCTTGTGTGGATTCACAATGACACAAACGTTTTCCACAGGGTCATTTCGGTAAACTCCAGCCTGGGGAAGATGGAGCTGCTTCGTGTTCTCAAACGAAGTAACTGCATCCAAAATTGATCTACCGGGCCACTGTAAAGTTTCGGCTACTTTTTAATGTGTCGGATTTGGCTCTGTATGTGGAGGGGAGCGACTATGAGTTTGACTCGGGGGAGAGTCCTTTCAAGTGGGGGAGAATGATGCAGATATGGATCCTCAATCAGGCCCAATTCAAGACCCGTTGGAAGATTAATCCAGCTCATTGTTACCCGATCACCTTTTAACTCTTTATTTAAAATTCAAGTTTGTTGTTTCCTAAGTTTGAGGACTTGTTGGTTTTGTCTTATTTGTGTTTTGGTTTTATTTAAAAGACATACTTGTAATCAGGCTACATTTGGTTATTTTTTTTATTATTGAAGTTGATCACTTTGTGTTCTCTCTAAAACATATTACCGTCATCGGTTTCAACTTTGGTGCCACAACCTATTGGGCCACTTAGCAGCACCCTAGTGGTTAATGGTATTTTGTTTTTTGTTTGTTTTAATTTCAGTAGCGTAACAAACAAAATGAAAACCGACCAAATGCCAATCTTTTTTTTTGTCTTTGTTTGTAGGTCTCCAAATAACAAATCTAACATAATGAACGAATTTGTTCTTGATAAACGATCGAGACAAACGCGGTAAAATCAAACGATCAAACAAATAATGTAAAGATAATATGGATAGTGAACGATTCCGTAATCGGTGATTCATAATGTTAAAGAACCGCTCCCACCTAAAGTTAACTCCCCTTGGGTTACTAAATGAACCATGAAAAACACACACAAATAAGAACAATACAAGTCCTTATTTATAGCTAATCAATAATTTTCTAGAATCTCTCTCTCCGCTAAAGCTAAACTCGCGCATCTAAGCTCTCGTCTCAAATCCAGAATTCTCGAAAACTTTACCTATTTAGTTAACCAAAATATATTTAACGAGTTTCGCCATATTGATATCGCAAGTAACAACTTTTCTGCCTTACATAGTTCTGGCACCGTAACCAACATGACGGAAACCGACCAAATTCGCGTAGACTTACCGCAGTTTGTTTTAATTCCTCTACCGAATGTCATGTTGCTTTTGTTTGTTTTAGATCCAGCACCATAACAAACGTAACAGAGACTAAGCGAATTTATGTAACTCAACGCCTCAACGCCCCGGGATCAACAATGCTCGGCTTTTACCGACCGACGTTACCCCATTGGTTCACCACAGTGTTAATATTTTTTTTTTTTTAGTTCCAATACCATAAAGAACATAACAAAAAATGACCTAATTCCCAATAATTTACCACCTCAATTCAGGGATCGACAACCGCAATGCTTTTACCACCGCGTAGGTTTTACCAACCTGCTCGATGTAACGCGTCAGGTATAACACTAGTTTCTTAAAATAATAGTTTGAAAATGGATAGATTTAGAAAAAAACAAAAGAAAATAAAAACGTTATTCCCACACCACATATGTTATTCAAATCCCAGGTGCTCCTATACAAGCCCTATAGGGGTTATACGAGCCGTATAGAGCAGAATTATATCATAATGTGTCGGAGTGTGTCTCAGTTTTGCGGGTCGTATAGACAATATACGGCTCGTATAGACTGAAAAGTCGTCATAAAGTACATTTTTTAGTTATGCAGGGCTATACGGCTTGTAAAGCCCTACACAAGCCGTATAAACTTGTTAAAATACACCATGGGAGTGGTGTTTGAATACAACAACCCAAAAAAAATACACATAAAGCATTGGACCTTTACTTTTTTTTTCTTTTACTATAGTATTGTAAATACGTTAATCGAGCCAATATCTGGTTGCAATTGGATACATCAACGATAACCGAGACGTATGGAACTACATTATAACCGAAAGATTACTTTATTGATAACGTTAAGGATGCATACTCTAGACAGAATTCGGCATGATAACGTTACTTTAGGAAATAAATAAGCACGGGATCTATTATACGTTATGAACAGGAGCTGCCTATATATAGGCTCAACCCCATTCTTTAACATTCCCTAACGAATGGCTTCCCGTTCGCTAAAATCCTTAGCGAAAGCCTCATACGCTAGACTCTTAGCGTATCTGCACATACGCAAAAATCCTCCCAAAATATTAACTTTCTAAGCTCTTCTACATCCCAATCACATGGACGCACTACTATTTTGGGCATATGATTTAGAGATCCGACCTCCATTAATCAATATTGAATGATCTGATCAATTCAATGATAAGATCAACCCATTCGAGAATTGTCCCTTCAATAGAAGTAATCCATCGAATTCTCGTATCTAACATTGTCAGGATCACAGTCCTTCTGAAAGAAGTAAACGGACATATATTCGTAGCCTACAGAATCTGGTTTCAATCTTGAATGAATCAATCAACAAACAAAACTCAGTCAAACATAGCTTTGAGCAATGTATTGCCATCCGAATTGCAGCAATTTTTCAAGAAACTATTGCAAACATAGGAACATACCAATCAAATAAATTCCTTGAAATTTTTATCTCCCCCTTTTCTTGACAAATTCGGCAAGGTCTTTAACAAACATCAAACATTTCCAACAAACTCCTCTTTAACTTAATCGTGTTCTCCCCTTCGGCCAGTAGATACGAGTGAAATGTCGGCCGGAAAATATTATCGTCAAAATTTTAGAACGAATGTCCCACTTATTATAAATATCCCAGAAAAATTTCGATCAAGAAAATTTTCCCAAAATACATTTTTTTTTTATTTTTTAATCGGGGATACCCATCAGCCATGTGGTAAGCGAAAACCATCTTCATTCTTTAATCATTTATCCTCATTTGCTAAAAACTTTCCGCCATCGTTAGAGTGGGTTAATTCGCTACCCATTGAACAAATAGGGTATGATTCGTTATAAATAACCTCATTCATTAAAATGATCTTTTCATTCATTAAAATGGAATGAATGAGGTCTCATTCATTAGAAAATTTCTCATTCATTAAACAATCATAACTAATGAACTCATACCTTAAGGAATCATTAACGAATTTCCAAGTCTGGTAACGAATGAATACGTTGAACAGTATACTAAGTAATGAGTTGTTGGAGCAGTTACCTTAGCACCGGAAAAGCGTATTTCGCCGAAAAATTCAGTTATCTTCATCAGAAAAATGGTTTCCATGCCGGAAAACTCAAAATTAAGCTCCATTAATGGTGGAAATCATCAAAACTTCATCAAATCATCAAATTAAATTACCAAAATCCATACGAACCTCCGGATTTTATCCAGAAACACAAATCCATCATCAATTTCAACTTTCATCCATCTAATTGATCAAACAGTAATTTAAACTCGAAGAACACGTCTCAAAACATAATTTAGCCACAAATTGATGTATCACGATCAACCGTCTGCTCTGATACCAATGGTAAATACGTTAATCGATCCAAGATCTGGTCGCAATTGGGTACATCAACGATCACTGAGACGTGTAAGTTAACATGGAATGACATTCTAACAGAAAGATTAATTTATTGATAACGTTAAGGATGCATACATTAGTCTAGAGAGAATGCGGCATGGTAACGTTACTTTAGGGAATAAATAAGCATGAATCTCTTATACATTATAAGCAGGAACTGCCTATATATAGGCTCCAGCCCTATTCATTAACATTCCATAACGAATGGGGTGTTCCTATTAACGAATGGCTTCCTATTCGCTAAATTCCTTAGCAAATGGGCTCTTAACTTAACGAATGAGCCATATGCACTACACTCGTTGTGCTCCTAGGCTAACGAATGGGATACCATTCGCTAAAATATTAGCGAATAGCCTTAGTCTATATCGAATGAAACTCATTCGCTATACAATCCATAGCGAATGAGCCATCTTTACATCATAGCATAATGACTAATCTTCCCCTAGCCTATTCGATCAGCTACGGACGACAAATCATGCACTAAAATATATGTCTTGTGAAAAATTGGTTAAATAATGGGCCTTGGTTTAACTTTAAAAGGCCTAAAATATCAAGTCATATTTATTAAACACATTATTCATACATATATGACCAGAAAATTCAGGTTTTTACGTTTTAATTCTTTCTTTATTTTTTCTTCTAAAAGACTTTGTATATTATAAGAAAACTATTATTTTGACCTCCCTGCATTGTGGGGGGTCGGTCGATCTGAATCTTTACAAATTCAATTAAAAAGTTGGTTCATGAGACACGTTTGACATCAACAACACATTCAAAATCCCGATCATTGAAGATATCATGATAGACTGTCACCAAAATATCATGTCATAGTTATTAAACACATTATTCATATTATATATGACCGGACAATTCAAGATTTAAAGTTTTATTTCTTTCTTTTTTTTTTCTTCTACAAGACTTTGTATATAACAAGAAAACTAGTATTTTAACCTCCCCACATTATGGGGGGTCGGTCGATCTGAACCTTTTCGGAATTTAACAACATTTTCAAAATCTGTAAGGCCCTGAACCCCGGAAACCCTACAGTTGGTATTCATACCAAATACTTGTAAAAATTCTTAAATTTGAAAACAGTTCATTCCGAAACCCGGGAAACCATAATTGATAAAACAAGTTCCCGAAACCCGGGAATTATGCCCAACACCAATTTAAATGTATTTAAACAAATATTAAAAAGAAAATGTTTATTATTATTGAAACATCCGACCAGGCGTGCCCTCCACCGTCCATGTAGCTTCATGCACGTCTAAGCGGTAATGCATCCACATCCTAACCAGAAACTCATACTAACATGCACACAAAGTCAGCTTGAGCTGAGTGAGTTCAAGTTTTAGTAATTAACATCAATAATTAATAATCATAATAGTCATTCCAAAGGTTTTAAACTATAAAAGAGATACATCAGTTAGGCCATCACCTTCAATAAATAATCATACTTATATATATATATATACATACATATAAACATCTTTATAAGTTTTAGTAATTAACATCAATAATTAATAATCATAATAGTTATTCCAAAGGTTTTAAACTATATATATATAACATCCAAGTAATAACATCAGGGTCGAGCAAACGTACAACCCAAACACGTAACATCTCATCAACGTATGCAAACACCAAGTAGGCATGCGTAACATCCGTAGTCGATAACGACTACTAACATCGCCAAATATTGGCCATACAATAATACATACATACATACTATACAACCCAAGGCCTACTATATACTAGCAAGCCTATATAAAATAGTTTAAACGTTTCATCAAGCAAAATCGCTTAGGTGTGCATGCTAGCCCAAAACTTAAAAAGAGTTAAAAGGGGCCATGAACTCACCTGACACAAGACACGTATTCACTACGAGCTAGATGGTCCCTAAGTAATCCCAAAACTCAAACACCTGCTGGTTTACATACAAACATTACAATTCGACATCGAAAGGACTTGTTTATCCTACGAGATGTTCTAACATGGTTCGAGTGACCTAAACCCTCGACCGCATCAAACTAAATCACAACAGCCCCCGAGGCCTCATATTCACCATAACAACCCTTAGGTACTCCCGGGAATAAATAACTCCCAATTTGCCCCCGGAAGAACTAGGTGACACTAACACGCGCATTTAAGAGTCGTTTAGGCCGTTAACATCCAACTCAGCCCTGTGTGGACCCATTATGATAAAATCACAGCCAACAAGTCCACACGACGCTACACGAGTCAAATGGGTCGGTAACTCGCAAGTACAACGCACCAACTATTCAATAAACGCAATTGCGCGTTGTACCGACCCGTTGGAGTAACCGACAACCAATTCAGCCCCATAACTTATAAAAATGATTTTTCAACAGCCCGTACATCAAACCACGTTCCCCCAAGCTGAATTGGTTGTTAATCACTTCAACCCTCGCGTTGAACGCATCAAACTACAATTCTAGTTAACCAAACACTAACAATCAAACTACAACTAGTTCACCAATCTAACAAACACCAATGAACATGATTTTTATGTATGATATACTAGACATACCTAGGAGTATTTTGGTGCAAAAACCTCACTCAAAAAAGTCCCGGAAATGCTCAAGTGGACAGCCACCCGGTTAGCCTAAAACAAGCCATTTATCAATCAATAAACAAGTTATAATGACCAATTAAGGTGTAAAAGGCTTGGGGAATCGTAAAACTAACCTTGAATTGAAGTTTTATGGCTTAACCTTGGCTGCACAGAAGAAAATTGCAAGGGGGGGGGGGCTGGAAGCTGCCGATCGGACAAAGAGGTGAGGGGGGGGGGGGAGTTAGGGTTTTGTCCACATAAGACTTCTGACGATCCTGAGCGGCCTTCATAAAAGCCTTAATCTTATCGAGCTTCTCAGTTGTAGCCTCAACCATCTCCAAACTACCCAACTGTTTCTGACCAATGTAACCCCAACAGACTGGAGTCCTACACCTCCTACCATACAACATCTCAAACGGTGGCATCCGAATCGTGGCGTGATAACTGTTATTATACGAGAACTCTACCAACAGTAAGTGAATATCCCAACTACCACCGAAATCGATAACACAAGCCCGCAACATATCCTCAAGAGTCTGAATGGTCCTCTCTGACTGACCATCCGTCTGCGGGTGATAAGCGGTACTGATGAGGAGTTTGGTACCCATCTCCTCATGAAACTTCTTCCAAAACCTGGAGGTAAAACGCGTATCCCTATCCGAAACAATAGATACCAGCACCCCGTGCCTAGAAACGATCTCACGAATAAACACATCGGCCAGCTGCTCAGAATTAAAAGTCTCCCGAATCGGCAAGAAATGAGCGCTCTTGGTCAGTCTATCAACGATTACCCAAATGGTGTCATAGTTACCCCTAGGAGTATGAGGTAGTTTAGTCACAAAATCCATCGTAAGATGCTCCCACTTCCACTCAGGTATTTCCAGAGGTTGAAGTTTCCTGAAAGGCTTCTGGTGCTCAGCCTTAACTTGTAGACACGTCAAACACTTACTTACGTACTGAGCCACCTCAAACTTCATCGCAGGCCACCAATAATTCTTCTTCAGGTCTTGGTACATCTTGGTCGCGCCTGGATGAATAGAATAGCGCGACTTGTGTGCTTCATCCAAAATTTTACCTCTGAATCCCCATACCTTGGTACCCATAAACGCCCATCCTTATACTTCACCCCATCACCGACGTCTTCCAACAATTTTTCTTGACCCCAAATACGCTCTGACATAATCCATTCCACCTGTAAAGCTTCGTTTTGAACGTTGGCTATCTGTTTTAAAATATCGGGTTTAAGAATAAGCTGGTAAGATTTTACACGAATGGGTTTCGGTCTCTCCTTCCGGCTCAACGCGTCGGCTCCCACGTTAGCGCTACCGGGATGGTATAAAATCTCCAGATCATAATCCTTAATCAACTCCAACCATCGACGCTGTCGCACATTCAGTTCCTTTTGTTCGAAGAAATACTTTAAGCTCTTATGATCTATATATATAACGCAAGGAATGTCGTACAAATAATGCCTCCACAGCTTAAGCGCAAACACAACCGCCGCCAGCTCCAAATCTTGAGTAGGATAATTTGCCTCATGAGGCTTCAACTGCTATGAGGCATAAGCGATGACTTGGCCTCGCTGCATTATAACACACCCAAGCCCCTGGTAAGAGCCATCAGAATAAACCACTAAATCATCGGTGCCATCGGGTAAACTAGAATCGGGGAATGCGTCAACCTGTTCTTCAACTCGAGGAAAGCCTCCTCTTGCTCAGTACCCCAAACAAACTTAACGCTCTTCTTAGTCAACTTAGTCAATGATGAAGCAATTTTCAAAAAGTTGGGAATAAAGAGGCGGTAATACCCAGCCAAGCCCAGAAAACTCCGAATTTCTGACGGAGACTTAGGAGATTCCCATTCATTTACGGCTTCCACCTTTGCAGGGTCAACCAAAATACCACTCGGGTCAATAACACGACCCAAGAACTGAACCTCGCGTAACCAAAAGGAACACTTAGAAAATTTCGCATACAATTTGTTCTTTCGCAGAGCTTCCAAAACTTCCGTGAGATGACCGGCGTGATCAGATTCGCTTTTGGAATACACCAGAATGTCGTCGATGAACACAATAACCAAACGATCGAGCATCGGCCTACACACCCGGTTCATAAGATCCATGAACGCAGCCGGTGCGTTGGTCAAACCGAAAGACATCACGAGGAATTCATAATTCCCATAACGAGTGCGGAAGGCAGTCTTAGGGATATCTTCCTCCCGAATCTTCAACTGATGATACCCGGACCTAAGGTCGATCTTCAAAAACCAACTAGCTCCTTGGAGCTGGTCAAACAAGTCGTTGATCCTTGGGATAGGGTACCGATTTTTAATAGTGAGTTAATTCAATTCATGGTAGTCGATGCACATCCGCATGCTACTGTCGTTCTTCTTAACGAACAGGACCGGGGCACCCCAAGGTGAGATGCTCGGTCGAATGAAGCCCTTTTCGAGCAAGTCTTCCAACTGAGCCATAAGTTCCTTCATTTCATTCGGCGCTAGACGGTAAGGGGCTCGAGCAACGGGTTTTGCGCCCGGCACAAGGTCTATCTGAAACTCGACCTCGCGTTCCGGCGACACATCTGACAAATCATCTGGAAATACATCCGGGAAATCCCGAACAATAGGAACATCACCGACGGTAGCAACCTCGGTTTTCATATTTATAGCATACGCCAGATACGCCCCGTAACCCCGTTGCATCAACCTTCCCGCCTTAAGCATAGATATGATATGTGGCGTCGCACCATTCCGGTCACCGAAGACCGTAATTTAGGTCCCATCCGGGACCCTCAGATAAACAAGTTTCTGACCACAAATGATCTGAGCATCAACACTCGCGAGCCAATCCATCCCGAGCACCACATCGAAACAACCAAGCGGCATCAAATACAACCGCACCAGAAATCTATACCCAAACAACTCGTTGGAACAACCTTGAATAGCCCTAGACACGGGAACGGATTTTCCTACGGCAACCTCAACCTCAAACACATCGACTACGCGCTCGGGTGATTTATTCAACGAGGAACAGAAAGCGGTAGGCACAAAACTTCTACTAGCGCCCGAATCAAATAAGACTGACGCCTGTAATTCATCAAGTAAAAAGGTACCTGGGATAATATTATACTACTGCTTAGCTACATGATCATCACATACGATTCCAAAGGAATAAGAATTATAACGGTGGAATAAAAGCTAAATAAGGAAAAAGTACCTGAAACAACATCCGCGACATCCTTTACCTCTCTCTTGGAGATGTTGAAGGCCCTCGCCCTGGCCATCGGTTTCTCTCCCACCTTCCCTCTCGAGGAAGTCCCCTGACCAAACTCCCCCCCCCCCCCGCCTTACTGGTAGGACAGTTTGATGCCAAGTCACCGGCACCCTTACAGCAGAAAAACGTCAACGTCGGACACTCGAAATGGTGGTGTCCAACCTTATCACAACGAAAACAGGAGCCAGACCCACTCTTACATTCCCCCCTGTGCGGTTTCCCGCACTTCTTGCAATTACCCAACACCGCATCCCTTTTAAAATCCGAATTCTCAGTCTTTACCCTCTTCTCAGCCGAATTAAAGTTGTTTCCCCCTGGTCGTTTATCGTACGATTTTGAGTTCCAAGTCTGATGTGTGTCTAATAACCCTATAATAATGACCCTCACAACTAAGCTTTAATATTAAAACGAAAATCCTAAAACCACACACAACCGGCAAGTGTACCGATCGCAAGTAGTATAGACTTAGGAAGTCCGAGTATCGAACACGTGGACACGTTAGAACGCTAAAGATCACTAACCCTAGACAAGACCTACCTTAAAATAATATTATATTGATTTTTGATTTCTTTTAACTTAACTGAACTAACTGGATTAACTAACAAAACTTACCAAAAATAGAAAACTAAACGGAAAACTAACTGTGTTAACTTAGGATGGAGAAAAACGTCTACCTAGGTCTGAATCAAATTGTAGGCCTAAAAATCTAATGGATTGAATGATATATAGACACCGGTCCCTAAAGATGACACGACTAAGGAACGCTCGGGCTCACTGGATTACCTCTCGGTCTCACACAACAAACCCTAACTACTCAAAATAGGCTAAAACGACCAAACCGGGAAACAATTGCTAACGTGTTCTGATGCTAGATCACCTCTCGGTCTCACCAACACTCGACCCTAATGGTAATGAATACTACACAACCAAGGATAGAGGAACAATTCAACTTAAATCAAAATAGATCAACTAGTCGCTCAAAACACCTAAACCTGACAAGAAACAAACTCGCTCTCGCGCAATCCTTATTCTAGCATGCGAAGGCAATGAGACAACCCTAACTTCCTATCACCTCTCGGTCTCAAGGAAGGTGTTGAACCGCTGTACTTAATCCAATTAATCCAGCAACAAAACCCTACGGTGGTACCTACCGCAAACAAACCCTAAACACAAAGTCTAGAATCAAACAATGCACCGATCAATCAATACAAAACTAATCAATCAACACACGGGGTTTATGCAATGAAGCACTAAAATTTCCAGCCCTTAAACACAACCTATTTCATGTCTAAATCAAACTTTACAATAACAATTCAAGTCTATTAATCAAACAACCATAAAAACTCATCAAAACCAAACAATTATCATCATTCCTAGGTAGAACTCACAAGATTAGCCAAGCATATTAATTGGACAGCAGCAAACACTCAATAAAATCATCATAAAACTCATACCAACCATCTTAACAATCGTCCAACAATCAATCCTAATCATAAACAATTCAATCTCTCAAGTAATTGCAAAACAATTCAACAATTAAGCAAGAAACTAAAAGTGTATGAACAATGAAAAAGAGGTAAGGATATGAGGTGTTCCGGGGCTGCTCTCGACTATAAAAAACAGTGGTGAATGATCCCGAGGCTTGATTCTTGCTTGTTCTTCCTTCCCTAGCAGACACACGATCAAAACCCTAGCACACAAAAGCTTTTTCTTTTTTTTTTTCTTGCTGGAAATTCCGATCAGCAGCTGTTGTTCTACTGTTGGCTGCTGTCGTGCTGCTGTTGGCTGTTGTTGTGCTACTGTTGATGCTGTTGTTATGCTGCTAGTGTTGCTGTTGTTATGCTGCTGTTGATTCTGATCAGCAGCTATATTTGGCTGATTAGGGTTTTATTTTTTTTATATAATACAATATAATATGGTCTTGGTCCTCCATGATGCATACGGGTCGGGCCTTGAGCTTTGTCTTGAACTTGTATGCGTAAAAGGCTCGTAGAATGCTCGAAAAGTCCCGGTTTCTTCCTTTCTTTTACCCAAAACCTACAAGATTAATAAATGTATGTAAAACCTATCTAAAACATATAAAATATAATATAATACGTAGATAAAACGTGCAGAAAATACGAGTGTTTTACAACACATCACATATCCCCACACTTAAGACTTTTTCGTCCCTAAAAAAGAATACTACACAGGATCATATCCGAGTTCAACCGACAGCTCTTGATTTTATTTATTTACTAATATTATTAATATTTGTATTTTTTTTTTCTTTTTAAAGTATTATAACAAGTGACCCGTTACCCCTTCCAACTTTCACCTAATAAGCTAGATCAGGTCGATTGCCGGTATTGCTGTCCACTTTAAACCCATGCCCCTAATACTTACCAAGGCAAATAAGGCGTGACAATTCTATTAATTTGTATGACTAAGTGAAACCCACACCTAAAAGCCCTGCTGCCACTTCACCAATTCCATTATGGTTATACCGGGCCGAGCCACCCCAACTTGACTTAAACCTATTGCCACATGATTAAAACATTTCAACTCATATACAATCCTATAAACTCTAGCTTGGTCAAGATCGACTGACATTAGTTTCTTTCATGGTGGTTTTGATTTAAAATATTTTTTTTTTCTGCATTTTGGCTTTTTGCATTTTTTTTATTATTTTTTTTATACCATGTTAGACGAAACAACAGAAATGCATCAAGGCTCAGGTCTGCGCCACCGCGCAACAGAGGGCCGAGCAAAACTGTCTTCTGCTTGCATCAACGTTCAGGTCTGCGCCACCGCGCAACAAAGTACGGAGCTTCACAGGAATAGACACATATACAAAAGATTATACACATAATATACAGACGATCATGTGACTCGAGGCTTGAGTATGACCCGGCTTTTCATTCCAGTCCTGTCAAGAGCTTTGTTAAACAAACAAAACCCATAAGATGTTTCCCACTAAAGTCAGGCCATTTAAAAGGTTCAATTAGGTCAACAACCAAACTGCCCTTTCATTCTTAAAGGCTGAGCCTACCGACACACGATTACTGAGTCTAAACCGTTCGGTTACCATACATTACGTGTGGGTTTAATAGGCGCTATTCTTATTTATTATATATATATATATATATTATGAAAACACCAAGAAGTTATGAAACAAACACTACTCGGTAATAATATCATTTCCTGTTTAACGTAGAGAAAACATATTTCAAGGGACAATTTTTCAAAATTTTTTTTTTTCAAAAATTTTTCTACAACTAAGTAAAATAAACCCCATCCCCACACTTAGAACGAAATCGTCCTCGATGAGTAAAAGGAAAAGAAATAAAATAAAATAAAAATAAAACAGAAAATAAAAAGATAATATACAAGAGTAAAAATAAAGAACGGGTTACTCCCCTGGTTTGTGTGCAGAATCTTCAACAGCTAAGTAGTGTCCAAACAACCGTATAGCATTTCATTCGTGGCTGCAACCTCGGGAGAACCTGTTCCACAACGCCATCGTAGCTACCATGCGCATAATATAACCTGCAGAAGCTCAAAATCGCTCGCATGTAGCGGCGTACACACCGGAAAACAAAAACATAAACAAATGAACATATTTTTGTGTTTTTGGTTTTTATAATTTTTTTTTCAAACAGACAAAATAAATAAAACAGATAGCACACACAAATACAGAAATACAAACTCTACAACTCGGGCAGTCTCTCGAGGGATGCATCCACACGTCTACATCTCGGAGATTGGGTCAAGGTAGAATACCTCGACCGTCTGATCAGTCATCGGCTCTCCAATGTAGTGCATCAGTCCATCGCCGTTCACCATAAACGTCCCCCTTTATCCTTTATCCCAACAGTTCCATCTGGGAAAACCTCAATAATCATAAAAGGACCTGCCCAACGGGATCTCAACTTTCCCGGGAAAAACCTCAACCGGGAATTATACCATAAGACCATATCCCCACACTTAAACTGCTCAACACCCTCTAACTTACGATCCTGCAGTTCCTTCACCTGCTGCTTATAACAATCTGAATGCGCGTAAGTATGGTCCCGTAACTCCTCCAACTCAAGCAACTGATGAACACGATGATCTCCGGTAGATAACTAAGAATCAGAGGAAGACAACTCAATGTCAGCATCAGGGGGGTGTTCAGTCAAGGTGACAATCTCAACCTCCGGGGTCTCCCTATCTAGGAAATGCGTGTCTGAGGCGGGGCCTCCACCGGGGTCACTGGAAAACACCCCCATGTGAGTCATTATCGTATCAATGAAGCATACGGAGTCATCAGTCGATTTGGGATGCTTAGATGACTGTTGAACGTCAAACGTGACGTTCTCATCCCCGACTCGAAGGATCAGTTTGCCATCGCGAACGTCGATCAACGCATGTGCGGTGGCAAGAAAAGGTCGGCCCAGAATGAGTGGAACATTATCATCCTCATTCATGTTAAGAATAACGAAGTCCACTGGGAAGATGAACTTACCAATGCGAATGAGAATGTTCTCAACAATCCCACGCGGATACTTCACGGAACGATCAGCAAGCTGGATACTCATCCTCGTAGGTCTCGGTTCGCCTAAACCCAGCTTGCGATACACAGAATATGGCATGAGATTGATACTGGCACCAAGATCAGCCAGCGCATGTCCCATTGTATCATCACTCAAGGTGCAGGGAATTGTGAAACTCCCTGGATCGGCTCTCTTCTCTGGTAGCTTCCTCTGTAAGATAGCAGAACAACTAGCACTCAGAGGGAGGGAAGCTACCTTAGCTAACTTCTTCTTATTTGAAAGAATATCCTTAAGGAACTTCGCGTGTTTAGGCATCTGATTGAGTGCCTCAAGGAATGGGATATTAAGGTAAAGCTGCTTCAGAAGATCAAAGAATTTGGAGTTCTGCTCCTCATCTCTATCCCTACGGACTCTCGCGGGGTAAGGCAATCGGGGTTTGTAAACTCTCGGTGGGTCGTTCGGTGATTGCTGTCTCTCGGCCTGTGCTGAACTCGTTGGGCTGCTCCTCTGATGCACCTGGGCTAGCGGTGACTCCATCTGAATCTCCTCATCCACCTGCTCCACTCCATCGACTGCAGGCTCCTCGACGACTTCTCCTCTAGATCTCTGCTGAATCACGGGCTCATCTCGTGCCCCTGCACCACTCCTCGTCGTTACAGCCTTCACGAATCCTCTCGGATTCTGCTTGGTATTACTCGGTAGCGTACCCTGCTGCCTCTCATTTAATCTACTGGCAATATCCCCCATCTGCCGCTCGAGATTCTGAATTGACGCTGCCTGATTCCTCATGAACTGCTCGTGCTCTCGAAACTTCTCCTGCGTCTCCTTGTGTCGGGAATCCTCACGCGTCATAAGCTGCGACAACATCTGTGTTTGTTGTGCCATCATCTCCTCCAAAGTGGGCTTCTTCTCCCCACTGCTCGCTCCCTCACCGGCATCCTGAAATAGGCTCTGACGCTGCTGAAAACCGGACTGGCTGCCGCTCTTCCAGTTGGAGTTCTGATTGCCTCTCCATCCCGAATTATAAGAATTGGAAGAATTTGGATTTCGGTTTGGATTTCCTATGAAGTCTACGGCCTCCTGCGAACTGACTGGGCACTGAACGGTATCATGCCCCCCTCTGCAGATCTCACACAACTTGCTCTTAATCTGCATGTCCTTTACCATCTTCGCCAACGCCTCGACCTGTGCCGTCAGTGCGGTGGTCATGTCCACCGAATGCATGCCTCGTGAGATGGAATCGACGGTCTTACCTCCTCTGGCGGGTGGTCTTTGGTATCCACTCATAGCTAGCCCATTGAATAAAGCGATACACTCATCAGGGTCCTTAGTCGTTAACAGATTTCCTCCCGCCGCCGTGTCGAGCATACTCTGCGTCGCGTACGTCACTCCATTGTAGAACTTTTCGACGACCGCCCAATCTTGCAAGCCCTGGTTGGGGCATGACGCTAATAAATTCTTGAACCGCTCCCAGGTCTCATAAAAACTCTCGGTGTCCTCCATCTGAAAAGAATGTATCTGGTTACGCAAATGAGTGGCCTTAGCCGGAGGATCGTATTTTTCAAGAAATTGGGTCTGCATGGCAGCCCAAGTAGCTATAGAGCCCTGTGGGAGGGACTCGAGCCACAGACTCGCTTGATCAGCGAGAGAAAACGGAAAGACGCGGAGCTTAACGACGTGTTCGGAAACGCCCGCAAGATGAAAAGTGTCGCAAATACGCACGATGCGAGTGAGATGAGAGTGCGGGTTCTCATGAAGCAACCCGTGAAACTGAGCAGAATGAGCAATGGTATTTAGAATGTTCGACGGGATCTGCCAGTTCGTAGCAACTCCAATGGCGGGTGATGCGATGCTGGATCTCGCGCCAGCATTGGCCGGTCGGGCCCGGTCCGCGACTGTCCTCCTCGGTGATGGAATGTCGCCCATGATCCTATCCCTATCGTCGGGGTCAATGGATGAAGAAGTGGATGAAGGTGAGACGGGACGACGTCTCTCACGAAACTCTCTCACTAGCTCGGGAAATGCTTCCGTGTCGTGCGGTCCTAGAGATCGAGTCTGTCGCATAAAACTATAATTAGGAACAATATTATCTAAAGTATTCAAACAAAGAAATAAAATAAAACAAAAATAATTACAAGTAGCACAAAAGGTAAGTCCTAACTCGGATTGCTCTCAAAACGCCTAAAACCGTGTCCCCGGCAACGGCGCCAAAAACTTGATGTGTGTCTAATAACCTATAATAATGACCCTCACAACTAAGCTTTAATATTAAAACGAAAATCCTAAAACCACACACAACCGGCAAGTGTACCGATCGCAAGTAGTATAGACTTAGGAAGTCCGAGTATCGAACACGTGGACACGTTAGAACGCTAAAGATCACTAACCCTAGACAAGACCTACCTTAAAATAATATTATATTGATTTTTGATTTCTTTTAACTTAACTGAACTAACTGGATTAACTAACAAAACTTACCAAAAATAGAAAACTAAACGGAAAACTAACGGTGTTAACTTAGGATGGAGAAAAACGTCTACCTAGGTCTGAATCAAATTGTAGGCCTCACAAGCTAATGGATTGAATGATATATAGACACCGGTCCCTAAAGATGACACGACTAAGGAACGCTCGGGCTCACTGGATTACCTCTCGGTCTCACACAACAAACCCTAACTACTCAAAATCGGCTAAAACGACCAAACCGGGAAACAATTACTAACGTGTTCTGATGCTTGATCACCTCTCAGTCTTACCGACACACGACCCTAATGGTAATGAATACTACACAACCAAGGATAGAGGAACAATTCAACTTAAACCAAAATAGATCAACTTGTCGCTCAAAACACCTAAACCTGACAAGAAACGAACTCGCTCTCGCGCAATCCTTATTCTAGCATGCGAAGGCAATGAGACAACCCTAACTTCCTATCACCTCTCGGTTTCAAGGAAGGTGTTTAACCGTTGTACTTAATCCAACTAATCATGCAACAAAACCCTACGGTGGTACCTACCGCAAACAAACCCTAAACACAAAGTCTAGAATCAAACAATGCATCGATCAATCAATACAAAACTAATCAATCAACACACGGGGTTTATGCAATGAATCACTGAAACTTCCAGCTCTTAAACACAACCTATTTCATGTCTAAATCAAACTTTACAATAACAATTCAAGTCTATTAATCAAACAATCCATAAAAACTCATCAAAACCTAACAATTATCATCATTCCTAGGTAGAACTAACAAGATTAGCCAAGCATATTAATTGGACAGCAGCAAACACTCAATAAAATCATCATAAAACTCATACCAACCATCTTAACAATCGTCCAACAATCAATCCTAATCATAAACAATTCAATCTCTCAAGTAATTGCAAAACAATTCAACAATTAAGCAAGAAACTAAAAGTGTATGAACAATGAAAAAGAGGTAAAGATATGAAGTGTTCCGGGGCTGCTCTCGACTGTAAAAAACAGTGGGGAATGATCCCGAGGCTTGATTCTTGCTTGTTCTTCCTTCCCTAGCAGTCACACGATCAAAACCCTAGCACACAAAAGCTTTTTCTTTCTTTTTTCTTGCTGGAAATTCCGATCAGCAGCTGTTGTGCTGCTGTTGGCTGCTGTCGTGCTGCTGTTGGCTGTTGTTGTGCTGCTGTTGATGCTGTTGTTGTGCTGCTATTGTTGCTGTTGTTGTGCTGCTGTTGATTCCGATCAGCAGCTATATTTGGCTGATTAGGGTTTTATTTTTTTTATATAATATAATATAATATGGTCTTGGGCCTCGATGATGCATACGGGTCGGGCCTTGAGCTTTGTCTTGAACTTGTATGCGTAAAAGGCTCGTAGAATGCTCGAAAAGTCCTGGTTTCTTCCTTTCTTTTACCCAAAACCTACAAGATTAATAAATGTATGTAAAACCTATCTAAAACGAGTTAAAACATATAAAATATAATATAATACGTAGATAAAACGTGCAGAAAATACGAGTGTTTTACAACACATCAAAGTCTTTCTAGTCTCGGTCAGCGGCAACTTCTCTCTCTGATCATACAATGTACCTGCTATGGTAACCACCGAGTGAAAAGAGTTCATGTTGGCGGTCACCACACCCCTACGAATATCCACCGGAAGGCCCTTCACATACTTCTTAATCCTCTTTGCCTTAGGAGTAACCAGATCGGGACATAAGCGAGCCATCTTATTAAACTTTGTGGTATATTCCCGATGCGTCATATTGCCCGCCTCCAAGGTCAAGAATTCCTATTCAATCTTGTCCAGTTCATGCGGAGGACAAAACTGATCAACAACCAACTTCTTCAACTCATCCCACGTCATCCTCCTAATCGAACGTTCACCCATAGCCTGCGCCAGATTATCCCACCAACATAATGCCTCGGAACGAAATGAGGCAGTAGCATAAGTCACCATGTCCTCCCCCTTGCACTTATTAACTCTCAGAACAGCCTCCATCTCCCTCACCCACTGATGTGCTACCAACGCATGTTTAGTAACATCAAAAGAAGGAGGATCACATTTCTTAAAGTCACCGTACGAACAACCCCGAGTAGATACACTAATAGGACGAATCTCCTCTTCATCCTCACTCAGTACATAAACCCCTTCCTCCTCGACCTGCGTCTCCTTACCTTTCCTTTCCTTATCCGAACTCTTACCGACCAAAGATTCCTCCATGGCTCTAACGGCCTCAGCAACGATCTCAGGAATGGCACTATGGAGAACCTAATAAACCTCATGTAGGTTCCCTGCCAGATTAACACAGGATTATCTCGTAACTCGAGGGTGCGGAATCCCCTACGTATACGATACGAGTATTTAATCGAGAGACACGTAAAGAAACACGTAACACGTAGGACAAAGGTTACTTGTTATTAGATGTTAATACCAATAACACCAAAACCCTGTTGCGGCTTACAAAACGAACACACGAAAAACCTTACTTTCTAACGGCGCAAGTTAGGTTTAAATAATACGACAACTTCGCCTAACATCCTACGCGAAGTTGTCCCTAACTTCGCAAGAACAGAAGTTCACCAAAACTAGATAACCAAACTAACTAGTTCATAAAAACAAAACAAACATCGTAACGATTACAGACACGATAAACTCGAGACAAATGAACTACTGGCATAATGCACCAACAGAATCCCCTTGGCAGTAGCTTCATTTCTCTTACATCTTCGTCTCATCTTATAATCCAAAAAGCCGTACCTTCCATCTTCAAGCATGTACACCTTGTCTCACACAAACTGAGACCACCGTTTGATATTTCTTCGCTTCATCTTTCCAAGCAGGAATATAAAAAATTTTCTTTTCGTTTAGTACCTGCAAATCAGCTTGAGACAAATTAACCAAGTGCATAGGATCATACACCCTTAAGATCTCCTGTTCATCTTGATCTTCCATCACGGCTTCAGCAGTCTGGCAATCAACGTACCACCATTTAAGATCTTTCAACACATTTTGAGGCATAGTCTTCATTGGAATCTCTTTCATAAATCGAATTAGTTTGTACTTCATCACCATCCAGGGCTTGCCATCAGCCCACATTCCTCGTTCTGTATCTTCAATAAACTTCCCTTTTTGAGGCTTCAATAACTCAAACTTTTTCTCCTTAACAACTTCACTCCACACTATTTTTCCAACCCAACTAGCAAAATTGTCCCCACTCCTATTAATCAACCTTAAACGTGCCAAGTCCTTCACCTCACACTCAGGTAACGTATTGAACGATCTCAACTTCTTAGTAAAATACTGAATCCCATCATATTTTTTCACCACAAACACTTTTAGCAGATCATCATACAACCAACAGATAATGCCCTTTTTCGATTCAGCATACCCCTTGATATTATAACTCTTCTTGAATATCATAGGTACCACTGGCTTCTTTGTTTTGATAAACCAATGAGCATATTCTTCTTTCCACCGTGGCTGTTACTCCTACTCAGAATCACCCGACACATTATCATCTTGACCCACACGTTCTTGACCAGCACTTGGAATATCATGTTCAACACTATCATCAGGTATCTCACCTTCCTCTAAGCCACTGTCAATCTCAATCTGTTCACCAAGCTTTTCAATCTCACTAAGAGGCAACACATCTTCATCCATATCATCCTCATCATCCATCACGACCGTCTCACCACTTGCACTGCCAGATGGACCAGTAGACTCCCCCTGAGATGTGGAAGCTCCAAGAGTAGTTTGTTCAGTTCTTGGCAGCTCACCACCTGCATCTTTCGAAACATTGGGATCATCATCTCTGTCCTCTCTCCTCTTGGTTCTCAACTCATCCCCTTTGCAATTGGTCTCCCCTGAGATGCTAAGAACTGTTTAAGCGTATCAAAAAGTTTACCATGTTCAATAAGAAGAGATGACTAAATTTGGTTCTCAGCCACTAGCCGTTGAATAGCTTGTGTCTGAATGAGATTAATTCTTGACTGCTCAGCCACTACACGTTCTAGAGCCGCTATCCGCTCTGAATCTGACAATGAAGCATCAAAGGCAAATGACATGTGATAAATGTCTTGAGCATATGGCGGAGGAATACCTAGAGTCACTGGAATTTCTGATGATGGGGGAATTGAAAAAGAGGACCTAGTAGTCGCCATCACTGTAGATTCATTAAACATAGACACAACCTCAGACGGAGCAATAGTACGTTGTGGTAGAGACACAATCGCTGGAATAGACATTACAAACGTAGATGGTACGCAAGATGGTGCTGACAAAGACACCGTAGGAACACTAGATGTCACTGGTAATGGATCGTATGAAGAGGGAGGCACTATAGACATACCAGATAACTATGGAGGGGCAAATTGAACAACACCCGAGCTTTCACCAGCTCTAGCCCTCTTTGATCTACGGACCAAGGCATACAACTCCTGTTCATAATCCGACTCACTATCATCCGAATCTTTTCTCCGTTTTCCTTGGATCCTCTCTTGTGTAACCAGAACTCTCTGAGCATCAACAGCTTCATCATCGGAAGAATCAGATAAAGTTTCCTCTGAATCCTCACCAGAGAGATGAGATTTACCAACCGAACTACCAATCGAGGAAGATGGTACCCCAGACATGCCAATTGAAGAAACCTGAACCTCCGAGGAAGTACCAAAAATCCCTTGCACTCCCAAAGCAACATCAAGATCTATCCCCTCTACAGCAGATATAACAGGATCTATAACTGGATCATCCAGTAAGGGAGCATCTTGAACAGGATCAACAGGAACTGGAGCAACATGAACCGCTGCCCGCCGCTGACGATCAATTTCATAGAACACCATTTGACTGAAGCTAAATGGTTTATTATATGTCAGCGCGGTCATGGCAGATTGCATTGTCGCACCTATACCATCGGTTCCAGCTTTGCGGCCAGACATGCAAACAATCAACACATGCATCAAGAAACGCCATTGATCCAATAGAAATCCCTTTCGGCGTTGTGAGTCTTCCAATGGACCAGAGTATCCCATACGAAGAAATGCCCCATTCCTAAAAGGGGCAGAATACTCAGTGGGGTCCTGAGTAGTTTCGTCTCCAAACTGTAGAGCCTCCTGTATCTGATTTGCAGAGAACTGTACTACCTGACGATTGACGGTAGCATGCATCACTGGAGGTTCCACTCGACAACCATATTCCACTGTATTCCAAAAGTCTTCTATATTTGGTAAAGAGATCGGAAGAGTTGTAGTGATAGCATGAAAAATCCTTTATCGGATGAGAAACGTGATAATCTCCGAATAATCATCTACTTCACGAGCATCTGGGTCCAATGTCACATACATGTTGTGACCTGGAAAGAATTTTCTCTTATCACCATCTCCTTCATCACCACCTGTACCACCGGCACCTGCTACAGCTGCCATACCTGCAAGGCAAGCGGATTAAGTTAAATAAGCGTTTAGACAGTTTGTAACTTCGCTTAGCCTGGAGATAGCGAAGTTGGTTTCGGCAAAGTTGTGACCAACAGATCTCAATTGGCGAAGTTGTAGGAACTTTGCCAAATACGAACTTCGCTAAGTTTCTTTTCAGTTGCAATTACGGACAATTAAAGGCTGACAACAGGTACATGGAAGTCCGATTAAGGTCTCGGAGATCCAGACACTACCAACACATTCAAAAACGAAGAGTATGATTGACGTTATAGGGTAACTCAAAAGACCTAATTAAAAACCTGCATTAGGTACTGATTTAACAAACAAAACAAGTAAATTATGAATCGATAGACGTCACTGCACCTTATTAGCAGACAAGAAGCAGATTATATGAGGGTTGATCCAGAGAGATAAGTTCGCCGAGGGTTGAGAGGGTTCTTAGTGTTTTGTTTGACCAAAGATGGACCATTGTTGCCTTTTATACTTTCTGAAAAACCCAGTGACGAAGTTATAACAACTTTGCCAGTTTGATAACATCGCCATCCCAAGCGAAGATAATTTTAAAACAATTTGAAAGAAGGAAAAAAACCAAAAACGAGTAACCCTAGATTCTATGTTATTCACAGAAGACAAACGTATAAAATAATATAAAATAAACATAAGTAAAATAACATTGACGGGATCAAATTTCAGTCTGTAGGCAACCCAGCATGTTTAAGAAAAGATCCGAACATGGAATCATACTGATTAAGAGACTGTCACAAGGATCCATGTTCAGCATTATTATGACATAGAGAAACAGGTTGAAGGCAACTATAAAACTTAGCATGCTTCTCATTGCTTCAGTGATACGATTTGGTTCAATTAGGCTCAAAATATAGATGGACATCACTTAAGGAACTGTGATGCCTCCTATCTATTCTCAAGACCTATTTGGCTTTCCCCAGATCACCCCGAGTTGACTTCGACCTGTAGTGTCTAATTTAAACAAAGTACATTTGAGTCGGCTTCACAATCCTTACATCTTGTACAAGACTCAGTTGGTGCCTCATCCATGTTGTTTTAGACTTTGTGAATTTCAAAGGCAATAAGACATTTTTTTTAGAGAACTATAACAAACACCTGCAAGTCCCGAATCTAGATCACTGCAGAAGGATAACACAATATACATGGGGATCAAGACACTAACGGGCTCGTGTATGACTTGGTAATCACTTTTCTGCCTATCATTCGGAGAGATATATGTGTAGACATGCACATTTCAAAATGACTCTCCACAGTAAATTGAGCAGATTTAATTTGTATCATATTAACTTTTACGCACCATGGAGAGCTACCGTACCAAACAATGACTGTTCTAAAGTCTTTAAAGCCTAATAACTTCACCCGTTAGGCGCACAAAATCAGTTCATCTATCATTTTCCAAAGGTTGGATCAATTTTCAATTTAACATCAATTTTGAAGCTTCATGAGAAGCTATAGACTGAAAAAGTATATCATTTCCCAAAATAATTTTATATTCAGACGCCCCGATCACTTCTAAGTCTTTGGGTAAATGGCTATCCCGAAAATCCAGTAGATTAGCAGGACCAAACACATACAAATATGTGTCCCTCCAACTGAATGTAACCGACATAATTTTCAGCGAAGGAATAAAAACTCATCACAACCGCCCCAGTGGCTTTCAGTTATTTGGTTAATGGCTATCCTTTGAATCTACACGTAGATACAAGGAACAAACATATTCAAGAACATGTCCTTCAAACTTGAGCGACCGACATAGTTCTCAGCGATAATGATTTTTTTTTTTTTTTTGGAAAGGAAAAAGATGGTTACTCGGGATTGATCATCCCATTGAGCTTAATAAGGTTTTGAAAACAGGACCGGTCAAAGGCTTTTGTAAAAATATCGGCAAAATTATCCAGTGAATCAACCTTTTCAAGCACGATTAATTTCTTCTCAGCACAATCCCGTATGAAATGATGACGAATGTCAATATGTTTTGTTTTACTATGTTTTACGGGATTGTTAGTTACTGAGATAGCAGCTGTGTTATCAATGCAAATAGGAGTTTAAGTGAAATTCAGACCATAATCTCGCATTTGTTGTTGTATCCATAAAACCTGGGAGCAGCAATTTGATGCTGCCATGTATTCTGCTTCACAGGTGGATATGGCCACTAACGCCTGCTTCTTGCATTGCCACGACACCAATCTTCCTCCTAGAAATTGACATCCACCGGTTGTTGACTTCCTGTTCTGGTTGCATCCTCCATAGTCTGAGTATGTGTATGCTACCAGATCCAGTTCTCCTGCAAAACAAACTCTTCCTTCTTGTACAGCTTTCAAATCACAGAAAAAATTCTTGTTACCCGTCATGTGCCGAAAACAGCCACTGTCGACAACCCACCTGTTGTTCACAGTCCTGTTCGACTGTTCCTGCATAGTTAAAGAAACGAATTAAAAGCGGGGGACCCAAACCCTTCTAGTCTTGGGTTGGTCAAACCTGTCAAACGGCATCCAACTCCTTGGTTGCCCAAAGTTCCCTAGAGGGAGGTTTTCATTTGATCTGAATGGAAGATTTCTAGGAAACTGATTACGAGGCCATCCAAACATCCTTGATTTTCTAGCATTAATGGATTCGAAGTTACCCGTTCTGTGATTAACTGGGAAAAAACGAGGTTGGTTTCTGTGAAATCTTAAATTTGTCCAACGATTAAAGTTGGATGCATTAGAATTCTTACCAGTACTAGTTTTAAAGTTCTTTCCATTTTCAGTTTTGGTTGGCCTCATATTTTTTGATTTCTTCGTTTTCAGCGGACAGTTACTGACAAAGTGACCTACCTTGTTACATCGAAAACAACTTTTGTTCTGACAATTAATTTTCTTTGGACAATCTGTGTCTATCAGAACATTCTTTTCAGAAGTTTCAGCAGAAGATGAAGTTGCTTCACTGACAGTTTGTTTCACATAAGGGGGAATGAATGGGTTTAAAGAAGATTTCTTTTTACTTAAAGTATCACTCTCCCCCCGTCTGAGTAACACAACTTCATCATCCACTTTGCGAATGTTCACAGACTCCTTATTCATGGAATCTTGATCCACGACTGACGAATTTGTCTGAACTGATTCATTAATATCTTTATCGAGGTTCTCATGATTGTTCAATTTAACGTTGGTATTGCTTGATTGAACTCTAACGGGTACCTCGATGGAGCTTACATTTCCCGTTACTGTCTGATCAGATTTGACAAAAGCAGATGGCTGATTACAAGGATTATAGGTATAGTTATTGTTAAAAGGTGGTGGAACTTCATTGTCTCCAATTCCTCCTTTATCGTTAGGAGAACGTTGAACACTTAGGACATGATTAAGCAACATTGAAGAATTTCTAAACTGTTCAAGTTTTCTGTTTAGTTCCACCACTTTCACTTGATAATTTGCTATCTGTGTGTCCTTTTCAGCAATAAGTTTGGTTTTTTCTTCCACAACTTCATAACTTAGATCAATTACTTGGATTTTCTCAGCTAATGTTGCCTTAAGGCATCTTATGTCTTTTTCACTAGTATTAATTTTGACCGAGTAACTGTTTTCCTTTTGTTTAGAATAATGATGTTCTTCTTTTACAATTTTTAATTCCTTTTCCAAACTTACATACTGATCAGTTAAAGCATTTAATTGATCAGACAGTTTTTCACATTGTTCACAATGAGGTTCAGAACATACCTCTGAGAGCTGATCATTCACTTCTGCCATGTATGCTTGATCCTCATCTGGTTCCTTGTCACATCTTTCACTCACGATATTCACCAGATTTGCTTGTTCAATCACCTCCTCAACTTTGATGTTCCAATTATACCCACCATTCTGTTGAGACACCATCGCTTTTATTTCACTTCCATTCCCTTTCTGTTGACCTGTTCTGACTCCGTTTAACTCTTTCATTTGTACACTCTCTTGCAAAGTGTCCATTTTGTTGGCAATTGTAGCAACGAACCTTTGACTTGTCAAATCCCGGTCTTTCTCCCACGAACTTTCGTCCAGTCTTCTTCATAAACCGTTTTACTCTTCTTATCATCGCCATTTGCCACTGCAGATCCATTTCTTCCATGTCATCAGCATCTATCTGATCATAATCCTCATCCAAGGTTGCAGGGTCAACTATCTTTCCCTTGATGTAATTCTCATAAGACGCAATGAAAGAGGCATAAAGAGCAAATTGTTGTTCAGCACATTTTACACTTATAGGCATCTTTGAGTAATTAACACTTGAAGGACAAGTAGAAAAAATTACTGACCAAGGATTGAGGTTTTGAATAACCACTTCCACTAGCTACAAAGCATATATCTCCATCCATATTCATCATCACTTGACCATCTTGCGTAGAATTTGGTTCCCCACCTGAGTAATAGGCGGTCGAATCTGATTTAGAACTTGAGTTTATAGAGCTTTTTGCACCATACATTCCCGGATCCTGAACCTGATCAGTATGCGTCTCTTTTCGTAACATATTAAGCTCATAATTACGTAACTTGTTAACCACCTTCTCTAAATCAAAGCTATCAAATTCTTTATCTTCTTTCATCAAAACTGTGTACATCTCCCATCTTGGTGGAAGAGCATCAAGAAGTTTTTCCACAATCTCACTCTCAGTATACTTTATGGAGTAGTTGTCCAACTCAGTCATCAAGTGATAGTATCTTGTGATGATGTCATCAAGTGATTCATTCTTAAAGTACTTGAATACAGAGAACTGAGTTTTTAGTAACTTTGTCTTGGAGTTTCGAATTTCGACGTTACCCGCATAGCGGTTCTCCAATGCTTCCCACAATTCTCTAACCAACTTGTACTTTCTGAAAAGTATGAAGAATTTCCTGAGGTAGTGCCATGGTGATTGCAGCTAGTGCCTTACTTTCTGCCTCGTACATCTTCTTCTCATCGTACTCCATCTTATTATATTTTTTTAGTTGCTCACGTTCTTTAAACTCAGTTGTTGGAGGGATATAGCCGTCCTGAATACATACCCACATCTTTGCATCTTGATATTTCACATACTGCTCAAATCTGTCTTTCCACGCAACAAAATCAGTGCCTTTAAGTAGCTTTGGAGCTTTAGTTGCTGACCCAGCTTCAACTTCCATCTTTACCAGTTCAGTGATGTTTATTGGCGTCATATTAAACCAAAACGAGAGCTGGAACTAGTTCAAGCTGTATCCCGTGATGGTGAATATAGTATAACTTCGCCTTGTGTTAACTTCGCTTTCGGCGAAGTTATAATTAACTTCACTTTCTTTTAACTTCACCAAATAACTTCGCCAATTATAACTTCACCAGTTACAACTTCGCCGAAACCCTAATGATAGGTGATGGCAACTTCGCTGGATGCAAGATCTGATTTTGAGCACTGGATTTCTGGTTTCGAATGATTAAAAGATAGTGTGGAGTGCGACGAGGGTAATATGGTCTAGGAATGGACTGAACGAACAGTGTTTTACGTGAGACGATTCCGTGAAAGGTCTAGCGGAATAATTTTTAACACTCGCGTGATAATCCCGAACCACACAATCACGAGCAAATGCTCTGATACCAATTGTAGGTTCCCTACCGGATCAACACAGGATTATCTCGTAACTCGAGGGTGCGGAATCCCCTACGTATACGATACGAATAGTTAATTGAGAGACACGTAAAGAAACACATAACACTTAGGACAAAGGTTAGTTGTTATTAGATGTTAATACCAATAACACCAAAACCCTGTTGCGGCTTACAAAACGAACACACGAAAAACCTTACTTTCTAACAGCGGAAGTTAGGTTTAAATAATACGACAACTTCGCCTAACATCCTAGGCGAAGTTGTCCCTAACTTCGGCAGAACAGAAGTTTGCCAAAACTAGATAACCAAACTAACTAGTTCATAAAGACAAAACAAACATCATAACGATTACAGACACGATAAACTCGAGACAAATGAACTAGTGGCATAATGCACCAACATCTTATCCGCGATTGCCGCACGCATAGCAGGATCTAAGGCGAGGTTATCCCCCTCCTCATGAATCAGGGCTTCCCAGCGAATCTCGTTCTCGGTTTCGGCACGTGGCTACGACCACAACCACGTACACTAGGATGGCCTCCCTTTGCTGCTTGAGTATTAACCATGACTTATCCCTACAAAGAAAGAATTTTAACACGGTCAAGTACAAGTGGTATTTAGAACATGTAAGGTAAGGGTAAATTGCAAATGACGTTGATCAAGTGTAATTAGTCGTTTACTTTACCCGCCCGTCCAAATCACCCCCTGCCCCTAACCACATTTGCCTTCTATCTAACACTTAAACAGTTAATCAAATACTGGAAACTTTTAAATTCAAAGGAATGACTAAATAATTTATAGTTACCTCTTGGCGTGTAGCTACTCGTGGTGGGCATACTAGTCTCTTTTCTTACAGTTCGAGTCCAAGCATTCGTGGATGCTCGGATCCCTCGAACCACGGCTCTGATACCAACTTATAAGGCCCGAACCCCGGGAACCCTATAGTTGGTATTCATACCAAATACTTGTAAAAATACTTAAATTTAAAAACAGTTCATTCCATTAAAATAAACATCTCAGAGTATAATTCAGCGAAAAACCATAATTGATAAAACAAGTTCCCGAAACCCGGGAATTATGACCAAAACCAATCTAAATATATTTAAACAAATATTAAAAAGAAAATGTTTATCATTATTGAAACATCCGACCAGGCATGCCCTCCACCGTCCAAGTAGCTTCGTGCACGTCCAAGTGGTAATGCATCCATCTCCTAACCTGAAACTCACACTAACATGCACACAAAGTCAGCTTGAGCTGAGTGAGTTCAAGTTTTAGTAATTAACATCAATAATTAATAATCATAACAGTCATTCCAAAGGTTTTAAACTATAAAAGGGATACATCAGTTAGGCCATCATCTTTAATAAGTAATCATCCTTATATATATATATATATACATAAATACATATAAACATCTTTATAAGTGCATCCCTATAAATATATATATATATATATATAACATCCAAGTAATAACATCAGGGTCGAGCAAACGTACAACCCAAACACGTAACATCTCATCAAAGTATGCGAACACAAAGTAGGCATGCGTAACATCCGTAGTCGATAACGACTACTAACATCGCCAAATATTGGAAATACAATAATACATACATACATACTATACATCCCAAGGCCTACCATATACGAGCAAGCCTATATAAAATATTATAAACGTTTCATCAAGCGAAATCGCTTAGGTGTGTATGCTAGCCCAAAACTTAAAAAGAGTTAAAAGGGGAATCATGAACTAAACTGACACAAGACACGTATTCACCACGAGCTAGATGATCCCTAAGTAATCCCAAAACTCAAACACCTGCCGGTTTACATACAAACATTACAATCGACATCGAAAGGACTCGTTTATCCTATGAGACGTTCTACCATGGTTCGAGTTACCTAAACCCTCGACCTCATCAAACTAAATCACAACAGTCCCCGATGCCTCATATTCACCAAAACGACCCTTAGGTACTCCCGGGAATAAAGAATTCCCAATTTGCCCCCGGAAGCATTAGGTGACACTAACACGCGCGTTTAAGAGTCGTTTAAGTCGTTAACATCCAACTCAGCCCCGTGTGGACCCATTATGATAAAATCACAGCCAAAAAGTCCACACGACGCTACACGAGTCAAATGGTTCGGTAACTCGCAAGTACAACGCACCAACTATTCAATAAACGCAATTGCTCGTTGTACCGACCCGTTGGAGTAACCGACAACCAATTCAGCCCCATAACTTATAAAAATGATTTTTTAACAGCCCGTACATCAAACCAAGTTGCCAATCGGATAAAGAGGTGAGGGTGGGGGTGGGGGAGTTAGGGTTTTGTGTTTTGTATTATAATATAAAATGTTTTCATCCTAGCCCCTCCAAATTGAATGATAAGGCAACTTGAAGTAAAGTTAAGGATTTAACGTACCGGGATGATGTAAAGGCTTCCGAGAAACGTCGGTTAAATCCCGAGAATTATACATATTTTACAAGCTTTAAATCTTTGAACCGAAATTAACGGGGGTTACAAAATCCCGATCAATGAAGATATCGTGATAGCCTGCCACCAAAACCGACTCAAAATTATCATACGCCACCGCCATTGATGACCAAAAAGCCGTTGGAAATAGCGTCACAAATAGAAATTAAATAATTGTAATACAGTTGCTATGTATCTATAATGTGAAAATTCTTAATGCATACTAAAAAATATATATTAAAAAAACCATGTTGTCCTCTTAGTCCACAGAGTGTAATGCTCAGTAAGTTTTGTAATCATCCATCATATGCTTATATTTTGATTCTTAAACCTGATATAATAATATCAACCATAATAAAAGACATTTTCACACACATGTAGAAAGTATTACGAAAAAAACTGCAAAACACTAACTCATTTTGAAACACTAATTCATTGAAGGACACTTGACTCATTTTAAAACGCTAAATCATTGCGAGGCACTAACTCATTCTAAATAGGAATCATTTTAGACCCTTTGTTTATTTTGAGTACATAATAAACACCGAGTTCATTTTTTTCCAAATAAAATTGGAAACCCAATTAATAATCAGAATGAGCAAAAGTTGTACCTTGAGAGGAAAACAACGGAATTAGAATAGCATACGAATGTTCTTCAAAATCGATGCAATGTAGCTCCAGACGTGGTAGATTTTAAGCAATAAGCCACCTAAACCTCCTCACTTTCACCTGCTTTTGGCCTGCAAATTGATCTGCTAACATAAATTTCATCCGAAACTACAGTAAAGTTGCCTAAAAAAATGTGTTGTTTTGAAGTGTTTTTTTTTTTACCTATAACAACACATCCAAAATTGAAACACTCGTGCCCAACTATCATGAACGCTAATTGTATCGTATATATTGTTCCACTTACTGAAAAACAATTAGATGTAAGAGACAAAAAGTTTAACTGACACCTGTGGCATTTGGTTTCAGGGTGATGTTGGTGTCTAACCATTAACACTTTTAGCTAAAGGGGTTGTGTTCGGTTGAACCCCACAGGTTCACGTGTTGACCCTTCTAAGCCAATTACAATATTTAACCCATTCAAGCCATTGAAAAATATAAATCAAAGAGGCTCAGACAACATCGCCTACAAAAGTTGTTGGCTTCACACATTGACCCATTTAACCCATCATAGTCTTTTAACCCATTCAAGCCATCTAAAGAAGAAACAAAAAAGGCTCACACAACATGATTTCTTGTAAAAACCCATTTAGCTATAATGTTATGCTTGATTGAAGCTGACGGATTCAAACTTTGATCATTTAACCCAATTACAATCGCTAACCAATTTAAACCATAAAAAACAGGTACAAAAAAGGCTCGGCCAAATCATTGCCCATAAAGCTTAGTATACCATCACAACTTTAAATAATCTTAGCAAAAGTCAAAACCGTAATGTTAAAATCATATAAAAATTCAAAAACCCAATAAATAAAACCAATAATGAAAATTTTATAATTGCATAGATCCAACTGGAACACCTGCATACGTTACTGTCAAAACACACCACAAAAAGATGACATCCACTACTCAAGAAAGTAACCGCCTTTGGAACAACACATTATGTGTTCTTTGTACCCATCACATAAACGCAACAAAAACAATAACCTTTAAGAACTAAGTTCATCAGTTAGAAAAGTTAAACCTGATTGATGACTCGTTTTCCCTTTACATGCGTATAGGTATTACTCTGAATCAAAAGCAAAGACACGTTTGCATGAATTTTATGTCCTAGTGACGTGATCAAACAACAATGTTCTTAGATCAATCTCCTCGTAAGCTAGTGGAAATCACTTACAAGTAACTGAGATCTCGGGTCTAGCTGGTGTTCGGTTATTTCCGGTTAAGGCAAGAAAGAGAGGAAGTAGAGAGAGTTGGTAAGTGGAAAAGATAGAGTTTTTGCCAAAAGGTTGTATGCATGGAAGGATTCACTATATATAGTGCATCTTCATGCACATCTCTTTCATTATTTTCGGCCTAATGGGATCACCATCACAAGGCCTCGGGCCCAAACGCTATTACAACAAAACAAAAAGCTAAGTAAATTACATCATGATCTGTATGAAACAATATAAAAGACTATATTAACAAAACGGGGCCCTATAATCTCCCTCTATTCTTTTCGTATTATCTTCAGCTTTCGTCTTCATTCGGTGTCGTTTATGAAGGGAGACTCATAATCAAATAGTTGATTGTCAACAAGATAATCAACAAACTTGTTGAACTTTGAAACTATTTTGTTGGTGTTGTTCCTCCGAACATCTTCAACGGTGGACAAACGAGAGTTGTAAAGCTTTAAAAAATCCTCCTTGTTGAGACCCAGAAGCTCACGCTTGTCAAAGAAACAAAGCGTGTGCATGGTCTCACAGTGAATGACCACCTCCCTTGTGCTGTTGTCGAAGTCTCATGAAATAAAGTCATAAAGAATGTTGGACTGAACGACTCACCATGGTATATTGGCTCTCTATGATCTTTGGGCATGTTGTACCTCCTAGCCTTCCTTCTCTTGCCAGTGCTAGGATCAACCTCTATAGGATGCAGATATTTAATACCCTTGTTGAGTGTGAAGTTAGGGTAGTCATCCTTCCATTCTCTGCTCAAGAAGCGCTTGAACCAACCTTCCAATTTTTCGTTATGAGGGCCATTGCCTACAATTCTTCAGAAATAATTCATGTCAAATTGTGACAATAAATGCATATCTGAATAGCTCAAGTATGTGAGATCCCCGTTTCCACGCCTGATTGCCGATCATTTCTATTGGTGTGCCACTTGCAGTAAAGGATGGGTGAATCGTCATGGTACAGATAGTTTTAATATCCTAGACTTGCATTTGTGACAATGGTGTATGACTTCTTCTGTCTTTGTTTCGGCAATTCAAAAGTTTCAACACCTGTTGCCGCAAGAACCACCACAGTAACTGGCTCTCGAACCGGTTCTTCAACAGCACGAACCGGAGTGTCCGGGTTCGTGGAGTAGTTTATTCCATCATCATCGACATCTTCTTGCCTTGGAGACTTGGTACGTGCACATTAATCAACATAAAAAATGGATAAGAAATCTTTCTCCACTGCAACGCCCGTGTTTCTTATTTTCTTCGCGGGATCGGTGAACGAAGATTCGTCCCTTGGCTAATCATCATATGAAGCTGTTTGTTTCCCAGCTCCGCTGACACCACCAACACCGACATCTCTATCACCGTCATTATTGTCATACGAGCCATCATCATTCTCGGAAACTATGATGAGGATCATCATCATCGTCCTTATCAAACTCATCATCCTCGTCATCATCCGTGTCCTCATCACTCTCTTCTTCATCAGCTCCAACTTCCGGAGCTATATCAACTTCTATGCCAACTGTACTAGTATGCACTATTGTGGCAATCACCGTCTCAACACCACTAGTCACCATCACATCAATGCCACTACCACCACTAGGACCAGTCATCACATGTTGTCCTTCCTTGCCCTTATCATTCCTTACTCCTATCCTAGGATTAACCCAACTCCCAAAGACAGTATCAAGTTTTCCCTTGAGATCCTCAATGTCTTGATCAGTCATGCTTATGATCTCAGAGGCTGTAAGGTAATTGTTGGCCATTTCTTCATTTACTTTCAACTGAACTTCATTCAACCTATCTTTCTAGGTAAATCTTTCCTTCAACCTGTCTACCTTAGACCGAAATTTGGTGTTTTCAGCAATAAGAGTACCAACGTTCCTTGAGGATATTTGGTCACCCTCATGTAAGCCAATTATTGTTTCCATTCGTTCAGTCTCTTGCAATACTCGATCCTTCTCCTTTTCCAAATCTTACTGTAACTTTGCTTGAAAACGAGAAGATGATGGAAAGTCATTCTTGAGATAGGAGACTCTAGATTCCACCCTGAAAACTTCATCATGCTGCCTAGCAAGTGACAGAGACTGATCAGTCAATAATTACTGTTGACTGTCTACTCGCTTCTGGAGAGCTTCGATCCATAATTTTTGACTTTCAATGAGGCCTTTATCCACCTCTCGTTCACTCTCCAACTTGGAAACCCTTTCCACTAAAGCTACCTATTTCTTTCTCAGCTCTCTCACAAACTCAATTATCAAGAATTCCTTCTTGGCTCACTTCTCGTTTGATTACTCCAGTTCCTGAATCCTTTCAAAAATAGGATCCGTGTAAATTGGAGTTTTTATATATTTTCCACTGGAAAATAGTGTTGGGGTTAGGAAAGTAGCTTGGGTAATTGTGGGAGGAGTTATTTATTGGGTAAGTTCTGTCTAGGATTGTATTGGAAATGTTAACGTTTGGGTTTAGAATGAGGTAGTAAGGGTTAGCGCTAGTTTTATTGGTTCAGTTGGGGTTCGGGTTATAGGAGCATTGACTTGTGCAGTTGTGGATAGTGCGGTGAAGGTGGAGGACAAGTAAGTGGATGATCTAAGCGGAGAAGTAAAGGCTAGTGATCCTATGGGTGAGGTAATTGTAGGTGGTGATTGGGTTTATTGAATAGGTGCGGTGCGGGTTGGAGAGGTAATAGGTAGGTTTTCTGAGTTGGAAGGAAATGGTTCATCTTGTCTAGATGGAGAGATGTCGGTGAGGTTACTGGTGAATCATGTAGCTTCCTAGGGGTATGTTTGGTCTTTGGTTTGGTTTTGCGAGTCCTAGGTAGTTTGCTTTTATTGGCGGCTAAAGTGCGGGGCAGGGTGGTAGGTGAGGTAGTGTTAGAGTAAGGTAATGTGGTTTGTGGTGGAGGTGTGGCTGCTTGGGCTGGTTATTATATTGTTTGTGTCCATGTCACAGTGGAAGTAGGAAAGATTACCTACAAGGAAGTTGGCATCTTTGAACAGATGGGCTTTTTGGAGTCCCCGACTCTCCTCAAACGTTTAAGCGACTGCTCGGGCTCCTATTCCTTTTCAATCTATTGAGAAGGACCACAAGTAGAAGGCGTACTGACAGCCTTCTTTTTTTGCTCGTGTTTCCTCTCTAACCCTCTTTCCGGCTCGGTCTCAGTAGCCTCATGTCAATCACATGTTCATCCCCACTATCATCATCGTCACCATCATCACTATCTCTACAAGTGTCTTCATCAACAAGTTCAGTTTCAGCAAACAAACCGAACTTAGTACGGGGAACCTGTCCATGATAGTTATAACCTCCTCTAACGAGTGGTTCCAAGATTGCCTCCGCTTGCTTCACCATCTTTACATGGTGAGGCTCTGTTGGAGGAAGTTCGTTACCCTGATTATCGAACATTACATGGTACACGGGTTTCGGCGCTTCGGGCATTAGATCGTTAAGAAGCGTTTGGACGAACCTTGGATACATCATCAAGGGCTGTTGGTCAACGCATTTGCATGCGTGCACAGTAAGAATTGTCTTGAATAGTTGAATTTGGTCTGGTTTGTAAGGCATTCCATGATATCAACCCAGTTAGTTCTCAACTTGTCGAATCCTCCTTTCCATTCAGACAAGCAGTTTGCAGCAATGTCGAACAGAAACTTCCAATAGGGTGGCAAATGCTTCTTCTCACATGTAGTCCACTTCACGATCAAACCTGATTGCATCTACAAATTGCTTCAAGTCCTTCTTCTTTAATCGGTTAAAGAAGTGATCTGATGCATCTTTTATGCTCAGTGCCTGCCTTATATCTTCTTCTGTGATATGGAGTTTCTTTGTTGCCACTTCAGTAGAAATCCAATTACCATCTTAAACAGCTTTGGCATTGGTCTAGAAATATTCAATCCATCTTGTATGAATCTCCGGATTGGCACGAATTGCATGCATCAAAGGAAATTCTCTCAACCCCTTGATCATTGATATAAAAACCAGATGCTTTTTCTTCCTCGGGAGATCTAGAGGACAGTACATATTATGTTGCTGCAAGACCATCATTAACAAACTATTAGAACTGATATGGTAGAAAAATAATACTAGAAATTAATTGCACGATAAACTTTACAAACTGAAATTTTCACAAAGGGTAAACGAATTGAATCGAACTATGAAAAATCCGATTTGATTCAAATTAATTGAACTAAAACAAACACTGGTTATGAGAACTGAAAAATTTGGAAAACAGCTAAGTAAAAAAGAATCGAATCATGCCAGATTGAATTGGATCGAACAGAAAGGATTCGAGTCGAATTTGAATGAATCGAATCGAATTTTGTAAATTCGATTTGATTTAATAATCGATTCGATTTAAACCATACGATTCGACCTAACTCAAAACTCGTTTCATTAAGAATCAGAATTTGATTTGATTCGATTGAAATCAAATATTTGATTCTATGAAAATCATAATTTGATTTGATTTGATTGAAATCAATTATTCAATTCGATTCAATTCGATTTAAATCAAAATACACGATTCGATTAAAATCAAGTTCATCCAAAATTTAATTCCCTTTACATCTATGGTCGCCCAGACTCGACCTACTATCTGTACAAGTTTCATATACATCTATAAACACAATCGTGGTCAATTAGACATCAGAAAGTCCGAAATTTTTTAATAAAAAGTTAAAATCAAACTAATTTTGTACAGGAACATGGTTAAATCAGTTTAAGATATTGTTATGATGTACTTAACAATCTGCAAGCGTCGATTTGCCCAACAAACAACAAATCACATTTCATACATCATCATCAACATCGATTCACCATATGAATCAAAACCCAAGAACAAAAGAGAACGTAATCAAGAGATATCAACAACATTATAATGTTAACCGATAGAGAGGGATCAATTTGAAGAAGATTATCAAGTGTCACACAAGATTATGAAGGCAGATTGTTTGTGAACAGTTTTGATAAAGGTGGTGGTGAGGTCAGTTAGAGAGAGAGAGAGAGAGTATTGAAAGAGTTTTAAAAAAGTGAAAGTGAATAAGTGAAAGAGAAGATGGCTGGCCTTATATATAGGGTCAACCTACCTCACGATAGGGTCAAAACCACTCGAGTTTTTAACAATATTACACCCTCAATCCACGAACTTTGAAAATAGTTACTGATTTAAGTCCAAAAAATATTTACACACCGAACCCAAACTATCAAATATATACAAGATATATTTTTGTTGGTCTACACGCTTGACAAGATTTACCAACGGGATCTTTTTGTAAAGCAACAAAAATTTTAAAGAAAAATAAAAAGAAAACCTAAACAATAAATGTGAAAGCAAAGATAAAACTAAAATTAAAATTTAAAAATAAAATAACTTAAAATAAGGTTTTTATATTAAAAACATAAAAAAATAAAAATTAAACAGAAAATAAGAGTAAATCTGAAATTAATATAATATTTACCAAAATTTTATAATTAAATTAATGTTTTTGGGAGAAAGATCACGATATGGAATAACATTTACTTATAACGTCCTAGATTACATTTCTATTCCAATATTATTATGCCAAGAACCCAAAGTCGATTGTAGATATATTTTGTCCACTTTAAACTTAACAAGTATTTTATTGTCAACATGATATGTAAAGGTATGTATTAAACACAACACTTATGTGGTCCCCATTTAATTCAACATGTTATGGACTCCATCATACCTCGGGCATAATTTTATTCATCAGATCACCCCAAATTGACTTCGACCCCCTAATGATTGATCGAAACATTTTCATAATATTTTAAACTTTTGCAAACCTTTTCAAACATTAAAGCTTGAACAATGGACTTACTTGACTTCATTCAAGGTGTTTAGGACTTACTTTTCCCCACCTTAAGTGGTTCTATATTCCCTTTTTGATTGTTATTTATCAACATTTGTTAACAATAATTATTTAAGCACTTTGAAGTTTTTCTGCCTTTTCATTTTGATTATCAATATTTGAAATCGAGCAAACGTAATTTAATGGTGAACAATCACTAACAAGCTCGTGTATGACTAACTAATAGCATTTTTGCCTTCATTAATATGACTTTAAGTGGAGTCATGTAGCCGCTTTATAAAAGTAAAGCCACTAGCAAAGGGGATTATTTAGTTTATATCACTATAACACTTACTCATTTGTCAAGCCTATCCACACATCAACCAATGATCTTGTTGGCTTTTGATCTACTCTTTTCATGTGCTAGGATCATTAAATACCATTTCTTATCATATTCCGAAGGCCGGATCTATTTCTTAAAATTTTAATTTTGCATTCTCCATCTAAGCAAGAGCTCCCTGTAAGCGAGAAAACATTCCTTTCGAGATATTTTCTGATTTTCTATAAAGGAGAATAAAATCTTTTAGATAAGTCAAGTGACTTAATTTGGTTTTCTTAAATAAACTAAAAATCTTTTTGGTGAGTTAAGTATAACTCATTTTCTCCCTCTAAAATTGTGATATATTTTAAAAATATTTAAAATTTTAAAAACATTTAATCAAACCAAATCATGCCAAGCGACTCTACAAGATATAAAAATGGGGCACGATTGAAGGCTTTTGTAAAAAGATCTACAAAGTTGCAATCTGTAACGTCCATAAATTCCAATAAAAGATTTAGCCTTGTAGTGATTGCGTACACCTTCGGGCTTGACCCGGAATTCTTCCGAGAGCTCCTTTCCACCCCGTAAACGTTTCTTGCTTAACTTTTCATGCAAGTTCAACTCTTAATAAAGTGGAAGGGCCAAAATGTAACATTTTATATTATAATCAAAATCAAAACCCTGGCCTCCCTCTAGGACTTCCGATCGGCACCAAGAGCAGCTGCTACAACTTTGTTTTTATTTTTTTCAGCCATTTCCAAGCGTGAAACTTCAATTAAAGGTTGGTCCTACACCCATGCTAGTCTTTTACACCTTAAACCATCCTTATACATCGCGTATTGATCGTTAAACGGCTTGTTGTAGACTTGTAGGGTGGCTATCCAATTGAGAATTTCGGGGCTGTTTTGATTGGGTTTGTTTCACCAAAATCTTACTAGGTATGTCACTTACATCATATTAAAATTCCATGGCCAATGGAGGTGTTTAGGTCGGTCAGTCAATTTTAGTTCGAAAACTAGGGTTTATCGGGTGTAGGATTGACAATTGTTGAGTTTGATGCGTTAAACGATTGGATAACCAGCCGAATCGGTTTATACAGCCCGGGGGGGGGGGGTTAAGGGCTGTGGAAAAATTATTTTTTGGATGCTCGGGGCTGTTGTGGTTAGTGCTTCGTCAATCGAGTCGGTGGTGCGCAAATTTTCGTTTAAACGTAAAGTGAGAGTTGTAAAAAGGAACCGTCAACCCTATCAACTCGGGTGACATAATCTTGATGAATGAAAAGATTTAAAATGGAATTTGGTCCATTTGGGGCTGATTCATTTAACCAATGGTTTTAAGGTTTATTACATGCGCATTCGACCCGATTTAATCACCCTTGGGCCTTGGGCCAAGTAGTTGGGCCTTGGGCTAAGTTGTTGGGCCTTGGGCCAAAGTATTGGGCCTCGGCCCAAGTTATTGGGCCTTGGGCCAAAGTGTTGGGCCTTGGGCCAAGTGTTGGGCCTTGGGCCAAAGTGTTGGGCCTTGGGCCAAAGTGTTGGGCTTGAACGGCCCATTAGGCAAGAGTGTTCTTACTGTCTAGTTTAGTAACGCGGTGTGTACTATTTACAGGCCCTTACTTGTGAGTGTGCACTTAGGGATTTCCTAGCTCGTTGCAGGTGTTCGATCGATTCCAGGTGAGTTCATGATGCCCCTTTTTAATCTTTTTACGTTTTGGGCTAGCATACACACCGTATTACAATTTTACCCGATTTTACTGGTTACAACTATTTGGATGGTATTACATAGCCTCTTTCGTATATGTGGATTTATGGAAATATGTGTGATTTATATTTTATGCCTTAGGATATTTTAGACTCGTTTATGGTCTTATATTCCCTAAGGTTATATATATTATTTATGGTCTAGGCTCGAGGATTGTAACGCCTGTCAATTCCGGTTTCAGGAATTAAAGCTTGTAGAGTATGTATAATTCTCGGGATTTATCCGACGCTTCTCGGAAGCCCTTACGTCATCCAGGTACGTCTAATCGCTTAACATTTCATCCAAGTTGCATCATTATTAAATTCCGGGGGCTAGAATGAAAATGTTTTATAATATAACACTAAACAAAAAACCCTAAACCCTATTTCATCAGCCGATCCCAAGTTTCAGCTGTGAAAACTCCAATTCAAAGTCAGTTTTACGATTCCCCATGTCTTTTACACCTTAATTGATCATATTAACGAGCTTATTGGTCGTTAAGTTTGAGTTTTGATGATAACAGTTTGCTGACAGATTCGTATACGTTTATTGTAGGGTCTGTAATGCGATGATAATCCATTGTTTTGATCGATTCTTGATTCCATGATGTTCTACTTTGAGTCTAGTTTCCAGAAAGGTATAATACGTAATTTTTGGACGAGATTTGAATGGTTTTTATGAATTTATAAAATCAAGTGTCAAAGCTGATGCGGGATGACGGATTCTGGTCTGTCTTCCCGACGTCATAACCTTTTTTCGACAGGTCCAAATTGGTTGGTTCCACTTCTGGAAGTTATTATTTTGAGTTAGAAACCAAACCCAATTGGAATCGTTTAATTTGGTTCGGTAATGAATTTTATAAAAATAAAACCATTTTGTTGCGAACTGAAATAGCTGCACGTACCTTGATGTGTTAGAGGAATTTTTATAATTTTTGTGTCCGATAGAAAAATATAATAAAAATATTTTTATAAACCTAAGACATTTATTAAAGTCTGGTAAAAATTTAATAATTTATTTCAAAGGTTATCCTATGTAAATATTTAAAATGCATCTTCGCATGCTAAAATCTACACGTTTTACTCGTTATTAATCGATAAGTTCGTTTTAGGCTTAACCGGTTGATTTGGCTAGTTTTAAGGTTTTAGGGGCTGAGGTAAAGTGTTGGGCCTTGGGCCAACGTGTTGGGCCTTTGGCCAACGTTTTGGGCCTTTGGCCAAGTTGTTGGGCCTTGGGCCAAGTGTTGGGCCTTGGGCCAAGTTGTTGGGCCTTGGGCCAAAGTGTTGGGCTTGAACGGCCCATTAGGCAAGAGTGTCCTTACGGTCTAGTTTAGTAACGCGTTGTGTATAATTTACAGGCCCTTGCTTGTGATTGTGCTCTTAGGGATTTCCTAGCTCGTTGCAGGTGTTCGATTGATTTCAGGTGAGTTCATGATGGCCTTTTTACTCTTTTTACTTTTGGGCTAGCATGCACACGTAAGTGTTTTCTTACATGACAAAATGTTTTAAACGATTTTATATAGGCTTGCTAGTATATGGTAGGCCTTGGGATGTTAAATATATATATATACACACACACATTATTGCTTGGCCTATATTTGGCGATGTTGTAGTCGTTTCGACTACTGATGTTGTGTATGCCTACTTTGTGTTTGCATGCACTGATGTTACGTGTTTGGGTTGTACGTTTGCTCGACCCTGATGTTATACGTGGATGTTATATATATATACTGTTATATATATAGGGATGTAATTGAAAGGATGTTTACATATACATTTTGTATATGTATGTATGAGAATGTTTAGTTTTCGGTAATGATGATTTGATGGATGCACCCTTTTACTTTTTAAACTTTTGGTATGACTATCATAATTATTACTACTGATATTATTTACTTAAAACTTGAACTCACTCAGCTCAAGCTAACTTTGTGTGCATGTTAGTGTGAGTTTCAGGTTAGGAGATGGATACATTGCCGCTTGGACGTGCACGAAGCTACTTGGACGGTGGAGAGCATACTTAGTCGGATATTTCAATAATAATAAATGTTTTTCTTTTTAACATTTATTTAAATTGGTTTTGGGAACTTATTTTATTATTTATGTTTTTCGCTGAATTATACTCTGAAATGGTTATTTTAATGAAGTGAATTGTTTTTAAGTTTAATTATTTTTACGAGTGTTTTGAATGATTACCAACTGTGGGGTACCCGGGGTTCGGGGCCTCACAAGTTGGTATCAGAGCCATGGTTCGAGGGATCCGAGTGTCCCCGAATTCTTGGACTCGAACTGTATGAAAAGAGACCAGTATGCCCACCGTGAGTAGCTGCACGCCAAGAGGTAACTTTAAATTATTTAGTCATTCCTTTGAATTTGAAAGTTTCCAGTATGTGATTAATTGTAAAGAGTTAGATAGAATGCTAATGTGGTTAGGGGCAAGGGGTGCTTAGAACGGGCCGGTGAAGTAAACGACTAATAACACTTGATCAACGTTATTAGCAGTTTACCCTTACCTTCCATGTTTTAAATACCACTTGTGTTTGACTATGTTAGGGTTCCGTCTTTGTAGGGATAGGATTTGGCTAACTCTCGAGTCGTTAGCGTTAAAGTTTATCTTATTCCCTAAATTCTCCTGTTCGTTTCCCATCCTCTCAAACGCTTTGCGCATAATTGTTTAGCTGAGGCGTAGCATGCTGTCACTTTGGGTTCCTTGGTACTTGACCGCTTAAATTCCTCGCTCCTTCAAGAATGTATGTGCAACTGTTTAGCTAAGTAGGAGCGTGATGTTATCCCAGATACCTTTCTACTTGATGAATTACCGGCGTCAGTCTTATTTGATTCGGGCGCCAGTAGAAGTTTTGTGTCTACCGCTTTCTGTTCCTCGTTGAATAAATCATCCGAGCGCGTACTCGATGTGTTGAGGTTGAGGTCGCCGTAGGAAAATCCATGTCCGTGTCTAGGGCTATTCAGGGTTGTTCCATCGAGTTGTCTGGGTATAGATTCCCGGTGCGATTGTATTTTATGTCGCTTGGTTGTTTCGATGTGATGCTCGGGATGGATTGGCTCGCGAGTGTTGATGCTCAAATCATTTGTGGTCAGAAACTTGTTTGTTTGAGGGCCCTGGATGGGACCCAAATCACTATCTTCGGTGATCGGAATGTTGCGACGCCACATATTATATCCATGCTTAAGGCAGGAAAGTTGATGCAGCGGGGGTGCGCGGGGTATCTGGCGTATGCTATAAACGTAAATATCGAGGTGGCTACCGTCGGCGATGTTCCTATTGTTCGGAAATTTCCAGGTGATTTATCATATGTGCCGCCGGATCGCGAGGTCGAGTTCCAGATAGACCTTATACCGGGCGCCAAACCCGTTGCCCGAGCTCCCTACCGCCTAGCGCCGAATGAAATGAAGGAGCTTATGGCTCAATGGGAAGACTTGCTCGATAAGGGCTTTATTCGATCGAGCATCTCACCTTGGGGTGCCCCCGTCCTGTTTGTTAAAAAGAAGGATGGTAGCATGCGGATGTGCATTGACTATCGTGAATTAAACAAGCTCACTGTTAAAAATCGGTATCCTCCTCCAAGGATCGACGATTTACTTGATCAGCTCCAAGGAGCTAGTTGGTTCTCGAAGATCGACCTTAGGTCCGGGTATCATCAGTTGAAGATTCGGGAGGAAGATATTCCAAAGACTGCCTTCCGCACTCGTTATGGGCATTATGAATTTCTTGTGATGTCTTTCGGTTTGACCAATGCACCAGCTGCGTTCATGGATCTTATGAACCGGGTGTGTAGGCCGATGCTCGATCGTTCGGTTATTGTGTTCATCGACGACATTCTTGTGTACTATAAAAGTGAATCCGATCACGCCGGTTATCTAGTGGAAGGGTTGGAGGCTCTGCGGAAGAACAAACTGTATGCGAAATTTTCTAAGTGTTCCTTCTGGTTGCGTGAGGTTCAATTCTTGGGTCATGTTATTAACCCGAGTGGTGTGAAGCTTGTAGAGTATGTATAATTCTCGGGATTTATCCGACACTTCTCGGAAGCCTTTACGTCATCCCGGTATGTCTAATCGCTTAACATTTCTTCCAAGTTGCGTCATTATAAAATTCCGGGGGTTAGAATGAAAATGTTTTATAATATAACACTAAACAAAAAACCCTAAACCCTATTTCATCAGCCGATCGCAGCTAAGACCCCCCCTGCTCGTTTTTCTTCTGCCCAGCCAACTTTCAGCCGTGAAAACTCCAATTCAAAGTCGGTTTTACAATTCCCCATGTCTTTTACACCTTAATTGATCATATTAACGCGCTTATTGGTCGTTAAGGTTGAGTTTTGATGATAACAGTTTGCTGACAGATTCGTATACGTTTATTGTAGGGTCTGTAACGCGATGATAATCCACAGTTTTTGATCGATTCTTGATTCCATGATGTTCTACTTTGAGTCTAGTTTCCAGAAAGGTATAATACGTAATTTTTGGATGAGATTTGAATGGTTTTTATGAATTTATAAAATCGAGTGTCAAAGCTGATGCGGGATGACGGATTCTGGTCTGTCTTCCCGACGTTATAACCTTTTTTCGACAGGTCCAAATTGGTTGTTTCTACTTCTGGAAGTTATTATTTTCAGTTAGGAGCCAAACCCAATTGGAATCGTTTAATTTGGTTCGGTAATGAATTTTATAAAAATAAAACCATTTTGTTGCGCACTGAAATAGCTGCACGTACCTTGCTGTGTTAGAGGAATTTTTATAATTTTTGTGTCCAATAGAAAAATATAATAAAAATATTTTTATAACCTAAGACATTTATTAAAGTCTGGTAAAAATTTAATAATTTATTTCAAAGGTTATCCTATGTAATTAAATGCATCTTCGCATGCTAAAATCTACACGTTTTACTCGTTATTAATAGATAAGTTTGTTTTAGGCTTAACTGGTGGATTTTGCTAGTTGAAAGGTTTTAGGGGCTGAGGTAAAGTGTTGGGCCTTGGGCCAAGTGTTGGGCCTTTGGCCAAGTTGTTGGGGCTTCGGCCAAGTTTTTGGGCCTTGGGCCAAGTGTTGGGCCTTGGACCAAGTAGTTGGGCCTTGGGCCAAAGTGTTGGGCTTGAACGGCCCATTAGGAAAGAGTGTCCTTACGTTCTAATCTAGTAACGCGTTGTGTATAATTTACAGGCCCTTGCCTGTGATTGTGCACTTAGGGATTTCCTAGCTCGTTGCAGGCGTTCGATTGATTTCAGGTGAGTTCATGATGGCCTTTTTACTCTTTTTACTTTTGGGCTAGCATGCACACGTAAGTGTTTTCCTACATGAGAAAATGTTTTAAACAATTTTATATAGTCTTGCTAGTATATGGTAGGCCTTGGGATGTTATATATATATATATATACACATTATTGCTTGGCCTATATTTGGCAATGTTGTAGTCGTTTCGACTACTGATGTTGTGTATGCCTACTTTGTGTTTGCATGCACTGATGTTACGTCTTTGGGTTGTACGTTTGCTCGACCCTGATGTTATACGTGGATGTTATATATATAGGGATGTAATTGAAAGGATGTTTACATATACATTTTGTATATATATGTATGAGAATGTTTAGTTTTCGGTAATGATGATTTGATGGATGCACCCTTTTACTTTTTAAACTTTTGGTATGACTATCATAATTATTACTACTGATATTATTTACTTAAAACTTGAACTCACTCAGCTCAAGCTGACTTTGTGTGCATGTTAGTGTGAGTTTCAGGTTAGGAGATGGATACATTACCGCTTGGACGTGCATGAAGCTACTTGGACGGTGGAGAGCATACTTAGTCGGATGTTTCAATAATAATAAATGTTTTCTTTTTAACATTTATTTAAATTGCTTTTGGGAACTTATTTTATTATTTATGTTTTTCGCTGAATTATACTCTGAAATGGTTATTTTAATGAAGTGAATTGTTTTTGAGTTTAATTATTTTTACGAGTGTTTTGAATGATTACCAATTGTGGGGTACCCGGGGTTCGGGGCCTCACAAGGATACTATTAAGCCTAGTATTAATTTCTAGATTATCCATTATTTATGGATTGAATGTGATGATATGGTTTGGTTGAATGTTTGTATGTGTGTAAGTGAATGTGTATGTGAATGTGTATGTGATGGTAAACTGTGACCGGGTCAAATATATTACTCGGGGAGGACCCGTGGTGAGGAGGCCCGTGTTGCATGTTTATGACACTGCCGGATCAAATATATTACTTGGGGAAGACCCGGGGTGAGGAGACCCGTTGTTCTATGAACCGTGGTCGGGTCAAATATATTACTTGGGGAAGACCCGGGGTGAGGAGGCCCGTATCATGTGTTTGGATGTTAAACCGCGGCCGAGTTAAATATATTACTTAGGGATGACCCGGGGTGAGGACGCTTGTGTTTGCGTGATTTTGTTTTATTAAACTGTGACCGAGTCAAATATATTACTTAGGGATGACCTGGGGTAAGGAGGCTCGTGTTGCATGATTTTAACGGTTTTGTCAAACCGCAGCTGGGTCAAATATATTACTCGGGGAGGACCTGGGGTGAGGAGGCCCGTGCTGCGTGAAAAGATGTTTAATGTTTTATTCTCTTATGATTTGGTTAAGAAAAGCTATTTATGATTTTATGGTCTCATGATTTTCCACTACATTCCATACTCATGGAATTTAAATTTTAATGAATGTCGTCTACGAAAACTTGAACTCACTCACCGCTTGGACGTGCTGGATGCTACTCGGGAGGTTGAAGGCATTTCTGGTCAAGGATTTCAAATAAAACGGATATTTTATTTACAATTGATTTCGGACACCTATACCCGTGTTTTGGGATTTTTAAATACTTAAACTTTTTCCGCTATTATTTACTCTGAACTGGTTTTAAATACAAAGAATCGTTTGGTTTTAAATTTTTGTGAAATTGTGGATGTGATTACCAACTGTAGGATTCCCGGGATTCGGGGTCTTACATAATCGGTGTGGACCTTTTCAATTTTGACAAATTTTCGGTCAAAACAATCACAAATGAAATGCATTCTGATGTCAATATGTTTTATCTTGGAGTGTTGGACTGGGTTTTTCACAATACAAACAGGTGCATCATTGTCACACTTGATAGGGGTGTTAAAGAAATTTTAAACCGTAATCCAGCAGCTGATGCTGGATCCATGTCAATTGTGGGCAGGAGCTAGATGCGGCAATATATTCTTCTTCAGCAGCGGGGGTGGACACAGCGAGTTACTTCTTGCACTGCCAGGAAATTAGCTGGTCACCTAGAAACTGACATCCGCCGATAGTTGATTTTCTGTCGGAATTACATCCCCCATAGTCACTATCTGTGTAAGCATGTGGTTCCAAAGGAGAGTCTTTTGTATACCAAAGACCCAAACGTGGTTTTCATTTGAGATACCGAAAGATATGCTTGACAGGAACTAAGTGAGATTCTTTTGGATCGGACTGATATCTGGCACACTAACAAACAGGGAACATGATGTCTGGCATGCTTGCAGTAAGATACATCAAGGAACCAATCATGGACCTGTACAAGTGTTGATCAACTTGCTTTGCTGATAGATCTGGAGCTATCACCTATCTCGTAGCAATCGAAATCACAAAAGGAGATGCATCCTTAAACCCAAATTTAAGAACAATTTCATGAACGTATTTCTCCAGGTGAATTAAAATACCTTCCATCTTTTGTTCAACATGTAAACGCAGAAAGAATGTCATTTCTCCCAAAGAACTCATCTCAAACCGACGCTTCATAAACTATGAAAACTCTCTACATAGCTTATCATTCGTTGACCTGAAGATAATATCATCAACGTACACTTGGACCAGAATCAGATGGTGTCCGACTTTCTTGAGAAAGAGTGTTTGATCAATAACACCTCTTCTATAGTGTCACACCCCAACCTAAGGTGGAAATTCCGGGGTGCGAACCGTTCGTTCACAGCTCACAAGGTACTATCATAATATATAAAATATGACAATATCTATTAATTTATTTATTTCCAATTCCAATTCCAATTCAAGCACACAAGTTTTCAAACACGAAAAATATTATCCACAACAAATAAATAATCTATAACAAAATAATAATGCGAATATTTCTTGATTTTATTGCCTAAGGTCGTTCTATGTGTTCTTCACCTTAGCTTCAAGTAAATTGATAACCCGCTTATGCATAGAAAATAAAAAGAGATTTGCAAACAACACATGTTGAGTGAGATGATCACCAGTTTCGACACTAATAATATATATATATGTATATATATAATAAATGATAAATGCGCAAACAAAACAATGTGAGTAATAATCAATCAAACTGTGAGAAAAGAATGTGGCAGTTGACCATTGCCTTGCGAATTGGGCATTGGCTACTATTGCTAGCATACAAATGTGATTGCGGTTATCCATCGCCATACGAATGGGCTTTGGTTACTAAGACTAGCATATAAATGTAATTGTCGGTTAACCATCGCCATGCGAACGGGCTTTGGCTACTAAGATGGCGTATGATAACACTTTAATGTGATTATGATGGACCTATCCAAATGCGATAAAATAAACACTTAAAAAGTAGCATTTAGCATTTAATTGAAATACACACAATATTTATGTTTGCAAGTTTATGTATATATATGATATAAAAATATGAATTAGATACACATATGTCCCCAAAACATTTGAAAATAGTATAATAAAATGGGGAATGATATCTCACCTTATTGGTTAGGCGAGTGTGCGAGAAATACGAATAAAAACACGATTAAACGAACGACCGCCCTTTTACGTGCTGACTGAGATAAACCGAATAGACATGAAACTTAGAGATAATAAACTATGATAATAACCGAGAACATAGCCGCTGGAATCGATCCAAACGGATGTCTAAAACTCCGGTTATGAGATATTTAACTAATAAGCGAGCTAGTACGAACCGAAATTTGAAAAGCGAGTCGAAAGTCAGGTTTTGGTCAGTAACCTTAAAATCTTGAAACAAAAATAAAAGTCTAGGCGACCTAAAGTTGGTTCTAACCAGAAGTGTGAGAAATCGATTGGTTAACTTTATTGACCAATATGCCCTTAAATGGGTCAGAGTCAAATTAACCCGTTAATTCCCCTCAATCGTAGAAATTGATAGAGGGTTATTGACAAGTGAGCAATAATGAACAAATTTAAAGAAGACAACTTACCCGGATAATGCTTATATTGATGAGAAACAAAAGTGAAAAGCTGAGAATACTTGAAAGTCAAACAACAGCTTATAACTTCGAGTAAAATAACAAAAATGAAGGAGAACTTGAGTGTATGATGAGGGTTACGTGTATGATGAGGGTTACGGCAGGAAGTTAATATTTTAGTGACTTATAAGGGTTTGAGGTGAGATGTGATTATATAGGCAGAGGTACAACTTTTAGAACAAGAAATCGACTCGTTTAGCTAACTGAATAAGATATTGATGAAAAAACGGGTCTTATGATCTTCAATATATCGATAAAATAACAAGAAATGAATCTAAACACTTCATAATATCATATTAGTTAACTTGTAGCATAATTTTCGTGATCTGGGGTCATTTAGGGAAAGATTTAGCATTAAATGAGAATCGAACACAATTTTGGCTGAACAGACCATGCTTCGCGCCACGCAAAGGATCCAAGGTCTTTCCTTCGCGCCGAGCAAAGGGTGAATTTTTATCATCTTTTTGGTTTTTTGCAGTTTTAGTACCTGAAGTTCCAAAAATGCATTTTTAAGCCATTTTAAGTGATTTTAAGAGTTTATAAGGAATAATTGACATAAATTTAGGTTATGGAATTATAAAATAAGTTAAATACAAGTTTTAAGTAGTTTGAAAGATCCGAATTACATTCCCAAATCGGCTTAAACATAAATGAAAAATCTGAGATGTTACAGTTTCCCCTACTTTAGGAAATTTCTTCCCGAAATTAAGGAAAACTAAAACATAATTGTGTTATAAATAATTAAACTTTAAGGAAAATATGTTTAAATATAATTTTAAAATTTACCATAACATAGAACTTCTAATACCAGAAGGCAACACTCCAAATGAAAATCCCATAAGGGCACTTATATATAAGATGTACCATCGGCGTATCCACCATGTCCTTATCATCTCTACATTTGTACCATTACCCAAACAACTTTCGGTTCTAGATTATGACCCACATAACTACACGTGTTATGATTTCCATACGAGAACTTGGATAATTATGTATGCATCCATAATTACTCTTATCGTGGAAGGCCCAAATAATCCGTCCCATCATGTGGGTTACAAAACATTGAAAGACATAATTTTGAGAGAAAGTAAAAGTTTTTTAATTTTTAAAGATAAAATAAGAAGATCATAAATGTTTAAATTTTTAAAATTGAAGGAAAATGAAATCCTTGACGTTCAGAGAGTGATGAACGAGGATAGGAATATAAGATAACCAACGAACTTTCGTGAACATTATTAATAATAGAAGAGAGCAAGCTACTTTTTTTTTATAAATGCACGAAAAATATCACAACAAAAATTAAGTGAGGATTAAATAAATAGTTCAATTATCAACAAATATTAAAATGAGTAATGACATGTGAAACCTTTAAATATCGTAATATTAGGAGTGAAATTCTTTTGACCGAGAGTATAAATTTGAACAAGGTTAACTAAGATTTTGATGAATCGAGTTTGATTAGATGAGAAACTTATGAGATTTAAAGAGAAATTGATATAATATTATAGTATTGCAAGTTGTGAATTGAGATGATATGAATTCAAATTACAAAAGTAAAATATTAAAATAAATGGTAAATAATAATTAAAATATTAATAAAAATGCGAAAATGTACGTATTCAATCAAATCGTTAATAGATTAAATTGGGAAATGAATATTCCCGAATCAACGAGATAGTCCTAATACAAAATAAATCTTTAAAATTAGATATAACATGAGGTGTGTCATTGGAGTATCCACGAATTAGGAGGGATCTTCCTATTTCCACAAAATCGTAAAAAAAATATGAAATAAGTATAATGAATTATCCATGATTTATCATGGAAATTTAAGTAAATAACGAATATAAAATTAATAGTGATACGAAAATGAGATGCGAAAATGAGATGTGAAACGATATAAAAAAAATAAGATAAACGCAGGGCTAGAAATGCATGAATCACCATGACTATTCTAACAACTAACTAAGTAATCATCGAAACATTCAAAATTTTCAAGATGTATCGAAAATTCAAACTAGGGAGTTGAAATATTTACGAACCACCGTGTAAATTCAACTAAATAAGGAAACTTAATAAAAATAAAATTAGATCGTTGAAATATCCACGAACCACCGCATATTTTCAACAATAATCGTGAAAATGCCAATAAATGAAATGAGTGATTGAGTTATACATCGATTTCCATGGAGATTCAATCAAGAAGGAAAAACTCAATTTAATAATAAAAATTAAATTAATTAATGGAAGATTTAATTTAATAGTGAAAATTAAATTTAAATGATGTAAAACTCAATTTAATAATAAAATTACAATAATTGAATATTAATAATAAACACTTATAAGATAGAAGGTAAGTTGTAAAAAATAAGAAGTAATGATGTGTTGTAAAACACACGTATTTTCTGCACGTTTTATCTACGTATTATATTATATTTTATATGTTTTAACTCGTTTTAGATAGGTTTTACATACATTTATTAATCTTGTAGGTTTTGGATGAAAGAAAGAAAGAAACCGAGCTTTTGGAGCAGTTTACGAGCATTTTACGCATACGTTTTCAAGTAAACAACTCAAGGCCCGACCCGTATGCATCATGGAGGCCCAAGACTCTATTATGTTATAACATAAAAAAAATTAAAAAACCCTAGGCACACAGCAGGTTCCGATCGGGATTTCCAGCAGAAAGAAAAAAAGATAAAAAAGTTTTGTGGAGCTAGGGTTGGAGCTTGTGGCGGCTAGGGAAGGAAGAAGAAGGCAAGGACAAGTCTCGGGATCATTCACCATCAATTTTACAGCCAAGGAGCAGCCCGGAATCACTTAATATCCTTCCATCTTTTACATTGTTCATCATATTATTTTACTTGTTCAATTGACTACATAGTTTTGCAATTGTGTTAGAGATAGACATTTTTATGATTGTTATTGATTGTTGGATGATTGTTAAGATGTTTGGTATGAGTTTAATGATGTGTTTATTAATTGTTCATGGCTGTCCAAATAATATGAGAGGCTAATCTTGCTAGTTCTACCTAGGAAAGATGAAAATTGTTAGTGTTTGATAGGTTTTATGGATTGTTTGATTGATAGACTTGAATTGCTATTGTAAAGTTTGATTTAGACATGAAATAGGTTGTGTTTAAGGGATGGAAATTTTAGTGATTCATTGGATAAACCCCGTGTGGTGATTGATTAGTTTTGTATTGATTGATCGGTGCATTGTTTGATTCTAGACATTGTGTTTAGGGTTTGTTTGTGGTAGGAACAACCGTAGGGTTTTGGTGCGGGATTAATTGGATTAAGTACAGCGGTTAAACACCTTCCTTGAGACCGAGAGGTGATAGGAAGTTAGGGTTGTCTCATTGCCTTTGCATGCTAGAATAAGGATTGCGCAAGAGCGAGTTCGTTTCTTGTCAGGTTTAGGAGTTTTGAGCGACTAGTTGATCTATTTTGGTTTAAATTGAATTGTTCCTCTATCCTTGGTTGTGTAGTATTCATTGCCATTAGGGTCGAGTGTTGGTGAGACCGAGAGGTGATCTAGCATTAGAACACGTTAGCAATTGTTTCCCGGTTTGTCGTTTTAGGCGATTTTAAGTAGTTTAGGCTTGTTGAGTGAGACCGAGAGGTAATCCAGTGAGCCCGAGCGATCCTTAGTCGTGTCATCTTTAGGGACCGGTATCTTGATATCATTCAATCCATTAGCTTGTTAGGCCTACAATTTGATTCAGACCTAGGTAGACGTTTTTCTCCATCCGAAGTCAACTCAGTTTGTTTTCCGTTAAGTTTTCTATTTTTGGTAACTTTTGTTAGTTAGTCCAGTTAGTCCAGTTAAGTAAGTAAAAATCAAAAATCAATAAAATATTATTCTAAGGTAGGTCTTGTCTAGGGTTAGTAATCGTTAGCGTCTTACGTATCCACGTGTTCGTTACTCGGACATCCTAGGTCTATACTACTTGCGATCGGTACACTTGCCGGTTGTGTGTGGTTTTAGGATTTTCATTTTAATATTAAAGCTTAGTTGTGAGGGTCATTATTATAGGGTTATTAGATACACATCATTTTTTGGCGCCGTTGCCGGCGACACGGTTTTAGGCGTTTTGAGAGCAATCCGAGTTAGGACTTACCTTTTGTGCTACTTGTAATTATTTTTGTTTTATTTTACTTATTTGTTAGAATAGTTTAGATAATATTATTCCTAATTATAGTTTTATGCGACAGACTCGATCTCTAGGACCACCTGACACGGAAGCATTTCCCGAGCCAGAGAGCGAGTTTCGTGAGAGACGTCGTCCCGTTTCACCTTCATCCACTTCTTCATCCGTTGACCCCGACGATAGGGATAGGATCATGGGCGACATTCCACCACCGAGGAGGACACTTGCGGACCGGGCCCGACCAGCCAATGCTGGCGCGAGATCCAGCATCGGACTACCCGCCATTGGAGTTGCGACGAACTGGCAGATCCCGTCGAACATTCTGAATACCATTGCTCATTCTGCTCAGTTTCACGGGTTGCTTCATGAGAACCCGCACTCTCATCTCACCCGCATCGTGCGTATCTGCGACACTTTCCATTTTGCAGGCGTTTCTGAAGACGCCGTTAAGCTCCACGTCTTTCCGTTTTCTCTTGCTGATCAAGCGATTCTGTGGCTCGAGTCCCTCCCACAGGGCTCTATAGCTACTTGGGCTGCCATGTAGACCCAATTTCTTGAAAAATACGATCCTCTGGCTAAGGCCGCTCATTTGCGTAACCAGATACATTTTTTTCAAATGGAGGACACGGAGAGTTTTTACGAGACCTAGGAGTGATTCAAGAATCTATTAGCGTTGTGCCCGAACCACGGCTTGCAAGATTGGGCGGTCGTCAAGAAATTTTATAATGGAGTAACGTACGCGAAGCAGAGTATGCTCGACACGGCGGCGGGAGGAAATCTGTTGACAACCAAGGACCCCGATGAGTGTATCGCTTTATTCAATGGGCTAGCTATGAGTAGGTACCAGAGACCACCTGCCAGAAGAGGCAAGACCGTCGATTCCATCTCACGAGGCATGCATTCGGTGGACACCACCACCGCACTGATGGCACAGGTCGAGGCGTTGGCGAAGATGGTAAAGGATATGCAGACGAAGAGTAAGTTGTGTGAGATCTGCAGAGGTGGGCATGATACCGTTCAGTGCCTAGTCAGTTCCCAAGAGGAGGCCGTATACTTCGTAGAAAATCCAAACCGAAATCCAAATTCTCTCAATTCTTATAATTCGGGATGGAGGGGAAATCAGAACTCCAACTGGAGGAGCGGCAACCAGTCCGGTTTTCAGCAACGCCAAAGTTTATTTCAGGATGCCGGTGAGGGAGCGAGCAGTGGGGAGAAGAAGCCCACTTTGGAGGAGATGATGGCGCAACAAACACAGATGCTGTCACAGCTTATGTCACGAGAGGATTCCCGACACAAGGAGACGCATGAGAAGTTTCGCGAGCACGAGCAGTTCATGAGGAATCAGGGAGCGTCAATTCAGAGTCTCGAGCGGCAGATGGGAGAGATAGCGAGTAGGTTGAACGATAGGCCGCAGGTTTCACTACCACGTAACACCGAGCAGAACCCAAAGGGATTCGCTAAAGCTGTGACAACGAGGAGCGGTGCAAGGGCACGAGAGGAGCCCGGGATTCAGCAGAGAGGAGTCGTCGAGGAGCCTGCAGTAGTTGTAAAGGAACAGGTGGATGAGGAGATTCAGATGGTGTCTCCACCGACCCAGGTGCATTGGAGAAGCAGCCCAGGGAGTTCAGCACAGGCCGAGAGACAGCAGCTACCGAGCGAGCCGCCGAGAGTCTACAAGCCCAGAGTACCCCACCCCGGAAGACTCCGCCGAGACAGAGATGAGGAGCAGAGTTCCAAATTTCTTGATCTTTTGAAGCAGCTTCACCTTAACATTCCATTCCTTGAGGCACTGACTCAGATGCCTAAACACGCGAAGTTCCTCAAGGATATCCTTTCGAATAAGGAGAAGCTTGCTGAGGTTGCTTCCATCCCATTGAGTGCCAGCTGTTCTGCTGTCTTACAGAGGAAATTACCAGAAAAGATAGTCGATCCAGGGAGTTTCACGATTCCCTGCATCTTGAGTGATGATACGGTTATTCATGCGCTGGCCGATCTCGGTGCCAGTATTAATCTCATGCCGTATTCCATGTATCGCAAGCTGGGTCTAGGCGAACCGAGGCCCACCAGGATGAGTATCCAGCTTACTGATCATTTTGTGAAATACCCTCGAGGGGTGGTCGAGAACATGCTGGTTTGTGTCGACAAGTTCATCTTCCCGGTGGACTTTGTCATTCTGGACATGAACGACGATGATTGCATACCACTGATTTTAGGCCGACCATTCCTTGCCACTGCACAGGCGTTGATCGACGTCTGCGAGGGTAAGTTGATTTTGAGAGTTGGGGATGAGAACGTCACCTTTGACGTTAGACAGTCACTGAAACACCCCAAATCTGCTGATGACTCCCTGTACTTTATTGACACCATTATGGAGCATGTTGGGGAGTTTTTCAGCGAGATCTAAGGAGGATCTGCCTCTGACACTCAGATTCTCGATAGGGACATTCCGGAGATTGAGATGGTTGCCATGACCGATCAGTCAACGGAAGATGACGCCGAGTCACATCACCCTGAGTCTAAGTGTCTGCTGAGATCGTACGTGACGATCCGATGGACCGACCTTCTGTCGAGAGCCCCCCTCCTTCCTTAGAGCTTAAGGAGTTACCTGCCCATCTGGAGTACGCGTTTTTGGATGAAGAGAGGAAGTTGCCGGTTATTGTCGCATCTGCTTTGATGGAGGTCGAGAGAGAGAGATTGTTAAGGGTGCTTCGAGAGCACAAGGAGGCCATTGCATGGAAGATTATCGACATCAAGGGTATCAACCCTTCGTTTTGCACGCATAAAATCCTCATGGAGGATAATTATAGGACTGTCGTTCAGCCGCAGCGGCGGCTTAATCCGAAGATGCAGGAGGTCGTGAAGAAGGAGATCATCAAACTCCTTGATGCGGGGATCATTTTCCCCATTTCTGATAGTTCGTGGGTTAGTCCAATCCATGTGGTTCCTAAAAAGGGTGGCATGACTGTCATCACCAATGAGAGGAACGAGCTCATTCCCACTAGGACTGTGACCGGTTGGAGAGTCTGCATCGATTACATCAGACTGAATGATGCCACGAGGAAATACCACTTTCCTCTACCTTTCATTGATCAGATATTGGAGCGTTTGGCAGGTCAGCAGTACTACAGCTTCTTAGATGGTTTCTCCGGGTACTTTCAGATTCCTATTGCTCCCGATGACCAGGAGAAAACCACGTTAACCTGCCCATACGGTACGTTTGCCTATCGACGTATGCCGTTCGGACTGTGTAACGCTCCAGCCACATTTTAGAGGTGCATGGTGGCTATATTTCATGACATGATCGAGGACTCCATGGAGGTGTTCATGGACGATTTTTCTGTATTTGGGAGCTCTTTCGATCGGATTCTCTCCAACCTTGAGAGGATGTTGGCCCGATGCGTTGACACCAACCTAGTTCTTAACTGGGAGAAGTGTCACTTCATGGTACGCGAGGGCATCGTTTTGGGGCATCGTATTTTGAGTGCGGGGATAGAGGTCGACCGAGCGAAGGTCGATACCATCTCTAATCTTCCCTGCCCACTTCCGTGAGATCCATCCGGAGTTTTCTGGGTCATGCTGGGTTCTATCGCCGGTTCATTAAAGATTTTTCTAAGATTGCGAGACCCATGACCAAACTCTTGGAGAAGGATGCCCCATTCGTGTTTTCTGAGCAGTGTATCGAGGCGTTTGATCTTTTAAAAGACAAACTCGTTAACGCCCCGATCATGATTGCTCCCAACTGGTCGCTTCCCTTCGAGTTGATGTGTGATGCGAGCGACTTCGCGGTCAGAGCGGTTCTTGGACAGCGGAAGGATAAACATTTCCATCCGATTTACTATGCTAGCCGGACCCTGAATGGTGCACAGGAGAGTTACACCACCACCGAGAAAGAGCTTTTAGATGTGGTGTTTGCATTCGACAAATTCAGGTCCTATCTTGTTCTATCCAAGACGATTGTGCACACGGATCATTCTGCCATTCGTTATCTCTTTAGCAAATAGGATGCTAAGCCACGTCTTATCCGTTGGATCCTTTTGCTTCAAGAGTTTGATATTGAAATCCGTAATAAAAAGGGGGCCGAGAATGAGGCGGCCGATCATCTTTCGCGTCTTGAGGGAGCTGAGTTAGGAGAGCCGGGGGTCAGGATTAATGACCACTTTCCGACAGAGAGTCTTATGTTTGTTTCGGCTCAGGATGAGGGTTTCCCATGGTTCGCTGACTTTGCGAACTATCTTGCTGACGGGTACTACCCGAAGATGTCTTACCAGCAAAAGAAGAAATTCTTTGCTGATGTTAAGTTTTACCTGTGGGACGACCCGTATCGTTTTCGTATAGGTGCTGACCAGTTGATCAGGAGGTGTGTTGACGTTAAGGAGGGATGGCAGATTCTGAGCCATTGCCATGTTGGACCGACAAGAGGTCACCACGGTGCGAGTTTGACGGCAAAGAAGGTGTTTGATTGTGGATTCTATTGGCCTTCGATTTTTAAGGATGCGCACGCGTTTGTGAGGAATTGTGATTATTGCCAGCGGGTCAGCAACATTTCTTCGCGAAATGAAATGCCCCAGAATGCTATTCAGGTTTGTGAGGTTTTTAATGTTTGGGGCATTGATTTCATGGGACCGTTTCCATCTTCACGTGGAAACAAGTACATACTCGTGGCGGTCGACTACGTTTCGAAGTGGGTTGAGGCCAAGGCCTTACCCACGAATGATGCCCGAGTTATACTCCGTTTTCTCAAGTGCCTTTTTGCTCGTTTTGGTGTCCCGAAGGCGTTGATCAGTAATAGAGGAACTCACTTCTACAATGTGCAGATGGAGAAGGCGTTGCGACGCTATGGGGTCACCCATCGGCTTGCGACCGCCTACCACCCACAGACTAGTAGGCAGGTAGAAGTGAGTAATCGGGGGATCAAACGTATTCTTGAAAAAACGGTTGGTTCGAATCGTCGGGATTGGTCCGACAAGCTGGATGACGCGTTGTGGGCCTTCCGTACAGCCTACAAGACTCCGACCGGGTCCACACCGTTTCGGATGATTTATGGGAAGGCCTGCCACCTGCCTGTTGAGTTAGAGCACCGTGCTTCTTGGGCCCTACAGAGGGTCAACTTCGATATGTCTGCCGCAGAGAGCACTCGTTTCCACCAGTCGCACGAGTTAGAGGAGCTGAGAGATCACGCTTACGCCCAGTCGTTCAGTTATAAGGAGCGGACGAAGGAACTGCACGATAGGAAGTTAAAGGGTAGCAAGCAGTTCAAGTGTGGGGATTTGGTTTTATTGTATAACTCCCGATTGAGGTTATTCCCGGGAAAGTTGAGATCCCGATGGTCGGGACCGTTCACGATCACTGAGGTCTTCCCGTACAGCACTGTTGAGATAGAGGATAAAGGCGGGAAGTTTAAGGTGAACGGTCATAGACTGAAGCACTACATTGGCGAGCCGGTGACTGACCAGACGGTCGAGGTATTCTACCTTGACGCGCCCTCCGAGGCTTAGACGCGATGGATGCACACTTGGGAGACTGCCCGAGTTGTAGAGTTTGTATTTATGTATTTGTGTGATGCTATCTGTTTTCTTTGTTTTTTTCTATTTCAGGTTGTTCCAAGATGAAACCGCTCGTACTCAATCTCCATTCGAGTCCGTTGATTTAAGGAGTATCCTATATGTATATTTAAAAAAAAGCATAAAAACCAAAAACACAAAAATATGTTTATTTCTTTATGTTTTTGTTTTCCGTATTGTACGCCGCTACATGCGAGCGAGTTTGAGTTTTTCGGGTTACATTATGCGCATGGTAGTTACAATGGCGTTGTGGAACAGGTTCTCCCGAGGTTGCGGCGGCAAATGAAATGCTATACGGTCATTTGGACACTACTCAGCTGTTGAAGATTCTGCACACAAACCAGGGGAGTAACCCGTTCTTTGTTTTAGTCTTGTATACTTTATTTTTATTTTCCGTTTTATTTTTATTTTATTTTATTTCCTTTCCTTATACTCATCGAGGACGATTTCGTTCTAAGTGTGGGGATGGGGTTTATTTTACTTAGTTGTAGAAAAAAAAATGTTCAAAAAAAAAATAAATAAAATTAATTCAAAATTTGAAAAAGTTTGAAAAAATAGTACCTTGAAATTTGTTTTCTCTACGATAAACAGGAAATGATATTATTACCGAGTAGTGGTTATTTTATAACTTCTTGGTGTTTTCAATATATATATATATAATAATAAATAAGAACAGTGCCCATTAGACCCACACGTAATGTATGGTAACCGAACGGTTTAGACTCAGTAATCGTGTGTCGGTAGGCTCAGCCTTTGAGAATGAAAGGGCGGTTTGGTTGTTGACCTAATTGAACCTCTTAAATGGCCTGACTATAGTGGGAAACATCTTAGGGGTTTTGTTTGCTTAACTAAGCTCGTGACATGACTGGAATGAAAAGCCGGGTCATACTCAAGCCTCGAGTCACATGATCGTCTGTATGTATTAGTTGTTTTATCTTTTTTATTTGTTTCTGTTCATGCAAAAGCCATGTAATATGAGTATCAAAAAAAAAAACAAAAAAAAAAATTGCAAAAAGCCAAAAGGCAGAAAAAGAAATAAAAGAAAGAATGCATTTGAAATTGCGAGCACTTGAAAGAGAGCTAGAGTTTATAGTTTGTATATGAGTCGAAATGTTTAAATCATGTGGCAATAGGTTTAAGTCAAGTTGGGGTGGCTCGGCCCGGTAAAACCATAATGGAATTGGTGAAGTGGCAGCATGGCTTTTAGGTGTGGGTTCCACTTAGTCATACAAATTAATAGAAATGTCACGCCTTATTTGCCTCGGTAAGTATTAGGGGCATGGGTTTAAAGTGGACAGTAATACCGGCAATCGACCTGATCTAGCTTATTAGGTGAAAGTTGGAAGGGGTAACGGGTCACTTGTTCTAATACTTTAAAAAGAAAAAAAAATTATATTAATAATAATAATAAGTAAATAAAGCCAAGAGTTGTCGGTTGAACTCAGATATGATCCTGTGTAGAACTCTTTTTCAGGAACGAAAAAGTCTTAAGTGTGGGGATATTTGATGTGTTGTAAAAAACACGTATTTTCCGCACGTTTTATCTACGTATTATATTATATTTTATATGTTTTAACTCGTTTTAGATAGGTTTTACATACATTTATTAATCTTGTAGGTTTTGGGTGAAAGAAAGAAAGAAACCGAGCTTTTGGAGCAGTTTACGAGCATTTTACGCATACGTTTTCAAGTAAACAACTCAAGGCCCGACCCGTATGCATCATGGAGGCCCAAGACCCTATTATGTTATAACATAAAAAAAAATTAAAAAACCCTAGGCACACAGCAGGTTCCGATCGGGATTTCCAGCAGAAAGAAAAAAAGATAAAAAAGTTTTGTGGAGCTAGGGTTGGAGTTTGTGGCGGTTAGGGAAGGAAGAAGAAGGCAAGGACAAGTCTCGGGATCATTCAACATCAATTTTACAGCCAAGGAGCAGCCCGGAATCACTCAATATCCTTCCATCTTTTACATTGTTCATCATATTATTTTACTTGTTCAATTGACTACATAGTTTTGCAATTGTGTTAGAGATTGACTTATTTATGATTGTTATTGATTGTTGGATGATTGTTAAGATGTTTGGTATGAGTTTAATGATGTGTTTATTAATTGTTCATGGCTGTCCAAATAATATGAGAGGCTAATCTTGCTAGTTCTACCTAGGAAAGATGAAAATTGTTAGTGTTTGATAGGTTTTATGGATTGTTTGATTGATAGACTTGAATTGCTATTGTAAAGTTTGATTTAGACATGAAATAGGTTGTGTTTAAGGGATGGAAATTTTAGTGATTCATTGCATAAACCCCGTGTGTTGATTGATTAGTTTTGTATTGATTGCTCGGTGCATTGTTTGATTCTAGACTTTGTGTTTAGGGTTTGTTTGTGGTAGGAACAACCGTAGGGTTTTGTTGCGGGATTAATTGGATTAAGTACAGCGGTTAAACACCTTCCTTGAGACCGAGAGGTGATAGGAAGTTAGGGTTGTCTCATTGCCTTTGCATGCTAGAATAAGGATTGCACGAGAGCGAGTTTGTTTCAGACCTAGGTAGACGTTTTTCTCCATCCGAAGTAAACTCAGTTAATTTTCCGTTAAGTTTTCTATTTTTGGTAACTTTTGTTAGTTAGTCCAGTTAGTCCAGTTAAGTAAGTAAAAATCAAAAATCAATAAAATATTATTCTAAGGTAGGTCTTGTCTAGGGTTAGTAATCGTTAGCGTCTTACGTGTCCACGTGTTCGATATTCGGACTTCCTAGGTCTATACTATTTGTGATCGGTACACTTGCCGGTTGTGTGTGGTTTTAGGATTTTCGTTTTAATATTAAATCTTAGTTGTGAGGGTTATTATTATAGGGTTATTAGACACACATCAAGTAACATGAGATTAATGAAAATAAGAAGTACTAAAATGTTAACAGTTTTAGTGAATAACTCACAGTTATTGGAATTAAAATACTTTGATTATTTGGAGTAAAGTGAATAACTCACATCATGAAATTTTGATTAAGAAAAATCAATTAAATGAATAAGCGAATATCCTATGTTGGGTTGGGCTTTCCCTGAGCCATCCATGGCATTTTATTTTCCCAGCTTGTTAGCATAACAAAATAAATAAATTTGTGAGTTTGGCTTTCTATGAGTTTTCCATGGCATTTTATTGGCCTAGCTAAATAGCAGAATATCAATTTGTGAGTTGAGCTTCACATGAGCGTTCCATGGCATTTTATATAGCCCAACTAAATAACGAATTATCAAAACAATTGAGTTGGTCGGCCCATGAGCGTTACATGGCATTTTAACTAATTAAACTAAATAACAAAATAACATATTTAAATATGAGCCGTTGGAGTATCTCGTTAACCGCCACGGACGATACATTCCAACAAAAAATCAAATTTAAAATGGGTTGAGAAATAGATAGTTGGAGTGCCCATGGATTTACATGGATTTTTCACCCAACTAAACATTTAAAACAACAATAATAATAATAAAATATTGGAAAATTTTCCCGAATTTAGCTACTAACTACCGTGAATTCGGGTTTTATAAGTGGAATGTAACCGACCGGTCACGTTGACCACTTAAAGTTCCGGTCATATGCCATTTGTTTCGCTTTGGTCTATAGGATCAAGTACTGTGGTCAGGTTATTCTCCAGGTAAGGAATAGTGTCTTAACTTGGTTTCTTGGAACCGTTTTGCCAAGGCCTGACTCACAGTTCTCTCCACCTTACAGTTACTACAAGAGCATGCCATACTCCCATGCTTTAAGGTGCAGGAGTAAAAACAAAAACAAGGGAATTCTTAAGAAATTTCCCAAAATATAATCAATCTACTAAATTTATTAAATAAAGGATTTTAAAAAAATTTTAAGAGTGAGACATTAAAAAAATAAAATAAATAAATAATCTAAGTAAGCTGTAAACACATATTAATAAGCACACATAAGGCAATCAAGTAAGCACGTATAGGTTCCTAAGCATATTACTACTACTTTTCTAACCACCTAGCTTATAATCTTCGGCTTTGATACCAATCTGTCACACCCCAACCTAAGGCGGAATGTCGGGGTGCGAACTGTTGGTTCACAGCTCACAAGGTAATATCATAATATATAAAATCTGACAATATCTATTAATTAATTTATTTCAAATTTCAATTCAAGTGCATAAGTTTTCAAACACGACAAATATAATTCAAAAAAAATAAATAATCTATAACAAAATAATAATGCAAATATTTATTGATTTTATTGACTAAGGTCTTTCTATGTGTTTTTCACCTTATCTTCAAGTCAATTGACAAACTGCATATGCGTAGAAAATAAACAGACATTTGCCAACAAGACATGTTGAGTGAGATGATCACTAGTTTCGACACTGATAATATATATAATATATATATATATATATAATAAATGAAAAATGATAAATGCGTAAACAAAACAATGTGAGTAATAATCAATCAAACCGTGAGAAAATAATGTGTCAGTTGACCATTGCCTTGCGAATTGGGCATTGACTACTATGACTAGCATACAAATGTGATTGTCGGTTGACCATCGCCATGTGAATGGGCTTTGGTTACTAAGACTAGCATATAAATGTGATTGTCGGTTGACCATCGCCATGCGAACGAGCTTAACTACTAAGACGGTGTATAATCATACTTTAATTTGATTATTATGGACCACTCCGAATGCGATAAAATAAACACTTAAACAAGTAGTAATTATCATTTAATTGAAATACATACAATAATTACTTTTGCGAGTTTGTGTATATATATGATGTGAAAATATGAATTAGATACGCATATGTCCCCAAAACGTTTGAAAACAGTAAATAAAAAGGGGAATGATATCTCACCTTATTGCTTAGGCGAGTGTGCGAGAAATATGAATAAAACATGATTAAACGAACGAACCGTCCTTTAACATGTTGACTGAGATAAACCAAACAGACCTGAAACTTTCAAATAATAAACTATGATTAAAACTGAGAACATAGCCGCTAGAATCGATCCAAACGGATGTCTAGAACTCCGGTTATGAGATATTTAACGAATACGTGAGCTGGTACTGACCAGAATCCAAACAGCGAGTCAGAAGTAAGATTTTGGTCAGTAGGCTTAAAATCTTGAAACAAAAATAAAAGTCTTCTGGACCGAAAGTTGGTTCCGAACAGAATTGTGAGAAATCGATTGGTCAACTTTGTTGACCAATATGCCCTTAAACGGGTCGGAGTCAAATTGACCCATCAATTCCCCTCAATCACAGAAATTGATAGAGGGAGATTGATATGTGAGAAATAATGAACAAATTTACAAAAGACAACTTGCCTGGATAATGTTTAAATTGATGAGAAACAAAAGCCAAAGGTCGAGAATGCTTAAAAGTCAAACAACAGCTTGTAACTTCAAGTAAAATAACAAAAACAAAGGAGAACTTGAGTGTATGATGAGGGTTATGGCTAGAAGTTAATATTTCAGTGACTTTTTAGGGTTTAGAAGTGTGATGTGATTATATAGGTAGAGGTACAACTTTTAGAATAAAAAATCGACTCGTTTAGGTAACCGAAAAAGATATTGATGACAAAATCAGGTCCTGTGATCTTCAATATATCGATCAAATCACAAGAATGAATCTAGGCATTTCGTAATATCAGATTAGTTACTTGTAGCTTAATTTTCGTGATTTAGGGTCATTTAGGGAAAGATTTAGCATTATCAGCGTTTTGTTTTTTTTGCAATTTTAGTCCTTGAAGTTCCAAAAATACAGTTTTAAGCCATTTTAAGTGATTTTAAGAGTTTCTACGGCTAATTGGCATAAATGAAAGTTATGGGATTACAAAATAAGTTAAATACAAGTTTTAAAATAGTAAGAAAGTGTAAGACCCCGAATCCCGGGAATCCTAAAGTTGGTAATCACATCCACAATTTCACAAAAATTTAAAACCAAACAATTATTTGTATTTAAAACCAGTTCAGAGTGAATAACAGCGGAAAAAGTTTAAGTATTAAAAGTCCCAAACACGAGTACAGGTGTCCAAAATCAAATGTAAATAAAATATTTGTTTTATTTGAATTCCTCGACCAGAAATGCCTTCAACCTCCCGAGTAGCATCCAGCACGTCCAAGCGGTATCATCCACTTCTTAACCTGAAAGTCAATCTAACATACACACAAAGTCAGCTTGAGCTAAGTGAGTTCAAGTTTTCATAAACAATAATTCATACTTTATTTCAAAGTTATAGTTATAAACAATAGAGAGGGTAAAAATAAAATAAATAATATAATTCACCAAGTAATACATTCATCGTCGAACACAGGTACACGGGCCTCTCCACCACGAGTCAAGACTCGAGTAATATATTTGACCCGGACGCGGTAAGACCTAAGCATGTGACACGAGCCTCTCCACCACGGGTCAAACCCGAGTAATATATTTGACTCGGTCACAGCTTACACATCCAAGCACGTGATACAGGCCTCTCCACCACGGGTACAACCCGAGTAATATATTTAACCCGATCTCGGCTCACACATCCAAGCACGTGATACGGGCCTCTCCACCACGGGTACAACCCGAGTAATATATTTGACCCGATTGCGGCTCAACATTCAACGGGCCTCTCCACCACGGGATTTTAAAACCCGAGTAATATATTTAACCCGCCAAAATGATGATCACGTCACACGGGCCTCTCCACCACGGGTACAACCCGAGTAATATATTTGACCCGGCCGTGAATCACCATGCACACACACATCAATATGCCTACTCACATCATTCTTAGTCACAAGGAACTAAATATCATCACATAACCGTAGGCTATAAGGTAATACATACCCATACATAACTCCATACATACATACATATATATATATATCATCCCATACGGGAACTAAGTAAATAGGTCTACCCATATTCAATTACTACCAAGTCTATTAACATCCTCGAGTCTAGACCATTAATAATGTATGTAAACTTAAAGGATACATGACCATAAACGAGTCTAAAATATCCTAAAGCATATAAAATAATTCAAATATAACTTTCAAAATGCACAATCACGAGTGAGACCCTGTAGTACCATTCAAATAGTTGTAACGAGTAAAATCGTATAAAATTGGATTTCGGTGTGTATGCTAGCCCAAAACGTAAAAAGAGTAAAAAGGGCATCATGAACTCACCTGAAAGGAGCCACACAAACACCAAAGAGTTTGAGAACTTCAAAGCCAATCCACAGTTTACAAGCCTGTCGGATTGCACACAAAGATTACTAACTAAGCGTACCGACTTGTTTATCCTACCAGATGTTCTAACCTGATTTGGTTGACCTAAAGCCTTGACATTACCAAATTCAATTACATCAGCCCCTGAGGCCATGTATTTACCAAAACCACCCTTAGTTAATCCTGGGGACAAAGGGTTCCCAATTTACCCCCGAAAGTTGTTGGTTTTATCGAATAAGCGCGTTAACGGGTCGTTTATTCACTTAACAACCAAATCATCCCCGTGTGGACCAAATTTAATAAAATCACAGCCAACAAGTCCACACGACACTACACGAGTTGGATGGGTCGGTAACTCGCAAGCACAACGCACTAACTATTTAATAAACGCAAATGCGCGTTGTACCGACCCGTTTGAGTAACCGACAACCAATTCAGCCCCCATACTTATAAAAATGATTTTTCAACAGCCCGTAACCCGAACCAAGGTCACCCGAACTGAATTGGTCGTTACTTACTCCAATACTCGCGTTAAAAACAATTCGCTATTCTAGACAACCGAATATCCACTTTCAATTTACAACTAGGAACATGATATTAAAGTATGTTATACTAGACATAACTAGGAAGATGTTGGTGCAAAAAATCACTTCAAACAGCCCCGACAAGAACACAATTGAACATCTACCGGTTAAGCCTAAAACGAACTTATCGATCAATAACGAATATAACATGCAGATTTTAGCATGCAAAGATGCATTTTATTACATAGGAAAACCATGGAATTAAATTATTAAATTTTTACCAGACTTTTATAAATGTCTTAGGTTTTTAAAAATATTTTTATTATATTTTTCTACTGGACACAAAAATCATAAAAATTCCTCCAACACAGAAAGGTACGTGCAGCTATTTCAGTGCGCAACAAAATGGTTTTATTTTTATAAAATTCATTACCAAACCAAATTAAACGATTCCAATTGGGTTTGGTTCTAACTCAAAATATTAACTTTCATAAGTGAAACCAACCAATTTAGACTTGTCGAAAAAGGGTTATGATGTCGGGAAGACAGACCAGAATCCGTCATCCCGCATCAGCTTTGACACTCGATCTTATAAAATCATAAAAACCATTCAAATCTCATCCAAAAATTACATATTATACCTTTCTGGAAACTACACTCAAAGTAGAACATCATGGAAACAAGAATCGATCAAAAACAATATAATTTCATCGAGTTACAGACCGAGCAATAAACGAGTACGAATCTGTCAAAAATTGTTATAATCAAAACTTAACCCTAACGTGTTCAACAAAGGGTTTAATGGTGAAAAAGAGTTATACTAAGATAGAACCGACCTTGAATTAGACTCGGGAGGCCGGAGATTGGCTGGAACCTGCACGGAAATCGAGGAGGAGCCTCCCCTAGCTGCTGCCAATCGGAATTATGGTGGGGGGCTAGGGTTTTTCTTGTTGTGATATAATAATTAACATTTTAGCCCCTCAACTATGAAAGGTGCAACAACTTGGAACGGAAATTAATAAATTTAGCTTACGGTAATGACGAGAAGGTCTCCGAGGAATGCCGGATAAATCCCAAGAATATACAAACTCTACAGCGTGCATGCCGATAACCGAAAATGTCGGGTGCTACATACTAATATAATACTTTAAGTCGTAAGAGGGGATGTTTTGGGAAAAAGAATGGACAAACGGACTTTTAAAACGTATTACAAGGCTCTAAATTAGAAAGATGAAACCCCGGCTTTTTGAAAAACATTTATAACCGATCGAGCCGATTAACGAAATTTACGGGCGTTACAGAAAGATCCGAATTACATTCCCGAATCGGTTTAAACATAGACGAAAATTCCAAGATGTTACATATAGACATTCTCTAATAGATAGCATACCAAGCACGAGGTGCTTAATAAAGGCCATGAAGGGATTTGTTAAGACGGTAGACATAGTTGTGACAATCAGGATCCTCAAAACCTGGTGGTTGCTTGACATAGATTTCTTCTTTAACTTTCCCATACAAGAATGCAGTCTTAACGTCCGTTTGATAGACTTTGAAGTTCATGCACGATGCATAGGCCAAAAAGAGACGAATTACCTCAAGTCTAGAAACGAGAGCATAAACCTCATTGTAATCAATACCTTCGTGTTGAGAGAAGCCTTGTTTCCAATCATTCAGCTTCTCGACTTGTAACATTTCCTCTTGCATGGCTTCAACCTAGGAATTCTCTTTGAGAGCCATTTTGTAATCCTTTGGTTCAATCTGCGATATAAAATGTGCAAAAAGACATTTGTTAATAGTACCAGATAGACTTCTTTTTTGAATGCCGGCTGAGGGAGATCCAATGATGTTTTCTTTTGGATGAGATCGATGAATTGTCAATTGAGGAGTTGGATCAACTTATTCAATTGAATCTTCTTGGATTTTCACTCTCAAGCTCTCTATGGGATGGAATATGCTAGGAGCATTGATCAGAACATTAGCGACTGGTTGAAGAATGTCTGGGTGATCAACCACATGTTCTTGGGCAATAGGACCATCCCATAGATTTCCCATAAACGGAACAACAATTGTAGGTACCTAAGTAGAGTCAATGTTGTCAAAAACACCAGTAAGAACTTCATTTGCACCAGTCTCTTCAGTAACAACCTGGATATTAGTTGATGAGGAAGGTGTGGGAATAGACTCGACGACACTAGGTTCTGCCTAAAGATTCACTACAGGCTTAGTCTGATTTGGATCAATGTTGTCTGCCGAGATGAATGAACCATCTGAATCTGAATCAAAAACATCTTCAATGGTTACCACATCGGTTGTATCTGCTGGTTGAAGTAATGGATTAACTGCAGCAGGTTGAGGTGCTAGAGGCAACACATTCCTATTTGATGGACCGGCAGATAGATGAGCATCAACCAAACTATTTAACACAGAGTGCTTTAAAACTGACTGAGACAACGAAACAAGGACTGAAACAGTTGCAAAAGGAGGGGTAAAGATATACCAAAACTGATTGAGCAAACCATCATAATCAAATAACCAATTGGGTCCTATGTATGCATATGTCGGGTTAAGCTCTTACCAGTCAACGTTGAAGGACTCCACAATCACTTTTGCTTTTTTGTTGTAAACACGATAAGCACACTTGTTGGTAGCATATCTAACGAATAGCACTCATCTACCTTTTAGGCAAACTTTGGAGCTGAGTTGGCATTTCTGTGAAGGAAAGTGCATGGACATCCAAACGTCTTGAAGTAGTTAACCTGCGGTTTAGTCTTGTAATATACTTCATAAGGAGTCTTGTTCAGATGTTTATTCAGCAACACACGGTTCTTAATGAAGTAAGCTTCATTAATTGCTTCACCTCAGAAAAACTGTAACACCCCGAAACCGCAGCGGAAACGTAAACGGGATGCAACAGACACGTCTGATATCAACAGCATTGCTTATAAAGAAAACACCACTACATTAATTTACATCATATTACATTGTTCCGAGTTTAGTTCCCGTCTAGGCGATAGCACATAAGTTTTACCAACATTACATTATCATATTTAATACAAAATGATCACTAAACTTCCACAAATAGCACGCATCATCAAGCATGTAGCACTTATTCCAGTTTGGGAGTACCTAGAAAGCATGTAAAGAAAACGAGTCAACTACGAATAGTTGGTGAGTTTCACTAATTTAAATAAACATTGACAATCATTATGATAAATCATATATTAGCGATGTAATTATGCTGAGCCCACAAGCGAAACCTCTGTCTGGGGACACTGTTAACCCAGTACAGTACCCATTCTGGGGGCAATGTTAACCCAGAAGCACGTCTAGGGACATCTGGGGACACTGTTAACCCAGTATAATACTCATTCCGGGGGCAATGTTAACCCAGAAACACTTCTAGGGACACCTGGGGACACTGTTAACCCAGTACTGTACCCATTCCGTACGATTCCCATACAATCATATATTCATAAATACACGCAAATCCATGTGTTCAGAATGTATTTAAACATTTTAATAATAACATGCTTTCAGCCCCGGGAAAATATTTAAAAACAATTCAGAAAAAGGGGCTCGTGAAACTCACCTTATCGTAGGCAATTGGGTATCACAGTACGTGAGCTATTAATCCGGATCTGTAATACGATCCCTAAATTCGTTACTATACATTCACTATTTATATAATTTTAATCGTGTTAACCGGTACATCTGGGGACACTGTTAACCCAGTACTGTACCCGTTCCGGGGGCAATGTTAACCCAGAAACACTTCTCAGGACTCAGATTGTGATATCGTTTAGAGTTCACTAGTCAAAATTACTACTAGTCGTTTTTCCATTTTGCGTGCGTAGCACGGTTATCCGTTTTTACGTTTCCAAAATGAGTTTGGTCACACACAACCCGAAAATAGTTGTTGTCTGATAATTTAAGTAAAGTTGTGAATTTAGAGCTCGGTTTAGTCGCCCCGGTTGGCCGCGGGACCCGTTTCCGTCTTTAGCGTACCGAAAACTATTAAAATTACTCAAATCATCCGAATTATTTTCGGATGATTTATTTTTACTTGTTTAACTTAGTTATATGAAAATAATCCATTTTTAGGGTTTTTATACACCAGTCAGCTCGCTTATGCGAACTTTACCGGTTTACGCGTTTTAAGCTTTAAAAGTTTGTTTTTATCTTCTTTTTAGCACAAATAAATATCCGTTTAATCTCGGATCTTGAAATTTTACACAAATCACTTTTTGACAGTGGGGATTTTTATAAAATTATTTCCAGAATTAATTTTTATATTTAAAATTTATTTATCTATTTTTAAACACCATTTAAACACTAAATATGTCGTAAATACCAAACGATCTTAGAAAAATCCCAAATTTTTCCTGGATGACCCCTGCCATCCACATAATCCCCTGTAATTTTTCCAGAACCAAAATCTCATTTTACATGCCATTTTCACTAAAACCGAGCTAGAAAACCCTAGAACTCGTTTAACCGAAAAGCATACTTAGACTTTTCCAACTTACCTCAAATTTTGTGTGTGACTTATACATGTTATAAAAAGCGTATCTGAAACTTTCCAGAATTTTTCATGATATTTAACTATTTTTCATCATTTTTGGCCAAAACCGAGCATTAAATTCACCAAATATTCATCCTTCGTCCAAAAATTACCAAAAATTCACAGAACTCATATTTTAATATATCTAACACCTCTGTAAAATTTCATGACCTAACTCTAAACGAGTCACAATCTGTCCAAAACTTAATCATCACACAAAAACCGAACTACCTTGTGTTTCTAGCTTCAAATCGCAAGGATCACGCTTTCTAGACTTTGCTATCAACTAGATACAACACCTACAAGCACAATAACACCACACCAAGCAAGTTACACCCACAATCAAGCCATTTCTTTCATGGTTTCGGTTATGATATAAAAACAAAGATTTAACCGTAAAAATTCGTTTTTGGTTCGTTTAACCCCTTTCTTGGACCAAGATCCCTTGTATAACTCGTATACATCACTTGATCATGCAAGAATCGGTTCCATCTCGGGTTTTCACCCTTTTTCACTTGGAAACCTCATTTTCTTGCAAGAACACTCAAGAAACGAAGATAACACGTACATAACACGATCTTTACCTCGTTGTTCTTGCTACAAAACTCGGTTTTTAGTTTATGATCTTGAGAGAGGATAAAGATTTGTTGAATGTTGTGTTAAAAAAAGAAAACAAAGCATAAGGGGCATGCCCCTTATTCCGATCGGACTAAAGGAGAGGTGGGGTGGGACCCACCTTTCCATTTTAAGCCACACATTTGGATTTCCACAATCCGGATAACGTTTTGGATAATCTGGTTCAGTTCGTTTTTTGGTTAAATGTTTAATTCGGCTTAAAACGAGGCTAAAACGGTCGTTTTTCGGCTTAAAAATGAAATTTATATAAAACCAATTTATAAAACTTTAAAAACTTAAACCATGGCATTTATTATCTTAGAACATCATATTATTAATAATCGCGCATCTTTTTCGGCTTGATCGATCGTCTCTTGCTTGGTTTGGTATTAAAGGTTTCGTTTAACGTACCGACGTACCATTAATTGAAATTTCTTTTTCTGTGCTTTAATTCACTTATCCCGAAGCTTTAACACTTCGTAAACATCACTAAACATTATGTATCTCGTCTATAATGTATCCCCGATTCGTTCGAGCTTCAATAACCGTTAATCGGTTAATCGTACTTCCAATACGATTAACTGTATAATCGAGTATAATCCGTAATGTGAATCATACATACTCGTATAAACGCATCATAATTCATATATTCATTATCAAATAACACATAAATAGTATATACCGACTAGGGTATACCTGAATTTGCCGGAATCGTTACATTCTCCCCCGTAATAGAAATTTCGTCCTCGAAATTTTACGCGTCAACTACTTCCTTTTGAGGAAATAGATAGGGGTATTTCTTCCGGAATTCGTCCTTTCGTTCCCATGTATATTCTGGGCCTCGTTGCGAATTCCATCTAACTTTGACCAACGAAATCTTATTGTGTCTAAGTTGCTTGATTTTCCCGTCTACTATTTCTATGGGTTCCTCTACGAAATTGAGCTTATCACTTATTTGGACACCCTCTAGAGGTAACACCGATGTCTCATCCGCCAGACATCTTTTCAAGTTCGATACGTGAAACACGTTGTGAACTGCACTCAGTTCATCGGGTAGTTCTAATCGGTACGCTACGGGACCGATTTTTGCAGTAATATTGAAGGGTCCAATATATCTCGGGGCTAACTTCCCCGCCTTTCCAAACCTGACTACACCCTTCCAAGGTGATACTTTCAAATACACTTTATCACCTTTCTCAAATGACAACGGTTTTCTACGGGTATCGGCATAACTCTTCTGCCGATCCCGCGCGGCCTTCAGATTGTTCCTAATTTCAAGGATTTTGCTGGTCGTTTCCTGGACCAGGTCTGATCTAATAACCTGAGTGTCACCCACTTCAGTCCAGCAGAGTGGTGATCGGCACTTCCGACCATACAATGCTTCGTAAGGCGCTGCCTTTATACTGCTATGGTAACTGTTATTATAGGAAAATTCAACGAGTGGGAGATGTTGATCCCAATTTCCCTTAAAATCCAGTACACACGCACGAAGCAAATCCTCCAGAGTTTGGATGGTCCGCTCAGACTGACCATCGGTCTGAGGGTGGTAGGTTGTGCTTAAATCAATGCGCGTTCCCAGCGCTTCTTGCACAGCTTGCCAAAGATTGGAGGTGAAATGGCTATCCCGATCGGAGATGATCGAGATGGGTATCCCATGACGAGACACAATTTCATTTATATAAATCTGCGCAAGTCTCTCAGTGTTATAATTATTTCTAATCGGGATAAAATGTGCCGATTTGGTTAATCGATCCACGATTACCCAAATTGCATCATGTCCTCGGGACGTTTTAGAAAGATGTGTCACAAAATCCATCGTGATTTGCTCCCACTTCCATTCGGGAATTTCTGGTTGTTGTAACATTCCCGAGGGTTTCTGGTGCTCTGCCTTAACTCTCGCACAAGTCGTACATTTACCGACATACGTTGCGATATCCTTTTTCATACCCGGCCACCAGTAGAACTCCTTCACATCCTTGTACATCTTATCCGATCCCGGATGTATGGAATATTTTGATCTATGCGCTTCGTCCATGATTAATTCACGAAGATCATGGAGGGTCGGGATCCAAGCCCGATTTTTGAAATAGAGAATTTCGTCCACGCGCTGTTCGAAATTCTTCTCATTGCCGTAAAGTCCCTCCTTTTCCAATTGTTCCTCTTTCAACGCCTCACGTTGAGCGACTCGAATCAGGTCCGAAAGGTTCGACTGGACTATCATCCCCAGTGCTCGCACTCGCAATGGCTTAACCCGATCCTTCCTACTCAAAGCATCGGCTACGACGTTAGCCTTGCCGGGGTGATAACGGATGTCACAGTCATAATCGCTTAACAACTCGACCCATCTTCGTTGCCTCATATTCAGTTCTTTCTGATCGAATATGTGTTGCAAACTTTTATGATCGGTGAAGATGGTGCACTTTGTACCGTAGAGATAATGTCTCCAGATTTTAAGTGCGAAGATAACCGCTCCCAGTTCTAAGTCGTGAGTAGTGTAATTTTTCTCGTGTACTTTTAACTGTCGGGAAGCATAGGCTATAACCTTATTATTCTGCATCAACACGCATCCTAACCCTCTACGCGATGCGTCACAATACGCGACAAAACCATCGTCTCCATCGGGGAGACTTAAAATCGGCGCTTGGCACAATTTTTGCTTTAACGTTTGAAACGCCGTTTCCTGCTCTTCTCCCCATTCATACTTTCGATCCTTTTGAGTCAGGAGGGTTAAAGGTTGGGCGATGCTGGAAAAGTTCTCTATAAATCGACGATAATTTCCAGCTAAGCCTAAGAATTGGCGGATTTCCTTTGGCGTTTTAGGCGCTTGCCAATTCTTAATTGCTTCAATCTTACTCGGATCAACGTGTATTCCTTGATGGTTTACGACGTGACCGAGGAATTGCACTTCTTGTAACCAGAAGTTACACTTGGAGAATTTTGCATACAACTTCTCCTGATTCAGAAGTTCTAAAATTATTCTTAAGTGCTGCTCGTGCTCTTCTTTACTTTTCGAGTAAATCAAAATATCGTCAATAAACACGATGACGAATTTGTCGAGGTAGGGTTTACAGACTCGATTCATGAGGTCCATGAACACTGCCGGCGCGTTTGTTAGCCCGAAAGGCATAACTAAGAACTCGTAATGGCCGTATCGGGTCCGGAATGCGGTTTTTGGAATATCTTCTTCCTGAATTCTAACCTGATGGTATCCCGATCTAAGATCGATTTTTGAGAAATAGCTCGCACCTTGCAGCTGGTCAAACAGGTCATCAATTCGAGGAAGAGGGTACCTATTTTTGATTGTTAACTTGTTCAACTCCCTGTAATCAATGCACATTCTAAGGCTCCCGTCCTTCTTTTTCACGAATAATACAGGTGCACCCCACGGAGAATAACTAGGACGTATGAATCCTTTATCCAACAATTCTTGCAACTGATTGGATAATTCTTGCATCTCGGACGGTGCAAGTCGGTAGGGTGCTTTAGCAACAGGGCCAGCTTGAGGTATTAAATCGATTCTGAATTCGACCTGTCGGGTTGGCGGTAATCCAGGAAGTTCTTCTGGGAAAACTTGTGGAAATTCGCGTACCACCTGGATATCATCCACCCGTTTCTCATCAGAATATGTGGCCGTCAAGCTTGCTAGATACGCCACGCATCCCTGGCGTATATATTTTAACACCTTGAGGTGGGATATAAATGGTATCATTGTGCCCGACTTCTCTCCTTGCACTAACACCTCTTTGTCATCCGACACCCGGATCTTGACGATTTTCTTTTCACAGTTTATTTCCACTTTGTTACGTGCTAACCAATCCATTCCCACTATTACGTCAAAACTACCTAGTTCTACCGGTAATAAGTCAATCAGGAAGGATTGATTGTTCAGAATAAAAGGGCAATTCCGAACTATCTGATTAACTATCATGGTTTTACCGTTAGCGACTTCTACGGTGTAAGGTTCTATGGTTTCACTAATCGGAAGATTTGCTATTGATAGGAAATTAACAGAGACAAAACTTCTATCGGCGCATGTATCAAATAATACAGAAGCGTAATGATCAGAGACGAGGAATGTACCTGTCACTACGCTGGGGTCCTGGCGTGCTTCGTTCGCCCCCATCACGAATGCTCGGCCTCTCGCCGGATTGGACGACGATGCCTGACCCACGGTTTGCCTCCCAATTCCTCCCTAGTTCAGTTTCGGACAGTATCTCTTGAAGTGATCTGTGCTGCCGCATTCAAAGCAAGCACGGCTGGTGGTCATCATTTGGTTTCCTTGTGGGTTTTGTTGTCGGGCTGGTTGGGTCCTAAAAGGCTGCGCCCGGATAGGTTGCGGTTGTCAGTTCAGGTTGTTCAGGTTTGTCCTACATCTCGGTGCGTAGTGCCCCTCCCTGCCACACCGGTGGCACACTACCTCCTTGCACACGCCACCATGCTGGTAACCGCATTTCCCACACTTAGGGAACGTCCCTTTCTGCGATTCCTGCCTTCCGCCTGAACTAGTCATGGCGTAGTTCTGGGCAGCGGGCCTAGCACGTTTATTTTGCTGCTTCTCCTGGATCCTATGGTCATACGTACCCCGCTTTCCCCAGCAGACTCTCCTGCCACCTTCAGTGACCCACTCCTCATGAAATCGTATGTGACGATACCAGCTTGCGTCACCGCACCCTCAAACGTCTGGTGTCCCCAGCGTTGACTATACTCCCTACTACTGGAGTTAGTCCCCATATATAACGCTCAACCCTCTTTGACTCTGGGGTGACCAACCATGGTACCAATCGTGACAATTCATTAAATCGGTTCATACAACCCAAGTGGTCTGCCCCCTGCATCTCCAGGTTCCACAATTCGTTTTCTAACTTCTGCAGTTCGTTTTTCGGGCAGAAATGTTCCAGCACAAGGGCCTTGAGTTCTGTCCAGGTCATGCGGTTTGTCGCTGCTTGACCGTGAGTCTGTACTATTGTGTTCTACCATGTCAAGGCATGGTCCGTGAACGTGCAGGTAGCATACTTAACAACGTAATTCTCAGGGCAGTTGCTGATGTTCACAACAGACTCTATTTTCTCAATCCACTTGACCAACCCATTTGGTCCCTCAGACCCGCTAAATTCTAGGGGTTTGCACAACATAAAATCTTTAATTGAACATCCCCTTGTTGCAGGAGTCGGTTCAGTGCGGTTCGTTTCTACACTAGGTATAGGGCCATTACTGTCTGTGACGACCACCCTAGGCGGCGCGTCATTACTCGGAATCGGGTTACTGTTCGGTGGAGGATTAACATTTTGTTCCCCATCATTATTGGTGGTCGTTTGATTGCTCGCAAGGTCTAGATTGGTCGTATTGTTAATACTGGCGGCGATGCGCGATACTATATCCGGTATCGCCGCCTCTAACTGCCGAGCAATCAGACGACTCACATCCACTTCTGACATTTGAGCTGACCGTTTTGGTGCCATTCTACACAACATTAAGAAAATACATATAATTAATACAACTTCCAATCTCAATACACAACACATATTCCATTCATTAATAAACATCAGTACATATTACATAAACATCAGTACACATTACATAAACATCAGCCCATAGATTAAGTTTTCATACATTGGTCCTACATCGGCATCATTTCGACATAACCCGCTATGGGTCAGTGCTTGAATGATACATCAAAAGTATCTACAATGGTATCCCCAACAAAAAAGAGACCCCTATGGGCTAGTGGCTGTACTATAACTACCCAAGATTCACTCTATGTTAGCATCGCCACTAACTGCTTACACAGAGTATCAAAAAGCGGACCCTGACTACTACCACCCTAACATGATCTAAACATGGTGGTATACCAACCACACCATCACTGCCACCATCACCACTAACACCGCCATCAAACCCCTGATCCGTGTATCCATCCGGTCAATCATCCACTGGGAGTATGCGTCCTCCCTCCTCAGCTGAGCGATCGCATACTGGCTGTCCAGTATGCAGTCCGCCAAGTGATTCCTCCTCTGGATACCCACCGTCAAGGCGGTGGTGTGCTCAATCATCTGCTCGGTGAGCACTCGGAGCCATGCAGCCTCGGTGGAGGGACGCTCATCCCTCTCCAGCCTAGGGGTACCCCACACGGGTGGAGGCACAGGCTCGGTCTGGGGGCGGGAGGACTCGCCCCTGTGGAAAGTAGGTCTGGGTGGGGTAAAGGTAGGTAGGACATAAGGGGCACTGATCCGCGCCGTGAGGCGGGGACCGGGTCTGGGAGGGGTAGGGGTGACCTGTGGTGCGGGTGGGGTGGGGGATCTGGCAACCCTAGTAGGGAAGGACATGCAAGTGCTCCTACGGCTAGTCTCACTAGGCTCAGTGCTGGATACTAGGCGTAAGCTCCTAGAGTCCCCGGAATTGGTCTCCTCCGGGGCCTCCTCCACTGACAGGCTTCGAGACCTCGACATCCTTACCTGTACACCAGTTAGCAAACATATAGTTCCTTTCATAATGTAAATCATAATTAAATTAATATACACATACTTATACAACTCTGTCACATAAAAATATTATCATATACTTACACATATGTTGCCGATTTTACCTATTAATGTTTCCCGCGACTTCCCCCGAATTCCCTCGTGCGGACAAGTCTGTTATTGTGTTCCGGACCATAATAACTCACTTGTCCATCCGAGTTCATCCATATCTCGTCACTATAAATTATTAGTTGATATTCAGATCCTATAATACTTGAGCTACTGGTTATATTTTAGGTATCTTTTAAAGACATCCTAATTCTTTATAACCAATGGCTCTGATACCAAGTTCTGTAACACCCCGAAACCGCAGCGGAAACGTAAACGGGATGCAACAGACACGTCTGATATCAACAGCATTGCTTATAAAGAAAACACCACTACATTAATTTACATCATATTACATTGTTCCGAGTTTAGTTCCCGTCTAGGCGATAGCACATAAGTTTTACCAACATTACATTATCATATTTAATACAAAATGATCACTAAACTTCCACAAATAGCACGCATCATCAAGCATGTAGCACTTATTCCAGTTTGGGAGTACCTAGAAAGCATGTAAAGAAAACGGGTCAACTACGAATAGTTGGTGAGTTTCACTAATTTAAATAAACATTGACAATCATTATGATAAATCATATATTAGCGATGTAATTATGCTGAGCCCACAAGCGAAACCTCTGTCTGGGGACACTGTTAACCCAGTACAGTACCCATTCTGGGGGCAATGTTAACCCAGAAGCACGTCTAGGGACATCTGGGGACACTGTTAACCCAGTATAATACTCATTCCGGGGGCAATGTTAACCCAGAAACACTTCTAGGGACACCTGGGGACACTGTTAACCCAGTACTGTACCCATTCCGTACGATTCCCATACAATCATATATTCATAAATACACGCAAATCCATGTGTTCAGAATGTATTTAAACATTTTAATAATAACATGCTTTCAGCCCCGGGAAAATATTTAAAAACAATTCAGAAAAAGGGGCTCGTGAAACTCACCTTATCGTAGGCAATTGGGTATCACAGTACGTGAGCTATTAATCCGGATCTGTAATACGATCCCTAAATTCGTTACTATACATTCACTATTTATATAATTTTAATCGTGTTAACCGGTACATCTGGGGACACTGTTAACCCAGTACTGTACCCGTTCCGGGGGCAATGTTAACCCAGAAACACTTCTCAGGACTCAGATTGTGATATCGTTTAGAGTTCACTAGTCAAAATTACTACTAGTCGTTTTTCCATTTTGCGTGCCTAGCACGGTTATCCGTTTTTACGTTTCAAAAATGAGTTTGGTCACACACAACCCGAAAATAGTTGTTGTCTGATAATTTAAGTAAAGTTGTGAATTTAGAGCTCGGTTTAGTCGCCCCGGTTGGCCGCGGGACCCGTTTCCGTCTTTAGCGTACCGGAAACTGTTAAAATTACTCAAATCATCCGAATTATTTTCGGATGATTTATTTTTACTTGTTTAACTTAGTTATATGAAAATAATCCATTTTTAGGGTTTTTATACACCAGTCAGCTCGCTTATGCGAACTTTACCGGTTTACGCGTTTTAAGCTTTAAAAGTTTGTTTTTATCTTCTTTTTAGCACAAATAAATATCCGTTTAATCTCGGATCTTGAAATTTGGTACAAATCACTTTTTGACACTGGGTATTTTTATAAAAATATTTCCAGAATTAATTTTTATATTTAAAATTTATTTATCTATTTTTAAACACCATTTAAACACTAAATATGTCGTAAATACCAAACGATCTTAGAAAAATCCCAAATTTTTCCTGAATGACCCCTGCCATCCACATAATCCCCTGTAATTTTTTCAGAACCAAAATCTAATTTTACATGCCATTTTCACTAAAACCGAGCTAGAAAACCCTAGATCTCGTTTAACCGAAAAGCCTACTTAGACTTTTCCAACTGACCTAAAATTTTGTGTGTGACTTATACATGTTATAAAAAGCTTATCTGAAATTTCCCAGAATTTTCATGATATTTAACTATTTTTCACCATTTTTGGCCAAAACCGAGCATTAAATTCACCAAATATTCATCCTTCGTCCAAAAATTACCAAAAATTCATAGAACTCATATTTTCATATATCTAACACCTCTGTAAAATTTCATGACCTAACTCTAAACGAGTCACAATCTGTCCAAAACTTAATCAACGCACAAAAACCGAACTACCTTGTGTTTCTAGCTTCAAATCGCAAGGATCTCGCTTTCTAGCCTTTGCTATCAACTAGATACAACACCTACAAGCACAATAACACCACACCAAGCAAGTTACACCCACAATCAAGCCATTTCTTTCATGGTTTCGGTTATGATATAAAAACAAAGATTTAACCGTAAAAATTCGTTTTTGGTTCGTTTAACCCCTTTCTTGGACCAAGATCCCTTGTATAACTCGTATACATCACTTGATCATGCAAGAATCGGTTCCATCTCGGGTTTTCACCCTTTTTCACTTGGAAACCTCATTTTCTTGCAAAAACACTCAAGAAACGAAGATAACACGTACATAACACGATCTTTACCTCGTTGTTCTTGCTACAAAACTCGGTTTTTAGTTTATGATCTTGAGAGAGGATGAAGATTTGTTGAATGTTGTGTTAAAAAAAGAAAACAAAGCATAAGGGGCATGCCCCTTATTCCGATCGGACTAAAGGAGAGGTGGGGTGGGACCCACCTTTCCATTCTAAGCCACACATTTGGATTTCCACAATCCGGATAACGTTTTGGATAATCTGGTTCAGTTCGTTTTTTGGTTAAATGTTTAATTCGGCTTAAAACGAGGCTAAAACGGTCATTTTTCGGCTTAAAAATGAAATTTATATAAAACCAATTTATAAAACTTTAAAAACTTAAACCATGGCATTTATTATCTTAGAATATCATATTATTAATAATCGCGCATCTTTTTCGGCTTGATCGATCGTCTCTTGCTTGGTTTGGTATTAAAGGTTTCGTTTAACGTACCGACGTACCATTAATTGAAATTTCTTTTTCTGTGCTTTAATTCACTTATCCCGAAGCTTTAACACTTCGTAAACATCACTAAACATTATATATCTCGTCTATAATGTATCCCCGATTCGTTCGGGCTTCAATAACCGTTAATCGGTTAATCGTACTTCCAATACGATTAACTGTATAATCGAGTATAATTCGTAATGTGAAACATACATACTCGTATAAACGCATCATAATTCATATATTCATTATCAAATAACACATAAATAGTATATACCGGCTAGGGTATACCTGAATTTGCCAGAATCGTTACAAAAACAATGGAAGCTTTGACTATGAAAGCATTATTCTGTCAGCCTCTATCAGTGTTCGGTTGTGTCGTTCAGCGACACTGTTCTGTTATGGAGTGTATGGAGCGCTGAACTGGCGATCAATCCCCTTTGAGTGACATAAGTCATCTGCAACTTTGTTATAGAATTCGGATCCGTTGCTACTTCTAATACACTTGACTTGTTTATCAGTTTGATTTTCAACAAGCGTCATGAATCTAATCAGGAATTGTGCAGTCTCATCCTTGTGCCTTAAAATGTAACAAATGAAGAATGGAATCAATAGAATTGACGGTTTTTGGCCTATGAGGGAGCCTGTGCTTCTTGCATTGGAGCATGAAAAACATATGCTATGCAAGAGAAAGTTTTAACAGGCAAGCCCTTCACATGCTCACCTTTTACCAACAAATTCTCGAAGTTGACATAACCCAGACGTCGATGCCAGTGTGATAAATAGTTCTCCGAGGCTTTCGATATTAGACATGAAGCAACTCTTTGTGAATTGAATTTCTCATATCTAATATATACGCATCATTATCCCTTGGAGTACGCATCAATACCCATTCTTTGGGGACTTTTAAACCTGGTTTCAAGACTAAGCATTCATTTTTCATGAACAAAGTAGAGAATTTCTTGTCACGGATCTGAGACACACTGAGCAAGTTTGGTTGTGTTGCTCCACTAGATTGACATCATTAAAGGTTAGGGTGCCATTTGAAACCTTCCATCTTTTGGTTATATTTCTTCCCATATATCCAGCAAAGGAAACATGTCCATCATTGAATGGTTGAACATTAATTAGAAAGGACTCGTCTCCTGTCATGTGTCGGGTGCAGCAACTGTCTAAGTATCAGATACCGTTGACAGGCCTTCTTGACTGACCCTACACAAATGAACTACTAGTTAGATATGGTTTCCTGAGACTTAGTTGTGTCGGGAAGGTTAACAAGAAAATCACCAAATTTTATTTTATTTTCTACAAATATAAAGTAATTTGATGAATCAGAATTAAAAGAACAATCCTTAGGAATCCACGCACAAGCATGTTTCCTTGTTTTAGAAGATCTTCTGGACCGTCTTTTGTTTTCAAAATGAAATCCTCTGGTATTTCAACCTTAGGATCCTCTTTCTCGTTTGTTTTTGGTTGGTTTTTGAACTTTCAGTCTTCAAACCCTTTTTAGCTCTTTCTTTTTTGGTTATCCAAAAAGGTTTCTTTATTTTCTATGTATTGCAAGATCACACATTCATTTTGTCGGCATCACTGACGGGTTGATCAGTACTTGATCCCGAGCTGGTGGTAACATGGGATCGGGATTGATTAAACCGTCTTTTCATATCCTTTTGTTGCCTGTGTCAGTTCTTGCAATGCCTTGCAAGATGAGACAGGTTACCCACACACATAGCAGTTTTTTCTATGATAAACATCATAATAGTCATCAAAACTATAATATGGTTTTTGTGGCGGGAAAGGTGATCTTTGGAAAGGAACATGACTGTGAATACTATTTGGCTTGTGACCTTGATTAAAAACAACAGTATGAGGTCAGTTAAAATGATTCTGTTCATGATGATCAAAGTAGTTGTTATCACAAAAATAGTATGACTGAGGATGCTTTACATGTTTGGATATTTATGAAAATGATCTTTTTCTTGGTGTATATTTACATGAAGTACTAGCCTTTTCATTTTCAATTCAAAAACTCTACTTTTACTTGGATTATCTTGGGCTTACAACCTGATGATGAACAATTAGCTTTTTTCACATCAACCAACTATTTTACATTCATATAATTTTCAGCGAAAGTATCATCATAAACCATTTCACAATCGCTCTCTAAAATAACAATAACAATTTCATTCAAAATAATATGAGAAGTGCCAGCATCAACACTTTCACAATCTACATCATCATCCGAAGATGAAGACAATCTATTTTGTCTGAAAATAGATTGGTATTATTATAGACAGAATTGTCAAATGATGATTTCAAATTCTCATTAGAAACAAAAAGTTATTTCGACTCACTTTTCTTGTCACAACCCATGTCACTTTCCACATACCCACTTTCTTCCACACGACATACCGAACAAGATGAATCACTATTAGAACTAACATGTACAAAAAGGATCAACAGTTTTTGGAACCTTAGGCACGAGGATCTTAGGTTTTGGAACATGACCAATACCATGGACCATTTCGTCTTCAGGTGGGGTGTTGTAACTAACATTCAACTTATTAGACGCCTTTTCAAATTTGTCAACAATTACTATTCTTAGTGGAAGGTCTAATTCTAGAGTATCAATTTTAGCATTCAATTCAACTATTCATTTTTCATGAAACTCAACTAACAAATTAGACTAAAACAATTTTAGATTCAATTTTGTCATGTCGTCATGATGAATCTTAGTAGTAGTATACATCTTGTCAGTTTTCTTCTATTCACCAATCTGATATTTAATGCCTAAGTTTTCTTCAATTAGAGCGGCATTATATGCTTAATAACTTTCTACTTTATCAATGCATGCTTAACAGCAAAGATGTGTACGTACCTCGGGAGTGTAAAGAGTGTCTGGGTTGTCTCCTGATGCAAATCTTGAAGAGGCTTGGTCACATTCACAAATACCATCCCGGAAAAGTTCAACGGGTTCATCAGCTCCTTGAATTAACCTTCCCAGTCTTGCTCAGGTGCTTTAGCAGACTGTGTAATTAGGTCCCTAGTGTTTGGGTTTCCTTTATTTGAACCTCCTTGGCTAATTCATGGACCCCTTTAACATGATGAACTGTTCTGACCGATCGGGCTCTTGTTATTTTTCTTCCCACTGCTTTCTCCATCTGACACTTCAGTGATTTTTACGTCATCAGCAGGCTGTGTCATGTTCGTGCATTCTCTTGCAAAGTGTCATGTTCGTTGCAGTTGTAGCAATGGATCTTGTCTTTATCGAACCCAATACTCTTGCTATTGGAATCCCTGAAGCTGTTCTTGCCATATTTCTACATGAAATTGGTGGCATGGTGAATTGTTATAGCAATGTGGTACCTGATATCCATTCTTTCAAGATCCGTTTCATTAATCTCAGGAATATCTCCTTGCTGGAAAGATGGGGGTAAGAGTTTTCCTTGCATCAGTTCCTTATGGCTAGCCATAAATGAATGGAAGAGTGCAATGTGTGAGTCGCCAATATGAGTGGGTGAGTAGCTTGACCTTTTTGAACTGTTGCCTGCAGGCTTGTTGATTCCTTGAGCCTTATGAGCTTGTTCAACTGCTTTGTTGACTGTATCTTGAAATGAGTTTGATGATGATCATGCCTGATTGCTGAAGACTTGAGAGCATTGTTTCTCTCAGATTGAGCACCATACCCTCTTACACCATCAACAGCATGAACAATTGGGTGAGACTGGATAAGGAAAGGTGTACTTACACCATAACCAGTAGAAAACCCTGGCATGATTTAGAGAGCTGACATGATTGTTTAATTATAACTTATCATCCATTTTAAACTAATTTATGGTGGAGGTTAAGTCACTCAAGGTTGTTGTATTCAAATTTGTGATTCTTTTAATGGTCGTCACACTAATGTTCCACATGTAAGGCAATGAATTCAACAACTTATTGTTTACTTTAGAGTATTCAATATTAATACCACCACTACTCATCTTGGTGTTAAGGGTCTCAAATCTATGAATGAGAGATGCAACAAATTCTCCTTGAATGTGGTTGAACATGTTAAACTCACCCTTCAACCTATCCTTTCTGCTTCACCTCATGTCCAAGTTACCATTAAATTTCTCAACCAATGCATCCCAAATATCTTTTAAAGTAGAGCATTCTCTAAGGTGCTGTTTGTTTTTGAAGAGAAAAACTGTCTGCAATTTGATTTCGTCTGATTTTATGTCTGCAACTAAAGATGTGGTCTGAAGGTCTACAATCTGAAAATATAATACTGTTAGTTATATAAACTGGATATCATCTGCATAAGACAAAAATTAGTTACCTATCATACCTATCACAGTAGATAAAAGTCATTTAACGTATGTAGACTGGTAAAATAATTGGTGGTGGTGTACGAACTGTGGAAGTGGGTGGTGGTGGACGATTGGTGGCGGACAATTGTGGAAGGAGGTGAACGGTGGATGGTGGTGATAGACGGTTGTGGGGGGTGGTGGTCGCCGACGGTGGGTGGTGGTTGGTGGTGGACGGTGGTGGTGGCCAACGGTGGGTGGTAGGTGGTGGTAGTGGACGATGGTTATGGTTGACCATGGGTGGTGGACAGTGGTGGTGGTGGCTCATGGTGGGTGGTGGTGGTTGGACATTAGGTGTTGGTAGTATGTTAAGAAGTGTGAAGAAGTTGAACAATAGCTTATTTTTTAAGAGCATAAAAGCATTTTTCCTATCTTTTTTTTAAACAAAAAGTTTTCAGATGCTTATGTCTGCGTGCCCACAAACGTAAGCCCTTTGTAGACTTTTTTAGCAAAAACAAACAGCACCTAAGTGTTTGAGCAATGTCAATTGATAAACACACACTTAAGACACTGTATTCTTTCTCATCATCAAGGACCAACTTTTCTCCTCATCAGTATAACTTGCAACAGGAACTAGTCCAGCAGGAGAAGTTGTGGTAGGTCTATGAGGACCATTTTCAATGGATCGTAAAAGAGCAAATCGTTTATCCTTATGTAGTTCTTAAATCTCCATTTAAATTCCTCAAAGTTACTATATCAATTCAGAAGCTTAGATGGTTTGTTCGTGGTACCAGCTTCATTCTCAAACATAATGTAGGTCTTCACTTTAGGATATTACGCCATTTTGACGATTGGATCAGAAAACCAAACAATCTTGAACAATATCATATTCAGAAATACAAGTCTAAAAGAATCGAGTAGAACACAAAGAATCAAACTGAATCAAAGGAATCGGATTAAATACAAATGAGTCAAATTGAGCCAGTTTGAATCGAATTGAACAAAAATGAATCGAATCTTGAAAAAGAATCGGGTTGAATAAAAAAGAATCGAATTGAATGATGAAATTCGGTTCGATCGATTTCAAAAACTCAATTATTTAAAATAGAATCTCGATTTGATTAAAATAAAAGATCGATTTGATTAGAATGGAAACTCATTTCGATTAAAATTTCCAGAAACTCAAATTCGACCTTTTATGTAAGGATGTGACAACAAACACCCTTTTTACCACTTTTAAACCTTCTAACTCTACTGGAAACTGAAAGAACACTCTAACAATCTAAAACTCACCTTTAAGCAGTGCTTCAAAATACACTATAACAAACCTGAAACCTACTTTAAGCATTTGCACTTAATTTGTTTTGCAAGAATACACTTAACAAAGACTCAAACAAGACCCAAATCCAAGGTTGTGACACAAGAACCTCAACTAGTAGAGTCGAAAGCTCTTATATCAATTGTAGGTCCTAGTGATGGGATCAAACAACAATGTTCTTGGATTAATCTCCTTGTAAGCTAGCGGAAATCACTTATGTTGGGTCATAGTTTATGGTTTATGCTTTGTTTGTTTGGGCTTTTGTATGTAAACCGAGTTGGTAGGATATATATAGAACAATATTAGGTGTTCATTCATTGTTATTCAACCGGTGGGCTTTAGTTATGATTGGGCCTAGTTGGTAGGATATATATAGAACATATGTTAACAATATTAGGTGTTCATTCATTGTTATTCAACCGTGTAAGTTAAGGGCTTAAGCACCCGACGTATAATATACGTGTGTTTTGAAGCTTCTTTGTTCGTTTTTGCTTGTGTTCTTGATTGTTTATGAAATCGACTTGGTGCTTAGTTTCCGCCTAATCATCGAGCATATTGATATCACATTGAAAGATCCATCACGGGACTTACAACTTACAAGTAACCGAGATGTCAGATCTAGTTGGTGTTCTGTAATTTCGGGTTAAGGCAAGAAAGAGAGGAAGTAGAGAGAGTTCGTGAGTGGATAAAATAGAGTTTTTGCCAAAAGGTTGTTGAGTGCATGGAAGGATGCACTATAAATAGTGCATCTCCATGCACATATCTTTCATTCTATTCAGCCCAATATGCTCACCATTACAAGGCCTTAGGCCCAAACGCTATTACAACAAAACGAAAGCTAAGTAAATTGCATCATGATTAGTACGAAATAATACAAAAGACTATAATAACAAAATGGGGCCCCACATGAATAGTACTAGTATAAGATTTAAATACAACCCAAATCAAATCAAATCAAATCAATTTTGCAATTTAAGAGTGAAGGATGTCACATTCAAAGCAACTGCAACTGTTGTGCTTTATGACTGTTGCTTGTAAACTATCGTCAAAAAAATGTTATTGAGCATACATACCATTGACAACGGTGACCAATTTCGGAATTAGGTATTCGGGGCGTAAGAAGAAACTGAACGCAAGCGTTTTTTCTCAAGTGCATCAAATTGTAATGCGATGTTAGGAAGAAGAGTGACCACCGCCACAACCACCTAAGGTATCGAAATCAAACCCGACAACAGTATACAATGAAAACACCACACCATCACCACCACCAAGGGTTCGAAAATTAAACCCGACATCTATGAGCAATGAATTAGAGTGCGAGCGAGTAACTAAAGAATCATCATGGTTACTGCCTAAGAGAAATAAGAGAGAGAGAGAGAGAGTGTGTGTGTGTGGAGAAACGGTGGTAGCAATACCTTAACAGATAGATGGAGGCATTGATGATATCGAAGGAGTCTGGAGGCCTGAAAGAAAGCTATTGGATGAAGAAACGGAGAGTGGGATACACTTTTAACTGCATGACGTACTACTCTCAATGTCAAAGTTCACCTGAAATTGTATATATATAAATTTACGTTCTGCCCAAACACATATTACATCTTCTTTTTCATCTCAAATATTTTATTGATTCATACCCATACGAATTACCCGCCAACCATACCCGTGAGAGTGGCAACAATGTTCTCTTAAATTAACTACTACTTGGATAAGGGGTACTCAAGGGTGTCACCTCCATCATTAACTTTCAAGTAACATTATGTTTTGTTGCTTTCTGATCTTCAAATTTTTATCTGTTTGTTTTTAGCTTGCTTTATCTTATTTAAGGGGTGTTTCAGATTCCTTATTTCAACCTCCTTATAGCTTTTGGCAAAAAGTTATAAGCTGCAAAATTGTAACTTATAACTTATATCCCCTCACACCTTTTAACTTTGCCAAACACTTTATATAATTTATTAACTTTTTGGAAAAATTATAAGTTGTATGCAGGGTAAAATAAGCAATCCCAATCACACCCTTAGTTACAAAAATACACATAAAAATAAATGTATTTGATCACATTTATTTGGCTTTTAAAACATCCCCAAAACTTTACAAGCGAAAAAAATATACAAACTTAACGAACAATACAAGATCGACCAAACAACAAATCATCACATGGGGTATAGGCTCGATTTGCAATTTAGTAATACCATAAAAAACGATAAAGGTAGAAACTTTTTACCAACTAACACTTACGTCGTTTTAATTCATCATATAATGTAGAAATCTTATCAAGGTTTTCATAACCATAAAGGGGTGGTAATCGTTAAGCCCATCGGTTTGGTTTGTAGTAGGGGCCACAACCACACCATTTTCATTTGCTTGTTACGCTTGGATGATCCTTCGTAAATGGTTGACATGCATACATGCGTGTGTACTGGCACAGTATGACTAACTCTTTTAGTTGGCATGTGTGTGCCAATTACACCTGTAAATTCACAAAGGAACTAATTAAGTATGTGATCACAAGAAACTATAAAAAGTAAAAGGTGGTTATTTATAGAGAAATGTACAACAAAAATATGTATAAAAGGCATATGAAGTATGTAGGTCTCGAGATTGGATCAATCAAACTTAGTGCTTAGCAGAAATCACACTAAGTACCTTAGATCTTGGATCTTCCTTTAGGTTTACTATGTTTGGCTTTTCAGAGATGAGGGAGCTAGAGAGTTAGTTTGATGGATAAGATTTTCAAAAATCTTAGATGTAGCATCCACATGCTTCCCTTTTATAGGGAAGGCATGGCGTGCAATCTTTCTATTTATTAATGGCCTAATGGGCTTTGTTTATATTGGCCTCGGGCCCAATACATGATAATAAACTAAGATGAAAAATACAAAACGTAAACAATACAAAAGACTAAACACATACAAAATATGACCCAACAATCTCCCTCTAGTCTTTAGTATTGTTGCTCGTCTTCGTCTCTAGTCGGTGTCGTTCTCTAGAGCACCATCTTCAGACAGTGGAAGTTCAACAAGTTTTTGAACAAATTTGTTGATGGCTTCAACTATCTTCGGTATTCTATTTCCCGATATCCTCTAGAGTGGGCAAAGGGGATTTGTACAGCTTCAAGATATCTTCTTTGCTTAGCCCCATCAACTCGTGCTCGTCAAACACATGCAATGGATGCATGTTTTAGCAGTGTATGACGGCTTCGCCCGTTTCATTATCAAATTCCGAGCAACTGAAGTCGTAATGGAGATTTGGCTCAAATAGCTCTACATGATAAATAGTACGACCTTCTTTAGGAATTTCATATATCCATGCAATTCGCAGTTTGCCCGTTGCTGGATCTCTCTCCGTCGGATACTTGTATTTTCGACCTTTGTTTAAGTGGAAGTTAGTGTAGTGGCGCTTTGATTCTCGATCTATATGGTTCTTGAACCAACCATCCAGCTTCTTTTCACCCACACCATCGCCTACGGCCCATCTGAAGTAGCTCATGTCAAGCTCGGGCAGAGTATGCATCTCAGTTGAGTGCATGTAGGTGAGGTCCCCGTTCACCCTTCGCAGCGCTCATGAATCACTATCCACGTGGTACTTGGCATATGCGATGAGAGCATTATCGTGATAGGGTAGTTGCAGCAGCGTGGACTTGCACGACTCGTTACACATTGCCACTTTTTCTTTCTTGTTTTGGGCACCTGTGTGGAGTCTGTTGTTAGGGCGATCACTGGGTCAGCTTTAGGAGCGGGAGCAGGATCTCTAATTTCTTCTGGAGTCAGTGTCAGGATGAGGTGGGTAGTTGATTCCATCGTCCTCTTCTGAGATCCCCTCATTTTCTGGAGATGAGATGATACCTGGAAATTTACCTGCATCAAACAACTCATTAATCCCACTGATGCACACACCGGTCCCAATTTGAAATTTAACTATGAAGGTCTGTTCCATCAGTTTCGAGGAGTATATGTCACACTAGTTACCCCTAAACTTACTTCTGTACAAGTCCATAGCACAAATGATTAGTCAATTTTAGTGCAATCTGTGTTAAGAAGCTTAGAAGATGTCAGTGTAGCTGCTCGTGCTCCAAATAGGACTATATTATCTATAGCAAATCAGTTTTTTTGGTGGAGGTGAATGCCATGAAGGCATGCTGAAGATCCCCGACTTGCTCTTCAACTTCATTCTCTTCTTCATCAACATCCACCTTAGCAAAATTTGCAACTTCATTGATCAAATTCAGTTCAGCCATTTGATCTTCCCAAGTGAAATTCTGAGCCACCAAACCACGCTCACCTGCACTAGAACTGGCCACATTCTCTTGTCTTCCTTCATTTACTGGAACCATTTCCCTCTCTCTATTTCCTTCTTTACTCGGGTTGGTACATTCACGAGCAAAATGACCCGGCTCATGACAATTATAGAACCTTAAGGAAATTTTGTTGAAACCCACTTTCTGATTTGCAGGCACATTTCAATTGTTCCTGCCTGTTCTTTTGGTGAATTTCTTGGCCTTGAAAACATCCATGGTGATTTGCCATGAAATATCCATCTCCTCCACGTCATCAGGATGTATCTGATCCAATTCAGCATCCATAACTGGTTGCACTAGGTCTCCAGCAGAAAGGCATTATAGCAGTTCATAAAACCTGCCATTAGGGCGATGTTCTCTTGAGTCTCTTTGGAGATAATTGGAATTTGTGTGTGAGACTGGCTGGAGGTGATTACGGGAACTTGGGATTTCGGTGCAGGAGTTGATTGTGAAAAGAAGACGTTTGTAGCTAGAGTAGGTTGAGGAGTCATTTGACCTTGTGATGACTTGAACACAGAGAAGTTCTGCTGAGGTTGGGCTGGATGACTCTTGAACAAGGAGAAGCTTTCTTGTGAAACTAAAGCATTATTGGCTGGAAAGCCATAACCAGCAGTGTTGTAGGTGTTGGCATGATTGATGGCACGCTGCTTGTCGTCCATATCATAGGCCTTGATAATTGTCGTCACCTCCGAAAGTGTAAATCTAGACAGATCCTTGGTCCTCTTAGTGACAGCCACATTCAAATCCCAGCTCTGAGGCAGTGAGTTAACCAGCTTGTTGTTGATCTCAGATGATGTGAGGTTTATATTTGCAGACCTAATCTCGATGATCAGCGAGATGAACCGGTGAAGCTGTTTCTCAAGGGACTCTCCCAATATATGGTTAAACATATTGAATTGTTGTCTTAGGAGATCTTGCCTACTTCTCCTCATGTCTTCATTTCCCTCAAATACTTTAATGAGGGCCTCCCAGAGTGCTTTGGCAGAGTTCAGTTCTCTAAATCCCAAGGCAATTTCAGGTGAAAGTGCCATCGTCAATTTAGCTAAAGCCTTCTCATCTTGCTCCACAATGTCAAAATCAGCATCTGTATATGACTCAGCTGGTTTGGTCTCAACTTCTTGAGAGCCTTCTCTCTGATAAGTAATAACCTTCTCCACAGTTATGCATCTTTTGCTTTCATCCTATGATGTTGAGATACTTTCCCATTGAGAACCATAAGAGTGCATATTTTCGTGAAATTTGTGAGAATGAATTTAATCCTAATTATCAATTCTATCATTGTGATGAGTGTATTCAGTCTATACATATAGCTTGTGCTCCATCAATACTTCAATATGAAACACATGCTCATTTCACCGTGGGTAACAAAAAAGCCGTTCATGAGTTTGTAAATGTGAAATTTGGAGGAACATATAAAAATATTCAAGTGCATCCGCACCCCCTTTCATTTCGTCAAGGGATTGCAAGCGATGGTAAATGTCACATTTGTCCTTATATTCTCGAATACTTGATGATCTTTAAGTGTTTAAATTGTGAGTTTGCAATTCATTACGACTGTATGGTACGTAAGCTTGATTGAATAACATATTGTGTATGATTGGTTATTTTTCTGTTTCGTGCTTTCTTCTTTTATTTGTGAAAAAATATGTAATAAAGAAACCAAATTTAGTTAAAGCATTGTGTACGTTCTCACATTTGTAATTCACTACAACTCTTCGCATTCGGAAGACAACCCGTTTGTGTCTGATCTTTATTATCATTCGGGCGGTGAAGGGCTTAGAAAGACTTTGGTTAGATGGGCTTCTTCGGTTATTGACAAAAATGCCAAAAATACAAAGGAAGAACATGTTGCTACGGAAGATGAAGCGGTTTCTACTAATTATTGTTATGCTTTTAATGTTCGAAATCCAGCATTGGTAAGTTTGTTTATTACGGGTACACTTGTTATCCGTTTAGCTTATATTTCTTATTTAACTTGTAGGTCCCGCCTGCGAAGGAGCTTAGGAAGATCCAACCGAACAGCTGGCGTATTGCGCGTAAGGTCTTCATCTCTGAGCATGGTGGGTCATGCGGAACCAGTTGGTCCTTGCGCAGACGTCCCTCTGCAAGGTGAATCTTGCGGGTCCAACTGGGCTCTGCTGGGACCTACCTCTTCAACAATTTATTAGTTTGACCACTAGATAGATAAATAACAGTTCTCATTTTAAAATGCATTTACGTATTTTATATTCAACAAGATGTCAATATCAAAATAAGTTTAATTGTTTCTTCAAGAATGTTTGAGCTTGAAATATACAGGGTCTATAAAAATATCCAGTGGGTGCATATTAGTTCTTAACTCATATTTAGAAAAAAAATCAAATCCATTATAAATGAAAAATTAAACCCACTAGGAGGTTGAGGGGGTGGGTGGGGTGCTCGGACGTTCTTCCATCCGCCACTAGTTATAAGAATATAAAAAGAATAAAGTAACAAATCAATCCCATGCTTCAATGGCACTTCAATTTCTCTTTTAACTTTAACAAATACCTCTCTTTAACTTTAACAAATATCTTGCGAGCGCGCGTGCACGAACACAAACTACCTACATTTGTAAATTGTATTTGTAACTAGGTATTATGACTTGCGCATTGGGCCGCGACGTTGAACCATACGAAAAACTAAGGTTGTCAATTCATGACACTGCTTGACATGTTAACACGACCCAACACGACATGGGTTTAACATGTTTGGGTTTTAGCTTAACATGTTTCTTGTCATAAACATCTAACTATCCTTCTCCACAGTTATGCATCTTTTGCTTTCACGTACTTTTCAAATCTAAATTTCCGTTCACCAAACCCTTCAGATTTCAATAATCGTGGTACACAAGTGGTGGTCTCAATGATGGAGTCAAGTTCTTGATGAAGAGTGGCATTGGAAGACGTAATAACATCTGATTGATCCATAATATTCACAACCGAAAACTTGATAAGATGACCGAAAACAGCAAAATTCTTCCAAGAACTCAGAAAGTTGACTGAGAACGATGAAATTTGCCCGAAAACAACGAAAACTGCCCGAGAACGACGAATTTAACCCGAGAACTACGAATTCAACCAAAAAACTTGTAAATACTCCCGAAAACCTTGAATATCGAGTATATTGATATCACATTGAAAGATCCGTCACGGGACTTACATTACTCCAAGACTTTGAATATTGTCTTAGTCGCTTGTTTCTGGTGAGTCACTACTCTACGGATCACCATGGCTGTTTCCTACTGTAGGTTCCGGAACGGATCGTACACGGGATATCGCTAACAACGCAGGTGCGGAATCCCTGCGCAGGTAGTTACGAGTGTAGAGATAGAATCACACGAGCAATAAATCAACCACGTTATATTGATAACCGAACACGTGACTCACGGTCACTATTACAGAGAATAACACGTAACACCAATATGAAACACACTGAAACAAACCCTAAACCACTTTCCAAACTGTTTCAGCGAAACAGTTTTATACACGACAACTTCGCCATTGGCGAAGTTGTCCATAACTTCGCTGATTCAACAAGTTCGCCATAGCGAACTTGTTGACAACTTCGCGTATTACAAAACAATCATAAACAAAACATGATTACATTACAGACTCGATTACAAATGCTAGACTATGAACTACTGACACACATGTACCAACAGACTCCCCCTTGGCAGTAGCTTCATATCTTGATCTTCAAATCTTGAGTCTTGTAATCTTCACCTCTACGCGTGCGCCCCTTCTCTCACACATACCGACACTACCCCTTGATATTTCCTAGCTTGATCCTTCCAAGCAGGAATGTAGAAGATCTTCTTCTCGTTGAGCACTTTCAAATCAGCCTGCGACAGATTAACAAGATGCATCGGGTCGTAAACCCGAAGTACTTCTTGTTCATCCTCATCTTCCATTACTGCCTCAGCTGTCTCGCAATCTACGTACCACCATTTTAAATCTTTTAGGACGTTCTTGGGCATAACTTTCATCGGTACTTCTTTCAAATGACGGACTGGTTTATACTTCATAACCATCCATGGTTTGCCGTCAGCTCTCATTCCACGATCTTTGTCTTCTATCAACTTTCCTTTTTGAGGCTTTAGCAGTTCAAACTTTTTGTCTTTAATGGCTTCTTTCCATACGATCTTCTCAATGATTCTTGCCATATCATCATTGCTTCTATTGATCAGCCCCAATCTCGCTAAATCTTTCACCTCACATTTTGGTAAGGAATTCAGAGATCTCAACAATCTCTTAAAGTACTGAATGCCGTCGTACCGTTTGATCACAAATAGTTTCAGCTCTTTGTCGTACAACCAGCATATGATTCCCTTCTTTGACTCTGCATAGCCCTTTATATTATAAGTCTTTCTGAACATCGATGGTACTGCAGGCTTCTTGGTTTTAACAAACCACTGAGCACAGCCTTCTTTCCAGTTCGGCTGCTCCTCCCATACTGTATCTTCTATCACACTCTCATCCCCCAATTCTGATCTCTCAACAGCTGGAATCTCATGTTCCACTGAATCATCCACAATCTCACCTTCTTCTAATACATCTTCCACATTAATCTGTTCTCCAATCCTCTCAATCTCATCCATAGGCAACACGTCGTCATCATCCATCAACTCATTGTCCTCCTCCTCATCCAACTCCTTCAAAGCATCGATAACGTCTTCAACATCAGCGTCGTCATCCACAACTACAACATCATCACCAGCTGCATTTGTAGACTCCCCCTCAGTTGTGGAAGCCCCAAGAGCCTGAGAGGTTCTTGGCAGCTCATCACCTGCACCGGAAGGTGCATTAGGATCATCGTCATGATCTTCTCGTCTTTTCGTTCTCAACTCATCGCCCCTACAAGTATTCTCCCCCTGAGATGCCAAGTAATCCTTGAAGGCATCTATTATTCTTCCATGTTCAACCAGGAGGGCAGCTTGTAGTCGATTGGATTCCACTAGGCTTTGAATGGTCTTTGTCTGATCAGCAACAATCCGCTCTAGTGATGTAATCCTCTCGGAATCTGAAGTAGGCGTTGGAGTTGGCGGGACATCAGCAGAAGTGACCGCAGGTGGTACACTTGGTAACACTGCAGTAGAAGTGATTGTCGACTCCACAAATCGTGCAACTACCACCGGTGGATTAAGCGGTTGGGGTGGTAGGGACACAATTGCTGGGGCCGACGTCTCGACCGATGTAACCTGTGCTGTAGTAGTAATAAGAGACATACCAGACAAGGCAGGTGGAGCAAAACGTACTAGTCTTGAAGATTCTCCAGCTCCCGAACCAATACCTCTCTGTTCTCTTCTTGAACGTCTAAGCACAATCTGCACTGCCTCCTCTTCATCCACTTCATCCTCATCCTCCTCCACAGTTCTCGGCCTCTTTCCCGTAGTCCGTTCCCGAGACACCATAAGTCTTCTTGCCTCAGCAAACGTCTCGTCTAGATCAGAGTCAGCTACCGAAGTAGCTGCTCTGGTAACATCCATAAATTGAGGACCCGAGACATCCATATCAAACACACCATGTACGCCAAAGGCAGCATTAAGATCAACGTCTTCAGCAGTGGACACAACATGAGATACAGTAGCTGGCACAGCAGCAGAGGCAACAGTAGAAACCACAGGCGCAGCTGATACAGCATGAGGTGCTGCCGCCTGATGTGGTTGGGGATCTCTGAACTCGTCCCCTCCTGCAGGAACATACTCCGGGTTGATGAGATACCCGAAAAGTGGAGTATGCCTGGGACGCCGCTCAGGGTTGCTACGAGTGCTCGACGTCCTGCACTGAGCAAAGATACGTTTTGTTACGCACTCAACGTATCTGATAGGGCGTCTTTGCGGTATAGACGGAGCGACATGATTAATAATCATTTGTAGAAACCGAGGATACATAGTAAAACGCTCGCGCGCCGTCGCCCGTCTCTGACGATCAATCTCGTAAAAGATTAGCTGACTAAAAGAATATCCGCGGTTGTAAGTCAGCGCAATCATGGCCGATTGCATCGACGCACCCATCCCGTCTGTTCCTGCCTTTCTGCCGGACATGCATACTATTAACACATGCATCAGAAAGCGCCATTGATCCAGCAGAAAGCCTTTCCTCCTCTGCGAGTCCCCCAGCGGACCCGAATAACCCATCCTCAAGTAAGCTCCGTCACGGAAAGGAGCTACGAACTCCGTTGGGTCATCTCTCGTTTCATCACCGAACCGCAGAGCCAACCGTATGTCTTCCGAGGAAAACTGTATGTTGTGACCATTTACGGTTGCTCGCATCACCGGAGGCTCAGGTCTGCAATCATAATACACCGTCTGCCAGAAATCTTCAATGTTAGGCAGAGATATGGGTAGTGTATTAGTGATTGCGTGAAAAACTCGTGATCGTTGGAGAAATGTGATAATCTCCCTATAGTCTTCAACGCCTCGTGCGTCTGGATCCAAAGTGATGTATTGGTTATGGGCTGGAAAGAATTGTCGTTGCTCATCACCATCATCACCACCAGCACCTCCAACAGCAGCCATATCTGCATAAAACAAATCAAGTTAGAGACCATATAACCATCTCACAAGTTCGCTGTGTACCATGTGCGAAGTTGTGATGTACACAGAACAGGCGAATTTAAAGGTGAGGCGAAGTTGGGAACAACTTCGCTTCATCTGTAAGTTCGTCTGAAATCTTAAAAAAAATTGAAATAGGCGAAGTTGTGTTCAAGGCGAAGTTATGGATAACTTCGCCATAGGCGAAATTAAGCTTCAAGCGAAGTTGTGGATAACATCGCTGAAGGCGAACTTAAGCCACTAGCGAAGTTGAGAATAACTTCGCGTAAACCTTAACTTCGCCTGAATCTGAAACGGCGACTGTTCAGATTCAAACAAGTTTTATCCGACGTTTCGGACCGATTTATGGATATAACAATGAAGTCCAACATATTTCAATGGTGTTAGGACGAGAAGGTCGTCCATGAACACGTAACTTGAGGTCGAAAAACTTGGTTTCGAAGGTTCAACGACCCGAGAGTCTCGAACCGGGTAAAACTATAAAGAGAAAGATAGGATGATATTGACAACACATACCACTAGTATAGTAGAAACAAGGAACACAAGATCGGAATCGAAAGTGAATAACAAGATCGCCGGAAAAAATATAAGTTCGCCGGAAAAGTTAAAATCTGAAACTGTTACTGTTCAAAATCCCTTATATAGGGCAGAGTTGGTTCAGGCGAAGTTACGCTTAACTTCGCCACAACTTCGCCGAATTCAACAACTTCGCCCGTAATTTTCAAAATCAGCCCTTTAAGTTTGAATAATCTTGAATTTAACCTTATAAGTTACCAAAAAGAGTTAAACAAATATGATCAAGACCCAGTAACCAACAATACAATAATATAACTACAAAAAACAAAAAAAAAAACTTAGAAAAATTTTAACGAAATAAGGGATCAAATTTCAGTCTAGTCAGGGACCACTACGTTTTAGAAAAGATCCCAACAGGAATCATACTAACTATGTGACTGTCACTTAGATCCGTGTTTAGCTGTATTATGACATAGAGACACAGGTTGTAAGCATGTAAATAACGTAAATGGTTTTCATCGTTTCTGTGATACGGATTAAGGTTCAATTAAGCTCAAAAATTTAAGATGGCAACATCTCAGAGATAATGATGTCTTCTATCTATTCTCAAAGCGTATTTGGCTATACCCAAGTCACCCCGAGTTGACTTCGACCCATAGTGTCTGATTAATTTGTATATACTCGTTGACTGCATCCCGTTCTCTTCTTACTCCAGACATGAGAAGTCTTGATTGTTACTATGTCTCATAAGTACTTAAAAATATACACGTATATATATATATATATATATATATATATATATATATATATATATATATATATATATATATATATTTTTTTTTTTTAAACAAATATTTTTATCGACTTCGGAGTACTAAACCACTGCAAGTCCCGAATCTGGATCACTGCAGTATCTTGAAATGCTTTCTTCACGGGAATCAGAACACTTACGGGCTCGTGTATGACTGGGTAGTCGCTTTTCTGCCTATCCTTCGAAAAGATATGTATGAAGACATACAAAACTCTTAAGGAGTTTCCACGTAAATTCGAGTAAATTTAAGTTAGTATCACATACACTTTTACGCACCATAAAAATTACCATGACATACAATGACTGTTCTAAAGCCTTTTAAGCCTAATAACTTCACTAGTTAAGCACACACAATCAGTATATATATCATTTTCCAAGGTTGGATCAATTTTCTGTTAAACACAGCATTGAACTTCTTACGAAGTAACAGACTTGAAAAGTAATTTCATTTCCCAAAAAAAAACTTTAATTTCAATCGCCCCAATCACGTCAAAGTCGTCAGGTAAACGGCTATCCTGAAGATCCAATGGATCAACTGGACCGACCACATACAAGTATGTGTCCTTCTTACTAAGTATGACCGACTAATTTTCAGCAACTGAAAGAACACACGTCATAGCTGCCCCGGTTACTTTCAGTCTTCCGGTTAATGGCTATCCTTATTTTCTAAGTCGAAAAAACGAGGACCAAAACATATCCGAGGATATGTCCATCAAACTGAGGTAACCGACTGATTTTAAGCAAAAATGACCCTTTTTTTTTTTTTTTTTTTTTTTAAAAAAAAAAAACAAAGACATGGTTACTCGGGATTGATCATCCCGTTTAGCTCAATTAGGTTTTGAAATCTGGATTTATCAAACGCTTTTGTAAACAAGTCAGCAAAATTTTCAAGTGTATCAACTTTTTCGATCTTTATCAGTTTCTTCTCAGCACAATCCCGTATGAAGTGATGACGAATGTCAATATGCTTAGTTTTACTGTGCTTCACGGGATTGTTAATTACTGAGATGGCGGCAGTGTTATCAATTAAAATAGGAGTAAGTAAGAAATTCAGACCATAGTCGCGCAATTGTTGCTGAATCCACAAAACCTGAGAGCAGCAGTTGGATGCTGCCATGTATTCAGCTTCGCATGTTGAAATTGCAACTGATGTCTGTTTCTTGCACTGCCAGGAAACTAATCTTCCTCCAAGAAACTGACAGCCTCCTGTTGTTGACTTCCGACTCTGATTACATCCACCATAATCAGAATCTGTATATGCCACCAGTTCAACGTCTCCTCCCTTTGGGTACCACAACCCTAGTTTCGGCTTGCCCTTAAGATACCGCAAAATCCTCTTCACACCTTTCATGTGAGATTCCTTTGGGTTTGCCTGAAAACGAGCACAAAGACAAACAGAAAACATTATATCGGGCCTAGAAGCAGTTAAATACATTAATGAACCTATTATCGCCCGATACAGAGTAGGGTCCACATCTGCGTCACCATCTGATTCAGCGCCCAATTTGTGATTGACGCAGATTGGGGTGTCATATGGAGAACTGTCCTCCATCTTGAATCTCTTCAGCACATCATGAACATACTTTGTTTGATGAATGAACATCCCATCCTTCTTCTGATCAACCTGCAATCCTAGAAAGAAGGTTAGTTCACCCATAGCACTCATCTCGAATCGTTTCTTCATGACAGCTTCAAAATCCTGACACATGGATACTCTTGATGCAGCAAAAATGATGTCATCCACGTAGACTTGAACCAGTAGGAAGTCACATCCTTCTCTCTTCACAAACAACGTACTGTCAATCAATCCTCTTTCAAAACCATTTTCCAGCAAGTAGTCTGATAACGTTGAATACCAGGCACGAGGTGCCTGATGTAACCCATATAACGCCTTGCTCAACCTGTATACGTGATCCGGAAAGTCTGGGTCAGGAAAACCCGAAGGTTGCTCAACAAACACAACCTCATCAACTTTCCCGTTAAGAAACGCGCTCTTCACATCCAACTGAAACACCTTCATCTTTTTAGATGCAGCAAACGCCAAAAACAATCTAATCGCTTCTAACCGGGCAACAGGAGCGAAAACCTCATTGTAGTCAATACCCTCTTGCTGATTAAAACCTTTAACAACCAGCCTTGCCTTATTTCTCACGATAATCCCCTTTTCATCTCTCTTGCACTTGAACACCCATTTCGTGCCTATAGCATGCACATTCTTTGGTTTTTCAACCAAAGTCCAAACTTCCATTTTTTCGAACTGAGCCAACTCTTCTTGCATGGCTTCGACCCACGAGCTGTCCTTTAAAGCCATTTGATAATTCTTCGGTTCAACTTGGCTTATGAAGCAAGAGTACAAACATTCGTTCATGATACATGTATCTTTAATGCTTGTATAAACACAGGTGTGCTCATTCAAGCTACTTCTGGTTTGTACACTAGAGGACACATCACCTATAACATTCTCCAATGGGTGATCTTTGTGAATTCTCGTGGTCGGAACAGCACCGACATGCAAATTGTCTTCCAAGTTTGAAGAGATCTCATCTATGGTAGTTTCAGGCTGAGAGTGAAAAGGATTAATAAACTCATCTTCAGTTGAGGCCGCAGGGGTATCGATAGGGTTTGATGTGGAAGGCTGAGATTTTTCTGTCATCTGATGTTGCACTACCTCCTCTTCCTCATCAAATATCATCTTCGTCACTGCTCTTTCGTCTTCTTCAGAAATTTCCAAAGTAGGTACGTTAAACGACTTAAAAAGTTTAGCATAGTCAAACAGCTCAGCAGGTCCATTGCTTGGTTTTGGCGGTTGGTAACTAGTAATGTCGGTGTTACAAACCACCTCCACCTTGCAAGTTGTCGTATTGAAGACCCGTCTGTTGGGAGTCCCAACAACATAACTGACTAGGATTCCCTCATCAGCTACTTCACCAAATTTCGAATTAGTCTTCAAAATCGAACAAGGAGACCCAAAAGGTTCAAGACCGCACAGGTTGGGCTTCCTTCCGTGCATAAGCTCGTAACAAGTTTTTCCAAGTCTCTTAACTGTTAACACCCGATTTAGAACATAGCAGGCTGTAGCAACTGCTTCAGCCCAGAACATCACAGGAAGCTTTGAGTCTGCCAGCATAGTTCTGGCTCCTTCAATCAACGTTCGGTTCTTCCTTTCAGCTACTCCGTTCTGTTGTGGTGTATACGGAGCGCTGTATTGATGCTCAATACCCTTCTGAAGACAAAAGATTTCCATCTCAAAGTTCTTGAACTCTGTCCCATTGTCGCTTCTGATGAATTTAACTGATTTACTCATGACGTTCTCGACTTTTGTAATTAGATTCTTCACCATCTGAGTCGTCTCGTCTTTCGTTTTCAGAAAATATACCCACGAGTATCGCGAGTAATCATCAGTTATCACCAAGCAGTAAGAAGTACCGCCTAGACTTTGTACATTCACCGGACCGAAGAGATCCATATGAAGTAGTTCTAGAGTACCAGCAATTGAGTTGATCGTCTTGGTGAGATGGCTTTTCTTGTGTTGTTTTCCCTTCTTGCACGCTATGCATTTATCTTCAAAGTTAAAACTCTTTAAGGGAACTCCCATCACAAGCCCATTTTTGACAATGAAGTTCATCTTACGAAGATGAATATGTCCCATTCTCCAGTGCCATAATTCTGATTCTGATTCGCTTGCCTTTGTCATTAAACAGGATTCTCCGGTGGCCATTTCAGTAGACCTCATATCCATCACGTATGTATTCGTTTCACGTGGAGCTTTCATTACTATCCATTCTTCTGGTATATGAAAACCAGGCTTCAATACAATCGCTTCATTCTTAGTGAAATGGACAGTGTATTCTTTATCACAAATCTGCGACACACTCAGCAGATTGTGCTTTAATTCCTCCACAAAGTTTACATTTTCAAGTGTCATTCTCCCATTCGACACAGTCCCTCTACCAGTAATCCTTCCACCGCTTTCACCAGCAAAATTAACTCTAGCTCCCTGAACAGGTTTTAAGTCTTGCAACAAGTGTTTGTTGCCTGTCATGTGCCTGGAACAGCCGCTATCTATAATCCAAAGATTGTTTGCAGCCCTGTTCAACTGTTCCTGCACAATAAAACAAAGAGTTAGAATCTTGGGACCCAAGACCAATTGGTCTTGGATCGATACGTCCCGTACCCTGGCTTTCTCAAGTTAGCGTCAGGATAATTTCTGTAAGTCCTGTTAGGGAATCTCCTTGCAGATTGGGTGTAATGCCTTCCAAACCTTTGAGAATTGAAAGTGTTATATCTTGAGGTTTGGTTGTAAAAATGAGGTTGGTCTTTATGAAAGCTTGAATTCGTTACATTTTGGCATTTTTTAAAGTTTTCATTTTTAGCAGGAACAAAATGACGCTTATTCTCATTTTTATTTGGCTTCACACCTCTGAATCTCGGCTCCAGAGGGCAATCTGCAACTAAATGCCCTAATTTGTTACATCAAAAGCAACACCGACTCTCCAATTTCTTGTCAAATGTTGGTTTGGATGTAGAGGCAGTGTTACCAGCCGTTCGTCTCACATAAGGTGGGACATACGGGTTGAGTGGAGTACACTTTTTAGAAGATTTATTTTTATCTCCACCGGTAGGTAACACTACATTCTCTTTCGTCTTCCCAGATTCGGACAACTTATCCGAATCCGATGAGACTGGACTCGTAACAGAAATATTTACACTAGAAACAGGCGAACTCGTTTCGCCACAGCTAACACTTGATTCTACCCTTGAAATCTTAATTGGAGTTGTCTGATTAACCTCGAAATCAACAGATTTCTGAACACTCGGATTATATGTATAATTGTGGTTAAAGGGTGGTGGAACTTCGTGATATCCGATTCCTCCCCTCTTTGCAGAGGTACCTGGATCACTCACGAGGTGATCAAGGATGGCCGAGGAATTCCTGAACTGCTCAAGTTTGCGGTTCAGTTCCACCACCTTTACCTGGTGGTCAGCAATCTGTTTATCCCGATCAGCAATCACTTTAGTTTTTTCCTCCAAAACTTCATAACTAAGATCAATTATTTCAATTTTCTCAGCAAGTTTAATTTTTAAGCTTTGAACATCTTTTTCACATGCTTTTATTTTAATTTTATAACTCGTTTCTCTTGCTTTCGTAAAATGGTGATCTTCTTTAATAGTGTTAAAGTCAGCATCTAAATGGACATACTGATCAGTTATCGTTTTAAGTTGCTCAGACAAATTCTCACAACTAGTACAAATAGTTTTAGGACTTACCTCGGAGCGATTATCTTTGTCATTTGCCATGAAAGCGGTTTCTTCTTCATTTGCTTTCTCAATTTCTTCAACCTTCTCACATTCTTCAGCTTCAGACTCAGCCATGTTTGCTTGCTCACCAGAACCACTTGAGCGTTGATTCCAGTTGTACTCTCCTGCCTCTCTGGTCAACATGGCATTTATCTCTCTGTTAACTCCTGAGTGTTGTGTAGGTCGACCTTGTCCTCGTTCAACCCTCTCATTTCTGCATTCCTTGGCAAAGTGCCCGTACTGTTGACAATTATAGCACCTTACCTTGGATTTGTCGAACCCGGGCCTACCACCAACAAACTTTCTTCCAGTTTTGTGCATAAACCATTTAACACGCCTCACAATCATTGCCATTTGCCATTGCAAATCCATCTCCTCCAGATCATCAGCATCGATCTGGTCGTAGTCCTCATCCAGAACAGCAGGGTCCACAATCTTCCCCTGGATGTAGTTTTCATAGGAAGCAATAAATGATGCATAGACTGCAAACTGCTCTTCAGCAGATTTTACACTCATAGGCATCTTGGAATAATTATTGCTTGAGGCATGTGCAGAAAAACCACTTGAGGACGCTTGAGGCTTTGAAGTACTAGATCCTCCAGCAACGAAACATGCATCACCATTCATGTTAACAGAAACATTTCCTTCATTAGGTGAGTCAGGACCTGACTCCCCTTTCGAGTAAAAAGCAGCAGATTCAGGCCTTGAACTTGAGCCGGAGTTAACCTTAGCACCATACATACCAGGGTCTTGTATCTGATCTGTTGGTGTTTCCTTTCGAACCATATTAAGCTCATAAGTTCTGAGCTTGTTTACTGCTGTTTCTAGATCATAGGTTGGAAAGTCTCTGTCTTCCCTCATAAGGACGGTGTACATTTCCCACTTCGGTGGGAGAGCATCGAGAAGCTTTTCAACGATCTCTTCTTCTCGGTAAGCAATTGAATAGTTGCTGAGCTCTGTCATTAGATGATAGTATCTGGTGATAATATCATCCAGTGATTCGTTCTTCAAAAATTTGAAGACGGAGAACTGGGTCTTCAAAAGTTTTACCTTCGATGCACGGATACCCACATTCCCCTCGAATCTATTTTCAAGAGCATCCCAAAGCTCTCTTGCAGAAGTGTACTTTCGGAACGTATGGAGAACCTCTTGAGGAAGTGCCATTGTTATCGCAGCATGGGCCTTGCTTTCGGCCTCGTACATTTTCTTCTCTTCGTCCTCCATTTTGCTGTACTTCTTAACCACATCGCGACCTTCGTACACCATGGTTGGTGGGATATATCCATCCTGGATGCACACCCACATCTTTGCATCCTGATATTTAATATATTGGATGAATCTGTCCTTCCATGCCACGAAGTCAGTTCCTTTCATCAGCCTCGGGGCCTTAGTGGCAGACCCCGCTTCTACTTCCATCTTGACCAAATCGGAGATGTTGATCGACGACATCCTTGCAAAAACCTGAAAAAATCTGGAAAAAACAAAAAAAAATATTAAAACAGCTCAGTAGGCGAAGTTAAGAATAACTTCGCTTGAAGGTTAACTTCGCTGAAAAGAGAACTTCGCTGAGATCTTAAATTCGCTTGAATTTGGCGAAGTTAAAAATAACTTCGCTTAGCTCTGGCGAACTTATGAGTTGAGCGAACTTGGGTATGAAGCGAAGTTGCGGATAACTTCGCTAAAGCGAACTTATGAAGTGAGCGAAGTTGTGGTTAACTTCGCTAATCCTTATATCTTCGCCAAAAACCCTAATTCCAGCGACGGCAACTTCGCCTGAAGAATGGTAACTTCGCCCGATGAACGGTAACTTCGCCCGATGAACAGGGAAGTTTGTTCAGATCTGTTTTCGTCAATCCAGCAGCTCCCGATCAATGCAAAGGCTTGAAAAAGACTGTCAAGCACTAGCAAAACTCAATCCCAACAAAAACACGTCCCGCGAATAGGTCAAACGAGACGTTTTCTACACCCGCGTGAAATCCCGAACCTCACAATCGAGCCGATTGGCTCTGATACCAATTGTAGGTTCCGGAACGGATCGTACACGGGATATCGCTAACAACGCAGGTGCGGAATCCCTGCGCAGGTAGTTACGAGTGTAGAGATAGAATCACACGAGCAATAAATCAACCACGTTATATTGATAACCGAACACGTGACTCACGGTCACTATTACAGAGAATAACACGTAACACCAATATGAAACACACTGAAACAAACCCTAAACCACTTTCCAAACTGTTTCAGCGAAACAGTTTTATACACGACAACTTCGCCATTGGCGAAGTTGTCCATAACTTCGCTGATTCAACAAGTTCGCCATAGCGAACTTGTTGACAACTTCGCGTATTACAAAACAATCATAAACAAAACATAATTACATTACAGACTCGATTACAAATGCTAGACTATGAACTACTGACACACATGTACCAACACCTACGTCCGCTAATTCCACCTACTAGTCAAGTCAATTTGTAGTTCTAAAACGTTTGCTTACTTTCCTGTACTTCAATTGATTTTAGATTTACACCAATGATAATAACTTATTCTTTTTTGTATTAAAGCACCGAAAACTTCGTGTTTTATACCACATATTATTTTTGAACTATTATTTGTGTTAACAATGATGATGGCCGATCTAAAATACGGTATAAACATGAATTTATGTGTGTATGCTTGTGTAAGAATTGATGTCTTCTCGCATGCGTTGTATTTGGGTTTACTATGTTAGTCAACTAACTTGTCATGATTTACACTGTAGGTCCCATGAAGGCGGATCTAACAACAATTCTTGGATCAATCTACTGGGTGCTTAGCGGAAATCAGACCAATGAACCGAGATCTCGGATCTTGTTAGTGTGTTTGTTATTGTTGGCTTTTGCTTGAGAGAACAAGTTAGATAGTATGAGAGTTGTTTTGTCAAAAGCTTGTTTATCTCACGCACATGCTTCCTATTTATATAAAAGCATGGCATGAGACATGATATATTATATCACAGCCCCATGGGCCTTATGTACAAATGGCCTTGGCCCAGTACAACATAAACAAAGACAAGCCCAACTAACTACAATACAAAAGACTCATTAATATACAAAACTAGGCCCAACAATCTCCCTCTAGTCTTTAGTATTGCCACCTGTCTTCGTCTCTAATTTGTCTCGTACTCCAGAGCACCATCATCAGATAGTGGAAGTTCAACAAATTTTTGTACAAATTTGTTGAATGCTTCCACTATCTTATCGGTATTCTGTTTCCTGATGTCTTCAAGTGCGGGTAAGGGCGAGTTGAGAGCTTCAACTTATCTTCCTTTCTTAGCCCCATCAGCTCATGCTCGTCAAACACACGTAACGGCTCCATGGTTTTGTAGTGAATGACGGCTTCGCCCGTGTTGTTGTCAAGCTCCCAGCAGATAAAGTCACGAAGAACGTTGGGCAAAAAAGATTCTCCATGACAAATCTCATGACTTTCCTTAGGCGCGTTGTACCTCCACATTATTCTCCTTTTTTCTATTGTCGGTTCTCTTTCTGTTGGGTGCTTGTACTCTCGACCCTTATTCAACTCGAAGTTGGCATAATCCAACTTCGATTCTCGATCCATATGACGCTTGAACCAGCCGTCATGCTTCTTTTCTCCAACTCCATCACCAACAGCCCGTCTGAAAATAGTTCATGTCTAGCTCGGGCAGAGAATACATCTCCGTTGAGTGCAGGTAGATGAGGTCGTTGTTTGCCCTACGCAACGCCCAATAACAACTATCCTGGTGATACTTTGCATACACAATGAAAGATTCATCATGATAAGGGTAGTTCAGGGAGCGTGTACTAGCACGACTCATAACACAGTGCCATTTTCTTTTGCTTATCTTAGGAACTTGTGTCGATTCTACTCCTAGGGAAGAAACTAGCTCAGCTTTAGGTGTAGAAGAAGGAGCATGAACTTGTGTTGGAGGCGTATCAGGACATGGAAAGTAGTTGATGCCATCATCCTCCTCCGTTGCTCCATCCTTCTCATGAGAATTGAGGATACTTGCAAACTCCCCTGCATCAAATAAATCTTTAAATAAGTCATTGAGTGCAGCATCTCGATCTCTCACCCTTGTCGAAGCCTCGGTTGCAACGGGGTCCTCGTGTGGTTAAACATTATGTGGAGCGGTTTGTGAGTCCGCTCCACCACCACCCGTTTCACCGGCTCCACTATTTCCACCATTTCCACCATCATCATCATTATCATCATCATCCTCATCCAAACTATCATGGATGTTGTCGTCCTCATCATCATCGTCTTCATCATCGTCGTCATCCTCTTCTTCTTCATCATCACCAGTTCGGGTGGCAAGTCCTCCAACATCCGGAGGTGCCGAGCTGGAACCAACGACACTTGCGGCTCAGCCAACGTGTTGAACGATGACTCCCACCGTTGCCTCTCCTTCAGAATCCACCACTGTCTCTCTACCGACTGCCACACTTGGACCAGTAAACGGTTGCTGTCCTTCAGTGTGCATTTTTTGTCCACTCTTCTTTCAGCTCCCAAATAATAAATCAAGTCAGTCCTCAGGTTCGTTGAAATCATCATCACGCATTCCCATTAGATCGGAGGTCGCTTGGTATTTGCTCACCATTTCTTCATTAGTCTTCAATTGGAGCTTGTTGAGACGATCTTGAGCAGCCATCTTCGTCTTGAGAGCCTCTAACTCTGTTCTGAATTCAGTATTCCTAGAAATAAGCATACCAAGTGTAGAGGAGGATGCCAGTTGACCCTCAATCATGGTTACCTGAGCGTTGGTTGCTTTCTGCTCGGTGAACCACTTGTTCGTTGCCTTCTCTAGATCTGCAGTAAGCTTCAGTTGAAGTACGGAGGCATACGACTACTTGCGTTCAAGGGTCTTCACCTGGTCACCGACCCGAGAGCGAGTTACAGTGATTGAGTGTTAGGTAAAGGCTGCTGGCTTTCAACTCGTTTCTAGAGGGTCTCGATCCACATCTTTTAGCTATAAATCAAAGTTTTATCAAGATCACGCACCACCTCCATTCTCCCTACTTGCGCCAAGAAGGCCGCCTTCTACTTCACATTCTCAACCTTCTTTTGCTTCTGAGCCTTGTTGTACTCAAGAAGCAAACGCTCATGCTCAGCACTTTTTGCGTTTGATTCCTCCAAAGTGATGATATTATCGAGGATAGGATCAGCATACACTGGAGGATTGGTAGACTTCTCGGTGGTTATGGGTGTTGGTGTATAGAAGGTTAATTTGTAAGTGGTGGGAGGTGTATCAGATTGGATAGGTGGAGTTGTGGTCTGTAGAGATAGGGTAATGGATTGGGTAAGTAGGGTGAAGTTAAAGTAAGTGGTAGGGTTGTTGGTTGTGGTGTTATGGTGGTTTCGGGTTGGGTTGTTGATGGAGTTTGTGTTGGTTGGGCTGGAGGTAAAGAGGTGAAGGTTTGAGATTAAAAGGTAGTGGTCTTGATCGTTGAGGTGAAGGTTGGTGAGCTAAAAGGTGAGGATAAGAATGGGTCTGATGGAGTTAGTTGTTCTGGTGGAGTGGTGGTTCAGATGGGTTGGTCTATTTGTTGTGGTGGTGGTGATGGTGGGAGATTTTCTAATAACGAAGGTAAAGGTTGGTCTCGTTGTGTGGGTGACGGTTTAGGTGAGCCAACGGGTGAGTCATGTAAAAGTGTTTTTGAGGGTTTGGATTTTGATTTTAGTCTACCTTTGGTTTTGGGTTTAGTGTAGACTGGTTTCTGGATTTGTTTGGCTTTGAGGGTGGCTAAGGTTTCAGCTAATGTGGTGGGTGAGGCAGTGTATGGTTCAGGTTGAATGGAAGGTTTACCTGTCCCGGGAAGCTTGATGACGAGACTTGGAGCCTTCTTGGAGTCTCCGTTTTTTCTCAAACGCTTAAGAGGCTGAACGTTTTCCTCTTCTTTTTCCTCTTCCTCCTTCTTGGAAGGCCCACCAACAGATGGCTTGTCAGTTGCCTACTGCTTCTTGTCATGCTTCTTCTTGGTCCGACCCTCAGGCTCTTCCTCACTTTCAACCTCCTCCGGTTCAGAAACCATTATCTCCCCACTTTCCTGACCACACTCACCCCCAGCAGTCTCCGTCTCCTCGAATAACCCAAACTTCTTCCTGTGTCATTCATATTGATAAGCGTACCCTTTGCCCTTCGTGCTAAACATGGCATTAAATACAGTTTGTTTGATTGTCACACCCCGGCTAGCGAAATGCGGAAGCGTTAAACGGGAATGTAATAGACACCTCTGGCATCAACCACATTGTTTATAAAGAACAATACAAACTAATTTACAATCTTTTACATTGATCTAACTTTGTTTACAACTAGGTACTACAAACAAAATCTAGTCCGTTAAGCAGCTTTACTTCTTACTAGCACACTTGCATCAATTCACCCAGCATTGATCGCAAATCAAACACGTAACACATTGACTTTCTAGTCCAAGTCCGGTATACCTGAAAAACATGTTAAAAGGGGCAACTACAAATAGTTGGTGAGTTTCATGAGTTTCAAGAAATCACTTATGTGTACAAAAATCATAGTTTGTAAATACGCAAGTATATATGTATATATGTACGTTTGCAAGTACGTTTGTTTGTATGTTTATGATGTAATTATGCTAAGCTACAGTTAAGCCTTGACTGTCTGTGCTGCGTGCCTCCATTTCCCACGCTCAATCAACCAATGTGGCCCCCCTTCTGCCCACAACATGCCCCGAGTAGCTATGTCTAACACTACATAGTGTGTTTGTATAATTATGGTCAAGTGCAAGTGGCGTTATGTGTGACACAGAAACCAGGTCGATTCTGTTTGGGTTTGTCAAATCAATAATACTATTCACAAGCCACCGGGTCGAAGTTAATCACTGTGTTCGTAAGGACTTTTGTGTGTTAGCACTTAGATAAATCCCATCATCAAACAATTCAGAGTATATAGGTATGTATCAACATATTTTTCACCTCAAAAGTTCGTAAAAACAGTTTAATATTGGGGTCATGAAACTCACGATTTAGTATATATTCAACATGGTATCGAAGGGTGGTACGTTCTGCCTGCTAGCACTCAGACCCTATAATCAATATTATAATAATACTAATATTTTAATATTATTGTGACATTTGAGACAAAACCAGGTACACCTCAGTACGTATTTACCGATTAAGCAATTAAACGTTTATTACGTAACGTGCGAACGATTAACCGAATGGGTCTGATTATAACCTAGATATCTCGGTGGGCCATCTATAAGTGATATACATTTAATATATGCTAATATATTAGTTTTATGGCCTTAGTTCGATAACAAACAAGTTAAATGAAAACATGCTCGCTTAACTACCCGCTATAGATTTAAACGCGAAAGATAGTTACAAACCAAGCATTGTATCATCTGTTAAGCCGAAAAAGACTTACCAAACACTTATTTGAAATGTTTTAAGCGATCCGTGAAAATATTTTCTAATTTTACAAACGTATAATATGTTTTTATAAATTTACAAAAAATTAGCCAAAAATCACTCGTTTTCGCGCTGTTTATCGTACTCGACATATTTTTCCTGCCAAAAACCGAACCCAAAATAAATTTGAACTTGGGCTTTAACATCTGGGCTTGCAAATTAATACTGTTGGACAAAATGGGCCAGGGGGGCCAAGCCAAATCCCGGCCGCAATGGGGAAAACCCCCCCTTGGGTTTCTTTCTTTTCATTTAAATATGTAAGATATTTTTTTAGGCCTTAAACTTGACAATTTCTAGAAAACACACTCTGTTCTTGTAACGTCCGTTAATTCCGTTTCCAAGAGTAAAACTTGTAAAGTATGTATTATTCTCGGGATTCAACCGACGTTTCTCGGGAGCCTTTACATCATCCCGGTACGTTAAAATTTTGTAACTTTCCACCCAAGTTGCTACACACTTCATACTGGAGGGACTAGAGTGTAATTTATTTTATATCATAATATGAAAAAAAGAAAAAGCCCTAACCCTAACTCTATGCGCAGCCAATCGCAGCTAAGACCCCCCCTGCTTGTTTTTCTTCTGCCCAGCCAAGTTTTAGCCGTGAAAACTTCAATTCAAGGTCGGTTTTATGTTTCCCCATGCCTTTTACATCTTAATTGATTATATTAACGCACTTATTGGTCGTTAAGGTTGAGTTTTGATGATAACAGTTTTCTGACAGATTCGTATACGTTTATTGTAGGGTCTGTAATGCGATGTAAATCCATTTTTTTTATCAATTCTTGATTCCATGATGTTCTAATTCGAGTCTAGTTTCCAGAAAGGTATAATACGTAATTTTTGGACGAGATTTGAATGGTTTTTATGAATTTATAAAATCGAGTGTCAAAGCTGATGCGGGATGATGGATTCTGGTCAGTCTTCCCGACGTCATAACCTTTTTTCGACAGGTCCAAATTTGTTGATTCCACTTCTCGAAGTTAGTATTTTGAGTTAGGAACCAAACCCAATTGGAATCGTTTAATTTGGTTCGGTAATGAATTTTATAAAAAAAAAACCATATTGTTGCACACTAAAATAGCTGCACGTACCTTGCTGTGTTGGATGAATTTTTATAATTTTTGTGTCCAATAGAAAAATATAATGAAAATATTTTTATAAACCTAAGACATTTATTAAAGCCTAGTAAAAATTTAATAATTTATTTAAAAGGTTATCCTATGTAATTAAATGCATCTTCGCATGCTAAAATCTACACGTTTTACTCGTTATTGAACTATAAGTTCGTTTTTGGCTTAACCGGAGGATTTGGTTAGTTGAAAGGTTTTAGTGCTGAGGTAAAGTAATTGGGTATGGTTTGGGCCTTGGACCAAGTTGTTGGGCCTTTGGCCAAGGTGTTGGGCCTTGGGCCAACATGTTGGGCCTTGGGCCAAATGTTAGGCCTTCGGCCAAGGTGTTGGGCCTTGGGCCAAAGTGTTGGGCCTTGGGCCAAGGTTTTGGGCCTTGGGCCAAGTTGTTGGGCCTTGGGCCAAAGTATTGGGCTTGAACGGCCCATTAGGCAAGAGTGTTCTTACGGTCTAGTTTAGTAACGCGTTGTGTATAATTTACAGGCCCTTGCTTGTGATTGTGCACTTAGGGATTTCCTAGCTCGTTGCAGGTGTTCGATTGATTTCAGGTGAGTTCATGATGCCCCTTTTTACTATTTTAACTTTTGAGCTAGCATGTACACCTAAGTGTTTTCTTACTGGATGAAATGTTTTAAACGATTTTATATAGGCTTGCTAGAATAGGGTAGGCCTTGGAATGTTAACTTATATATATATATATATATATATATATATATATATATATATATATATACATTATTGTTTGGCCTATATTTGGCGATGTTGTAGTCGTTTTGACTACTGATGTTGCGTATGCTTACTTTGTGTTTGCATGCGTTGATGTTACGTGTTTGGGTTGTACGTTTGCTCGACCTGATGTTATTACTTGGATGATATATATGTAGGTATATAATTATAAGGATGTTTATATATAATTATAAGGACAATTATATATAATTATAAGGATGTTTATATTTAATTATAAGGATGTTATATATATATATATATATATATATATATATATATATATATATATATATATATATATATATATATAAGGATGATTACTTATTGTTGATGATGGCCTAACTGTTTTATCCTTTTTATTTTAAAACTCTTGGGATGACTATTATGATTATTATTATTGATGTTATTTATTAAAACTTGAATTCACTCAGCTCAAGCTGACTTTGTGTGCATGTTAGTGTGAGTTTCAGGTTAGGAGAATGATGCCTTATCGCTTGGACGTGCACGAAGCTACTTGGACGGTGAAAGGCATAGTGGATGGAAGATTTTATTATTGAACATTTTATTTTAAAAAGTTTTATAAAATATAATTAAATTGGTTTTGGGCAATATTCCCGGGATTTTGGGAACTTATTTTATTATTTATGTTTTCCGCTGAATTTACAATCTAAGATGTTTGTTTTAATGGAAGAAACCGTTTTCAAGTTTTAATAATTTTAATATGTATTTTGTATGAATACCAACTGTGGGGCTCCCGGGGTTCGGGGTGTTACAAGTTGGTATCAGAGCCATGATTCGAGGGATCCGAGCATCCCCGAATGCTTGGACTCAAACTGTAAGAAAAGAGACCAGTATGCCCACCGCGAGTAGCTGCACGCCAAGAGGTAACTTTAAATTATTTAGTCATTACTTTAAATTTAAGATTTCCAGTATGTGATTAATTGTTAAGTGTTAGATAGAATACTATTGTGATTAGGGGCAGCGGGTGCTTAGAACGGGCCGGTGAAGTAAACGACTAATAACACTTGATCAACGTTATTAGCAGTTTACCCTTACCTTCCATGTTTTAAATACCACTTGTGTCTGAGTATGTTAGGGTTCCGTCTTTGTAGGGATAGGATTTGGCTAACTCTCGAGTCGTTAGCGTTAAAGTTTATCTTATTCCCTAAATTCTCCTATTCGTTTCCCATCCTCTCAAACGCTTTGCGCGTAATTGTTTAGCTGAGGCGTAGCATACTCACTTTGGGTTCCTTGGTACTCGACCGCTTAAATTCCTCGCTCCTTCAAGAATGTATGAGCAACTGTTTAGCTAAGTAGGAGCGTGATGTTATCCCAGATACCTTTCGACTTGATGAATTACCGGCGTCAGTCTTATTTGATTCGGGCGCCAGTAGAAGTTGTGTGTCTACCTCTTTCTGTTCCTCGTTGAATAAATCACCCGAGCGCGTAGTCGATGTGTTTGAGGTTGAGGTCGCCGTAGGAAAATCCGTGTCCGTGTCTAGGGCTATTTAGGGTTGTTCCATCGAGTTGTCTGGGTATAGATTCCCGGTGCGATTGTATTTGATGCCGCTTGGTTGTTTCGATGTGGTGCTCGGGATGGATTGGCTCGCGAATGTTGATCTCAGATCATTTGTGGTCAGAAACTCGTTCGTCTAAGGGCCCCGGATGGGACTCAAATTTCGGTCTTCGGTGATCGGAATGTTGAGACGCCACATATTATATCCATGCTTAAGGCGGGAAAGTTGATGCAGCGGGTGTGTGAGGCGTATCTGGTGTATGCTATGAATGTGAATACCGAGGTGGCTACCGTGGGTGATGTTCCTATTGTTCGGGATTTCCCAGATGTATTTCAAGATGAATTGTCAGATGTGCTGCCGGATCGCGAGGTCGAGTTCCAGATAGACCTTGTACCGGGCCCCAAGCCCGTTGCCCGAGCTCCCTACCACATAGCGCCGAATGAAATGAAGGAACTTATGGCTCAGTTGGAAGACTTGCTCGATAAGGGCTTTATTCGACCGAGCATCTCGCCTTGGGGTGCCCCGGTCTTGTTCGTTAAGAAGAAGGACGGTAGCATGCGAATGTGCATTGACTACCGTGAGTTGAATAAGCTCACTGTTAAAAATTGGTACCCGCTCCCGAGGATCGACGACTTATTTGATCAGCTCCAAGGGGGCTAGTTGGTTCTCGAAGATCGATCTTAGGTCCGGGTATCATCAGCTGAAGAGTCGGGAGGAAGATATTCCTAAGACTGCCTTCCGCACTCGTTATGGACATTATGAATTTCTGGTGATGTCTTTCGGTTCGATCAACGCACCAGCTGCATTCATGGATCTTATGAACCGGGTGTGTAGGCCGATGCTCGATCGTTCGGTTATTGTGTTCATCGAAGACATTCTTGTGTACTCTAAAAGTGAATCTGATCACGCCGGTCATCTCTCGGAAGTTTTGGAAGCTCTGCGAAAGAACAAGTTGTATGCAAAATTTTCTAAGTGTTCCTTCTGGTTGCGTGAGGTTCAGTTCTTGGGTCATGTTATTAACCCGAGTGGTATTTTGGTTGATCCTGCAAAGGTGGAAGCTGTGAATGATTGGGTGTCTACTAAGCCTCCATCTGAAATCCATAGTTTTCTGGGCTTGACGGGGTATTACCGCCACTTTATTCTCGACTTTTCAAAAATTGCTTCTTCGCTGACCAAGTTGACTAAGAAGAGTGTTAAGTTCGTTTGGGGTACTGAGCAGGAGGTGGCTTTTCTCGAGTTGAAGAACAGGTTAACGCATGCCCCGATTTTACCTCTACCTGATGGCACCGATGGTCTGGTGGTTTATTCTGATGCCTCTTATCAGGGGCTTGGGCGTGTTTTGATGCAGCGAGGTCGAGTCATCGCTTATGCCTCACGGCAGTTGAAGTCTCATGAGGTGAATTATCCTACCCACGATTTGGAGCTGGCGGCGGTGGTGTTTGCGCTCAAGTTGTGGAGACATCATTTGTACGGTGTTCCTTGCGTTATCTATACCGATCATAAGAGCTTAAAATATTTCTTCGAACAAAAGGAACTAAATAAGCGCCAGCGTCGATGGTTGGAGTTGATTAAGGATTATGATTTGGAGATTATGTACCATCCAGGTAAGGCGAAAGTGGTGGCTGACGCGTTGAGCCGGAAGGAGAGACCGAAGCCGATTCGTGTAAAATCTTACCAGCTTATCCTTAAACCCGATATTTTGAAGCAAATAGCCAGCATTCAGAATGAGGCTTTGCAGGTGGAATGGATTATGTCAGAACGTGTTTGGGGTCAGGAGAAATTGTTGGAAGACGTCGGTGATGGGGTGAAGTATAAGGATGGTCGTTTATCGGTATCGAAGTATGGGGGATTCAGAGATAAAATTTTGGATGAGGCACACAAGTCGCGCTATTTTATTCACCCGGGCGCGACCAAGATGTACCAAGACTTAAAGAAAAAAGTTATAGATGGCCTGCGATGAAGTTTGAGGTGGCTCAGTACGTGAGTAAGTGTTTGATGTGTCTACAAGTTAAGGCCGAGCATCAGAAGCCGTTTGGGAAACTCCAGCCGTTGGAAATACCTGAATGGAAATGGGAGTATCTTACTATGGATTTTGGGACTAAATTGCCTCGTACTCCTAAGGTTAGTTATGACACCATTTGGGTAACTGTTGACAGATTGACCAAGAGCGCTCTTTTCTTACCGATCTGAGAGACTTTCAATTCCGAGCAGTTGGCTGATGTGTTTATTCGTGAGATCGTTTCTAGGCACAGGGTGCCGGTATCCATTGTTTCGGATAGGGATACGCGTTTTACCTCCAGGTTTTGGAAAAAGTTTCACGAGGAGATGGGTACCAAACTCCTTATCAGTACTGCCTATCACCCGCAGACGGATGGTCAATCCGAGAGGACCATTCAGAGTCTTGATGATATGTTGCGGGCCTGTGTAATCGATTTTGGTGGTAGTTGGGATCGTCACTTACCGTTGGTAGAGTTCTCATATAATAACAGTTATCACGCCACGATTGGGATTCCACCGTTTGAGATGTTGTATGGTAAAGGGTGTAGGATTCCAGTCTGGTGGGGCTCCATTGGTCATAAAACAGTTGGGTAGTTTGGAGGTGGTTGAGGCTACGACGGAGAAACTGGATAAGATTAAGGCTTTTATGAAGGCCGCTCAGGATCGTCAAAAGTCTTATGCGGATAAAAGGCGAAGGCCTATCGTGTTTGAGGCTGGGGACCGGGATATGTTGAAGGTTTCTCCTTGGAAGGGCATCATTCGTTGAGGGAGAAGCTTAGTCCGAGGTTCATTGGTCCGTTTCATATATTGTCCCGTGTTGGTGAGGTAGCATATAGGCTGGAATTGCCTGATGAGCTCGCGGGGATTCATCCTACCTTCCATGTGTCCCATCTGAGAAAATGTTTAGCCGATGAGGAGGCCCATGTGCCTCTTGATGTTATTGAGCTGTATAGTAAGCTGAACTATGTTGAGGAACCTATTGCTATACTTGGACGTCAGGAAAGGCGCTAGAGGAATAAGGTGGTTAGGCAGGTGAAAGTGCAGTGGAGGCACCGTAGGGGTTCCGAGGCTACTTGGGAGTCCGAGGACGAGATGATGAAACTCTATCCGCAGTTGTTCCTGTCGCGTCGGGATTCGGGGACGAATCCCGTTGTAAGGGGGGTGGACTTGTAACGCCCATTAATTCCGGTTCTAAGAGTAAAACTTGTAAAGTATTTATTATTCTCGGGACTTAACCGACATTTCTCAGGAGCCTTTACGTCATCCCGGTACGTTAAAATTTTGTAACTTTCCACCCAAGTTGCTACACACTTCATACTGGAGGGACTAGAGTGTAATTTATTTTATATCAAAATATTAAAAAAAGAAAAAGCCCTAACCCTAACTCTATGCGCAGCCGATTGCAGCTAGGACCCCCCCTGCTCGTTTTTCTTCTGCCCAGCCAAGTTTCAGCCGTGAAAACTTCAATTCAAGGTCGGTTTTATGTTTCCCCATGTCTTTTACACCTTAATTAATCATATTAACGCGCTTATTGGTCGTTAAGGTTGAGTTTTGATGATAACAATTTGCTGACAGATTCGTATACGTTTATTGTAGAGTCTGTAACGCGATGTTAATCCATTGTTTTTTATCGATTCTTGATTCCATGATGTTCTACATCGAGTCTAGTTTCCAGAAAGGTATAATACGTAATTTTTGGACGAGACTTGAATGGTTTTTATGAATTTATAAAATCAAGTGTCAAACCTTTTTTCGACAGGTCTAAATTGGTTGATTCCACTTCTGGAAGTTAGTATTTTGAGTTAGGAACCAAACCCAATTGGAATCGTTTAATTTGGTTCGGTAATTAATTTTATAAAAATAAAACCATTTTGTTGCACACTGAAATAGCTGCACGTACCTTGCTGTGTTGGAGGAATTTTTATAATTTTTGTGTCCGAATAGAAAAATATAATGAAAATATTTTTATAAACCTAAGATATTTATTAAATCTTGGTAAAAATTTAATAATTTATTTCAAAGGTTATCCTATGTAATTAAATGCATTTTCGCATGCTAAAATCTACACGTTTTACTCGTTATTGATCTATAAGTTCATTTTAAGCTTAACCGGTGGATTTGGTTAGTTGAAAGGTTTTAGGGCTGAGGTAAAGTAATTGGGTATGGGTTGGGCCTTAGGCCAACGTGTTGGGCCTTGGGCCAAGTTGTTGGGCCTTGGGCCAAAGTGTTGGGCTTGAACGGCCCATTAGGCAAGAGTGTTCTTACGGTCTAGTTTAGTAACGCGTTGTGTATAATTTACAGGCCCTTGCTTGTGATTGTGCACTTAGGGATTTCCTAGCTCGTTGCAGGTGTTCGATTGATTTCAGGTGAGTTCATGATGCCCCTTTTTTCTCTTTTAACTTTTGGGCTAGCATGTACATCTAAGTGTTTTCTTACTGCATGAAATGTTTTAAACGATTTTATATAGGCTTGCTAGAATAGGGTAGGCCTTGGAATGTTAACTTATATATATATATATATATATATATATATATATATACATTATTGTTTGGCCTATATTTGGCGATGTTGTAGTCGTTTCGACTACTGATGTTGCGTATGCCTACTTTGTGTTTGCATGCATTGATGTTACGTGTTTGGGTTGTACTTTTGCTCGACCCTGATGTTACGTGTTTGGGTTGTACGTTTGCTCGGCCCTGATGTTACGTGTTTGGGTTGTACGTTTGCTCGAACCTGATGTTATTACTTGGATGATATATATGTAGGTATATAATTATAAGGATATTTATATATAATTATAAGGACGATTATATATAACTATAAGGATGTTTATATTTAATTATAAGGATGTTATATATATATATAAGGATGATTACTTATTGTTGATGATGGCCTAACTGTTTTATCCCTTTTTTTTTAAACTCTTAGGATGACTATTATGATTATTATTATTGATTTTATTTATTAAAACTTGAATTCACTCAGCTCAAGCTGACTTTGTGTGCATGTTAGTGTGAGTTTCAGGTTAGGAGAAGGTTGCCTTATCGCTTGGACGTGTACGAAGCTACTTGGACGGTGAAAGGCATACGTGGATGGAAGATTTTATTATTGAACATTTTATTTTAAAAAGTTTTATAAAATATAATTAAATTCGTTTTGGGCAATATTCCCGGGATTTTGGAAACTTATTTTATTATTTATGTTTTCCGTTGAATTTACACTCTGAGATGTTTGTTTTAATGGAAGAAACCGTTTTCAAGTTTTAATAATTTTAATAAGTATTTTGTATGAATACCAACTGTGGGGCTCCCGGGGTTCGGGGCGTTACAGTTCTTCAACGACACACCAAAAGACCTCAGGTAATTTCATATGTTTCAACATTTTTTGCATGTTTTAATTAGGTTTAATACCATATAAACATAGTTTAATTGCTAAAAATCATTCCTAACCATGTAAAAATTCTAAAAATGGTCCAAAAACATGTTTTGATCATACACATGGTTAGGAACCTGGTTTGATAGCTTTTTGTGGCCTTAAACACGGATTAGAGGGTTTAAACGGCGTTTTTACGTTTTAAAAGTTCGGTTTTATAACCTAGTCGAAACCCTAAGTTAAGGGGTTGTTGTGTTTATGAAACTTTCTTAGTTTGTGATATAGGACCTGTATCTAGCTTGCATAGAAGCACAAGAATCCGAAAACTTGATTAGAAAGGCGAAAACGAACCAAAACCGCTAAGGTAATATCGAATCACTCGATTACGGGCTGTTTAGAATTCGATTGTGATGTGCCTATTATTAGGTCATGAAATTTTGCATGGACATCAGAGACCATATCATTGAGTCCCTATTCAAATTTGGTAATTTTCCGACAATCTAAGAATATTGGTGAATTTATTACCAAATTGGGGCGTTTATTTGGGAAAATAGCTAAAATGCTTGAAAAATAATGAAATTTTCTAGGAAACTCAGATTTGATATATTATGATCACATATTAAATTTAGGGTCATTTGGAAAAGTGTAAGTATGTGTTCTGTATTTGCGTTTAATTGAATTTTCATAGTTGCTTTTGGCTCGGAAATGATATTTGGCAAGATTTTTAGACTTTGAGATTTTTCCAGGTTGTTTTGGGACAGATTATGATCACTCAGAAATTTTGGTGGAATTTTTGGAGATTGTTTGGTATAAACGGACAATTTTCTGACTAAATATAGCAGTTAAAATGAATTTTTATAAATTAATAAATCAGTAAATAATTCAAGAAATATTTTTATAAAAATATGCATATTTTAATTGATAAATGGCTAAATTTTCATAATTTAACCATAAACGAATAATTACTTGTGCTAACTTAATGATTAAACAAGTTCAATTATGATAAAAACCGACGAGTTCGTGATTAACGAACCTGTTGGAATATCAGAACACCAAGAGTGATCAAAAATCATGTTTTTGGATTAATTAAGTAAAAACAAACTTTTTATGAGAAAACCGGACAATTTGGAGAGATTGTACGCGTCTTTCTCAAATCAAACTGAATAAACGAAAACGAGCCCCGTAGCGAATCCAGAACCCCAATGTGTGATTTTTCTTTATAACTTAATCATTTTATTGACCAATACATTTACCCAAGCTTTGGCCTAGCTGGGAAAATGGGAAAAGTGAGCCAAGTTTGGTTTTAAGTATTAGACATTGAACAACATCACAATCTAAGCCTATTGACACTTTTTGCGCGTACCGGCTATACCCAGATTAGATATACAGCCTAGTTTAGTATTGAGATTATAATAATATTAAAATATTAATATTATTATAATATTGATTATAGAGACCAGTGATTACGAGTCAAGCAAACCCTGAACTGTCACACTACTGATTGTCTTCTAAACCGTGTGTTTCATGACCCCACTTTAAACTGTTTTTACGAACTTTTGGGGTGAAAAATATGTTGATACATATCTATATACTTTTAAGTGTTTGATGATGGAAATTATCTAGGTGCTAACACACAAAAGTCCCCATAAACACAGTGATTAACTTCGAGCCGGTGGCTTGTGAATAGTACAATTGGTTTGACAAACCCAAACGAAATCGGCCTGGTTTCCGTGTCACCTAGCGTCGTTTGCACATGACCATACTTATACAAATAGGCTATGCAGTGTTAGACATAGCTACCGGGGCATGTTATGGGCGAAAGGGGAGCCTAAGTGGTTGATTGGGCGTGGGAAATGGATGCACGCAACACAGACAGTCAAGGCTTCACTGTAGCTTACCATAATTACATCATAAACATACAAACAAACATACTTGTGAACGTACTTACATACATACTTGCGTATTTACAAATTATGATTGTTGTACGCATAACTGATTTCTTGAAACCCGTGAGTAGTTGACCCGTGTTAACATGTTTTTCAGGTATTGGATTGGATTAGAAAGTCAATGTGTTACGTGTTTGACTTGCGATCAATGCTGGGTGAATTGATGCAAGTGTGCTAATAAGAAGTAAAGCCGCTTAACGGGCTGGATTTAGTTTGTATCACCTAGTTGTAAATAAAGTTAGATTGATATAAAATATTGTAAACTAGTTTGTATTGTTCTTTATAAACAATGCAGTTGATACCAGAGGTGTCTGTTACATTTCCATTTTACGCTCCCGCAAATCGCTTAACGGGGTGTAGCAGAAGTTGGTATCAGAGCCATTGGATATAATGGATTAGGTGATCCCATAGGGTGCCTAAAATATAACCGTAGGCTCGATTAACTCTGGGAAAATAATTAAATAATAATTTAATATTATATACTGATGGATGTCGGGTTGAACTTGTGGGGCAAGTGAGTTATTATGGTCTGGAACATAATAACAGACATGCTCGTACGAGGAAATTCGGGGAGAAATCATGAAATGTGCGGGTAGGTAAAAATGGCAACATATGTCTATAAAAGGTAATGCTGAGTATGTATGTATGTATATATATATATATATATATATAACACGAATACGTGCTTATCTAGAACAAGATGTATGAATACGTGTACGTACTGTACTGTCGATAATACTAAGTCTCTGTGTAACAAATATTATATTCGATTATAATCAATATTAATTTAAAATTGTATTTTATTAAAAATAATATTATATTTTATCATAATTAATATTGTACCTGACCATAACAAATAAAATATTTTATTTGGCCTTAAGTAATAATATTCTTTACCCTGATTCCTACTATTGAAAAATATTATTTTTAAGACAAATTGTGAAAACGAAAGATGTTGAAACGGTAGTCTCGTATCGGATGAAGAAGTGATGTTGCCTGTAAATGAGAACGCAAGGACGTTCTAGCAGGTCCAAAGTAAACCTTGTTGTATGATTGAATCACAGACCGAGCATAAATTCAAGGCCTATAAAGGAACTATGGACGGTATGATATACGTACGTCCATCTCAAGGGAACATGACACTTCTCGATTCAGACCTACTCTTTATCTCACATACCAGTTTCTAACAGCAAATTGAACTGTTTCCTAGCTATCTCTTCACTCCCGTTATTTAAAAATAGACACTACTCCCAAGAAAATAGTTAGGAAAGAGTATGGTTTATCAAATTAAAAATATAATAGCTGTCCTATTAAATTTTTAATAATATAACAAACCGTGACCACCTACATATATCATACACCAGTTATGAAAATAATAATTCCTCTATACCTCACTAGTACCACCGACCTTGATGAACCTTCTTAACTAATAAATTTATCAAATCATCTGTGGATGAGTATCTCTAACCCCTCCCATACTGTTGCCACTCTGATTGAGTTTCATAGAAGAGAAACCTTACGCCGCGTGTCAATGACGTGTCTTGGCTTATACAGAACATACTTACTCCCAAGTAATAAATCACCACTTTTGGTAGACCTAGCATACTTACGGGTACTGAATAATCCGGTAAAAGAAAAAAATAATCTGTAGTTATATTTAATAACATCCAAAGGTCAAGGGAAGTATACAAATGCCTCCGACTACAACATATTGTTTAAACTCACAACGAACAAATGTCTATTTACGGGAGAGGCAGAATAAACAGTTACCCAATGGTGGAATTACATCTGAATGATTGTTGTACAAGTTGTAAATTATTCATGATTATTATCAGGCGTGCTCGAATAAACAAGGATAGTATGACAATGTTGTGTCTAGTTTCAATACTCCATGCAAGCATTTGGTAGTGTACTATGCTGATATGGGAGACGATTTGGATCTATCAATACAAACATTGACCCTTACCGGGTTAAAATTACTTATCATGGGATGACAATTTTCGACATATACATGCAAACGATGGCCTTATCAAGCTAGATTTATGTACTATCTGTAAGACCCCAACCCCGGGAATCCTACAGTTGGTCATCATATACAAAAATTCTCAAAAATTTAAAGCCAAACAATTTCATCTTATTAAAATCGTCTCAGAGTAATAAACAGCAGAATAAGGAATATCAAAATTTCCAAAGCGGGGAAAATATGATTTTAAACCCAAAGCAATTCATTTTATTTTAAAACCTGTTCAGAGTATATAATCAGCGGACATTCACAAGTACTAAAACAAGTTCCCCAAAGCCGGGAATGATGCCCAAAACAAACTTTAGTTAAATAGTTAAAAAGAAACAGTGTTCATTATTGAAATCCCCGACTAGATATACCTTTAACCGTCCAAGTAGTCTCGAGCACGTCCAAGCGGTAAGCATCCTCCTCTAAACCTGAAACTCACACTAACATACACACAAAGTCAGCTTGAGCTGAGTGAGTTCATGTTTTAATAATTGACATTTAAATAAATCATTCCAAAAGTTTAAATATAAAAACAGGATCTGGACTGTTAGGCCATAATAAACAATAAGAAGTCATACTTATATATCTATATAATTATATCCCTATACTTAACATCCAAGTAATAACATCAGGGTCGAACACACGTACAACCCAAACACGTAATATCCAAGTAAGAACATCAGTGTCGAGCACACGTACAACCCAAACACGTAACATTCCATCCGATGGTGATCATGCCACACGAGCCTCCCCACTTACGGGCTTTCCAGGGCCCACCACAGGATTTTAGAACCTGAGTAGTATAGTTTGGCCCAGCCAAGATCACCATCCATCCGTCTTTAAACACAAAGTATGCATACGCAAACATCCTTAGTCGTTAACGACTAATTAACATAGCCAATTATTGGCCATAAAGTAACGCGTGTATAAAAACATGTGTATATGTATGTATATATATATATATGTATATATATATATGTCATTCCAAAATATATCATAATGAAAGTAAGTCTATGGTCATAAGGTAACACATGCGTATACATACATGAATATCATCTCAAGACATGCTATGATACAAGTAAGCATATATCCTTGAGCCTAGGCCATAAGTAATATATATAACTTTACGGAATATATGACCCTAAACGAGTCTCAAATATCCTAAGGCAAATAATATAATTCACACATATTTTCATGAACCCACAAACACAAGTAAGGCCATGTAATTCCATCCAACTAGTTTAAACGAGTAAACATCGGGTAAAATTGTAATATGGTGTGTATGCTAGCCCAAAACGTAAAAATGTAAGAAGGGGCATCATGAACTCACCTAACACGAGGCACCAAGTCACCACGAGCTAGAGGGCTAAGTAATTCCACAACTCACACGCCTGTCGGATTATATACAATAGTTACTAACGACACCGAAGGGACTCGTTTATCCTACGAGGCGTTCTAACATGGTTCAAGTTACCTAGAGCTTCGACCACACCACGTTCGATTAAAACAGCTCCCGGGGCCTTATATTTACCAAAACGACCCATGGTTACTCCCAAGAATAAAGAATTCCCAAATTACCCCTGGAAGCACTAGGTGAGACAAATATGCGTGTTTAAGAGTTGTTTAGGCACTTAACATCCAACTCAGCCCCGTGTGGACCCAATTTGATAAATTCACAGCCAACAAGTCCACACGACGCTACACAAGTTAAATGGGTCGGTAACTCGCAAGCACAATGTACCAACTATTCAATAAACGCGAATACGCGTTGTACCGACCCGTTTGAGTAACCGACAACCAATTCAGCCCCAATACTTATAAAAATAATTTTCCAACAGCCCGTAACCCGAACCAAAGTCACCCAAACTGAATTGGTCGTTAATTACTTCAACACTCGTGTTAAACGCAACAATTCACTATTCTCGACAACCAAATCCTAACTTTCAATCTACCACTAGTTAACCAATCAAACGAGCACCAAAGTGTACGATACAAAAGTATATTATATTAGACATAAATAGGAAGATTATGGAGCAAAACCTCACTTAAAACAGCCCCGAAAGGTACTCGAATGGACAGCCACCGGTTAAGCCTAAAACGAACGAATAGATCAATAATGAGTATAACGTACAGATTTTAGCATGTAAAGATGTATTTTATTACATAAGAAAACCATAGATATAAATTATGAAATATTTACCAGAGTTTAATAAATGTATTAGATTTATAAAGATATTTTTATTATATTTTTCTAGTGGACACAAAAATCATAAAAATTCCTGCAACACAGAAAGGTATGTTCAGCTATTGCAGTGCGTAGAAAAAGTATTTTATTTGTTTAAAAATCATTACCAGACCAAATTAAACAATTCCAATTGGGTTGTAATCTTAACTCAAAATATGAAGTTCCAGAAATAGAACCAACCAATTTAGACTTGTCGAAAAAGAGTTATGATGTCGAGAAGACAGACCAGAATCCGTCACCCCGCATCAGCTTTGACACACGTTTTTATAAAATCATAAAAACCATTCAAATCTCGTCCAAATTACAAATTATACCTTTCTGGAAACTAGACTCAAAGTAGAATATTATGGAATCAAGAATCGATCAAATATAATCAATTTTCATCGAGTTACAGACCAAACAATAAACGAGTACGAATCTGTCAGCAACTGTTTTAATCAAAACTCAAACCCTAATATGATTACGACATCTCTAGGGTTCAATAAACGATTTAATGATGAAAAAGACATCCCTTGATGTATTACTAACCTGTAATTGATTTAATATGGATTGGAATAGGCTGAATGATGAAGCAAAACGTGATGGGGTGTGGCTGCAAAAATCACCGATCGCAACAAGTCTTGGGGCGGCCTAGGGGTTAACAAGGTTTGGGAAATTTACATAATGAGCCCCTCCACTTGCAATATGAGAAATCTTGAGCCAAGAGTTAAATAATTAAACTTTTAAGATTGATCAAGAGGCCCCTCAAGTTGAAAGATCAAATCCCGTTTAACATACAAACTCTACACACGTGCATGTTGTTAAACGATAATTAGCGGGTGCTGCAAACTAATCTAGTCATTTAAGTTACCAGAGGTGATGTCTTGAGCAAAAGGATGGACAAACGGACTTTTAAAACGTATTACAAGGCTCCTAAATTAGAAAGACGAAATCCCACCTTTTAAACAAACATTTGTAAACGATCGAGCAGATTAACGAAATTTACGGGCGTTACAAGTCTACCCCCCTTAAAATGGGATTCGTCCCGAATCCCGTCACAACAGGAACGAACCCAGATAGAGACGAAACCTAATCATCTAATTACACAAGAGGACGATAGGGACAAAACCTCTACTAGCGCCCGAGTCAAACAGAAACGAGGCTTAAACCTCAAGAAGTAAAAGGAAAAGAACCTAGAGTGATAGCATGCTACTCCTCAGCTAAACAATTATGCGCAAAGCGGTTCGAGAGGATGAGAAACGAACGGGAGAATTTAAAGAACGAGATGAACTTTAACGCTAACGACACAAGCATTACCCATATCCTATCCCTACAAAGACACAACCTTAACACAGTCTAGCATAGGTAGCGTTTAGAACATGGTAGGTAACGGTAAACTTCTAATAACGTTGATCAAGTGTTATTAATTGTTTACTTTACCTGCCCATCCTAAGCACCCCCTGCCCCTAACCATATTAGCATACCAACTAACACGTAAGCAATATACACATAATGAAATTCTAAAACTTATAAGAATGACGAAACAATTAAAATTACCTTGGCGTGCAGCTTCTCGCGGTTGGCATTTCTAGTCTTTTCTTTTAAAGTTCGAGGCCAAGCATTAAAAATGCTAGGATCCCTCAAACCATGGCTTTGATACCAAATTGTAAGACCCCAAACCCCAGGAATCCTACAGTTGGTCATCATATCCAAAAGTTCTCAAAAATTTAAAGCCAAACAACTTCATGTTATTAAAATCGTCTCAGAGTAATAAACAGCGGAATAAGGAATATCAAAATTTCCAAAATCGGGAAAATGTGATTTTAGACCAAAGCAATTCATTTTATTTTTAAACCTGTTCAGAGTATATAATCAGCGGACAATCACAAGTACTAAAAAAATTCCCCAAAGCCAGGAATGATGCCCAAAACAAACTTTAGTTATATCTAGTAATAGTTAAAAAGAAACAGTGTTCATTATTGAAATCCCCGACTAGACATGCCTTCAACCGTCCAAGTAGTCTCGAGCACGTCTAAGCGGTAAGCATCATCCTCTAAACCTGAAACTCACACTAACATACACACAAAGTCAGCTTGAGCTGAGTGAGTTCAAGTTTTAATAATTGACATTTAAATAAATCATTCCAAAAGTATAAATATAAAAACGGGATCTGGACTGTTAGGTCATAATAAACAATAAGAAGTCATACTTATATATCTATATAATTATATCCTTATACTTAACATCCAAGTAATTGTAAGGCCCCGTTCCCGGTAACCCTACCTTGGTGTTGGATTTACTCATAAACACAGTTCTAAAATCAAAGTAAATTAAAAACTTCGCGGAATGATTAAAAACTTCAAATGTCACATTACAAAACATTCATTCTTGTCCTAACATACTAATTGTCTTTTCATAAATAATTAATTAAAACAGTCATAACACTTCATCATGGATGCCAGTCTCTTCAGTCCATGCCCTGTGTCCCTCCTTAAGCCAGCTACCTCAACCTATTTGCCTGCATGCATATTAAAAGTCAGCTACGCTGAGTGAGTTCTAGTTAATCAATTAACATACAGCACATTCATATCCTTACCCATACGCGTCCGAAGATACGTATTCATACCTTAGTTTTCTATTACTCCTTTCATATATATCTTATATACATGCATACGTGCTTACATACTTTCTTTCATAAAACCCTATGGTATACCATAAGCTATTCTACATTAAACATCACAGATATTGTAAGGGTCTGGTCCCTATCATCACAGATATTATAAGGGTCTGGTCCCTAACATCACAGATATTATAAGGGTCTGGTCCTTAACATCACAGATATTATAAGGGTCTTGTCCCTAACATCACAAATATTATAAGGGTCTGGTCTCTACTGCCTCGAATAACCATACATTTATCATACGTGTGTATTTTACCTGTCTCATGTATATAATATATATATATATATGTATATATATACATGCTCATCATACTATCATTATATAGTAATAATATCCAATACATAGTCATACATGTATCATACACTTATCAATAAAGTAAATGTATTAACTATCACATAGGAGTATGCACACAGCCCCGAAAACATTTCAAAGAGAAATGGGGCTAGAACTCACCTGGAATCGATTTCTCTCGCCGTTAATGGTAATTCCCTTCTTTAGTTGAGCACAGCTAACTGTACAATACATTACGCGTGTCAATTATCTATTACCACTATTTCCTACATCTAAATTTATGAAACCCTCAACTAACGGGGGTCTGGGGGCAGCGCCCCTGGTAGTGGGGTCTAAGGGCGGCAGCCCCTAGCAGGGTCCAAGGGGCAGTGCCCCTAGCAAGGGTTGAGCTGAAAAACGTGATAGGTAGATTTTAGCATGTAAAGATGTATTTTATTACATAGGAAAACCATAGATATAAATTATGAAATATTTACCAGATTTATAATAAATGTATTAGATTTATAAAGATATTTTTATTATATTTTTCTAGTGGACACAAAAATCATAAAAATTCCTGCAACACAGAAAGGTATGTTCAGCTATTGCAGTGCGTAGAAAAAGTATTTTATTTGTTTAAAAATCATTACCAGACCAAATTAAACAATTCCAATTGGGTTGTAATCTTAACTCAAAATATGAAGTTCCAGAAATAGAACCAACCAATTTAGACTTGTCGAAAAAGAGTTATGATGTCGAGAAGACAGACCAGAATCCGTCACCCCGCATCAGCTTTGACACACGTTTTTATAAAATCATAAAAACCATTCAAATCTCGTCCAAATTAAAAATTATACCTTTCTGGAAACTAGACTCAAAGTAGAATATTATGGAATCAAGAATCGATCAAATATAATCAATTTTCATCGAGTTACAGACCAAACAATAAACGAGTACGAATCTGTCAGCAACTGTTTTAATCAAAACTCAAACCCTAATATGATTACGACATCTCTAGGGTTCAATAAACGATTTAATGATGAAAAAGACATCCCTTGATGTATTACTAACCTGTAATTGATTTAATATGGATTGGAATAGGCTGAATGATGAAGCAAAACGTGATGGGGTGTGGCTGCAAAAATCACCGATCGCAACAAGTCTTGGGGCGGCCTAGGGGTTAACAAGGTTTGGGAAATTTACATAATGAGCCCCTCCACTTGCAATATGAGAAATCTTGAGCCAAGAGTTAAATAATTAAACTTTTAAGATTGATCAAGAGGCCCCTCAAGTTGAAAGATCAAATCCCGTTTAACATACAAACTCTACACACGTGCATGTTGTTAAACGATAATTAGCGGGTGCTGCAAACTAATCTAGTCATTTAAGTTACCAGAGGTGATGTCTTGAGCAAAAGGATGGACAAGCGGACTTTTAAAACGTATTACAAGGCTCCTAAATTAGAAAGACGAAATCCCACCTTTTAAACAAACATTTGTAAACGATCGAGCAGATTAACGAAATTTACGGGCGTTACAAGTCTACCCCCCTTAAAATGGGATTCGTCCCGAATCCCGTCACAACAGGAACGAACCCAGATAGAGACGAAACCTAATCATCTAATTACACAAGAGGACGATAGGGACAAAACCTCTACTAGCGCCCGAGTCAAACAGAAACGAGGCTTAAACCTCAAGAAGTAAAAGGAAAAGAACCTAGAGTGATAGCATGCTACTCCTCAGCTAAACAATTATGCGCAAAGCGGTTCGAGAGGATGAGAAACGAACGGGAGAATTTAAAGAACGAGATGAACTTTAACGCTAACGACACAAGCATTACCCATATCCTATCCCTACAAAGACACAACCTTAACACAGTCTAGCATAGGTAGCGTTTAGAACATGGTAGGTAACGGTAAACTTCTAATAACGTTGATCAAGTGTTATTAATTGTTTACTTTACCTGCCCATCCTAAGCACCCCCTGCCCCTAACCATATTAGCATACCAACTAACACGTAAGCAATATACACATAATGAAATTCTAAAACTTATAAGAATGACGAAACAATTAAAATTACCTTGGCGTGCAGCTTCTCGCGGTTGGCATTTCTAGTCTTTTCTTTTACAGTTCGAGGCCAAGCATTAAAAATGCTCGGATCCCTCAAACCATGGCTCTGATACCAAATTGTAAGACCCCAAACCCCAGGAATCCTACAGTTGGTCATCATATCCAAAAGTTCTCAAAAATTTAAAGCCAAACAACTTCATGTTATTAAAATCGTCTCAGAGTAATAAACAGCGGAATAAGGAATATCAAAATTTCCAAAATCGGGAAAATGTGATTTTAGACCAAAGCAATTCATTTTATTTTTAAACCTGTTCAGAGTATATAATCAGCGGACAATCACAAGTACTAAAAAAAATTCCCCAAAGCCAGGAATGATGCCCAAAACAAACTTTAGTTATATCTAGTAATAGTTAAAAAGAAACAGTGTTCATTATTGAAATCCCCGACTAGACATGCCTTCAACCGTCCAAGTAGTCTCGAGCACGTCTAAGCGGTAAGCATCATCCTCTAAACCTGAAACTCACACTAACATACACACAAAGTCAGCTTGAGCTGAGTGAGTTCAAGTTTTAATAATTGACATTTAAATAAATCATTCCAAAAGTATAAATATAAAAACGGGATCTGGACTGTTAGGTCATAATAAACAATAAGAAGTCATACTTATATATCTATATAATTATATCCTTATACTTAACATCCAAGTAATTGTAAGGCCCCGTTCCCGGTAACCCTACCTTGGTGTTGGATTTACTCATAAACACAGTTCTAAAATCAAAGTAAATTAAAAACTTCGCGGAATGATTAAAAACTTCAAATGTCACATTACAAAACATTCATTCTTGTCCTAACATACTAATTGTCTTTTCATAAATAATTAATTAAAACAGTCATAACACTTCATCATGGATGCCAGTCTCTTCAGTCCATGCCCTGTGTACCTCCTTAAGCCAGCTACCTCAACCTATTTGCCTGCATGCATATTAAAAGTCAGCTACGCTGAGTGAGTTCTAGTTAATCAATTAACATACAGCACATTCATATCCTTACCCATACGCGTCCGAAGATACGTATTCATACCTTAGTTTTCTATTACTCCTTTCATATATATCTTATATACATGCATACGTGCTTACATACTTTCTTTCATAAAACCCTATGGTATACCATAAGCTATTCTACATTAAACATCACAGATATTGTAAGGGTCTGGTCCCTATCATCACAGATATTATAAGGGTCTGGTCCCTAACATCACAGATATTATAAGGGTCTGGTCCTTAACATCACAGATATTATAAGGGTCTTGTCCCTAACATCACAAATATTATAAGGGTCTGGTCTCTACTGCCTCGAATAACCATACATTTATCATACGTGTGTATTTTACCTGTCTCATGTATATAATATATATATATATATATATGTATATATATATACATGCTCATCATACTATCATTATATAGTAATAATATCCAATACATAGTCATACATGTATCATACACTTATCAATAAAGTAAATGTATTAACTATCACATAGGAGTATGCACACAGCCCCGAAAACATTTCAAAGAGAAATGGGGCTAGAACTCACCTGGAATCGATTTCTCTCGCCGTTAATGGTAATTCCCTTCTTTAGTTGAGCACAGCTAACTGTACAATACATTACGCGTGTCAATTATCTATTACCACTATTTCCTACATCTAAATTTATGAAACCCTCAACTAACGGGGGTCTGGGGGCAGCGCCCCTGGTAGTGGGGTCTAAGGGCGGCAGCCCCTAGCAGGGTCCAAGGGGCAGCGCCCCTAGCTAGGGTTGAGCTGAAAAACGTGATAGGTAGATTTTAGCATGTAAAGATGTATTTTATTACATAGGAAAACCATAGATATAAATTATGAAATATTTACCAGATTTATAATAAATGTATTAGATTTATAAAGATATTTTTATTATATTTTTCTAGTGGACACAAAAATCATAAAAATTCCTGCAACACAGAAAGGTATGTTCAGCTATTGCAGTGCGTAGAAAAAGTATTTTATTTGTTTAAAAATCATTACCAGACCAAATTAAACAATTCCAATTGGGTTGTAATCTTAACTCAAAATATGAAATTCCAGAAGTGGAACCAACCAATTTGGACTTGTCGAAAAAGAGTTATGATGTCAGGAAGACAGACCAGAATCCGTCACCCCGCATCAGCTTTGACACACGTTTTTATACGAAATTTACGGGCGTTACACTATCCTGGGTATATGTATATATAATTTGGTGTGTGAAATATGTATCTACTATTTGAATTACCTGAATGTTAGGGAATGTGATTCCCTGATCGATGAGTTATAGGGAAAATTATTCTTAAGTGAGGTTTAGTTTTTTTATCATTATAGAATGGCCCCCAAGAAAACAAACACCTGATTTGAGGCAGTCGTGGCCGAAATGATTGTTCAGCGACTGCAGAAAGTAACTCTGACAATCGCAGCGCGATTCGCTGCCAGCATTAATACAACAATGAATACAAATCAAAGGCCAAGCACTAATACGGCCGCAAATACTATTTCGTCGCCCAATACTAATACACCTATAAATGTTATTTTGTCGATAATTACGAGCATTGTCCCATATAATGCTCTCCCACAGTACACTGGTGGTGCTGCCAATAACAATAAATTTTTCCCACTAAATGCCATTGGCAACAAAAATCTTTTACCGAACATAAATACTAGTCATAACAACCGTGATCCTTCACAACGGGAATACTCGTTTAAAAGATTTAAATTGTGCAAACATGTAAATTTTAATGGTACTAAAGAATCAAATAAGTTAGTAAAATGAATCGAGGTGTTAAAGTCTGTTATCCCTATCAATAGTTTCCCATCAAATTGTATCATTAATTATGTTACTATTGCACTACTTAACCACGACCTTAGGTGGTAGAAAACGATTGTACGAATTCGGGAACAAAAGGCAATTATTCACATGACTTGGGCAAAACTCAAAACCTTTATATTGAAACATTCTCGCCCGAGGAATGAAATCTAGAAGTTAAAAACACGAACCCAAAAATATCCAAGTCGAAAGGGCGGATCAACTGGAATATGCAAACCGTTTTAACAATCTGGTTTGACTAATGTTATGATTAGTAGCCGAAAGTAGAGACTATAGTTAATTTACTTAGCCACTTAACTTTCGAAAATGCTGTGACACCAGCTGGTGTGGTAATGTTTAATTTGGGCAGAAATGGTATGTTGAGAATGCTCGGAGAATCGTCTAGTACAAAACAAACTAATCACAAAATAGGGGTACAAGAGCTACAACAACGTACACACCCTACAACTCAAATTAATACGACAATCAACTTTAGTTCAGAATTAAACATATATCATAAACCTTTGCAAAAGGGTATGTCGAATAAAGGCGTGTCAGAAAAGCAGGAAGATTGGATACTATGCATTTAGCCGTGAAACTATTATGAACACTGTAAACCGACCACTCTAACCTCAACACTTACAGTTACCCTAATCACAACCAATTCGATCACAAACTATGAAAAATCCTCATGTTTAACTATGAGTATGTAAGTATGAAACGCTTCAAAAAAAACTGTCGCTAGTTAAACCAAGAACGAACATTGACGTCTAACTTGGCTAGAGGCCGCGATTAATGATCGGATCTGATAAAACACAGTAAGAATTAGATGTGGTGAAGGGTACGTCTGTAATTCCTGATTAATAGGCTTCGAATTCACTTGATATAGATAGAAGTCTTATCCCTACTAACACTTTATCCTCGGGAGATGTACCGGTTAGTGAACTAAAATATACTTATGCTAGAGACTTCACTAACGGTAGACCTAGAACTGTTAACAAATACTCCAATGTATTTCCTGATGAACTACCTGGAATACTACTATCCGACAAGTCGAATTCCGAACTGACCTAATCCTAGGAGAAACTCCTATTACCCGGACATTTTATCGTCTGACACTCTTCGAAATGTAAGAATTATTTAGCCTGCTACTTAGATAAAGAGTTCATAGGACCTAACTATCCTCATTCGGGAGCACCGGTGTTGTTTGTAAAGAAGAAGGAATGAAGCTTTAGGATGTGCATTGATTCCGGGAAACACACAAAATGGCCATCAAAAACCAATATCCCCTCCCACAATTAGAAGAATTATTCAATCAACTCCAAGGAGCGAATTACTTCTCGAAAATTGACCTCAGATCCGGCTATCTTCAAGTTAAGATCCAAGGGGAAAATTTTTCTAAATTGGTGTTCCGAGCTCGGTATGGACACTATGAACCGTTAGTTATACCTTTCGGACTGACTAATACACCTATAGTTCCATGGATCTTACGAACCGAGTTAGTAAAGCGTACCTCGATAGATTCATTATAACAATATTGATGACCCCCTGATATATATAAAAAAACCAAGAAGGAACACGAGAAACATTTACGAACAATCTTGGAGATGTCGAGGCAGGAGGAATGGCATATCAAAATATCCAAGTGTGAATTTTGGCTACAAGGAGGACAATTCTTAGGGCACGTTATTAGTTGACACGGAATTCACATATATCCGAGCAAAACTGGTAAACACCAGAGTCACTAAGAGAAATTTGTCAACTTTTGGAATTAGTTGGGTATTACCGACGACTAAGTAAAAATCCAGTATGTTGGGCCTAGTTATTTGGTTTGTACTTAGTTTGTTTGTTTTGTTTGGGCTGCATATGTAAACCGAGATCCCTTTGGATCTCAGTGGGCTTTTTGTCTTTGTTGGGCTAGCGTGTGGTATCACAACCCTATATATAGAATGCATTGTATAGGGTTCTAGGTTGTTCATTCACGTGTGTTTTGGCTGTCTAAGGGTTGTTCTAGACGAGTTTTGTATTGACAGTGCTTAAGCACCCGACGTATATTAATACATGTGTTTTGAAGCCATTCTTGTGTTCAACGTGTTTGTGTTTACTTGTGTTCTTGAATCATCTAGTGTTGGAATTCCGCACCAACACCTAGATTGTTGATATCATAATTGTAGTGATCCATATTCGGGACTTACAATTGGTATCAGAGGGATGCTATCTATTCAAGTGATGCCTAATGACAAACAAGGTGATAAGTTTAACAATGTGAAACATGGTTCTCGTAATTTTAAACCAACTAGTCCACACAACCAGTCCAGACAAGGAGTTACCCGAAATGATTTTTACATAAAACGACAATCGTGTTTTAATTGTGGAACTCCCGGTCATATTGCCAGAAATTGTCCACATTGTCCATATGTTCCATATTATGGATTTTATCAGAGGAATATGCCATATACGCCTCACAATTCATACAGGAAAATATTCAGGCATCATCCGGCTAATCCCTCTAACGATGATTGGAACCGAAACAAATCTGGCAGGTTTAGTTCTCATCAGACCAAGCCTAACATGTTTCGAAAAAGGGTTAGAAAAGGTGCTTCGGTTTCAAAAACGAACACAAATTATAAGCCAAAACGGGTGGAAAAGACAAACTCGTCTTCTTCCAACCCCAAAACACCAGAGGTTACGACAACCATTCGTACATATAATGCCAAATCATATAATGGTGGACACAAATGGTTGCCTAAATCTCTGGCAAAGGAATCTGAAAAATCTACGTTTGATGAACAAAAGGACAGGTCATGGCAACCCGTGACAACTTTAGATGAGTCAGGGTCACCCAGTGTAACTATGGACTGGGTACCAAAATATAACTAATCCCGCGTTTTGTGTAGGGACAGCTATGGAGGAATATCATCAGACCTTGGTATGTTGATAGTGGTTGTTCCATGCACATGACAGGAGACATTTCCCAACTACATGACATTCAAACGTTTAATGGTTGATATGTGTTCTTTGTGGGAGGAGAGAAAGGGAAGATTACACAGAAGGGTACTGTAAGTAACGGTGTTCTGAAATTTTAAAATGTTAATTTTGTTCCAGAGTTGAAGCACAGTTTGTTGAGTGTGTCGCAAATTTGTGATAAAGAATTTTCAACTCATTTTACTAAAAAGGAGTGTTTGATTTTAAAACCTGGTATCATTATACCAGAAGACTAGATTCTTGTTCGATCACACCGAAAAGATAATGCTTATGTGATCGACATGAACAAAAATGTTCCTGATGAAATAACATGTTTGTTTTCAAAAGTGTTGGAACATAATGCCATGCTATGGCATCGTCGTCTTGGTCATGCTAATACTAAAAATTTGAATAGTCTTGCTAAAAATGATTTGGTACATGGCCTACCCATTAAAGATTTTGTTACTATTGAAAAATGTGTGGCTTGTGCTTTGGGTAAACATCATCGAAAAACTCTTAAACCTAAATTGATAAACACCATTTCATCAGTTTTTTAGTTGCTTCATATGGATCTCTTCGGTCCAGTTCACGTTTTGAGTCTTTCACGTAGCTCTTATTGTCTTGTTATTACTGATGACTACTCACGTTTTACTTGGGTGTTTTTCTTGTCAAATAAGAGTTAAACGGAAGATTTGATCAAGAAGTTTATTGTGCTTATGAAAAATCAACTGAATTTGAAGCTGAAAGGAATTCGTTGTGATAACGGCACGGAATTCAAGAATGCATCTTTGAATTATTTCTGTTCAGAGGGGGTGTTACGTCAGTACAGTTCAGCCTGGACACCGCAACAGAATGGTGTGGCTGAAAGGAGAAATAGAACTCTTATCGAGGCGGCAAGGACTATGTTGTGTGCCTCGAAACTGCCATTATTCTTCTGGGCAGAAGCTATCAACACGGCCTGTTATGTTCAGAATCGGGTGATAATCAACAAGTCACAGATGAAAACTCCATATGAGATTGTCTATGGTCATAAGCCTACTGTTGCGCATTTCAGAACTTTCGGTTGTCCGTGTACTTTACTGAACCTCGAGTCCACTCCGAAATTCAGGGCCAAAGCTGTTGATTGTTACTTTGTCGGTTATGCGGGCCACACCGCCTACAGGGTCTACAATAAGTCCACCAAACAGATTCTCGAGTCCTATGATGTTCGTTGGTTGGAAGAAAACAAGACTGATGCTCGTGTTGGTCCGGACTGCTTATTTGATTACAATGAAGTTTTCAAACCATTCAATGTGCTTCCGGTCATCAACACCGAACCATCGAGCAATGCTACAGTGGATGCTGAAAGGGGGGACTCACATGCAGAATCTCACATCTCTCCACCTCTGGATGATGATGTCACAGAACCACTTAATAACGACACACCCGCACCCATCACTCAACCGAAACATGTTCCAGAAACTAAATTCTTGCAAAATTCGTCTGATAACGCTGCGGCAGTTGAGGGGGGAGAATTATATTTGTCAGATTTTCGGGAGCACACTTTTTCCCGATGCCATTCCAAATGAATATGTCGCCAGCACCTCGTACTTACATAGTACAGCGACCTCGGGATGGAAGAACCCTCTTGCTGATGCTGATGCTGATGTAAATCTGTCAAACTTGCACTCTACCGGTGATGTTTCCGATCAATTAGTTCCTTCGAGGATTCAGAAAAATCATTCAATTGAGAATGTCATTGGTCCTCTTGAAGCGGGCGTGTCCACCAGAAGTCAAACAGGACACATAAACAGTTGTTTGTTTTCCTGTTTCATCTCTTAGATTGAGCCAAAGACGGTGGAAATGGCCCTCCAGGAACCGAGTTGGTTAGATGCTATGCATGAGGAATTGAATCAGTTTGATAAGTTGAAAGTTTGGAGATTGGTTGAGTTACCGGAAGGAAAGAAAGCACTTGATACGAGATGGGTATTCCGAAACAAGCAAGATGACACCGGGGTTATTGTTCGAAACAAAGCACGACTCGTAGTTTGTGGCTTTCGTCAAGTTGAAGGGTTGGATTACACTGAAGTCTATGCTCCAGTGGCTAGACTTGAGGCCATCAGAATTTTTCTGGCCTACGCTTCCTTCATGGGGTTCACGGTGTATCAGATGGATGTTAAGACCGCGTTTCTGTACGGCGATGTCAAAGAAGAGATCTATGTGGAACAGCCACCGGGTTTTGTTGACTCCAAGAAACCAAATCACGTCTACAGGTTAGACAAGGCATTGTATGGGCTTCATCAGGCTCCTCGGGCATGGTATGCTACATTGACAGCACATCTTCTACATCATGGCTACAAGCGAGGAACCATTGATCAAACCTTGTTCCGCAAAACTGTCAGGAAAGATTTGATTCTAGTCCAGATCTATGTGGACGACATTATTTTTGGATCCACCAGTGCTGAATTGTGTGCATAATTTGAAGAAGTTATGAAGAAAAGATTTGAGATGAGTTCGTTGGGGGAGATGACAACATTTTTGGGGTCACAGGTTCGCCAAAGTTCGGCGGGAATTTTGCTGCATCAAGGAAAGTATGTTGAGGATATGCTCGCAAAGTTTGAGTTTGAAGACTCCAAGAGTGCTAACACTCCCATGGTGGAAAGGCCTTTACTGTCATCTAATCCGGAAGGGAGCCCCATAGATCAAACTTACTATCGATCAACGATCGGGTCTCTAATGTACGTCACCGCCAGCCGACCCGATATCATGTTTGCAGTCTGTCAGTGTGCTCGTTTCCAAGCTACTCCTAAACTCTCTCATTTAATTGCTGTTAAACGTGTTTTTAGATATCTGAAGGGACAACCGAAGTTAGGTCTTTGGTATCCCAAACAATCGGAATTTGATCTTTATGCTTTTGCTGATAGCAATTATGGTGGAGATGATATTGACAAGAAATCCACATCTGCCTGATGCCAATTCTTAGGAGATCGTCTCATTTCGTGGCAGTGTAAAAAACAACAAACGGTGTCCACCTCGACCGCCAAGGCGGAGTATGTTGCTGCATCAACTTGATGTTCTCAGGTTATCTGGATGCAAAACCAGCTGCTGGATTACGATTTGGAATTTCTTGATACTCCCATCTTTTGTGATAATGATGCTGCCATTGCAATTGTTAAGAATCCAGTTCAACATTCTAAAACCAAGCACATCGATATTAAAATTCATTTTATTCGTGACTGTTATGACCGAAAATTGATTCACCTTGAACAAGTTCACACCGATAATAATGTGGCGGACTTATTTACAAAACCGGTTGAAACAGCCAAATTTAATGTGCTTGTGAGTTTTCTTAAAAAGCTTCGTTTCGAGGATTGAGTCTTTTTTAGTGTAAACTTGTACATATTTTCTTAATTTGTACACTTTGAGGGGGAGAAAAATCAAAAAGCCAAAAATAGTGTGTGTGTGTGTGTGTAATCAAAAAGCCAAAAATAGTGTGTGTGCGTGAAAAATCAAAAAGCCAAAAATAGTATGTGTGTGTAACAATCACTCTCGCTTAAAATTATGTCGGTTGCTCATGTTTGAAGAACATGTACCTGTATATGTTTGGTCCGGTGATCTACTTGTAGAATCACAGGATAGCCATTTATCTAAAGACTGGAAGCATTGGGGCGATATTGTGATATGTTTTTTTGTGTTTTGAATTCTTTCACTTAAAATTATGTCGGTAACTCTAAGTTGGAAAGACATGTAATTTCATATGTGTTTGGTCCTGTTAACCACTTGTGGACATACGGGATAGCCATTTACCTGAAACCTAAGAGTGACCGGGGTGACTGAGTTTTAAACTGTCTTTCGGGAAATGATATTATTATTCAGTTAACAGCTTTTAGAAGCTTCAAATATTTTCAAATGAAAATTGATCCAACCTTTGGGAAATGATAGATAAATTGCTTTTGTGTGCCTAACGGGTGAAGTTATTAAACTTAAAAGGCTCTAGAACAGTCATTGATTTGTATGGTAGCTTTCCATGATGCGTAAAACTTGAAGTGATATAAACTAAATTTGCTAAACTTACTGTGGAGAGTCATTTTGAAGAAATGTGCATGTCTCCATATACATCTCTTTGAATGATAGGCAGAAAAGTAATTACCCAGCCATACACGAGCCCGTTAGTGTCTTGATCACCAAATATTATGTTTCTAAATTCTTACTAAAAATAAATAAATATAAAAAAATAAAATAAAAATAAATAAATAAATTTGGGTTGATTATTGTGTTATTAAAAAATTTGTTTTTCAAAAGCTTAAAGGGTCAAACTAGAACTACATAGATGGGGGCATAAAAGTAAGTCCTCTCATGTCTCGAATGAAGGCTTGTAAGTCCAACGTTCGACCTTAAAACATAAAATTTTGTTTAATTATCTATATAAATTTTGATCAAGCACTAGGGGGTTGGAGTCAAATTGGGGTGATCTGGGGAAAGCCAAATACGCTTTGAGAAGAGATAGGAGGCATCACAGGTCCATGAGTGATGTCCATCTAAGCTTTATGCCGAACTGAAACTAATTCATATCACTGATGCAATGAAAGTCATGCTAAGTTCGTTATACCTGCAATCAACATCTCTCTTTATGTCATACTAATGCTGAACATGAATCCTTGTGACAGCATCTTAAACAATATGATTTCATGTTCGGATCTTTTCGTGAGAGGCGGCGATTTTACAAAACTGAAATTTGATCCCAATCTGCAAATTTTAAAAAAGGGTTATCTTGTGTGTTATGTTTGTTATTATGATTGTTATTATTTATGTTTTTTTGGTTTTTTTTTTGTTTTGTTTCATTTGTTTTATCTCGAAATCACTCTCCTCAAAATGTGTGACTTAACTGGGTCGTTTTCAATGTGTTTAAATTGTTTTGGGCCTTACACTAGATTGTCAGCTATGTGTCAACATGTTTATGGGCTGATCAATTGGCTTGGGCTTGTTTAGGGTTTCTTGGCACATATCAGTTGGGGTATAAGTAATCCCCTCCTCAATTACTATTTTCATTACATTTAAAACTCAATTCTCTCCTTTATCTCAATATATCCAGCCGAAAGTTGTTCCTTGCATAAACGAATCACATTAAGTTATTATTATCGTTCGTGTTTGTTGATTCATAGGTAAATGAGCCAAGGCTAAAGCCAATTGTTTTGTGAGAATTGTGTTCTTAAATTATTGACAGATGAGTAGATGGATTGCACAGACGAACGAGGTGTCAAGGGGTGTTAGGATTAGTGATTGATGATTTCGATTGGATGGTTTAGGGTTAATTGTTGGAAATTAAGATGGATTTGTTGCAGGATTAATGGAGATCTCGGTGCCTTGGAGAAGACGACACCCAAAGAGTTCTCTGTCCCCAGCTGTTAAAGAGCTCTCTGTTGACTTTTGTTGACCGAGATCTCCTAGCCTTGACCGAGAACTCATGTTCTCGGTTGAATTTCGTTGACCGAAAACACTGGAATTGATCGAGAACTCATGTTCTCGGTTAATCTAGACAGAGAACACTTGCCTTTGACCGAAAACCCCTCTTTGACAGAAATCTCATGTGGCCAGAAAACTCTTTGTGGACCGAAAACAATTATTTTATTGTTATCATTTTTCTTTGTAGTCCACCTAATTTGTTTTTGTCATCGTTGGCCCCTCATGTTTTGAAACTTGAACTAAAATGCTTAAAATACAATTATGATCAAGCTTACACTTACTAACTTGACTCGTTTGGTGCAGTAATGATTGATTCAGTTTCCGTTAAAGTTTGTGGATACACATAATATTGCTGGATACTTATTTGATCCACCACTGGCCCATAAGGAGTTCAAGTCTATGATTTTCGGCCTCAATACTTGCAATATTTCTCACGCATTATGAGAAAATCCTGTCATATGCAGGAAGATGATCACTGATTTTTGGTAAAATGCCTCAATCAATCCACGAGGACCAGATGGAGTTGTGTCGATAGACTCCAAAGTGCAGAAGAAGTCGGTCGTCATCAAAGAGGCTATTATAAGGGAGGTACTTCTGTTTGGTGATTAACCAGATTATCCGACGGAATACTCTTCTACAGATGTCTCTGAGATTGTCACCAGGATGGGTTATGAAGGTACTTATCCTCCAGCAATCAAGAAGTTAATTCACCCATACTGGAGGTTTTTGATACACACATTCTTCTCATGTGTGTCGGGATGAAAGGGAGGATCAGACGAGATAAGCCATACTCATATGTCTGCTATCGTTGCTCTGATCATGGATTGGAATTACAACTATTCCAAGTTTGTTTTCAATGAGATGATGAGCAATCTGAAAGGGAAGAAGAAAGAGTTGTTCCTTATGTATCCAAGATTTCTACAAATGATCTTTGACTCACTCTACACCGACCTTGTCAGATCTGTTGATACATTAGATATGAAGTCAATGGGACCCAACACCTTTGGGTTAATGAAACAATCCAGGAAAGGCTCCAAGGTCGTCCATCAGGGCCTCAATGCTCTGGTAAAATTTGGGAGATTTTCCGAGACAGAAGCTAAGCCAGTTATCGCTCAAGTTGCCGATGAACATGTGGCACCAGTTCAAAGGCTTGCTGCAGCTTTTGAGATTTCTGATGATGAAGATGAAGAGACAAAACATCGTGACACCGATAGTACTCCAACTGCTGAGCAACTAAGAGATGTTGAGATTTTTAAAGAAACTCTACAGTCATCTGCTTTAAAGCCTTCTCAAGCATTTGCTGTAAATGAAGATAGTGAAGTTATCCCTGAGGAACCAGCCGACGATCTCATTCCACGCAAACGAAGGAAGATAGATTCGAGATCTGGCGTGCTGGTTAATGAAGATGAAACAACCACACCGTCAACAATATCCAGCCCACAACAAGAATCACATCAGCCTGAGTCGACTGCTCCTAAGACTCATGTTGATCCCAACCCATCATCTGCCGAGCCTCATACTCAAGATCAGATACTTGATGACATTGCTCGTGATTTTGATTTTGAGGCAGACATTCCACAAACTGATGAAGATTACATACCATTCTCTGATGTTCCTTCTGGTTCTTCTGGCCCATCCAATCTGGGTCAGTCAAGCTCTAATGTATCCGAAAAGGTTGCTCAGATTTTGGCTATGCAAGAAAGATATCTGCAAGAAAAAGGCAAAGGAGTCGTACTCGAAGATGCTCCTGTTGATGTACAAGCTCTTCAATGTAGAGTCTTTGAACTTGAAGAAGATTCTGTTGTAAAAGACATAAGGATTCAAGAGCTGGAAGCCAGTAACTTCGATAAAGACTCCAAGATAAAAGAGCTTCAGTCCAACATGGGAGAATTAACTGCTATTTACCTAGACCTTCAACAAAACTCATTCAGAAGTTTGGAGATGAATTCAAGAGCAGTAGTGATGTGACTTCAAAGATGCCAAACGTTGATCAAGGTGGTAGCTCTACTGTTCGTTCATTTGAAAACATAGATGAATCAGAGACGTTGAAGCAGTACATGTCTGCACCTCCAGTCACCAAAGAAAAGTTAGACAGAGTTCAGAGGAAGCTACTGGTAATGAAAAACTCCAATCAAAATGTTGAATCATCCGATCACCCAGACACGTTCGTTGTCACCTTTCAAAAGGGTTTTTCGGATAAATATGGAGATCGTTCTGGAGTTGTGTCATGGGGTTTTGATGCTGAAAAGAACATGTGGTGGGTTAAACGGAAGTCTGGTACCACTGAGTACTATAATAAGATGAAAGACTTTGGTTCTTGGACTAAAGTGGATCTCAGTGATTTGATAAACTCTCCATTCCACAACCCAACTAATGATTATTGTGGTAGAGATTTCTGGAACTTTCTAAGAAATCAAGTTGATCAAGGCTTTCCGAAAATGTCAACTGCAAAATCGTTCTTTAAGAAAGCAAAGGGGGTCGTGGATCCAAAGACAGGAAAGACAATGGTCAACGTTATGTGGCCTGCTACAGAGAAGGCCACTCATATTCCTGTGCCTAAAGCTATTCCAGATGGTACTTTGGATAACATGAGATTCTAGATGTATGATAGTGAGACTGCCATCATTGTTATACATTTGCAGAGGGGCAAAGGGCAGTACAGATTTGTTGATCCAAGAGATTTGCTAAAGCTAGGAGAGAAAGACATCAAGACACTCAGTGCATTTCAGATAATTGCCGACCCGATTTTTGAAACGGCTGCAAAAGAATATACAAGCATGGTGGCTTCTATTATCATATGCAAATTTTGGGCAGGTAGTTTGAAAGACGCTGACATCGATTATATGGAGCATGATTGAGAACCAAGCTACAAACCAAGGGGGAGATTGTTGGGCCTAGTTATTTGGTTTGTACTTAGTTTGTTTGTTTTGTTTGGGCTGCGTATATAAACCGAGATCCCTTTGGATCTCAGTGGGCTTTTGGTCTTTGTTGGGCTAGCGTGTGGTATTACAACCCTATATATAGAATGCATTGTATAGGGTTCTAGGTTGTTCATTCACGTGTGTTTTGGCCGTCTAAGGGTTATTCTAGACGAGTTTTGTATTGATATTTCTTAAGCACCCGACGTATAATAATACGTGTGTTTTGAAGCCATTCTTGTGTTCTACGTGTTTGTGTTTACTTGTGTTCTTGAATCATCTAGTGTTGGAATTCCGCACCAACACCTAGATTGTTGATATCATAATTGTAGTGATCCAGATTCAAGACTTGTTCTGGACGAGTTTTGTATTGATAGTGCTTAAGCACCCGACGTATAATAATACGTGTGTTTTGAAGCCATTCTTGTGTTCTACGTGTTTGTGTTTACTTGTGTTCTTGAATTATCTAGTGTTGGAATTCCGCACCAACACCTAGATTGTTGATATCATAATTGTAGTGATCCAGATCCGGGACTTACACAGTATAACTCAACCTTTAACCCTCCTAACCCAAAAGGAACTGAGTTTATGACTGGGGAAAGAACAAGAGATGGTTTCTCAATTGATGAGACAAAAACTTTATCAAACTCCTATGCTAAGTCTCCTAAAAGGAACTGATGATCTTGTAATATATCATGATACATCCCGAAAAGATTTGGAACGCGTACTAACGCATAGAAACAAGTTTATAGCATATGCTTCCAAAAAGAAAAAAAAGCCGCACAAGAAAATTATACTAACCTTAACCTGGAGTATGGGACGATTATTTTTACATCTAATGCATGGACATGCTACTATTATGCCATCAAAAGCACAAATCATAGAAGCTTATGACCTGCAATTGATCTAACAAAACTGAATATGGGATAAGGAAGACGAGTAAAGTTATGGAACAAGTATAATTGTGAAAACTGATGCCTCAATATGAAGGGATGAAATTAAAAATCGGAAAGTACGGGCATTTTGAAACGATTGTTTAGAAAAATCTTATCGGGCAAATTCATATCGCCCAAAAGAAAAACCGATAAAAATCTATACCTCAAGCAAATCGAGTTTAGATTCCAACTTTTGGTAAATTATGTGACTTAATCATGGACAAAGCATACGAGTCCAAAGATTCTATTCATCTAGGTGCCGATAAGATGCACAAAGATTCAAATAACTATTATTAGTAACCCGAATGTCTGACTCATGCTAGAATTAAAGCAGAGTATCAAAAACCCTCAGTAATGTTATAAGAACGGGAAACTCCCAGTAGAAGTGAGAACATATTTTAAAAAGCCTCATAACACACCTTCGTAAATCATTTCGAGAATATAGTATGGCCCGGGTACTAATTGGCCGGCTAACTTAAATTGCATACTTTCTCCCGACCCATAACAACTATGCAACTAAAAATCATAGAACGGCGCGTCTATCCCATTTATTTCAGATCGAGATAGACATTAGGCCTCTTATTTTTGGAAAAAAAATAAGAAATCGAATCGGTTTAAACACAACCTATCATCCAAAATTAAACGATCGATTTGGGAAAACTATACGAACATTGGGAGAAATATACCACAACTGTATATTGAATCTTGGAAGAAATTAAGACCAGCATTTTCCACTGGTCTACTCCTTGTATACTAATAGTTACCATGATATTATACGAGCGACACTATAACTAGTACGATGCGAGCAAGAATATAAATCATTAACTTAATAGGCTAAAAATTAGCAACACTCAAAATGCAAAAAATACAATTTGAGTCCGGAAACCACAGATAAAACTCGTAGAAATCAAAAGCAACCTGAAAGCTGCATAAATCTAATAAAAGAATTGTATCGATGTACATAATGAATTGTTGACCTTTGAAAGGTATTACTTGAGTTGAGGAAACTGATAAGTTAACATCAACATACCAATTAAAACCATATTTAGTGTCAAATTTTAGTTATACTGACAATTTCTTATATACCGAAACAAACAAGTGCCTTATTGACGAGGCGGTGATCGTACCACTTGGAAACTCACACATAACTAAACTTTGTAAAGAACCTGTATAAATAATATGCGGGAAAGTCAAACAGTTACGACTCAACAGAATTTCAATAGTCAAAGTTCGGTAAAATGCCTTAATGGGGAATTATATACATTTGAAAACGAAAACAAATATTCTTTTTTTTTCCTAAGAAGTTTTTAACTGACATATTGAATTTTGGGACGAAATTTCTTAACGAGGGGAGAATGTGACATTAGAGACAAAGCCAGGTACACCTCAGTACGTATTTACCGATTAAGCAATTAAACGCTTATTACGTAACGAGCGAACGATTAACCGAACGGGTCTGGTTATGACCTAGATATCTCAGGGGGGCCATATATAAGTGATATACGTTTAATATACACTAATATATTAGTTTTATGGCCTTAGTTCGATAGCAAACAAATTAAACGAAAAATACTCGTTTAACTACCCGGTATAGATTTAAACGCGAAAGATAGTTACAAACCAAGCATTGTATCATCCATTAAGCCAAAAAAGACTTACCAGACACTTATTTGAAATGTTTTAAGCGATCTGTGAGAATAGTTTCTATTTTTACAAACGTATATTATGTTTTTATAAATTTACACAAAATTAGCCGAATAACACTCCTTTTCGCGCTGCTTGTCGTACTCGACATATTTTTCCCGGCAAAAACCGAACCCAAAATAAATTTAAACTTGGGTTTAACATCTAGGCTTGCAAATTAATATTGTTGGACAAAATGGGCCAGGGAGGGGGCCAAGCCAAATCCCAGCCGCAATGGGGAAAACCCCCCTTAGGTTTCTTTCATTTCATTTAAATATGTAAGATATTTTCTTAGGCCTCAAACTTGACAATTTCTGGAAAACACACTCTGTTCTTCAACGACACATCAAAATAACTTAGGTAATTTCATATTTTTCATCATTTTTTGCATGTTTTAATCAGGTTTAATATCATATAAACATAGTTTAATTGCTAAAAATCATTCCTAACCATGTAAAAATCCTAAAAATGGTCCAAAAACATGTTTTGATCATACACATGGTTAGAAACCTGGTTTGATAGTTTTTTTGGCCATAAACACGGATTAGAGGGCTTAACGGCGTTTTTACGGTTTAAAAGTTTAGTTTATAACCTAGCCGAAACCCTAAGTTAAGGGGCTGTTGTATTGATGAAACTTTCTTGGTTTGTAATATAGGTCCTGTATCTAGCTTGCATAGAAGCACAAGAACCCAAAAACTTGATTACAAAGGCGAAAACGAACCAAAACCGCTAAGGTAATATCGAATCACTCGATTACGGGCTGTTTAGAATTCAATTGTGATGTGCCTATTATTAGGTCATGAAATTTTACAGGGACATCAGGGACCATATCATTGATTCACTGTTCAAATTTGGTAATTTTCCGACCATATGAGAATATTTGGTGAATTTATTACCAAATTGGGGTGTTTATTTTGAAAAAATAGCTAAAATGCTTGAAAAATTATGAAATTTTTTGGAAAACTTGATTTGATATATTATGATCACATATTAAATTTAGGGTCATTTGGAAAAGTCTAAGTATGTTTTATATATTTGCATTTAATTGAATTTTCATAGTCGTTTTTCGCTCGGAAATGATATTTGGCAAGATTTTTAGAGTTTTATATTTTTCCAGGTTGTTTTGGGATAGATTATGATCACTTAGAAATTTTGGTGGAATTTTTGGAGATTGTTTGATATAAACGGACAATTTTCGGACTAAATATAGCAGTTAAAATGAATTTTAATTAAATAATAAATCAGTAAATAATTCCAGAACTATTTTTATAAAAATCTACATATTTTAATTGATAAATGGCTAAATTTTCATAATTTAAAAATAAGCGGATAATTACCTGTGCTAATTTAAAGATTAAACAATTTCAATTATGATAAAAACCGACGAGTTCGTGATTAACGAACCTGTTGGAATATCAGAACACCAAGAGTGATCAAAAATCATGTTTTTGGATTAAATAAGTAAAAAAAAAACTTTTTATGAGAAAACCGGACAATTTGGAGAGATTATACGTGCCTTTCTCAAATCAAACTGAATAAACGGAAACGAGCCCCGTAACGAATCCAGGATCCCAATGTCTGATTTTTCTTTATAACATAATCATTTTATTGACCAACACATTTACCCAAGCTTACTTCCCCGTAACTGTTTTATGAACGCATAAATGAACAACTTGGCTTAGCTGGAAAAACGGGAAAACTGAGCCAAGTTCGGTTTTAAGTATTAGACATTGAACAACATCACAATCTAAGCCTATTGACACATTCTGGGCATACCAGCTATACCCAGATTAGATATACAACCCAGTTTAGTATTGAGATTATAAAAATATTAAAATATTAATATTATTATAATATTGATTATAGGGACCAGTGATTACGAGTCAAGCAAACCCTGAACTGTCACACTACTGATTGTCTTCTAAACTGTGAGTTTCATGACCCCACTTTAAACTGTTTTTACGAACTTTTGGGGTGAAAAACATGTTGATACATATCTATATACTTTGAATTGTTTGATGATGGGAATTATCTAGGTGCTAACACACAAAAGTCCCCATGAACACAGTGATTAACTTCGAGCCGGTGGCTTGTGAATAGTACTATTGGTTTGACAAACCCAAACGAAATCGGCCTGGTTGCCATGTCACTTATACAAACAGACTATGTAGTGTAAGACATAGCTACCGGGGCATGTTGTGGGCGGAATGGGAGGCATAGTGGTTGATTGGGCATGGGAAATGGATGCACGCAGCACAGACAGTCAAGGCTTCACTGTAGCTTAGCATAATTACATCATAAACATACAAACAAACGTACTTGTGAACGTACATACATACATACTTGCGTATTTACAAACTATGATTGTTGTACGCACAACTGATTTCTTGAAACTCGTGAAACTCACCAACTAGTTGTAGTTGACCCGTTTTAACATGTTTTTCAGGTACTGGATTGGATTAGAAAGTCAATGTGCTACGTGTTTGACTTACGATCAATGTTGGGTGAATTGATGCAAGTGTGCCAATAGGAAGTAAAGCCGTTTAACGGGCTGGATTTAGTTTGTATCACCTAGTTGTAAACAAAGTTAGATCGATGTAAAATATTGTAAACTAGTTTGTATTGTTCTTTACAAACAATGTGGTTGATACTAGAGGTGTCTATTACATTTCCGTTTTACGCTTCCGCAAATCGCTTAACGGGGTGTGACAATTATTGTAATCTTCACACTAAACTGGGCTGTATATCTAATCTGGGTATAGCTGTCATGCCTAGAAAGGGTCAATAGGCTTAGATTGTGAAGTTGTTCAATGTCTTTCGTTTAAAACCTAACTTGTCTCAGTTTTCCTGTTTCACCAGCTGGGCCAAGTTGATCGTTTACGCGTTTAAAAAACATGTACAAGTATGTAAACTTGGGTAAACGTGTTGGTTGATAAAATTATTAAGTTGCAAATAATGATCACAAATTAGGGGTCTGGATTCGCTACGGGGCTCATTTCTGTTTATTCAGTTTGTTTTGGAGAAAAATACGCACAATCTATCCAAATCGTCCAGATTTCTCACAAAAAAGTTTGGCTTTACTTAATTAATCCAAAAATATGATTTTTGATCACTCTTGATGTTCTGATATTCCAACAGGTTCGTTAATCACGAACTCGTCGGTTTTTATCATAATTGAATTTGTTTAATCTTCAATTTAGCACAATTAATTGTTTGTTTATCATTAAATTATAAAAATGTAGCCACTTATCAATTAAAATATGTAGATTTTTATAAAAATATTTTTGGAAGTATTTACTGATGTATTAATTTATAAAAATTCATTTTATATTCTATATTTAACCCGAAAATCATCCGTTTATACCAAACAATTTCTGAAAAATCCAACAAAATTCCTAAGTGATCCAAATACTTCTCAAAACACCCTGTAAAATTTCCAGAATCTAACAATCTTGCCAAGTTATTCGAGCAAAAAACGACTATAAAAACTTGAATAATCGCGAATCCACAAACATAGCTAGGGTTTTCCAAATGACCCCAAATTTCATATTTTCTCATATTATTCCAAATGAGTTCCTCACAAAATTTCATAATATTTCAAGCATTGAAAGTATTTTTCCCAAATAAGCGTCTCTAATCGGTAATAAATTCGCCAAATATTCTCGGATAGTCGAAAAATTACCAAATTCGGACAGGGACTCGGTGATATGGTCCTTGATGTTCCTTAACAAGTTTATAAGCTAACAATATGCACATAACAATCTAACCCTAAACAGCCCATAAACGAACAATTCGGTATTACCTTTGTGGTTTTCATTCGTTTTCGCTCTCTTAATCAACTTTCTGGGTTCTTGTGCTTCTAGGTAAGGTACGTGCAGGTCCTATATCACAAACCAAGCATGTATCGGCAACAAAACAGTCTTGAAACTTAGGGTTTTGGTTAGGGCTTTAAACCGAACTTTTGAACCGTAAAAACGCGATTTAAACCCCTTAATCCGTGTTTATGGCCATAAAACTTATAAAAACAGGTTCCTAACCATGTGTATGATCAAAGTATATTTTTGGACCATTTTTAGGGTTTTTTACATGCTTAGAAGTGATTTTTGGTAATCAAACTATGTTTATATGAAATTAAACTTGTTTAAACATGGTTTAAATGATCAAAACATTGAAGTTACCTTAGGGTTCTTGAGAGGTTGATGAAGAACAGCTGAGATTTGGTGTTAAGTTATGGAAAAGGTGGGTTAAAATATCTTTGGTCTGTTTAATATAAAGAAATAATAATAATATTAATAATAATAATATTAAGGGGTTTTAGTCAACTTTGCCAGACTGGGCTTGTTGGGCCCCCTTTGGGCCCAATTTTGGCCCATTAGTCTCGTTTTGTGTGCCCGAACGTGAAATCCCAAGTACAAATTTATTTCGGGTTCGGTTTTCGGGTGCGACAAACAACGCGAAAACGAGTGTTTTTCGGCCAATTTCTTGTAAATTTAGAAAAACATACCATTTGTTTGTAAAAATCGAAAATATTTTTATGGATCGCTTAAAACATTCCAAATAAGTGTTTTGTAGGTCTTTTTTGGCTTGGCGGATGATACAATGCTTGTTTGGAACTAACCTTCGCGCTTAACATCATAGCGGGTAGTTAAACGAGTATGTTTTTGTTTAACTGGTTGTATTGCACTAAAGTCAAAACATCAATTTGTTGGCTTATATTAAACGTATATCCCTTATAGATACCCCCCCCCCCCGACATATCTGGATCATAATCAGACTCGTTTGGTTAATCATTTGTTCGATACGCAATAAGAGGTTTCGCTTATTCGTCATGTAATTACTGAGGTGTACCCGGTTTTGTCACGAATGTCCCATTCATCATCTTGACATGGTAAAGTTCAGACGGGGACACTTGGTTACCCTTCTTGTCGTAGACTGCAGTATAAACTGGTCTTGGAATTTCGAGCATCAAATCATCTAACAGCATTTGGACGAACCGAAGGTACATCATCCATGTGGCCTCGGTAGAAGCATTTGCGATCATACATAAAAAGATAATCTTGGAGTAGTTAAACTGCACCCTATACGTCATAACAGCCATAACTCCCACCCTATCTGCTCTCAAACTATCAAATCCTCCACACAAGTCAGACAAACGGTGAACCACCACATGAAATAATAACTGCCAGTATAGTGGAAGGTTCCTCTTCTTCAGGGTCTTCTACTCTATATCATATCCGATCTCGTCCACAATGTTAGTCAACACTGCCCGATCACCCTTGCTGAAATGGTGATCCGAGGCATCCTTGAACTTAAATGCCAATCTAATATCCTCCTCCTTTATGCTAAGGCTCTTCCCCGCCACCTTGGATGTAAGAGATAAAGAATCCTTTGAGCCCTTAGCATTTTCCCAGAACTCTTTAATCCAACACGTATGAATGGCCGGTTGGCTATAAAAGCATACTCTAGTGGAGTCTTCTTGAGCCCCTTTATCATGGAAGTGAAGACTCTATGTTTCTTCTTCTTATGAAACTCAAGCGGGAAATACATATTATGAAGCTGAATTTGAACAAGAGGAAACTTTAGAATCAACATTAAAATAACAAATCAGAAATAGATTATAATTATATACAATAACCATAAACATTAATTTTATACAGTAGATATATGTTTATTTATTCTTTATACACATATTATTAGTTAGTTAATAGATTTTAGTAGTTAGTTAGTTGATTTAAGATATATCAAGTTATTATGTCCATTTTGGTGTTTTATAATATGTCTTAGTAGTTCCAAAGTTCAAACAATCCAAATAGTCTAGTAGAAATTTTGAAAAAATTTGTCCAGGTTAAAAGAAATCACATCGCATAAAATAGTTCGCATCGCATGGTTTTTGATTCGCATCGCATAAGACATGTGATGTGATTCAAAAGGTATTTCAGTCGCATCGTATGAGTCATGCGATACGATTTGAATATGATTCTAGTCGCATCGCATAAACCATGCGATGCGATTTGAATCTGATTCTTGTCGCATCGCATGAACCATGCAATGCAATTTGAATCTCCATGCGATCCAAATTCTATGCGACTACTTTTCTTCAACCATGCGACTTAAATTCCCTTTAGCCCAAATTCATTCTTTTTGCCTTGAAAAGGGTCGTCCATACCCGAATTGGAGATCTGGAAACTTTCATACCCTGTCTCTAACATTATCATGGTCAACCGGACTCAAGAAGGTCCAATGAAACCCTAATTCTATCATCTGTACAAATCAAAATATAAAAATTTAAACTAAAGATGATTCCAGGTCCCTTTGATGTTCTATGACAACCGTAACAATGATTTGCTTCGAGAACCATCAAGAACAAACCCCAGATCAAGCCGACGGTTCATATGAACCGTCGCCTGGATCTCAACCAAGAAATCATAGACGATGATTTGATGTTATACCGGAGGAGATGGATCCATGATGATCGATCAAAAATGATAAAATAAGGCTGATGATGTATGAAGATAAGTATGAAGACTAGGGTTTCTAGAGAGAGAAGTAAGAGTGTTTGGTTGGAAAGTGTAAAGTAAAAGTGAAAAATATTTTGAGTTCCCCTTTATATAGGGTCAGCCTATCTCGTGATAGGATCAAAATATCTCGAGTTTTAAACGAATTTACACTCTCAGTCCTCAGTCTATAAAAATATTTTCAAATTTAAACCCAAAAAGTATTCACCCACCGAATACAAACACTCCGTCATATACATTTTATTTTGCCGGTTCTTTGGTAACAACGTTTGCATACGTGATCTCTTTAACAAAATAAAAAAGATAAATGTAAAATTAAAGATAAAAAAATTATAACAAAAATAAAAATAAAAAATAAATTAAAACAAAATAAAAATAACTTAAAATTATAATTTTAGTTAAAAACAAAATAAACTAAAACAAAACATCAAAAAAAATGAAACATAAAAGAATGATGAAATTAATATTACAATAATTTACATAATTTATATAATTAATTAACTTAATCGAGAAAGATCACAACATGGAATCATATTGATTTTTAATGTCCTAGATTGTGTTTCCATTTTGATATTATTATGTCTCAAACTCATCGTCGACTACAGATATTGTCGACATTTTCAACTTGACAAGTGTTTTGATACCGACATGATACGTTAAGGTATAATTTAGGTACGATGCTTATGTGGTCCCCACTCAATTTGACATGTTACTGACTCCATCAAACCTCGGGCTTAGTTTGTGTTAACATATCACCTCAACTTGACTTAAACCTTTCTTATTTGATCACAATACGCTTATTGACACACTTGACACTTTATTGTGTACTCTTGACTCTATCTAAAAAGATTAAAATAAAGCAGAAGTTCAGGGCCTTAACAATCAGGTCGGATAATACTATATTATCGCGCAGAAAAGTCCAAGGCTTGAACAAAAGAAAAAAAATAAAACCACTCAGACGACCTCAGGGCCTAAACCATCAGGTCAGATAATTCCATACTATCGCGTAGAGATGATCCAAGGTTTGCGTCATAATAAAGAAAGAAATAAATTAGAAGTTAAAATTCCTAAGATATACAACTTTTCTTTTTGATTTTCTTTTATTTTCTAACTTTATTTCTTTTTCTTGAGTCGATAGAAATTAAAATTGACGCTAATTACATAAGACAACTGTGATCAGGTAAAGAGAGGCTGGGGTATGACATATTTAATTGCATTTCAGTCCTTCATAGATATGACTTTACTAGAGTCATGAAACCGTTTCAAGAGTGTATAACCACTAGCATAGACATATATTTAAGTTTATATCAATTGGTATTTACTTGTGTGTCAAGCCTATCTACACATCAAACGATGATCTTGTAGACTTTTGATCTACACTTTTCGTCCGCTAGGATCATCAAAATCAATGTACTATCACTTTCCATTGTGTCGGATCAATTTCTCTAAATGAAAATTTTAAATATCCGACTCCCTCTAAGTAGAAGCTCCTTCTAAACGAGACAATATGTTTCGGAATATTTCCTGGTTTTCTTAAAATAACATAAAATCTTTTTGGTAAATCAAGTGATTTATTTTTGTTTTTCTTAAACATGGAATTTAAAATCTTTTTGGTGAGTTAAACTTAACTCAATTTTCTCCCTCTAAAAATGTGACATAATTTAAAAATATTTACAATTTTATCAAAAAGAGAAGGTTTACTCAAAAGAAATCATGCCCAATGACTCTACAAGGTATAAAAATCGGACACGACTAAATGCTTTTGTAAAGAGATCAGCAAAGTTGTAGTCTGAATGGACCCTTTAATGTTGACAAGTTTACGATCGAAACAATCACGAATGAAATGCATTCGGATGTCAATGTGTTTTGTATTTGAGTGCTAGACCGGGTTTTTAACAATTGCAATAGCAGCCTCTTTATCACATTTGATCATGGTGTTAAAAAAATTCAGACCGTAATCCAGCAGCTGATGCTGGATCCATATCACTTGGGAGTAGCAGCTAGATGCAGCAATATACTCGACTTCAGTAGTGGAGGTGGACACGGTGACTTGTTTCTTACGTTGCCAATAGATCAGCCTGTCGCCCAGGAATTAGTATCCTCCGGATGTTGACTTTCGATCAAGATTACAACCCCCATAATCACTGTCAGTATAGGCATGCAACTCCAAATGAGACTCTTTTGGATACCATAGGCCCAACCGAGGTCTTCCTTTGAGATATCTGAAGATTCGTTTGACCGGATTGTGTGAGATTGATGTGTTGTAAAACACACGTATTTTCCGCACCTTTTATCTACGTATTGTATTACATTTTATGTATTTTAACTTGTTTTAGATAGGTTTTACATATTTTATTTATCTTATAGGAAAAGGGTGGAAAGGAAGAAAAACCAAGCTTTTCGGAGAGCTTAAGGGTCTTTTACGCATACAATTTCAAGACAAAGCTTAAGGCCCGGCCTGGTTACATATTGGAAAAGCCCAAGACCCTATTATAACATAACATAAAAAAGAAAAAAAAAAACCCTAGACCAGCCACAAGTTGCGATCGGCCAGAAGGGATCCAAGGAGAAAAAAAGTTTTTGCGGACAAGGTTGGATCGTGTGACGGCTAGGGAAGGAAGAACAAGCAAGAAAAAGCCTCGGAGATTGATTTCCCGTCAGTTTCCATCAGCCAACAGGATCCATAAACATCATATATCCTTCCTCTTTAAACATTGTTCAACACTTTGATTTCTTTATTGAATTGTTAACTAGTTTTGCAATTGCTTTAAGGATTGACTTGTTATTGATTAGTATTGATTGTTGGATATTTTTAAGATGATTGATATGAGTTTTATGGTGATTTTAATGAGTATGAGCTGCTGTCCAATTATGATTCTCGGCTAAACTTGTTAGTTCAACCTAGGAATGATGATAATTGTTAGTGTTTGACGAGCTTGTTGGATTGTTTGATTGATAGACTTGATTTGTTGATGTAAAGTTTGATTTAAACATGAAATAGATTGTGTTTAAGGGCTGGAAATTTTGGTGATTCATTGCATAAACCCCGTGTGTCGGTTAATTAGTTTTGTGTTGATTGATCGGTGCATTGTTTGATTCTATACTTTGTGTTTAGGGTTTGTTTGCGGTAGGTACAACCGTAGGGTTTTGTTGCATGATTTATTGGATTATGTACAGCGGTTAAACACCTTCTTTGAGACCTAGAGGTGATAAGAAGTTAGGGTTGTCTCATTGCCTTTGCATGCTAGAATAAGAATTGCGCGAGAGCGAGTTCGTTTCTTGTCAGGTTTAGGTGTTTTGAGCGACTAGTTAATCTATTTTGGTTTAAGTGGAATTGTTCCTCTATCCTTGGTTGTGTAGTATTCATTGCCATTAGGGTCGAGTGTTGGTGAGACCGAGAGGTGATCCATCATTAGAACATGTTAGCAATTGTTTCTCGGTTTGGTCATTTTAGCCGATTTTGAGTAGTTTAGGCTTGTTGAGTGAGACCGAGATGTAATCCAGTGAGCCCGAGCGATCCTTAGTCGTGTCATCTTTAGGGACCGGTATCTTGATATCATTCAATCCATTAGATTGTTAGGCCTACAGTGTGATTCAGACCTAGGTAGACGTTTTTCTCCATCCAAAGTTAACACAGTTAGTTTGTCGTTAAGTTTTCTATTTTTGGTAAGTTTTGTCAGTCAGTTAGGTTAGTTCAGTTAAGTTAAAAGAAATCAAAAATCAATATAATATTATTCTAAGGTAGGTCTTGTCTAGGGTTAATAATCGTTAGCGTCTTACGTGTCCACGTATTCGATACTCGGACTTCCTAGGTCTATACTACTTGCGATCGGTACACTTGCCGGTTGTGTGTGGTTTTAGGATTTTCGTTTTATATTTTGGATGCTCTTTGTGGAGAAGGGTCGACTATTGCCACTGACCTCATATGTGCTATCACTGCAGTGGTTAATTTATGGTTAGGAGGGAGATGTTCGTCTACTTTGGCAGAGTTTGTCGCGTCTGCTCCTCTTACACTGCTTTTAAAACCCGACAACGGGGTTCGACCTATTGTAGTGGGTACTATATGGAGGAGTTTGGTTTCTAAGGTGGCTATGAAAGGGGTTGGCAAAGAAATGACCAAATACCTTAATGATTTTCAGTTTGGGGTTGGTGTGTCGGGTGGTGCGGAGGCCATATTACATAGCGCCAACAGGGTATTGAGTGAGCGCCACACTGATGGGTCTTTTGCAATGCTTACAGTTGATTTTTCTAATGCATTTAATATGGTGGATAGATCAGCTTTACTTCATGAGGTAAGGATCAGATGCCCTTCTATTTCCTTGTGGGTGGAAATTTTATATGGGCAGCCATCAAGACTATATCTTGGGGATGATAATATTTGGTCCACCACAGGGGTTCAACAAGGAGACCCATTGGGACCACTTCTTTTTTCCTTGGTTTTACACCCCCTTGTGCATCAAATTCGAGACAATTGCAAGCTTCTTCTTCATGCCTGGTATCTTGATGATGGGACAGTCATTGGAGATTCAATGGATGTGGCTAAAGTGCTGGATATCATTAAGGTGAAGGGTCCAACTTTGGGTCTTGAACTGAATATTAAGAAAACTGAGCTATTTTGGCCTTCTTGTGATGGTACGAAGTCTCGTGACGGTTTATTCCCTGCTGACATCGGGAGACCATTATTAGGGGTGAAGCTTCTTGGGGGAGCTGTTAGTAAAGACATCGGGTTTATTAAGGGTTTGGCAAAGAAGAGAGCTACTAATGCTATTGATTTGATGCGTCTTCTCCCAAAACTTGGTGACCCGTAGAGTGAGTTACTTTTGCTTCGATCATGTATGGGTATTGCTAAACTTTTCTTCGGTTTGAGAACATGCCAACCTGTACACATGATGGAGGCAGCGGTGTTTTTTGACAAGGGATTGCGTGAGGCGATCGAGGACATTGTAGTTTGTGGAGGTCCTTTCTTTGGAGACCTCCAATGGCGACTTGCTTCCTTACCCATTAAGAATGGGGGTTTGGGGTTGTATTCGTCAGTAGAGGCTTCCTCTTATGCGTTTGTGGCCTCGAGAGCCCAATCGTGGGTGCTTCAGGATCACATTTTGCGAGACAGTGGTATATGTGGGATGGATTCTGATTATTCTTGTGCTCTGGCTTGTCTTCGTGATATGATTCCAAGCTTCGATTTTAGCAGTTTCTCTAACAAAGAGACTGCCCCCTCTAAAGCCCAGCATGCATTGGCGACCACTCTTTTTAGTAAAATTGTTCACGACCTGGAGTCACACTTTAACATGACAAGCAGAAAAAAAGCCATTTTTGAGCGTCTACAAGCACCACATGCTCAAGATTTTCTTCTTGCTATCCGTATAGATGGGTTAGGCCAGCATATGTCTCCAGTGGAGTATCGTAGTATCCTTAAGTATCGCCTTATGATTCCTCTATTTCCGGTTGATGAGATATGTCCTATTTGTCGTAAAGCGTGTTTAGACTCATATGGGGAGCACGCGGTGCACTGTAAAGAGCTCCCGGGGTTCAAGTACCGACACGATCTGGTTAGGGATGTGCTCTTTGATATATTCAGGCGAGCTGGAATTTCTGTTAAGAAAGAAGCACCTGTGAATTTCCTGACTGACCCGTCGGAGGGAAGATCATCTCTTCGACCGGCTGACATTTTGGTGTTTGGATGGATAGGAGGGAAACACGTGTGTGTGGATTTAACAGGGGTTTCTCCTTTGGTGGGCTTAGGGAGTAGTGGTTTCGCGGTCGGTCAAGCCGCATTAAAAGCTGCTTCAGGTAAGGTGGCAAAACATGAAAAGGTGTGTCTTGACAACCAACATGTATTTATTCCTTTTGCTTTTGACACTTTTGGTTTCCTCGCGCCTGAAGCTGTGGAGCTACTTACCCGTGTTCAGCGGGTCATGCATAGTAATGTTATGACTCCAAGATCAGCAAATATAGTTTTTAAAAGATTGGGTTTTGCGATTCAAAAAGGGGGTAGCGGCGCAGCTTGTTGCCCGCTTGCCTTCTGTTTCGATGTAATCCAATAAACAATTAATACGGCAATTATTGTTTTTAGATTTTTTAGTTAAAAAAAAAAAAGGTTTTATATTTAAAGCTTTGTTGTGAGGGTCATTATTATAGGGTTATCCGACGCACATCAGAGATTCTCTTGGATCTGATTGATATCTTGCACACTAACAAACAAGGAACATAATGTCCAGCCTGCTTGTAGTGAGATACATCAAGGAGCCAATCGTAGGCCTGTAAAGGTGTTGATCAACTGGCTTTCCTGATGGATCAGGAGCGAGTACAGGTCGTGTATCAATCGGTGTCATAAAAGCAGATGAATCCTTGAATCCAAGCTTTTGAACAATGCCATGGACGTATTTTCTTGATGTATCAAAATCTCGTCCGTCTTTTGTTCAACCTTTAAGCTCAGGAAGAAAGTGATTTCTCCCAAAGAACTCATATCCAACCGCTTTTTCATAACCTTGAAGAACTCGATGCAAAGATTATCGTTCGTTGATCCAAAAATAATATCATCAACATACACTTGGACCAGGATCAAATCACCACGAACTTTCTTGATGAAGAGTGTCTGATCGACGATACCTTGTTTATAGCCATTATTTACTAATTGATCAACATGTGTAGCATACCACGCAAGAGGTGCCTGGTGAAGGCCATAAAGAGCTTTGTCAAGCCTGTAAACATAATCAGGATGATTTGGGTCCTCAAAACCTGGTGGTTGCTTGACGTAGATTTCTTCTTTTACTTTCCCGTAAAACAACGCTATCTTCATGTCCATTATACTTTGAAATTCATGTAGGAGGGGTAGGCTAAAAAGATAAAAATAGCTTCTAGCCTGGCCACGGGAGCATAAACCTCATCGTAATCAAGTCATTCACGTTATGAAAACCCTTGTACATTAAGTCGGGCCTTATTTCTTATGATCAAACCCTTGTCATCTTTCTTATTTTGGAAGACCAATTTCGTTCCGACTGGTTTCTTTTAGCGGGCTTCTCAACTTCTTAAATTGTAACAATTCTTCTTGCATTTCTTCGACCCAAGAGTTCTCTCTCATGGCAATTTTGTAATCCTTGAGCTGAACCTCTGAAATAAAATAAGCAAAAAGACACCTGTTAATGTTACCAGACGTGCTGCAGGTTTGGATACCGGCCGAGGGACCTTTGTTGAGTCAGAGTTTTACAGGGAAGATTGGAATCTTCTCAACTTCCTCAAAGAAATGGCTAAGTATGGACTTCGAGCAAGCTTGGACATTCGAGCAAGGTTTCACTACCTTGAGCATGATGTCTTATGCTCATAAGACTATCTTCTGGAATTTCTTCTAAGTGTTGAACGCTTCGAGCAAGCTACACTTCGTCAAGCAAGGATATTCTTCATCGAGTATGGATTGCCAATCGAGCAATCAACTTGATCCATCCAGCTTAAACCAAGTGTTTCGAGCACATTGGTGGGTCGAGCATGGATACAATAAAGGAAGATCTCAAATTTTCTAAGTATAAATTTCGAACATTGTTCAATCCCGGGCAAGCTTCTCACCCGAGTATGATGAAGGTTGTTCACAATAAGTCACAAGGCAGGATTGAAGAGATTTAGAAAAACATGCTTGCTCGTGGTACATATTCGAGAAAAGCATGGATAAGTCATGAAGATTGAAGTATGCTGGAGGAGAATATTTTCTATCTGAAAATATTCTAAGTAAAGTTTGCTCGAAGACTTGTTTCGAGCATGCCATGCATTACAAGTCTGCTCGACAACGATATATCATACTAGAAGACTTGTTTACACTTGTATTTTTTTTGTCACTCATTATGTAATCATTAGTGTTTCTAAAAGGAATGTCTGGGTTTATAAATAGTGTCCTAGGTTTTCTGGATAGGACACGAGTGAATAGGACGAGCCTTTACGAAATACAAGAGCACAAACACCAGAGCGAATATTCCTCATTGTGTAACCTCGTACCGCCGCCGTCACGAAACCCTAGACATTCTATGCATTAAATCACTGTTTCTTAAACAATTAGTCAATAATAGTGAATCTTTGTCTACTATCTTTATTACTGATTATTTATTGTCATTCAATTCATTCCCAATCCTTTAATATACTGATTTTCCCAGGATATTCAAGAGGCCTTGAGTTATTAGATCTAATGTGCTCTTGTCAACCTATACAGGTTTTGCACTAGGTCCGGTCCTAACAACTGGTATCAGAGCTTCGTAAGCTCTTTGAAGGCCACGGGATTGAAGGTTTAGAGTCAAAGTTTGAAGCTTGGAAGGGTTTTCACGTGACTAAGTTCAGATCTTAGAGAAATCAAGAGATGGATGAACAAGAGGTTTCGACTAACAAGATACCAAGGTTACTCGGTCAAGAAAACTACATAAAGTGGAAGTTATTGTTCGAGGCTGCCGTCAACTATAATGACACAGAACTGTGGAATTCCGTTAAAGATGGACCATATGTTGCTTCTCGGGCACCTAGCAATAATGCTACTGTTGAAAGGCAAATGAAGAAAAGAGATGACAAAGCCTTGTCCATGCTGAAATTGGGACTTTCTTGGGAAATTTTTGACAAGTGTGAATCATCACACAAGTGCTAAAGAGATGTATGATGCAGTTGTTGAAATGTTTGAGGGAAACGTTGAGTTAAGGGACATAAAGAAGGATCATTTGAAACAACAACTCGAAAGGTTCAAGTTCAAGGAGGGTGAGAGATTAAAGTCTGTTTTGCAAAGATTCATGGTGATTATGAATGAAATCAGAAACGCTGATCTTCAGATCTCTGATTTCGATTTAAACAAGAAACTGCTCACTTCCCTATCCGATGAATGGTACACTGCCAGCAAATTCATCAGAGAGAAAGTAAATTTTCCCAACTTTAAGTTGGATGATGTGATTTCTTTCTTGCAAGCAGCTGAGCATGAAATGATCGAGAATCATATGACAAATGCACTTTTTGCACCTATGGGCAATCTTTCTACAAAATCTTAGCAAATGCACCCAATTGTTGAAGAACCATCTAATGCTGGTTCAATCTGTGGAGCAAATCAGCTAAGGTTCAACATTCAGATGATTGAAGATGATAATGCATCAACTGCTAGTGGACATGCACCATATGTTCAAACTCCAAGTCAAGGGAATGAGTACCAAGCACTGTTTTCAATTTTTACAAAGTCATATAATGCATTTTTGCAAAGAACATCATTCATACCATTGTGGTCTAGGAAGACTTGGAACAGATAGATGCTGATAAGTTGGAAGATATGGATTTAAATTGGCAAGTTGCCATGCTAGCAGTGTGTAACACCCGTTAATTTCCGGTTTAAAAGAATTAAAGCCTGTAAAGTATGTCTAATTCTCGGGGTTTAACCGACCTTTCTCAGAAGCCCTCTCGCCATAACATTTAACTTTTCAACCAAAATGTAAATTCTTTATAATTGGAGGGACTAGATGTGAAAAATGTTTATAACATAAACAAACCTAACCCTAACCCCTTTCATAGTCCGATCGGCAGCTCCAGCACCCCCCCCCCCCCCCCGCGATTTTCCTTTTTCCGGCCAAGTCGTGAGCGTAAAACATCAATTAAAGGTTAGTCTAATGTCCATGCAAGTCTTTTTCACCATTAAACCCGTTATCGAACACGTTAGGGTTGAGTTTTGATGTTAACAGTTTGCTGACAGATTCGTATACGTTTATTGTAGGATCTGTAACGCGATGATAATCCATTGTTTATGATCGATTCTTGATTCCATAACGTTCTACTTTGAGTCTAGTTTCCAGAAAGGTATAATATGTAATTTTTGGATGAGATTTGAATGATTTTTATGATTTTATAAAATCGAGTGTCAAAGATGATGCGGGATGACGGACTCTGGTCTGTCTTCCCGACATCATAACTCTTTTTCAACAAGTCCAAATTAATTGGTTCCACTTCTAGAACTTAATATTTTGAGTTAAGAATCAAACCCAATTGGAATCGTTTAATTTGGTTTGGTAATGAATTTTATAAAAATAAAACCATTTTGTTGCGCACTGAAATAGCTGCACGTGTCTTGCTGTGTTGGAGGAATTTTTATTATTTTTGTGTCCACTAGAAAAATATAATAAAAACATTTATATAAACCTAGACATTTATTAAAGTCTGGTAAAAATTTAATAATTTATTTCAAAGGTTATCCTATGTAATTAAATGCATCTTCGCATGCTAAAATCTGCATGTTTTACTTGTTATTGATCGATAGGTTTGTTTTAGGCTTAACCGGTGGATGTTCAATTGTGTTCTTGTCGAGGCTGTTTGAAGTGAGTTTTTTCACCACAATCTTCCTAGGTATGTCCCGTATATCATACCTAAAAATCATGTTCATTGGTGTTCGTTAGATTGGTCAACTAGTTGTAGCTTGATTGTTAGTGTTCGGTTGACTAGAATTGTAGTTTGTTGCGTTTAACGCGAGGGTGGAAGTGATAAACGACCAATTCAGCTCGGGGGAACTTGGTTTGATGTACGAACTGTTGAAAAATCAATTTTATAAGTTATGGGGCTGAATTGGTTGTCGGTTACTCCAACGGGTCAGTACAACGCACAATTACGTTTATTGAGTAGTTGGTGCGTTGTACTTGCGAGTTACCGACCCATTTGACTCGTGTAGCGTCGTGTGGACTTTTTGGCTGTGATTTTATCATAATGGGTCCACACGGGGCTGAGTTGGATGTTAACGGCCTAAACGACTCTTAAACGCGCGTATTGGTATCACCTAGTGCTTCCGGGGGTAATTTGGGAATTCTTTATTCCCGGAGTACCTAAGGGTCGTATTGGTGAATGTGAGGCCTCGGGGACTGTTGTGATTTAGTTTGATGAGTTCGAGGCTTTAGGTGACCCGAACCCCGTTTGAACGTCTCATATGATAAACGAGTCATCTTGATGTCATTAGTATTGATTGAATGTAAACCGGCGGGTGTTTGAGTCTTGGGATTACTTAGGGATTCTCTAGCTCGTGATGAATCCGTGTCTCGTGTCAGGTGAGTTCATGATGCCCCTTTTAACTCCTTTTAAGTTTTGGGCTAGCATGCACACCTAAACGAGTTTTCTTGATGAAACATTAAAACTATTTTATATAGGCTTGCTCGTATATGGTAGGCCTTGGGAAGTTATAATATGTATGTATATATATTATTGTATGGCCAATATTTGGCGATGTTGTAGTCGTTATCGACTACGGATGTTACGTATGCCTACTTTGTGTTTGCATACGTTGATGAGATGTTACGTGTTTGGGTTGTACGTTTGCTCGACCCTGATGTTATTACTTAGATGTTACATATATGAATATATATATATATATAGGGATGCACTTATAAAGATGTTTATATGTATATATATGTATATATACATAAGGATGATTATTTATCGAAGATGATGGCCAAACTGATGTATCCCTTTTATAGTTTAACACCTTTGGAATGACTATTATGATTATTAATATTGATGTTATTTATTAAAACTTGAACTCACTCAGCTCAAGCTGACTTTGTGTGCATGTTAGTGTGAGTTTCAGGTTAGGAGGTGGATGCATTGCCGCTTGGACGTGCACGAAGCTACTTGGACGGTGGAGAGCATACTTAGTCGGAAGTTTCAATAATAGTAAACGTTTTCTTTTTAACATTTATTTAAATACATTTAAATTGGTTTTGGGAACTTATTTTATTATTTATGTTATCCACTGAATTATACTCTGAAATGGTTTTCGAAATAAAATGAATTGTTTTTGTAACGCCCGTTAATTTCCGACAAAAGGTTTAATCTTGTAGTGTTATGTACACCTTTCGGGTTTGACCCGGCATTCTCTCGGGAGCTCCTTGCAAACCTCGTAAACGTTCTCACTTAACTTTCCACCCAAGTTGCTACATACTTCAATTTGGAGGGACTTGGATGTAACTATTTTATATCATAAAACAAAAGAAAACTCAAACCCTAAACCTATTTGCAGCCGTCGGACCTGGACCCCCCCTGCTCGTTTTTCTTCTGCCCAGCCAAGTTTAAGCCGTGAAAACTTCAATTCAAGGTCGATTTTATGATTCCCCATGTCTTTTACACCTTAATTGATCATATTAACGCGTTTATTGGTCGTTAAGATTGAGTTTTGATGATAACAGCTTGCTGACAGATTAGTATACGTTTATTGTAGGGTCTGTAACGTGATGTTAATACACTTTTTTTGATCGATTCTTGATACCATCATGTTCTAATTTTATTCTAGTTTCCAGAAAGGTATAATACGTAATTTTTGGATGAGATTTGAATAGTTTTTATGAATTTATAAAATCGAGTGTCAAAGCTGATGCGGGATGACGGATTCTGGTCTGTCTTCCCGACGTCATAACCTTTTTTCGACAAGTCCAAATTGGTTGGTTCCACTTCTGGAAGTTAGTGTTTTGAGTTAGGAACCAAACCCAATTGGAATCGTTTAATTTAGTTCGGTAATGAATTTTATAAAAATAAAACCATTTTGTTGTGCGCTGAAATAGCTGCACATACCTTTCTGTATTGGAAGAATTTTTATGATTTTTGGGTCTAATAGAAAAATATAATAAAAATATTTTTATAAATCTAAGACATTTATTAAAGTCTGGTAAAATTTTAATAATTTAATTCAAAGGTTATCCTATGTAATTAAATGCATCTTCGCATGCTAAAATCTGCACGTTTTACTCGTTATTAATCAACAAGTTCGTTTTAGGCTTAATCGGTGGTTTTGGTTAGTTGAAAGGTTTTAGGGGCCTCGGGCCAAGTGTTGGGCCTCGGGCCAAGTGGTTGGGCCTTGGGCCAAGTTTTGGGCCTTAGGCCAAGTGGTTGGGCCTCGGGCCAAGTGTTGGGCCATGCGCCAAGTGGTTGGGCCTCGGGCCAAGTTGTTGGGCCTTGGGCCAAAGTGTTGGGCTTGGGCGGCCCATTAGGCAAGTGTGTCCTTGCGGTCTAGATTAGTAACGCGTTGTGTATAATTTACAGGCCCTTGCTTGTGAGTGTGCACTTAGGGATTTCCTAGCTCGTTACAGGTGTTCGATCGATTCCAGGTGAGTTCATGGTGCCCTTTTTACTCTTTTACGTTTTGGGCTAGCATACACACCGAAATACAATTTTAAACGATTTTACTCGTTACAATGATTTGAATAGTGTTACATGGTCTCACTCGTGATGGTGCATTTTGAAAGCTATATTTGAATTATTTTATATGCCTTAGGATATTTTAGACTCGTTCATGGTCTTGTGTCCTTAAGGTTACATACACTATTGATGGTCTAGACTCGAGGACGTTAGCAGACTTGGTAGTAATTGAATATGAGTAGACCTATCTACTTAGTTCCCGTATGGGATGATATATAAATATATATTTATGTAGGAATATATATATATATGTATGTATATATGGAGGTATGTATGTACGTATGAGGATGTGTACCTTATAGCCTACGATTGTGTAATGATATTTAGTTTCTCGTGACTAAGAATGATGTATGTAGGCTTATTGTTGTGTGTGTGCATGGTGATTCATGGCCGGGTCAAATATATTACTCGGGTTGTACCCGTGGTGAAGAGGCCCGTGTGACGTGATCATCATTTTGGCGGGTCAAATATATTACTCGGGTTTTAAAATCCCGTGGTGAAGAGGCCCGTTGGATGTTGAGCCGTGATCGGGTCAAATATATTACTCGGGTTGTACCCGTGGTGAAGAGGCCCGTATCACGTGCTTGGATGTGTGAGCCGGGATCGGGTCAAATATATTACTCGGGTTGTACCCGTGGTGGAGAGGCCCGTATCTCGTGCTCGGATGTATAAGCTGTGACCGAGTCAAATATATTACTCTGGTTTAACTCGTGGTGGAGAGGCTCGTGTCACATGCTTAGGTCTTACCGCATCCGGGTCAAATATATTACTCGAGTCTTGACTCGTGAGAGGCCCGTGTACGTGTGTTCGATGATGATTGTATTACTTGGTGAATTATATATATAATTTATTTTATTTATACCTTCTCTATTGTTTATAACTATAGCTTTGAAATAAAGTATGAATTATTGTTTATGAAAACTTGAACTCACTCAGCTCAAGATGACTTTGTGTGTATGTTAAATTGACTTTCAGGTTGAGGATTAGAGATTTCCGCTTGGACGTGCTAGAGACTACTCGGACGGTTGAAGGCATATCTAGTCGAAGAATTAATAACGCAAACTTTTTCTTTTAAATTATTACCATAAGTATTTAAATTTTGGGCATTTGGTCACTTTCCCGGGTTCTGGGAATTTTGATGTTATCTATTCCGCTGTTTACTACTCTGAAACGATTTTAATGAGATGAAGATTTCAAATAAAACGAATATTTTATTTACAATTGATTTTGGACACATGTACCCGTGTTTTGGGATTTTTAATACTTAAACTTTTCCGCTGTTATTTACTCTGAACTTGTTTTAAATACAAAGAATCGTTTGGTTTTAAATTTTTGTGAATTTGTGGACGTGATTACCAACTGTAGGATTCCCGGGATTCGGGGTCTTACAGTTTTGGGTTTAAGAATTTTGTAAGTTTCTTGTATGATCACCAACTGTAGGATTCCCGGGATTCGGGGTCTTACACAGTGAGAAGAAAGAGATTATTCAACAGAACGGGAAGGACAACTTTTGCTGATCCAAATTACAGGATTGGGTTTGATAAATCAAAGGCTATATGTTACAACTGTCAGCAACCTGGTCATTTTGCAAAAGAGTGCAATCTTCCCAAGAAATATGGGAATCAAGTGAATCAAACTCAGTTCTACCAAAATCAAAATCAGAACCAACAAGGTTGTCAGTAGAGAATCCAAGCCAAGAACCAAAATCCCTATCAACAAAACAGGCCACAACAACAAACCCAACCTCAGTAAAGAAATAACCAGTTGTAGATTCAAGGGAATCAGAACAGAGGAGTTGTTAATGCTGCAAATCAAAACAGGGATCAAGGAAACGTGGCAGTCACTATGGTTCCACATGATGGTGATTTTTACTGGAGCAACCATGCAGCTAAGATGGAAAAGGCCAATGTTGCTTACATGGCTAAAGTGAATGAAGCTGGAGAATCCTCAAACTCTAAGGTAACCACTAAACCCTCTATTTCTAACCTTCTAACTATCATTAATGATCTTAATAGAGAGGTTGGAAACTGGAAAAGTGAATGTGGAAGAAATGATGTGATGTTAAATATCTATGGAGCAAGTGAATCTACTTATGACAATCAAATAAAGAGTTTGGAAGAGGACTGCATGCAAGCTTATTTAGTTTGGTCTAAATTGAATGTAGAGATTGAAGGGTTGAAGAGGATGTATACAGAAGAAAAACTAAAGAATACAGAGCTACTGATTCAAGTAGACTTCCTTAAGAATCTTGTGTCAACAGGAAACATTGTGGGATATATAGAGAAAATGAACCTTGATGAGAAGTATAAGAAAGTACCACCTCCCTTTTGTGACAAATATCCACTGAAGGTAGATAAAGAGGAAAGAGAGGAATATTTGAAGTAGTTCAAAAGTGTTTTTGAGGACAGAAAGGAGTTTGTGGAAGTTTATAACAATGTGATGGTTAACAAAGAAGGTGAGTTTGTGATAAAAGAAAAGGTTGTGTCAACTGAGATTGAGAAGAAGCAGATTGCTGGTAAGGAAAAGATAACTGAATATTCAAGTGGAGAGAGCACCTGTAGCTGCAAGAGCAGAAACTCAACTCCTGAGAAGACTGTTAGAAATCATGTTAAGAAGAACAATGGTGATAGAATTCCAAAAGTGCCCATATCAACTCCAAAACTGAAGAAACATTATGAAAGAATGAGAAAAGAACACAAGGTGTTTGACCTATGTGAAAGATCTGGGTCCATGACTGACAAACCTGGAAGTTCTAGTAATGTTAGTGTGAATGCTCCTATCTATCCAGTGTTTTCAAATCATGAACTTTTTGACATAGGAGATGTTGACTATGCACCAAGAAGAAGAGTTGTGACTGAAAAAAGAAGGAAGATTCATCATACACTTCCTTGAAAAAGAAAGAAATCAAGTTTGTGAAAGCAAATGAACCACGGGTATTCGAAGTGTGTAGACCTATACAGGTGGATTTCAGCAAAACTACCTATGCAAAAACCTCCCTGGGATTTGATTTCCTAAGACCAAGTGACAAGATCAAAAATGAAAAAGAACTAGAAGAACTTGGGAGCTTTGCAAAGGTCTGGTGCAAGAAGTGTGATTCATATGGACATCACACTGACTCATGCTGGATGGAAGAAGATAAAGAGTATGTCATTCCTGACAGGTACCGTGGACAAGATATGAAGCTATACCGACAGAAGTATGAGAAGTATCTAAGGAATGAAAAGGATCCAAATGATGATGAATCAAATAGACTAAAATTAGAAAAGAGACTGAAGGATGTTTTGAGAATACCTGTCTCATCAAGTGAAACAGACAGGCCTATCAGAGGAAAAAGGTCTAGCTCAAAGGGAAAAGGTAAAGAGAGACCTGGGATTCTAAATGGTGATGAGAAATTTCTACTCAAGCAAGGGTTTGAACCCAGAGGATTTCGGTGGAAGACCAAAGAATCTATGATCAAGAAAGAAGAACATATAATTGAACAGATTGAAGTTAAGAAAGTTGAAGTGAATGTGGAGTATGGCTATGAATCTAATGATTCATGCGAGATTGTTCAGGAAGATCCAGTTCCACCTACTGTTAATAAATCAAATGATTCTGATGTACAAACTAATGAGGTTTGTATTTCAGACTGTAACTGATCTTCTGTGTGTTTTTATGTGTAGGAACAATCCACTAAAGGAAATGATATATATTGTATATGGACAGTGGGTATTCCAGGCACATGACATGTGGCAGAGATGCACTTGTCAATTATGAACAAAAATATGAAGGACCTGTTGCCTTTGGAAGTGATGAAAATGGAGGGAAGATTGTTGGAAGAGGCACACTGACAAATGGAAGGGTATCCTTTGAGAATGTGCTGCATGTAGAAGGTCTTCAATACAATTTATTCAGTATCTCTCAGGTCTGTGACAAAGGATACAAGGTTGGATTTGATGATTCACATTGCTTCATCTTAAAACTTGAATTTGTGATCCCACCTGACATGGTTATGATGATGGCACCAAGAAATGGAAACCCCTATGAGATGAGAATGAAGAATGTAACTTCAAGAGGTGGATCATGCTTTGTGTTAAGAGCTACTAAAAATGAGACAAAGATGTGGCACAGGAAGATGTGTCATGTGAATCTGAAGATCATGAATAGACTTGTGAAGGGAGAGCGTGTCATTGGTCTTCCCACAAAAGAATTTAAGCTGGAAGAAAAATGATCTTCATGCATCAAAGGAAAGTAGCACAAGTCCTCTCACAAGAACAAACTAATAAACACAATTGAAGAGGTGGTGGAATTGCTACATATGGATCTCTTTGGTCCTGTGAGTGTTCCAAGTATTGGAAAGAAGAGATTTTGTCTTGTGATTACTGATGACTTTTCAAGATTCACATGGGTGTTCTTTTTGGGAACCAAGGATGAAACTGCTGAATTAATTAAAGGTTGTGTGCTAAGAATGGAAAACTTGCTTGAAAAGAAGGTGAAGGTGATCAGAAATGATAATGGGACAGAATTTAAGAATGGAATGATGGATATATTATGCACTTCTAAAGAAATATTTCAACAATTTAGTGCTCCAAGGACTCCTGAACAAAATGGTGTTGCAGAGAGAAGAAACAGAACACTTATAGAGGCTGCAAGAACCATGATAGTAGATGCATATTTACCAGTGACATTTTGGGCAGAAGCTATCAACACGGCATGTTGTGTGTAGAACAGGATCCTTTTGAATAAGTCTCAAAACAAAACTCCATATGAAATTATACTTAAAAGAAAGCCTTATGTGAAGTTCTTGAAGCCCTTTGGTTGTAAATGCTCACTGTTGAACACAAAAGACTACCTAAACAAGTTTCAATCCAAGTCATTGGAATACTTCTTTGTGGGCTATTCATCACAGTCAAAAGCTTATAGAGTCTATGTGAACGAGCACTTGTGTGTTATAGAGTCATCAGACATAGTCTTCAATGAAAATCATTTCAATAATGTTGATGGACCAAGTTGGCTGTTTGACCTAGAGAAATTAATCAAATCTTTCAAGATCTACAGTGAAAATGTTGATGAAGGTCTGATCAGAACAAGTTTTGAAGAGAAAGGAAAACAAAAGGAAATTGATCTGGACAAACTGTGGTCAAATGTCGTTGCTGGTGAAAGGGAATTTGAGTTTGAAAATAGTGAAAAAGGATTAAATGAAAATGAAATTGTTGGACCTGAAACAGAAGTTGAAGTTCCAACTAATGCTCCAAGTGGTGTTGAGAGTGAACCAGTGCAAAGTCAAAATGAGAGACAAATGTGATTGATGATCATGAAACTCAAGACATGTTCCAATCACTGTATTCGTTACAAATTGGAAGTAATGAGGCATCTACATCAGGGCATGCCAACAACCAAGAATCTGCTGAGAATGAAGAAGAGCCACAGGTTGAAGTTTCAGATGTAAACATCTCAAATTTAGAGGCTGAAATTGTGGCAGATCAGATTGTTCAGACTTCTTCAGTACAAAGAAATCATCCTGCTGAAAACATCATTGGGGACTCGCATGAAAGAGTGACCAGAATTTCTTCAAAAAGAGCTAACATTTGTCTCTATGCTTGCTTTCTCTCCCAGATTGAACCCAAGAACATCAATCATGCATTGAAAGATAACAGTTGGGTAGAAGTAATGCAAGAAGAGTTGGAAAAATTCAGAGACTTACAAGTTTGGGAATTGGTAGAGAAACCCAGAGGAAGATATGCAATTGGAACCAAGTGGTTCTTCAGAAATAAAAAGGATGAAAGGGGGATTTTGATCAAGAACAAGGCAAGACTGGTGGCTTTATGTTGCTTACAGGAAGAAGGAGTGGATTTTGAAGAAGTCTTTGCTCTAGTTGCTAGATTGGAAGCCATCAGAATCTTCTTGGCTTATGCAGCATCAATGAACATAAAGGTTTATCAATTGGATGTCAAATCTGCATTCTTGAATGGGAAGATTGATGAAGAGGTATATGTAACACAGCCTCCAGGTTTTGAAGATCCAAATTATCCAAACAGGGTGTACAAGGTGAGCAAAGTTTTGTATGGACTACATCAATCTCCAAGAGCATGGTATGACGAACTCTCAAATCACCTTTTGGACAATGGATTTTGCAGGGGAACAATTGACAAGACTTAATTTTACAAAAGAATGAAGAAGGATCTGCTGTTGGTTCAAGTGTATGTAGATGACATTAATTTTGGTTCAACCAATGAGCAAGTGTGCAAGGACTTTGAAACTGTAATGAAATCAAAGTATAATATGAGCTCCATGGGAGAGATGAATTTCTTTCTTTGATTACAAGTGCAGCAGAAGAGTGAAGGAATATTCATAAATCAATCCAAGTATGTGCAAGATATTCTTACCAAATTCAAGTGCCATGATTTAAAGATAGTATCCACACCTATGGATACACATGAGAAAATGGTAGCTGATGAAAAGGGGAGCCAGCGGATCAGCATGAATATAGGGCCAAAATTGGATCTCTCATGTATTTGACAGCATCCAGGCCAGATATCATGTTTGCAGTATGTGTGTGTGCAAGATTTCTGGCAAACCCAAAGGTGTCTCACATGATTGCAGTGAAAAGGATTTTCAGATATCTGAAGGGTAAACCAGATTTAGGGATTTGGCATCCAAAGAACAGCTCCTTTGACTTGATAGCTTTCACAGACAGTGACTATAATAGTTGCAAAATGAGTAGAAAGTCAACCTCAAGAGGATACCAATTTCTAGGAAATAAGCTGGTGTCATGGCAATGCAAGAAACAAACCAAAGTGTCAATCTCAACTGCTGAAGCTGAGTACATTGCTGCATCTGCCTGCTAGGCACAGGTTCTATGAATTCAAAACCAGTTGCTAGATTATGGTCTGAATTTTTTACTCACTCCTATTTTCATTAATAATACTGCTGCTATGTTTATTGTTAAGAATCCAGTTCATCATTCTAAAACTAAGCACATAGAAATTAGGCATCATTTCATTAGGGATTATAGTGAAAAAGGGCTGATAGAAATGAAAAGGGTTGAAACTACTAATAATTTGGCTGATTTGTTCACCAAACTTTAGACAAAACCAGGTTTAACTTTCTATTAAAGTCCTTAGGAATGATAAGTGCTGATAAAGTCTGATTGATGATATGTGCTTAGGTGAGATGCTTGACTGATTATCTGATTATTGATCATTTTTTCTGAATTTGTGGCATATGCTTACTGACTATGCTTTGTTTGCCTAATGTGATTATCTGCTAGAAAAGTGTTTGGTTAACTGCATGACTGTTATGCATGACCTGTTGACTGAGTCAAGTGATTTGAAATGATATATGTTGATGTTGTCTGACTCAAGTTTCCAGTGATCAATATGTGCTTAAGTGAACAATCATTCATCTTAAGTGAATGTGGCTGATTGAATAAATCAAATCTGATATTTTTTTTAAAAAAATTAGTAAGTCAAAATAGATCATTTGTGAAAGACAACGTTGTTTTTAAAATCAAATATGGAATGAATTTTCAAAAGATGTGATTTTTAAAACAAGTAAATGATTTTTGAACTAAGAAAACTGTTTTTGGTGATCTCATAAGATAAATGATAAGATTATTCAGTTATAAGCTTTGAAGAAGCTTAAAAAGTTTTTAATGATAGAGATAGTATCCAACATTTGGGAAATGATAGAAAACTGTTTAAGTCATCTGACACATGAATTATAGGCTTAAAAGACTTGAAGTATGGTCATTGACATTGTATAGTAGCTTTCCATGCTGTGTAGTTGCCAAAGTGATACAAGCATAAAGATCTTTCTAAGTCCAAAGTGGTGATACATTTGAAGATTAAGGTATGTTACCATACATATCTCTCCAAATGATAGGCAAAAAGGCAATTCTCCAATCATACACAAGCCTGTTGATGATATGGTCACCCAAAAATTTCTTTATTAATATTAGAGCAGATGTATATATTAGCAATATATTACATATATATATATATATATATATTATGTATTTATAACTCTTAATTTTACAAAAATAATCAGACTTAAAGGGGCCCCAGAGAACTACAGGGTGGGGCACACAAATAAGTCCTAAACACCCAGAATGTAAGGCATGTAAGTCCAACGTTCAACCTTAAAGTCTGCTTTTCTTAAATACTGCTCATATAAACAAAATCATTTTGACCATTTTGAAGTCAAATTGGGGTGATTTGGAGAAAGCTAAATAAGCTTTGAGAAGTGATTAGGGACAATCTAAATCTATAGTGTTAACCATTCATACCTTATGCATTTAATTGAACCTTAAGTATATCACAGAATGCAATGATAAACATGCTAAGTGTTAATACCTCCTATCAACCTGACTTAGGTCATAATAATGCCAAGCATGAAATGTTGTGAAGTGTTTAATCAGTATGATCCCATGTTGAGATCTCTTTATAAAATGTTGACCAACAACTGAAATTTGAGCTCTTATTCACCTTAAACTTATGCTAAGTCAATGCAGAGTCTAAATGATTATTTTTGATGATTTGAGCAATAGTTTGTGTATGAAAATGTCTAGGCGGCTAGACATGTGATAAATTGATTCAAAAGTATGATCTGAAGAATTACAAGTCTTTTAGAGCATGTTTCAGTATTAAAATTGCTCTCAAAGTGCTTCGAGCATGAATTTGTGTTTAGGATTGATATTGTTGCTCTACGAGCACAGAGTTGTCTATTGAATATTCTTCTAAGTCTTTCGAGCATAGGTTCTTACTTGTTAAGTGATTTTGGGTTTACGAGCACATTGTTGACAAATGATAAATTTTTCTAAGTGTTTCGAGCATGGATTTGTTCTAGATCCATAAGTTTAAGTCTACGAGCACAGGTGACTTAGTGATTATTTGCATAAGTGTGTTCGATTAGACTTTGTGTCTCAAGTATGATTGTCTGATTGAGTATATCTTTAAGTATATCGAGAACATGAGAAGTGTTGTGTTTGAAAATTTTTTAAGTGTTCTCGAGCATACTGACTATCTTACTTGAACTATTTGTGTTAAATATTAGTTCGTTATACTCTCGAGTATGGTTGTGTAAACGAGCATGTGTGTTTGTTTATGTGTCAATTAAAACTGAAATTCTGGTTAAGGCAAGTTCTCGAGCACAGGTAAACCTTGAGCACAATTTTCAAATGTCTCAAAAACTTAAAATGTGTTCTGAGTTTTTTTCTCGAGTATACTTGGTTTCGAGCAAACCTCTGAATGAACATTCTCAAGTACATAACCATTTTCTTATAAAAATAAGTCGAGCATGTTTCGAAAATACTTTCGAGCACGTGGAGAGACAGTTGTTTTTGGTTGTTTGCTCGAGCAGAGGTATTCAATTATTTTGAATAAATGGCACCTTGCTTGCGCTAAATGACAAATCAAGATTGTACTACACAAGAGTTAGGTATAAAAGGGGGACTTAGAAAATTTTCCAAACATTTTTTCCCTCTCATAAACAAAACCCTCTGCTCGTGCCTCCTCTGCCTTACCCAACCGCTCGATTTACTTTCAAACTTGTTCGATTACAGCCATTAGCTCTGATTCTAACTTGGTAAAGAATCGTTTATCAATTATCGCCTCTCCGAGCATTAGAATTAGGGTTTTTAATTGAATCTTTAACTAACTGTTTGTCTAAATTGTTCAAGTTCACAAATTGTTACGGAACAAGTTACTGAAGACGCCTTTCTTCTCTAACTACTAATTGCTAATACTCTATTTATTGTTAATGACTATTATTTTGATTCTGCTGATCTAATGGTAGTAAAGTTCATATCGAAGCATAACATGTGCGCCCGATTGATTGTGGATGACGAAAATAGAGAGTTGGAGTTCATAATCAACTTCTTAAATAACTCCAATCTTCGGGTTGCACTCATAGAGAATTCGGTTATTTATAGAAATCACATTACTGATTTCTAGGGTTCTGCTGAGTACATGGATGATATAAAAGGAAGGAGAATTGAAGTATCTGTACTAGGGCAAGATATTGAAGTCACAGAAGCATCTATCGGAGAAGCATTGCAACTGAATGAAAATCATGAAGTGCAGCTTTCTTATTCCACTCAATAATTATTGGCAATCTTTCAAGAGATGCTGGGATACCAAGGGGAATACATGAAGGACAATTCCAGAAGGGAATGTTCCCTTGATGTACAGATTCTTAATCCATCATGTTATTCAGTCCTTATCATCAAGGAGGGGAACATGGACTCTTTTGAGTAGAGAACTTGCCACAGCCGTAGCTGCTATTCTTTTCAACTAGCCATTAAACTTCTCGAGACTCATTTTCAATGACTTGGTCAGCAATGCTCAGAAGGCTGCAAATGAGAAATTTTTGATGTACCCAAGATTTTTACAAATCTTGATTAACAGAGCACTGCAAGGATTAAACTTAGCTTGAGAGATCCTATGCTTGCAAGATCCAAACATCTACAAGAGAATTAAAGAAGCAAGAAGTATGTTTAATGAGAATATGGAGTGGGATATCCTTCCTTGGTTACTGGATGCAAATGTGGAAATTATGGAAGTTCCTCCTTCCCCAGAACAAGATGAAGAGGATTCAGAAGAAAGTGATAATGATGAGGAGTCTGATGGAGATGATGATAACAATGATGAAAATGATAATACAGGAGATGAGATTGTGTTGTTGAACCACAAGCAGACGAACCACATTTAACTGTTGAGCAAGTACATGAAGTGGCTGAACCTGTTATTGAACCAATTGCTAAACCCAATTGCTAAACCCATTGGTCACGAAGTGGTAGCATTTGACAATCTAGAATTAGATGAGCAAGTGGAAATGTGGAAGTTTATGTTGAACCAACTGTGAGAGTTGAAGAACCTGTTGTGGGAACTAGTGGAGAAGCAAATGAACCTATGGATGAAGACACTTTCATTGCAAATGTGATCACACAAGTTACAGAGACTATTCACATGATCACACCACCAGTTTCACCAGATCCGAATGCTGATCAAGATGACATATCCACAACCGGCACAGAACCATTATCATCTGGTTCAAAAACTGCTCATGACTCAGTACAAGCATCCCCAGCCAACACTAAATCTTTTCTCTCTAGCCCTGAACCAATACAAGACACATCAATACTAACACCTCCAGCATCACCACTCAAAGAACCAGTTCAAGTTACACCTACCAACCAACACATTCAAAACCCAACTGAACCATACAAACCGCCATCACCTGAAACCTCATCAAACCAACCAGATTCTGACCTTGAATTCAAACCTGCTCAACAAACACCTTCGTCCTCTCCATCATATATAAATGAAGATTTACTGGTGGAAAATGCTAAGTTAGAATTTGAGAACATCATGCTGAAGGAACGAAATGCCTTTTTAGAAGTGAAGAACAAGGAGTTAGAAGATACTCTACAACATGCTTTAATGAGAATTCAAGCCCTGGAGCAGGCTGAGGTTGAGAAGACCTCATATGCACCAAAATAGGGGGAGAATGTTGATGATGTAGAAGATGGATTAGAGATGATTGGGAAAGTATATGAAGATGAAAGTTCTGAAGAGAATACATCAAATGCACTAAATTTGATTAATCTAGAGTATGATGAAGAAGATGTGGATGAAAATGTTAACAGGATACAAGCATTTCATGAGGGGGAGTTTGAAGTGGAAGAGGAGACCTCAGAGCAAGTAGAAAAGAGAAAATTGAAAGGAAAGGGGATAGTTCACTCTGAAAAGGATCTACATCCTAAAGCTACTACAAGAATTATTACAAGTGATGAGATTTCGGAAAGGAATGTAGTGATTGATCCTGATATTGCTGAAGTGGAGTCAATTAAGACAGTTATGGAAATTAGGAATGCTGAATTGGCTGCAGAAGAAGAGGAGGAGGAAATACCTCAGGAAGTGTTAAAGACATTGATAAATCTAAAGAGCAAAGAAGAGGAGAATGAAAGGGTGAGAAAGTTGGCAGATGAGAGCATTGGGGCGGCAATGAGGAGCTGAAAAAGAATCAATCTGAACAGCATGAAACCGAATCAAGTCCAAGAACACAAAAGGAACATGAAAATAATGAAGGACTTAGTTTCAGACTTCTTACACACTTGGCAGTACTGAGAATTTACAGTGACATTCTGCAAAACCCAAAGAAACATGCACCAGATGTTGTGGCTGCTGCTAAAAAGGCTCAAGCACTTCAAAGAGAAAATGAAAGGAAGAGCAGTCAATTAATATTAGAATGTGTCTTGGAGCCAAGAGTAGAGGAAGTATTTGATGAAACTCATATTGAGAACTTGGTTGATCCAGTGGTGACAGATCCCAATCAAGTGGTAAAACCCACTAGTAAGGATCTTAAACTGAAAAGAAACATCGGAGATTGAGATTCCTCAAACCAAGAAACAAAAAACTGATAAACCAACGGTGAAAAAGGTGTATGTGAGAAAACAAAAGAAGAATATTATTGAGTTTGAAGAACCAATGATAGAGGCTCTGCATGGATTGGATGAGAATATAGAAGTTGAGGAAGATGAAGACTGAATAAAGACTTATCCAAGGATAATATTTTTAATGCAATGTGGTTTAGACTTTGAAACACTAAAAAAATGTCTGAGGATGAAATTGATCAATTAGCTGAGTTAAAGGCAAAGGAAAAGATGGAAAGGAGAGAGAGGGGAGAGAAGAAAGAAAAAGAAGACAAAGCCTATCTTCTGATTCTAGAATATGAACAAAGACACATCAACCGAATGACCAGGGAAGGCATAACTGAAGCTGCAGATGAATGGAGAAGAAGAGACACAAAGAAATTTCCTACTGCAAGTAGGACACGTGGTCTCCTATCTCAACCGACATCCGTTCACTGAAGTTGACAGACTATACAGACAGGTTGTAGTTGATGATACAGCTAAGTATGTATAGGAGGTGAAGAAGAAGAAAGAAGAAGCAGCTAAAAGAGAATATCAAGATTTGAAAAGAAAGCACAAAGAGTTAAAATTCCTGGTAGAAAATGGATATGATTATGATGTCATTAAGAACTTATCCAAAAATGCCCTACTGGAAAAGGTAAAGATGGTTAAAGAAGCATACAAGCTGGAACGGGTCAAAATGCAGACTGAAAGAGAAAAGAATGAGAAGGAAAAGGAGGAGAAAGAGAAGTTATAGGCTGAGAGAAGGAAAACTAAAGCCATTGAATGGTTTAATGATCCTAAAAGGGTGAAAACACTGAAAGATATTTTGCTGAAGAAAGGGATGAAAGAAAGTGAGTTCATCACTCTGTCTCATGAAGAATTACTAGAGATATATCATAGAGAGCAGAAGATGTATTTGGAAGAAGAAAGAAAATATCTGGAGGAAAAAAAAGAATGGAATTAATGAATGAAGAAAGAAGAACTAATCAGCCAGAAGAAACACTCACTAAACAACAAAAGGCTGACATGATTAGTACATTGTGCAGAAGAGGGGCCAGATATCCAAAACTGATATTCAAGAAGGGGGGAGAGATTAAAAGACTATTTGAAGAATCAGAAACGAAGCATGGAAAGAAACCCTCTACATCAAGGTCTGGTGGACTTGTTAGATCTGAAGTGGAAAGGCAGCCAATTCAACAGAGAATCTGAATTTTCCTACTCATTTGTATTTTGATGCAAGATCTAGAACCCTAAGGGTAATCACTGAAGATGGACAGGAGACACATATCATATTTAGAAGTGATTTCAGAACCTTCTCACGAGAACAATTGGAAAAGATGGCATAGCTTAAACTTTATAACAATCAGCAACGAAGCAGACCAGGTGGCTAACAGAAAAATGATTAATCTAAATATTTGAAAGAACAAGATGAGAAGGGATTCCCACTGCTAGATCAAAAGAGAAAGGAAACATATACATAAGCAGAAAAGGGGAGAAGGAAGAGAAGAGTGAGCCATGTAAGACTGTCAGAACTCTCACTGTGGGATTCAAAGAAAAGGAAATCACAGAAAACAAGTGGCTATAGCTCAACCAAAAGAACTCTAAGGGAGAGCCTGGCCATGAGAAGGGAGATGGAAGTGCCTAACTCTCAAGTACAACAAGATGGGAGAATTGCGCATCTTACATATAATGGGCAAAGTGATTCAGTGTCTTTAATAAATTTTGAAGGAAGGACAATAGCGATTGTTGAACATGATGAGGAATTGGAGTATATACACATCCAGGATCTTCAAGACATTATTGACATAACTATACCAATAGATTCTGAGGATGGTGTGGAATTAGATATGTTTCAACAAAGAGCCGTAGCTATCAGATATGAGAAGATGATCGAAGCTCCGAGGAGACGTTGAACGGGATAGCAAGGATGGGAGCTTTAAGGATGATCTAATGAATCCTTGTTTATCTTTTGTGTATTTTAATTTTATTTTCATTTGTATTTATAAGTTGATTTGAATTTGTAATTTTGATGTGTAATGCCCAAGAGGCAGAATTTGATTATGTAATGTAATGATTGTTTCTTAATTTAACTATCTATAAAAATTGATACATTTATAACTATATGCAGGTATGTTTTGGTGCATCTGAGCTTGTTCCAATCTAGGGGGAGATTGTTGAGTCGGAACTTTACAATTAAGATTGGAATCTTCTCAACCTCCTCAAAGAAATGGCTAAGTATGGACTTCGAGCAAGCTTGGATATTCGAGCATGGTTTCACTACCTCAAGCATGATGTCTTATGCTCATAAGACTATCTTCTGGAATTTCTTCTAATTGTTGAAGGCTTCGAGGAAGCTACACTTCGCCAAGCAACGATGTTCTTTATCGAGTATGGATTGCCAATCGAGCAAACAACTTGATCCATCCAGCTTAAACCAAGTGTTCCGAGCACATTGGTGGGTTGAGCATGGATACAATAAAAGAAGATCTCAAATGTTCTAAGTATAAACTTCGAGCATGGTTCAATCCTAAGCAAGCTTCTCACCCGAGTATGATGAAGGTTGTTCACAATGAGTCACAAGGCAGGATTGAAGAGATTTAGAAGAACATGCTTGCTCGTGGGACATATTCGAGCAAAGCACGGATAAGTCATGAAGATTGAAGTCTGTTGGAGGAGAATATTTTCTATCTGAAAATATTCTAAGTAAAGTCTGCTCGAAGACTTGTTTCGAGCATGCCATGCATTACAAGTCTGCTCGACAATGATATATCATACTCGAAGACTTGTTTACACTTTTATTTATTTATGTCACTCATTATGTAATCATTAGGGTTTCTAGAAGGAACGTCTGGGCCTATAAATAGTGTCCCAGGTTTTCTAGATAAGACACTAGTGAATAGGACGAGCCTTTACGGAATACGTAAGCACAAACACCAGAGCGAATATTCCTCATTGTGTAACCTCGTAGTACCGCCGTCACGAAACCCTAGACATTCCATGCATTAAATCACTGTTCCTTAAACGAGTAGTCAATAATAGTGAATCTTTGTCTACTATCTTTATAACTGATTATTTATTTTCATTAAACTTTTATTCCCAATCCTTGAATATACTGATTCCGCCGGGATATTTAAGAGGCCTTGAGTTATTAGATCTAGTGTGCTCTTGTCAACCTATATTGGTTTTGCACTAGGTCCAGTCCTGACAATCTCCAATGATGTTCTCAGTCGGGTGAGCCCGATGGATGGGTAATTGAGGAATCGGATCAACAGATTCAACTGGAGTGGCGTCAATCTCCACAGATAAGCTTTCTATGGGATCGAAAATAGTTGGCGCATTGATCAGAACATTGGTGTGAGGTTCAATGGTTTCTAGCTGATCCACCAAATGTTCTTGATCAATAGGTCCATCCCACAGATTCTCATAAGACAGTACGACGATGGCGGGAATTGGGTTAGAGTCGGTGTTGTCGGAGGCATCAGCGGGAACATTTTCTGCATTAGTCTCCTCACTAGCAACCTGAATGTTTTCTTAAAACGGAGGTGTGGGAATAGACTCAACCACACTTGGTTCTGCATGAGGATTCGCCATAGGATCAGTCTGGTCATTGCGTGTGTTATCAGCCGACATAAATGAATCTGAATCTTAGTCGGTGGCATCTTCAACCGTGACCATGTCAGTAGTGTCTGCAGGGGGAGGCATTGCATTGACTGCAGCCGGTTGATTAGCTACAAGTAATACATTTCTGATTGGAGCACGTGCAACTACACTGACATCTTCTAGACTTCTTAATACATACTGCATTTAAGATTGACTGATCGTCTGCGGTATAGACTAGTGCAGGTGCAACTGGGGGAGAAACCGGCGTGACATATACTCCTCGAAATTGATTAAACATGCCCTCATAATCAAACATCCAGTTAGGACCAGTGTGTGCATCTGTGGGATTCAATTCTTGCCAGTCAATGTATGACTCCACAATCACTTTTGCTCTCTTGTTGTATACCGATAAGCGCTTTTGTCAGCTATATAGCCTACAAAATAACACTCATATGCCTTTTCAGCAAACTTTGAGGTTGAGTTGACATTTGTTTTGAGCAAGGTTCATGGACATCTAAACATTCTGAAGTAGTTGACTCTTGGCTTGTTCCCGTAGTAGACTTCATATGGAATCTTTTTCAGCTTTTTGTTCAGCTGCACATGGTTCTGGGTAAAGCAAGCAGCATTAATTGCTTCACCCCAGAAGATTAATGGAAGCTTGGAGAATGACGCATTGTTTATGCAGCTTCGACGAAAGTTATGTTTTGTCTTTCAGCAACTCCGTTTTGTTCTGGAGTGTATAGGGCGCTGAATTGATGAAGGATCCCCTTGCTGTGGCAGAAATCATCCATAGCCTTGTTGCAAAACTCTGTTCCATTGTCACTTCGTATGCACTTCACTCTCTTGTCTGTTTGATTTTCCACCAAAGTCATGAAACTCATCAGAAACTGAGTTGTCTCATTTTTGTGACCTAGTAGAAATGTCTAACTGAAACGCCAAAAATCATTAGTAATAACCAGATAATAGGCTTTTCGACCTATCGCCAGTGGTTGAATTGGACCAAAAAGGTTCATGTGCAACAGTTGAAGAATGGAATTTACGGTATTGACAGTCTTGGGTCTGTAAGGGAGTTTGTGTTGTTTACATTTTGAGCAAGATAAACATTTCTCAATACAAGAAAATGATTTAACAGGCAAACCCCTCACATGGTCACCTTTAACCAACTTATTTAAGTTTTTAAAGTTGACATGAGCCAACCGTTGATGCCATAGTGATGAATCGTTCTCCGAGGCCTTGGACAGCAGATACGTATGCGGTCCACATAGAGTAATTGCTTCTCATGTCCAGAATGTAAGCATCGTTGTGCCTAGGAGTACGCATCAGTATCCATTCTTCTAGGACCTTGAAACCAGACTTCAAAATAAGACATTCATTTTCTGTGAACAAAGTGGAGTATTGCTTATCGAATATTTGAGAGACACTGAGGAGATTGTTGTTCAGTTGTTCCAAGAGATTGACGTCTTCAAAAGTCAGGGTACCATTAGAAACTTTTCCCTACTTCGTTATTTGCCCTCCCATATCACCAGCAAAATATACATGTCCACCATCAAATTGTTTAACATCAAACAGTAGGGACTCATCTCCAGTTATATTTTGGGTACAACCACTGTCCCTAGTACCAAATACTATTGGCAGGCCTTCCTAACTGACCCTACACACATGAATAGCTAGTTAGAGGTCGGGTCCCAAGACTTGGTTGTCTCGGGAAGATTGACTAAACAATCACCAAATTTTACTTTATGATTTTTGAAAATATAATCTTTTGGTGAATCAGAATCTGAAGTACAATCCCTTGAAGAACATGAAGAATCATGTTTTCGGTTTTGAGAAGGTTTTCTAGATTGTCTTCTTTTGTGCTTTACCACAAAATCCTCTTATTTTGGTTTCTTGAAAATTTTTGATGGGTTCTTTGGCCTTTCAGCTTTAGAACCCTTTTCTAATCTTTTTCTTTCCCTTTTTGTTAACCAGAAGGGTTTCTTTATTTTCTATGTTTTCTTTAGCATTGAATTCGTCTCACTGGCCGATGAGTCGATTTGATCAGTCATTTTCTTTGAATGAGAAGCAACTTTAAGATATGACTGACCAAACTGACTGTTCATTTCTCTTTGCTGTCTATGCCAATTTTTACAGTGTCTCGCGAGATGAGACAGATTACCACAGACAAAACAGCATTTTCTGTGGTGAGCTTTATAGGCATTATCTGAACTAAAGCATGTGTGATGCGACTGAGAAGTGATGCATGGGGGTTAAAATGTTGGTAATAATTGTCTGATCTATAACCTTGACCATCAAATGCACTTGCATGAGCGTTGTTAAAGTATCTAGGCTGTTGAGAAGAGTAATAATAGTTACTAACAAACTGGTTATAAACCTGAGGATTCTTACGATAATTTGTGTTTTGTGAAAACGAGACTTTCTTTTGTGAGATGTATTTACATGAAGTACTTGGTTTTTCATTTTCAAAACATTTTCTTTCTCTATTGATATCCTCAGTTTTATAACTAGTTTATGTGCAATTGGACATTTTCTTCTAATCAACTTTGCTATCAAGAGATTCATCAAAAATCGTTTCACAATCGGAATCTGAAGATAAATTTTCACATTCATTGGAATTAGTAGTACAGCTTTTAGTGGTCTGATATTCATAAAATACAAAGTTTGAGTATGGGACCAAATTATCCATCATTGATTTACAAAAATTATTACAGAACGGGTTGTCAATTGATTGATTTAGCCCCATAACCGACTCAAAACGTGGTTCTAAAACCTCTTTTGTGTCACAACCCACATTAACCTTCCCACATCCACTCTCAGTTATATCACATGCTACATAAGATATATCACCATTAGAATTATCAGATGCAAGAACTGGAGCAGTAGTTTGTGAACCTGGAGGAAAAATTTTCACAAGTTTTGGTAGTTTACCAATACTGTATTACATTTCTTTCTCGGAAGGAGTGTTATAACTAAAGTGGGGCATACAAGTGTAATTATCATTCACAAGAAGGGGTACAGCAGTATAATCATACCCGAACCCCGTCTTTAGTTTGACACTCCTCTGGGCTCCAATAATATCATCTAACTGACCGGATGCTATTTCAAATCTTTCAACGACTTTTTCATGTTTCTCAGAAGTTTATTTATTTACTGAAAGTTCATTTTCTAAATTTTCAATTTCATCTTTCAGTTTTGAAACTATGTTTTTGTAATATTCAACTTCTTTTTGTGATTGAAAGATTTTGAGTTTAAGATTTGTAACATCATTGTGGTGAGTTTTAATCTTTTCGGTGTAAAGCTTATCAGCTTTAACATATTCAGTATTCAGATTCTTTAATTTTGAAATTTCTTTCAAAGCATTATCATAATTATGTCTATAAAACTCAACCTTGTGTATGCAAGCTTGTGTGCACAGATTGTGATTTACCTTATGGCTCGATGATGAGCTAGGACCTGCAGCCGAAGAAGTTAAATCTTCGTTGTTATTGGTGAAGGGCATTCCTGCAAGGTTCAGCGGGTTCTTGAGTTCTTGGAATTGGTCATCCCAGTCTACTTCAGTTGAGACTTCTGTCTGAGAGACAAGGGCTCTTAAGCTTGAATTTAAACTGCCCTTATGGGGATTTCCTCCAATTCTTGGGACCAACTGGTTTGGCTTTTTGTCCCTTATGCCTCTTCTCGGCTGATTGTTACCTTCCCCATCAGAAATCTCAGTGACTCTAATGTCGTTTGCTAGCTTTGGCGGGTAGGTACATTCCCTTGCAAAGTGACCCAATTCATTGCAGTTATAGAATCGAAGCTTCTCTTTGTCAAACCCGATTCTCTTGCCATCTAAATCTCTAAAACTGTCCTTCCCATATTTCTTCATGAAGTTTGTGGCTTGGTGGACAGCCATGGCCATCTGGTACTTGATGTCCATTTTCTTGAGATCCTTTTTATTGATGTCATTGAGATCACCCTGTTCAAATGAAAAGGGTAAGAGTTTCCCTTACAACAACTCCTCATGACTTAACGAGAATGCATGAACCAACGCAATGTTTGAGTCATTAAGGAGTGGAATGATGTTGGAGTATCTATAATTGGACTGACTCTTGGATGAAGAATTGATACCATGGGCCTTTAAGGCTTGTTCCACGGCCTTGTTTACCACATTTTTAACTGAAACGAAACTTGATGAGGCAGATGGACTACCAGCAGAGATGAATGCAGTGTTCTGAGGGGGCAATGTGGAAGCAAACTTGGGTGTGGTCACAAGATACATGTTTTGGTGAGATTGACTAATAAAAGCAGTTATCATTGCAGAAGCTATGTTGATTCCTTCTTGGTTCAAAGAGCTCAAGTGGTTGTTCATTCTCATTTAATCATCCAAATCAAACGACTTAATTGTGGAAATCAAGTCTTGGGTTGAGATAGCATTGAGATTTGTTGTTCTCTTGATTGTGACAATGTTTTTACTCCATGAGAATGGTAGAGAATTCAACAGATTGTGATTTATCTCAGAATTGTAGATGACAACTTCAGCAGCTCTCATTTAGGCCAACAACTTTTCAAACCTTTAATCAAATCACAAACACTTTCGCCTTGTCAATGGTTGAACATGTTAAACTCCACTTTTAATGTCGCCCTTCTGCTATCACTAATTTCAGCATTACCCTCAATCTTCTCAACCAGAGCATCCCATAATCCTTTAGCAGTGGTGTGCTTTCTCAAAGTTTTAGTGATTTCATTTGACAAGCACACAGTAAGTGTAAGAAATGCCCTCTCAGCATTTTCCTATCATCCTCATCAAAAGTATCAACAGGTTTTGGCTCGGGTCCAGTAATAGTATGTGTCATTGAAACATGTGGACCAACCTCAAAACATCTCATCAATGTGGAATCAGTCAACTGAGTGAAATTCTTAAACCTCCACTTGAAGTCGGTAAAATTATTTTCCAAAGACATGAACTTAGGAGGCTTAGTTGTTGTTCCCGCCTCATTCTCAAGTAGCAAGTAACTCTTCAGCAACTCGGAGTCAGTAGACATGATGCAAACGGTTCTTATCAACAAAGACTGTAATTAGGTGAAAAATTTATAATGACAGAACAAACGGATCGCACGGGATGCGAATAGAAAACAAAGTTCAAACAAATCGCATGGAAATGCGATGCGAATGGTTTCAGGAAACAAATCGCATGGGATGCGATGCGAATGGTTATAAGAAACAAATCGCATGGGATGCGATGCGATTAATTTGAAATGCGATGCGAATGGAAATCAAGATGCGATGCGATTAGAATTTTCAATGCAATGCGATTCAAAATTCCATGTGATGCGATTTGAATTTCAAGCGATGCGATTTGTTTTCTATGCGATGCGATTACAATTTTCTGGTGCGATTCGATTAGAATGTGCATGCGATGCAATTCAAATTCTTGTGCGATTTCTTTAAGCTTCTAGAAACGATTATCTTTCTTGGAAACTGTTTGTACTTTCAACAACTTGTCAGTTTTCAAAGGTTAGTACAACCACTACCACTTAAAGTTATGCGATGAGAGTTCTTTTTGAACAAATTTTCAACCCGTAAGCTTAACAATTAATTTCAACAAGAACACTTTGAATCTTAAAGTTTTCACCAAGAACACACTCTAACACTCTTGTTTGTCTTTGAACTTGTAAATTTTTGAAGTTTTCCTAATGAGCCCGTGAACACACACACTTCTTCACACACTATAAAAAGATCATTACCCAAAGTTGTGATCCAAGAACCTCAACTAGTAGAGCCGAAAGCTCTGATACCAATTGTAGGTCCCGTGAAGGCGGATCTAACAACAATTATTGGATCAATCTACTCGGTGCTTAGCGGAAATCATACCAAGGAATCTAGATTTCGGATCGTGTTAGTGTGTTTGTTATTGTCAGCTTTTGCTTGAAAGAACTAGTTAGATAGTATGAGAGTTTGTTTTGTCAAAAGCTTGTTTATCTCATGCATATGCTTCCTATTTATAGAGAAGCATGGCATGAGACATGATATATTATATTATAGCCCAATAGGCTTTATGTACAAATGGCCTTGGGCAAAATACAACATAAACAAAGACAAGCCCAACTAACTACAATACAAAAGACTCATTAATATACAATACACTCCTAGCTATATTAATATCTGATTTTTAATCTAGAGCATTTGACAATGGCTTCTCTATCACCATTCTTATAATTTAACTAAAAAACATGTTTGTTCTTTAAATTTAGATGATCCTTTTGAAAATTCCCCATATATCATTCTTATGCATTCATCTCTATTTAATTATATATAACAATTGATAAGTTTTGTGCCGCTAAACTCTGATTGGGCCACTTAGCGAGAACATACTTATCAATAGCATTTCGTTTTTTTTTTTTTTTGTTTCAATTTGTCTTTTGTTTTTTGTATTGAACTTTTTTTTAGTTCTAGTATCATAATAAAATAATAGAAGCCAATCAAATGTCAATTTTGTGGTTTTTTGGATGGACATCACCCCATTCCTGCACCTCAATTTTTTTATTATCCGTTTTTTCGCTCTGGTACCATAACGAAAACTAGCCGAATACCAATTATGTTTTTTTAGTTCCAGTATCCAAACGAACAAAACGGTAACCAATAGAATTCAAGCAGACTCACAGTATTTTGTTTTAAATCCGGTACCGTAACGCACGTAACAAAAACCAACCGAATGCCAATGTTTTTTTTTGTTTTAGCTCCACTACCGTAACGAACGTGACGGACTCCAATGTAATTGATATAAGGTAATCAACAAAAGTAGAGAATAAACGTGTCATAAGGCAACTTGTTGCGGTGAGCTTAAACGTAACGTTAAAAGATCACATCACTGTCAAATAGGTAGTGGAGTTTTAACCAACACACCCTTTTAACATCGTGTGTTGGTTTAAAGCCCCGTTACCATATTAAACCTTCATCATTTCCTTGTTAAAGCATTTGGGCTCCAACATTTCCTTATTAAAGCTCCGTTACCACGTTAACTTTTCCCTGTTTACCTGCTTACCGCCCGGGCCTTAACGTCCAGATGTGATGTTAAAACCCCGTTACCATGCCACTCATTTTTTTTAAGTCTTTGTTAAAGCCCAACTAGTGGTATAAAGAAAGGCATCCACAAGTGTTATCTCATTACGAGTTATTGTGTGTAGCGTTTTCTACGGGTTTGTCCTATTATAATATTAAATAAAAATGATAAAACATTATTTGAAACTACAACTGCATTGACTATTGACAAGTTAATGTGAAGAGATATTATAAAATGGTATCAAATAAAGATAAAACTATAAAAGGATAATCTTATGAACATATATTTTATTGTTTTCCATAACAATAATGATATTTAAAATATAAGCTTAGATGAAAACTATATAAACATTAATGTCATGTCATCAGAACCAACATTTCCACCATACAACTTTGTTTCATCAATCTATATAACACACAATATACAACAAAAGACCCACAATGTATAACATAAGAAGCACAGTGTACAACAAAAGAAGCACAATGTACACCCATTCATTACTTATGGAAGGTAACCCTACTTTACACATTAAGAAAAGAGATCTACTTGCTAGGAAATGTTTAGCCCACTCCTCCTCCATGTTCTAAAACACTTTAATTTAGTAGTTTCACAAGAACTTGGAAACCTTAAAGTAAACAGAGTTTGGAAAATCCCAATGAAATCTAACAAGTGTTGTCCACATTTAAATAGTCGATGTTTCTTAACAAGAAACTAATGACACAATATTAATAAACTAAAAGTCTAAATCAAGATTCAACCCAACTAAAAATAAAATAAAATAAAACTAAAAATAATATGGAACACCAAGAAGATGCATAAGAATAGATCTTTAGTCTTTTCCTTAGACATGTTTTGGTCCATTTGAACCCGAATAACCCGAAATCCGAAGACGGGAACACCCCTACTACCTAGCCCTTGATTTCATATACACACGACAACATTCTACCCAAATTAATGCATAGTTTGGTAGAGTACCGTACAATCAATTAATAATATCATTGGAATCTTGAATTTGCTTCTTCCCAGAAATGGCTTTATTGTTATGCATCCAAACCTTGAGTACTTGTCTCTTAACTCCAACTTCAGCACAAAAACTTTGCACTTCTGGATCATCTTCTCTAGGGATCCTCCACCCCACTTTCTCAGCAAACTCAAGCATTTTATCCTTCTGTTCTTGAGTAAACTTTGTCCTAAACCTCTTCTTCACAGACCCATACGGCGGAGCCACCGGTCCAGTAGTAAAGTTCAGCTCCTCACTTGAAGATTCACCACCGTATGCCACTTTCACCGGTGAAGCATTTATAGATGAACCCCAGATGGGTTGCTGCTGGTGGTGGAGAGATAGTGTGTGTGGTGGTGGGATACGGTGGTGGAATGACGGTGGTGGGAGTTGGAGGAAAGGTCCGGCGGCGGAGGGTGAGGTGATGGGGTATTCTTTACGGTGGAAGTTACGGTGGCAGTTGCAGGCGGCGCATTTGAGTGCTTCTAGGGTTCCGTCGTCACCTGACGGCATGAACTCACCGCAGCCGTCGGTGACGTTGCCACCCATGTTGGCAGCGTGGTTCTTGAGGCATTCTTTGTATCTTGGAAATTGGTTTGGTGGTTTGAGGAGTTTGGATCCGACTGAGATTGGTGTCACTGAAGCTCCGGTGATGGGAAACCGGTGGTCTGGATCCATACCATGTTCCACGGTTTCGGAAGATGATTGATCTCTACTGCTGATTAGGTGGTGGTGGTGGTTGTTGTTGTATGGAGATGAAGTGTGCATTTGTGTATCTTTCTCACCTCCACTCATTGACATTAATGGAGTCTTAAGTCACACCCTAAAAAGTAAAACAATATATATATTCATAATGAGCTAGATTTTTAAAAAAATAAATAACACATACCCATTATAATTTTATGTTAAATCTTGGAAACCCAGAAACCAAATGTGGTGAAGATTGAGAAAACTCTAAAAGATAGAAGATTTGCCTGAGAAACAGCAGGATGCTGAAGGATTTAGGGTTGGTTTCATGGAGTGTAGGGGGGACAGAGAGGTGTGTTTGTATGTGTGTGAGAGAGGGAGAGAGAGTGTTGCAGAGGTTCCAACAGGACAAGTATGAAGGCAACAAGAGACAGGTTGGTTGCCTAAGATGAAGTTAAGAGAGAGAGAGTGGGAAACAACTCAACCCCAAGAGAAAGATGGGATAGTATGCTTAACTCTACTCCATGTGAAATAATCTTTGAGTAAAACAAAACACGAATGTATTTATATATATATGTATGCATATATATACGAGATTGAGTTAAATAAAACATCGTATTTATTTGTTTATTTGTATATTTGGTTCTCGTATTTAACTTAAACATCACCATTATATACATACTTATGAATGTAAATGTGTGTGCGTGTGTGGGTGGGGGGGGGGTGTTTTAATGTATTAAAAGTGAATTAACGTGTGAAGCCACCAACAAGCCACACGTGGTTTTATACAACATAGTTATAGATGGGCTAAAATAATTACACAATATATATATAAGCAATTACAAATAATGAAAAATAACTACGTATAAATTTAAATAATTACGCACAATAAACATCATGAATGGAATCATTCAGACCATCAAATAATTTTAACAATTTTAAATAAACTAGTCATTATTTTTATACATTTAATGTTGTTTTTAGGTGGTTTTGTCATTTAATTAATATATGTAGTTTATGATTGTATATGCAGGGTAACACCCCGAAATAGCAGTCCAATAGCAAAAGTGATCGCATCTATTCAAGTAAAGACAAAATGTGGTTCTGAAAAGGATAGGTCAGCCTTTATCAAGAGGACCTCTCAAAATCATATTAACAAATATCTTCTGGATATCGACATGTCACACACACTATATATATATTTATATATATATATATGTATATATGTATATATATATATATATATTTGAGCGTTTGTAACAAAGCTAATTAAATAATCCAATTTGCACTATAACTGTTTTTCTTTTTTTTAATAATACTCACTTAATATTCTCGTTACAACCACATTTCCGATAAAGTTCATATTGTCTGATACACTTACTAGGTCGATATTTGCTTTAACAATGTATATGTAATTGTTTAATACACATATATGTAAACTTGTGATTACGTATGTGTGACTATATACATACATACATATACATATATATTTTACTCTTTTAATAAGGTAAAATAATGAATTTTTGGTGTAACATCTTAGGCAAATCCCACATCGGCCATAGACAAAAGAGATCATTGGTTCATAAGTAAATGCCTCGTCTCTTAAATCACCAACGCGTTTTAAGCTTAGTACTAGTCGACAAGAGGAAAGGTCCACAGTTAAGCGTGCTCACGTGGTGGTAGTATCAGGATGGGTGACCTCCTGAAAAATCTCCAACTGGACAACCAAAAACAAATCTGTGAGCACTTTGTGGGCAAAGCGGACAAGATTTGGTGGTGCGAGGGGACGGATGTTACAAGTGGTATCAAAGCCACTCTTATGCCATTCGGGATGGTGGGGCAAACTTCATCAGAGACGGGGAGTCCTTGGGGGTGGGTGTTGGGAGGTACACCTTAAGCGAATCCCACATCCTAGATTGGATGATGGGGCAAACCTAATCGAGGACGATGAGTCTAAAGGGGGGGGGTTGTAACAACTTAGGCAAATCCCACATAGGCCATGGACAAGGTAGTTCCTCGATTCATAAGTAATGCCTCGCCTCGCTCTTAAATCACCAATGCGTTTTCGGCTAAATGCTAGTTGACGAGAGGAGATCTCCACAGTTAAGCGTGCTTAGGTTGGAGTAGTAGCAAGATGGGTGACCTCCTGGAAAGTCTCCACCTGGGCAACAAAATGCAAATCCGTGAGCTCTTTGTGGGCAAAACGGACAGTATTGGCGATGCGAGAGGCCGGATGGTACATTAGGTGTCAAATCCACATTCAATTCTAGCCTAATCCACCCCCCACCAAATCTTTCATTTCATATCTTAGATATCAATGGGTCAAGGTCAAAAACATTTTGGCAATTGAGTTTAAAATAGTCAATTTTCCCTCATAATCTTCTAATCTTTCATCTCATTTCAATGGGTCAAGGTCAAAAACATTTTGGCAATTGAGTTTAAAATAGTCAATTTTCCCTCATAATCTTCTAATCTTTCATCTCATTTATCATAGTTAGTCATGGATCATGAGTCAAAACCATTTTGACAATTAAGTTATAAAATAGTAAAGAAATTAAAAGTGAAATATTGATTGAAGATTAAAAAAGTAGAAAAATGAAAGTTAAACAAGTAAAAAATAGCCAAGAACAATATTTTTCTAGAGTTGGTTTGTTCCTTCGATATCTATTTTATTACTATGAAGATTATATGTTGCATTATCCAAGATAACTAACATGGTCTAAAATTGTTAATATTGAATGATGATGGAAAGACTTGTGATATAACAACAAATGTTGTATATAAAGATATTTTCTCAAATTTATAAGACTTTTTATTGTTTGTACTTATATATTTGATTTCTTTTTACATTTACTTTTGTTCATTCATTTCAAATAACGGACCTTATTTTTTTTATCATTTGAGAAATCTCATCTAATATACGCTTTCAAAAGTTAGTTAGTGTGTGTGTATATATAATGGTTAAATAAGAAAACACAAGACCCCAAAGAAGTATAAGAAATTTATGTAAGCCCTGAATTTTAATTTTTAGACATGAGTTTTGAATAGTTTTGATATGGTACTATATAGTAAAACACCATATCAGAAAAAAAAATATTCCTAAAATTTAAAACACAATGCCTACATAAACTTATTATATTTTTTAAAGTTTTAACTCTTCTTATTCTAACCATACTCTCTTTCTCTCTCTCTCTCTCTCTCTCTCTATATATATATATATATATATATATTATGGATCTTTTGAGAACCATGTTGAGTTTTAAGAACTTAAAAACTCCATTCTAGGCCACACATTTAATTAAATAGATTAGAATATGTGGTTGACATTAAATCTGATTAACAAATCAACGTAGGAGAGAGAATAAAGATGTAAGTGATTACACTAATTTTTACGTCCGTTACACATATGTAAAAAAGTCAACTCGGTGCGTAAAAAATTCTGTAATTATTTTACGTGTATGTAACCTATATATATTACGCATGTGTAAAAAATTGTTACATTGAGTTCTTTCGAATTCTTAAACTCAAAGTGGTTCTCATTTGAAATCTCCCATATATATATATACATATATATAGGGGAGGAATATTTTGAGAACCTTGTTGAGTTTTAAGAACTTTATTCTTGACCACACATTTAATTAAATAGATTATATTATGTGGTTGAAATTAAATGTGATCAAAAAATTAAAGTAGGAGAGAGAATAAAGCTGTACAGTGATTACATTAATTTAAACGTCTGTTACATCTATATAATAAGTCGACTCGGTGGGTAAAAATTCTGTAATTTTTTTATGTATATGTAACCTAGATATATTACGTATATGTAAAAAAATTCAAAAATAAAAATTGTTACGTTGAGTTCTTTCGAGTTTTTAAACTCAAAGTGGTTTTCAAAAGAAATCAATCATATACATGTATGTTCATATAGCGAGAAGTGATTTTATAGCGAGAAGTGCGAGAAGTTAATCATAATCATTGATGATGATTTATCTATAGTCTACAATCAAAATGGTAATAGTGTAATTACGAGTTTCAATATCTTAATGGAAATTAATGGAGTTTCAAACAAAAAGGGAATGTTGATATTTTGCTTTGTAGAAGCCACATTTATAACTTACATTTCATTATTACATTCCTAAAGTTTAACTACATCATCTTTCAAATAAAATATTCTAATAATTTAAGCTCGCAAGAAGTTATCACAACCTGCAAAAAAAAATCATATAATGTATATTACCAAAACTTTTTGTTACCATATAAATTTGTGGGTTTCATCATACGTTTTCTAGTTTATACAAGCTAACACGCTCTTCAATGTTCATAAAAAAAACGTTGACCAACAATATGTTAAAGTTACATTATTTAGGAATTAATTTGTTCACAATTAATTAATTTACTAATTAAATTCATAACTTAAAAATGATTATGTTAAAAGTTAAATTATTTATTTTGTTGTTATATGTGGTATTTCAAATTATGTATGTGTATTTTTTTCGTGTGTAGGTTCATTTTTCTACTATGTATGTTCATACATATATTGTATTTGTGGTATTTTGAATTGTGTAAGTGTAATTTTTATAGTGTAAGTTCATTTATGTAATATGTAAGTTCATATATGTACCGTGTATGTGGTATTTCAAATAGTATAATTCTAATTTTTATTGTGTATACTTTGTAGGTTCATATATGTACTTAATATGTGGTATTTTTGAATTATGTATGTGTAGGTGATACTTTGAATTGTGTATGTGTAATTATTTTATCGTGTGTTGGTTCATTTATTTATTGTATGGGTGGTATTTTGAAGTGTGTATGTATAATTTATATAAAAATCTTGAAATTAAAAATAAAATAAAAAAAGATGTAGATTTGTTTGCTGATAAACTCTAAATAAGATGTAAATAGGTTTATGTGTAGGATATGATGTATGGCGTGTAAGATGTGTTGCTTAATATATAGTATATGCTTTATGATGTGTAGGATATGCTATATTATGTTTAGGATATATTGTTAAGATTGATGTGTAGCATGTATTTTTAATGTATAGGATATGTTGTATTATGTGTATATGATATGTTATTAGCATTGACATGTAGTGTGTATTTTTAATGTCTATGGATAATTATTAGGAACGAGTTATTCTAATATAAAAAACTGAATTTTTGAAAAGAATTTTAACATAATAAAAAATTAGCAATCAATATAACATAAAAAATGATAAAAAGAAAATCATGTTTGAAACTCCTAACTTATTTATTAGTTATCAGAAACAAATCACCGAAAATTTTACTAATATGCCCGAGTAATCAATTAAACATAAAATAAAAAGAAAATTATATGATTGGCTAGAAGGACTTCTCGCACTTCTCACAAAAAAAAAATTTCTGAAATAAACCTAATCCTACATATATTTTATATATATATAGGGTTATGTTAGAATAAAAACCACTTGAATTGTGAAAACTCTAGAAACTCATTTTCAACCACATGTTTTTAATTAAAGATTAAATATTTTGGTACACAATTAAAGTTAAAAAAAAATTTATAAGTTAATTTATATTTTCTTTCTCCTGAAAACATATATAAAAGTTAGTAAAAAAATGTAAAAACAAATAGCAAAATATTTTTTTTAAGTTTTCGATACTTTGTATTAAATGTAACAATATATGTTACATGTAAAAAAACGATGTTACATAGGGTTTTCACGGGTTTTCACCACTCAAAATGAGTTTTCATTCTATACTTTGCCTATATATATATATATATATATATATATAGGGGAAGTATAGAATGAAAACCCACTTGAGTTATGAAAACTCGTGAAAACCCTATGTAATATGGTTTTTTTTTTGTTACACACGTAATATATGTTGTAACATTTAATACAAAACATCGAAAACTAAAAAAAATTGTTTTGCTATTTTTTAACGTTTTTTACTAATTTTTATATATGTTTTTAGGAGAGAAAAAATGTTATATTTATATTTACATTTTTTATTCACTTTAATTGTGGACCACAAGATTTAAACTTTAATTAAAAACATATGGTCGAGAATGAGTTTCTAAAGTTTTCACAACTCAAGTGAGTTTTTATTTTAACCTTGCTATGGGTATGTTTGGCAAAACTAGCTTGTGGTTGTTAGCTAGTAGCTGTTAGCTGTTGCTTTTTAGATATATTTAGGTGTTTGGCAGAGTAGCTGGAACTTTTTAGATATATTTAGGTATTTGGTAGAGTAGCTGGAAATTTTAATAAAACTAATTGGGTGCCAGTGCAGTGCGGCAAAGTGCGCGCGCAACCTAACATCAACCGCATAATCAGTGTCAGTACGTGATTCACTTGATATTAGTGCACGCATAACCCAAATGCAGACGTGTACTTCGTGCAAATGCAGTAAGCGTGTAATTGGTGGCGAAAATTAAGAAACAAAGCTAAAATATACAATAATTTCAAATAGATAATTTTTTAAACCAACCTCTTTTGATTTGAAACTCTTTCCGAACCGACACCGTTTTAATCTGAAACATGTTCTGATCTGGCCCCTTTCGACTCAAAACTGTACCGAAACGAACCGAACTAAATTAACCCTTTTTTATCGACTCGTTCTGACCCTAATTTGGTCTTACACATGACCCGAGCTCGTCTGACTCGACTTGTTGCCAGTCATAACCGGTAAAGAAGTATAGAAATATCATACTCAAACTAAAGAGAATAAAATGCTTCTTTTTATGATGTAATTTGTTTAAAAAAAATATTAACGTATGAAAAAGTTGTGGACTTTTAAAAAGTCATGGGGGTAGTTAATTTTGAATAAGGGTAAAATATGTAACTATTATATAAATTAACAAAAGTTGATAAAAGTTCAAGTACCAAACTTGTAAATTCAAATGTAAAAGCTTGTAGCTTTTTCTCAAACGCCAGTAGTAGTAGCGTTTAAAAAAGGAGTTTTTTCTCCAAACTTAAAAGTTTCAAGCTCCTTCAACCAAACAAGGCTTTTGGTTGAGTATGAGTTTTTTCTTACAAGCTTGAAACCTAAAAGCTCCTAAAAACTCCTTGCCAAACATACCATATATATATAAACATATACTAGATTTTATCCCCCGTATTACGGGGGTTGTTTTATATTATTCGTTTATAATATTTATATATATATATTTGGATTTTTATTTTATTTATTGTAAAAAGTTAATAATTAATATACTTGAGGTTTGATGATGAAATGGTTTCACAAATAAATGATATGTTATAATCCGGTTTAAAAGCTATTTGGGTTTGGTGATACCCATTACCCGTTTATTTTCTTTATTATAAAATTGTTTTTCTTAATTATAAATAATATCTTTTTTTTAAATAAATAGGATATTAATTTTTAGTATATCTCTATTTTATAGGATTTCATATCAAATATTTGATGAAATTATTTTTTAATATAGTGAGATGTTATAATCCGTTTAAGAGCTATCTGGGTTTGGTGAGACATTTACCTGTGAATTTGGGTCAAATGCGTGAGAAGCCTTCATTTACAAATAAATCAATCTGATGGCTTGAGAGAATGGTTGTTTTACATTTTTCGTTTTTTAATACTTATTTTTTTAATTTTAATTTTCTTTATTGTAAGAAAATTAATAATATACTTAGGGTTTGATGATTAAAGGGTTTCATAAATAAATGATATGTTATAACTTCCCGTTTAAAAGCTATCTGGATTTGGTGACCCTTAACCCGTTTATGTTTTTTACTACAAAATTGTTTATTAATTATAAACAATATCTTTTTTCTTTTTAAATTGGATATTAAATTTTAGTATATCCCTATTTTATAGGATTTTCACATCAAATAATTAGTAAGATTAATTTTAATTTAATGAGATCTTATAACCCGTTTAAGAGTTATATAGTTTTGGTAAGACTCATACCCATAAATTTATGTTAAATCAATGAGAGGCGTCCATTTAAAAATTAAGCAATCTGGTGGCTTCCATAAAAAGGGGGAGCGACCAAATCGTGACACGTAAGATTTTAGGGTTTTCGTTTATATATATATATATTATTATTATTAAACTACATATAAATGATAAAACTACCTACGTATAATATCAAATATAAAATTTTAATAATTGAATTGATTGGTTGTTAAAAGTTAATAAAGTTTTTAAAATTTATAGTTTTGTAGAAAGCGTAATCCTAAGCATCATATATAAATACTTGAGCAACTTGAAAAAAATAATCTACTCAACCAATATTGGTATGCATAGACTAGATATATGTAAACTTGTAATTGCCATTCTATTGTTTTATTTGGGCAATTAATGGGCAATGGATGAATCATTCCAATGCGTTTTTTCGTAGGTAAGAAAAAATGAATGTATAAAATACAAATAACAAAAATATCGCTATCTTAAAAGAAAAAAATTCTTTAAATTAAAAAAAACATGGGGTGGTTGTGGAGGTGGGAGTGATGGCGGAAGAGGTTGTAGTGGTGGCGGCGATAATGGCGGTGGCTAGGGCCAGCCTAAGCATAAGTTGAGCCGGAAAATCAGGCTAGACATGTAATTTTCAAGGCCCAATACTTTTTCTATTCATAACTCATTTAAGCTATCGGGCCCAAACTATATTTTTCCTATGTTTATTTTATAACGTCATGTCATTTAAAAAACTTAGCTTATATATTTCGTTTCTCGGTAGAACCTACATGACTTTTTATTTATGTCTGGTCGAGGTAATTAAATTTTTAGAGACAATCCTTATGGTGGCGTTAACAATAGTGTCACACCCAGCTTCTTGGGCCTAGGCGTGTGACCAACTATTGGTACCAACTTTGAAAACATATCAGGTAGTGTTTAGTAGACAGGAATGAGAGGGAGAATTGAATGAGTCATTACGTGAGAATAAAAAAAAGGGTGTTTGGTTGGTCAGTTGAATGGAATGGAGTCAACGATTACACAAGGAATTCCATTCCATCAAATCCATTCCTTCCCACTCTTTTTTTTTCATTTTATTGCTCTTCCACCTTACTCTCTAGATAACCACCACATGACCACCACCACCACCAGACCATCATCACCGCCGCCGCCACCACCACCGTCACCACCATTCCACCACCACCACCTGACCACCACCGCCATCACCACCACCACCATCACTGCCATTCCACCACCACCATCTGACCACCACCGCTACCGCCACTACCGCCACCACCACCTCTGCCGCCGCTATCACCACCAACACCGCCATACCACCACCGCCATACCACAACCGCCACCATCACTGTCGCCACCTGACCACCATCATCACCGTTGTCGCTGCCACCATCAACGCATAGGTTTTTTTAATTCTTTTTAATTATTTTTTTTTTGCTACCAAACAACATAAAATATTAATTCATTTCATTCGTATAGGTTAACCAAAGATAACGAATGAACGGTAGTGTCATTTCATTCTCTTGTCTATTACATTCCCTTGTCCATTCCTTTGCACCTCCATTCCATTACCCCCAAACAAACGTACCCTCAGAGTATTGGTTGCAAAGACAAAGTATTTTCATTAAAATAATATAATATTCTTAATGTCGGAAATTAAATACCTAATGAAATTACAAAAGAGTTTTAACTTGAAAACAGTAAGTTACATCTGTTTACTATTAAAACTTTCACTTGAGCCATCCGATCACCTAATGGCTATATATTCCATCTTCTATTGTTAATCTTGATTACCTGGAAAACAGTTTATAAAATACGCTAGCAGCACATGCTGATTAACACGTTGACCCTAAAATATTTTATGTAAACTTTTAGTTCATACTCGAAATAATCAGTGGCCCTGTAGCTTGGCGTACTAATTATATACACATAGTTAAGCCCACACTAACTTATAGACTGGCTCAATGAGACGAGGACATGATGTTAAGCATGGTGGGGTATGTCTACCCTCTGCCGCATATCCATGGATCCAGACACACGTATAACTAGCCTGAATGCTAGAAGATACTAAAGCTTTAGGGATATGTAATACTATGCAAACTTTTGGGTAAATGACTTATTTAAAGAGTTTGCGCATTTTCACGCTTTTAGAGAGATCTGTATTCACCTTGGTTCTGATCAGTTATTTCTGTCTGTGCGTTACCTCAGATCTATAGTACGAAAATAAGTTTTATAAAAATCTAGATCGCATGATATAGTTGTAGACCTTTAGTCTAATTTGCATAACTTTAACCTTGATAAATCATTTGTATGAATAAAATATTTAGACCTATAGTTTTCTTGTTAATTTACCAATTATGTGTTTTATGCTTCTTTTTCACAGAGAAAAGTCCATTTATAAATATCTTTATGTTTCTTCTTTAAGAAGAAAAGTCAATATGACTAAAATCTTTGTATGCAAAATCTTGCGTTTCTTAAAAATGAAGAAACGTTATTTTGACCATAGCCTTTATATATGAAAAGCTAAAAATACATATTGAAACTTTTCAAGGTGTAAATTATACCTCCGACTAGAGTCTAAACCATATAAGTAAATAACTTAAGCAAAACCCCTTGCATAGTACGGGTATTTGGAGTGTAAGCTTAAGATCCAATGGACAACATTTCTACTATAAGTCGAGCGTCGGGGAAATGAAACGTCAGAACTTCGAATCGCTGCAACAGGGTTGGGGCATGTCGGCAAGTAAGCCGAGGTTATTTGTGTGGAATGGGATTCATGTCGTGCTCCCCTTTTATAGGTGAAATTTCATGATGGTCGCGTATCGCAAAGAGAAAGGCAGGCTGTCGCGAGGTCTTCGCCACGTGGCTTGATGACTTGCCACGTGTCCACACGTGGTTCGACACGTATCCTCGGTTACTTAACGAGGTCTTCGCGTATCGCGATGGTCAACTGTATAGAGCCATTGCGTAGCGCGACGCCACCCAAAATGTCAGATACTTTCAAGTTTGTTGCGTATCACGATGGACTTGAGTTTCACCTCGTCGTGATGCGTGACGGACTACCAGATTCTGTTTTTCTCGTTTTTCGTGCTAGTTTTCATTGTACATATTCGGGTTTTAGTTTCTAATTATTTAGAGAGCATCTTTGGTCCTTCATCTTTTATTGACAAGAAAGTTTTGATATATTATGGTGGTTGTTAGCTAGTTATATAAAAAAAAGCATCGTGAAAAGAGAATAAAATGGAAAAAAAAAATAATTAACGAGTACGAGTGAATGATTTTGATAAGTGAAATTCTACTTATTAGTTTGTAATAGTCTAAAAGGATTTCCCACATTCTTAATACCGCCACAACATCATGTATGAAATTATCAAAATGAAGTCAACTTTAGTGGAAGCATTTTCCATCTACCTCGTACAACCATTCTACTTCAAATCTGGTATAACACTATTCATCACATGTTATCTTCACTTTCTTAGAGATCTTCTCACCATTTCTAAATTCCTTCTCTATTCAAACACCCATTTTGCTATTTGGACATTTTGGTCCATCTATATGAGTCGTATAGCTTATACTACTTGTATAGGTGGCAGCTTTTTGTCAGTATCCGTTGACCAGTTAATACGAGAAGGCCTATACGAGTGGAGGCCTATACGAGTTGTATGAGCTATACGAGACAATTTGAATTTTCATATATGAGTGGAAGCCATACGGGTTGTATGGGCTATACGAGATGAATTTTAAATTCTTTTCTACCGACATTAGTAGCATTTATTTGTAATAGATAAAATTGATTTTTTTTCAAACGCAAATACGAGTACTATTGGCTACATGACTTAAATTATTAAACACAAGAAATTCTCACTATAAAAAACACTTATGCTACAACTTTTCTAAAATAAATATTTTATCGGATTTTTCTTATGATTAACTGAGAAATCAATTATTTCTCGTCTCATTGAACATATGGAATTCCCTACAACATTCTAAGCTCGTTTATAGCTTACTTTTACACTGCTGAATATTAATTATTTATTTTTTAATTAATTTTTTTATGAAAAATACGAAACTAGTTATTAAAAAGGAACAAACTCTTAAGATTTTCAGTCTGTTTCTCTCTCTTTTTTTAATTTACACCATTATATCATGTCATATAATTAACGGTGGAATCTTGTTTCGTGTTAAATAATTTTCAGAATATTATATCGTGTCAAATAATTTTCATCATGCGAACCCGTGAGAATCTCGGTATGTATGAAATTATTACCCTATCTATACAAGTCGTATAACCTACACTACTCGTATAAAACTGGTCATACACATGCTCTTTTAGATTATACTACTCGTATAAGTATTTAATCAGGTCAAACACCGTTTGAGAAGCCCTTATGCATGATCTGAAAAGGGTGCATAAAGATTAAAAATAACTCGTATAAGCTATACTAGTCGTCTAGTGGGTGTATAGAAAGTATACGAGTAGTATAGGCTATACTACTCGTATAAATATCAACATCGTCTCGTATAAGTCATACGACTCGTTTAAGAATTTGGTCAAACACCTTTTACAAAAAGCTAATGGGTTTCAGAGTACAGAAGTCTATACGACTCGTATAAGCTATACGAGTCATATGAATGGTGTCTGAATTTTGAAGATGGGTGTCTAATTAGTAGGACCTTTTCTGAAGCATCTCCTTTTACTGTATAGTGTGTACCATTTTATAATTTAATTATTTAATATTCATCTTAAAAGGTTGGCTATTATTTTTCTTGAAACTATATTTTTGAAACAACTTAATCTCTTTAAACTAGTTCATACTAAATTATTAAAAATTTTATTCTCTAATATTCATAACTAGGAAGTAAATTAACTAACTTTTTTGTTCGGCTCCATGGAACTTTCTCTGAAGTCTAACCTAGCTCAATAAAATGAAAAAACTCCTATGGAGTATATATTTGTTAACGAGTATTATAGAATTAAAAGAAAGCCCTAAAATAAGAATATCTTAATTCTTAAACGAAGAAGACAACAGACAATTCAAGCTTCAAACGGCCATCCCAGTTTCAATCAAATCAGATTTGTGTATACATTTTTACAGACATGAATAAAAGTAAATCAAATCGTATATATTATCTCAACTCGCAAGCCTTCTTGATTTCTTTATCTTATATAATTTATATATTATTGGTTTATTTATATTTAATATTTCTTTGTTTTTGAAAATATTTCATATGCGTCTGTTTACTCTTAGAACTTAAAAGTTCTAGTTCATATTATTATTTTAATTTTTTGTTGCCCACTTGCTCGTATATTGTGAGAATGAAGTTCTTTTACAGTTTACACCAAATATTGTTTAATTTTGAAACTTTTACTAAAATATTGTCTTGCGGGTACTATGGAAAGTTTTTTTAAACCAATTTTAAGACCAAGTTTAGTTGATTTAGATAATCTTCTTAGGATCTGGTAATTGGTTATTTCGAATTACCACCCAGATCAAAGAGATTAGATATAGATAAAGTATTGGAATGATGAAACACTTAGGTTCTGTTTGTTTTTGCTTAAAAGATCTGCAAGAAGCTTACGTCTGAGGGCGTGTGCAGACATAAACTTCTGAAGACTGTTTGTTTTTTTAGAAGAAAAGATATTAACAATGCTTTTATGGTCTTAAAAAATAAGCTATTGTTCAACTTCTTCACATCCTATCAACACCCAATGTCCAACACCACCACTACCCACTGTGCGCCACCACCATCACCGTCCGCCACCACCACTCACCGTGCGCCACCACCATCACCGTCCGCCACCACCACCCACCCACCACCACCACCACCCACCGTCGGCCACAACCACCGTCCACTACCACCACCCACCGTCCGCCACAACCATCATCACCACCACCCCATCACCACCACCCCATCACCACCACCCATCGCCTGCCACCACCACCATCCACCACCACCGTCCATCACCACCACCACCCACCTTCGGCCACCACCACCGTCCACTACCACCACTGCCATCCACCACCCACAACAACCGTCCATCATCACCACCCACCGTCTGCCACTGCTACCACCATCACTATCCACCACCACCACCACCACCCACCGTTGGCCACCACCACTGTCTACCACCCACCACAACTATCCATCACCACCACCCACCGTCCACCACAACCCTTTTCCACCTACCATAATCGTCTGCCACCAATCGTCCACCACAACCCACTTCCACAATTCATACACCACCAAAAATTATTTTAGGTGTTTACAGAAGTTAAATAAATTCTATATACTGTGATATGTATGATAGGTAACTAATTTTCAGCTTATTTAGATGGTATATTGTTTATAAACAAACAGTATCATATTTTCAGATTGTAGACCTTCTGACCACATCTTCAATTGCAGACATGAAATCAGATTGCAAACAGCTTTTGTATTAAAAAACAAACAGCAACTTAGTGAACAATTGTTCTATATATTTTGTTTTATTATATTTAATGAAGTCTATTTTTACATTTTTGTGTCATGTATTTACGTTGGCTATATTATTTCCCCACTAAGTTAAGTGTTTGGATCCGTTAGTTGTACGAATACATAATGATATTAGTTGGCTATATTATTTCCCCACTAAGTTAAGTGTTTGGATCCGTTAGTGGTACGAATACATAATGATATTACTTTTACTCATCTTAAACTGTCTTATTATCATCCATAAAACTAGCTCAATAGCTCTTTTAAATAAAAATACAAAGAAATTGTGAAGAAAATGGACAAGAAAAACCGACAAACACTCACCCACGCCCTGCAAACTTGGGTCCCATTCCGAAAAACCTTCTTTAACTTCATTATTGCTTCTTTTCCCCAATCTCCCTTAGCTTCTTCTTTTTACTTTGAAATTTACTTTTTTCCATTTTTCTTTTTCAACATCTGAAAATGCATTTCTACCTTCTCACTCCACCCCCTCAATTTGATTCTTCTTTACAGTTTGAGGTGACCCGTCATCAACTTTTAAGATGAAGATAAAAAATAACTAACCAACAATATTATTAAATTGACTCCTAAAACGATTATATTATATTACAGGGGTGACATGTATACATAATTGTTATTTTGATATTTACCACAACATATTTAGTTGCGTTTCTTCTGTTAACTTGTTGAATTGCTAACATATTTTTTCTTACAGTGAAAAAAAATAAAAATAAAAAAACAAAAACAAACTAGCTTGATTTAACTTTTAAAAGTTATTAAACATAAGCGTTTAGTGGGTGAGTTATGTTTTGTCGACCCTTGAGTGTTTTGGTCTGTATTAAATATCTGATATAAGTTACCATTTTGCATGAGGTTATGTGTATCCTTGTATTAAAATAATTACAAGTGAACCAAATACATAATTAGGTCACAGAGACATGAAATCGTCTATTTAAACTCTTCATCCAATAGACATTCACATGAATTTTACTTCCCAATAGTTATATGTATGTAAGATTCAGTGGCTCAACACCTCATTAATTTGTAGTACTTTACGACATAGGTGTTAGAGAAATAACCGTTGTAGTTGAGAGTGATTCTCGATTACATTTTATAACCAAAAAAATAAGAAAAAAAAATTGAATATCATACTTGAATGTGTAAATGCTGTAGGCTATGTACGTGCCAAAAAAATGGTCTTTTGAAATTTGTAGTCCAAGTACGTGCGTTTACGTGGCAAATATGGATTGGTATAGAGTGTAGACCATGTATGCCTATTAATTACGTGGCAACAATGTGACCATACACCACACATAAGCCTAAAGATCGCATGACAAAAATGTGACTAGGGTGAAGAATTTACGTTTTCATATAAAGATATAGACCATGTACATATATTGTTCATGACACACCACCTAGGTATGCATGTATATTGATTATAATAATAAGTTATATATAACGATTTAATGATAGCTAACAATAAAATCATAGAAAATTTTAAGAAAAAAATTTTCTAACTCATTTCATCAGAAAGCAATACAATATGATATCATAAAACAAACTTTTACATTTTTGTAATTAAAATATCTAGATGTGTTAGGTTGCTTATGTTGATCAGATGTTAAGTGAAGATGATATATAATTGAGAAAGAAGTTAATGAAGGATTGGTCCACTGACGCCTGCGAATGCAGAAGAGACCACTATTTACTTTCTCTTTCTCAATCACAAAAAAAAAAAAAAGAAAGAAAAGAAAAGAAAAAGAAAACTGTGCCTGCCTGCCTTCTGCAACATCTCTGCCATCTTCCCATGCTTTGAGTTTCCGCTCAAACCAAATAACATGTCTTTTACTTTCTTTTGCGTGTTTGTGATGTAATTGGTGATGATGATGCATTTCTTTCTCTCTCACACACACTAACCACACCTTAATAAACACATACATACTCTTTCTTTTACTGTGCCTGCAAATTCACCTTCCTCCATGTCTGTGCATTGGTACTTGCTTATTGTTGTTGTTGTTATTATTATTATTATTATTATCTCTCTTCTGCTCTGGTTACTGTGCTGTTGCATGTGTGTGTGTACTGAATGCATTAACTGACCTCAGGGAAACGATCGCCCAGCTTTCCAAACTATCTCCATCATTCTCATGATTTTCATCTGCTAGGGTGAGGGATTCATCAGACTTTTTCACTACTGAAGTTGTTAGTCTAGGTTTACCAAAGGTTGAATTAGCTTCATAAGATATTATGACCATATTAATGAATGTGGAGAAGGAAAAATAAAAAAAAAAGGGAAACATCCTTCTCAAAGGACGGTGACGTGGTGGGTTGTAAGACTGAATGTTGGGAGCGCTAAACACACCGGCGTCATTATCCTCAAAGTAGCTTTGCAGGCTAAGAGGCATAAGGGAGCGTTAAACACTGTGCCAGAGGGGTGGTATGAACGCCTGTCGTAGAACGTTAACGCTTGAAGGGGCAAAGAGGAGGGCGGTGAGGGGATGTGGTTGGAGACCCCAGCCGTTAGTTTACAATGTTCAACCTCATAAATGGAGAGGATATTCGCCCGTGAAGATGGAGGAGAGAGATGGCGGGATGGCCTGTTCGTGAAATTATAGCGTTGGTGATGGTCATAGGTGTAACACGTTGATTTTATCATATGTATTTTTAAATGTGTCCTCGATTGACCAAAAAATGTGGATTTTTAACTGTGTTGTGTCAAAAATAATGACATATTCAAAATCATTGTATATAGGATCTACAACCATAAATCCGTTAGTTGTTTATAATAAAAAAAAGGGCCAGCATGCTATACATACGCCGTCTGATATCTAATACGACACCGTCTCAAACAGTCGTTGTGATATTTGCCACATAGCCTTTTGACAAATAATTCTCAAATTTTGACCTCTACTTTTAGAACGGCCGTCGGGGTATTTGTTTGATGACTGTTTTGATTGTCTACGTTGAAATAGTCGTTTGAGTGTTTTGTTGACAGTTGTTTGAAGATGTAAAATCAGACGAGGGTGATGTAGCTATATTATAGCATGACTTTTTCAAGAAATATAATTTTATTCCCACTCATAGTTACTTTTAATTATCTACAACCTTCTATGTTTTAGACTTTTTGTGGATTCCTTCATGTGCTCCTGGTTCGTTTATAGCTATAAAAACTTGTGTACGACCCGGTTTTGTCTATTAGTCTTTTGTATTTACTTAGTACGTTAACGTTGTATCTTAGTGGTTTGTCGGTCTATGTTTATGTATGTTTGGGCCCCAGGCCTTATCTGTTTGAGCCCAATAGGCCATAAATAATGAATGGTAGTACGGAATATCTTTCACTATAAATAGTGGAAGATATCTCCATGCATATAACCTTTTACAAAACTACTTTATCTTATCCATATTCTGCCAACTCTCTCCTTACTCCCTTTCTCTCCAAAACAACCGGAAATAAACAAACACTCCAAGATCCGAGATCTCGGTTAACCACTAGTGATTTCCGCTAGCTAGTGGTCCAAATTGGTTCAAGAACTTTGCTGTTAGATCCGTCACAGGACCTACAATTGGTATAAGAGCTTTCGGCTTTACTAGTTGTAATTCTTGGGTCACAACCTTGAGTCTTGATCTTGTTTGAGTGTTTGAGATGTGTGGTTTTGCAAAAAACTGTGGGTTACGGGTTCTTGTGAAGAAGGTTACGGGTTTCCTTGTGTTGTAGCAAGCTTAAAGTTTTTGTTAAAGGTGTGCTTAAGTGTGTTCTTATGCCACTCAAGTTTGTGGGTGTACTGGCAAGTTCATAAGCAGTGAAAAGTGTGTTCGGAAAAAAATCCGTACGTGAAAAAAGGTGTTTTGGAAGTTACTAAAAATTCCAGCTGAAGTTACCCCCCATATACCCATAACTATGACAGTTAATGGACCTGAAGACACTCCCATTGAATCATACGATGAAGAGGATAAGAAATTAATCCTTGAAGGTCAAAATGCCTTCGGTGTCTTAACTGTGTGTCTATCAACTAAGTTTACTCAAACGCTAAGGGAATATACTTATGCAAAGGGGTTATGGAATGCTCTAGCTGAAAAGTTTGAGGGAAGTGCAGGGGTTGTTACTGACGCGCCCGAAATTAACCGCCAGCTACTAAATTCAATGCCATACACGTGGAACATCAGCGTGATCACCATTAAGCGAACAATGAACCTCCATGTCATCTCCATTCAAGACTTGATCTCTACTATCATGTCATTCGAGTTGGATGACAAACTAAGAATGAACACTCATGTGAGTTCGTTAAATCAACCCGGTATCGTTGCCTTCTTGAGCCAAGCCCATCCAACAGTGCATCCAGTGGATGGTGTGAAAGCATATCTAACTCAATCTGCTCAACATACTGCTTTCAAATCTACCACAAGTCATTCAGCACCGTCAAGTTCAAATTATTTTCAAGACGTGGTTGACAAGGCAGTTGAATAAGTGTTGAAAGCACATGGGATTAGTAACTCTTCCAGGAACCCATCCTACTCCTATCCTCCTATTGATGATTCCAACATTGCATTGTTTCATGCCTATATGGCGAGTCACGAGGAGTTAATGCAAGGAAAGCTCTTACCGCCTTCATTCCAACAGGGAGACATTCCAGAGATAAACAAGAAGGATCTGAAGAAGATGGATATCAAGTATCAAATGGAAATGGCCGTGCATCGAGCCTCCAACTTCGTGAGAAAGTATAGAAAAGATAGCTTCAAGGATGCTGATGCAAAGGGAATTGGGTTTGACAAAAATAAATTCAGATGTTACAACTGTAACGAAACTGGGCACTTTGCGAGATAGTGCACAAATCCATCCTAGCCCGCCAATGATATCAGGATTACTAAGGACTCCGACAACGACGGTCGTAAGAGGAGCGACAAGAAACATGTGGGTCAGAATCCTGGTAAATGGGTTAAGAGGATTGGGCAAGGAAATCCAAAGGGAATTCAAGTTCTAGTTCAAGAGCCCTTGTCACCCAATCCGCTGCATCTACTGGACCCGACTGGGAAGAGCAATCCACTGAATTGGTGAATCCTTTAAACTTTGCTAGGATAGCGTTTACCAATGGATACCATGAAGCCTTAGGCTCAACCTCAACCTCAGGAAACTCTGCCACACCACCCAATCCCGAGGTACACTCTAATCTATGCACACATGCTTGCATTAACAAAGTTGAATTCTATAGATATAATTATGATGTTTTGGTTAAAGAAAACTTAAAATTAAAACGTCTGAATAAAGAATACATAAAAGCTGATAAGACTTACACCGCTAAAATCAAGACTCACCATGACGATATGGCTAAAATGCATCTCAAATTATTTAAATCAAACAAAGCAGTTGAATTTTATGAAAAACAAATTGTTGAATTAAAGGCTATAGTTGAAATTTTAGATTATGAGCTTTTAGAAAGAAAATCAACTATTGAGAAGTTTGAAATAGCATCTGGTAAGTTAAGTGACATTCTTGGAGCACAAAAGGGTACTAAACAAAAGACGGTTTAGGCTATGACCATTCAGCTGTACCTCCACCATTTAATGATAATTAAACTAGTCTGCCCCACTTTAGTTATAATACCCCTCCAAAGAAAGAAATGGTATATGGAATTGGTCATATATACCAAAACCAGTAATATTTGTTCCTCTAGCTTCTAAAGCAACTGCTCTAATAACTGTAACTGTTGATTCTAATGGTGGTTTGTCTTGTGTAGCAGGTGATGTAAAGGAAAATGGGTGTATGAAGGAGAACATGAGTTGTGGTAAGAAACGTGTTGATTCTAATGGTGGTTTGTCTTGTGTAGTAGGTCACGATTTCCTCCTCTACAGCTGAAGCCGAGTACATTTTCGCATCTAGCTGCTGCTCTCAAGTGATCTAGATCCAACATCAGCTGCTGGATTACGGTTTGAAATTCTTTAATACCCCGATCATGTGTGATAATGACGCTGTGGTTTGTATTGTGAAAAATCGGTCCAGCACTTAAAGATAAAACATATTGACATCCGATGTAACATTCGTTAATTTTCAAACCAAAAACCCGACCTGTTTAAAATGTTTGATGTAATTCAGACATTCAGTTATTATTAAAGATGGCAAATATATTGAATATGATCATTATGTTGTTTATGATTTTCATGACGTTTTATTAATATTATTATCTTAAGCATTAAATTTAAGTCAAGATCAATTCAATTCGTTTATGTTTTGATTACATTTCAACTATTATTCTTTCATTAATTATGATTAATTGCATACTTTGAATATTCAACTATATTTATTTATTTTGACCAATTCCATGACTTTTACCCATAAGACTTGTCTTTTGACTTGGTTTAGAAGATTTTTAATTCACCTAAACTATATAATGTATAACATCTTTACCTTCATCAATTATTGGTCAAACCATTTAATTTCATCTTTAACTTTTACTTAAGACTTAGCTAAAGACTAGCTTGACCAATTAATATGGTCAAGCAATGTTACTAACGACTCTTGCACTATAAATTCATGTCATACCTTTGCAAATCCTTCACCACAACCCAATTAACTCTCATTCATGCTTTAGCTCTTTTTTGGTGTTAAAGTCCAAGTTTGACCAAGAAAGTCAAACCGTTCAAGTTCTTCTTTTTTTCTTTGTTATTTCATCCTCGGGTAATTTATTATTTTATGTAAAACACATCATGTTGTCATCACCACGTTATCATCTTATGTCGACAGTCATGGTTGTGTTTCGCTACCGCTTGTCGGCTCGTTTAATGTTCTGTTAAAAAAAGTTTTATGTTAAAAAAAAACTAACCTTTGCAAAACTAATAAAATCAAACTAAACATTTTCAACATGTCACTTCATCTTATCATTTCAAATATGTTAGACATAAACCCGACTTAAAACCGAGTTCATGTTTGACCAAAAATGAACCACTCGATTAACTTGTTTGCTTAAATAATAATCGGTTCGGCAACAAACCGAACTCATTAGAATTAATTAATAAATATTATAACATATATTTTCCCAAAAAATAAAAACTAAAATAATTTGACTAAAAGTTAAGTAACTAAATTGTTTTTCTCTTAACTTACAAAAATAGAATAAAACTTTATTTTTAACAAACTTTTTATTCATGGATTTATAATCCGAACATGTCGGCCATCTTTTTTTTTCTTATCTTTCCTCAAACTCATTTTGACCCTAGTTATGTTCTTATCTAAGGCCACTCATTGAACCGAACTTTATCGGTTCACTCGCTTAAGACATCTTCGCTTATTTTCTCGTTTCCCGCTAAGTAACATATGAGTTTTCATAACCCCTTTTTACTTTTACACGTTTTGGGGTGTAGCACGTCCAAGCTTGGTTTTCTTGTGTCAAACTAAAATTCACATGCGTGTCTTGCATGTATTTGTTTTGTATCATACTGCTTGTAAACTGTGTGATTATGTGCTAGTTGTTTACTGTTTTTGTTTGTGGATACACATACTCATAGTGGGAGGGTCCAACAGGACGTACCTGAGCCGTCCATTTGTTAATGGCGGTATCATATACATACTCATAGTGGGACGGTCTGACGGAACGTACCTGCGCCGTCCATTTTTAAATGGCGGTATCATCATCATCATCATTATTCTATACACCAAGTCGCTCGGTGAACAGGGGTTCCTTAGTAGATTTAACTTATGTCAAGCGAACGGGAATATCATGTATTTACTTTTCTTTTGCTTTATTATTGAGACGATACATCTTGACTTGTGAATTTTTACTCTTTTCGTATTATATATATGCAAAACTTATGAATTCTCACCGACATTATTGTTGACAAAATATATTATTTTAAACGTGCTGCAGGTTAAAGTTTAAGGATTGAAGACTAGATTAGTTGGACCATTAGGTTATTAGAAACATATCATAATAAAATTTCAAAGTTATTGTATTGTGTATTTGTGATGTAATGAAATGAAATGAATATAATTATTGTCTCTTTAATAGCGTTACGAGCTTATGAGTGATCTGTACGTTACACCCAGGCGAATTCTGCTTAAAGCCAGGGTGTTAGAGATTGGTATCAGAGCCATAACTATAAGATAGGTTGTTAGACGTATCGGCCTAGTATAGTTATAGTTTATTGTAGGGCCCAAACTGCATGTATACTCTATGTGCTATGTGCCCGCACTTACAAGTTCATTCATTTGCTTTTATTTATATTTATAATATTTCATAATGTCGCATGCACACATGTTCACAAACAAACTCCAAGACTCAGGCCTAAAACAAAGATTTTCAAAAACTTTCAAATCAATTTTTTTACTTGGTTTTTTTCCCCGATATTTCTTCCTCATAAAGATGGTTCTACGTGACCATGTCCCCTTTGTGATAAGGATATGGTTGCACTCTTAGGATGTCACACAAGTCATGGTGATTCATGCGACGTATGACTCCGACCCTCAATATTTTACAATGCGTTTTAACTAAAAGTCTGACAAGTCGTGGTGATACACGAATACCCAGCTTTTGGGTCTATTTAATTTCGCATTTTGATTTATGTGTTTTTACTAAAAGTCTGACAAGTCATGGTGATACACGAATAACCAACTTTTGGTTCGATTTGATTACGTATTTTTACAAGATATGATAATTCATACTCAATTGTTTATATTGCGGTTTCGAAAAGTCATTGGGTTATGTGAATAGTCGAGTTTTAATTCGTTTTTCTGTGTTTATATATTCAAAAAAATTTCTAAAATTTGTGCTATTATGCGAATTGTTAAGTTTCAACCTGTTTTCTTTATTTATAAATTCTATTATTATAATTTAAAAATTCGAAAGGTCATGGTGATACATGAATTATTGAGTTTCAATTCGTTTTTTTTATTTATATATTCAATTACTGTTTTGGGTTTAGAATTGAAAATACGTATAGTTATGGTGATACATGAATAGTCGATTTTTAATTTGTTTTCGTTATATAATTCGTTTATTATCATGGTATTAATTGAAAATTCGAAAACTGATGAACACTCGATTTTCAATTCGATTTCACTAAATATATTAAGTTTACGTTAAATTCATATTTTATTTCAAAAGTTGACATATCTTTCATATGTTATTTAAAGTTTTTTTTACGAGATTATTATTGAAACGCGAAAACTCATGCTGGCTCATGAGCATTTCAATTTCGATTTTGAATTTTGTTTCTTGTGACTATTTCTTTATTTATAATTTATATAGATGGATTATGATTTTAGGAATCTTTCATGAAATATTTCTTTTGGTTATTAAACAAATTTCATATTTATGATTCATGTCATATGAAACCTTCACACTTTGCGACATGTCTTCTCGTTCTCGCGAAACTCAACCCCCAAAACGACAACCCAAATCATCAAGCAAAATGACCATCGCAATCCCGACCATGATTTCCACTAACCACAACAACAAGAGCAAACACTAAATCTATGCTCTAACCAATCCAGAACCCAACACAAACCCAAAATACCCAAGCACACCCACTATGCTAAGGAAGGGCTAACTTGTTTCCGTCATGCATACCTTAAGCCACATTCCATAACCACTTGAAGCTTACACGTAGCCTTACACCAATACGTAGTCCCATCATACTCGTCAAACATATCTATTAAAAAAAACAATGCGTAATTTTTTTGATTGATTGATTTATTTATTATTATTATTTTATGAGCATCTTATCTTATAATTTCAAACCCTTGATTATTTTAAAATAGTTAATTAAGTATGTAATCAAGTTGATTTTCTTCAAAAGGACTTTAAGTCAAACCAAATGGTTTATTATTATTATTATTATTATTATTAAGTATATATATATATATATATATATATATATATATATGTATGTATATATATATATTTTCAAGGTTAAATAAATCTTAAAAAAAAATCTCTTTTGTTTCAAATAAGTCCTAAGCCTTAGTTGGTTTTATACTACCACTATTATATTTCTACCTTCAAAAAAATCATTTTATCTGGCGATCATCTATAAAGTTTTCCTAGGATGCCACCCAAAAGAAAACTTTTTACATTAAAAGTTTTATAAATTTTCGCAAGCGTTAGCGCTAATTCAGGACTTTCATTCATTATAAAAAAAATTGAGTTATAAAAGAATTAGGTTTTTGCAACTGATTTTCACAAACTAAAACGAATCTCAAAAATCATTTTTTCTCCCACATTTTTGTCAACTCCAATGAGTTTCGGTTAAGAAATCATGGTACCGCCCACCCTAGCCTTCATACCACAGACCCACCTACCGTCGAGAAGACAAGCATCGCAAATTCCACTTTGTTTTCCTTCCTTTCATGGATTTTTATTTTTTTATATATAATTATATTTGGATATAATTGAAATAATTCTATTGATCTAATTTCTTCGAAGGTTGTTATGAAATTTATATATGAGTTTGGTTATTTATTGATTGTTGACCTATTTTCGTTTCTATTACTCTTAAGCACGAAACATACAAAATATTGCATCATCTATAATACATAATCGCATTGCTTAATTAATTTATTTTTTTTGTTATCTCAATTTCGCGGTCTATGACCGATTTCCCATAAACATAATCGTTTAGTGAAAATTGGGACTATGAACATGGTTGTGTACATAATTATCTAATAGAAACCGTATTCTTACATTGACTATCTATGACCGGATACCTCTAAAGGGATTCGTTTTCTTAAAACCGGGGCTATGATTATAGCTATCTAATAGAAGTCACGTGTACATGTTGAGTTAATTTTATTTACATGAATTGCTTTGGTTATTTGTTTGGTTCTTTTCCTGCTCAATGTTTCATCAAATCGTGTTGTTATTCTAGATCTCAAGGTATCATCAATTTAAGTCCAATGCTTTACTTTGTTATACTCATCTCAAAGTTTCAACTGTCTACTTTGTTACTTCGTCACCAAAGTATCGTTAATTTACCTTGTTGTTTTTGTAAGACCCCGAGTTCCGGGAATCCTACAGTTGGTAATCATATCCAAAATTCATAAAAATTTAAAACCAAACAAGTTCATGTTATTCAAAACCAGTTCAGAGTAATTAAACAGCGGAACAATAAGTATTAAAATTCCCAAAAACCGGGAAAAGGTGCCCAAAATCAAATGTATAAAAAAATAAATAAATAAACTATTTGTTTTATTTGAAGTCCTCGACCAGAAATACCTTCAACCGTCCGAGTAGACTCTAGCACGTCCAAGTGGTAATCCCCAATTCCTCAACCTGAAAGTCACACTAACATACACACAAAGTCAGCTTGAGCTGAGTGAGTTCAAGTTTTAATAATTGACATTTAAATAAATCAATTCCAAGAGTTTTAAACTAAAACGGGATACAACAGTTAGGCCATCATCAACAATAAGTAGTCATACTTAGATGTTAATACTTGGATGATATCTATAGGAATATAATTATATGAATTTATATATATATATATATATATATGTATATATATATAAATTCATATAATTATATTCCTATAGATATCATCCAAGTATTAACATCAGGGTCGAGCACACGTACAACCCAAACACGTAATATCTAAGTAATAACATCAGTGTCGAGCACACGTACAACCCAAACACGTATCATTCCATCCGATGGTGATCATGCCACACGAGCCTCCCCACTTACGGGCTTTTTAGGGCCCGTCATAGGATTTAAGAACCTGAGTAGTATAGTTTAGCCCGGCCAAGATCACCATCCATCCGCATGCAAATACATAGTAGGCATACGCAAACATCCTTAGTCGATAACGACTAATTAACATCGCCAATTATTGGCCATAAAGTAAAGCATGTATAAACACGCGTATATATATATATGTATATATGTTTATATATATATATCATCCCAAATATATCATCATGAAAGTAAGCCTATGGTCACAAAGTAACACCTGCATACACATTCATAAATATCATCTCATGACATACTACAATACGAGTAAGCCTATATCCTTGAGTCTAGACCATAAGTAATGTCTATAACCTTATAAAATATATGACCATAAACGAGCCTCAAATATTCTAAGGCATAGAATATAATACATCTATATTTTCATGAACCCACAAACACAAGTAAGGCCATATAAGACCATCCAATTAGTTTAAACGAGTATAGTCGGATAAAATTGTAATATGGTGTGTATGCTAGCCCAAAACGTAAAAAGGGGCATCATGAACTCACCTGACACGAGGCACACAATCACAACGAGCTAGAGAACCCTTAAGTATTCACACAACTCAAATGCCCGTCGGATTACATACAATCATTACTAATGATACCGAAAAGACTCGTTTATCCTACGAGGCGTTCTAACATGGTTTGATTGACCTAAAGCCTCGACCTTACCAAATTCAATTACATCAGACCCCGAGGCCATGTATTTACCAAAACCATCCTTAGTTAATTCCGGGGACAAAGGATTCCCAATTTACCCCCGAAAGTTGTTAATTATATCGAATACGCACGTTAACGGGTTGCTTATACACTTAACATCCAACTCAGCCCCGTGTGGCCCAAACTTGATAAAATCACAGATCACTAGTCCACACGACACTACAGGAGTTGGACCGGTCGGTAACTCACAAGCACAACGCACTAACTATCAACAAACGCGAATTCTTGTTGTACCGACCCGTTTGAGTAACCGACAACCAATTCAGCCCCAATAACATAAAAATATAGTTTTTCACAGCCAACAAATCATACCGAGGATACAACATCCGAATTGGTTATTAATTCCCTCAAACAATGCGCTAGACGCAACAATTGACAAACTAGACAACCGAAACCTAGTTTTCACTTCATCAACAATTGACCAATCTAATGAATGCCAAAACTCATGATACTAAAGTATGATATACAAGACATACCTAGGAAGATGATAGAGCAAGAACTTTAATTAAAACAGCCCCGAAAAGACCTCAATTGGTCAGCCACCAGTTAAGTCCTAAACCGAAAGAATTGATCAATGTCGAGTATAAGGAGCAGATTTTAGCATGCAAAAGTGTATTTTATTACATAGGAAAATCATAGGAATAAATTATTAAATTTTTACCAGAGTTGAATAAATGACCTAAGTTTATAAAAATAATTTTATTTTATTTTTCTAGTGCAAATAAAAATCTTGAAAATTCCTCCAACGCAGAAAGGTACGTGCAGCTATCTCAGTGCGCAACAAAATGGTTTTATTATTATAAAAATCATTACCCAACCAAATTAAACTATTCCAATTGGGTTTGATTCCTAACTCAAAATATTAAGTTCCAGAAGAGGAAACAATCTATTTGGACTTGTCGAAAAATAGTTATGATGTCGGGAATACATACCAAAATCCGTCATCCAGCATCAGCTTTGACACTCGATCTTATAAAATCATAAAAACTATTCAAATCTCATCCAAAAATTACGTATTATACCGTTCTGGAAACTAGGCTCAAAGTAGAACATCATAGAAACTAGAATAGATCAAAAACAATAAATTTTCATCAAGTTACAGACCAAACAATAAATGTTTACGAATCTGTCAGCAACTGTTTTAATCAAAACTCAACCCTAACATTCAATAAAGGGTTTAATGGTGAAAAAGGACATTCAATCGAAAAATACTAACCTTGAATTGGGTTTTCACACCTTAACCTTGGCTTGAAAAGAAAAAACGAGATGGGGCTGCTGTTCTTGGCTGCGATCGGACAGACACAAGGGGGGGGGGGGGTTAGGGTTTTTGGTTATTATAAAATGTTACATTCCAGCCCCTCAATTATGAAAGATGCAACAACTTGGATGGAAAGTAAATTAATTGAACTTATGGGAATGACAAGGAGGTCCCCAAAGTAAGCCGGTTCAAACCCGATAAATATACAAACTCTACAACATGCATGCCGATAAACGAAAATGTCGGGTGCTACATACTAATATAATACTTTAAGTTATGAGAGGGGATGTTTTGGGACAAAGGATGGATAAACGGACTTTTAAAACGTATTACAAGGCTCTAAATAAGAAAAATGAAACCCCATCTTTTTAACAAACATTTATAAACGATCAAGTCGATTAACGAAATTTACAGGCGTTATAGTTTTTAAAACCAAAACTTTATCAACTTACTTGGTTATGTTTTATTAGCTCAACTCACCCTGTTATTCTCGATCCCAATACTTCATTTATTTATTGCGATGTTCTCGACCTTAATGTTTTCACGCATCATTCTCATTATATTGTGTTACTTCGGAATTTCATTTACATCATTTTAACCTCAATAACGTCGTTTATTTCGTTTTTCCTTCAATAGTTTCGCTTATGTTGTTTTACCAATAACATCGTTTATGTCGATTTAACTTCAAACGTTTTGTTTATTTCATTTTTAACCTAAATAACATCTTTTATGTTGTTTAAACTTCAAAAGTTTCATTTATTTATTTTTACATAATATTTTCGTGTTATCCTTGACCTCAAGGGTTCGCTTATACATTTTTTGTTTGTTTTGGTCTTTATAGTTCATTGTTCTTGATTTCCAAACTTTCATATAAGATTTTAATTTATTTATTAAAATCCACACAATGGGACGGGTTATGTGGACCATCCGACGATAAAGGTAATTATGGGTCGACACGTAATTATCTAAGTCCTCGCATGGAATATATAATAAGTTCATTGTGTGCAATAACTCAAAATCTGGAATGATATTGAATAGATGGGACAAATGTAGTACGATAAGGGCATGGTGGATACGCCACTGGTACATCCTATATATAAGTTTCCTTGCCATATTCCCATTTGTGGCGCCTTTCTGGTCATTCAAAGAACGACTTATTATTTTTATTTAATTATGTTTGTATAATCGTTAAACCTTTTAACAACTCCATGTATTAGTTGTTTTCTATTAAAATTTTATTTTAATTTTAATCTCGTGACGAAATTTCAAAAAGTTGTGAATTCTGTAACATTCGTTAATTTTCAAACCCAAAACCCGACCTGTTTAAAATGTTTGATATAATTAGGACCTTTAGTTATTATTAAAGATGGTAAATATCTTGAATATGATCATTATGTTGTTTATGATTTTCATGATGTTTTATTAACATTATTATTATCTCAAGCATTAAATTTAAGTCAAGATCAATTCAATTCGTTTATGTTTGATTACATTTCAACTAGTATTGTTTCATTAATTATGATTAATTGCATATTTTGAATTCAACTATATTTATTTATTTTGACTAATTCCATGACTTTTACCCATAAGACTTGTCTTTTGACTTGGTTTAGAAGATTTTTAATTCACCTAAACTATATAATTTATAACATCTTTACCTTCATCAATTCTTGGTCAAACCATATAATTTCATCATTAACTTTTGCTTAAGACTTGGCTAAAGACTAGCTTGACCAATTAATATGGTCAAGCATTGTTATTAACGACTCTTGCACTATAAATTCATGTCTACCTTTGCAAATCCTTCACCACAACCCAATTAACTCTCATTCATGCTTTAGCTCTCTTTTGGTGTTAAAGTCCAAATTTGAACGAGAAAGTCAAACCGTTCAAGTTATTTTTTTCTTTGTTATTCCATCCTCGGGTAATTTATTATTTTATGTAAAACGCATCAAGTTGTCATCACCATGATGTCATCTTATGTCGACAGTCATGGTTGTGTTTCGCTACCGCTTGTCGGCTCGTTTAATGTTCGGTTAAAAAAAACTAACCATTGCAAAACTAATAAAACCAAACTAAACATTTTCAACATATCACTTCATCTTATCATTTCAAATACGCTAGACATAAACCAGACTCAAAACCGAGTTCATGTTTGACCAAAAATGAACCACTCGATTAACTTGTTTGCTTAAATAATAATCGGTTCGGCAACAAACCGAACTCATTAGAATTAATTAATAAATATTATAACATATATTTTCCCAAATAAAAAAAACCTAAAATAAATTGACTAAAAGTTAAGTAACTAACTTATTTTTCTCTTAACTTACAAAAATTGAATAAAACTTTATTTTTAACAAACCTTTTATTCATGAATTTATAAACCGAACATGTCGGCCATCTTTTTTTTCTTATCTTTCCTCAAACTCATTTTGACCTTAGTTATTTTCTTATCTAAGGCCACTCATTGAACCGAACTTCATCGGTTCACTCGCTTAAGACATCTTCGCTTATTTTCTCGTTTCCCGCTAAGTAACATATGAGTTTTCATAACCCCTTTTTACTTTTACACGTTTTGGGGTGTAGCACGTCCAAGCTTGGTTTTCTTGTGTCAAACTAAAATTCACATGCGTGTCTTGCATGTATTTGTTTTGTATCATACTGCTTGTAAACTGTGTGATTATGTGCTAGTTGTTTACTGTTTTTGTTGGTGGATACACATACTCATAGTGGGAGGGTCCGACAGGACGTACCTGCAATGTCCATTTGTTAATGTCGGTATCATACACATACTCATAGTGGGAGAGTCCGACAGGATGTACCTGCGCCGTCCATTTTTAAATGGCGTTATCATTATCATTATTCTATACTCCAAGTAGCTCGGCGAACGGGGGTTCCTTAATAGATTTGACTTATGTCAAGCGAACGAGAATATCATGTATTTACTTTTCTTTTGCTTTATGATTGAGACGACACATCTTGACTTGTGAATTTTTACTCTTTTCGTATTACATATATGCAAAACTTATGAATTCTCACCAACATTATTGTTGACAAAATATATTATTTTAAACGTGCTGTAGGTTAAAGTTTAAGGATTGAAGACTAGATTAGTTGGACCATTAGGTTATTAGAAACATATCATAATGACATTTCAAAGTTATTGTACTGTGTATTTGTGATGTAATGAATATAATTATTGTCACTTTAATAGCGTTACGAGCTTATGAGTGTTCTGTACGTTACACCCAGACGTATTCCGCTTAAAGCCGGGGTGTTACATCCGAATGCATTTCATTCGTGATTGTCTTGATTGAAAACTTGTCAATATCGTAAGGGTCCATACTGGCTACAACTTTGTGGATATTTTCACAAAAGTTTTCGATAGTGTCCGATTTCTATTTCTTGTAGAATCGCTTAGCATGGTTTGTTTTGATTAAATCTATCTTTTTGTTTTTTAAAATTGTAAATATTTTTTAAATACATCACAATTTTAGAGGGAGAAAATGAGTTAACTTTGACTCACCAAAAAGATTTTAAGAAAAACAAAATACAAGTCACTTGACTTAACAAAGATTTTATTCTTGTTTAAGAATATTTGAAAATGTTTCAAAAGAAACGTCCCCGTTTAGAGGGAGTCCGATAACTTAAAAATTATAAAGTTTTGTGAAATTGATCAAGTTTTGAGAAATTGATCCGACGGTTAGAAAAATGATAATAAATTATTTTTAATGATCCTAGCACATGAAAAAAGTAGATCAAAAGCCAACAAGATCATCACTTGATGTGTAAATAGGCTTGAAAAACGAGTAAGTGTCATGGTGATATAACTTAAATATCGGCCTATACTAGTGGTTATACGTTTATGAAATGGTTGTCTGCCTCCACAGAAAGTCATATCAATGAAGGCAAAAATGCTATTAGTCAATCAAACATGAGCCCGTTAGTGATTGATCGCAATAAAATTATTTTTGCTTTATTATAAATATTAAAATTCAATTGTTAAAGCAGATAAACTGTAAAGAGCTTAAATGGTTAATGTCAACAAAATGTTGATAACTAACAAAAAAAGGGGAATCTGGAACCACTTAAGATGGGGCAGTAAGTCTGACAACCGTAAGTCATAAACATCTTAAATGAAGGCATGTAAGTCCGACTTGCGTGGCATGTAAGTCCATGGTTAAACCTTTGACATTTGAAATATTTGCAAAAGTTTAAATATTGTGAAAAGGTTTTGATCAATCATTAGGGGGTCGAAATCAAGTCAAGGTGATCTGATGAACACAAATTATGCCCGAGGTATGATGGAGTTTGTAATATGTCAGATTAAATGGGGACCGCATATACATTGTGCTTAATCCACACCTTAACGTATCATAATGACATCAAAATACTTATTAAGTTTAAAGTGGACAAACATATCTACAATAAACTTTGGATTTTTGGTACGTTAACATCAAAATGAAAGTGCGATATAAGACGTTATAAGACAATATGATTTCATATCCTGAACTTTCTCACAAAAATATTATAACTAAAAGGTCTTGTAAATAACCTTAATATAATATTAATGCCATCTTTACTTCTCTTATTTTATTTTGTTTTTAATTTATTTTAATTTTATTTTTTTTTTACTTTTTGTTTTATTTTTAACTTGAAATTGTTAGTTTAAGTTATTTTATTTCATTTTATTTTTATTTACTTTTATCTTTTATTTTTAATTTTAATTTTAATTTTGAATTTATTGTTAGTTTTATCTTTAATTCTTATTTGTTTTGTTTTAAATTATTATCTTTTAAGTTATTTTTATCTTTATTTTTACCTTTAATTTAATTTAATTTAATTTTTATGTTTAATTTTAAATTTTAAAATCATATAAATATTGTATTTTTGTTTTATTGCTTTACAAAGGATCCATTTGCAGATGTTGTCAATGTTTGGACCAACAAAAATATACCTTGTATATATATTCAAGTGTTTTGATTGGGTGTGTAAATGTTATTCAGGTTTGAATATGTAAATATTTTCAAAACTTAGGGATTGAGTGTGACAATTGAGATAAAACCAGGTACACCCTAATATATAATTACCGATTTAACGATTAAACGCTTATTACGTAACGAACGAACGATTAACCGAACGGGTCTGGTTATGACCTAGATATCTCGGGGGGGGGGGGGGATATGTTTAATATAAGCCAATATATTAATATTATGGCCTTAGTTCGATAGCAAAACAGTTAAACAAAAACATGCTCGTTTAACTACCCGCTATAGATTTAAACGCGAAAGAGAGTTACAAAACAAGCATTATATCATCCGTTAAGCCGAAAAAGATTTACAAAACACTTAGTGGAAATGTTTTATGTCACACCCCACCCAGGATGGGGCACTTACTGTGACCAGTCAGCACAGACTTACAAGGGAAACGTAATCTTATATAAAAACTGAAGCATTTGTTACATGTCTAACGATTATAATACAACAAAAAGTTAAACATTCAAACTCGTCCAACACTTAGCAGCTAACTTTCCGTCCTTACTTTATCAACCTGTAATACATGCTCGGGATAAAAATACGTCAGCACACAGCTGGTGAGTCACATAAACCGACACATTTAATAAACTGATACTAGAACAATCTATTGATCAAGTATGAGGTCATTGCATGTCATGCCATAATTATAACCCGCCCGCTTCATGTTAAAGCCGGGTCAGCATTATATATTCGCACATACAGACTTTACGCACATCTGCTGCTGTATTAAGTGCATGTCCCCTCGGGAAAATATAATGATCATTATAATATATATAACACCTTGGGTGACACACTATATGCGCCATGCAAATACATGATCAATCACAGTCCAAATAATTTTATGAGCTTGTATCAGAGATTTGAAAATAGTTTAAGTAACTCACCTTAACAGGTTTTCTTCAACTACTATGGCTTATCCCACTTTACTGGAATCTATAATTTAATAAACCGAGTTACTTGTTTATATTTATGAAGTAATTTTCAAATAGTCATAGGTCCTTCACATAACAACTGTCATTATTGTGCACAATCATTCAAGTCCAGTCATAATATGGTTCAACAACCATACCCATTATTCATGATCAAAGTGGTCATACCATACCACAATATGGTTGTGCACATAGGCAAGTTATGTCAAGGCCATGCACTCTACTTTAATGGACAACTACTCTTAAATTATTCTTAAAATAATCTTTAAATATTTATATCTAATTTACAATTTAAATTAATTAGTTAACTAAAATTGTTAGAACAAGAAAAAATATACCTTATGACGTCCACTGCTCTATGATGTGAAGAAGATGTTGAAATGGGAATTTGTAAAGGAACTTAGTTTAGAATTTATAGAAATGTTTACGGACGTCGGTTTTGAATCACCCTAAATATGTCGGTTATGAATCATGATATCTTAACCCAGAAGCAAAGGTACAATCACTAAACATACTCATACGTGTACCTCCATGGGATTTTCAAAATTAATACTCTAATGGACACATGCACACGACATACTTTGAAAGTATTCATAATTCATTTGATGTTAATATTATTATTAATTTGTCTCAAATTTGATTATTGTTTTATAACTTATAAACTATAATTCTTTATGAAATTACAATTATGTAGTTGGAATAAGCTCATTTTCTCTATGTTTCGACATTAGTTTTGTTAAAAGCGGAACAAGGTCATATATAATATATTTTATTATTATTACGCGGCATTTCATAATACTAACCATTTGTCTCAATATCTTATACCTTAGATAACCACTTTACTCATTACTTACTTGTTTAACGATATTTAAATAATCGTATATACATCCAATATCTTAAAGGCTCATTCAACTTGTCAAACACATGTTTTAACTATTCTTTAGTACGAACTAAGATATTTTGTTTATATTTATAACTAGGAAGTTACATTTTAAGCGACCCATGAAAATATTTCGATTTTTGCAAATGTATAGTATGTTTTTATAAATTTATACAAAAATAGCCGAAAAACACTCGTTTCCGCGCTGTTTGTCATACCCGATATGTTTTTAGCGCAAAAAACCGAACCCGAAATAAATTTGGACTTGAGTTTTCATATATGGGCTTGTAAATTCAGTATTTTGGGCTAAAATGGGCCATGGGAGGCCCATGAAGAATTCCGTACGCAAAGGGGTTTTACCCCCTTAAGCTACTTTTAATATAAAACAAGTTGCAAGATATTCCAGGCTTCACTGTAACTTAGCATAATTACATCACTTACATACATACTTATAATTACACATGCAAGTGTTGACTTGTGATTACAACATAACTGTTTTCTTGAAACTCGTGAAACTCACCAACTTTTGTAGTTGACCTGTTTTAATCTGCTTTTCAGGTATACCAAAGTTGAAATAACTTGGTGATTTGCTACGTGTCCAAGGTGTGGTTGATGCTATGTGAATAGAAGCAAGGGTGTTAGTAGTAACATCAAATAGTTTAACGAACTAGTTTTGTTTGTATCGCCTAGACTGTAAAACAATGATAGAACAATGCAATGTAGTATATTGTAAATTAGTTTGTAATGTTTCTTTATAAACAATGTGGTTGATACCCGAGGTGTCTGTTACATTCCAGTTTTACGCTTTCGCATTGTGCTAGTCGAGGTGTGACATTGAGAGTGTAAAATTATTTAAAACTCGAGATGTCTTGACCTTATCGAGAGATAGACTGACCATATGTATATAAGGCCAAGCTTCTCTCTTTTTATTTTCATTCACTTCACTTTTACATTACAAACTCCTCTTACTCTCTATCTCTCTAAAACCGCCACTGCCATCTTCCTTCTTCAAACCCTTCCGCAATCAAACGAATTCTTCATTCATTTACACTTAATCTTTGTTCATCATGGATCCATCTCCATTGTTAAAACATTCTTCACGCTTCATATATCAAAATCTTGATGTTTTGTTCTTGATTGTTCTTGGGTTTCGGTTCAAAGGGATGAACCCTTGACAGTTTTGGTGAAAATACTTTGTTGTTTGATGAACATATTTTGTGTTTGTGGCTCATAATCATCATCTTAATATGGCTGGTTTCTAACTTTATGCCAAAATTTGTCCAAAGTTGGTTTTGGTTCGAGTTTCATGGTATTCGAACTTTTATAGTATAAATAAACCTTGTTTTATTTTGATTTTGGATCTGAAACTTGTATAGTGGGTGAAATGGATTCGGGCTATCATCATATTCAAGAGAATCGAAAGATTGGTTAAACATTCTTTGAATCGAATCGAGTGCATTACTTGACTCAATTCAATTTGAATCGAATCGAGTGTATTACTCGACTCAATTCAATTTCAATCGAATCGAGCGTATTAATCGACTAGATTCAACTTATATCGAATTGAGTAATGCACTCGATTCGATTCAACTTCAATCAATCGATTCATTTCAAAATCAATCGACTCGACTCAATTTCAAAATTCGACTCAATTCATTCTAACTTGTTAACTTTTCATGACTTCCTGCCTTACTGTTTTAAAATTGATTTGAGTCGAAACTCACAAACTCGACTCGATTCTTCTTTCCTTATAATTTTCTGTAAAAATATCTCTTAGACTGCTCAAGTTTCGAGTTTCTATAACTCGACTCGATTCCTTTCTACTTGTATTCTTTGTTTTATTTTTCTGTTTTTTTCTTTTTATTTAGTTTAATTTCTTTTATCTTATATTATAAATCTAATGTTTGTTGATGACGATTTGCAGCAACATAATATGTTCTGCCCTTTGGATCTCCCAAGAAAAAGGAAACAAAGGGTGTTTATTTCGATGATTAAAGGGTTAAAAGAGTCTCTACTTATGCATGCCATTTCGGCAAATCCGGAAATATGGGAACATTATCTCTACAGAAGTGGCTGGTAAAAAGCTTAAAATAACGGAGGCAGTTTTTAGATGAGCCTTAAGCATAAAAGACGCCTCTGACCACTTTTTTGAACAACCACTTCTTTGAACAACCAAAGAGAAAACACCTTCAACTGTTCATTGATGCCATTGGATATGATGCAAAATGGACCACATGCGAGAAGCGTCATCTACCATCGTATTAGAAGTACTTGTTTCACATTGTTGCTTACTGTTTATTGGAGCAGAAAGGTGGTTTTGATAAGTTGAGAGACGACTGGGTTGGAGTAATGGCGCGCCTTACAAACAAGACCAAGTTTAACTCCTCAAGATTATTCTTCTCATGTTTGCATGCCAACGTGTTGTTTGACAAACCTTGGATGATGTATCTGAGGTTCGTGCAGCTGATACTGGATAATTTGATGCCTAATGTGCCTAAACCAGCCAACGATGTTTATCATGCAAATATGGTCAAGAAAACAGTCTTCAAAGCCATGTTAGATCCACCAGTGAGAGGTGGTTACAAGCACAAAGGTGAAGTGCTAGGCACTAAGTTTGGTTTATTTTCTGAAACCGAACATGTTAGAGAAGACACTGGTGATGAAGGTGATGATGATAGTGGAGACAACGGAAATGATAGCCGGATGGTGACCGTGGTAATGGTAAATCGGATGATAAGGCTACTAAAACAGACACCAATGTTGAATGTGAGTATAGAACGAAGAAAAGGCACGACATGAAAAGGAAGGCTATAAGCAAGCCTTATCTGGCGGTCCTCCACATGAGACCGAGGAAGAAGAAGTAGAAACCGAGCAGCCACTTAAACGTTTGAGAAGAGTCGGGGACTCCTAGAAGCCCGTCTCAAAGATGCCATCACTAAAGGCAATCTTTACTGCTTCAACCTTGAGACAAACCCTACCTGCCCAAACAACCACACCTCCACACGAGCCTACTACTACCTCACCTGCTTAAGTGTCACGAACCATAGCCGCTAAGAAAGGCAAACAACCCAAAACCAAAACCAAGGCCAAAACCAAATTAAACATACCCCTAGGAAACTTCAAGATGAACCAATAACTCTACCCGACATCTCACTAGACAGACCAATGCAAACCTCCTCCTTACCTGAAATAGAAGAACCCATCTCTAGCCAACCAGAAAACGAACTGACACATACCTCACCTATTCAACAATTAATCCAATAACCTCCTAGGATAACCTCATGATGTGTGTATAATAACCCTATAAATATGACCCTCACAACTAAGCTTTAATATTAAAACGAAAATCCTAAAACCACACACAACCGGCAAGTGTACCGATCGCAAGTAGTATAGACTTAGGAAGTCCGAGTATCGAACACGTGGACACGTTAGAACGCTAAAGATCACTAACCCTAGACAAGACCTACCTTAGAATAATATTTAATTGATTTTTGATTTTTAATTACTTAACTGAACTAACTGGATTAACTAACAAAACTTACCAAAAATAGAAAACTTAACGGAAAACTAACTGTGTTAACTTAGGATGGAGAAAACGTCTACCTAGGTCTGAATCAAATTTCAGGCTTAACAAGCTAATGGATTGAATGATATATAGACACCGGTCCCTAAAGATGACACGACTAAGGATCGCTCGGGCTCACTGGATTACCTCTCGGTCTCACTCAACAAGCCTAAACTACTCAAAATCGCCTAAAACGACCAAACCGGTAAACAATTGCTAACGTGTTCTAATGAATGATCACCTCTCGGTCTCACCAACACTCGAACCTAATGGTAATGAATACTACACAACCAAGGATAGAGGAACAATTCAACTTAAACCAAAATAGATCAACTAGTCGCTCAAAACACCTAAACCTGACAAGAAACGAACTCGCTCTCGCGCAATCCTTATTCTAGCATGCAAAGGCAATGAGACAACCCTAACTTCTTATCACCTCTCGGTCTCAAGAAAGGTGTTTAACCGCTGTACTTAATTCAATAAATCATGCAACAAAACCCTACGGTGGTACCTACCGCAAACAAACCCTAAACACCAAGTCTAGAATCAAACAATGCACCGATCAATCAATACAAAACTAATCAATCAACACACGGGGTTTATGCAATGAATCACTAAAATTTCCAGCCCTTAAACACAACCTATTTTATGTGTAAATCAAACTTTACAATAGCAATTCAAGTCTATCAATCAAACAATCCATAAAACCTATCAAACACTAACAATAATCATCATTCCTAGGTAGAACTAACAAGATTAGCCGAGCATAATTTTTGGACAGCAGCAAACAATAAATAAAAGCATCATTAAACTCATACCAATCATCTTAACAAACATCCAATGATCAACAATAGTCAATAACAAATCAATCTTTCAAGTAATTGCAAAACTAGTTAACAATTAAACAAGAAAATCAAAGTTGATGAACAATGAAAGTATTGGAAGGATATTGGGTATTTCGGCTGCTGTTTGCTGCTGTTGCTGCTGCTGTTGTTGCTGCTGTGCTGCTGTTGGTTGCTGTTGTTGATGCTGTTGTGCTGCTATTGCTTGCTGTTGTTGCTGTTGTTGTGCTGCTGTTGATGCTGTTGTGCTGCTATTGCTTGCTGTTGTTGCTGCTAAATCCGATCAGCAGCTATCTTGGCTGATTAGGGTTTTATTTTTTTTATATAATATAATATAATATAATATGGTCTTGGGCCTCCATGATGCATACGGGTCGGGCCTTGAGCTTTGTCTTGAACTTGTATGCGTAAAAGGCTCGTAAAAAGCTCGAAAAGTCCCGGTTTCTTCCTTTCTTTTACCCAAAACCTACAAGATTAATAAATGTATGTAAAACCTATCTAAAACGAGTAAAAACACATAAAATATAATATATTACGTAGATAAAAGGTGCGGAAAATACGTGTGTTTTACAACACATCACCTCACCTATAGGATCACATGCCATTACCTCACCACTTAGAACATCGACTTATTGTCCTTAAACTTTTACCTCTCCATCCTCCACTACACAAGTAACTTCACCAAACCACAACTGAACCCATGACTCTACCTTTAGCCATCACAACATCAATCCAAGCTCAAACTTTGCCCACACCAATTCAAACCCAAACCGTAACCATGCCTCTCCAAACCCAAGCCCAACCTACCCAATCAATAACCCCACCAGCCGTTACCCAAATCATTATCTTCATGACCCCAACCCCATTTCTAGGTGGAAGGTACACAAAGCCTCTAGTGTACACTAATCCTATTCTTGAGAGGATTCAACACTGGAGGAATCAAACAAAAAGCATGCCAAACGGAACTATTGATGATTGAGTTTGTTAGAGAACAACGGAGAAAGAAGCCGAGCTTGTGGAAAGAGTTGAAAATCTGGAGCATGAGCGGGAGAAAGAAAAAGGGCTCATTGAAAGTCAACGCTTATGAATAGAGACTCTCCAGAATCGGCTTGATAGTCAGCAACAACTAATGACTGATCAATCCCTTTCATTTACCAGGCAACATGATGAAGGCTTAAGCGTTGAATATCGAGTATCCTACTTTGAGAGTGACATGCCATCGTCCTCTCGTGCTCAAGCTAAGGTACAGGAGGACTTGGAGAACTGGACTGATCGGATGTTTCAAGTATCCGAGAGATTGAAAGCGAGGATTGGTTTGCTTGAGGGTGATCAAGGAACCTTAAGAAACGTTGTTACATTCTTGGCTGAGAATGTGGATCTTTGATTCGAAGTCGATAAGCTGAAGGAAAAGTTGGCTGAGCAAGACAGACTGAATAAGATTCAATTGAAAGTGAATGAGGAGATGGCCAACAAATACCTCGCTGTCTCCGAGATTATGCAAATGACTGATCAAGAAATGAAAGATATCTTGGATCGACCGAATGCCGTTTTTTAGAGTTGGGTGAATCCCAAGAAAAGAGCAAGGATCTAGAAAATGTGGTGCATGACAGCAGTCTGAAGCTGGTCCTAGTGGTGTTAGTGTGATAGTCAGAAGTGGTATATATGTGGTGATGACGAGTGGTGTGGAGACTGTGGTTACCACAATAGTGCTTGCTAGCACTGTTGGTGGTGAATATGTGGCTTCTCCGGAAGTTGGAACCGAGGAGGAAGAAAGTGAGGATGATGAGATGGATGATGATGAGACGGATGATGATGATGAGGAGGATGATGAAACTGATGAGATGGATGATGATGAGACGGATGATGATGATAATGATGGTGGTGGTGGCAACAGTGGTGCTGGAGCTGGACCACACTCAGCTACACATGATGACGTACCAAAAGATTAGTAACAAGTAACCGAGGCTGCCCAGAAAATAAACGATGCGGAAGCTGTTATAGAAGAAAGATACCATTCTATTTTGCACATTGCTAACTGTGCAGGTGTGGCGTTCATGACAAAACCGGTTACACCCTGGTATTCACGTATCGAATAAGCGAGTAATCGCTTATTGTGTATCGAACAAACAAATAAACAAACGGGTCTGGTTATGACCCGAGTATCCCTGGGGGCCATCTATAAGGGATATACGCATATTAGAAGAAAACATACTGAGATTATGGCCTTAGTATAATAGCAAACCAGTTAAACAAAAACATACTCGTTTAACTACCCGCTATGACTTTTAACCCGAAATATAGTTACGAACCAGCGCGCCAACTTGAACCAATCCCCCCATAATATATTAACTTGTTTAGCCTTTTTAGTCCATCACTTTCACCAAAATATCAACCAAAGCAGCAGCTTGAGCTATGCTCTTGAAGGTTCCAGCCAAAAACCCTAAGTAAACTTGTTATTTTTATCAATTTTTAACTTGTTTAAACATGTTTAATTACATATAAACATAATTTGATTACCAAAAATCACTTCTAATCATACAAAAACCCTAAAAAATGTCCAAAAACATATTTTGATCATGCATATGGTTAGGAACTTGGTTTTATAAGTGTTTTGGCCATAAACATGGATTAAAGGGTTTAAATCGCGTTTTTACGGTTCAAATGTTCGGTTTAAAGCCCTAACCGAAAGCCTAAATTTCAAGGCTGATCATTTGATGATAGATGCTTGGTTTTGTGATATAGGACCTGTAGTTACATTACTTAGAAGGACAAGAACCTGGAAATTTGAGGAAAAGAGTTGAAACGAGAGAAAACCGCAAAGGTAATGCCGAAACACTCGTCTAGGGTCTATTTAGGATTAGATTGTGACGTGCTTGTTGTTAGCTTGTGAAATTTTGCAAAGACATCAGGGACCACATGAACGAGTCCCAGTCCAAATTTGGTAATCTTTCGACCATCCGGGTATATTTGGCAAATTTATTGCCGTTTAGGAACGTTTATTTATGAAAATACTTAAACTTGTTGAAAATTTATGAAATTTTGTTGAGAACTCAGGTTTGGTAAAATATGTTCATATATATAATTTTAGGTCATATGGAGAACCCTAGCTATGTTTTCTAGGTTCGCGTTTATTCGAGTTTTTACAGTCGATTTTGGCTCGAAAAGGTAACTTGGCAAGATTGTTAAGTTCTGGGAATTTTACAGAGTATTTGAATCATTCAGAAATTTTTTTGGATTTTTTTGGTATAAACGGACAATTTACGGGTTGTATATAGTATATAAAATGAAATCTTATAAATTAACGAATCAGTAAATAAACAGTTGATTGGCTTCTTGTTTTGATTTGAGTTTGTTGTCCTCCCGATAAGGCTGTTCACTATGGAGTGGGCTTTAAAGCCCACCATAGTGCCGTGTCACCGCCACGTAGGTTTGTTGCCCCTTTTCATAACGCTCCACCGTGGTTTGCTGTCTTTTTTGTTGCCCCGTTATATATATACATATATATGTATGTGTGTGTATGCAATCAAGAGAGAGAGAGAGAGAGAGAGAGAGAGAGAGAGAGAGAGAGAGAGAAACCCTTTTTCATAACGCTCCACTGTGTTTTGCTGTCTGTTTTGTTGTCCCGTTATATATATACATATATATGTATGTGTGTGTATGCACGCACGAGAGAGAGAGAGAGAGAGAGAGAGAGAGAGAGAGAGAGAGAGAGAGAGAGATTGCTTGGTCCCACACCCCCTCAAAGTTGCCCGGTCTTTAAATATTTTAAGATGATAAGATCGATCTATACAAACACCCAAAACTGATCTGCTTATTTATTTATTTAATATAGACTTGCTAATGTTGATTTTGTGTACATAAATTAACTAACATAACTAAACTCGACCTGAGAAACATCATATATAATTCTAGCCCGTGCAAGGCGTGCATGTGACACTTTGGTTACAATTATTATCTTTTATTGGCAAGTATTATCAAATAAAATCTATATATAGTAGAGTCTAGATAAACAAAGCAAGTAAACTAAAAGAGCCAAACCTAAAACAAGTAGCCTTGTGCTATAGAAAAAATATTCCGCGAAAGCAGAGTTTGGGTTGGCGGGTTTAACTCGACTCAAACCCAAATATTATACACGTGCTTGTAATCATGTCACATAAATGATAACGAACATGCATGAATGGATTTATACGATCGATCACGATTCTTATAACCTTTAAAAAGGGGCCATTGACTGATTAGACCCAAAAATAAAGTTTAGTGAGATATATTGTAAGGCCCCGAACCCGGTGACCCTACTTTAGCGTCGGATTTACTCATAAACACAGTTCTTCAAATCAGAGTTTATTAAAACTTTTCGCGGAATATAAAACATCAATCATTTGTTACAAAACATTAAATCTTTTCTTTGATACCATAACACAAAACTTTATATTTAAAACATCTTTACTTCTTTCTTCAGATGCCAGCCGTTCAATCCATGCCGTGTGTCATCCTCATGCTAACTCTATAACCAGCTCACCTGCGTGCATACTAAAAGTCAGCTACGCTGAGTGAGTTCTAGTTAATCGAACGCCATACAATACATACACATACACACATATCCGTAGATACATATCCATACTTCACTAGTTACCCTTCTGTTCTACATACATACTTGCTACCATACATACATACATATCTACAATCACTAACCTCAGTCTACCGAGAGTACGTTCATAGTTCACCGTCTATACCTGTACTCAAGGTCGTGAACACGTACAAGGTTCGCAGTCCTTACCTATGTTCACCATTTATGGTACGTACAAGGATCGCGGTCCTTCCCTATACCATAGTACATCCACAACACGTACAAGGTTCGCAGTCCTTCCCTATGTTGCAACCTAATTCATAGCACGTACGAGGTTCGCAGTCCTCCCCTATGCTACAAAATCAGCACGTATAAGGTTCACAGTCCTTTCCTATGCTGAAATACATCCACAACACGTACAAGGTTCGCAGTCCTTCCCTATGTTGCAACCTAATTCATAGCACGTACGAGGTTCGCAGTCCTCCCCTATCTACATTACGTATAAGGTTCGCAGTCCTTATCTACGTTTACATATATCATCTACTTCACGTATAAGGCTCGCAGTCCTTAACTACGCCATTACTAGCCGAGTCTATGTCCGACAGAAGCTAGAGGGATTTGCCATCCTAACTTACTATGTCGAACGTAGAACTCACATGCCATTCGTGTACCTAAATACACATACTTATATTATAACATAAGAACACTCTAGGCATTCTTTACCTCATTCATTTAACAACCATACCCCTTGTCGTTACGTGCAATATCCGAAGATCGTTCACGCCCCGACAAGTATTCATTTGAAACATTCGTACATCTTCCATTTATAATATTCGTACCTTTATTTTTAACCTGACAGTACGCGCAATATCCGAAGATCGTTCGCGTACCGACAAACAATCATTCATATCTATCACACATATCACATATGACATACACTTATCACTTAGGATAAATGTATTAACAACACATCGAGTATGCACACAGCCCCGAAAACATAACAAGGAATGGGGCTAGAAACTCACCTGAACACGGTTACGTTCACCGTTGATCGTAATCCCTTTCTTCAGTTGTGCACTGCTGACTGTATAACAAGTATACGTATCAATTAACTATCACTTCTCATAATGTATTTCTATCTTTGTATGACCCACAACGAACGGGGGTCCGGGGGCAGCGCCCATGGCAGCGGGGTCTAGGGGCGGCAGCCCCTAGCAGGGTCCAAGGGGCATAGCCCCTGGCTGGGGTCGAGCTGCCACGTCAGCTTGGAAAGATTTTATTTCCATTAACTGTCTTAACACATTTTTCATTAGATTTTCAATTTATTTTCTAATCGAACTTGGCTTTAGGCGAAGTTAAATCTCAGGCGAACTTGTCATCAGGCGAAGTTAAACCTCAGGCGAACTTAGCTTTAGGCGAAGTTAAACCTCAGGCGAACTTGTCATCAGGCGAACTTAGCTTGCAGGCGAAGTTCATCAGGCGAACTTAGCTTGCAGGCGAAGTTCATCGCTTGAAGGTGAAGTTGCCCAGATGAAGGCGAAGTTGCCCGACAGCCTGCTGTTTGGTTTCTGTCCAACATTTCGAGCGATTTTAACACCCTTGCCATGGTTCAATATCACCCACTACGCTTCCCGACCATTTTCGGTCACTTAAACACTAAAAAGCTTGGATCTTTAAACTTCAAAGATCAAGAATCATACCTTTTTGGGCTTGTTTGGTTCTCCTTTAACTTGTTAACGCAACTAATCGCCCTCTCTCACTCTCGGATCAGTCCGATTCTTCCCTTGGCTCGGCCCGGTTCCGGCGAAGTTAGTGTATGTGTGTGTGGAGTGTGCTTGGATAAAGATAGAATGAAGATATTTTAGGGTGTTAGGGTATTTATATCCCTGAGATCCCATGGACCTAAGGCCCATTCTCATTTAACCCATCTTAATTAATCCAAGTCCACAACCCACATCCATTACCCAACACTAGCCCGACCCATACCAACTCCTATTCTATTTATTTCCCGATAACCCGAGTAAACTTTCCCTCTATTATTAAGTAATATAATTAATATCATTTTGGAAATTTCGGGATGTTACATATATTAATTATACCTAAAAATAAAATATCAATACTTTAAATTTCTCAACTTAGTTAATTAATTTTTTTTTCTTATAATCTTTTTATTTAAACTATACCAATTTATTTTTAAACTTTTCAAATTTAACATAAAAAATACTTAAAATATTTTAAGTTATTACATAAAACAGATTTAACATAACAAAAAAGTTAAACAAATGGGTTGAACGTGTTAACATGCGTACTCGTTGGGTTGACACGTACACAACTCGTTTATGTGAACGTGTTCATGAATTTGAACAAGTTGACACTAATGCATTTAGCCGTTTAGACTAAACCTAAACCCGCAATTTTCATACTAGGTTGCATGCGCTGTTCGAAAGAATTAAAACACCCCATGAGATGGAATCCACCAAACAACTACAAAACTTCGACGAATCTCCACAACCAAATGATTGAATGGTGGATGAGTCCTCTTAAATTAATGTCTTTGAAGTATATATGATCATGATTGAATCGTGTGAACCTTATCCGCATCATAAGAATCTTTATCCACTCATGGCTTAACAAGCATGGACCATCGACGCGTACTTCGTTAATGAGTGATCACTAAAATCCAAAGCAAAGCAACGCCTGGGCTTTAAAGGGACCAGAATTATTATGCTCAACTGTATTACCCACATAAAAACCCGTCTCTTGTAACTCATCATGGGTTTCAAAATCTTATCGTCCTTGAAAAAGAGATTCGGAGACCTTTTTTAAAATAAAAAACAATTTTGGTTTGTCAGCATCATTTGTAAATGAACCGATGATATTGATGTTTTTTAAAACATGAACAGACAACCATGTAACACCACCCGCAAACCAATCTCACATATGTTAGCGAGGACCCACGAATAGCGCAACGTGGCCATAACTTCCTTAATTTTTTTAGACTCGAATCTAGACCTAGATTTTTCTCTGCAATGTAGCCTCAGCTGTGCGAGTATTATGACGGGCATGTGTGGGCACGAATGGCTACAAACTAGTCCGTGTGGCCCTTTCAATTATAAGTGTAAGTAATAAATATTTTAGCATGAATCATTGAACTGTGATTTGACTTAGTAAATTATTGGTGATATATATTTATTATTAAAAATTTGGTAAGTTTGTTGTTAACTTGTATGAAAATTAAATAAATATAAAAATTAATGGATGATGTGTGTCAACCCTAATCGACGGTACGAGACGTCGGGCACTGTAGGTTCTATATATTGGATCAACGTTCTTGGATCAATCTCAACAACTAGCTAGCGGAAATCACTAGTCTTGAACTGAGATCTCGGATTTTGTCGGGTTCAGTTGATCTCCGATTAAGATAAGAAAGAGGAGTAGAGAGAGTTGGTGAGTGGATAAGATAGAAAATTTTCCAAAAGGTTGGTGTGTGCATGGAAGGATGCACTATTTATAGTGCATCTCCATGCACGTGTCTTTCATTATGTCCGGCCCAGTGGGCTCATATTAAAAGGTCTAGAGCTCAAACGTTATTACAACAAATGAAAGCTAATTAAGTAAATGACATCGTGATTAGTACGCAATAATACAAAAGACTATGTTAACAAAACGGGGCCCTAAGATCTCCCTCTAGTATTTCATATTATATTCGGCTTTCGTCTTCAATCGGTCTTGTATTCTAAGCGAGACTCATAATCAAATAGTTGATTGTTAACAAGACAATAAATGAACTTGTTGAACTTTTCAACCCTTTTGTCGGTGTTGTCCCTCGGAACATCATCAACTGTGGACAAAGAAGAGTTGTAAAGCTTTAACAAATCCTCCCTGTTGAGACCCGCAAGCTCATGCTCACCAAAGAAACAGAGCGTGTGCATGGTCTCACAGTGAATTACTACGTCTCCCGTGTTGTTGTCGAACTCCCATGCAACAAAGTCGTAAAGCATGTTGGGACTGAACGACTCACCATGGTAGATCGACTCTTAATGTTCTCTGGGCATCTTGTACATCAAGCCTTCCTTCTCTTTTCGGTGCCGAGATCAAGTTTTGTCAGATGTTGATATGATCTACCCTTGTTGAAGTTAGGGTAATCATCCTTCCATTCTCTACTCAAGAATCGCTTGAACCATCCTTCCAAAATTTCTTCATATGCACCCTTTCCCACAATTCTTTTGAAATAGTTCATGTCAAATTGTGACAATGAATGCATATCTGAATAGCTCAAGTGTGTGAGATCATCCTTCCATTCTCTACTCAAGAAGCGCTTGAACCATCCTTCCAAGATTTCATCATATGCACCCTTTCCCACAATTCTTTTAAAATAGTTCATGTCAGATTGTGACAATGAATGCATATTTGAATAGCTCAAGTGTGTGAGATCCCCGTTTGCACGCTTGATTGCGCATCTTGTGCTTTCGATGTGCCACTTGTAGTAAAGGATGGGTGAATTATCATGGTACTAATATGATGAATGTCAGCCTTCCTCGTCAAATGCTGTCAATACCCCTGCTGCCTCTACTGAAGAGAAATTCATCAATCCGTTTCACTCTCAACATCAATCAATCATGGATGAGCTATCTTCGAACTTGGAAGATAATCTAAATGTCAGTTCGGTTCCGACTACGAGAATTCACAAAAATCACCCATTGGAGAATGTGATAGGTGATCTGTCCGCCGGTGTACAAACAAGAAAAAGCGTGAATGAGCACACCTGTGTTTACACAAGCATTAAAGACACGTGCATTATCAACGAATGCTTGTACACCTGCTTCATCAGCCAGATTGAACCAAAGAACTATCAAATGGCTGTGAAGGACAGCTCGTGGGTCGAAGCCATGCAAGAAGAGTTTGCTCAGTTTAAGAAAATGGAAGTATGGAATTTGGTTGAAAAACCAAGAAATGTGCATGCGATAGGCACGAAGTGGGTCTTCAAATGTAAGAGAGATGAGAAAGGGGTTGTTATCAGGAATAAGGTGAGGCTGGTTGTTAAAGGCTTTAATCAGCAAGAGGGGATTGATTACAATGAAGTATTTGCTCCTGTGGCAAGATTGGAAGCCATTCGGCTGTTTTTGGCATTTGATGCTCATAAGGAGATGAAAGTTTTTCAGTTGGATGTGAAGAGCGCGTTCCTAAACGGTATGTTGAGCAACCTCCGGGTTTTCCTGACCCTGACTTTCCCGATCACGTGTACAAGCTAAGTAAAGCGCTGTATGGACTACATCAGGCACCTCGTGCCTGGTACTCAACGTTATCCGATTACTTGCTTGAGAATGAGTTTGAAAGAGGTAAGATTGATAGCACGTTGTTCTTCAAGAGAAAAGGAAGCGACTTTCTGCTAGTGCAAGTCTACGTGGACGACATTATCTTTGCTGCATCAAAGGTCGCCATGTGTCAGGAGTTTGAGGCCGTCATGAAGAAGAGATTTGAAATGAGTGCTATGGGTGAACTAACTTTCTTTTTAGGATTGCAGGTTGATCAGAAGAAAGACGGGATGTTCATTCATCAGACGAAGTATGTCCATGATGTTCTCAAACGGTTCAAGATGGAGGACAGCACTCCATATGACACTCCAGTCTGCGTCAATCACAAATTGGGTGCTGATTCAGACAACGATGCAGACGTGGACCCAACCCAATATCGGGCTGTTATAGGTTCTTTAATGTACTTAACTGCTTCTAGGCCTGATATAATGTTTGCTGTTTGTCTTTGTGCACGCTTTCAGGCAAACCCAAAAGAATCTCATTTGAAGGGTGCGAAGAGGATACTGCGGTATCTCAAGGGCAAGCCGAAGCTGGGGTTGTGGTACCCGAGAGGAGGAGACTTGGAGCTAGTCGCTTACACAGATTCTGATTATGGAGGGTGCAATCAGAGTCGGAAATCTACAACTGGTGGATGTCAGTTTCTTGGTGGCAGATTGGTGTCGTGGCAATGCAAGAAGCAGACTTCAGTCGCAATTTCAACCTGTGAAGCAGAATACATGGCAGCATCCAACTGCTGCTCCCAGGTTCTTTGGATTCAACAACAGTTGCGCGACTATGGTCTGAATTTCTCACTTACTCCTATTTGCATTGATAACACTGCTGCTATCTTAGTAACTAACAATCCCGTGAAGCACAGTAAAACTAAACATATTTACATACGTCATCATTTTATACGGGATTGTGCTGAGAAGAAGCTGATTGAGCTCGAAAAGGTTGACACGTTAGATAATTTCGCTGACTTATTCACGAAAGCGTTTGACAAATCTAGATTTCAAAACCTTGTTGAGCTGAATGGGATGATCAATCCCGAGTAACCGTGCTTTCTTATGTGTGTTAAAAAAAAAAAAAAAAACCGTCACTATCGCTTAGAATTATGTCGGTTGCCACAGTTTGAAGGACATGTCTTCGGATATGTTTGGTCCTCATTTATACTTGTAGAATATGAGGATAGCCATTAACCAGATGACTGAAAGTGACCGAGGCGGTTTATGATGAGTTTTCATTCTTTCGCTGAAAATTAGTCGATCATACTTAGTTAGAAGGACACATACTAGTATGTGGTCGGGCCAGCTGATCCATTGGATCTTCGGGATAGCCGTTAACCTGAAGACTTTGATTTGGTCGGGGCGATAGAAGTTAAATTTTTCTTTTCGGGAAATGAAATTATTTTTCAAGTCTACTACTTCGTAAGAAGTTCTGTTACTATGTTTTAACAGAAAATTGATCCAACCTTGGAAAATGATAGATTTACTGATTCTGTGTGCTTAACTAGTGAAGTTATTAGGCTTAAAAGGCTTTAGGACAGTCATTGTATGTCATGGTAGCTTTTTATGGTGCGTAAAAGTAGAAGTGATACTAACTAAATCTACTCGATTTTATGTGGAAACTTCTTAAGAGTTCTGCATGTCTTCATATATATCTTTCCGAATGATAGGCAGAAAAGCGATTACCCAGTCATACACGAGCCCGTGAGTGTTCTGATTCCCGTGAAGATAGTGTGTCCAGACACTGCAGTGATCCAGATTCGGGACTTGCAGTTATTTTCTACTTGAAGTTGTGTATATACATGTTAGATTAAAAAAAAAAAAATATTCTAGAGTTCATAATGATAATGATTATCAATCAAGACCCAAGAAGATGAACGGGAAGCAGATTCAAAGATCGAAGAGTAATTACTACTTAATCAGACACTACGGGTCAAGGTCAATTCGGGGTGACTTGGGGAAAACCAAATACGCCTTGAGAATAGATAGGAGGCATCATAATCTCTGAGTTGTTGCCCACTTAAGTTTTGAGCTTAATTGAACCTAACTCGTATCACAGAAACGATGAAAACCATTTTAAGTAAATTACCTGCTTACAACCTGTTTCTTTATGTCATAATACAGCTAAACACGGATCTGTGTGACAGTCACGAAATTAGTATGATTCCTGTTCGGATCTTTTCTAAAACATGGTAGTCCCTGTCGAGACTGAAATTTGATCCCGTGTACTTTAATTTTTCAAATTTTTGTTATTTTTGTAGTTGTATGATTTTATACCTGGTTACTTGGTCTTGATCGTATCATTTAACGCTTTAAAGGATGTTTTAAAACTTAATTGCAAATTGTTCAAATTATGGGGTTTGTTTTGAAAAATTTTAATATCAGCGAAGTTCTGCATAACTTCGCCTGATAGGCGAAGTTATCCACAACTTCACCGATACATCTGTGACCCTATATAAAGGACTTTAAAGGTCAAACGATTTCATTATTTCAAAATACCAGCGAACTTATCCTCCGATATTTCGGCGAACTTATCGATCGTATTTCATCGACCAATTGTGTTATTTTGTCTTCGATTCTAATCCGATTCAAGGTGTGTAGGGTTCCATATTCGTATAATCATTGTCGTTAATATTAATCACAGGTCGATTCGACCCGTTTCGTGACCTCGATTATTTGAAACCTAAACACCCGATTTTCAAACTTGATATTACGTGATAGTAATTTGCATGAACGTCTAAAACTTCATAAAATCATGTATTTCGGAGTCCTCGATCTCCGAAATCATCATCTACACGTCGTTCAATATCCCTAACTGTTGCCGATTCAGATTCGGCGAAGTTACAGTTTAGGCGAAGTTATCCGTAACTTCGCCTGAGGTTTAACTTCGCCTGATTATTGATTTTGAAACAGTTTATGAGGCGATGTTGTGATTAGGCGAAGTTATCCGTAACTTCGCCTGGACCATTTTACTTAACTATTTTCAGACGAAGTTCAAGTTGAAGCGAAGTTGTTTCCCAACTTCGCCTCACCTTTAACTTCGCCTATACAGTATTGATCACAACTTCGCTCATGGTAACAGGCGAACTTGTGATTCACTTTGACGTTTATCTAACTTAACATGTTTGTTGCAGATATGGCTGCTGTTGCTGGAGCAGGTGGTGCAGGCGGTGATAACGGAGGTGATCAACAAAGACAGTTCTTCCCGGGTCACAACATGTATATCACCTTAGACCCGGAAGCGAGCGGAGTTGATGATTTCTGCGAAATCATCACATTCCTTTTACGCTCGAGGATATTCCACGCCATTACAACAACTCTGCCGATATCCTTACCCAACATTGAGGATTTCTGGCAGACCGTGGAATACGACTGTAGAGTCGAGCCCCGGTGATGCGCGCAACCGTCAACAATCATATTGTTCAGTTCTCTTCTGAACATATCCGGGCGGCTCTGCGGTTTGGAAACGAGACAAGGGATGACCCGACAGAGTTTGTAGCTCCTTTTCGCGATGGAGCATTTTTGAGGATGGGTTATTCAGGTCCCTTGGGGGATTCGCAGAGAAGGAAGGGATTCCTACTTGACCAGTGGCGCTTTCTCATGCATGTTATGATAGTATGCATGTCAGGGAGAAAGGCGGGCACTGATGACATGGACGCGACCATGAAGTCAGCGATGACTGCTCTGACATACAACAAGCGATTCAGCTTTAGTCAGATGGTCTTTTACGAGATTGATCGTCAACGAAGAGCGATGGCGCGTGAGCGGTTCATCGTGTATCCAAGATTCCTTCAAATGATCTTGGATCATGTTGCTCAAACACTTCCTCAGCGCCGTCCGATCCGATATGTTGAGAGTGTGAACAAACGGATCTTCACCCAATGCAGATCCTCCAGTGCGAGGAGCAAACCTGAGCTTCGTCCTCGCCATACTCCACTCTTTGGGTACTTAATCAACCCGGAGTATGTGCCTGCTCGAGGGGATGAGTTTAGGGACCCGGCACCACAACAGGCAGGAGCACCTCAAGCTATACCTGCTGCTCCTGTTGTGTCACCGGAGGAGGAAGTGGACCTTGACGCAGAATTTGGTGGTCAAGGATTCTTTGATATGGATCGGGTGGATCCAGAGGAGAACGTTCAGGTCCCAGTTGAACGTGCCTCGACTGTGCATGTTACTAGGGCAGCTACAACGGTGGCTGGATCAGAATCTGATGATGAAGTGGCAGAGGCGAGAAGGATTATGGTGACTCGAGAAAGACTACATGGGAAAAGAAAGAGAACAGATGATGATGACGAGTCAGACTTTGAGGAAGAGGTACAACAGTTGATAAGAAGGTCCAGAAGGGAACGGATAGGTGCAGGATCAGGAGCCGGTGAGAGCTCTAGGGTGGTACGTTTCACTCCACCAGCACTATCCGGTATGACAATGGTTCCCTCATCTCTACAGGTTACTAGGCCTAGCGCTACGGGTGTTCTCGTAGTTGCTACATCGTCTACATTTGGCCTCCCACCCACTACTTTCCAACTGTCGACTCCCGTGATTGTATCGTTGCCGCCTCCAACGCTTACTCCGTCGGAGGTTGTTGCACAGGTTATTGAGTCGACGGTGGTTCACACTGCAGGGTTGTCGGTCACGATACCACCTGCGGTTACGTCCACAGCTACTTCTGATGTCCCGGTTTCATCGGAAATCCCTCCTCAGTACACTCAAGACATTTCACATATGAGGTTCGATTTCGATGCAACCCTCTCAGACTCAGAAAGAATAGCTGCACTAGAGCGGGTCGTGGCAGAGCAATCTAGGATAAATCTTATCCAGACCCAGACTATTCAGCGCCTAGTAGCAGAAAATCAACTACAGTCGTCCCTCCTGGTTGAACATAGAAAAATTATAGATGCTATGAAGGAGTTCTTGGCATCTCAGGGGGAGACGAGCTGTAAAGGCGACGAGCTCATGACAAAGAAGAAGAATGACAGAGACGATGATCCCAATGCATCGAAAGGTGCAGGTGGTGAGTTGCCAAGAACTACTCAAGCTCTTGGGACAACCACAGCTCAGGGGGAGTCTGCAGGTGCAGCTGGCGGTTCTGGTGGTGATGAGGTGGTGATGGTAGAGGACGAGGAGATGGGAGATGATGTGATAGATGCCTTGAAGGAATTGGATGATGATATGTTAGATGTTGATGATATGTGTGATGATGATGTGCTGCCATTAGAAGAAATTGAGAAGATTGGTGCACAGATAGTGATAGAAGATGATGTTGAAGAAGGTGAAATTGTAGAGGAGAATGTTGAACATGAGCTTCTAACCGTTGAGAATTCGAATGTATGTGATGATACAGTAGTTGATGATACAGAATGGGAGGAGCAGCCTAGATGGAAGGAAGGCTATGCTCATTGGTTTATCAAAACGAAGAAGCCAGTGGTACCTACAATGTTCAAGAAAAGTTATAATATTAAAGGGTACGCTGAGTCAAAGAAAGGCATTATCTGTTGGTTATATGATGAACAACTAAAAGTGTTCGTGGTGAAAAGATATGATGGGATCCAATACTTTAAGAGGACGTTGAGATCTCTAAATACCTTACCTGAGTGTGAGGTAAAAGATTTGGCCAGACTGGGGTTGATTAATAGAAGTGATGATAATATGGCCAGAGTTATTGGGAAGATAGTATGGAAAGAAACTATTAAAGAGAAAAAGTTTGAGTTGTTAAAACCACAGAAAGGGAAATTAGTTGAAGATACTGAAAGAGGAATGAGAGCAGATGGCAAACCTTGGATGGTGATGAAATATAAGCCGATTCGGTGTTTGAAAGAGGTTCCAATGAAGACTGCCTCAAGATGTGCTGAAAGATCTTAAATGGTGGTATGTGGATTGCCAGACTGCTGAAGCCGTGATGGAAGACGAAGACGAACAAGAAGTGCTAAGAGTGTATGATCCGATGCATCTTGTTAATTTATCTAAAGCTGATCTGCAGGTGTTAAACGAGAAGAAGATATTCTACATTCCTGCTTGGAAAGACGAAGCGAGAAAATATTAGCGAGTAGTCACGGTCTGTGTAAGAGAGGGAGTGCATGCATGAAGATTACAAGACAAGTGCTTAAAGATAAAGATATGAAGCTACTGCCAAGGGGGAGTCTGTTGGTGCATGATGTCAGTAGTTCAGTGTCTAGTGTCTGTAATCGCGTTTGTAATGTTTTATCTTTTGTATAAGCGAAGTTGCTAACAAGTTCGCTGATATGGGCGAACTTGTTAGTCAAGCGAAGTTAGTGACAACTTCGCCTGAACATGCCAGGCGAAGTTGTCGTGATTATATAAGCCATATGTTACGGCTTATTAATCAATTCATTCAGTTTTCCAGTTTTCGTGTATTCGAGAGAGAGAGAGTCTGTAATCAAGTGATCTTCGTATCACGTGTTTAAGGTTGGTATACAACGTGTTTGATTATCGTGTGTTAATCGTATTGTTTTCTATACTCGTAACGTCTAACGTAGGGATTCCGCACCTGCGTAGTACGTGATATCTCGTGTAGATCCGGCTAGGAACCTACACACGCGACACCTGGTGAGTTCATGATGCCCCTTTTTAACTCTTTTTACGTTTTGGGCTGGCATACACACCTTATTACAAGCATTACTCGATTTTACTCGTTTAAAACTATTTGGATGGCGTTGCATAGCCTTATTAATATTTGTGCATTTATGAAATTAGGTGTGAACTATATTTTATGCCTTAGTATATTTTAGACATGCCTTGAGTCTTAAATTCCTTAAGGTGATATATATACATTACTTGTGGTCTAGTCTCGAGAATCTCTTAGGCCTAGTATCAATTGAATACGAGTAGCCTATGAATGTTGGTATTATTTAGTTCTTTGTGACTAAGAATTATGTGAGTAGGCTTATTGATGTGTGCGTGCATGGTGATTACGGCCGGGTCAAATATATTACTCGGGTTTTCAAATCCCGTGGAGGAGAGGCCAGTGTGGCGTGATCATCATTAAGGCGGGTCAAATATATTACTCGGGTTTTAAAATCCCGTGGTGGAGAGGCCCGTCGTATGTTAAACCGTGATCGGGTCAAATATATTTCTCGGGTTATACCCGTGGTGGAGAGGCCCGTATCACGTGTTTGGATGTGTAAGTCGTGACCGAGTCAAATATATTACTCGGGGTATGACTCGTGATGGAGAGGCTCGTGTCACGTGCTTATGTCTTACCGCGTCCGGGTTAAATATATTACTTGAGTCTTGACTCATGGTGGAGAGGCCCGTGGACGTGTGTTCGACCATGAATGTATTATTTGGTGATATTTATTCTTTATTCGCTTATTATTCCCCCTACTGGTTTAGATCTATACCCTTTGAAATAAATTATGAATATTGTTTAAGAAAACTTGAACTCACTCAGCTCTAGATGACTTTATGTGTATGTTAGATTGATTTTCAGATTGAGAAGTAGGGAACTACCGCTTGGACGTGCTCGAGATTACTCAGACGGTTGAAGACGTTTCTGGTCGAGAACTTTTAAATAAAAAGAATTTTTATTCTATTTTATTGTTGGTTTTGGGCACATGTCCCCGGTTTTCGGGTTTTTACTACTTGACCTTTTCCGTTGCTGGTTACTCTAAACCGTTTTAATAAAATGAATATTTTTAATTCATAATTAACTTTGGGCACCTTTCCAAGTTTGTAAGACCTCGAATCCCGGGATTCCTGTAGTTGGTATTCATACAAGAAACGTACAACATACGTAACTTAAACAATTCATTTCATTCCAAAAACTAGTTCAGAGTATAAATCAGCGGAAAATCAAAATTATTAAAAACAAGTTCCCAAAACCCGGGAATTATGCCCAAAACCAGATTTCAATGTATTTAGTAAAAATTTAAAAGAGAAATGTTCATTATTAAAACTTTCGACTAAATATGCCCTCTACCGTCCAAGTAGCCTCGTGCACGTTGATATAATGCTTAATATATATATAAATCCCTTGTATATTTTATTTAATATTTTATTAGTTTATGTTTGGTTTTTATTAGGATTTGTCTACTACTAACTTATTTGAATAATGTAGATTTGTTCATGGTTAAAGAGGGTGAAAAACGATAAAAAAACGAGCTAAACCGGCGAACCGGATCATCAGAAAACGAACCGGACCGAACCAAAAGTGAACCGGACCAACAGGATGAACCAGGCCCCCCTTGGCTGGAGTGCCGCGGGACAGGGAGGGGGGAGCCCACCGCGCAGCGTGGCGTGGTGGTGGCGGTGCCTAACTTACAGAATCTTCCTTGTGTTAACCGTCTTAATGTATTTTTGGACACCTGTTGCCTATATAAAGACCCCTAAACTCACCTTGAAGTTCCAGACGAATTTGGTGAGTTCCGAGGCGTTCGAGGTCAGTTTCCGGCATATTTGGAGTCGAGGAATCAGCCGGCGAAGTGCTTCATATTCAAGGACGAAGACTCCGGGTTTTATCACCTTTATTCTTCCGTTCTTATTTATTTTCGCCATGATTTCGTCTATTATTGTTTTTTTCGATTTTAAGAAGCTAGGCTAAACTTTATAGACTGCCTAGGCTTATGATGAACCTACTTTGACGTTGTGTTTTGATTTGGGATTTATTCGCGTTATGGTTTTTATTGTTTAGTAAAAGGTTTACTTATATTAAATTGATGCATATGGATATTTAGGATTGTTTGATTAATTATTATTAGTCCATAGTTGCCTTGATTGTTGTTTGTCATTATGATAGGTTGCTATTAGGTTAATTACTTTGTGTTTTTGATTATTTTATGATTGATGTGCACTAAGATCATAGGAATAATAAATATTAATTAAATAAACCTAAGTGTGCTGCTAACCTTAATAGTTTTAAGGTGCTAGGTTATCGATAGATCTTTATTATTTGATCTTGCTAGATTTAGTTTTTCGTAAGGAGTCCGTCTAGGTTTGATTATTTAATTATTGTCTATTGAATCAATTTGATATATTAAACTGCCTTGGATTTCCGAGCTGTACGCTAGGATTTTGTATAAAAGAACTAAATTATAAACAATTGAGTGACCGTAAGCGAACGTGATTTTTAATACTGGTATGCTTTAAAACTTGTTAGAAATCCATAGGTTTCTCTTAAGAAGGGTCAGGGGTCCTGTTCGGGTTTTCCTATAAGTGTCTATTTTACGATCCCAGTCCATAACTAAATATTTTCCCGAGTCAATTCATTACTGAAATTTAGGGGAGTCTTGCCTAGGTAGTTTTCTCATCATTATCTTATTTTCATAACAAACTTCGTTTTCGTTTAAATTACTTGTTTTCTTAATTATAGTATTAAATTAGTATTTTAATAAAAAAATCCCCCAAACAAATATAACTAATAAGTCGTGTTTTTTAGTCGAGTCTAATTAGCTAATAAACGTAATTTAAAGAGTCTCGTGGGTTCGATATCTGGAGTTACTTAGCTTTACTAGAGTCGATCGGTTTACTTGCCGGTTAGTAGTTTAGTCGAGTTTTTAAGAGTCTAGAGTATTACTTAGTGTTTATTTTTAGTTAATATAGTTAATAAATATTAAACTACTTTAAGCACATCAAGTGTTTGGCGCCGTTGCCAGGGACTCTTGGCGATTTCGTTATTAGCTTTGATTAGACTTACTTACTACATACGTGCTACTTGTTTTGTTTTGTCTTTTGAGTCGTAGGAGTCTAATTAATTTTAGTTTAATTTTAAGTCTAGTTTATTTTATTTATTATTAGTTTTATTTTCGCATTTACATAGAGTCTACTCAGTTGGTCTTGTGTGCCTTTCAGATTTATGCCACATCTTCGTTCGCAAGGACCAATTCCGTTAAAGTTAGAAATCAGTTCACCGATCACCATAGATTCTCCACCGAAGTCATCACCACACAGTTCACCGCTGTCGAGCCCCAGAACCATTCCCGATATTCAAATGGCCAACAACCGAACCGTTTACCAACAAGCTTTCGAGGGTTTCACTGGAGATCACTCGCCCATCGTCACCCCCGTAATCGATAACCTAAATTCCTTGCAGATTCCCTCTTATGTCATAACCAATCTCACCCAGAGTAATCTATTCCATGGCCGTGACGATGAGGACGCACCAACGCACATCAACCGTCTCACCCGTGTGCTCAGAACGTTCAATTTGCAAGGTGCTAATGAAGATGCCATTTTCCTCCATTTATTCCCGTTTTCACTTACGGGTCATGCCGCCACTTGGCTCGATTCACAACCTGCTGGAGCATTCACTACTTGGGAGGCGTTGCGTACCGCTTTCTTTAAGAAATACTTCCCGCCTACCAAAGCATCTCGCCTCCGTGATCAGATCCATACTCGTTGATGTTTTTGATGGTAAGATCACTCTTAGAGCTGGCGACGATATTGTCACTTATGTTGCTAAATCCATGAGACACCCGAGTGGTTAAGATGGTCTCATTGATCCATGTCATCCCGTTTATAAAATTAAGTCTTTTATTTCGAGCATGGATCCACGTCCTGGGCACACCCGTTCCGTTAGAGTTTGTTTGGAGGAGGAGAGAGAGGTTGCGAGTTCTCGAGAGGCGATGGAGTTTGATAGAGAGAGAGGTGGTGCTGTACAAAAGTTTGTGGAGTGTGGAAAAGTTGGAGATAAAAGGAACAAGGTTGAAGATGAATGGTCGTATCGTGATGCAGTTTCTTGGAGGACCCTGGAGTTTGACCGTGGTAGAGGAATCTCCAATTGGGTAGCTGATTGGATCACATAGGAGAGTGTCTTGAGTGAAAACTCAAGTGTAGAGTTTGTATAGTTATTCCATTTTTATTTTCGAGTCTTGTCGGGTCACTAACGTAGATTTTGTAGTTCTTTGTTTTTTTAAGTTTTGCAGGTTTTGAGCTAGAAAAATGACCCCCATGAAGATTATTGGGAAATTTAAGTGTAGGGATGGAGCAGCCGAACTGTATACTTTTTATTTTTCATGTTTTATATATATTGGGTGGGTTGGTTGGTCTGTGAAATACGTAAGTGTTTAACATCTATCAAAGTGATAAGATATATATTTAGATATTGTTTGTTTGTTTTTTGCCGCTTCCGTTCGTGTGTGAGAGATAGTGATATTTGTTTTATGAGTACGTTCGGAGTTGGAGGGCAGCTATGGAAGAAGACTTTGGCATCATATCGTCATTCGCATATTACCAGCTAAGTCTTTTCCATTATCTATCTTGCTTGTTTATTTTTATTTTTTGTTTTTATTTTTAGGTTTTTAGTTTTTTGTATTTCAACTTAATTTTTAATTTTCGTCCTTATCCTTGCATTGAGGACAATGCAACATTTAAGTGTGGGGATAGGACATTTGAGTCGTAGTTAAATTTTAATCATATTAAAAAAAAATTGAAAATTTTTTTGAAAAATGTCTCTTGATTTTGTTTCTTTTTGTATTTAAATGGGAGATGAGGATACTTATCGGGAATCGGTTTTTCAAACTACTAATAATATGAGATAATATAAATAGAAAGCGTACTTAATTGGGATGTGTCGGTAGGCCCAACTAGTCTTGAAAGGTTTTCCGTTGCATATTCTTAATAAACCTAATTAAATCATTGATTTTGTGGGTTCTCATCCTAGGGGGGATAGTGAAGCTGAAATTCGATAAGGTATGAGGAGTATTACCATAAGCTGATTACCCTAAGGTGGTGAGAATTGAATGCACTTTAAAATTAGCACGCCACTCCGTTTTATGAAAATAAATAAAGAATGGTGGAGCTCTACAAATGTCGAATTTTATACTAGCTTTAGTATTTAGTTATATATTTTTAGGTAAAAGATGCCTAAGTGCACAATAAAAAAAAATAAAGAAAAAACAAATAAATAAATAAGTATTCCAAAAGTTTATCTGAAAAGAAAATGTGAGAAAAGTAAAGTAATGAAAAATGCCAAAGAAGCATTCTCAAAAATAGAAAAAGAGGCCAAAGTGCACATACTAGACAAGACTGAGAGTTTACGTGTTACCAAGGGGATGGCGACTTTGAGGATACACTATTGGGGCTCGAAAGTTTCTAGTCAATACATATTTTCTTAGGGCATATATAGGACAAAGTCCAATAATATTTAGGACATGCTCGTACGACCTCACTTGACCTATCATCAATAATTCCATCTAAGTGTATTTTCTTCTTACCATTAAGGGGTTGTTAACTTACGGTGATATGTTCAACCAGTTTGCTTCAACTCGATTATTTTTAATTGTGTTTACTATGCTTGAGATGGGGTAGGTGGATCTTAACTCCAAAGGTGTGAGACCCATAGGTTTTTGATATCACATGAACTTAAATGATTAATGTGTGTGGGGGCTTGATAGGCTGGTGGCTGGGTTTAAATGGACAACAATATCAGCAATCGTGGTTTTTATGCTTATCTGAGCTTTAAGATAACCTTATATGTTTTTAAGACTGTATTTATCCGATTCTGATCTCATTGCAATGAGACTTTTCAGGGACGAAAAAGAGATAAGTGTGGGGATATTTGATATAATGCTTAATATATATAAATCCCTTGTATATTTTATTTATTATTTTATTATTTTTTGTTTGGTTTTATTAGGATTTGTATACTACTAACTTATTTGAATAATGTAGGTCCCGTGATTTGTTCGTGGTTAAAGAGGGCGAAAAACGATCAAAAACGAGCTAAACTAGCGAACCGGATTTGGTGAGTTCCGAGGCGTCCGAGGTCAGTTTCTGGCTGCTTTGGAGTCGAGGAATCAGCCGGCGAAGTGCTTCATATTCAAGGACAAAGACTCTGGGTATTATCACCTTTATTCTTCTGTTCTTATTTATTTTCCCCATGATTTCGTCTATTATTGTTTTTTTCGATTTTAAGATGCTAGGCTAAACTTTATAGACTGCCTAGGCTTATGATGAACCTACTTTGACGTTGTGTTTTGATTTGGGATTTATTCGCGTTATGGTTTTTATGGTTTAGTAAAAGGTTTACTTATTTTAAATTGATGCATATGGATATTTAGGATTGTTTAATTATTATTATTATTCCATAGTTGCCTTGATTATTGTTTGTCATTATGATAGGTTGCTATTAGGTCAATTACTTTGTGTTTTTGATTATTTTGTGATTGATGTGCACTAAGATCATAGGAATAATAAATATTAATTAAAGAAACCTAAGTGTGCTGCTAACTTAAATAGCTGTATGATGCTAGGTTATCGATAGATCTTTATTATTTGATCTTGCTAGATTTAGTTCTTCCTAAGGAGTCCGTCTAGGTTTGATTATTTAATTATTGTCTATTGAATCAATTTGATATATTAAACTGCCTTTGATTCCTGCACTCTAAAGTAGGATTTCGTATAAAGGAACTAAATTATAAACAATTGGGTGACCGTAAGCGAACTTGATTTTTAATACTGGTATGCTTTAAAATTTGTTAGAAATCCATAGGTTTCTCTTGAGAAGGGTCAGGGGTCCTGTTCGGGTTTTCTTATAAGTGTCTATTTTACGATCCCAGTCCATAACTAAATATTTTCCCGAGTCAATTCATTACTGAAATTTAGGTGAGTCTTGCCTTGGTAGTTTTCTCATCATTATCTTATTTTCATAACAAACTTCGTTTTCGTTTAAATTACTTGTTTTCTTAATTAGTTTTTAATTATATTATTAAATTAGTATTTTAATAAAAAAAATTCCCCAAACAAATATAAATAATAACTCATGTTTTGTAGTCGAGTCTAATTAGCTAATAAACGTAATTTAAAGAGTCTCGTGGGTTCGATATCCGGACATAGCTTTACTAGAGTTGATCGGTTCACTTAACGGTTAGTAGTTTAGTCGAGTTTTAGAGAGTCTAGAGTATTACTTAGTGATTATTTTTAGTTAATTTAGTTAATAAATCTTAAACTACTTTAAGCACATCACACGTCCAAGCGGTAAAGCATCCTCCTCCAAACCTGAAACTCACACTAACATGCACACAAAGTTAGCTTGAGCTAAGTGAGTTCAAGTTTTAATAATTGACATTTAGAATAATCACTCCAAAAATTTTATAATAAAACGGCATACAAACAGTTAAGCCATCATCACAATAAGTATTCATACTTATATGTATACATCTATAAAATTATATCCCTATAATTATCATCCAAGTAATAACATTAGGGTCGAGCACACGAACAACCCAAACACGTAACATCTCATCCAACGTATGCAAACACGAAGTAGGCATACGTAACATCCTTAGTCGATAGCGACTAATTAACATCGCCAATTATTGGCCATACAATAATACATGCACAAACATACATACAGACATACAATAAAACCATCCCAAAGCCTACCCTATACAAGTAGGCCCATACAAAATAATTTAAACGGTTCATCAAGCAAAATCACTTAGGTGTGCATGCTATCCCAAAAACTTAAAAAGAGTAAAAATGGGCATCATGAACTCACCTGACACAAGGCACGAGTTCACCACGAGCTAGAGAACCCCTAAGTATCCCCACAATTTAAACTCCTGTCGGTTTACATACAATTATTACTAACGACACCGAAAGGACTCGATTATCCTACGAGACGTTCTAACATGGTTCGAGTTACCTAAAGCCTCGACCTCATCAAACTCAATCATAACAGCCCCCGGGGCGTTACATTTACCAACACCACCCTTAGATACTCCCGGGAATAAAGAATTCCCAAACTACCCCAAGAAGCACTTGGTGATACTAACACGCGTGTTTAAGAGTTGTTTAGGACATTAACATCCAACTCAGCCCCGTGTGGATGAAACTTCTTCCAAATCCTGGAGGTAAAACGATCTCACGAATAAACACATCGGCCAGCTGCTCAGAATTAAAAGTTTCTAGAATCGGCAAGATATGAGCACTCTTGGTCAATCTATCAACGATTACCCAAATGGTGTCATAATTTGTCACACCCTCAAAATCCACTAACGGAGTTTTACCGTCAGAGGGTGTGAACTAACAGGATCGGAATCATTAGTTATAATCAAACCATAAAACAAAGTTTCAAAACCATGAAAACGTTTACGAGTAATTAAATGTGGAAGCGTAAAAACCTTTAACCAAAAGTTGCGTCACGCAGGACGACTTAAAACCAATGATAACTGTAAAAAATAAGTTTGCATAACAAAAGCGTTTTCAAGCAATGCATGTTCCTAAACCGCGCGCCCGCCTCGGCAACCTGAGAATAACATACTAAAAGTGTCAACACAAGGTTGGTGAGTTCACAAGTTTATATAAAAATAAATGTTTAGCGTTTGCGTTCAGCGTTTTGCGTTACAGCGTTTTGCGTTACAGCGTTTTGCGTTACCAGATAGTGCTATGTCAATTATATATCTATAGGTAGCTAGCCTATAAAACAAGTATCACTAAGTGTTCGACACCGAAGCTGACTGTTTATCAATTTGCCTTGCCACCAGGTCGTCCAGACCATGGTATGTGTTTAGCCAAGATTACACCATCTCGACATCCAGTCGAGTTTAGCGTTGGGTGGGGTTTGTCAAACCCAGTAGTACTACTCAACAGTGACTCGCTATTATCCAAATATTAACCGGTTCGATGTTATGAAGGACTTTAGTTTACGCGTTTGCCACTTAGTCTTTACAAGTGATATATAATCTATATTAACAAAATCTTAAATGCGTTCAGAGTATGTTATCTCACCCAAGAGAAAAGCGTTTAACAAGTTTAAAAGGGGAAAGTGAAACTCACTGTTTGCGAAGAAATTCCCAAATTAAATCACCAAGATGCGCGTCACAGAAAAACTCTCTCTAGCGTTCTAAAACAACAAAGAGACTTCTCTAAGTTTCGGAATATTATCGAGTCTCTAGACCCGGCACATAATACCTATGCACATAACATGTTTCGTGTTTCGTTTGTGAATCGTGTGTGACTTTAGCAAGTGTATTTGTGATACGTTACATGTGTAAGCAATTATTTACGTGTCACGTATTCATAAAGTACATCACTAGCAATTACTCCCCGTAAGGGCAATTTGGTCAACACATAACAATTAACTAACAACTATTCCCCACGAGGGCAATTTGGTCAAATCATTACAATCAATTAGCTATTATTCCCCGCAAGGGCATTTTGGTCAAAACACGACAATTAACTTGCAATCATTCCCCTCAAGGGCAATTTGGTCAAAACACGATAATAAATTAGCAAGTATCATGTTTCATGCATTTTCACAAAACTCAGCAGCTAGTTTCACCGAGACAGAAATTCTACTTGAAAGATTGTACTATTCCACCGATCATAGCATCTCAATTAATTCACCAAATATCATCACAGAAGCACATATGTCTTAGGTTTCCAGAACATATTTTATTATATTTTTATTCCACATAGGTTTCTCACAATCATCAAATCATTACAGCAAACTCATAACAGTCAAATTCATGCGCAACAGAATGTTATTTGCAATTCCCGTTAAACGAAAAATCCAAAAAATGCAAGACCAGTTGGGTTAGGTTCCTAACTCAATAAGTCAACTTCCAGAAGTGGAACCAACCCAGTTGGTCTCGTAGTTCATGAGATATAATATTTACAAAACATCCTAACAGCAGGTCTAACAGCTCAGCTTTGCACAACGTTTTTGTAAAATCATAAAAGTTAACTTCTACTTGTCCAAAAATTACAAGTTTATATTCATTAGAAACTAGACTCAACCTAGTTTACAATAGTATCAATAATCTCAACCAATTTTCACATTTACACTTCGTTACAGTCACTTAAACATCAATAACACATTCTGTCCAGAAACTGTTTGCATCCAAACTCAACATATTAACAATCTATGAACTATCATGCATTCATATAACACTCTAGACTCCATAAACACCATCCATGCACATCAATTACACATTACATACATGATTAGGGTTTTTGTTTGAACTCAAATCAAAGACACAAGTAATTAGTATGTAACAATATCAATTCTAGTTATCATATCATTAACAAATCAACAACAATCATATTAACACAACACCATAAGAAAATCGGCAGCTAGGGTTTGTAGTTAACCCAACAAACATCAAAATCAAGTATAAAGGATGCATAGGATAATCGATTATACCTTCCTAGCACCTAGTTCTTCAATCAAAAGCTTGAATTGATGGTTGTATGTGTGTGTATAGGTGACGGCAGCCAAGGGTTCACAAGGAAGGAGAGGCCGATCGGAATTCTTGTGGGGAAAGAAAATAAGTTAGGGTTAATTGTTAATGATGTATTTATAATAATCTATGTTACACTCTGGCCCCTCCACTTCTAAGTATTACTTTTCCTAGCTTAAACTAACTTGTTTACATCTTGAGTTAACGTTTATAACCATGTTATCACATAACACATAAGTCTAACACATAATTATCACATAATTACTGTTTTGACGTTTTTCGTTTATTCACCAATCGTTTGCGTTAACTCGTTTGCGTTTCGGTGCAAATCCCGAAAGACTACACATGTAGTAAGTGTTAAGCGTCATTTAAACCTTAGTTTAAATGTAATGAAGTGTGCGTTATAGATTCAATGATCTTATGTTTGAATTGACGGAGTTGAGTTAACGGAGTTAACCTGAAATTGACGATTGTCACATAATTACCCCTAGGAGTACGAGGCAGTTTAGTCACAAAATCCATCATAAGATGCTCCCACTTCCATTCGGGTATTTACAGGGGTTGAAGTTTCCGGAAAGGCTTCTGGTGCTCGGCCTTAACTTTTAGTCACGTCAAACACTTACCCATGTACTGAGCCACCTCATACTTCATCGCATGCCACCAATAATTTTTCTTCATGTCTTGGTACATCTTGGTCACGCCCGAATGAATAGAATAGCGCGACTTGTGTGCTTCATCCTATATTTTACCCCTAAATCCCCCATACCTGGGTACCCGTAAACGACCATCCTTATACTTCACCCCATCACCGACGTCTTCCAATAATTTTTGCTGACCCCAAATACGTTCTGACATAATCCATTCCACCTGTAAAGCTTCATTCTGAACATTGGCTATCTGCTTCAAAATATCGGGTTTGAGATTAAGCTAGTAAGATTTCACACGAATAGGTTTCGGTCTCTCCTTCCGGCTCAACGCGTCGGCTACCACGTTAGCCTTACTGGGATGGTACATAATCTCCAGATCATAATCCTTAATCAATTCCAACCATCGACACTGCCGCATATTCAGTTCCTTTTGTTCGAAGAAATACTTTAAGCTCTTATGATCGGTATAGGTAACACAAGGGACACCGTACAAATAATGTCTCCGTAACTTAAGCGCAAACACAACCGCCGCTAGCTCCAAATCATGAGTAGGATAATTCGCCTCATGAGGCTTTAACTTCCGTGAGACATAAGCTATGACTCGGCCCTGCTGCATCAGAACACACCCAAGCACCTGGTAAGAGGCATCAGAATACACAACCAGATTGTCGGTGCCGTCGGGTAAAGCTAGAATCGGAGCATGCGTCAACCTGTTCTTTAGTTCGAGAAAAGCCTCCTCCTGCTCGGTACCCCAAACAAACTTAACGCTCTTCTTGTTCAACTTGGTCAATGATGATGCAATTTTAGAAAAGTCGGGAATGAAGCGGCGGTAATACCCCGCCAAGCCCAGAAAGCTACGGATTTCGAACGGAGACTTAGGAGATTCCCATTCGTTTACGGCTTCCACCTTTACAGGGTTAATCAAAATACCACTCGGGTTAATAACATGACCCAAGAACTGAATCTCGCGTAACCAAAAAGAACACTTAGAAAATTTTGCGTACAACTTGTTCTTTCGCAGTACTTCCGTGACATGACCGGCGTGATCGGATTCACTTTTGGAATACACAAGAATGTCGTCGATGAAAACAATAACTGAACGATCGAACATCGGCCTACACACCCGGTTCATAAGATCCATGAACGCAGCCGGTGCGTTGGTCAAACCAAAAGACATCACGAGGAACTCATAATGCCTAAAACGAGTGCGAAAGGCAGTCTTAGGGATATCTTCCTCACGAATTTTCAACCGAGGATACTCGGACCTAAGGTCGATCTTCGAGAACCAACTAGCTCCTTTGAGCTGATCAAATAAGTCTTTGATCCTTGGTAGAGGGTACCGATTTTTCACAGTGAGTTTATTCAATTCACGGTAGTCAATGCACATCCGAATGCTACCATCCATCTTCTTGACGAATAGGATAGGGGCACCCCAAGGTCAGATGCTCGGTCGAATGAAGCCCTTGTCGAGCAATTCTTCCAATTGAGCCATAAGTTCTTTCATTTGATTCGGTGCTAGACGGTAAGGCACTCGAGCAACGGGTTTTGCACCCGGTACAAGGTCTATCTGGAACTCGACCTCGAGATCCGGCGTCACATCTGACAAGTCATCTGGAAACACGTCCGGGAAATCCTGAACGATAGGAACATCACCGACGGTAGCCACCTCAGTTTTCACGTTTATAGCATATGCCAGATACGCCCCGCAACTTCGCTGCATCAGTTTTCCCGCCTTAAGCATGGATATGATATGGGGTGTCGCACCATTCTGATCACCGAAGACCGTAACTTGGGTCCCATCCGGGGCCCTATGACGTACAAGTTTCTGACCACAAATGATCTTAGCATCAACACTCGTGAGCCAGTCCATCCCAAGCACCACATCGAAACAGCCAAGCGGCATCAAGTATAGTTGCACCAGAAATCTATACCCAGACAACTCGATGGAACAACCCTGAATAGCACTAGACTCGGAAACAGGCTTTTCTATGGCGACCTCAACCTCAAACACATCGGGTACGCGCTCAGGTGATTTATTCAACGAGGAACAGAAAGCGGTAGACACAAAACTTCTACTGGCACCAGAATCAAATAAGACCGATGCCTGTATTCCATCTAGTAAGAAGGTACCTGGAATAATATTACACTACTTCTTAGCTACACGATTCACACATACAATTCTGAAGGAATGAGAAATTATAAGAGTAGATTATAAAAATGAATAAGGAAAAAGTACCTGAAACAACGTCCACATCTTCCTTCGCCTCTCTCTTAGAGATGTTGAAGGCCCTCGTCCTGACCTTCAGCTTCTCTACCACTTTCCCCCTCGAGGAAGTCCCTGACCGGACCCCCGCATTGTTAGTAGGACAGTTTGATGCCAAGTTACCGGCCCCTTACAGCGGAAACAAGTCAGCGACGGACACTCGAAATGGGGGTGTCCAACCTTATCACATCGAATACAAGAACCGGACCGAATCTTACATTCCCGCTTGTGTGGTTTCCCGCACTTCTTGCAATTACCAAATGCTGCATCCTTCTTAAATTCTGAAGTCTCAGTCTTTACCCTCTTCTCAGTCGAATTAAAGTTTTTTCCCCCGGGCCGCTTACTGTACGAATTTGAGTTCCATGTCTTCCTAGTCTCGGTCTGCGGTATCTTTTCCCTCTGATCATACAATGTGCCTGTTAGGGTAACCACCAAGTGAAACGAGTTCTTGTCGGTGGTCACCACACCCCTACGAATATCTGCCGGAAGACCCTTCAAATACTTTTTAATCCTTTTGGCTTCGGGAGTAACCAAATCGGGACATAAACGAGCCATCTTATTAAACTTTGTGGTATACTCCCGATACGTTATACTGCCCGCCTCCAAGGTCAAGAAATCGTGTTCAATCTTATCCAATTCGTGTGGAGGACAAAACTGATAAAGAACTAACTACTTCAACTCATCCCAAGTCATCCTCCTAATAAAACGATCACCCATATCCTGCGCTAGATTATCCCACCAACACAGCGCCTCGGAACGAAACAAGGCAGTGGCATAAGTCACCATGTCCTCCCCCTTACACTTACTAACTCTCATAACTGTCTCCATCTCCCTCACCCACTGATGTGCTGCCAACGCATCCTTAGTACCATCGAAAGAAGGAGGGTCACACTTCTTAAAGTCTCCATACGAACCACCCCGGGTAGATACACTAACTGTCCGCACTTCGTCTTCATCCCCACTCGGCACATACACCACTTCCTCCTCCTCCTCGACCTGCGTCTCCTTACCCTTCTTTCCCTTATTCGAACTCTTACCAACCAATGAATCCTCCATGGCCCTAACGGCCTCAGCAACAATCTCGGGAATGGCGCCATGGAGCACCTGGTAAACCTCATCCACGATTGCCGCACGCATAGCAGTATCTAAGGCGGGGTTATCCCCCTCCTCATGAATAGGGGTTTCTTCCTGCTGGGAATTGGAAACTCACTTTTGGCTTTGGCACGTGGCTTTTGACCATGACCACGAACACTAGGACGGCCTCTTCTAGTTGCACGAGTATTAACCATGACTTATCCCTACAAAGACAGAATTTTAACACGGTCAAGCACAAGTGGCATTTAGAACATGTAAGGTAAGGGTAAACTGCTAATGAAGTTGATCAGGTGTAATTAGTCGTTTACTTTACCCGCCCGTCCTAATCACCCCCTACCCCTAACCACATTAGCATTCTATCTAACACTTAAACAATTAATGACATACTGGAAACTTTAAAATTCAAAGGAATGACTAAAAATTAAAGTTACCTCTTGGCGTGCAGCTACTCGCGGTGGGCATCCTAGTCTCTTCCCTTACAGTTCGAGTCCAAGCATTCGAGGATGCTCGGATCCCTCGAACCATGGCTTTGATACCAACTTGTAAGACCCTGAATCCCGGGAATCCCACAGTTGGCATTCATACAAGAAACGTACAACATACTTAACTCAAACAATTCATTTCATTCCAAAAACCAGTTCAGAGTATAAATCAGCGGAAAATCAAAATTATTAAAAACAAGTTCCCAAAACCCGGGAATTATGCCCAAAACCAGATTTCAATGTATTTAGTAAAAATTTAAAAGAGAAATGTTCATTATTAGAACCTCCGACTAAATATGCCCTCCATCGTCCAAGTAGCCTCGTGCACGTCAAAGAGGTAAAGCATCCTCCTCCGAACCTGAAACTCACACTAACATGCACACAATGTCAGCTTAAGCTGAGTGAGTTCAAGTTTTAATAATTGACATTTAGAATAATCATTCCAAAAATTTTATATTAAAACGGCATACAAACAGTTAAGCCATCATCACAATAAGTATTCATACTTATATGTGTACATCTATACAATTATATCCCTATAATTATCTTCCAAGTAATAACATTAGGGTCGAGCACACGAACAACCCAAACACGTAACATCTCATCCAACGTATGCAAACACGAAGTAGGCATACGTAACATCCTTAGTCGATAACGACTAATTAACATCGCCAATTATTGGCCATACAATAATACATGTACAAACATACATACAGACATACAATAAAACCATCCCAAAGCCTACCCTATACAAGTAGGCCCGTACAAAATAATTTAAACGGTTCATCAAGCAAAATCACTTAGGTGTGCATGCTAGCCCAAAAACTTAAAAAGAGTAAAAATGGGCATCATGAACTCACCTGACACAAGGCACGAGTTCACCACGAGCTAGAGAACCCCTAAGTATCCCCACAACTTAAACGCCTGTTGGTTTACATACAATCATTACTAACGACACTGAAAGGACTCGATTATCCTACGAGACGTTCTAACATGGTTCGAGTTACATAAAGCCTCGACCTCATCAAACTCAATCATAACAGCCCCCGGGGCGTTACATTTACCAACACGACCTTTAGATACTCCCGGGAATAAAGAATTCCCAAACTACCCCAAGAAGCACTTGGTGATACTAACACGCGCGTTTAAGAGTTGTTTAGGACATTAACATCCAAATCAGCCATGTGTGGACCCAATATGACAAATTTACAGCCAACAAGTCCCCACGACGCTACACGAGCCGAATGGGTCAGTAATTTGCAAGTACAACGCACTAACTATTCAATAAACGCGAATACGCGTTGTACCGACCCATTTGAGTAACCGATAACCAATTCAGCCCCAATACTTATAAAAATCATTTTCCAACAGCCCGTACATTAAACCGAAGCTATCCGAACTGAATTGGTCATTTACTTACTTCATCGCTCGCGTTAAACGCAATAATTCACTATTCTAGACAACGGAAAACTAGTTTTTATTCTACAACTAGTTGACCAATCAAACGAACACCAATGGTCATGATTTTAATGTATGTTATACTAGACATACCTAGAAGGATGTTGGTGTAAAAACCTCCACCAAAACAGTCCCGGAGTTGCTCAATAGGATAGCCACCCGGTTAGCCTAGAACAAGCTGTTTATCGATCAATACGCGAGATAGAATGGCCAATTAAGGTGTAAAAGACTTGTGGAAACATAGAACTAACCTTCAATTGAAGTTTTAGACCCTAATATTGGCTGACCAAAAGAAAAATGAATGGTTTGGGGGCTTGCCTGCTGCCGATCGGACATAGGAGAGGGGAGGGGTTAGGATTTGTCTATGATATAAAAAATTTTACACTCTAGCCCCTCAAATTTTCAAGAAGCAACATCTTGGTTGAAAAGTTAAATAATTTAACATACCAGAAAGGTGACAAGGTCATCGAGGAACGCCTGATAACTCCCGAGAAATATACATACTTTACAAGCTTTACATCTTTGGACTGAAAATTAATGGGCGTTACATGGTTTTTAGGAATTTTGATACTTATTATTCCGATGTTTAATTACTCTGACTAGTTTTAATAAAATGAATTGCTTCAGTTTCAAATTTTTGGTGAAATTATAGATGTGATTACCAACTGTAGGATTCTCGGGATTCGGGTCTTACACGCTCATGGTCTGAACAACTCCACCGAGTCGATAATTAGTTAATTAGTTGGGCTAGTTAAATGCCATGTACACGCTCATTGGCTGACCAACTCAATTGTTTATTACTCGTTATTTGAATTCGGCCATCAAATTGCCATGGAACGCTCATGGGAGGCCAATTCACAAACTTTATGTTGCTTGATTTGGTTGGGCCATTCAAATTGCCATGGAAAGCTCATGGGAGGTCAACTAGTTTGATATGCTTAATTATTTTTTTCTTGGAAAACTTTATGAACATTGTTCATTCAGTCAAATGCTTCAAACTTATACATATTATTTTAAATCCTGACTCGCCCTCGAGTCTTCACTAGCACTAAGTCATATATACATATACATATACATATACATATACATATACATATACATATACATATACATATACATATACATATACATATACATATACATATACATATACATATACATATACATATACATATACATATACATATACATATACATATACATATACATATACATATACATCTCTATTATTTCACATCAACTCATTCCTAAAATTTACCTGTCATCTTACACATTTTCATTGTTAATCCTCGTAGAATGTCTTCTAAATCTCATCGTCGTAATCACCGTCGTTTGTTGACCCCTCATGATCGTCGTATGGCTGCTAGAATCACTAAGGAGTTCACTGTTGCTGTATCCGAGGTCGTAGCCTAACTGTAAAATATCAACTCTAGTGGATCCGCTGCTTCGGCTACACCAAACAACTATCACTACAAGAACTTCACGAGTGCTAAACCGCCTCCTTATCTAGGCAAGAAGAATGCTACTAAGCTCCTGTTTTGAACAAATGGAGAACAAGTTTATCCACTACGAATATCCGGATGACAAGCGTACTAGGTTCGCCTCGAACGTCTTCGAAGAACGAGCTCTAACTTGGTGGAACTCTTATAAAGCCCTACATGGTGTTGAAGAAGTTTTGGCTATGTCTTGGGATGAACTCCAGGACGCAATGAAGGAAGAGTTTTGTCCCGAGCATGAACTACAAAGGCTCGAGATGGAGTTTTGGGATCTTAAACAAATTGATGGTGACAATTCAACCTACTCAAACCCTTTTAAGGAACTTAGCCTACTAGTACCTCACCTTGTAACTCTTTTGGCTCGTGGTATCGAAAGTATATCCGTGGATTACCGAAGATTTTCTGTGATTTTGTGGTTAGTCGAGACCCTCTCTCAATCAAGGAAGCTATTACCCTTGCTGCTTCACTTACTGATGACCATGTTAGAGATTGAACCCTACCTCGTAAGGATGGTAAACCTACCCTTGGCAACTCTAAAACTAATTCCTCAACCGATGCTAAGGCCGAACCCAAACCCACTAGTAACCCTTCTCACCACAAACGTAAATCCAATTATCAAAACTATGCAGTTAACAAAGCCAACCCACAACCTCCAACCAAGATGCTCCTAACAAGAAGACCTATACCGGACCTTTTCCTTTATGCTCAGTTTGTAACTACCATCACCTGACTCAATCTCCATGTCGCTTGTGCACCAACTGCAACCATTATGTTCATCTTGCTAACACTTTCCGTGCACCGTCCAGTACTCAAACTACCCCACATGCTCAACCCGGTGTTCCTAACACCTGTGCTTGCTATATTTGTGGAGATCCTAGTCATCTTCGCAATGCGTGCCCTCGACTTATCCATGCACATCAAGCTCAAGCTATGCCTTCCCCCTACTACACCACCAATGCTCATCAAGTCCCAACCCATCAAACATATCCCTTACAAGCCCCTCTTGTCAACCAAGGTTCTCCATAAATGACTCAACCTTATCAAACTCCATACCCACAAGCTCAAGTTTACCTGACTCACTTCAATCAAGCCCCACTTATACAAGTTGTTCAAGTTCAACCTGTCAAAGCTATCCCAAATCCATCTACCGCTACTGCTCAAGTCATTATGGATCCAAGTACCTCAAGTGCTCTATGTCAATGGAATCAAGTCAACCGTAATTGAGGATCTTCGGAGACTTTGAAGTTTTATTGCTTTATTTATTTCCATTTTAAGACAATCCTAACCTTTCTATTTTTGCATCGTATCGACTCTTTGGTTATTTGTGACGTTGAGTGATTTTAAGTTGAACTATGTTGCACGTTTCATCTTATGAATGACGTTTCCTTTATACTTTGTTAGGCTTTCGTACTCTTACCTTATTATCTTATTCATATCCATCATAATTCATTATAGCGTTTGTCTCAATAAATCCGTTTTCTTTTGATCTTCCAAATTTTACTCTTAATAATCAAAAGATATAATAAGAATTACATGGTTTTATTAATCAAACTTGAACATTTATCTCTTGAATTTATATTTAAAGTTATTAAAGACGTTTGTTCTTTCAAAATAATGATTTTAAATATTTTATAACCCACATGATAAAAACGAGTTATGTGGACCATCTGACGATAAGAGTAATTATGATCCGGAATATAATTATTCAAGTCCTCGCATGGAAATCATAATATGCAGAATCGTGTGTCATGACTTAGAATCTAAAGTAGCTTGGGTAACGGTACAAATGACGAGATGATAAGGACATGGTGGATACGCCGTTGGTACATCTAATATATAAGTGCCCTTATCGGATTGTTATTTGAAGCTTTGCTTTGGTTATTAGAAGTTCTATTCTATGATATTTTCTCTAAAAGTTTAATTGTTAAAAAAAACAATGAAGTTTTGGTTTTCCTTAATTTCGGGACGAAATTCCCTAAAGTAGGGGAGATTGTAACAACTCAGTGTTTCCATGTATTAATTTATATTTGTTACCCGACCCGTTTTATGTTTGGGAAATTTTAAACCCTGAAAAGTATCACGTTTATCGAGTAATTATTATATAATTTTTATTTGTTTATTATATTTAATTAATATACATTTAACTTTGGAAAATGTACACTTTTAACACAAATATAAACTTAAATCCTTTATTGTTTCCACCTTTAATCTCCAAGGACTAAATTGTAATTTCGGCATATTATATTTATAACTCTTGGTCCCTGACCCGTTAACTCATGGTTCAAGACCCGTTTACCCGTATCCATGACCCGTTTAGCTTGCTTGAGCCACAATTGTCGTCATAAACTAGGAATTGAATCATGCTTGAGATTTCTCTTGCCATTATCGGCATAACCGACGTGGTTAATTAAGAAACAAGATCCAATATGATATGTATTGTTATATTCGATCAACCGACTTAACCTAAATCAATTACATATCCTCAGATTGATCGTAATTCAATTTCTCGCGTCTGCACCTCCTATATAACCCAACGATCAAAGCCCCTAAACTTAATTGCATTGATTTTGGCCGTAACCCACTGTTCGAATATTGTTCTTGCCGCCGAAACGGGTTGGTCGTTCTCCTTGGTTTCAGCATCATTTAAGGTAATTAAAACATGTAGTATGCTCGTCTATCATCAGTAAATATGAACCCTATATCAATCTAAACAAACGTTAAACGGATTGAGCGATTTCAAAATTAGGGTTCTTATTTCAATTTGGTTTTAGTTAGTATTGTATAAACAATATTGTTGTCATTCCATCACCAACTAACACACCAACGCGAATGGCTGGTGTGTGTGTGTTAAACTCTTGAGCCGCTGTCCACCCGCCTTCGAGTCTTGGAGGAGCCAGTTTTTGGTATTTTTATGTTTTTGTTGTTTTAATTCTTCCAAATGATTTATAAAATATTACAATTAATATTAATCATCAAATAAAATGTTATTTATTTAAACCAACATCATTGAGTCTTCGTTTCTTATCCATTAATCTCATTTTACGCTTTCGTATATATACATATATATGTGTGTGTGTGTGTGTGTGTTTGTGTGTATATGTGTGTGTGTGTAAATATAAATATAAATATATATATATATATATATGTATATATATATGTCTGTCTTATAATTGTAACTTATTAATAGTAAACCTTCATTATCTTGTTAAAACCCGACACCAATATTGATGTTTCTCGTTGTTAAAACGTTTTTATAAATTTGCACATATTTATTGTATACATATATGTATATATTATATATATATGTGTGTGTGTGTGTGTATTTTTTTTTAAACAAAACTATACTAAACTTATTAAACGTGTTAATTATATTTTTACCATCGGATTTCGTTAAAGATTCTAAAATATACATTTTATGATAGTTATTTATTTAAACGTTTATCATTATAATATATCTCAACTCATATTTATGTATTTAAACTAATTATTCATAAGTTTGATTATATGATAAGCGGTGATTCTTATAATTAATGATAACTAATAGTATTGTTTTCACAATAACAATAATCAGTAGAGATCAATCGTTCAATAAATAACATATTAATCACAAACATAATTCAAATCACATCGAAATCCTAAATTCGTTATACGTGTTATATCGTTTATGATTAACTCATAATATTATATTGTTTAAATAGGAACTTTGACAGTAAATCCCGAAGGGTTCGTCATTCTCATATCTTCACTTGTGTTTTGTTCTACTAATCAGGTGAGTTTATCATTCCCATATTTTATTCAATTTTCTAAATGTTTTAAGGACATATGCGTACATATCCTTTTTTTCATACTATATATATAAATCAAACAAATGCATACTTGAAATTGTGAGTGACTTAAACAAGCAGACGTGCTATTTGCTTACTTGTGCTAATATTCATTCATTCGTATATGGTGTTGATATTCATTTATTCGTATATTTGGAGAGATCCAACGCATTCCCATGTATGGGTGCTCATGCTATTGACCAACGCCCGATTCACTTGGCAACGGTCTACATACTTGTTTATGGTTTGATTACATCTACCGCACTTATCACGTTATGCTTATTTATGTTGTTGTGTCAAAACTTGTAACGCCCGTAAATTTCGTTAAAATGAAGAATCAAGCCTTGTAAAGTTTGTGTATTTTACTGAGACCGAGTTGGCGTTCTTATGGGACCTCCTAGTCATACCCATAAGTTAAAATAACTAACTTCTCATTCAAGTTGTTGCATCTTTCCAAGTTGGAGGGTTACAATGTAACTTTTATATTATAACAAGAAAACCTTAACTTGGTTCTCCTAATCCAATCGCAGAACAGCAGCAGCTCCACTCCTTTCTTTTTCTTTTTTCCAGCCAACTCCATGGTGTAAAACTCAAATTGAAGGTTAGTTTTATGTTCCCCCAAGTCCTATACACCTTAATTGATCATATTAACACGCTTATTGGTTGTTAAGGTTGAGTTTTGATGATAACAGTTTGCTGACAGATTCATATCCGTTTATTGTAGGGCCTGTAACTTGATGATAATCCATTGTTTTTGATCTATTCTCCTTTCCATGATGTTCTAATTTTAGTCTGGTTTCCAGAAAGGTATAATACGTAATTTTTGGACAGGATTTGAACACTTTTTATGATTTTATAAGATCGAGTGTCAAAGCTGATGTGGGATGATGGATTCTGGTCTGTCTTCCCGACATCATAACCCTTTTTTGACAAGTCTAAATTGGTTAGTTCCACTTCTGGAAGTTAATATTTTGAGTTAGGAACCAAACCCAATTGGAATCGTTTAATTTGGCTGGGTAATGAATTTTATAAAAACAAAACCATTTTGTTGCGCACTGAAATAGCTGCACATACCTTTCTGTGTTGGAGGAATTTTTATGATTTTTTTTTTCCACTAGAAAAATATAATAAAAATATTTTTATAGACTTAAGTATTTATACAACTCTGGTAAAAATTTAATAATTTAATTCCATGGTTTTCCTATGTAATAAAATACATCTTTGCATGCTAAAATCTGCATGTTATATTCGTTATTGATCGAGAAGTTCGTTTTAGGCTTAACCGGTGGCTGCTCTTTCTCGCATCTTTCGGGGCTGTTATAATTTAAGTTTGTGCTCCATCATCTTCTTAGGTATGTCTAGTGTAATATACTTTAGTATCATGAGTTTTGGTATTCGTTAGATTGGTCAACTGTTGATGAAGTAAAAACTAGGTTTCGGTTGTCTAGTTTGTCAATTGTTGCGTCTGGCGCGTTGTCTGAGGGAATTAACAACCAATTCGGATGTTGTAGCCTCGGTATGATTTGTTGACTGTGAAAAACTATATTTTTATGTTATTGGGGCTGAATTGGTTGCCGGTTACTCAAATGGGTCGGTACGGCGCAAATTCGCGTTTATTGGTAATTTGTGCATTGTGCTTGCGAATTACCGACCCATCCAACTCGTGTAGCGTCGTGTGGACTTTTTGGCTGTGATTTTACTAAATTTGGTCCACACGGGGCTGAGTCGGTATCTAAGTGCATAAACAACCGGTTAACGCGCGTATTCGATAAAGTCAACAACTTTCGGGGGTAAATTGGGAACCCATTGTCCCCGGGATTAACCAAGGGTGGTTTTGGTAAATACATGGCCTCAGGGGCTGATGTAATTGGATTTGGTAATGTCAAGGCTTTAGGTCAATCAAATCATGTCAGAACGTCTCGTAGGATAAGCTAGTCGGTATGTTTAGTTAGTAATCTTTGTGTGTAATCCGACAGGCTTGTAAACTGTGGATTGGCTTTGAAGTTCTCATACCTATTGTTATTTGATTGGCTCGTTTCAGGTGAGTTCATGATGCCCTTTTTAATCTTTTTACGTTTTGGGCTAGCATATGCACCTTATTATGATTTTAACCGATTTTAATTGGTTTAAACTATTGGTTTGGTATTGTATGATCTTGTTTGTGGTTGTGCCTTTATGAAGACATGTGTAAATTATATTTTACGCCTTAGGATATTTTAGACTCGTTTAAGGTCATATATCCCTTATGGTTATACATTTTACTTGGGCTCTAAGCCTCGAGGTTGCTATTAGGCTTAGTATTGAATGCCTAGATTATCCATTATTTATGGATTGTATGTGGTGATGTTGTTGGTTGGATGTTTGAATTAGATGTTTGTATGTGTGTATGTGAATGTGTATGTGATGGTAAACTGTGATTGGGTCAAATATATTACTTGGGGAGGACCCGGGGTGAGGAGGCCCGTGTTGCATGTTTATGACGCGGCTGGGTCAAATATATTACTCGGGGAAGACCTGGGGTGAGGAGGCCCGCCGTTCTATAAACCGTGGTCGGGTCAAATATATTACTTGGGGAAGACCCGGGGTGAGGAGGCCCGTATCACGTGTTTGGTATGTTAAACTGCGACCGAGTCAAATATATTACTTGGGGATGACCCGGGGTGAGGAGGCTCGGGTTGCATGATTTTAACGGTTTTGTTAAACTGCGGCTGGGTCAAATATATTACTCGGGGAAGACCCGGGTTGAGGAGGCCCGTGCTGCGTGAAAAGATGTTTAATGTTTTATTTACTTATGATTTGGTTAAAGAAAAGCTATTTATGATTTTATGGACTCATGATTTTCCCCTACATTCCATACTCATGGAATTTAAATTGTTTAATGAATGACGTTTATGAAAACTTGAACTCACTCAGCTCTAGCTGACTTTGTGTGTATGTTAGATTGATTTTCAGTTTAAGGATTGGAGGTTATCGCTTAGACGTGCTGGGGACTACTCGGAAGGTTGAAGGCATTTCTGGTCGAGGATTTCAAATAAAACATACATTTTATTTATATTTGATTTTGGATACTTGTACACGTGTTTGGGATTTTTAAATACTTAAACTTTTTTCGCTGTTATTTACTCTGAACTTGTTTTAAATAAAAACGAATAGTTTGGTTTTAAATTTTTGTGAAATTGTGGATGTGATTACCAACTGTAGGATTCCCGGGATTCAGGGTCTTACAAAACTGGTGATACTCTCACTCAACTTTATGTTGACAAACTCCATTTTATACGCATATGCAGGTTGCTTGTATTGAGATTGAAGTTTGGACACGTAGACAAGACCTTAGGATATAATCAAGATAATCATTATTTGAGCTTTTATTCATGTATTTAAATTATTTAATTAAATAATGAGTGTATACTTTGAATAAAATAATTAATTAGATATTGTCACTTATATTTATGATAGCCCCCGTATTTCCGCCTTAGGTTGGGGTGTGACATTGGAGACTTCGTACCGGCATATTGATCAACATGAAAAATGGATGAGAAATCTTTCTCCATAGCAGCTTCCATGTCTCTTATTTTCTTCGCAGGATTGGTGGACGAAGGCTTGTCCCTTGGCACATCATCATGTGAAGCTGTTTGTTTCCCAGCCCCACTGCCACCACCAACACCGACGTCTCCATTACCGCCATTATTATCATCCAAGGCATCATCATTGCTCGTATCCTCATCAAAACTATCATGAGGATCACCATCATCCTCATCAGACTCACCCTCCTCGTCATAATTCGTCTCCTCATCATTCTCTTCTTCATCAGCTCCAACGTCCGGAGCTATATCAGCTTCTACACCAACAGTACTATCATGCACTGCTGTGGCAACCACAGTCTCAACATCACTTGTCACCATCACATCAACACCACTACCGCCACTTGGACCAACCGTAGTAGGTTATCCTTCGTTGCCTTTTTTATTCTTTACTCCCCTCCTGGGATTCATCTAACTCCCAAAGGCAGTGTCTAGTTGAACCTCGAGATCTTCCATGTCTTGATTAGTCATATTCATAATCTCAGACACTGTAAGTTACTTGCTGGACATTTCTTCATTTACCTTTAACTGAACTTCATTCAACCTATCTTGCTCAACCAATCTATCCTTCAGCCTGTCTACCTTGGATCGGAGTTCGGTGTTTTCAGCAATGATAGTACCAACGTTCCTTAAGGATCCTTGATCACCCTCAAGTAATCTAAATCTTGCTTCCAACTGTTAAGTCTCTAGCAATACTGTAACATCCGGCCCCTCTCACCACCAATACTGTCCTCTTTGTCCACGAAGAGCTCACGGATTTGTTTTTGGTTGCTCAGGTGGAGACTTCCCAGGAGGTTACCCATCCTGCTACTACTCTCACTTGAGCACACTTAACTGTGGAACTCTCCTCTCGTCCACTACCATTAAGCCCGAAACGCGTTGGTGATTTAAGAGGCGGGACATTTAATTATGAACCAAGAATCTCTCTTGTCCACGATCGATGTGGAATTTTCCTAGAGTGTTACAAACACCCCCCCTTTTGGACTCATCGTCCTCGATGAGGTTTGCCCCACCATCCAATCCAGGATGTGGGATTCGCCTAAGGTGTCCCTCGCGACACCCCCGGGGACTCACCGTCTCTGATGAGGTTTGCCCCACCATCCCGAACGGCACAAGAGTGGCTCTGATACCACTTGTAACATCCGGCCCCTCTCACCACCAATATTGTCCGCTTTGCCCACGAAGAGCTCACGGATTTGTTTTTGGTTGCCCAGGTTGAGACTTCCCAGGAGGTCATCCATCCTGTTACTACTCCCGCCTGAGCACGCTTAACTGTGGAACTCTCCTCTCGTCCACTACCATTAAGTCCAAAACGCATTGGTGATTTAAGAGACGGGACATTTACTTATGAACCAAGAATCTCTCCTGTCCACGGCCGATGTGGGATTTGCCTAGAGTGTTATATATATATATCATCCCAAACATACCATCATGAAAGTAAGCCTAGGGTCAGAAAGTAACACGGGCATACCCATTCATAAATATCATCTCATGACATACTACAATACGAGTAAGCCTACATCCTTGAGTCTAGACCATAAGTAATGTCTATAACCTTATAAAATATATAACCATAGACGAGCCTCGAATATTCCAGGGCATAGGGTATAATTCACACATATTTTCATAAATCCACAAGTACGAATAAGGCTATGTAATACCATCCAAATAGTTTAGACAAGTATAGTCGGATAAAATTGTAATATGGTGTGCATGCTAGCCTAAACTTAAAAAGAGTAAAAGGGGCATCGTGAACTCACCTGACACAAGGCACGAATTCACCATGAGCTATAGGACCCCTAAGTATCCCCACAACTCAAACGCCTGTCGGTTTACATACAATCATTACTAACGACACCGAAAGGACTCGTTTACCCTACTGGATGTTCTAACGTAGTTTGAGTTACCAAAGCCTCGACCTCATTAAACTCAATCATAACAGCCTCCGGGGCCCTACATTTACCGACACGACCCATAGATACTTCTGGGATTAAAGAATTCCCAAATTACCCCCGAAGCACTAGATGATATTAACACTGAAATCACCATTCTAGACAACCGAAAACTAGTTTTCAATCTATTGACAATTGATCAATCAAACGGGCTTCATAGCCCACGATACTAAGGTAAAACACATATGACATACCTAGGAAGATGACGGAGCAAAACCTCACTTCAAAAAGCCCTGACAAGAACACAATTGAACATCCACCGGTTAAGCCTAAAACGAACTTATCGATCAATAACAAGTAAAACATGTAGATTTTAGCATGCGAAGATGCATTTAATTACATAGGATAACCTTTGAAATAAATTATGAAATTTTTACCAGAGCTGAATAAATGTATTAGATTTATAAAAATATTTTTATTATATTTTGCTAGTGGACATAAAATTCATAAAAATTCTTCCAACACAGAACGGTGTGTGCAGCTATTTCAGTGCGCAACAAAATGGTTTTATTTTTATAAAAATCATTACCCAACAAATTAAACAATTCCAATCGGGTTTGATTCCTAACTCAAAATACTAAGTTCCAGAAGTGAAACCAACTAATTTGGACTTGTCGAAAAAGAGTTATGATGTCGGGAATACAGACCAGAATCCGTCATCCCGAATCAGCTTTGACACTCGATCTTATAAAATCATAAAAACTATTCAAATCTCGTTCAAAAATTACATATTATACCTTTCTGGAAAGTAGACTCAAATTAGAACATCATAGACACAAGAATCGATCAAAAACATTAAATTTTCATCCAGTTACATTCCAAACAATAAACGAGTACGAATCTGTCAGCAACTGTTTTAATCAAAACTCAACCCTGACATCATCAACATAGGGTTTAATGGTGGAAAAGAGTTATATTATGATGTAACCAACCTTGGATTAGACTTGGGATGGCTGGAGAGTGGCTGGAACATGCACAAATTTCGAGATGGGGCTGCCTACCTGTTGCTGATCGGAAGTGAGGGAGGGAGGAAGGGTGTTAGGGTTTAAGTTATAATAATCTTACATTTAGGCCATCCAACTTATAAATTATGATGTCTTGATTCCAGATGTTGTTTAAATTGACTTTCGAGAATGACTATGTGGTCCCTCAAGTTATAAGATCAAATCCTGAATACATCACAACTCTACAACCGTGCATGCCGTCAAACAAAGATTAGCGGTTGTTACCTACAAATGTAGCCCTTCAAATTATGATAGGTGATTTCTGTCTTGAGTAAAAAGATGGATGTGTGGGCTTTTAAAATGTATTCCAAGGCTCTAAGTTAGAAAGATGAAACCCCAGCTTTTAAACGAACATTTATAAACGATCGAGCCGATTAACGAAATTTACGGGCATTACAAATACTCGATCCATCTCCTTTTCCAAACCATCTTTTAAGTTAGCATCAAGACGAGAAGACGACGAAAAGTCACTCTCGAGATAGGAGACTCTTAATTCCACCCTCAAACCTTCGCCATGTTTCCTAGTGAGAGACATAGAATGATCAGTAAATAATTGTTGTTTACTGTCTACTTGCTTCTGGAGTGTCTCGATTCATAATCAATGAGGCCTTTATCCACCTCTTGTTCACTCTCCAACTTGGCAACCCTTTGCATCAAATCAGCCTCTTTCTTTCTCTACTCTCTCACAAACTCAATCATTAGCAACTCTCACTTAGCACGCTTCTTGTTTGATTCCTCTAGTACCTAAATCCTTTCAAGGATAGGATCCGTGTACACCGGAGCCTTTGTATACTTTCCGCTCGACAACGGGGTTGGGGTAAGGAAAGTAGATTAGGTAACTGTGGGAGAAGTGGTTGATTGGGTAGGTTCGGTTTGGGAATGTATTGGCATTGTTAAGTTTTGGGTTTGGAATGAGGTAGTAAGGGATAGTGGTAAGGCATTGGTTGAGTTGGGGTTTGGGTTATAGGAGAAGTGATTTGTATAGCAGTGGGTGGTGAGGTAAAGGTGGCTGACCAGTAGGTGGAGGCTCTAAGGGGAGAGGTGAAGGCTGGTGATCCTATGGATGAGGTGATTCTAGGTGGTGATTGGGTTTGTTGGATCGGTGAGGTGTGGTATGGAGAGGATAAAGGTAGGGTCTTAAAAATGTTGGGCATTGGTTTGTCTAGTTTGGAGGGAGAGATTTCAGATGAGGTTACGGGTGAACCATGTAGCTTCCTTGGGGTATGTTTGGTATGTGGTTTGGTTTTGGGAGTCATAGGTAGCTTGCCTTTCATGGCAGCTAAAGTGCGGGGCAAGGTGGTAGGTGAGGAAGAGTCAGGGTCAGGTAATGTGGTTTGTGGTGGAGGTGTGGCTGTTTGGCTGGTTGTGTCAGTGTCACAGTGGAAGTAGGAAAGATTACCTTTAACGAAGTTGGCATCTATGAAGAGACAGGCTTCTTGTAGTCCCCTACTCTCCATAAACGCTTTAGCGGCAGCTCGGGTTCCTCTTCTTATTCAGTCTGCTGAGAAGGACCACTAGTAGAAGGCTTACTCACAGCCTTCCTCTTTCGCTCGTGTTTCCTCTTTGTTCTTCTTTCCGGCTCAATCTTCAGCTCGGTCTCAATAGCCTCATCATTTGGCTCTTGTTCATCCCCAATATCATCATCATCACCATCATCACTATCTTCACTAAAGTCTTCATCAACAGGTTCAGTTTCTGCAAACAAACCGAACTTATTGCCTAGAACTAGTCCCTGGTACTTATATCCTCCTTTGGCGGGCGGTTCCACATTGCCTTAAACACCTTTTATTTCACCATCTTTGCATGGTGAGGCTTTGTTGGAGGAAGTTCATTACCCCGATCATCAAACATTATTGGGTAAACGGGTTTTGGCACTTTGGGCATTAAATCTTCTAAAATCAATTGAATGAATCTTGGATACATCATCCAAGGATTGTTGGTCAATGCGTTAGCATACATACATAAGAAGTGTCTTGAATAGTTGAACTTGGTCTGGTTTGTAAGACATGCCATAATACCAACCCATTCAGTTCTTAGCTTGTTAAACCCTCTCTTCTGTTCAGACAAGCAGTTTGCAGTAATTGGAACAGAAACTTCCAATAAGGTGGCAGATGCATCTTCTCGCACGTAGTCCCACTTGACGTCATACCTGATTGCAATTTACAAATTGTTGCAAATCCTTCTTCTTCAATCGGTCAAAGAAGTTAACAGATGCGTCTTTTATGATCAAGGCCAGTCTTGCATCCTCTTATATAACTTGAAGCTTCTTTCCTGCCACTTCCCTATAAGTCACATTCCCATCTTTGACAGCTTTTGAATTGATCTAGAACTCTTCAATCCATCCTGTATGAATCTTCGGATTAGTAGAAATTGCAAGCATCAATGGAGATTCTCTCAAACCTTTGATCATTGATATAAACACCTGATGCTTTCTCTTCCTCGGTAGATCTAGAGGACAATACATATTATGTTGTTGCAAGAAAAACAAAATATTAGACCTAATACTCTAAGAAAATAATACTAGAAATTAATTACGAGATAAACTTTAGAAACTGAAAATTTTCACAAGGGGAAACAAATCGAATCGAATTGAAAATTCTGTTGGATTCAAATTAACATAAAGGTAAAACAGACAACGTTTATTTGAACTAAAATTTTGGAAAACAGATAAGTCAAAAGGAATCGAGTCGAATAAAATAGAATCAGACAGAACAAAAAAGAATAAAATCGAGTATAAACTAATCGAATCGAAGTTTGAAAATTCGATTCGATTAAAATTTATTTGATTTGATTAGAATTCATTCGATTCGATTAAAATTTAATTCGATTCGATTAGAATTCAAAATCGATTCTATTAGAATTAATTCGATTTGAATAAACCTCATTCAATTCGATTAAAACCAACTTCATCCAAAACTCAATTCCCTTTACATTGAGATCACCCAGACTTGATCTACCTTTTGTATAAGTTTGATGTACATCTATAAACACATTCGTAGTCAATTTTGATATTTAAAATCCGAAAATCTCAAAATAAAACCCAAAACCAAAGTTACTTTGTACAACCACAACATCAAGTGTGAGACAAGAAGATGAAACACATTTGATTTTGTTAAGATGTCAGATGAAGGTGGTGGTGGCGTTCGGTTATAGAGAGAGAGTGTCACACCCCGAATAACAAATGTGGAATCGTAAAATGGGAATTTAACAGACACCTCTTGTGTCAACTTGATTGTTTATAAAGAAACATTACAAACTAATTTACATTATATTACATTGTTCTATTTTCGTTTACAATCTAGGTGATACAAAACAAAACTAGTTCATTAACTGTCTCACTCCATACTAGTACTCTATTATCTATTCACATAACTAGTCCGGGTGTAGCAGTCACGTCTAGAACATGTCAATAGGTTTAGATTGTGACGTTGTTCAAGGCCTGATGTTTAAAATCGAACTTGGCTTAGTTTCACCGTTTCACTTACTGAGACAAGTTGATCGTTTACGCGTTTAGAAAACAGGTATAACCATATAAACTAGAGTAATCGTGTCGGTTGATAAAATGATTAAATTTATAAAGAAAAATCATAGATTAGAAATCTGGATTCGCTACGGGCCTCATTTCTGTTTATTCAGTCTGGTTTGGAGAAAAACGCACATAATCCATCCGAATGGATTTCTCACAAATTGACTCAATTAACCCAAAAATATGATTTTTGATCACTCTTGATGTTCTGATATTTCAACAGATTCGTTAATCACAAACCTGACGGTTTTTATCAGAATTGAATTTGTTTAACTTTAAAATTAACACAACTAAATATCTGTATATTGTTAAATTACGAAAATTTATACACTCACTAATTAAAATATGTAGATTTTTATAAAAATATTTCTGGAATTATGTAAGATCCCGAATCTCGGGAATCCTACAGTTGGTGATCATACAATAAACTTACAAAATTCTTAAACTCAAGATAGTTCATTTCATTTCAAAAATCAATTCAGAGTATAAATCAGCGGAAAAATCATAATTATTAAAACAAGTTTCCAAAACCCGGGAATTATGCCTAAAACCAAATTTTAATGTATTTAGTAATAATTGAAAAGAACAATGTTCATTAATAAAACTTTCCGATTAGATATGCCTTCCACCGTCCTAGTAGCCTTGAGCATGTCCAAGCGGTAATGCATCCTCCTCCTAACCTGAAACTCACACTAACATACACACAAAGTCAGCTTGAGCTGAGTGAGTTCAAGTTTTTAATAATTAACATTTATATAAATCATTCCAATAGTTTAAAATAATACGTGTAAGGCCCTGAACCCCGGGAACACTACAGTTGGTATTCATACGAAACACTTATAAAATATTTAAACTTGAAAATAGTTCATTCCATTAAAACAACCAATTCAGAGTATAATTCAATGGAAAACATAAATAATAAAGTAAGTTCTCAAAACCCAGGAATTATGCCCAAAACCAATTTAAATGTATTTAAATAAATGTTAAAAAGAAAACGTTTATTATTATTGAAACATCCGACTAAGCATGCTCTCCACCGTCCAAGCGGTAATGCATCCACCTCCTAACCTGAAACTCACACTAACATGCACACAAAGTCAGCTTGAGCTGAGTGGGTTCAAGTTTTTATAAATAACATCAATATTAATAATCATAATAGTTATTCCCAAAGGTTTTAAACTATAAAAGGGATACATCAGTTAGGCCATTATCTTCGATAAATAATCATCCTTATGTATATATACATATACAAACCTACAAATAAACATCTTTATAAGTGCATCCCTATATATATATATATATATATATATATATATATATATATATATATATATATATATATAACATCCAAGTAATAATATCAGGGTCGAGCAAACGTACAACCCAAACACGTAACATCTCATCAACGTATGCAAACACAAAGTAGGCATACGCAACATCCGTAGTCGATAACGACTACTAACATCGCCAAATATTGGCCATACAATAATATATAAATACATACTATAACATCCCAAGGCCTACCATCTACGAGCAGGCCTACATAAAATAGTTTAAATGTTTCATCAAGCAAAATCGTTTAGGTGTGCATGCTAGCCCAAAACTTAAAAAGAGTTAAAAGGGGCATCATGAACTCACCTAAAGTCAACCAAAAACCAGCAACTAGCTAGAGAATCTCTAAGTGCACACTCACAAGTAAGAGCCTGTAATTTGTACGCAACGCATTACTAACTAGCCTGTAATAACACACTCGACTAACGGACTGTCCAAACCCAATTGTTTTGACCCGAGGCCTAGCCCATACTCATTTTACTTTACCTCAGCCCCTAAAACCTTTCAATTAACCAATCCCACCCTACGATCATGGTCGGGGCTAACCAGGATGCACAATTCACCCGTTTGCGCACAAATTGAGTCGAATACGCGCGTAATAAATCCTTAATTCAATTGCCAAGCAAATCAGCCCCTTATGGACCAAATTCCCCTCTTTAACTTTTCATGTATCATAATTATGTCACTCGAGTTGATATGGATGGCGGTTCCTTTAAACAACACTCAAATTAACGTTTAAACAACAATTCGCGCTCAACCGACTTGATTGACTAATCACCAGCCAAATCAGCCCCGAGTACTAAAAAAATTATTTTCCCACAGCCCTTAAATACCTCTAGGGATATGAAAACTGATTCAGTTGGAAATTCAATCGATTAATGCATCAAACTCAACAATTGACGATTCTACACTCGATAAACCCTAGTTTTCGAACGAAAATCAATTAACCGACCTAAACACCTTCAATGACCGCGAAATTTAATATGATGTAAATGTCATACCTGGGAATCTTTCAACACCAGAAGCCCCAATTTTTATCCACGGGAAGCGGGTCAATTGAACCCTAGCCGAAAACTGTCGTACGAAACGAATAGGCAAAATTGAGCATCGAAACGACTAGGATTGGACGAAGGGAGTGTTGGGGACTTTAGTACATACTTGAACCACTTCTAGTTGCCTTGGAATTGCTCAAACGTCGAAGGAAAAAAAGGGGGGAAGGGCTGCCGATCGGACCACAAGGAAAAGGGGTTAGGGTTTTTTTTTAGGTTATAAAATAATAAGTTTCATTCTAACCCATCCAAATTGAAGTATATGGCATCTTGGAAGAAAAGTTAAATGCTTTAACGTACCGGGATGACGAACAGGTTTCCCAGAAATGTTTGTTAAATCCCGAGACTTATACATACTTTACAAGCTTTAAATCGTTGAACCAAAATTAACGGGTGTTACAAAACAGGATATAAACAGTTAGGCCATCATAAACAACAAGTAGTCATACTTTTATATATCTATATAATCACAACCATATGAATAACATCCAAGTAATAACATCAGGGTCGAGCACACGTTTAACCCAAACACGTAACATTGCATCCGACGTATGCAAACACAAAGTAGGCATATGTAAACATCCTTAGTCGATAACGACTAAATAACATCGCCAATTATTGGCCATAAAATAATACATGTATAATCATATGTACAAACATACATAAATATCATCCCAAGGCATATTCTATACAAACACGCCCATACAAAATAATTTAAACGGTTCATCAAGCAAAATTGTTTAGGTGTGTATGCTAGCCCAAAACTTGAAAGAGTGAAAAGGGGATCATGAACTCACCTGACACAAGGCACGAAATCACCATGAGCTAGAGACCCCAAAGTATCTCCACAACTCAAACGCTTGTCGGTTTACATACAATCATTACTAACGACACCGAATGAACTCGTTTATCCTACGAGGCGTTATAGCATGGTTCAAGTTACCTAAAGCCTCGACCTCACCAGGTTCGATTAAAACAGCCCCCGGGGCCTTATTTTTTCCAACACGACCCATTGTTAATCCCAAGAACAAAGAATTCCCAAATTACCGCCGGAAGCACTAGGTGAGACTAACATGCGCGTTTAAGAGTTGTTTAGGCAATTAACATCCAACTCAGCCCCGTGTGGACCCAATGTGATAAATTCACAGCCAACAAGTCCACACGACGCTACACGAGTTGAATGGGTCGGTAACCCGCAAGCACAACACACCAACTATTCAATAAACGCGAATGCGCGTTGTACCGACCTGTTTGAGTAACCGACAATCAATTCAGCCCCATTACCTTTAAAAATCAGTTTCTTACAGCCCACAACTCATACCGAGGCTACAATATTCGAATTGGTTGTTAGCTCCCTCAAACAACGCGCTAGACATCACAATTCACAAACTAGTCAACCAAATTCTAGTTTTCACATCATCAACGATTGACCAACCTAATGAATGCCAAAATTCACGATACTCAAATATGATATACAAGACATACCTAGGAAGATTATGGAGCAAAAACCTTAACCAAAACAGCCCCAAAAATGCTAGAATGGACAGCCACCCGGTAAGCCTAAAACATGCGATTTAACGATCAATAAGCGAGTTATAAAGACCAATTAAGGTGTAAAAGACTTGAGGGAACATGAGACTAACCTTCAATTGAAGTTTTACGCCCTAAAATTTGGCTGAAAAAAAGAAAATCGGGTGTGGGGGTGGGGCTGCTGTTCGCCGATCAGACCAAGAGAAGGGGGGAGTTAGGGTTTGTTTATGATATAAGAATCTTATACTCTAGCCCCTCTAATTATAAAGAAGTAACATCTTGATTGAAAAGTTAAATAGTTTAACGTACCGGAAAGATGAGAAGGTCATCGAGGAAATTCGGATAAGTCCCAAGAGATGTACATACTTTACAAGTTTTAAATCCTTGAACCGGAAATTAACGGGTGTTACAAATTATTTGCTGATACAACAATTTATAAAAAATCATTTTATATGCTATTTTTAACCCGTAAATCGTCCGTTTATACCAAAACAATTTCTAAAAAATTCGATAAATTTACTGAGTTATCCAAATAACTCCCAAATTCCTGTAAAATTCCCAGAACCTAACAATCTTGTCAAGTTACCTTTTTGAGCAAAAAACGTCCATAAAAACTCGAATAAACGCGAATCCAGAAAATATAGCTTGGGTTTTCCAAATGACCCCCAATTGTATATGTGATCATACTATGTCATACATGAGTTCTCCATAAAATTTCATAATTTTTCAAGTAGCTTTAGTATTTTTCCCAAATAAACATCCCTAAACGATAATAAATTCTTCAAATATTCTCTGATGGTCAGAAAAATTACCAAATTTGGACCGGGACTCATTCATATGGTCCCTGATGTCCCAACAAATTTTCTCATGCAAACAACGAACACGTCATAATTTAATCTTAAACAACCTCTAAATGAGTGTTTCGGCAATACCTTGGCGGTTTTCGTTCGTTTCAACTCTTTTCCTCAATTGTCCAGTTCTTATCCTTCTAGTTAATGTAAGTACAGGTCCTATATCACAAAATCAAGCATGTATCATCAAAATATTAGCCTTAAAACATAGGGTTTCGATTAGGGTTTTAAACCAAACTTTTGAAACGTAAAAACGCGATTTAAACCCTCTAATCTGTGTTTATGGAAAAAAAAACTATCAAATCAGATTCTTAACCATGTGTAGGATCAAAACATGTTTTTGGACAATTTTTAGAGTTTTTGCATGGTTCGGATTAGTTTAAACTAATCAAAGATCAATATTTATATGAAAATCAAGTTTAAAACAAGATTTAATGATAAAAAAAGTGAGTTTACCTTAGGGTTTTGGGTGTGTGAAAGAAAGCAAAAGTTAATCTCCAGCATTTGCAATAAAATGATGCTAAAATATCTTGGTTTATTACTTATATGTGAAGAAAGTTTGGGGAGTTTAAAGATGGCGGCCGGACTCTTGGGCCCCCCATTTGGGCCCAATTTTGGCCTAATATTCTCGTTTTGCATGGCCGAACGTGAAATTCTGATCTCAATTTATTTCGGGTTCGGTTTTTGGTGAGAAAAATATATCGATTACGACAAATAGAGTGAAAACAAGTGTTTTTCGGCCAATTTCTTGTAAATTTAGAAAAACACGGTTGTAAAAATCCAAAATATTTTCACGAATCGCTTAAAATAATCCAAATAAGTGTTTAATAAATCTTTAAAGTCATAGCAGGTAGTTAAACGAGTATGTTTTCGTTTCACTGGTTTGCTATTGTACTAGGGCCATAAAATTAATATGTTAGCTTATAATATACGTATATCACTTGTAGATGCCTCCCCCCAGGATATATAGGTCATAACTAGACACGTTTGGTTATTCATTTGCTCGATACATAATAAGCGATTAATCGTTTATTTAGTAAATACATACCAAGGTGTACCTGGTTTTGTCACGATTAACACACACACACACACACACGCGCGCGCGCGCACAGAGTATGTTGAGAGAGTTTGGATCAGGGTCAACCTATCTCGCGATAGGGTCAAATCCTCTCAAGTTTTAAACGATTTTACACTCCCAATCCCCAAACTTTGAAAATATATACTGATTTAAGTCCCAAAAATATTTAACCACCGAACCAAACACTCAAATATATACAAGATATATTTTTGTCGGTCTACACGTTTGGCTACCTTTGTACTAGGGATTTTTTCATAAAGCAACAAAAATTTAAAAGAAAATCAAAAGTAAACAAAAGAATAAAAGTAAAAGTAAAAATAAAAATAAAAACTAAAAATAAGATTAAATTAAAATAAAAAATAAAATAATTTAAAATAAGGTTCCCAAATAAAAAAACTTAAAACAAAACAAATAAAAATGAAAAGAAAATGGGAGTAAAGATGAAATTAATATTATATGAATACTATTTACAAGATTTTTTAGTTATATTAATGTTTTTGTGAGAAAGACCGCAACACGAAATTATATTGTCTTATGACCTCCTAGATCGCACTTCTATTTCCAGATTATTATGCCAAAACCCAAAGTCGATTGTAGATATATTTAGTTCACTTTAAACTTAACAATTATTTTGATGTCTAAGTGATACGTTAAGGTATATATTGAGCACAACACTTATTTGGTCCCCATTTAATCCAACATGTTACAGACTCCATCATACTTCGGGTATAATTTGTGTTCATCAGGTCACCCCGAATTGACTCTAACCCCCTAATGATTGATTAAAACATTTTCATAATTTTTAAACTTTTGCAAACCTTTTTAAACATAAAAGGTTGAACCATGGAATTACATGCCACGCAAGTCAGACTTACATGCCTTCGTTCAAGGTGTTCATGACTTATTTTCCCCACCTTAAGTGGTTGTAGATTCCCCTTTTGTTTGTTATTTATCAACATTTGTTGACAGTTATCAGCTAAGCAATTTGCAGTTTTTATGCTTTTTCATTTTGATTTTCAATACTTATAATCAAGCAGAAATAATTTTATGGTGAACAATTACTAACGGGCTCGTGTATGACTGACTAATAGCATTTTTGCCTTCATTAATATGACTTTAAGTGGAGTCATGTAACCACTTCATAAAAGTAAAAACCACCAGCATAGGCAGATGATTTAGTTTATATCACTATGACACTTACTTGTCAAACTTATCTGCACATGAAGCAGTGATCTTGTTGGCTTTTGATCTACTATTTTCATGTGCAATAATCATTAAATACAATTTCTTATCATATTCCAAAGGTCGGATCAATTTCTCAAAATATTATAAAATAATGTTACCTTATCCGACTCCCTCTCAACAGGAGCTCTCTCTAAACGTAAATATCTTGAAACATTTTTTTGATTTTCTTAAGAGGAAATAAAATCTTTTTGATGAGTTAAACATAACTCATTTTCTCCTCTAAAATTGTGACATATTTTCATACTTGACATATTGGAGTGTTGGACCGGGTTTTTCACAATACAAACTGTTGCATCATTGTCACACTTAATAGGGTGTTAAAGAAATTCAAACTGTAATTCAGCAGCTGATGTTGGATCCATATCACTTGTGAGAAGTAGCTAGATGTGGTGATGTATTCTGCTTCAGCTATGGAGGTGGACATATTGACTTGCTTCTTGCACTGCCAAAAAATTAACCGATCACCCCGGAACTGACATCCGCCGGTAGTTGATTTTCTGTCTAAATTACATCCCCCGTAATTGCTGTTGGTGTAAGCATGCAGTTTCAAGGGTGAGTCCTTTGGGTACCAAAGACCCAAACGTGGTGTAACATCCGTATTTTTTAGTATAAAAAAATAATAAAAGAAAATCTTTATTATGTGTGTGTGGTTATTTATTTTTTGTAAGTAATATTAGGTTTGAATAGTAGACTTAGGATGAAAGATGGACCAAGAGGTGGTGTTGGGCTCAAGACCCATGGACTTGGAGTATTTAAACCCCCAATTCTTCCCAAAACCCTAACATTTCATTCCTCAATCTTTTCTCCCTGCACACACACACCCAAGAACACACACACACACACTTCCTCTCTCTAAACTCGGATCCAAATCCGAACCGAAGGGAGGACGAATATCGTGTTCAACATCTTCAAACAACACGTCCAGATCCATAGGTTGATTCAGATCCAAACCCGAATCTGGGACCGAAATGTGAGAGTTCGGCTAAAAGGTTAAGTTTTAAGGTCGAAATTGATGTTCAGGTTCGATATAAGATGGAAAAGTGATGTTCGGACTATGTAAAACACGGGTAAACAAAGTTGGTATGACCTAAACCCCATAAAAAGAGTAAAATCAGGCCATAAGGGAGAGTCACAGAGGAAAATGACTTTAAGATGGTAAAAACGAAGAGAAGGCAATTTTGATTGGATGAAACAGAATCGCATCGCGTAGCCATGCGATGCGAATGGATTTCCATGCGAATGGTTCTCCATGCGAATGGTTCAATGCAAATGGTTTTGCCATTTAATGCGAATTGTTGTATAACAAAACCCACCCGATTCATTTTCTAATGCATTTTTTCTAAAGGCCTATTAACAAAAATATTTTTTTTCCAAGATGACATGCCAGCTCGACCCCAGCCAGGGGCTCTGCCCCTTGAACCTTGCTAGGGGCTGCCGCCCCTAGACCCCGCTACCATGCACGCTGCCCCCAGACCCCCGTTGGTTGAAGGTTTCATTAACGACAGGTGTATGAAGTAGTAGTAATAGATAGTTGATACTCGTAACTTGTTACATAGTTAGCTGTGCACAGCTAAGGAAGGGTATTATCGTTAAATCAGAGAAAAACCGACTACAGGTGAGTTCTAGCCCCCTTTTTCCTTAAACATTTTAGGGCTGTATGCATACTCAAGAAAGAAGATAAAAGACAAACGAGATATGTTTTAAGAGAGAAAGTAAATGTGTAGATCGGTAATAAAAATTATTTAACTACTAATATTAAGAATGTATTATGAACGTGCGTAAGTTATGATGTGGGCATCAGGGGAGTCGTAGTACCTTATACCTATCCACATCACGACTACTCGTATGTAGTATGCAGACACGTACGCGATAGACAGATGCTCTATGGAAACGACAGAGTGTTATGAACGAGAAAGCATGTGCACGAGTACAACAAAGGACTAAAAGCCTATACTATGTTCGGGCACGTGTTGTGATAGTAACGTGGTCTAGCTATAGATACAATGAATTGATTGATTAGGATGATATGTATAAGATGGTCCAGTTATGGATACAATGGTAGGATGGTCTAGCTATAGATACAATGGTAAGATGGTCCAGTTATGGATACGAAGAATAATATGGTCCATTTATGGATACAAAGAATAAAATGGTCCTGTTATGGATACAAAAGATATGGTGGTCCAGTTATGGATACTATGGTGAGATGGTCCAGTTATGGATACAATGAATAGGTGGTCCAATTAGAGATACTAAGTACATCAGCTATTAGTTATATGCGTATATGTAGTACGATTGCTTGGCATGATAATCTTAAATGCATAGATATACGTTGTGTGAATGTATGGTCCAACTATCGATACAAGTAGTATGGGTAAATGTTAGTGGATAGAGCAAAAAGAAGGTAGGGAGCAAGTCCCATCGAATATTTGCATAGAATAATAATATGTACATTGATGTGAATGAATTGTTGCATGTTCGTGCGTAGAGCCTTCGGGCCTCATGCACGCGCACCAAGTTAGGATGGCAAACCCCTCTAACTTGATATGGTTCGGTTATGAGTGAGAATAGAAGGCTCGATTATGAGCAAGTACGTACGGGACTAGTTATACACGAGTGTTATGTTGTGTATGAATGTTTAAAGAATGCGATTTAATTATAAATCAAAATTTTAAGAAAGGAAAGAATGTTAGAACTCACTCGGCGTGTAGCTGACTTTTAGTATGCATGCAGGTACTATTGTGACGTGACAAGCTTAGGGCGCGCACGAGGCTATCCACATTGAAAATGTAGCTAGAGTTAGAAGTGTTTTGTAAAAAGTTTAAATTTCCGTTGCGGTTTGTTTAGACTTTCGCTGTAACAAACTACGTTTGTGAGTAAATCCGACTCTAAATGAAGGGCACCGGGAATGGGGCCTTACACGTGGTTTTCCTTTGAGATATTAAAAGATACGCTTAACAGCAACTAAGTGAGATTCTTTTGGATCGGACTGATATTTGTTACATTGACAAACATGGAACATGATGCCCGGCCTTCTTGTAGGGAGATACATTAGGGAGCCAATCATGGACCTGTACAGGTGTTGATCAACTGGCTTTCCTGATGGATTTGGAGCTAGCACCAGTCTGGTGACGAAAGGAGATGCATCCTTAAACCCAAATTTCTAAACAATTTCATTAACATATTTCTCTTGGTGAATCAAAATCCAGTTCTTTTTTTGTTCAACTTGTAAACCTAGAAAGCATGTCATTTCTCCCAAAGAACTCATCTCAAACTGATGCTGCATAACCTCTGAAAACTCTCTACATAGCTTATCCTTTGTTGACCCGAAGATAATTTCATCAACATAAACTTGGACTAGAATCAGATCATGCCCAACTTTCTTGACAAAGAGTGTTTGATCAATAACACCTCTTCGTTAGCCATACTCTAAAAGATATTCTTTCAAATCAGCATAGCAACCACAAGGTGCTTGATGAAGGCTATAGAGAACTTTGTGAAGACGGTAGACATAGTTGGGATGATTAGGATCTTTAAAACCAGGAGTTGCTTATCATTTCTTCTTTAACTTTCTCATACAAAAAGGCAGTCTTAATGTCCATATGATAAACTTTGAAGTTCATGTACGACACATAGGCCAAAAAGAGACGAATGATCTCAAGTCTAGCAACAGGAGCATAAACTTCATCGTAATCAAGACCTTCAAATTGAGAGAAGCCTTGAACCACCAATCTAGCTTTATTTCTTGTGATCACTACTTTATCATCTTTCTTATTTCTGAACACTCATCTTATACTAATCGGTTTATTGTTCTCTGGCTTCTTGACCAGTTTCCAAACATTCAGCTATTTGAACTGTAATAATTCCTCTTGCATGGCTTCAAGCTAGGAATTCTCTTTGATAGCCATTTTGTAATCCTTTGGTTCAACCAGCAACATAAAACATGCAAAAAGACACTTGTTAATAGTACCAGATTGGCTTATTGTTTGGATGCGGGCTGAGGGAGATCCAATGATGTTTTCTATTGGATAAGAAAGGTGAATCGTCAATTGAGGAGTTGGATAAACTTTTTCAATTGGATCTGCTTGAATTTCCACTATCAGACTCTCTATGGAATGGAATACGCTAAAAGCATTGATCAGAACATCAGTGGTTAGTTGAATGGTGTCTGGGTGATTAACCACATGTTCTTGGGCAATGGGACCATCCCATAGATTCTCCATAAATGGAACAACAATTGCAAACCGAGGTAAAGTCAGTGTTGTTAGAAACGCCGGCAGGAACTTCATTTGCACCAATCTCTTCAGCAGCAACCTAGATATTATCTGTTGAGGGAGGTGTAGGAATAGACTCAACCACACTAGGTTCTGCCTGAAGATACACTACATCTCAGTCAGATTTGGATCAACTTTGTCAGTCGACATGAATGAATCATCTAAATCTGAATCAGAAGCATCTTCAATGTTTACTACATCGGTTGTATCTACTGGTTGAAGTAATAGATTAACTATAACAGGTTGCGGTGCTACTGGCAACACGTTCCTATTTGATGATGATGTGTGTCTAATAACCCTATAATAATTACTCTCACAACTAAGCTTTAATATTAAAACGAAAATCCTAAAACCACACACAACCGGCAAGTGTACCGATTGCAAGTAGTATAGACTTAGGAAGTCCGAGTATCGAACACGTGGACACGTCAGAACGCTAAAGATCACTAACCCTAGAAAAGACCTACCTTAGAATAATAATTATATTTATTTTTGATTTTTAAATACTTAACTGAACTAACTGGATTAACTAACAAAACTTACCAAAAATAGAAAACTTAACGGAAAACTAACTGTGTTAACTTAGGATGGAGAAAAACGTCTACCTAGGTCTGAATCAAATTGTAGGTCTAACAAGCTAATGGATTGAATGATATATAGACACCGGTCCCTAAAGATGACACGACTAAGGATCACTCGGGCTCACTGGATTACCTCTCGGTCTCACTCAACAAGCCTAAACTACTCAAAATTGCCTAAAACGACTAAACCGGGAAATAATTGCTAACGTGTTCTAATGAAGGATCACCTCTCGGTCTCACCAACACTCGACCCTAATGGTAATGAATACTACACAACCAAGGATAGAGGAACAATTCAACTTAAACCAAAATAGATCAACTAGTCGCTCAAAATTCCCAAACCTGACAAGAAACGAACTCGCTCTCGCGCAATCCTTATTCTAGCATGCAAAGGTAATGAGACAACCCTAACTTCCTATCATCTCTCGGTCTCAAGGAAGGTGTTTAACCGCTGTACTTAATCCAAATAATCATGCAACAAAACCCTACGGTTATTCCTACCGCAAACAAACCCTAAACACAAAGTCTAGAATCAAACAATGCACCGATCAATCAATTCAAAACTAATCAATCAACACATGAGGTTTATGCAATAAATCACCAAAATTTCCAGCCCTTAAACACAACCTATTTCATGTTTAAATCAAACTTTACAATAGCAATTCAAGTCTATCAATCAAAAAATCCAAAAAGCTCATCAAACACTAACAAGAATCATCATTCCTAGGTAGAACTAACAAGTTTAGCCAATAATCATCTTTGGACATCCATGAACATTAAATAAAAGCATCATTAAACTCATCTTAAACATCAATTCAAACATTCAATAACCAATACTAATCAATAACAAGTCAATATCCCAAGTAATTGCAAAACTACTAATCAATTGAACAAGTAAATCAAAGAATATGAACAATGAAAAAGATGTAAGGATATGAATGAATTCCGGGCTGTTCTTGGCTGCTAAAACTGATGAAAAACCTTCCCGAGGCTTGGTTCTTGTGTCTTCTTCCTTTCCTAGCCGCTACACGATCAAACCCTAGCTCCAAAAAACTTTTTCTCTTTTTCTTCCTTTCCTCCTTCTGCCGATCGGAACCTGTTCACAGCCCTAGGGTTTTTGTTTTTTTATATAATATAATATAATATGGTCTTGGGCATCCATGATGCATACAGGTCGGGCCTTGAGTTGTTTACTTGAAAACGTATGCGTAAAATGGTCGTAGAATGCTCGAAAAGTCCCGGTTTCTTCCTTTCTTTTACCCAAAACCTACAAGATTAATAAATGTATGTAAAACCGATCTAAAACGAGTTAAAACATATAAAATATATATAATACGTAGATAAAACGTGCGGAAAATACGAGTGTTTTACAACACATCAGATGAACCAGCAGATAGATGAACATCATCCAAATTATTTAACGCATTGTGCATTAAGACTAACTGAGACACTGAAGAAGGGACTGGAGCAGTTGCAACACGAGGCATAGACAAGCACCGAAGTTAATTGAATACACCATCATAATTAAATAACCGGTTCGGTCCCGTGTGCGCATCTGTCGGATTATGCTCTTTCCAACCAACATTGAATAACTCCACAATCACGTTTGCTTTATTGTTATAAACACGATAAGCACACTTGGTGGCAACATATCCAACAAAATAGCCCTCATAGGCCTTCTCGGCAAAGTTGGCATTAGTGTGAAGCAAAGTGCATGGATATCAAAATGTCTTGAAATAGTTGACCTATGGCTTATTCTTGTAATAGACTTCATAAGGAGTCTTGTTTGGACCTTTATTCAGTAGCACACTGTTTTGAATGAAGCAAGCTGCATTAATTGCTTCACCTCAGAAAAACAATGGAAGTTTTGAGTATGAAAGCATTGTTCTGGCAGCCTCGATTAGTGTTTGGTTGCGTCGTTCAGGTATGTCGTTTTATGGAGTGTATGGAGCACTGAACTGACGATCAATCCCCTACAAATGATAGAAGTCATCCATAACTTTGTTGCAGAATTCGGTTCCGTTGTCACTTCTAATACACTTAACTCGCTTGTCAGTTTGATTCTCAACAAGCATCATGAATATGATCAGGAACTGTACGGTTTCATCCTTATGCCCTAAGAGGAAAGTCCAGCTGAAACGAGAAAAGTCATCAGTAACAACGAGACATTAGGCTTTTCGGCCTAGTGCCTTAGGTTGAATTGGACCAAACAATTCTATATGTAACAGCTAAAGAATGGAATCAACAGAATTGACAGTTTTGGTTCTGTGAGGGAGCATGTGCTGCTTGCATTTTGAGCATGAAAGACATTTTTTTACGCAAGAGAAAGTTTTAACAGGCAAGCTCCTCACATGCTCACCTTTTATCAATTTTTTCAAATTCTTGAACTTGATATGACCCAGACATCGATACCAAAGTAATGAATTGTTCTCCAAGGCTTTTGATTTTAGAAATGAAGTAGTTCTATGGGAACTTGAACTTCTCATATCTAATATATATGCAACATTATGTTTCGGAGTATGCATAAATATCCATTCTTCTGGGACTTTGAATCCTGGTTTCAAGATCCAGCATTCATTTTCCATGAACAGAGTGGAGAACTTCTTATCACAGCTCTGAGACACATTGAGCAAGTTGTGATTGAGTTGCTCCACTAGATTGACATCATCGAAGGTTAGAATGTCATTTGAAACTTTCCCTATTTTGATTATATTTCCTACCATATATCCATTAAAGGAAACATGTCCACCATCGAATGGCTAAGCGTCAAATAGCAAGGACTCGTCCCATTGCATTTGTCGAGTACAACCATTGTCTAAGTACCAGATACTATTGACAGGCCTTCTTGACTAACCCTACACAAATGAATAGCCAGTTAGACATGGTTTCCCGACACTTAGTTGTCTCGGGAAGGTTAACGAGAAAATTACCAAATTTTCTTTTATTTTCTGCAAATATGAAGTAATTTGATGAGTCGGAGTTAGAAGAACAATCGTAGAAGAATCTCTGCTAGATTTAGAAGATCTTCTGGACCGTCTTCTTTTTGTTTTCAAAATAAAATCCTCAGGTATTTCGACCTCAGGATTACTTTTCTCATTTGTTTTTGGTTGGTTTTTGGACTTTTCAGTTTTTAAACCCTTTTTAGTTATCCCAAAAGGTTTCTTTATTTTCTTGGTTTTAGTGGATCTCACGTCCATTTCACTGGCTTGACCCTCAGCTTGATCAGCCCTTGATCTTGAGCTATTAGAAGTAGTAGACCGGGACTAATTAAACTGACTTCTCAGATCTTTTATTGTCTGAGCCAGTTTTTGCAATGTCTTGCAAGGTGAGATGGGTTAGCACATACATCGCAGCACTTTCTATGATAAGCATCAGAATAAACTTCAGAACTAATATGATTGTTTTGTTGAGAAGGGTGATCTTTGGAAAAGAACACGATTATTAATACTATTTGGCTTGTGACTTTGATTATCAAAAACATTGGTATGATGTGAGTTAAAATGACTCTGTTGATGATGACCATAGTAGTTGTTATCACAAAAATTGAATGACTGAGGATGCTTTACATGTTTGGATGCTAGTCAAAATGATCTTTTGCTTGTTGGAATATATTTAAATGGAGTATTAGCTTGTTCATTTTCCAAAACTTGACTTTTATCTGAATTAACCTCAGTCTTACAACCTAACATGAACAACTAGCCTTGTTCACATGAACCGACCTTTTTAAATTCATACAATTTTCAGCAAGTGTTTCGTCATACACTGTTTCACAATCGCTATATGAAATAACATCAACATTTTCATTCAAAATAATTTGAGAAGTTCTAACATCAACACTCTCACAATCTACATCATGTAAGGCTCTGTAACGCCCGTTAATTTACGTTTTAAAGATTTAAAGTTGTAAAGTATGTATAAATCTCGGGACTTAACCGACACTTCTTGGAATCCTTCTCGTCATCCCGGTACGTTATAACCTTTAACCTTTCAACCAAAATGTTAATTCTTTATAATTGGAGGGACTAGATATGAAAATTGTTTATAACATAAACAACCTAACCCTAACCCACTCTAAACCTGCGATCGGCAGCTTCCAAGACCCCTCCCCCCTACTATTTTTCTTGTTCCAGCCAAGTTGTGAGCGTTAAACACCAATTAAAGGTTAGTACTATGATTCCCCATGTCTTATACACCTTAATTGATCATATTAAAGCGCTTATTGGTCGTTAAGGTTGAGTTTTGATGATGACAGTTTGCTGACAGATTCGTATACGTTTATTGTAGGGTCTGTAATGTGATGTTAATCCATTGTTTTTGATAGATTCTTGATTCCATGATGTTCTAATTTGAGTCTAGTTTCCAGAAAGGTAAAATACATAATTTTTGGACGAGATTTGAATGGTTTTTATGAATTTATAAAATCGAGTGTCAAAGTTGATGCGGGATGACGGATTCTGGTCTGTCTTCCCGACGTCATAACCTTTTTTCGACAGGTCCAAATTGGTTGGTTCCACTTCTGGAAGTTAGTATCCTTAGTTAGGAACCAAACCCAATTGGAATCGTTTAATTTGGTTCGGTAATGAATTTTATAAAAATAAAACCATTTTATTGCGCACTGAAATAGCTGCACGTACCTTGCTGTGTTGGAAGAATTTTTATAATTTTTGTGTCCAATAGAAAAATATAATAAAAATATTTTTATAAACCTAAGACATTTATTAAAGTCTGGTAAAAATTTAATAATTTATTTCAAAGTTTATCCTATGTAACTAAATGCATCTTGATCGATAAGTTCGTTTTAGGCTTAACCGGTGGATGTTCAATTGTGTTCTTGTCGGGGCTGTTTGAAGTGAGTTTTTGCACCATAATCTTCCTAGGTATGTCCCGTATATCATACTCAAAGATCATGTTCTTAGGTGTTCGTTAAGTTGATCAACTAGTTGTAGTTTGATTGTTATGTTCGGTTGTCTAGAATTGTTGAGTTTGATGCGTTAATCGGTTGGATGACCAACCGAATTAGTTTGCATGCCCTAAGGGAGTCTAAGGGTTGTGGGAAAATTATTTTTTTTATGCTCGGGGCTGTTGTGGTTAGTGCTTCGTCAATCGAGTCGGCGGTGCGCGAAATTTCGTTTAAATGTTAAAGAAGAGTTGTAAAAAGGAACCGTCAACCCTATCAACTCGGGTGACATAATCTTGATTAATGAAAAGATTTAAAATTGAATTTGGTCCATTTGGGGCTGATTCTTTTAACCAATGGTTTTAAGGTTTATTACACGCGCATTCGACCCGATTTGATTACCCTTGGGCCTTGGGCCAAGTGTTGGGCCTTGGGCCAAAGTGTTGGGCTTGAACGGCCCATTAGGCAAGAGTGTTCTTACGGTCTAGTTTAGTAACGTGTTGTGTATAATTTACAGGCCCTTGCTTGTGATTGTGCACTTAGGGATTTTCTAGCTCGTTGCAGGTGTTCGATTGATTCCAGGTGAGTTCATGATGCCCCCTTTTAACTCTTTTTAAATTTTGGGCTAGCATGCACACCTAAGTGTTTTCTTACATGATGAAAGGTTTTAAATGAATTTATATAGGCTTGCTAGCATATGGTAGGCCTTGGGATGTGATATATATATATATATATATATATATATATATATACATTATTTGTTGGCCTATATCTGGCGATGTAGTCGTTTCGACTACTGATGTTGTGTATGCCTACTTTGTGTTTGCATGCATTGATGTTACGTGTTTGGATTGTACGTTTGCTCGACCCTGATGTTATACGTGGATGTTATATATATATATATACTATGATATATATAGAGATGTAATTGAAAGGATGTTTACATATACATTTTGTATATGTATGTATAAGGATGTTTAGTTCTCGGTAATGAGGATTTGATGGATGTACCCTTTTACTTTTTAAAACTTTTGGTTTAACTATCTTAACTATTACTACTGATGTTATTTACTTAAAACTTGAACTCACTAAGCTCAAGCTGACTTTGTGTGCATGTTAGTGTGAGTTTCAGGTTAAGAAGAGGATGCCTTATCGCTTGGACGTACACGAAGCTACTTGGACGGCGAAGGGCATACGGAAACTGAAGTTTTACTATTAAACATTTATTGTTAAAAGTTTTTTATTTAAAGATAACTATGTTGATTTTGGGCAAAATTCCCGGGTTTTGGGAACTTATTTTACTATTTATGTTTTCCGCTGAATTATACTCTGAATTGCTTATTTTAATAAAATGAATCAGTTTTAAGTTTAAATATGTTTACAAGTGTTTTCAATGATTACCAACTGTGGGGTTTCCGAGGTTCGGGGCCTGTAGGCCCCGAACCTCGGGAAGCCCACAGTTGGTATTCATACAAAACACTTAATGAAATTGTTGAACTTGAAAACCGTTTCTTCCATTAAAACGAACATATCAGAGTGTTAATTTAGCGGAAAACATAAAAATGAAACAAGTTCCCGAAACCTGGGAATTTTGCCCAAAACCAAATTAAGTATAACTTTTATAAGTCTTTTGAAATAAAATGTTCATAAACAATTCTTCATTCCAGTATGCCCTTCACCGTCCAAGTAGCTCCGTGCACGTCCAAGCGATAAGGCATCCTCTTCCTAACCTGAAACTCACACTAACATGCACACAAAGTCAGCTTGAGGTGAGTGAGTTCAAGTTTTAAATAAATATTATCACTAATGGAAATTATGATAATCATACCAAAAGTTTTTAAAGTAAAAATAAAAGAGTACATCCATTAAGTCATCATTACCGAAGACTAGACATTCTCATACATATGTAAACATCCTTTAAATACATCCATATATGTATAACAACATATATATATAACATTCACGTATAACATTCAGGGTTGAGCAAACGTACAACCCAAACACGTAACATTCAGCGCATGCAAACACAAAGTAGGCATGCGTAACATTCAGTAGTCGATACGACTACAACATTCGCCAAATAGAGTCCAAACAATAATTTATATATACGTATATATGTTAACATTCCAAGGCCTACCCTATTCTAGCAAGCGTATATAAAATCGTTTAAAACATTTCATCCAGTAGGAAAACACTTAGGTGTGCATGCTAGCCCAAAAGTTAAAAGAGTAAAAAGGGCATCATGAAGTCACCTGAAATCAATCGAACACCTGCAACGAGCTAGGAAATCCCTAAAAGCACAATCACAAGCAAGGGCCTGTAAATTATACACAACACGTTACTAAACTAGACCGTAAGAACACTCTTGCCTAATGGGCCGTTCAAGCCCAACACTTTGGCCCAAGGCCCAACACTTGGCCCAAGGCCCAACAATTTGGCCCAAGGCCTAACACTTGGCTCAAGGCCCAACAACTTGGCCCAAGGCCCAAGGGTAATCAAATCGGGTCAAATGCGCGTGTAATAAACCTTAAAACCGTTTGTTAAACGAATCAGCCCCAAATGAACCAAATTCCATTTTAAATCTTTTCATTCATCAAGATTATGTCACCCGCGTTGATAGGGTTGACGGTTTCTTTTTACAACTCTTACTTTAACATTTAAACGAAAATTCGCGCACCGCGGACTCGATAGACGAAGCACTAACCACAACAGCCCCGAGCATCAAAAAAATAATTTTTCCACAGCCCTTAAACCCCTCTAGGGCTGTAAAAACTGATTCGGTCGGTCACCCGATCAATTAACGCATCAAACTCAACAATTTGCAATTCTACACCCGATAAACCCTAGTTTTCGAACTAAAATCGATTGACCAACCTAAACACCTCCATTGGCCGTGAAATTATAATATGATGTACATGTCATACCTAGCGGAAATTTGATTGAAATCCTCACTCAAAACAGCCCCGGAAAAGCTCAATTGGGGAGCCACCCGGTTAGCCTACAACAAGACGTTTTTCGATCAATACACGCAATATAAGGATCAATTAACGTGTAAAAGACTTGGGGAATCGTAGTACACACCTTGAATTGAAGTTCTAAGGCTTGGAATTGGCTGCAAAAAAAGAAAATCGTGGGTCTTGTGTTTGTTCTTCCTGCCGATCGCAATAGTGTGCTGTAATAGGGTTTAGGGTTTTAGTTTAGTGTTAAAATATAAAACTTTTTCATTCTAGCCCCCGGAAAATAACAATAATGCAACTTGGAAGAAATGTTAAGCGATTAGACGTACCGGGATGACGTAAAGGCTTCTGAGAAACGTCGGATAAATCCCGAGAATTATACATACTCTACAATCTTTAAATTTTTAAATCGGAATTAACGGGCGTTACAAATCCACCCCCTTACAATGGGATTCGTCCCCGAATCCTGATGCGACAGGAACAACTGCGGATAATGCTTTATCATCTCGTCTTCGGACTCCCAAGTGGCCTTGGAACCCCTACGGTGTTTCCACTGCACCTTCACCTGTCTAACCACCTTATTCCTCAAACGCCTCTCCTGACTGTCAAGAATACCAATCGGTTGTTCAATGTCGTTCAGCTTACTGTCGAGCTCAATCTCATCAAGAGCACATGGGCCTCACCATCCGCTAAGAATTTCCTTAGGTGGGACACATGGAAGGTAGGATGAATCCCCGCGAGCTCATCAGGCAGTTCCAGCCTATACGCTACCTCACCTATACGAGACACTATACGAAACGGACCAATGAACCTCGGACTAAGCTTCCCCCTCTTACGAAAACGAATAATGCCCTTCCAGGGAGAAACTTTTAACATAACCCGATCCCCAGCCTCAAACACAATAGGCCTTCGCCTTTTATGTGCATAAGACTTCTGACGATCCTGCGCGGCCTTCATAAATGTTTTAATCTTGTCGAGTTTCTCAGTCGTAGCCTCGACCACCTCCAAACTACCCAACTGCTTCTGACCAATGGAACCCCAACAGACCGGAGTCCTACACCTCCTACCATACAGCATCTCAAACGGTGCAAATAGTGCCTCCACAACTTAAGCGCAAACTCAACCGCTGCCAGTTCTAAATCGTGGGTAGGATAATTCGCCTCGTGAGGCTTTAATTTCCCTGAGGCATAAGCGATAACTCGACCTCGCTGCATCAAAACACACCCAAGCCCCCGATAAGAGGCATCAGAATACACCACCAAATCATCGGTGCCATCAGGTAAAGCTAAGATCGGGGCATGCGTCAATCTGTTCTTCAACTCGAGAATAGCCTCCTCCTGTTCCGTACCCCAAACGAACCTAAAACGCTTCTTAGTCAGCTTGGTCAGAGAAGAAGCAATTTTCGAAAAATTGGGAATAAAGCGGCGGTAATACCCCGCCAAACCCAGAAAACTACGGATTTTAGTTGGAGACTTAGGAGACTCCCATTCATTCACGGCTTCCACCTTTGCAGGGTTAACCAGAATACCACCCGGGTTAATAACATGGCCCAAGAATTGAACTTCACGTAACCAGAAGGAACACTTAGAAATTTCGCATACAATTTGTTCTTCCGCAGAGCCTCCAACACTTCCCTGAGATGACCGGCGTGATCAGATTCACTTTTAGAGTACACAAGAATGTCGTCGATGAACACAATAACCGAACGATCGAGCATCGGTCTACACACCTGGTTCATAAGATCCATGAACGCAGCTGGCACGTTGGTTAAACCGAAAGACATCACCAAAAATTCGTAATGTCCATAACGAGTGCGGAAGGCAGCCTTAGGAATATCTTCCTCCCGAATCTTTAGTTGATGGTACCCGGACCTAAGGTCGATCTTCGAGAACCAATTAGCCCCTTGGAGTTGATCAAATAAGTCGTCGATCCTCGGGAGCGGGTACCGATTTTTAACAGTGAGCTTATTCAACTCACGGTAGTCAATGCACATTCGCATGCTACCGTCCTTTTTCTTAACGAACAAGACTGGGGCACCCCAAGGCGAGATGCACGGTCGAATAAAGCCCTTATCGAGCAAATCTTCCAACTGAGCCATAAGTTCCTTCATTTCATTCGGCGCTAGGCGGTAGGGAGCTCGGGCAACGGGCTTGGCGGCCGGTACAAGGTCTATCTGGAACTCGACCTTGCGATCCGGTGGCACATCTGACAAATCATCTGGAAATACGTCCGGGAATTCCCGAACAAAAGGAACATCACCGACGGTAGCCACCTCAGTATTCACATTCATAGCATACGCTAGATACGCCCCGCACCCCCGCTGCATAAACTTTCCCGCCTTAAGCATGAATATAATATGTGGCGTCGCAACATTCCAATCACCGAAGATCGTAATTCGAGTCCCATCCGGGGCCCTTAGACGAATGAGTTTCTGACCACAAATGATCTGAGCATCAACATTCGCGAGCCAATCCATCCCGAGCACCACATCGAAACAACCAAGCGGCATCAAATACAATCGCACCGGAAATCTATAACCAGACAACACGATGGAACAACCCTGAATAGCCCTAGACACGGACACGGATTTTCCTACGGCGACCTCAACATCAAACCCATCGACTACGCGCTAGGATGATTTATTCAACAAGGAACAGAAAGTGGTAGACACAAAACTCCTACTGGCGCCCGAATCAAATAAAACTGAAGCCTGTAACTCATCAAGTAGGAAAGTACCTGGGACGATATTATACTACTGCTTAGCTACACAGTCAACATATACGATTTCAAAGGAACAAGAAATTATACGGTGGAATGAAAGCTAAAATAAGGAAAAGTACCTGAGACGACATCCGCATCCTCTTTCACATCCTTCTTGGAGATGTTGAAGGCCCTCGCCCTGGCCTTCGGCTTCTCATCCATCTTCGCCCTCGAGGAAGTCCCCTGACCGGACCCCCCCGCCTTACAAGAAGGACAGCTTGATGCCAAGTGTCCCGAACCCTTACAGCGGAAACAAGTTAATGTCGGACACTCGAAATGAGGGTGTCCAACCTTATCCCAACGAAAACAAGTGCCAGACCCACTCTTACACTCCCCCCTGTGCTGTTTCCCGCACTTCCTGCAATTAACGAACTCTGCACCCCTTTTAAACTCAGAAGTCTCAGTCTTTACCTTTTTCTCAGACGGATTAAAATTGCTTCCCCCGGGCCGCTTACCGTACGAATTTAAGTCCCATGTCTTCCTATTCTCGGGCGGCGGTAACTTCTCCCTCTGATCATACAGCGTACCTGCTAGAGTGACCACCGAGTGAAAAGAGTTCATGTCGGTAGTCAACACACCCCTACGAATATCTACCGTAAGCCCCTTCACGTACTTTTTAATCCTCTTGGTTTCGGGAGTAACCAAATCGGGACATAAACGAGCCATCTTGTTAAACTTGGTGGTATACTCCCGATGTGACATAGTACCAGCCTCCAAGGTCAAGAATTCCTATTCTATCTTATCCAATTCATACGGAGGACAAAACTGATCGAGAACCAATTTCTTCAACTCATCCCACGTCATTCTCCTAATCGGACGATCACCCATAGCTTGCGCCAAGTTATCCCACCAACATAATGCCTCGGAACAAAACGAGGCGGTAGCATAAGTGACCATGTCATCCCCCTTGCACTTACTAACCCTCAGAACGGCCTCCATCTCTCTCACCCACTGATGCGCTGCCAAAGCGTCTTTAGTACCATCGAAGGAAGGGGGATCACACTTCTTAAAGTCACCATACGAAAAACCTCGGGTCGATACACTAAATGTCCGCACCTCATCTTCATCCCCACTCGGCACATACACTTCCTCTTCCTCTTCGACCTGTACCTCGGTACTCTTCTTTCCCTATCCGAACCCTTACCAACCAGTGACTCCTCCATGGCCCGGACGACCTCAGCAACGATCTCACGAATAGCGCTACGGAGCACCTGGTAAACCTCATAACAGGATCTAAGGCAGGGTTATCCCCCTCCTCATGAATCGGGGCATCCTGCTGGGAAGTAGGAATCTCACTCTCGGCTTCGGCACGTGGCTTACGACCACGACCACGACCGCGAACACTAGAGCCACCTCTCTTAGCTACTCGAGTATTAACCATGACTTATCCCTACAAAGACAGAATTTTAACACGGTCAAGTACAATTGTTAATTATAACATGTAAGGTAAGGGTAAATTGCTAATGACGTTGATCAAGTGTAATTAGTCGTTTACTTTACCCGCCCGTCCTAACCACCCCCTGCCCCTAACCTCGTTAGCCTTCCATCTAACACTTAAACAGTTAATCACATACCGGGAACTTTTAAATTTAAAGGAATGACTAATTAATTAAAAGTTACCTCTTGGCGTGCAGCTACTCGCGGTGGGCATACTGGTCTCTTTTCTTACAGTTCGAGTACAAGCATTCGGGGATGCTTGGATCCCTCGAACCATGGCTCTGATACCAACTTGTAAGGCCCAGAACCCTGAGAACCCCACAGTTGGTATTCATAAAAAACACTTAATGAAATTGTTGAACTTGAAAACCGTTTCTTCCATTAAAACGAACATATCAGAGTGTCAATTTAGCGGATAACATAAAAATGAAATAAGTTCACAAAACCTGGGAATTTTTCCCAAAACCAAATTAAGTATAACTTTTATAAGTCTTTTGAAATAAATGTTCATAAACAATTCTTCATTCCAGTATGCCCTTCACTGTCCAAGTAGCTCCGTGCACGTCCAAGCGATAAGGCATCCTCTTCCTAACCTGAAACTCACACTAACATGCACACAAAGTCAGCTTGAGCTGAGTGAGTTCAAGTTTTAAATAAATATTATCAGTAATGGAAATTATGATAATCATACCAAAAGTTTTTAAAGTAAAAATAAAAGAGTACATCCATTAAGTCATCATTAACGAAGACTAGACATTCTCATACATATGTAAACATCCTTTAAATACATCCATATATGTATAACAACATATATATATAACATTCACGTATAACATTCAGGGTCGAGCAAACGTACAACCCAAACACGTAACATTCAGCGCATGCAAACACAAAGTAGGCATGCACAACATTCAGTAGTCGAAACGACTACAACATTCGCCAAATAGAGGCCAAACAATAATTTATATATACGTATATATGTTAACATTCCAAGGCCTACCCTATTCTAACAAGCGTATATAAAATCGTTTAAAACATTTCATCCAGTAGGAAAACACTTAGGTGTGCATGCTAGCCCAAAAGTTAAAAGAGTAAAAAGGGCATCATGAACTCACCTGAAATCAATCGAACACCTGCAACGAGCTAGGAAATCCCAAAGTGCACAATCACAAGCAAGGGCCTGTAAATTATACACAACACGTTACTAAACTAGACCGTAAGAACACTCTTGCCTAATGGGCCGTTCAAGCCCAACACTTTGGCCCAAGGCCCAACAACTTGGCCCAAGGCCCAACACTTGGCCCAAGCCCCAACAACTTGGCCCAAGGCCCAACAACTTGGCCCAAATCCCAACACTTGGCCCATGGCCCAACAACTTGGCCCAAGGTCCAAGGGTAATCAAATCGGGTCGAATGCGCGTGTAATAAACCTTAAAACCGTTTGTCAAATGAATCAGCCCCAAATGAACCAAATTCCATTTTAAATCTTTTCATTCATCAAGATTATGTCATCCGAGTTGATAGGGTTGACGGTTCCTTTTAACAACTCTTACATTAACATTTAAACAAAAATTCGCGCACCGCCGACTCGATAGACGAAGCACTAACCACAACAGCCCCGAGCATCAAAAAAATAATTTTTCCACAGCCCTTAAACCCCCCTAGGGCTGTAAAAACTGATTCGGTCGGTCACCCGATCAATTAACGCATCAAACTCAACAATTTGCAATTCTACACCCGATAAACCCTAGTTTTCGAACTAAAATCGATTGACCAACCTAAACACCTTCATTGGCCGTGAAATTATAATATGATGTATATGTCATACCTAGCGGAAATTTGATGTGAAATCCTCACTCAAAACAGCCCCGGAAAAGCTCAATTGGGGAGCCACCCGGTTAGCCTACAACAAGACGTTTTTCGATCAATACGCGCAATATAAGGATCAATTAACGTGTAAAAGACTTGGGGAATCGTAGTACACACCTTGATTGAAGTTCTAAGGCTTGAAATTGGCTGCAAAAAAATAAAATCATGGGTCTTGTCCTTGTTCTTCCTGTCGATCGCAACAGTGGGCTGGAATAGGGTTTAGGGTTTTAGTTTAGTGTTATAATATAAAACTTTTCATTCTAGCCCCCGGAAAATAACAATAATGCAACTTGGAAGAAAGGTTAAGTGATTAGACGTACCGGGATGACGTAAAGGCTTCCGAGAAACGTCGGATAAATCCCGAGAATTATACATACTCTACAATCTTTAATTCTTGAAATCGGAATTAACGGGCGTCACACATCAACATCCGAAGATGAAGCCAATGTATTTTATCTGGAAATAGAATTGTTATTATTACAGACAGAATTGTCGAATGATGATTTCCAATTCACATTAGAAACAAAAGGTGAATTTGACACTTGTAAGGCCCCGTTCCCGGTAACCCTACTTTAGTGTTGGATTTACTCATAAACACAGTTCTAAAATCAGAGTAAATTAAAAACTTCGCGGAATGATTAAAAACTTTAAACATCACATTACAAAACATTCATTCTTTTCTTAACATACAAATTATCTTTTCATAAATAATTAATTAAAACAGTCATAACATTTCATCATGGATGCCAGTCTCTTCAGTCCATGCCCTGTGTCCCTCCTTAACCCAGCTGCCTCAACCTATTTGCCTGCGTGCATACTAAAAGTCAGCTATGCTGAGTGAGTTCTAGTTAATCAATTAACATACAACACATTCATACCCTTACTCATACGCTCCCGAAGATGCGTATTCATACCTTAGTTTTCTATTACTCTTTTCATATATATCTTATATACATGCATACGTACTTACATACTTTCTTTCATAAAACCCTATGGTATACCATAAGCTATTCTACATTAAACATCACAGATATTGTAAGGGTCTGGTCCCTAACATCACAGATATTATAAGGGTCTGGTCCCTACTGCCTCGAATAACCATACATTTATCATACGTGTGTATTTTACCTGTCTCATGTATATAGTAATATATATATATATATATATATATATATATATATATATATATATATATATACATCCTCATTTATACTATCATTATATAGTAATAACATCCAATACATAGTCATACACGTATCATACACTTATCAATAAAGTAAATGTATTAACTATCACATAGAAGTATGCACACAGCCCCGAAAACATTTCAAAGAGAAATGGGGCTAGAACTCACCTGGATTCGATTTTTCTCGCTGTTAATGGTAATTCCCTTATTTAGTTGAGCATGGCTAACTGTTCAATACATTACGCGTGTCAATTATCTATTACCACTATTTCCTACATCTAAATTTATGAAACCCTCAACTAACGGGGGTCCGGGGGCAGTGCCCCTGGTAGCGGGGTCTAGGGGCGGCAGCCCTAGTAAGGTCCAAGGGGCAGCGCCCCTGGCTCGGAAAAATTTTATTTTCGTTAACATTCCTTTAACAAAAATGCATCAGAAAATGAATTTTATAAAATTTCGCATGGAAGAATTTCGCTTCGCATGGAACTGTTTCGCTTCGCATAAAACTGTTTCGCTTCGCATGGAACTGTTTCGCTTCGCATGGAAGCGTTTCACTTCGCATGAAACTGTTGGAAGCGTTTCGCTTCGCATGGTCATACGTTGCGAAATTATTGATTTCGTTCGCATGGCTGTGTGATGCGAAATTCCTGCATTTCGTTGTTTTTACTATTTTAAAGCCATCTTTTGACCCATTCTCACCTCATGTACCTGATCCTGAACCCATATCCCTCATAATCCAACGCCACCTTCTCATCTTAAAGTGCACCTAAAAGGTTATTACTTACCAAGTTTATATTTTTCTTACATTTTACAACCCGATCTATCATTATATCTGTTTGCATGACGATTCTAACCATAAAACTTAACCATTTAAATTGAAGCCCACCTTTTGCTTCGGGTTCGAGTTCAGATCTATCTGTAGATCTGGACGTGATTCTTGTTGCTTGACGATGTTAAACACGAGATTCCACCCTTCTTTGGCTTGGATTTTAAATCCGAGTGCTAGAGAGAGAGTATGTGTATGTTTCTTGAGTGTGTGTGTGTTTGTGTATTTGGATGAGAAAAGAAAAGAAAGGAAGAAGTAGTTGGGTATATATAGAGGGGGTTTCATGGGTCCCACCACCCATTCCCAATTCCTACTCCAAATATTATCCAAATACTTAACACACGACTAACTTAACGACACACAGTTAATAACAAACTTTCTATTATGTATTATTTAACAAAAGTTGGATGTTACAACACTCTTTTGTTTTCATAATCCAAGTCACTTTCCACAGAATCACTTTCTTCTACATGACCCGCCGAACAAGATGAATCACTATTAGAATTAACGGGCACATAAATTGGATCGAAAGTTTTAGGAACCTCATGAACAAAGATCTTGGCTTTTGGAGCATTACCAATACCATAGACCATTTTGTCTTCAGGTGGGGTGTTGTAACTAAGGTGGGGTAGGGATGTATAATTTACTTTGAAAGAAGGTGGAATCACTGCATATTCATATCCTAAATCCGTGTTTTGGTTTACACCCATCTGTGCTCCAGTTATACTCTTTAACTTATCAGAAACCATTTCAAATTTGTCAATAGTAATATTTCTTTGTGAAAGGTCTAATTCTAGAGTTTTAATTTTAGCATTTATTTCAACTATCTGTTTTTCATAAAACTCAACTAACAGATTCGACTGAAACAGATTTATATTCAAATTTGCCATGTCGTCTTGATGATTTTTAATTCTAGTAGTTTGTACTCACCAATTTGATATTTACTGCCTAAGTTTTCTTCAATTAGATCTACATTATGAGTTCAATAACATAACATTTCGAATTTTCCGTATTGGAATCCATATTCGTTTACTCGAATCGAGAATATAATTCGGATATTTCGTATTAATAAAAACTTGTATTTATTGCTAATCAACTTGAGTTAACTTATGTTAAATTTTTATAACTTTCAAACTTGTCAAAGAACTGTTAGAAACTCTTAAAATCGCTTAGAATGTCTAAAAACGCTTTCATGAAGCTTCAAGGACTGAAATTAACTTTTTGGAAAGACTGGAATATCTCAACCCGTCACGTATCGCAACAGGATGTACTATGTCGATCATGTAGCACGATCAACACTTAATTCAATTTTTTAGTTTTGTTTGTAAATTTTTGTTTAATGCTGAATACTTCCTAACCAACCTAAATAACGAAAATTAAGCTCCAAGTTATGTCCTATGATATTATAAAATGTGCCAATTCAGGTTCTTGTTACCCAATCTGAAATCCCTTAAGTAATTGACTTAATTTTTGTCATAACTTCATTATTTGGTTACGCAAAACGAGTTATTAACTAAAACAAGAAGTTAGGGGTTTGTATTTAATCAAAATATATCTCCAAACCCTAATTTTTATAGCAACTCAGCAGTCCTTCTTACATACCACGAAATCCCTCTTCTCCATTATCATTTTCTTCAAGATTAATCAAGTTCTTTCAAGCTTAGTTTGACTTTGGTGTTCAAGACTCCTTCGACTTCAATTATCTCTTGTTCCAATCTTCGTTTGGGTAAGTTTTCTTATGTTTTTTTTTTTGTATATTTTCTTTAACTTAGCAAAAGCCCTCAATCAATTTCTGGGATTGAGGGAGTCTCGGCGGTCAATTTGATCCCGGCCAGTTTAAGGGTAAAATAGTCAAAATATTTGACTATCCGATTACTCTATCTTCTGGTTAAAATTAGCTTTGTGGCCAGAAGACCTTTTTTGTTCACCACAAAATTTTGAGTATACTATTCATTTTGGGTGGATGAATTCAGAAATTCAAAATTATTTAATTATTATTATTTTTAAATGTTTAGTTGGGGATTCATGGATACACTAACTATTCATTTTCGCAACCCTGTTTGATTTTGATATTTTGTTGGAGTGTTACCATCCATGATGGTTCACGAGATGCTCAAGTTACCCATATTTGATTTCTTTAATTCGTTATTTAGTTGGATCAGTTAAAATGCCATGGAGAGCTCATGGGCTGCGCAACTCAATTGTTTTGATAATTTGTTAATTTATTGTGCAATTTAAAATATCATGGAACGCTTATGGTAAGGCCAACTCACAAATTGAAGTTATGTTATTTTAATTAGGCCATCTAAAATTCTAGGAATGCTTATGGAAGGCCTAATTCACAAATTGTATGTCGCATTATTTAGTTGGGATAATAAAATGTCATGGAAAGCTCAACGCATCGAAGAATATTCGTTTATTCATTTATTTACTTAATTTTATTTAATTAAATTTTTAGGATTTTATTTAATCACTTTACTTTAATCAAAGTATTTTAACTTCCATAATCCGACACAATCATTCAGTTATAAAAACACAGTTATCACAAGTTATAAATAGCTATTATTTTGTTATGTCTTCTCCATTTATTTTATTTTATTCTCAAACTATCAAACACATTTTATTTTTCACCCTCAACTTCTAATTTTTAACATTTTAGTACTTTAAGTTTTGGTTAAATCCCATGCAATTACAGCTCGTTCTGAAAATTTGTCTCATTTTGTGTACACAGGAAGATTATTTCCCTTTTAATGCTCATAACATTTATTTATTCATTTATTTATTTCAGTTATTTTAATTTCACAGTTTTATTTTAATTCTTAAAATCTTGAACATATCCTTAAACTATAAAATAAATTATTATTCATTATTTTTTTAAAAAGGTTTTCTTTATACCTTGAAATTTATACATCTTCTGTTCTCGAAAGTTGATTATTTTGTTAATTTTGGATCATTAAAAATTCATGGTTATACATGAGCAACAACTCCTCAAATTCTATATGATATTAAGTTTAAATATTAACTAAATTTTTGTTGAAGCATAAAATTTATGGTGGTTCACGGATGTTCCAACAGTCTGTTTTACTCATTTATATAATTTATTATTTTATTGGATTTGTTTTATATATTTAATTATTGAAACAAGAAATTCATGGTGGCTCATGCTTGTTTTGATAATTAAGTAAGACCCTTAATTATCATTTTTAGATTGAGTTTCAACATTTACGTTATTTACCCTACATTTTATTTTTATAATTTTATTTCTCGATCAAAAATCAATAAATACTTCATGTTTTCAAAATCCCAATTTCAGCCCCGATTTTTTTTAAGTTAGTATCATGGATCGTTTAAAACTTTCGATTATTCTTATTTAGTTATTTAAAATTTTTTATTATTTTCAATTAAAGTCAATCTTAAGTAAACTTTATCTTTAGATAAAATGTCTTTTATTTCTATTAAAATTTAATGAAACTTTTTCAGTGGTGTCACCAACTCCAATTGATTTATAAATACGCAGCTTACATTCCATCTTATAAGTCTTTATCGTTGAAATTCGATTATTGGAATTTTATTATTTAATTAAATTTTCCACCATTTAAATTTAATTTTCCACTATTAAATTAAATCCTCAATTGCTTAATTTAATTTTCATTATTAAATTTAATTTTCATTTAAATTTAATTTTCCTTCTTAATAGAAATCCCTTGGTGATCTATGGATAACTTAATCACTAATTTTTTTATTGGCATTTTCACTATTTGTAACACCCCGTAACCGCAGCGGAAACGTACACGGGATGCAACAGACACATCTGATATCAACAGCATTGCTTATAAAGAAAATACCACTACATTAATTTATAACATATTACATTGTTGCGAGTTGCGTTACTGTCTAGGTGTCACACACATATATTACCAATAAGACATTAATATATATTCATTACAAAACATAGAGCAGCAAGCTTCCAACAGGTAGCACAGATAGTTAAGCACATATCAATCATTCCAACTTGGGCATACCTAGAAAACATGTAAAGAAAACGGGTCAACTACGAATAGTTGGTGAGTTTCACTAATTTAAATAAACACTGACAAATCATTTTAATAATCATTTATTAACAATATAATCATGCTGGGAACTATGTTACCCCAGGACATTTCCATTAACTTTCTGGGAACTATGTTACCCCAGAACAATAATAACCCCTGGGAACTATGTTACCCCAGAACAATAATAACCCCTGGGAACTATGTTACCCCAGAACAATAATAACCCCTGGGAACTATGTTACCCCAGAACAATAATAACCCCTGGGAACTATGTTACCCCAGAACAATAATAACCCCTGGGAACTATGTTACCCCAGAACAATAACACATGATAAACATTTTATATATTCTGTGCATCAGACCATATATATATAAATGTACAAGTATTTCCATACGATCGGTATGTACTTAAATACTTTAAATAAGACATGTTTTCCGCCCCGGGAAAATATAATTAAAACAATTCATTAAAAGGGGCTCGTGAAAACTCACCTTTTTGTGAGTCTGTGAGTAATATAAGGAACAGCTACGTGCCTGGATCTGTAATATAATATCTAGTCGTTACTATATAATTCCCATAACTTAAATACGTATCAATCGGTACATCTGGGAACATTGTTAACCCAGTACTGTACTCGATTCGGGGACAATGTTAACCCCGTGACACTTCTAAGGACTCAGATTGACATTGCTTAGAGTTTGACAGTCAATTTAGTTAAGGTGATGAAATTATAGCTCGGTTTGACACCCCATTTGGCCGTGGGGCCCGTTTCCGGTATTTCGGTGCCGGAAACGGTAAAATCGGGTAAAATTACCCAAATCATCCGAATTATTTTCGGATGATTTATTTTTACCTAATTTACTTAGATTTATGAAAATAGTCCATTTTTAAAGTTTTCGTGTACCAGTCAGCTCGCTTATGCGAACTTTGCCGGTTTACACATTTTAAGCTTTAAAAACTTGTTTTTATGTTCTTTTTAGCACAAATAATTACCCGATTAGTCTCGGGTCTTGAAATTTTGCACAAAACTTATTTTGACAGAAAGAAAATTTTACAAAATTTTTCCAGATTTATTTTCTTATATTTACATTTATTTATCTATTTTTAAATCTTATTAAAACACTAAATATGTCAAAAATACCAAAACACTTTAGAAAAATCCCAAATTTTTCTGAGATGATCTCTGTCATCCTCATAACTTCCTGGAATTTTTCCAGATTTATTTTCCTATATTTACATTTATTTATCTATTTTTAAATCTTATTAAAACACTAAATATGTAAAAAATACCAAAACACTTTAGAAAAATCCCAAATTTTTCTGAGATGATCTCTGTCATCCTCATAACTTCCTGGAATTTTTCCAGATTTATTTTCCTATATTTACATTTATTTATCTATTTTTAAATCTTATTAAAACACTAAATATGTCAAAAATACCAAAACACTTTAGAAAAATCCCAAATTTTTCTGAGATGATCTCTATCATCCTCATAACTTCCTGGAATTTTTCCAGAATTTAAAACTTATTTTTCAAGCCATTTTCACCCAAAACCGAGCTAGAAAGCCCTAGAACTCGTTTCACCGAAAAGCCTACTTAGACTTTTCCAACTGAGCTCAAATTTTGTGGGTGACTTTTATATGTTATAAAAAGCTTATCTTAAATTTTCCAGAATTTTTCATCATGTTTAGCTATTTTTCACTATTTTTGGCCAAAACCGAGCATTAAATTCACCAAATATTCATCTTTTATCCAAAAATTACCAAAAATTCACAGATCTCATATTTTCATGTGTAGATCATCTCTGTGAAATTTCGTGACCCGACTCTAAGCACACGAAAATCTGTCCAAATTTCATATACACACGAAAACCGAACTATCTTGTGTTTTCTAGCTTTAGATCGCAAGGATCTTGGTTTCTAGCCTTTGCTAGCCGCTAGATACAACACTTACAAGCACAATAACACTATACCAAGCAAACTATACCAACAATCAAACCATTTCTTTCATAGTGTCGGTTTTTAAGTAAAAACAAAGGTTTTAACCGTAAAAATCCGTTCTCGACTCTTTTTACTCATTTCTTGGACCAAGATCCCTTGTATAACATGTATACATCTCTTGATCATGCAAGAGTCGGTTTCATCTCGGGTTTTCACCCATCTTTCACTTGGAAATCCATTTTAACAAGATTTTAACCGTAAAATTTTATTCTAAACACTTTTAACTCATTACTTGGATCAAGATCCTTTGTATAACTTGTATACATCCCTTGATCATACGAGAACCGGTTCCATCTCGGGTTTTCACCCATATTTCACTTGGAACCTTCCTTTTCTCAAGATCATGGAGTTAGAAGTAGGATTCAAGCATCAAAACATGTTCATACCTTGTGATTTTTGGTTAAAAACTCAAGAGCTTGGATGTATGTTTGAAGATTTGAGAGAGTTTGTGTGAAATGTGTTGAAGAAAAAAAAGAAAATGAAATGAATGATAATAACACAAGGACCGATCGGTCCATAAGGTGGATGGGGGTGGGCCCCACACATCAATTCTAGGCCACACATTCGGATTACGCAATCCGGATAATGTTGTGGATAATCTGGTTCAGTTCGTTTCTCGTTTAGACTCGTAATTCGGCTTAAAACGAGCATAAAATGGTTGTTTTTCGGGTCAAAAATAAAATTTACATAAAACTGATTTAAAAACTTTAAAAACTTAACCCATGACATTAAAACATCATATTATCGGTATTTGTGCATCTTTTTCGGTTTGATTGATCGTCTCTTGCTTGGTTTGGTGTTAAAGGTTTCGTTTAGCGTACCGACGTACCATTAAATCGAAATCCTTTTTCTGTGCTATAATTCACCTATCCCGAAGCATTAATACTTCGTATATATCACTAAACATTATATACGTCGTCTATAATGTAATTCCCGATCCGTTCGGGTTTCAATAACCGATCATTGATTAATTGTAATTCCAATACGATTCACTATATAATTGAGTATGATTCATACTGTGAACCATATATATTCGTATCAATGTGCTATAACTCATATAATCAATATTAAATAGCACGTAAATAGTATATACCGGCTAGGGTATACCTGGATTTGCCGGAATCGTTACATTCTGCCCCCGTTATAAAAATTTCGTCCTCGAAATTTTACGCGTCAACTACTTCCTTTTGAGGAAATAGGTGGGGGTATTTCTTCCTAAATTCGTTCTTTCGTTCCCAAGTAAATTCTGGGCCTCGTTGCGAATTCCATCTAACCTTGACCAACGAGATCTTATTGTGTCTAAGTTGCTTGATTTTCCCGTCTACTATTTCTATGGGCTCCTCTACAATGTTGAGCCTATCACTTATTTGAACACCCTCTAAGGGTAACACCGATGTCTCATCCGCCAGACATCTTTTCAAATTTGACACATGAAACACATTATGAACTGCACTTAGTTCATCAGGCAGTTCTAATCGGTAAGCTACAGGACCGATTTTTGCAATAATAACAAATGGTCCAATGTATCTCGGGGCTAACTTCCCCGCCTTTCCAAATCTGACCACTCCTTTCCAGGGTGATACTTTCAAGTATACCTTTTCACCCTTCTCAAATGACAACGGTTTTCGACGGGTATCAGCATAACTCTTCTGCCGATCCCGCGCGGCTTTCAGGTTGTTCTTAATTTCAAGAATCTTGCTGGTCGTCTCCTGGACCAGATCCGATCTAATGACCTGCGAGTCACCCACTTCAGACCAGCAAAGTGGTGATCGGCACTTCCGCCCATACAATGCTTCATAAGGTGCTGCCTTTATACTGCTATGGTAACTGTTATTATAGGAAAATTCAACGAGTGGGAGATGTTGATCCCAATTTCCCTTAAAGTCCAGTACGCAAGCACGAAGCAAATCCTCCAAAGTTTGAATGGTCCTCTCAGACTGACCATCGGTCTGAGGGTGGTAAGCTGTGCTTAGGTCAATACGTGTTCCCAATGCTTCTTGAACAGCTTGCCAAAGTTTGGAGGTGAAATGGCTATCCCTATCGGAGATGATCGAGATGGGGATGCCATGACGAGACACTATTTCACTTATATAAATTTGCGCAAGTCTCTCAGTGTTATAATTGTTTCTAATTGGAATAAAATGTGCCGATTTGGTTAATCTATCCACGATTACCCAAATTGCATCATTTCCCCGGAATGTCTTAGGGAGGTGTGTCACGAAATCCATTGTGATTTGCTCCCATTTCCATTCGGGAATCTCCGGTTGTTGTAACATCCCCGAGGGTTTCTGGTGTTCCGCCTTAACCCTCGCACACGTCGTACACTTGCCGACGTAGGTGGCTATATCCTTTTTCATACCCGGCCACCAGTAGAACTCCTTCACATCCTTATACATCTTATCCGATCCCGGATGTATGGAATATTTCGATTTATGCGCTTCATCCATGATCAAATCACGAAGGTCATGGAGGGTCGGGATCCAAATCCGATTTTTGAAATAGAGAATTTCGTCCACACGCTGTTCGAAATTCTTCTCATTCCCGTAAAGTCCTTCTTTATCCAATTGGTCCTCTTTCAACGCCTCGCGTTGAGCGACTCGAATCAAATCCGAAAGGCTCGATTGGACTACCATTCCCAACGCTCGCACGCGTAGTGGCTTGACTCGATCCTTCCTACTCAAGGCATCGGCTACAACGTTAGCCTTGCCGGGGTGATACCGTATGTCACAGTCATAGTCACTTAATAATTCGACCCATCTTCGTTGCCTCATATTCAGTTCTTTTTGATCGAATATGTGTTGCAAACTTTTATGATCAGTGAATATGGTGCACTTTGTACCGTAGAGATAGTGTCTCCAGATTTTAAGTGCAAAGATGACTGCTCCCAGTTCCAAGTCATGAGTAGTGTAGTTTTTCTCATGAACTTTTAACTGTCGAGACGCATAGGCTATGACCTTTTTATTTTGCATTAACACGCATCCTAACCCTTTACGGGATGCGTCACAATATACAACAAATCCATCGTCTCCGTCGGGGAGACTTAAGATTGGCGCTTGGCACAATCTTTGCTTTAGCGTTTGAAACGCCGTTTCCTGCTCTTCACCCCATTCATATTTCCGATCCTTTTGAGTCAGGAGGGTTAAAGGTTGGGCGATGCTGGAAAAGTTCTCTATAAATCGACGATAGTATCCAGCTAAGCCTAAGAATTGGCGGATTTCCTTCGGAGATTTAGGCGCTTGCCAATTCTTAATAGCTTCAACCTTACTCGGATCAACGTGTATTCCTTGGTGGTTTATAACATGACCGAGGAATTGCACCTCTTGTAACCAGAAGTTACACTTGGAGAATTTTGCATATAACTTCTCCTGATCCAGGAGCTCTAAAACTAACTTTAAGTGCTGCTCGTGCTCCTCTTTACTCTTCGAGTATATCAAAATATCGTCAATAAATACAATGACGAACTTGTCGAGATAGGGTTTACAGACTCGGTTCATGAGATCCATGAACACCGCTGGCGCATTTGTTAGCCCAAAAGGCATAACTAAAAATTCGTAGTGGCCGTAGCGAGTCCGAAACGCGGTTTTTGGGATATCCTCCTCTTGAATTCTAACTTGGTGGTATCCCGATCTAAGATCAATTTTTGAGAAATAGCTCGCACCTTGTAGTTGGTCGAACAAATCATCGATTCGGGGAAGAGGATATCTATTTTTGATGGTTAATTTGTTCAATTCCCTGTAGTCAATGCACATTCGAAGGCTTCCGTCCTTCTTTTTCACAAATAGTACAGGTGCACCCCACGGGGAATAACTGGGACGTATAAATCCCTTATCCAACAATTCCTGCAACTGGTTGGATAGTTCTTGCATCTCGGACGGTGCAAGTCTGTAAGGGGCCTTAGCAACAGGGCCGGCTTGAGGTAATAAGTCGATTCTGAATTCGACTTGTCGGGTTGGCGGTAATCCAGGAAGTTCCTCTGGAAAAACTTGTGGAAATTCGCGTACCACGGGAATATCGTCCACCCGTTTTTCCTCAGAATCAGCGGCCGTCAGGCTCGCTAGATACGCCACACATCCCTGACGTATATATTTCAACACCTTGAGGTGGGATATAAATGGTATCATGGTGCCGGATTTTTCTCCCTGCACTAATACCTCCTCGTCATCCGACACCCGGATCTTGACGGTTTTCTTTTCACAGTTTATTTCTACCCTATTACGTGCCAACCAATCCATTCCCACTATCACGTCAAAACTACCCAATTCTACCGGTAATAAGTCAATCAGGAAGGATTGTTCGCTTAGAATAAAAGGGCAATTCCGAACAATCCGATTAACTATCATGGTTTTACCGTTAGCGACCTCTACGGTGTAGGGTTCTATGGTTTCACCAATAGGAAGGTTTGCTATCGAAAGGAACCTAACGGAGACAAAACTTCTATCGGCGCCTGTATCAAATAATACAGAAGCGTACTGATCAGAGACGAGGAAGGTACCTGTCACTACGCTGGGGTCCTGGCGCGCCTCGTTCGCTCCCATCACAAATGCCCGGCCTCGCGCCGGATTGGACGACGATGGCTGACCCGCGAGTTGTCTCCCGTTTCCTCCCTGATTCAGTTTCGGGCAGTTCCTTTTGAAGTGATCCGTGCTGCCGCATTCGTAGCAAGCACGACTAGTGGTCACCATCTGGTTTCCTTGCGGGTTCTGCTGTCGGGCTGGTTGAGTTCTAAATGGTTGCGCCCGAATAGGTTGTGGTTGACGGTTCAGGTTGTTCAGATTTGTCTTACAATTTGGTGCGTAGTGTCCAACCCTGCCACACCGGTGGCACACCACCTCCTTGCACACGCCACTATGGTGGTAACCACATTTCCCGTATTTAGGAAACGTTCCCCTCTGCGGTTCTTGCCTTCCGCCCGAACTAGTCATGGCATAGCTCTGGGCAGCGGGCCTAGCTCGTTTGTTTTGCTGCTTCTCTCGGATCCTATTGTCATACGTACCTCGCTTTCCCCCAGCCGACTCTCCCGTCGCCTTTATCGATCCGCTCCTTAAGAAATCATACGTGACAATACCAGCCTGTGTCACTGCACCCTCATACGTCTGGTGCCCTCCCGCGTTAACTATGCTCCTCACTACTGGAGTAAGTCCCCAAATATAACGTTCCACCCTTTTTGACTCTGGGGTGACCAACCACGGCACTAATCGTGACAGTTCATTAAACCGGTTGGTATATCCCAAGTGGTCCGCCCCATGCATCTCTAGGTTCCACAACTCATGTTCCAGTTTCTGCAATTCATTCTTTGGGCAGAAATGTTTCAAAACAAGATCCTTAAGCTCTGCCCAGGTCATGCGGTTTGTCGCCGCCTGACCTCGAGTCTGTACTATGGTGTTCCACCATGTCAAGGCATGGTCTGTGAACGTACAGGTGGCGTACTTAACGACACAATCCTCGGGACAGTTGCTGATATTTACCACTGATTCTATTTTCTCTAACCATTTCACTAACCCATTCGGTCCTTCCGACCCGTTAAACTCTAAAGGCTTGCATAACATAAAGTCCTTGATTGAACAACCCCTGGATGGTCCAGTGCGGTTGGTCTCTACGGTAGGTATAGGGCCATTACTGTCGGTAGCGACCACCGTAGGCGGTGCGTCATTACTCGGAATCGTGTTATCGGTAGGTGGAGGATTAGCATTATGTTCCCCGCCATTATTTATGGGCGTTTGATTGCTCGGAGGGGTTGGATTAGATGAATTATTAATACTGGCGGCGATGCGCGATACTATATCCGGTATCGCCGCCTCCAACTGTTGAGCAATCAAACGGCTCACATCTACTTCCGATACTTTCGTTGATCGTTTCGGTGCCATTCAACACAATCATCAAAGAAATATATATAATCAATACCATCTCAAAATATAAAACACAATACATACTTCATTCATTAGTAAACATTGATTCATATTACACAAACATCGATTTTCATACTTTCAGTCAACATTACATAACTAGTTTCATTACAAGGCCCTATGTCGGTATCATCTCGACATAACCCGTAAAGGGGTCAGTGCTTGAATGATACCCAAAAGTATCTATAGTGATATGCCCTACAAGAGACCCACCCTAGGGGCCAGTGGTAGTACTATAACTAAACAAGATTCACTCCGTGTTAGTATCACCACTAACTACTTACACGGGGTATCAAAAAGCGGTTCAAGATTCTACCATCCAACACATCTACACATGGTGGTAAACCAACCCCACCAACACCGCCACCAGCACCACCAACACCGCCATCATAACCCGCATTCGGGTTTCCATCTGGTCGATCAACCAGTGGGAGTATGAGCACTCCCTTTTTAACTGGTTAATAGCATACTGGTGGTCCAGTATGCTGTCCCCGAGGTACGCCCGCCTCTGTACCCCCACGACCAGGGCGGCAGAGTGCTCGTTCACCTGCTCGGTGAGAACACGTAGCCAAGCCGCCAAGTCCCGCTCCTGCCTTGGCAGACCCCACACAGGTAGGGTTGCAGGCTCGGGTTGGGGGCGGGAAGACTCGCCCCGGTGGTATGTGGATCTGGGTGGGGTAACAGTGGGCGGAACATACGGGGCACTGATCCGCGCCGTGAGGCGGGGACCGTGTCTGGGGGAAATCGGGGCGGTCTGTGGTGCGGGCGGGGTAGGAGACCTGGTAACCCTAGCAGGGGAGGGTACACTAGCACTCCTAGCTGGGGTGGTCTGTCTAGAAGTACTATGACTAGCCTCCGAAGGCTCGGAGCTGGGTGCTACACTTGGGCTTCCAGAGGCCCCGGAACTGACCTCTTCCGGGTCCTCTTCCGTCGACACACTAGGTGTTCTTGCCATTTTTACCTGCACACAAGTTAACAAACATATAGTCCCTTTTCATAGTGTAATTCATAATTAAATTAATCATGCACTTACTTATACAATTTTGCCACATAATAATATTATTATACATTTACACATATGTTGCCAATTTTACCTATTTAAGTCCTCCGTGACTTCCCCTGAATTCCCTCGTGCAGACAAGTCTGTTATTATGTTCCGGACCATAATAACCCACTTGTCCATCCAAGTTCATCCCGATCTCGTCACAATATATTATTAGTTGATATTCAGATCCTATAATACTTGAGCTACTGGTTATATTTTAGGTATCTTTTTCAGACATCCTAATTCTTTATAACCAATGGCTCTGATACCAAGTTCTGTAACACCCCGTAACCGCAGCGGAAACGTACACGGGATGCAACAGACACATCTGATATCAACAGCATTGCTTATAAAGAAAATACCACTACATTAATTTATAACATATTACATTGTTGCGAGTTGCGTTACTGTCTAGGTGTCACACACATATATTACCAATAAGACATTAATATATATTCATTACAAAACATAGAGCAGCAAGCTTCCAACAGGTAGCACAGATAGTTAAGCACATATCAATCATTCCAACTTGGGCATACCTAGAAAACATGTAAAGAAAACGGGTCAACTACGAATAGTTGGTGAGTTTCACTAATTTAAATAAACACTGACAAATCATTTTAATAATCATTTATTAACAATATAATCATGCTGGGAACTATGTTACCCCAGGACATTTCCATTAACTTTCTGGGAACTATGTTACCCCAGAACAATAATAACCCCTGGGAACTATGTTACCCCAGAACAATAATAACCCCTGGGAACTATGTTACCCCAGAACAATAATAACCCCTGGGAACTATGTTACCCCAGAACAATAATAACCCCTGGGAACTATGTTACCCCAGAACAATAATAACCCCTGGGAACTATGTTACCCCAGAACAATAATAACCCCTGGGAACTATGTTACCCCAGAACAATAACACATGATAAACATTTTATATATTCTGTGCATCAGACCATATATATATAAATGTACAAGTATTTCCATGCGATCGGTATGTACTTAAATACTTTAAATAAGACATGTTTTCCGCCCCGGGAAAATATAATTAAAACAATTCATTAAAAGGGGCTCGTGAAAACTCACCTTTTTGTGAGTCTGTGAGTAATATAAGGAACAGCTACGTGCCTGGATCTGTAATATAATATCTAGTCGTTACTATATAATTCCCATAACTTAAATACGTATCAATCGGTACATCTGGGAACATTGTTAACCCAGTACTGTACTCGATTCGGGGACAATGTTAACCCCGTGACACTTCTAAGGACTCAGATTGACATTGCTTAGAGTTTGACAGTCAATTTAGTTAAGGTGATGAAATTATAGCTCGGTTTGACACCCCGTTTGACCGTGGGGCCCGTTTCCGGTATTTCGGTGCCGGAAACGGTAAAATCGGGTAAAATTACCCAAATCATCCGAATTATTTTCGGATGATTTATTTTTACCTAATTTACTTAGATTTATGAAAATAGTCCATTTTTAAAGTTTTCGTGTACCAGTCAGCTCGCTTATGCGAACTTTGCCGGTTTACACATTTTAAGCTTTAAAAACTTGTTTTTATGTTCTTTTTAGCACAAATAATTACCCGATTAGTCTCGGGTCTTGAAATTTTGCACAAAACTTATTTTGACAGAAAGAAAATTTTACAAAATTTTTCCAGATTTATTTTCTTATATTTACATTTATTTATCTATTTTTAAATCTTATTAAAACACTAAATATGTCAAAAATACCAAAACACTTTAGAAAAATCCCAAATTTTTCTGAGATGATCTCTGTCATCCTCATAACTTCCTGGAATTTTTCCAGATTTATTTTCCTATATTTACATTTATTTATCTATTTTTAAATCTTATTAAAACACTAAATATGTCAAAAATACCAAAACACTTTAGAAAAATCCCAAATTTTTCTGAGATGATCTCTGTCATCCTCATAACTTCCTGGAATTTTTCCAGATTTATTTTCCTATATTTACATTTATTTATCTATTTTTAAATCTTATTAAAACACTAAATATGTCAAAAATACCAAAACACTTTAGAAAAATCCCAAATTTTTCTGAGATGATCTCTATCATCCTCATAACTTCCTGGAATTTTTCCAGAATTTAAAACTTATTTTTCAAGCCATTTTCACCCAAAACCGAGCTAGAAAGCCCTAGAACTCGTTTCACCGAAAAGCCTACTTAGGCTTTTCCAACTGAGCTCAAATTTTGTGGGTGACTTTTATATGTTATAAAAAGCTTATCTTAAATTTTCCAGAATTTTTCATCATGTTTAGCTATTTTTCACTATTTTTGGCCAAAACCGAGCATTAAATTCACCAAATATTCATCTTTTATCCAAAAATTACCAAAAATTCACAGATCTCATATTTTCATGTATAGATCATCTCTGTGAAATTTCGTGACCCGACTCTAAGCACACGAAAATCTGTCCAAATTTCATATACACACGAAAACCGAACTATCTTGTGTTTTCTAGCTTTAGATCGCAAGGATCTTGGTTTCTAGCCTTTGCTAGCCGCTAGATACAACACTTACAAGCACAATAACACTATACCAAGCAAACTATACCAACAATCAAACCATTTCTTTCATAGTGTCGGTTTTTAAGTAAAAACAAAGGTTTTAACCGTAAAAATCCGTTCTCGACTCTTTTTACTCATTTCTTGGACCAAGATCCCTTGTATAACATGTATACATCTCTTGATCATGCAAGAGTCGGTTTCATCTCGGGTTTTCACCCATCTTTCACTTGGAAATCCATTTTAACAAGATTTTAACCGTAAAATTTTATTCTAAACACTTTTAACTCATTACTTGGATCAAGATCCTTTGTATAACTTGTATACATCCCTTGATCATACGAGAACCGGTTCCATCTCGGGTTTTCACCCATATTTCACTTGGAACCTTCCTTTTCTCAAGATCATGGAGTTAGAAGTAGGATTCAAGCATCAAAACATGTTCATACCTTGTGATTTTTGGTTAAAAACTCAAGAGCTTGGATGTATGTTTGAAGATTTGAGAGAGTTTGTGTGAAATGTGTTGAAGAAAAAAAAGAAAATGAAATGAATGATAATAACACAAGGACCGATCGGTCCATAAGGTGGATGGGGGTGGGCCCCACACATCAATTCTAGGCCACACATTCGGATTACGCAATCCGGATAATGTTGTGGATAATCTGGTTCAGTTCGTTTCTCGTTTAGACTCGTAATTCGGCTTAAAACGAGCATAAAATGGTTGTTTTTCGGGTCAAAAATAAAATTTACATAAAACTGATTTAAAAACTTTAAAAACTTAACCCATGACATTAAAACATCATATTATCGGTATTTGTGCATCTTTTTCGGTTTGATTGATCGTCTCTTGCTTGGTTTGGTGTTAAAGGTTTCGTTTAGCGTACCGACGTACCATTAAATCGAAATCCTTTTTCTGTGCTATAATTCACCTATCCCGAAGCATTAATACTTCGTATATATCACTAAACATTATATACGTCGTCTATAATGTAATTCCCGATCCGTTCGGGTTTCAATAACCGATCATTGATTAATTGTAATTCCAATACGATTCACTATATAATTGAGTATGATTCATACTGTGAACCATATATATTCGTATCAATGTGCTATAGCTCATATAATCAATATTAAATAGCACGTAAATAGTATATACCGGCTAGGGTATACCTGGATTTGCCGGAATCGTTACACTATTCTTGTTGAAAGTCTATGGTGGTTCGTGGGTATCTTAAGGATCCATTTTCATTATTTTATTAAATATTGTTATTTTGTTGAAATTACAATGTGGTTCACAGATATTTGAACACCTTACTTCGATTTTTTTGAAATATCTTGTGAATTTTGAACTTTTGATGATGACTTCGCTAGGTTGTTGGAATAAGCATGGTGATTCACACATTTCTACCCTCACGTTTTCTTTTATTTTATTATTTTATTTCACAACCAATTTTCATTTTTTACTATTAATTTAATATCATTATTTAAACTTCCATGGTAACTCATGGATAATTCAATTTATCTATTTCATCTTATTTGCAACTATTTGGTGGGAATAGGAAAATCACTAGTAATTCGTGAATACTCCAATGACCCATCTTATATTATATCTAATTTTGAAGAGTTATTTGGAATAGGTCTATCTCGATGATTCGAGAATATTCGTTTCCCAATTTAATCTATTAACAATTTATTCGAATACGTAAATTTTTGCATTTTCATTAATGCTTCAATTATTATTTACCATTAATTTTAGTACTTTAATTTTGTAATTTGAAAATTTCTCATCTCAAATTCACAGCTGTGATGCTACAGTTTTGTATCAATTTCTCTTTAAATTTCATAAGTTCCTCATCTAACCAAACTCGATTCATCAAAATCGTTGCTAACCTTGTTCAAATTTATATTCTTGATCTTAAGAATGTCATTTCTAATGTTTAAAGTATTAAAAGGTTTTACATGTTATTACTTATTTTAAGATTGGATACGCTGCTGGTACATCCTATATATAAGTGCCCTTATTAGATTTTCATTTGTAGCGTTGCTTCTCCTACTCAAAGTTCCATGTTATGTTAAAATTTTAAATTTTATTTACCAAGTGTCCCTTAAAATTTAATTATTTTTAACCTAATTGTGTTTTGGTATTCCTTAATTTCGGGACAAAATTTCCAAAAGTAGGGGATACTGTAACATTTCGGATTTTCCGTATTTAAATTCGTATTCGTTTACCCGACTCGTGAATGTAATTATGATATTTCATATTAATAAAAATTTGTATTTGTTGTTAATGAACTTGATTTAACTTATGTTAAACTTTTATAACTTTCAAACTTGTCAAAGAACGGTTAGAAACTCTCTTAAAATAACTTAAAATGGCTAAAAATGCTTTTATGAAACTTCAGGGACTAAAAGTAACTTTTTGGAAAGTCTGGAATATCTCAACCCATTCGCGCATCGCAACGGGGATGTACTCTGTCAATCGCATAATGCGAACGATGCTCAGTTCTGTTTTGTATTTTATTTTGAAAATTTTCGTTTAATGCCAGATCCTTCCTAAATCAACCTAAATCATGAAAATTAAGCCCCAAGTTATGTCCTATGACATTATAACATGTCCCAATTCATTTTCTTGTTGCGCAATTTGAAAGCTCTAGATTAATTGACTTGATTTTTGTCATAACTTCACTATTCGGTTACCTAAAACGAGTTATTAACTAAAACAAGAAGTTAGTGGTTTGTATTTAATCAAAATATATCTCTAAACCCTTATTTTTACTACAACTCAATCGTCCTTCTTAGATCCCATGAAATCCCTCTTCTCCATATCCTTTTCTTCAAGATTAATCAAGTTCTTTCAAGCTTAGTTTGACTTTGGTATTCAGGACCCCTTTGACCTCGATTATCTCTTGTTCCATTCATCGTTTGGGTAAGTTTTTGAAAGTCCAGGAAGGTTCTTCCGAGTGACGTGTACGAGCATACACAACGAGATCTACCCTACGACGTTATGAGAAATCATAACAAAGTGAAAAACACGAAAACATCTCTTTAATCTCCTCCTTTTATTCTTTGAGAGCAGTGATAGGTACATAAGATATAACATTGTAAAGATCTGGTACAATATGGACCAACTCAACCAGAAGGTTAGCAGGACAAATGAACACAAAGGCCAAACAAAATATTATAGGCTGTTTGGGACATATGCGGCGCATAAGTTATGTGCCGTGTAACTTATGCAGTGCATAAGTTGCTTCTTGTGTGTTCTAAACATTAACGTACAATTCTAAATCACATGCTATCCTGACCTAACAACACACGACCTAAGAAGTAGACATTTCATGCTCTTACAAACATTCCCTTGGATAGCGTTTTGGTTTTGTGGAATCTAAGAAAATAGACATTTCGTGCTCCAACAAAATCCCCCTTGGATATTGCTTCGATTTAGGTCAACATACAACTCAATCATCAAGATAAAAGACCCCTTTGACATTAAGCTTTCCCGATCCTTTTTAAATGATTTGACTTTTAAGTCTATTCACCATCGGCTTTAAAATCAAGTCTTGTATCTTTCATGAGTCCTCAAAAATCTTCAATTCACTGCTCTCTCATTCCATTTCCCATATCCACTTTTCAATGATGAATCATCGAATACACCTTTATTATACCATTAAGCTCATTGTACTTGATTCATGAATCCACCATTTTCACAATCCAATCACATGGGAAAACTAGCATATCTTCTCTCCAAGTTCAAGATCTTGAATACTCAGCGTTTAAGTATTTATAGCATATAATTGATAATAACGTGTATGTTCATTTATCAATGTGTAAGTCTTGTATGCAACGCATAAGTATGTATGAACTAAATGATTTTACACACAAGTAAACACTTATACGTTAACATTTCAACGTGTAAGATATGCAGAGAGGACAACTTATGAGGCATGAATGTTTAGAAATGAACTTATGCACTGCAAATGTTGTCACAAAAGGTTATGCGGCGCATAAGTGTCCTTGAAAGTCTTTGATAAGTTTTAGTGGAAAACGATGATGAAATGATCTGATTTTTGAGTATATTGTTCAACACCAAGAATATGACAATATGTGAAGTTTTGGTGAAGTTTGAATAGCTACATCGTCTAGAATGATCAAAATGTGTAGAAAAGAAAGGTTTTTGAGATTTTCTAGGTATATCATGAGCCACAGGGCTCTGATACCAATTCAAAGTCCAAGAAGGATCTTCAGAGTGACGTGTACGAGCATCCACGACGAGATCTATCCTACGATGTTATGAGAAATCATAACAAAGTGAAAAACGCGAAAACATCTCTTTAATCTCCTCCTTTTATTCATTGATAGCAGTGATAGGTACATGACATTTTAAAGATCAGGTTCAATATGGACCAACTCAACTAGAAGGTCAGCAGGACAAATGAAAACAAAGGCCAAACACCCTATTTATAGGCTGTTTGGGACTTATGTGGCGCATAAGTTATGCGCTGTGTAACTTATCCAGCGAATAAGTCGCTTCTTGTGTGTTTTTAACGTTAACGTACAATTCTAAATCACATGCTATCTTAACCTAACAACACAAAACCTAAGAACTAGATATTTCATTCTCTTACAGTTTTGTTCTGTGTTTTTGTATGTTTTCTTTCACTTAACAAAATCCCTCAATCAATTTCTGGATTTGAGGGAGTCTCGATGGTCAATTTTATCTCGGCCCGTTTAAGGACACAATAGTCAAAATATTTGACTATCCGATTACTCGATCTATTGGTCAAAACTAGTTTTCGGGCTGGAAGACTTTTTTCTTCGACACAAAATTTTGAGTCTACTGGTCATAACCCGAATTCAAATTCAAAGTTCGGATTCTGAATAGTACCTGCTTGCTTAAATATTAAAAACCACATAACTTGAGTTTTACACATCCGTTTGATCTGATTCCAACGGATATGTTCTCGTTTTTAATTCTATTTATTATCTCAAAGTTACAAGTTATTTTATGTCGGATCAGTCAACACGTGTGACATTTGAGCCAAAACAAGGTACACCTCAATATGTATTTACCGATTAAGCAAATAAACGCCTTTTGCATAACGAATGAACGATTAACCGAACGGGTCGGGTTATGACCCAGATATCTCGGGGGGGCATTTATAAGTGATACACGATCTATACAAGCTAAAATATTAGAAATATGGTCTTAGTTTGATAGCAAACAAGTTAAACGAAAACATGCTCATTTAACCACCCGCTATAGATTTAAACGCGAAAGATAGTTACAAACCAAGCATTGTATCATCCGTTAAGCCGAAAAAGATTTACCAAACACTTATTTGAAATGTTTTAAGCGATCCGTGAAAATATTTTTGATTTTACAAACATATAGTATGTTTTTATAATTTTACACAAAACTAGCCGAAAAACACTCGTTTTCGCGCTGTTTGTCGCACCCGATAAGTTTTTCGCGCCAAAAACCGATCCCGAACTAAATTTGGACCGGGCTTTTCGTATTTGGGCTTGAGAAATCAGAAACTTGGGCCAAAATGGGCCCAAAAATGGGCCCATGGATTCCGGCCGCAGCCGCCACCCCACCCCCCTTCATTTCCTTTTCACATATAAACTAGATCCAAGCCATTTTTCCACATAATTTCTTGAAAACTCTGGATACAACTCTGCTCCAGCCAAAAACAGCAAGAAAACCTAAGGTAAGGAGCTTAAATAAGTAGCTTTTTACTTGTTTAATACCATAAAAACATGTCTTGGTTACTAAAAATCATTCCTAACCGTGTAAAAATCCTAAAAATGGTCCATAAACATGTTTTGATCATACACATGGTAAGGAACCTGTTTTGATAATTTTTTTGGACATAAACACGGATTAAAGGGTTGAAACGACGTTTTTACGGTTCCAAAGTTCGTTTATGTGCACTAGCCGAAACCCTAACTCAAGGGCTGTTATGTTGATGAAACATTGCTTGGTTTGTGATATAAGACTTGTACCTAGCTTTCTTAGAAGAACAAGAACCTGAAAACTTGATTAAAAGGTCGGAAACGAGCCAAACCCGCTAAGGTAATGCCGAAACACTCGCTTACGGACTATTTAGGTTAAGGTTGTGATGTGCTTATTGTTAGGAATTTAAATTTTGCAGGGACATCAGGGATCATGTCAGTGAGCCCCTGTTTAAATTTGGTAATTTTTCGACCATCCGAGAATATTTGGCGAATTTATTACCGAATTGGGACGTTTATTTGAGAAAAATAGCTAAAATACTTCAAAAATTATAAAGTTTTTCTGGGAACTCACATTTGATGTATTTTGATCACATATGAATTTTGGGATCATTTGGAGAAGTTTAAAGGTGTTTTGTTTATTTGCGTTCGTGTGAATTTTTACAGCCGAATTTGGGCTGAAAAGAATATCGCACGAGCTTTTTACATTTTGGAATTGATACAGGTTATTTTGGGACATTATTTGAGTATTCAGGAATTTTTGGTGAATTTTTGGAAATTGTTTGGGGTAAACGGACGATTTTCAGACGAAATATAGCTGATAAAATGAATTTTTTTATAAATTAATAAATCAGTAAATAAATTCCAGAAATATTTTTATGAAAATCTACATATTTTAATTGATATGTGGTTAAATTTTCATAATTTAATGATTAACGATTAATTAATTATGCTAATCTGAATATTAAACAAATTAAGTTTTTATAAAAACCGGCAAGTTCGCGACTAGTGAATCTGCGGGAATATCAAAACACCAAGAGTGATCAAAAATCTATGTTTGGACTAATTAAGTAAAAATGAACTTTTCTATGAGAAACCTGGACAATCCGGGTAGATTGTGCGCGTTTCTTCTCAAATCAAACTGAATAAGCGGAAACGGGCCCCGTGGCTAATCCGGGACCCCAATATGTGATCTTTCTTTATAACTTAATCATTTTGTTAACCAATACATTTACCCAAGCTTATTTTCCCATAACTGTTTTCTGAACGCGTAAACGAACAACTTGGCCCAGCTGGGAAAACGGGAATCTGAGCCAAGTTCAGTTTTAAGTATTAGACATTGAACAACATCACAACCTAAGCCTACTGCCACTTTTTGGGCATTCCAGCTACGTCCAGATTAGTTATACAGCCCAGTTTAGTATTGAGATTATAATAATATTAAAATATTAATATTATTATAATATTGATTATAGGAACTACTGATAGCGGACCGAACAAACCACGAGCCGATACAGTTCTGATTATCTACTAAACCGTGAGTTTCATGACCCCACTTTTAAACTGTTTTACGAACTTTTGGGGTGAAAAGCATGTTTGCTTATATCTATATACTTATCTGAAACATGTGATGATGTGAATTATCTAAGTGCTAACACATGAAAGTCCCCACAATCACAGTGATTAACTTCGAGCCGGTGGCTTGTGAATAGTACTATTGGTTTGACAAACCCAAACGAAATCGGCCTGGTTGCCATGTCACATAGCGCCGTTTGCACATGACCATATTTATACAAACAGGCTATGTAGTGTTAGACATAGCTACCGGGGCATGTTGTGGGCGGAATGGGTGCCAAAGTGGTTGATTGAGCGTGGGAAATGGAGGCACGCAGCACGAACAGTCCAGGCTTCACTGTAACTTAGCATAATTACATCACATACATCATTTACATACATACATACTTATTTCATAATTACAAGTGTTGACTTGTGAACACTCATTACTGTTTCTTGAAACTCGTGAAACTCACCAACTCTAGTAGTTGACCCGTTTTAAACTGCCTTTCAGGTGTACCTAAATCGGAATGATTGGGTGATCTGTTACTTGCCTGAAGTATGTGGTTGATGCTATGTGAATAGAAGCAAGGGCGTTATTAGTAAGAATGTATAGTTAACAAACTAGTTTTGTTTGTATCGCTTAGACTGTTAAACAATGATAGAACAAAGAAATGTAATATGTTGTAAATTAGCTTTTAATGTTTCTTTATAAACAATGTATTGATATCAGAGGTGTCTGCTACATTCCCGTTTTACGCTTCCGCATTGTGCTAGTCGGGGTGTGACAGAAGTTGGTATCAGAGCCATTGGTTATAAAGGATTAGGTTATCCCTTAGGGTACCTAAAATATAACCGTAGGCTCGATTAACTCTGGGAAATAATTAAATAATAAATTAATATCATATACTGATGGATGTCGGGATGAACTTGTAGGGCAAGTGAGTTATTGTGTTCCGGAACATAATAACAGACTTGCTTGTACGAGGGAATTCGTGGAGAAATCGCGGAACGTGTGGTTAGGTAAAAGTGGCAACATACGTGTATAAGAGGTAAAGTGAAAAAAAAAAAATATATATATATATATATATGTGTGTGTGTGTGTGTGTAACACTCATACGTGCTTATGTGGAACAAAGTGTATGAATACGTGTACGTACGATACTGTTGATGACAGTAAATTTTACTATGAATATTATATTCATTTATATTCAGTATTGATTTAAATAATAATAATAATTAAAATTTTAATAAAGCTAATATTATATTATAATACAATTAATATTAAATTTGGTTTAATTAATTAATCTCCTCGACAATAGTTAGCGATAGCAATAGATATTATTCTTATAACTAACCTTTGTGCAGAGTCATGTCAAGGAACAACGACTACGTACCGGAAGAAGAACCGGTAATATCTGTAGAGGAGAATCCCGGGGAAGAATCAGAGGAGGATCCAGAAGAGGAGGAACCAGAAGAAGAACCAGAGGAAGAAGAGGAAGAGGTGGAAGAAGAAATTATTTGTAGAGAGCTACCCAGGAATGTGCCTGATCTATCTGGTTACAGATGCGATAGTTATCCACCCAGGTCACCACGAAGGGATCAAGACGAAGTTAACAGTCAGTATCGTTCACCTGCTAGAGTAGCCAGATTACCCACTCCACCTATACACCTGTCGCCGACGACTTCAGCTACTGCGCGAGTCCAGCAGACTGCTCGTATTCGGGTAACCCCGATTGACCCTACCTCGATTCCATTCAGATCTACCCATGACCGGGGAGGACCTTCACGCCCTAGGGTAGATACTTCATCTTCTCGTTCATTGAGTATACCTACGCCTCGTCCTGGCCTCCCAAACGCAGGAAACAACTCTTGGATGGTTGTCCTGACTGACCGTGTGATAGACCACTCGATAGCCATAGCTAACATTAACCGGGAGATGAGGGAAGTGACTCAGTGCCTATCGACATTACAGCAGACAGTACTGAACTTGCAGCAGTCAGATGCCTACCACCACTGGTGTTTGGATAGGGTGACAATTCGGCTGTGGAACTGTTACTGGGTGATTACGGTGCTGTTATTTTTATGTTTGTGGCTAGCCTATCGTCTGTATGGATAGATGCGGAATATTACAACTATGTGTACATGATCTTTTGATACCCCATGTATGTATATAGTAATATGTTATGTTAATATGGGGCACAACTTTATACATTATTACAAGCACTGACCCTTATAGGGTTAAGTCTAACAGTTACTTAGTGACAGATTTTGATATATACATGCAAGCACTGGCCTTTATCAGGCTAAGTCTATGTACCTTTTATTATCAATGTACAGAACAATTTGTGAAATGTCAGTATGTTATTTGGTTTACCTGTACAACATTTATTGTGATTATTATTACACAGTGCCGTAGACTGGAATTAGTACTGATTGGCTTATATTTGTTTATCATTATAGAATGGCCCCAAAGAAAGCAAACCCTATGACTGAGGCAGAAATAGCCGAGATGATTGCTCGGCAAATGCAGGCAGTAATCCCGCTTATTGTAACACAAGTAACTGCCGGCGTAAACGCAAATATGCAAACAAACCAACAACAAAACAATAATGCTCCCCCAACCAACAATGGAACAGTTGCAAATAACAATCCCCCACCTAATGCAAATACCCCTACCAATGCAAATAATCCCCCACCGAACCCAAGCAATGACAATAACAACCTTAATCCCTCTCGAAGGGAATATTCGATCAAAAACTTCATGGCCTGTAAACCGATTGATTTCAAGGGCACTGAAGGGCCAAACGGGTTAATCAAATGGATCGAAAAGACTGAATCTGTCCTCAATATCAGTAATTGTCCACCGGAAAACATAGTCAAGTATGTTGCTTCTACTTTCACTAATCACGCATTAATGTGGTGGAACACTACGGTCCAGATAAAAGGTCAAGATACGGTGAATCGCATGACATGGGCTGAACTCAAAACATTGATGTTGGACATTTCTGCGCAAGGAACGAAATTCAAAGATTAGAACACGAACTTTGGAGTTTGGAGATGAAAGGAGCGGATCATTTGGGATACACGAACCGCTTCAATGAATTGGCCCGCTTAGTACCATGGTTAGTAACTCCTGAAAATAAACGAGTTGAACGTTATATTTGGGGTTTAGCCCCGGAAGTGAGGAGTTTGGTGAACTCTGTGGGTCAAACTTCGTTCGAGAATGCCGTGACTCGGGCCGGCATCATAACTTTCGACTTGGTAAGAAGCGGAGTGTTGAGAATGGTCGGGGAATCATCAGGTATGAAACGAACTGACTATGGGATGAGAGCACAAGGAGGACAATCAAGCAAACGTGCACGTTCGACAATCAGAAATTATGCTATAACTGGTTCCGATACGAAGCAAGACAGGTATAAGGGACCCTTGCCAAAGTGTGACAAATGTAATTACCATCATGTGGGAGAGTGCAGATTACCGGTATGCCAAAAATGTGGTCAAACTGGGCATTATGCTCCTAATTGCAGAGCAGGGGTAGAGATTGTGAGCCGACCAGCCCAGACAACCCAACCCCGTCGTCCCCAACTACCGAGACCGCAACCAATCTGTCAGCAACCAGCTCAGCAAAACTCAACTGTAGTGAATCGCCGTGCTTGTTTTGAATGTGGGAGCACGGAACACTTTAGAAGGGACTGCCCCAAGCTGAATCGAGGAGCAGTCACCGGTCGAAACCAAGCATCGAATTCAGGTGCGTCTCGGGGGCGCACGTTTGTTATTGGGTCAGGAGAAGCACGACAAGACCCAAACGTAGTAACAGGTACATTTACTGTTTCTGATCAATATGCTTCTGTGTTATTTGATACTGGTGCCGATAGAAGCTTTGTTTCTACTAGTTTTGTATCCCTGGGTAACATGCCAGTTAGTGAACTAACAAATCCCTATACTATAAAACTCGCTAACGGTAACTCTATAACTGTCAACCAAATAGTCCAAGATTGTTCCATCATTCTTAATGACCACCCATTCCTTATTGACCTACTCCCAGTAGAGTTAGGAAGTTTTGATGTAATCGTTGGCATGGACTGGTTAACCAAGTATAAGGCGGAGATTGTGTGTAACGACAAGACGGTTAAAATTCCCTTTTCAAATGGTGAGGTGATTGTAGTACAAGGAGAGAAGTCTGGTTCGATATTACCTCTCGTGTCTCATCTCAAAGTGTTGAAATGTTTACGCCAAGGTTGTATGGCATTTTTGGCAAACATGACTATAAAGAACCCTGATGAGAAACGCATAGAAGAGATTTCCGTTGTACGTGAATACCCTGATGTCTTTCCTGACGATTTACCCGGATTACCACCGAACCGACAGGTTGAATTCCGTATTGACTTAATCCCAGTATCAGCCCCTATTGCTAAGGCACCTTATCGACTGGCACCCTCTGAAATGCAAGAACTATCCAACCAGTTACAAGAATTGTTAGATAAGGGTTTCATTCGTCCTAGTTATTCTCCTTGGGGAGCACCGGTATTGTTCGTAAAGAAGAAGGATGGAAGTTTTAGAATGTGCATCGATTACCGAGAATTAAACAAAGTTACCATCAAGAACCGATACCCTCTTCCACGAATAGATGATTTGTTTGACCAATTCAAAGGGGCAAACTATTTCTCGAAAATTGACCTTCGATCCGGTTACCATCAAGTTAAGATTCAAGAGGAAGACGTGTCTAAAACGGCGTTCCGAACTCGTTATGGCCACTACGAATTCTTAGTTATGCCATTCGGACTGACTAATGCTCCCGCAGTTTTCATGGACCTTATGAATCGAGTTTGTAAACCGTACCCCGACAAATTCGTTATCGTGTTTATAGATGACATTTTGATATATTCGAAAACCAAGGAGGAACACGAGCAGCATTTACGAACTATTTTGGAACTGTTGAGGCAGGAAAAGTTGTATGCCAAGCTGTTAAAGTGGGAATTTTGGCTACAAGAAGTACAATTTCTAGGACATGTTGTTAACCGACATGGTATTCATGTAGACCCGAGCAAGATTGAAGCCATCAAAAACTGGCAAGCCTCAAAGTCACCGAAAGAGATCCACCAATTTTTGGGTTTAGCTGGGTATTATCGGCGTTTTATTGCTAATTTTTCCAGCATAGCCCAACCTTTAACTCTTTTGACTCAAAAAGATCGTGCTTACGTTTGGGGAGAAGAACAAGAAGCGGCTTTTCAGTTGCTAAAACAGAAACTATGCCAAGCCCCGATACTGAGTCTTCCAGAGGGAACTGATGATCTGGTAGTTTATTGTGATGCGTCCCGGAAAGGTTTAGGGTGCGTACTTATGCAAAGAAATAAGGTCATAGCATACGCTTCTTGGCAATTAAAGGTGCATGAGAAGAATTATACCACCCATGATTTGGAACTGGGCGCGGTTATTTTTGGGCTCAAGATCTGGAGACATTATTTGTATGGCACCAAGTGTACAGTATACACCGACCACAAAAGACTACAACATATTTTTGACCAGAAAGAGTTAAACATGAGGCAAAGGAGATGGATAGAACTGTTAAACGACTATGACTGTGAGATTCGATACTACCCGGGCAAGGCTAGTATAGTGGCAGATGCTTTGAGTAGAAAAGACAGGATCAAACCACTACGGGTCCGAGCACTTGGAATGATCGTCCAAACCAGTCTCACCGAGCAAATTCATATTGCTCAAAACGAAGCTCTGAAAGGAGATCACTTGGAAAATGAAAATTTGCATGGAACCGAACAAAACTTGGAAGAAAGAACTAACGAAATTCTATACTACAAAAATCGAGTTTGGATTCCCACTTTCGGCAATCTACGTGACTTGATCATGGACGAAGCCCATAAGTCCAAATACTCCATTCACCCAGGAACAGAAAAGATGTACAAGGACTTGAAGGAGTATTATTGGTGGCTCGGTATGAAGAAGGATATAGCCACGTATGTCAGTAAATGTTTAACTTGTGCAAGGGTTAAGGCTGAATATCAAAAACCTTCGGGAATGTTACACCAACCGGAAATACCACAATGGAAATGGGAACAAATTACCATGGATTTTGTAACACATCTCCCAAAAACTTCCCGAGGAAAGGCTGCAATATGGGTGATAGTTGACCGACTAACCAAATCCGCACACTTCCTTCCAGTCCGAACCACTTATACAACTGAGAAACTTGCTCACATTTACATCAATGAAATCGTATCCCGACACGGCGTACCCGTTTCAATTATCTCTGATCGTGATAGCCATTTCACCTCTCGTTTCTGGCAAGCCGTACAAGAAGCTTTGGGAACCCGAATTGACCTAAGTACCGCCTACCATCCCCAAACCGACTGTCAATCTGAGCGAACCATTCAAACCTTAGAAGATTTGCTTCGCGCTTGTGTACTAGACTTTGGTGGAAACTGGGATCAACATCTTCCACTAGTCGAATTTTCGTACAATAATAGCTATCACAGTAGCATTCAAGCAGCACTGTATGAAGCGCTGTACAGACGGAAATGTAGATCACCCTTGTGTTGGACTGAGGTTGGAGATACCCAAATTACACGATCTGACTTGATTCATGAAACCACCGACAAAATCCGTAAAATCACAAACAAATTGAAAATTGCCCGAGATCGACAGAAAAGCTACGCTGATGTTCGTAGAAAACCGTTATCCTTTAAAATAGGCGACAAAGTTTTTCTGAAAGTATCCCCGTGGAAAGGCGTCATTCGATTCGGAAAAACTGGTAAACTAGCCCCGCGATACATTGGGCCATATGAAGTCATTTCTAAGATAGGTCCGGTAGCTTACCGACTGAAACTTCATGTGGAGTTGAGCTCTATTCACGATGTCTTTCATGTTTCGAACCTGAAAAAGTGTCTTACTGACGAAACCGAAATCGTGCCATTAAAAGACTTAAACATAAACGAAGAACTGAATTTCGTTGAAGAACTGATGGAAATATTAGAGGGAAAAATAAAACAATTAAGACACAACAAAATCTCTCTAGTAAAAGTTCGGTGGAATTCACAAAGGGGACCCGAATTCACGTGGGAACGGAAATCCGAATTCAAAAAGAAATACCCGCACCTATTTCCAAATAAGGACAAAGTTGAATAATCGAATTTCGGGGACAAAATTTTCTAACGGGGGGAGAATGTGACATTTGAGCCAAAACAAGGTACACCTCAGTATGTATTTACCGATTAAGCAAATAAACGCCTTTTGCATAACGAATGAACGATTAACCGAACGGGTCGGGTTATGACCCAGATATCTCGGGGGGGCATTTATAAGTGATACACGATCTATACAAGCTAAAATATTAGAAATATGGTCTTAGTTTGATAGCAAACAAGTTAAACGAAAACATGCTCATTTAACCACCCGCTATAGATTTAAACGCGAAAGATAGTTACAAACCAAGCATTGTATCATCCGTTAAGCCGAAAAAGACTTACCAAACACTTATTTGAAATGTTTTAAGCGATCCGTGAAAATATTTTTGATTTTACAAACATATAGTATGTTTTTATAATTTTACACAAAACTAGCCGAAAAACACTCGTTTTCGCGCTGTTTGTCGCACCCGATAAGTTTTTCGCGCCAAAAACCGATCCCGAACTAAATTTGGACCGGGCTTTTCGTATTTGGGCTTGAGAAATCAGAAACTTGGGCCAAAATGGGCCCAAAAATGGGCCCATGGATTCCGGCCGCAGCCGCCACCCCACCCCCCTTCATTTCCTTTTCACATATAAACTAGATCCAAGCGATTTTTCCACATAATTTCTTGAAAACTCTGGATACAACTCTGCTCCAGCCAAAAACAGCAAGAAAACCTAAGGTAAGGAGCTTAAATAAGTAGCTTTTTACGTGTTTAATACCATAAAAACATGTCTTGGTTACTAAAAATCATTCCTAACCGTGTAAAAATCCTAAAAATGGTCCATAAACATGTTTTGATCATACACATGGTAAGGAACCTGTTTTGATAATTTTTTTGGCCATAAACACGGATTAAAGGGTTGAAACGACGTTTTTACGGTTCAAAAGTTCGTTTTTGTGCACTAGCCGAAACCCTAACTCAAGGGCTGTTATGTTGATGAAATATTTCTTGGTTTGTGATATAGGACTTGTACCTAGCTTTCTTAGAAGCACAAGAACCTGAAAACTTGATTAAAAGGCTGGAAACGAGCCAAACCCGCTAAGGTAATGCCGAAACACTCGCTTACGGGCTATTTAGGTTAAGGTTGTGATGTGCATATTTTTAGGAGTTGTAATTTTGCAGGGACATCAGGGATCATGTCAGAGAGTCCCTGTTTAAATTTGGTAATTTTTCGACCATCCGAGAATATTTGGCGAATTTATTACCGAATTGGGATGTTTATTTGGGAAAAATAGCTAAAATACTTCAAAATTTATAAAGTTTTTTTGGGAACTCACATTTGATGTATTTTGATCACATATAAATTTTGGGATCATTTGGAGAAGTTTAAAGGTGTTTTGTTTATTTGCGTTCGTGTGAATTTTTACAGCCGAATTTGGGCTGAAAAGAATATCGCACCAGCTTTATACATTCTGGAATTGATACAGGTTGTTTTGGGACATGATTTGAGTATTCAGGAATTTTTGGTGAATTTTTGGAAATTGTTTGGAGTAAACGGACGATTTTCAGACGAAATATAGCTGATAAAATGAATTTTTATAAATTAATAAATCAGTAAATAAATTCCAGAAATATTTTTATAAAAATCTACATATTTTAATTGATAAGTGGTTAAATTTTCATAATTTAATAATTAACGATTAATTAATTATGCGAATCTGAATATTAAACAAATTAAGTTTTTATAAAACCGGCAAATTCGCGACTAGTGAATCTGCGGGAATATCAAAACACCAAGAGTGATCAAAAATCTATGTTTGGACTAATTAAGTAAAAATGAACTTTTCTATGAGAAACCTGGACAATCCGGGTGGATTGTGCGCGTTTCTTCTCAAATCAAACTGAATAAGCGGAAACGGGCCCCGTGGCTAATCCGGGACCCCAATATGTGATCTTTCTTTATAACTTAATCATTTTGTTAACCAATACATTTACCCAAGCTTATTTTCCCATAACTGTTTTCTGAACGCGTAAACGAACAACTTGGCCCAGCTGGGAAAACGGGAATCTGAGCCAAGTTCAGTTTTAAGTATTAGACATTGAACAACATCACAACCTAAGCCTACTGCCACTTTCTGGGCATTCCAGCTACGCCCAGTTTAGTATTGAGATTATAATAATATTAAAATATTAATATTATTATAATATTGATTATAGGAACTACTGATAGCGGACCGAACAAACCACGAGCTGGTACAGTTCTGATTATCTACTAAACCGTGAGTTTCATGACCCCACTTTTAAACTGTTTTACGAACTTTTGGGGTGAAAAGCATGTTTGCTTATATCTATATACTTATCTGAAACATGTGATGATGTGAATTATCTAAGTGCTAACACATGAAAGTCTCCACAATCACAGTGATTAACTTCGAGCCGATGGCTTGTGAATAGTACTATTGGTTTGACAAACCCAAACGGAATCGGCCTGGTTGCCGTGTCACATAGCGCCATTTGCACATGACCATATTTATACAAACAGGCTATGTAGTGTTAGACATAGCTACCGGGGCATGTTGTGGGCGGAAGGGGAGCCACAGTGGTTGATTGAGCGTGAGAAATGGAGGCACGCAGCACGAACCGTTCAGGCTTCACTGTAGCTTAGCATAATTACATCACATACATCATTTACATACATACATACTTATTTCATAATTACAAGTGTTGACTTGTGAACACTCATTACTGTTTCTTGAAACTCGTGAAACTCACCAACTCTAGTAGTTGACCCGTTTTAAATTGCTTTTCAGGTGTACCTAAATCGGAATGATTGGGTGATCTATTACTTGCCTGAAGTGTGTGGTTGATGCTATGTGAATAGAAGCAAGGGCGTTATTAGTAAGAATGTATAGTTAACAAACTAGTTTTGTTTGTATCGCTTAGACTGTTAAACAATGATAGAACAAAGAAATGTAATATGTTGTAAATTAGTTTGTAATGTTTCTTTATAAACAATGTATTGATATCAGAGGTGTCTGTTACATTCCCGCTTTACGCTTCCGCATTGTGCTAGTCGGGGTGTGACAACACGTTAATTTCCTCGTTTACTATTATTTTATTATTATCTCGCCTAACACTTAAGGTGAGTAATCACCCCCTATTTTACATCTTTTAAATGTTTTGAGTACCTTATGTGCACCTTATAATAATTTTATATATTTTAATTACATCACTTGCAAATCTCAAATATTTTGTCGTTGATCAATTGAATGTTATATGTTATTTGCTTATTTCCTCATTTGTTTAATTATCACATTCGGAGGGGTCCATCATAATCACATTAGAGTATGATCGCCGTACTAGTAGCCAAAGCCTGATTCCTTAGGAAATGGTCAACCGGCACCTTTATTTTTATTTCTTTCATCTTAGTAGCCAAAGCCCGATTCACTAGGCAATGATAAACTGACACCTTTATTTGTATTTTTTTTGCCTTAGTAGCCAAAGCCTGATTCTCTAGGTAATGGTCAAACGACATCAATTATTTTTTGATTATTTTTTTAGTAGTTAATTGTTGATACTCACAATATTGATTTGCCTATTATTTTACATATTATATTCATTATAAAAAATATGGTGATTACTTACTCAACATTTGTTGTTGACAAATATATCTATTTTGTACGTATATTGCAGGTTATTCTTTGGATGTTTGCAGTGTTTTAAGATCATTTATAACACTTTAGGTTGTTAACAAAAAGACAAGATGCTATTATTGTTTTGGTTTTATTTGTATTTTATTGAGACTTATGCACTTGGTTGAATTTAAATAAATAAATTAGATATTGTCATATAACTTTTGCATGACAGTGTCTTGCGAGCTGGGAACCAACAATTCGCGCTCCGGCATTTCCGTCGTGGGTTGGGGTGTGACATATAACATTCTACTTTATCAATGCATGCTTGGGAGTGTTAGGAGTGTCTTGGTTGTCTCCTGATGTAGAGCTTGATGAGGCTTAGTCTCCATGCACAAATGCCATACTGGGAAAGTTTAGCGGGTTCATCAGCTCCTTGAATTGACCTTCCCAGTGTTACTCAGATGCTTCAGCAGACTCCGTAATCAGCGTCTTAAGGTTTGGGTTCCCTTTTGCTTGATCCTCCTTGGCTAATTCGTGGTCCCATTTGTCCTGATGAACTGTTCTGACCAATCGGCCTCTTGTCATTTCTCTTCCCATTGCTCTCTCCATCTGACACTTAAATGATCTTTACGTCATCAGTAGGTTGTGTCGGGTTCATACACTCTCTTGCAAAGTGTCCTGTTTCGTTGTAGTTGTAGCAACATAGCTTGTCTTTGTCAAACCAAATACTCTTGCTGTTGGAATCCCTGAAGCTTTTCTTTCCATATTTCTTGAAATTGGTGGTACGGTGAACTCTCATAGCCATGTGGTACATGATATCCATTCTTTCTAGATCCATCTCATTAATCTCAGGGAAATCGCTTTGCTGGAAGGACAGGGCTAAGAGGTTTCGTTGCATCGGTTCCTTGTGGCTGGCCATAAAGGCATGGAAAAGTGAAATGTGTGATTCGTCAACATGGGTGGGAGAGTAACTTGAACCATTTGAATTGTTGCTAGCTGACTTGCTTATCCCTTGAGCCTTGAGAGCTTGTTCAACAGCATTGTTCACTACATCCTGAAATGAGTTTGATGATGGTACCGGTTGACTTGCTGAACTTTTGAAAGCTTTGTTCTTCTCAGATTGAGCAACATAACCTCTTATGCCATCAACAGTATGAATAGTTTGCTGAGATTGGCTAAGGAAGGTTGTGCTTACACCAGAAAAAATAGAGACCCGACATGATTTATAGGGCTGACACGATTGTACAATCACAGCTTATCATCCATCAAGCGACTTTATGGTGGAGGTCAATTCTCTCAATGTTATGGTATTCAGATTCGTGGTTCTTTTAATAGTCTTCACAATACTATTCCATGTGTAAGACAATGAATTCAACAACTTCTTGTTTACTTCGGAGTATTCAAGATGCCAACACTTATGGTGTTAAGGGTCTCAAACCTATGAATGAGGGATGTAACAGATTCCCCTTGAATGTGGTTGAACATGTTGAACTCACCTTTCAACATATCTTTTCTACTTTCCCTTATGTCTAGCTTACCCTCAAACTTCTCAACCAATTCATCCCAAAGATCTTTAGCAGAGGTGTATTCTCAAAGTGTTTGAGCAATGTCAATTGATAAACATACACTTAAGACACCATAGGCCTTCTCATTATCAAGGACCAACTTTTTATCATCTTCAGTATAACTTGCAATAGGAACAGAAATAGATTCAGCAGGAGAAGTTGTGGTAGGTTTATGAGGCCCATTTTTCAATGAATCGTAAAAGAACAAAGTCATGGATTCTTATATAGTTCTTAAATCTCCACTTAAACACCAAAAAGTTGCTATCCCAATTGAGAAGCTTGGGTGGTTTCTTCGTTGTACCGGTTTCATTCTCAAACATTATATAGGTCTTCACTTTAGGATCTTGTGTCATTTTGACGATCAGATCAGAATACCAAATACTCTTGAACAAAAGCCGATTCAGAAGCACAAGTCTAAAATAATTAAGTCAAACACAAATGAATTGAATTAAATAGATTTGAATGGAATCGAATAAAACGAATCGAATCGAATTCAAAAGAATCGGATCGAATACAGTTAAATCGAATCGAAAGAAAACGAATTAAATCGAATGCAGAAAATTCGATTCGAATAATTTCAAAACTTGATTCCATAAAGAAATACTAGATTCGATTAAAATAAAAAGTTGAATCGATTAAAACACAAACTCAACTCGATTAAAAATCCAGAATTTCCAATTCTACTTTTTACGTACGAATCTGACAACAAACACCATTTTTCCACTTTTGAACATTCAAACACTTCTGGAACTCGAAGAACACTTTAACAATCTTAAACACACCTTTTTTTCCGATTTTTAATCTTGCAAATACACTATGTTAAACTCGAAACCCACTTCAAACACTTGAACACACTTTGTTTTGCAAGAACACACCTTTCTAACACTCAAACAAGACCAAAATCCAAGGTTGTGACCCCCAAGAAACTCAACTAGTAGAGCCGAAAGCTCTGATACCAATTGTAGGTTCTAGATACGGGATCAAATAACTAAGTTCTTGGATCAATCTCAACAACTAGCTAGCGGAAATCACTAGTGTTGAACCGATATCTCGGATCTTGTCGGGTTCGGTTTATTTACGGTTAGGTAAGAAAGATAAGGAGTAAAGGGAGTTGGTGAGTGGATAGGATAGAGAATTTTACAAAAGGTTGTTGTGTGCATGGAGGGATGTACTATTTATCGTGCATCTCCATGCACATGCCTTTCATTATGTTCAGCCCAATGAGCTCACATTACAAGGCCTCGGGACCAAACGTTATTACAATAAAGGAAAGCTAACTAAATTACATCGCGATTAGTACGAAATAATGCAAAATACTATATTAACATAATGGGGCCCTGCATGCATGACAAATTTGTGTAACATCACATGTTTTAAGACCAAAAATATGACTTAAGATATCAAAAGAATGAAACCTATTAAATAAACTATGGTCAAGTCAATAATTAAAGTGGGCGAAGAATCCGGATACGAGACGAGAGCTTCAATGCACGCGTTTAGCTTCAACCGGAGGGGGGGGGGAAGGGTTCTGGATTATCTATGTTTAGTTATTAATAGGACATGTATTAGCTTTGTATGTGTGTGTTTTGTATGGTGTTTTCACCCAGCCAAGGGGAGCTCACCTTGGGTGGGGTCGGTTTGTTTAATATATTAATCTTTTACCGATTACGGGATCATTATTTATCTATATTATCTCTATCTTATTTATTCGATCATATGATTTCACCGCACCCGTCTCGAGCATTTATCAAGAACAAAATTCGTTTGTTTGTCGGATCCATTTTAGGGGTCTACACTTGGCATTAGAGAGGTTTTGAATCAACTGATTACACTTTGTTCTTGATATTTGGGTTCTAATTCCATGATTACCGTAACCGAGACGTTAATTTATTGAGGACCTGTTAAAGTTATGAATATAAAGTTTGAAGATCTTGAAAATAAAAGATGGAAATAATCGTGCTAGAATTTTGTCATTGTAGATCCGGCTTTTCGAGACCGTTCCGCCTTGCGCTGAAATTCCGGCGAGGCTACAGTTCTTCTCCGGCAACAATTTCAAATATTTGGGACGTGTGTCAAACTCTCACATGAGCGTCGGTTATCTCTGTTTGTTCAAGGAGGTCGATATTCGGGTGTATGGTGAGCTAGAGGTAGCTGAGAATACATGTTGTAGGGTAGAAGATGTGTGGCGGCTAGGGTTTCTTAAAACTTTGGTGTTCCGGCAAGGTTGGTCGATAACAAAAAAAAAATGACCGCTGGTTTATGCCAGTTGGTGAACGAGTTGACGAGTTATTCATTAGAATAAATGATGGAAAAGGGTGGTGGCTTTTGAAGGTAGTTTGAGGGAGCTCGTCTTTCTGGCGAAGAGAGCCGGTCACCGGTGAACAGTTTTCCGACAATGGTTCGTGGTGGAGACAGTGGATATGGCGGTGGAGTGACAATGCTTGTGGAGTTGGTTTGGTGGCCGAAGCTCCGGAGATCGGTTTCTCGACAGAATAACCAACAATCGGTTTCCATCAGAGAACAGAATAAGTGGCGGCATTTAACGGTGATGCTGGCGGCCATCATTTGCTCGATCTTGTTAAGGCAGAGGATGGATGCTCTGATGGATATGACCGGGGAAGGTGATGATGCGGTAATAAGGTTTTCCGGTGGTTGAACTCTACAGATGGTGTTAGCTTATTGTGTTATCACCAAAAGGTTTTAAATTTTGTGCCCTAAAAAGAAAATGGACTTGGGCTGAAAATGAGTTCTGGGCTAGCTGGGTTATTTTGTTTTGGACCTGGTTATTTGAGCTAGTTTACTTCATGATTGAGTTTGGGCTAAAACTTAAACACTCAAATCATTGGCTGAATTATTTGGGCTGATGGATTGTTGCTCGGATTGACCAATAAAAGTCAATATTGATTGGGTTTTTTGGTTGAAAATAAAAAAAAAATTGATATCATAAGTCTAGGGGTGATTGTGAGGCCAAAATGTGAATTACGATATCAAAAGAACAAAACCCGTTAAATATATTATGGTCAAGTCAATAGTTTAGCTTCAACGGGGGAAAAGGCTTCTAGATTATCTATGTTTAGCTATAAATTGGACATATAATATCTTTGTATGTGTGCTTTTTGTATAGTGTTTTCACCCACCCAAGGGGATCTCACCTTGGGTGGGGTCGGTTCGTTTAATATATTAATCTTTTATCGATTACGGGATTGTTCGTTATCTATATTATCTCTATATTATTTATTCGATCGTATGATTTCACCGCACCTTTCTTGAGCGCGTATCAATAAAAAAATCCATTCGTTTGTTGGATCCGATTTAGGACCTACACATGTTGGTTGGGAAGAAGAACGAAGCTTTCTTTATAAGGAGGTGTTTAATTCCCTTTCATAGCGCGTTTTAGATGCTTAATGGTAGTGAATGAGAGGAAAACTTTACAGTTAAGTGTGCCCAGGTATGAGTAGTATCAGGATGTGTGACCTTCTGGGAAGTGTCCACCTAGAAAACCAAAAGCAAATTTATGAAGCAAAGGTGATTCGTCCAAGCCAAAGCAGACAAAATTATGGTTCGGCAATACCTTATCTTTTATAGTTTGTTCAATAGCACATGATTAACTAAAGTTTCTATATATTATTTAAACCAATTGAATATAGGTGACAAATTGTCAACAAAGTAATAAGCAAACATATTGCTCTCATTCCTTAATAACCAGGTCCAAAAATCCCAACATGTGAATATCTTGAAATAAAGCTCATCTGTTACCCGAAACATGTTGAAATCAATTATCAATTTAAAATAGTTGGTGAGCATACATTGGTTTAAAATAGATAACATAGTTAAAAAGTTTAGTTACAATTCATTTGTCGATGATTATATAAAGCAATCATGTGAACACAAACATAGGCAAACATGGGTGCACAATCAAACCTTAGGTAACAATAGTTAGGCTTAACCTCACGATCCTTAGTTATAGTCAGGGGCGGATCTATAGTGAAAACGGGTGGTTCCGAGGAACCACCCGAGTTTTGAAATAATAGTGTATTTATATATAGAAAATAATAAAGGAACCACCTTATAAATTAGAAAGGAACCACCTTACAAACATTTGAAGCCTTTGTCTAGCTGGAAACCTATTGGTTTTGTAGCCCGGAGGTCACAGGTTCAATTCTGGTTTTTGAAACATTTTTTTTTACTTAGTTAGGGTTTTATAATAAACACAACCAGTGACCAGTCCACAAAACACCACACAGCGCCTCCCCAGTCTCGTCGTTTAACCGCCGCAGATCTTCTCCGTGATTCCAATTTATCAAACTATTACTTCTCAAAGCCACCACCATCAGATGAATTCGAAGCTGACTTCCAGGGATTCAAAGACCGAATTCAGGATAACAATAAGCCTAAGCCTTTTGTTTTCTCAGCCAACAATAACTCATCTGGTAATTCACTTTTTTTTCATTAATAGTTTAAGGAATTTGTCATAGGTAAATTACAAGTCGTGAACTTGAAGCTTCTAGATCTGACTTATCAAACTAGATTGATGACATAGAAACTAGTCTGTTCTTTCTTGTTATGAATTGCGTATTCGTAATAATATATATATATATATATATATATATATATATATATATATATATATATATATACAGCCCCTGACTGCCGGCAGCCTCACTCCGTCAGCCACTCGTCCTCGTCACTCCGACCATCGTGGAACGTTGGCAACCTCACTCTGTCAGCCACTCAGCCGTCCCCGTCCTCTTGCCACTGCCTACTCTTACTCGAATCCTCTAATCCTCCCACTTTGAAGGTAAGTTTACATTCACAATCCATTGTTAAATGTTAATTGTTCTTGACTTCTTGTAAAATGTTAATTGCTCTTGATTGTTAAGTTATTTGTTAAATTTAGTTTTAGTTTGTTAGATTGTTGGTTTTAATTTGTTAGTTTTTAATTTCTAATGACGGTGTCTCTTTTATTATTTTATCGTATTTTTATTATGTAATGAACTTTCTCGAACCATCGAACCGACCCGAACCTTAAACCGACCCGGATTTTTTTATACCCGACTCCATGAAAATAGAAACGTCTAAAAGTAGTGCACCACCCGGAAAAAAATCCTGGATCCGCCACTGGTTATAGTTAGGCTTAACTACGCCGGTTATCCTTAGTTATAGTTACGGTTACAATCATCCACGCTCCCCCTAAAAAGGGTCAATGAATCTAGGTAGGTTTCTCAATCCAATTGATCTATCATTGTCACCTTTGGGTTGATCAAAGTTAATGATTATGCTAGTTACGTTGTTAGTCTACCAAGTATGTCTAAGACACAGTGCAAAAAGATACAAACAAGGACATATAGATGAATTGCATAGTTAAATAGTTGTAGTTTAGTTAAAGATAACATATTTTTGACACTCCGCTAAACATATCATTTTCCGTACAATGCTTAACTATGATTTCTTTATGCTAATTTCCACTTTAATAAATTTAATTAAGTTTGATCATAACGAGTCTAGCGTAACCCTGCACATGCACAATGCATTATATTTAAGTAATTTATTTTTGATAAATTACTCAAACTTTCGGATTTATGATACTGACATTGGTGATAATTTTAAATGACTCGGACATATTTAATGAACCTATAAGGTTTGAATTAATATTATACGAACATAAATTGTAATTATTTTATAACATACGTACAGCAAATACGAAATGGTTATCGAGCGTTTATTATTAATTTTGAGGTTCTAACTTTATAAAATCTTATCGAGACATGAACGAATAAATACGTTTAACGAGTATCGGATGCTAACGCTTTTATAATAACAACTAACCACCTAGTACTTCCCTAACCACCTCAGATTAACCTAAACTAGTACTTTCCTAACCACCTTAGATTAACCTAAACTAAATTAACAAACTTCATTATCTTTTCCTAGCTAAAATCACGTCCACAAAGGTACTGTGGCCTAATTGCAATATATGTATACACTCGTCACAAGTTGAGCCATAAACAATATTAGAAAGAATTGATCAAATAATACATATCTCATAAGACAAAGAGTGATGTATGATAAGATCATTTCAATCCTGTCAATCTACAAAACATTTAAACTCAAATCTTTTGCCTTGTGCACCATGTCGGTAGATCCCATCCTATTCTCTCTCCACTTATTTTATTCTTTTATTCAACTTCACACTCACTGTCTCTCTCTCTCTATACATACATACATACATATACACACACACACACACACATATATATATATATATATATATATATATATAAATGCATACAAGCATCCTAACTAGCTTATATGTTATTGTATTACAAGACTAAGATGGTGTAGGCAACCCTTTCCGATAAGATAAGCGAGCTTCACATGGAGAAACAATCTCAAAATCTTTTAGTATATCTGTAAACCTTAATCCCAAACTAAGTGAGCTACACATTCCAAAATATAATGTTATGTTTTATAAATGTTTATGCTAAGCTTTTATCTAAACAATACCCTACACATTTACATGTTTACAAATATAAATATGAACTTATTATGCATAATAAATTATTAAAGTTTGGAAGAATATAAAATTATTGGTTAAAATGGGTGATATAATCTAAATATATATGTGTTAAAGAAATTATTTTTGGACAAAAATGAATTACAAAAGTTTAGAACGTTTATATATATATGAGTTTATGAAGTTGACATGATTATGAGTTATAAAACGTTAACTATGTTTATGTATACTCATGTTGCTAAAAATAGAGCCTTGTATAATAATATATGAAAGCATTAGATTTAAATATATAAATCTAAATGTGTAGGAACGTGATTTTCTTGGTTTCATGATTCTTAAGAAATATACGTACGTCTGGGATTTTAGTGATGTGCGTACATTTTGGAAAAATATATAGTTCAGTATAAAAAAAAGTAATTTTATGATTTCATAAGTGAAAGAATATATTTTTTTAAGGTGGGTTTAAACATAAAAATAAGCATGTTCTAAATCTTAAGTACTTTATAATTTCAACTAAACCAAACAAAGTTTTATTAATCCTCCTATTAAAAAAAACCCATTTATATAAGTACATCAAGCTTATATATGCTTGTTAATAAATTAAAATAAGTTTTATGCCTTAAAACAACAAATAATTGAAATAACGACGCTTTGTGTCGTAAAAAGTTACTTTTACACAAATATATATATATATATATATACCATTAGCAATAGGGTAGACATGGATTAGTAAGTTTTACAAAGCCATAAACCGTCAATAAGTTTATCATTGTTTTACAAAATAATAAACCGTCAAGGTAGTTTGTAAGGAATGAAAAGAAGTCCTAAAAACAAATTAAACATATGGATAAAGTTTCCTTACATACTAACTGCCAGTCTATAATTTTAACTTAGTCAGTAAATTGCTTTAACCTTTACTTAATTATTACTTAGATAATATTAGAACCATTTCTTAAAGGGGTGTTATTATGCCATGATTCAGTACTTTAAGGGCTTAGCCCATCATTTAGTTTATAAATTTGTAATGCAATATATATAATCAGAACTTCTTATTTGAATAAGAATGACAGGTTAGTAACACTCCAATAGTAAGACTTCAAAGCTTGTTAATTTGCTGGATATTATACAAGAGTACCGAAAGGAAAGAAGAGAGGTGCTAAAACTTAGCGTGCCTCTATATAAAATCTAACTCCCCTTTTATAGGGAAAACACACAGGAAAAGTACAAAATAAATAAATTAAAATTACAAAAGTTATAGAAAAGTAAAGATGCTCTATAAGAGCAGGGCCATTTAAATTGGCATCCAAAGTCTCCATTATTGTGCTATGTCGGAGAATCTTATCATGATTTATAGGCTATCTCCTTTTGTCAGAACTTTATCAGAGCACTCAGAGGTTCCTATTATGAACAGGGAATAAGCTTTATTAATTTTGGATCTTTTCTTTTTCTTTGTCGGATTTGCTTTGGGAAGATTCCCCCGGTTGGTCTATGAATTCTTCTTGAAGTTTTCTTAGATATTTCTCCAAGTCTGCATCAAGGCATGTGATGTCTTCTATTTCTTGTGCCTCTCCTGCTAAACAAGAGAACTCATTATAATCTCCCTGACTATTAGACAAAATGGACATGGCCTTTGAGGAATCTGTTGTACAAAAATGTTTCTTCAATTCCCTCTTCATCTCTTCTATATAAGACTTGATAATTTCAGACTTTGAAACTTCTTGTTTTCCTTCTATTAACCTTTTCGAAATATGTTCGAACGGACTGTTGATTTCCTTTTGTTGTCTTTTTACCATCTGGGTTTTATAATATTCTATTCTTGAGGTGATTATATCAATCGTTTCCTGGCCTTCAATCTTGTTGGTAGACATATTTATCCTGTTCATTTTTGTCCAGAACTTGGTATAACAAGTCCTTTTAAGACATGGGAAATTATCCCTTAGGGTATACCCTGTGGTCGGCTTCCATTTCCATATCCATGGAATTGAAAATTCAATAAAAAAGTACATTGAGGCTATCCCCTCAAACCATGAATTATTATTTTTTGCTTCTATAAGATTGGGTGATACTTTTACCCATTCCAAATATAACTCTTTAAATGATTCAGGAAGAATCTGAACTGTTGGTCCATATAGAATGAACCATTTTTGGAACCAACAAGGTATACCTTGTTTGAAGATATTATCACTGACTTTTATAAACCATGAATGTTTTCTTTTTGGATTCTCATAAAACAAGCATTTCTTGAATCCATGGATATAATCCCAATAGTTATATTTATAAGTTTACTGTAACGTCCGTAAATTCCGATAAAAAGATTTATCCTTGTAGTGATTGGGTACACCATCGGGCTTGACCCCGGCTTTTTCCCGAGAGCTCCTGGCTACCCTTGTAAACGTTCTCACTTAACTTTCCACCCAAGTTGCTACATACTTCAATTTGGAGGGACTTGGATGTAACTATTTTATATCATAAAACAAAAGAAAACTCTAACCCTAAACCAATTTGCAGCCGTCGGACCTGGACCCCCCATGCTCGTTTTTCTTCTGCCCAGCCAAGTTTCAGCAGTGAAAACTTCAATTCAAGGTCGGTTTTATGATTTCCCATGTCTTTTACACCTTAATTGATCATATTAACGCGCTTATTGGTCGTTAAGATTGAGTTTTGATGATAACAGCTTGCTGACAGATTCGTATACGTTTATTGTAGGGTCGGTAACACGATTTTAATCCACTGTTTTTGATCGATTCTTGATTTCATAATGTTCTACTTTGAGTCTAGTTTCCAGAAAGGTATAATACGTAATTTTTGGACGAGATTTGAATGGTTTTTATGAATTTATAAAATCGAGTGTCAAAACTGATGCAGGATGACGGATTCTGGTCTGTCTTCCCGACATCATAACCTTTTTTCGACAAGTCTAAATTGGTTTGTTCCACTTCTGGAAGTTAATATTTTGAGTTAGGAACCAAACCCATTTGGAATCGTTTAATTTAGCTAGGTAATGAATTTTATAAAAATAAAACCATTTTGTTGCGCAGCTGAAATAGCTGCACATACCTTTCTGTGTTAAAAGAATTTTTATGATTTTTGTGTCCACTAAAAAAATATAATAAAAATATTTTTATAAACTTAAGATATTTATGCAACACTGTTAAAAATTTAATAATTTAATTCCATGGTTTTCCTATGTAATAAAATACATCTTTGCATGCTAAAATCTGCATGTTATATTCGTATTGATCGATAAGTTCGTTTTAGGCTTAACCGGTGGCTGCCCTTTCTCGCATCTTTCGGGGCTGTTATAATTGAAGTTCATACTCCGTCATATTCTTAGGTATGTCACTTACAATATACTAAAATTTCATGGCCAATGGAGGTGTTTAGGTCGGTCAATCGATTTTAGTTCAAAAACTAGGGTTTATCGGGTGTAGGATTAGCAATTGTTGAGTTTGATGTGTTAAACGATCGGATGACCAACCGAATCAGTTTGTACAGCCCTAGGGGGGTTTAAGGGCTGTGGGAAAATTATATTTTTGATGCACGGGGCTGTTGGGGTTAGTGCTTCGTCAATCGAGTCGGCGGTGCGTGAATTTTCGTTTAAACGTTAAAGTAAGAGTTGTAAAAAGGAACCGTCAACCCTATCAACTCGGGTGACATAATCTTGATGAATGAAAAGATTTAAAATGGAATTTGGTCCATTCGGGGCTGATTCGTTTAACAAATGGTTTTAAGGTTTATTTCGCACGCATTCGACCCGATTTGATTATCGTTGGGCCTTGGGCCAAGTGTTGGGCCTTGGGACAAGTTGTTGGGCCTTGGGCCAAAGTGTTGGGCCTTGGGCCAAAGTGTTGGGCCTTGGGCCAAGTGGTTGGGCCTTGGGCCAAAGTGTTGGGCCTTGGGCCAAGTGGTTGGGCCTTGGGCCAAGTTGTTGGGCCTTGGGCCAAAGTGTTGGGCCTTGGGCCAAGTTGTTGGGCTTGAACGCCCCGTTAGGCTAGAGTGTTCTTACAGTCTAGTTTAGTAACGCGTTGTGTATAATTTATAGGCCCTTGCTTGTAATTGTGCACTTAGGGATTTCCTAGCTCATTGCAGGTGTTCGGTTGATTCAGGTGAGTTCATGATGCCCTTTTTACTTTTTACGTTTTGGGCTAGCATACACACCGAAATACAATTTTAAGCGATTTTACTCGTTACAATGATTTGAATAGTTTTACATGGTCTCACTCGTGATGGTGCATTTTGAAAGCTATATTTGAATTATTTTATATGCCTTAGGATATTTTAGACTCGTTCGTGGTCTTGTTTCCTTAAGGTTACATACACTATTGATGGTCTAGACTCGAGGACGTTAGCAGACTTGGTAGTAATTGAAAATGAGTAGACCTATCTACTTAGTTCCCGTATGGGATGATATATATATATATATATTTATGTAGGAATATATATATGTATGTATATATGGAGGTATGTATGTACATATGAGGATGTGTACCTTATAGCCTACGATTGTGTAATGATATTTAGTTTCTCGTGACTAAGAATGATGTATGTAGGCTTATTGTTGTGTGTGTGCATGGTGATTCACGGCCGGGTCAAATATATTACTCGGGTTGTACCCGTGGTGAAGAGGCCCGTGTGACGTGATCATCATTTTGGCGGGTCAAATATATTACTCGGGTTTTAAAATCCCGTGGTGAAGAGGCCCGTTGGATGTTGAGCCATGATCGGGTCAAATATATTACTCGGGTTGTACCCGTGGTGAAGAGGCCCGTATCACGTGCTTGGATGTGTGAGCCGGGATCGGGTCAAATATATTACTCGGGTTGTACCCGTGGTGGAGAGGCCCGTATCTCGTGCTCGGATGTATAAGCTGTGACCGAGTCAAATATATTACTCGGGTTTGACTCGTGGTGGAGAGGCTCGTGTCACATGCTTAGGTCTTACCGCGTCCGGGTCAAATATATTACTCGAGTCTTGACTCGTGGTGGAGAGGCCCGTGTACGTGTGTTCGACGATGATTGTATTACTTGGTGAATTATATGTAATTTATTTTATTTATACCTTCTCTATTGTTTATAACTATAGATTTGAAATAAAGTATGAATTATTGTTTATGGAAACTTGAACTCACTCAGCTCAAGCTGACTTTGTGTGTATGTTAGATTGACTTTCAGGTTGAGGATTAGAGATTTCCGCTTGGACGTGCTAGAGACTACTCGGACTGTTGAAGACACATCTAGTCGAAGAATTAATAACGCAAACTGTTTCTTTTAAATTATTACCATAAGTATTTAAATTTTAATTTTGGTCACTTTCCTGGTTTTGGGAATTTTGATGTTATCCATTCCGCTGTTTACTACTCTGAAACGATTTTAATGAGATGAAGATTTCAAATAAAACGAATATTTTATTTACATTTGATTTTTGCACACTTGCGCCCGTGTTTGGGATTTTTAATACTTAAACTTTTCCGCTGTTATTTACTCTGAACTTGTTTTAAATAAAACGAATCGATTGGTTTTAAATTTTTATGAATTTGTGGACATGATTACCAACTGTAGGATTCCCGGGATTCGGGGTCTTACATTTGCCTGTTAGTTGTTTCGGGATATACGAATTCCCTTTCTTTTAGCGTACTTAACCCCCATTTTTGAGGAGGTATAATTGTTTTTATAAAAACTTTACCAAAATTATACATATTTCTTTCTCTCTCTCCGGGATAAAAGTGTCTTATTTCTGCAGTTTCTATAAATCGTAGAATATTTTCATAATATTGCCGTGTTTTATAAGACGGCATTTCATATGAAGTTGGCTCTATATATTTTTTTATAAGTATCCAAGGATCATCAAAAGATTCGATATCTTCTTGATTTAGAAGGATTATTTTCTTTTGTCTCTCGGTTATGAACCCGGAATCTTCTTCATCATTGTCTTGAGTAACATATGCATAAGTAGGAGCTTTTGAAGCATCCTCTTCTTTCTGGGCCTATATCATGGCCCTAATCTTATCATATAACGGATCGTTCGGGTCAATTTGAATTTCTGTATCATTTGTGTTGTTATTAACAATATTTGAACTGGAGGCAGGATTTGAGCTAGAAGCAATGTTTGAGGCTATAAGCCTCCTGGTTCCCATTTGGGCCAGGACTATATCTTGTCTGTTATTAATACTGAGTCCTCTACCTCTTCCTCTATTAGGAGAGATTCTTCCTCTTCCTCGAGGAATCATTCCTGAAAACACAAAATTAGGCCGAAGAGATTATTTTCTCTTTTTCTTTTAGGATTTTTATCCTTTCTCTAGCGTTATAAATTGTATTATAATAAAATATGATCTTCCTTAGTCTATCATATGGATGAACAGTGAAATCAAGCTGTATATCATGGATTCTACGCATTTGATCTCTTATAATTAGATTATGAAGGTTTATATCCTGCGCTATATTATTAAATGAAATCTTTATAGGACCTTTAATTTTTCTTCTCATTTATGTATTCCCTGGAAAGAAAATCAGGAAGACTGCCATCTGACAAACATTTGTTTAGAAACATCATGCTTAAAATCCTTTTTAAACATGAATCTAGCCGCTTGGCAGTCAGTTTTTATTATAAATTTTTGGTTATATAAATCATCCTGGAATTTTAGAACACACTTTAATATTACTAAAATCTCTTTAGCTATGGTAGCATAATTCTTTTGGCTATCAGACAACTTTTCTGAATAGAATTGGACAAGATATTCTTGTTTAGTTTGAGGAGAGATTTGTTTTAGTATTCCTTCAAAACATATGTCTGAAGCATCTGTCTCTACAATTTTATCCCAATTTGGGTTAGCAATGGTTAAGCACGGAAGATTAGAGACCTTTTGTTTCATCTTTATTACTGCTTTTGTATGATTTTCGCCCCAAGGTTTAGGATTCTTTTTTAATCTATCATATAATATAGACGAATATTTAGCTAAGTCTTTATAGTATGGGGCAATATAATTTAAACTCCCTAGAAATCTTTGCAATTGGGTTTTATCAATAATTTTATCAGGGAATTTATTTGCAGTTGAGTGTGTATGCCAGCCCAAAACATAAAAAGAGTTAAAATGGGGCATCATGAACTCACCTGTCACGAGACACACAGTTAACAATGAGCTGGAGAATCCCTAAGTACTCCTACAAATCAAACGCCTGTCGGATTACGAACAATTATTACTAACGGGCCGAATCAACTCGTTTATCCTACGAGGCGTTCTAGCATGATTTGATTTACCCAAAGCCTCGGCCTTACCAAGTTCAAATACAACAGCCCCCGGGGCATTGTATTTATCAAAACCTCCCTTAGCTAATCCCGGTGGTAAAGGATTCCCATAATACCCCCGGGAGTTGCTAGTTGAACGAATATGCACGTTTATGAGTTGTTTACGCTCTTAACAACCAACTCAGCCCCGTGTAGACCAAATTTAATAAAATCACAGCCAACAAGTCCACAAGACACTACACGAGTTGGATGGGTTGGTAATTCGCAAGCACGACGCACAAACTACCAATGAACGCGAATTTGCGTTGTACCGACCCGTTTGAGTAACCGACAACCAATTCAGCCCCAATACTTAAAAAAATCATTTTTCCACAGCCCGTATATCAAACCAAAGCTACAAAAACAGAATTGGTTGTTAATTCCTTCAAACCTCGCGCTACACGTAAAAACTTAACAATCTAGACAACCGAACACTAGTTTTCAATCTATCACTAGTTGACCAATCAAACGAAAACCATAGCTCACGATATTAAAGTATGTTACACTAGACATACCTAATAGGATTATGGAGCAAGAACCTCAATCAAAACAGCCCCGAAAGTGTTCAAAAGGACAGCCACCTGTTAAGCCTAAAACGAAAGTATCGATCAATGACTAGTATAACATGCAGATTTTAGCATGCAAAGATGTATTTTAATACATAAGAAAACAATAGAAATAAATTATGAATTTTTACCAGAGTTTAATAAATGTCTTGTGCTTTTATAATATTTTTTCTATATTTTTCCAATGCACACAAAAATCATAAAATTCCCCCAACACAGAAAGCTACGTGCAGCTATTTCAGTACGCAGCAAAAGTGTTTTATTTGTTTAAAAATCATTACCAAACCAAATTAAGCGATTCCAATTGGGTTGTAATCTTAACTCAAAATGTGAACTTTCAGAAGTGAAATCAACCAATTTGGACTTGTCAAAAAAGAGTTATGATGTCGGGAAGACAGACCAGAGTCCGTCACCCCGCATCAACTTTGACACACGATCTTGTAAAATCATAAAAACCATTCAAATATCGTCCAAAAATTACATATTATACCTTTCTGGAACTAGACTCAAAATAGAACATTATGAAATCAAGAATAGATCAAAATAAATCAATTTTCATCGAGTTACAAACCAAACAATAAACGAGTACGTATCTGTTAGAAACTGTTTTAATCAAAACTCAAACCCTAACATGATTTTGACAACTCTAGGGTACAATAAAAGGTTTATTGGTGAAAAACACAATCCTTGATGTAATACTAACCTTGAATTGGATGTTTTACATTTAGAACATGGCTGGAAAAAGAAAATGATGGTGGTTTTGGCTGCTATGTTCTGCCGATCGGAAGTCACCAAGGGGTTAGGGTTTTAATTTTCTTTTCGATATAATATAAAATATTATAAAATTTTAGCCCCTCAACTTTGCTTTTTTTGAAACTTGGACGAAAGTTTAAGTAGGTTAAGTTTACGAGATCGGCCAGGAGGACCTTTAAAATGCCAGAACGAGTCACGGCTAAAATGCAAGCTTGTTGGTCATAACCCTTCTTACGGAAATTCACAAACGTGACAAAGTGTTTGCTCGAATACAAACTGTTCTTGATGAAAAACATCCTTGCTCAACAAAGAGTGATCGAAGCTTTAAACACTTACAATAATTCTAGAAGATAACCTTACTCGTGTAAGATATCATGCTTGAGCTAGTAAATGCCATGCTCGGAGATCCTAAGCTTGCGAGTTCCATACCTAGCCATTTCCGAGGAGGTTGAGAAGATTCCAATCTTCTTTGTCAACATTTTGACTCAACAATCTCCTGCTAGATTAGAACAAGCTTAGATGCACCAAAACACATCCGGGTTACTTACACTTTGTTTAAATACACATCAAATTTCAAAAGCAAGTAAATTACATTACTTCAAAACAAAAATTACAAATGGGAATTCTACCTCAAGGGCATTACACATCCAATCATAGGAAAGCATAAATTACTAATGTAAAATTACAAGGAATACGAATGATGGTCTTTTAAACATGGTTACCTGCAATTTTACCTTTGATTTTCTGTTTTGTATGATTTGTCTTCCTGTTTCTCACAGCAGCAGCTCTTTGCTGGAACATGCCCAGTTCTACATGGTCTAGGTGATTAAATAATATCTCCTATTCCATGATGTCTATTAAGTCACTGATATGTATGAATTCCAGCTAAGAGTCATGTTCAATAACGCCCAAAAGTACACCATTAGAGTTCCTTAAAGAAAACTTGCCAGTTTTCTTCTCATAACTGATATTGGCAATTCTTCCATTTCTTTATGCTTCACCATTAGGAACTTGCATCTCCCTTCTCATGCTTATACATTCTTTCATAATTCTTCTAGGATTGCTTGTTCGAGTTGGCTGCATAAAAGAGTACTCTGATAATCTGACTTCTCTTAATCTTTTGTCCCTTCTTTTTCTTTTCCACATCTGAGTAATCAAGCTTTCTCTTCTTACTCAACAGAGGAAATTTGGCTCTGTGTTGGTCTCTCGGATATTTAGATAATTCATTCTGTTGCTGACCGAAAAACCTATCCCTTTGTTGATAGTCAAAAAGTCTGAAAGTTGCCATTTCATTCAATTGATCCAATGAAAATTCTCTAAAGTCATCTTTGAATATTATAACTTTTTCAGCTCCACTTTTAAAAATGAATTTCAGAGTCTTTGATTTCGCCTCAAAATAAAGATCAATTGGTAAGTCCACATTGGATCGTGGACGTTCTTGTCTATGAAGTTGTGATCTTGTTATTGGAATTGGTGCCCTCAATGTTGAAGGCCTAGAGGAAGATGGTCTTCTAGAAGATGAGGCATGATGTCTTTGTTCTCTTTGAGAGTCTTCGTAGATCTTCTTGATCTCTTCTTTAGACTTTAGCACTAATGACAGATAGTTTTCACCCTTTTTACACGAAGTGCTTATCATGCTTGCAGTTTCATTATTGATTATTGGCTGGAAGTCTTCAAGTTCAGGCTTGACCATGACAAGTTCTGGTGTAGCCTTGTTCATTTTGCTCAACTCCTCAAACCTTTTCAGTTCTTCATTATAAAGTTTCAACTCCTTTTCATAAATTTGTTTCAATTGATTTTGTGAGAATTTGTTAATTTCTTCATTATTCAAATTTCTGGCTTCCAACAACCTCTTCAAAATTTCAACTCTGTTTATTGTCTTCGCTTTTTCTGCCTGAAGCTCTTCAAATTTTTGCTTCCACTTCCTTCCTAGACATTGATTCAACAATATCATACGCGTATCCATTTTCAACAAGAAATCTTGGTTTCCCTCCATACTTTCTCAGCACTTTCTCTCTCTTCTCGTCATGTTCTTTTGTTTTGTTTGCAGTTTGAAGTCTTTCATCTTCTGCCTCTTTAGCTAAAACCAACTTGAACATATTATCAAACTGTTCAAAAGTCAGTTTGTTCAAGTATGTAGGTTCATAAATCATTCTGATCAGGAAGTTTCTTTGCCCCATTCTGATCTTCAGAATGTAGGTTCATAAGTCAGTTTGTTCAAGTATGTAGGTTCATAAATCATTCTGAAACCATTTGTTCAATTTCTTTTTCTGATATAATCTGTACATGCTTTGGATCAAATTTGCAAGATTTTAGGAATTCAATTTGTTTCTCCTTACTTCTTCCTTTCTTTCCTCTTCTTCTTTTCTCCTTACTCTTCTTATTCACAAGGTACTTCAGACCATCATCATTCAATTCTTTAATCTCTTCAAAGTTCATTCCAAATTTTAACAAGGCAATGATCCTCAGATCTTGTCTTTTAAGTCTTCAAACCTTTCTTTCATATTCTCCATGTGTTCTTTTGTCAAGTGAATCTAAGGTGATCTAAGTTAATTTTCCTTCTCCTTTTCAGATTCATCCATAACATCATCATCATCATCATCATCATCATCATCATCATCATCATCAAATAGATCATCTAAGGCACCTATCTGAGGTTCATTATGCTCAGGCTTATTAGCCTTTGCTTTATTAGTTTGCACCTCCTTCTCAACAGGTTCTTCTAAAACAGTATGATCCCAAATGAATTCATCACCAGCCTGAAGTGCCTCAATGGTGATGGATTCAATGGTTCTTGTCCAGTTTCCTTCATACCACCGGTTTTCTTTGAATGATCAGTTTTTTCCTTGTGTTTTAAATTATCTTTCTTTTATCTTTTAACCATTGGAATCTCTTCTTCATCTTCATTCAAGTTCACAGAATGAGGTTCGGGTGCAATTTGACTTATTGGAATAGCATTAATTGGCTTATCATTTGATATCTTCTCTTGATTAGTCTTTTCATGAACAGCTTTATTATGACTTGACCTAGCAAAGTCAGATTCATTTTCATCAGTATCAACAGTTTCATTTGGCCTCTTTCTTTTTCTTGCATAGTATACCACATGCTTAGGCCATTCTCTCTCCTTCAATTTTATTTGTTCAATAGTGTTTTCAACAACAGCTTTTGATAGTTTCCTCACATAATCTTCATCTTCATTTGTTGGTTCATCTTCATTGACATCATCATCCCTTTTATTTTCACCAGCAGGATTCTCTTCAAATGCTTTTATAACAATAGCAAGGGATTGTTCAAGGTTTTTCTTTGCAGCTTCTACATTTTCATCCCTATTTTTCAATTCAATAAGTGTTTCAAATATTTCCTGCGGAATCTCATCTTAATTTTTCCTTTGAGCCTCTTCCCTCATCTTCTTTTGAATCTCAGCATGCTCTTTTTCTAATCCTCTCATCCTCCAACCCCTTTTCAGAGAGTAATTTATTTACAGATTCTCTCTCATTCAACATTTTTGGTCTTGTTTCAAATTCAACTCTGGCATCAGTAGATGAATAAACAGTAAAGAGGTACTGATCACCAAATGTTGGTTTTGTAGCATTTGTGGGCTATAGATCATCATTTGTCCATGCCACAGATTTTCCGTTTAACCCTCTCCTCTCCACATCCTCAAGACCTTCTAGTTCTGGGATTTTTTCTTTTTGTGTCTGTGGAGTAACATCAAGCATCAATGATGTCATGTCTTCTAAGTCTCCATACAAAGTTTGTTTTTCAGAATCTTTTTCAAGCAAATCTTCTACATCACCATAGAAAATCTCCATGACAGCATCATCATCTACATTTGCATTCACAGTTCAGGCTCATTCTTAATCACAGGCTCTTCAGCCACTATCTCCACCCATTTTTCTTCAGTTTCATTTTCAATTGCCCTATCATCTTCCACAATCTGTTCATCATTTACATTTTCAACATCAGCCTCATCATCATTATCAGACATGCCATAAGTATTGTCAATTAAGTTTAAGGCATTTGGTTGTGCAAGTTCTTCTTCACTTTCAACATAGGTCTCACCAATAAGTTTTAAGCCTTCTTTAACATCACCTTCAGGTTGGATATTCTCCCCCTATTTTGGTGCATATGAGGTCTTCTCAACCTCCAGCTGATATAGGGTTTGAATTCTTTGTAATGCAGCATTCAGTGCTTCTTTAAGGTCATGATTCTTTGTCTTCAATTGAGAATTTTCAGCCACTAAGTCAAAATCTCTTGATAGAAGTGTTGTATAAGCATCATGTTAAGAATTAGAAGAATCTGCAATTGGATTAGCCTCAGGCTCAGAGTAAGGTTCAGATGGTGAGGATTTAGGTGAGAAATGTAATGGTTCAGTGATTGATATAGGAATATGAGGTTCATGAATGAGTTGAGTGATGGATGGAGGAACCTATAGTTCATGTATGGGTTCAATGATGGAAGTAGGAACATATGGTTCATGGCTAGGCTCAGACAATGGTGAATGTGGTGGTGATGGAATGTATTGGTCATGCAAACTTTCTTGGTTAGGTGAGTATGGTGGTGTTGGAATGGTTTGTTCTGTTTACCCAAGATAGTTTGGTGAGGTTGGTGGTGTTATCCTCTGTACTTCTTGTTTTACTTCTTCAATAATCTCATCAAAAATCAATTCATTGTCAACATTTTGTTCATTCCCCACTTCTCTCTCCACAGGATTATTAATTATATCCTATAAACCATTATCACCATCATTTGGATCATCATTATTATCTGCATCACCATTATCATCGTCATCATCATCACTGTCACCACTTTCAGAATTATCATCTTCTTCCTCCTCCACCCCTGGTATTGGTTAGGCAAGAACCTCCATTATCTGCAATTGGTTGTCCAACAACCAAGGAAGTATATCAAATTCAACTTCATAATTAAATTGGCTTGTGGAGCCAATTTCTTGATTCTCTCGTACACATTTGGATCCCGTAGTCTTAAGGTTGCACCACTTCTTGCAAGATCATTCAATTCTGCATTTAGGATTATTTACAAGAACCTGGGATACATCAAAAATTTATCCTTTTCATTCTTCTATGCATTAGTATCCAACCCTTGAAAAATCATCTAGGAAAAGTCGAAGGGTTGTCTGTATATAACAGCAACAGTGGCTGCGACTAACTTTCTGTTCAACAGTGTCTAGATTCCTCTTCTCAAAGATACACTTTGAATGACATGATGAATGAGGAATCTGTACAACAGAGGGAATATCCTTTTTGAAATTGCCCTACATGGATGTTTCCCTAATAGCCCATCGTTTCCCGGAATACTCTCAACAGTCTTAACTGTGAGTATGAAAACTGTTCTTCATAATTGTCATTGAATTGTAGGTGTGCTCGTACAGATTATTCAGTGATTTCAATTTCACGGCCAAGCACCGTGGCCTCAATTGTTTTCCCGTTTATATCTTCCACGTATTCGGCTGACTATCAGAAATCTTGTATATGATTTCTGTAGATTGTTGGATTTGCAGTTAGCGCAAAACGGAGATTTGATGCATTCAACCAATTAGTCATCAATCCCAATTCTTGATTTCATTGTTTTCTTCAAGCATAGCGCACATATTATGTTTCGGCTCAAATTTTAACACCATGATATCTGAAAAATTGAGAAATTATTAATAAAGTTAGTGTTTTGAAGATAGAGATCAGTAAGTGAAGAAAAGATAAAAGTAAGACAATTTGTCTTCAATAACCTGTTCTTCGACAATTTGTTAACCTAAACACAAAACAGTTTGATGAGTAACAAGAACATTTAAAACCCTAAAACCGGTGATTAGGTGTTGGAAATCAATCATTAATCACTTACCAAGTCGGAATTGTAGTGAGGATTAGTTAAAGTTTGATTAAGTGTGAGTGCGAGTAATATTAGGGCACGAGCAGAGAGGATTTGGTAAGAGGAGGGAAAAGTGTTAGAAAAATTTTTTAAGTCCCGCTTTTATACCAAATGTTTGTCTGTTTGTGAATTTCTAAAGTCTTTTTTCTTCTTGTGCCAGCAAGATGCCAAAATACTTATAAAATAATTCAAAATATACCCATGTCTTGGCTCGAGCAAACTGCCAAGCACAGATGTGCTCAAGTATGCTCGAAGGTCATTTCTCAAGCATACTCGATCAAACTTAAGTTAAAAATTAACTAAGTATACAATGTAAGTTGGTATGCTCGAACCACAAGGTTACTTGAAAACTAAATTACTTAACCATTTTAACCAAGTGTATTTTCATCCAGCACACTACCTTACTCGAGAACAGTGATGTGCTCGAATCATTAACTTAGACAAATTTTCTATCAATTCAAGCATATTAAACATATATGCTTTTCAAGTATGCTCGTACAAGAGACTGTACTCAAAACAACAGTTCAAATATTTAAGGAAAATTTGTTTGAAATAAGATCAGTATGCTCGATTAACAAAGTGTGCTCACAACATAAAACATAAGTTAAAATAGATATTCGGAAAGACACAATTTCATGCTCGAAATACATAGAAAAATATTCAGCAACACAAACTTGCTCGAACACACTTATGTTTACAAAAGCATGCTCGAAGAGCAAAATATACATATGCCTAACTATTTTAAGCAGAAGTTCACAAACAAACTAGACTTAAGTCAACAAAAATTGATCATTTTGACTCTGTGTTGATCCAAGAGCAAGTTTATGCTGAAAAAAAGATCAAATTTTAGTTCTTGTCTTATCAAAATAAATTCCTTTTGGAAAGATCTAAACTTGGGATCATATTGGTTAATTTACTTCACAACACATCATTTTCAGCATTATTTTGACTTAAGATAGGTTGATAGCAGGTATTTGAACTTAGCATAAATTTCATTTCTTTAGTGATATGTTTAAAGATTCAATTTTGTTGAGTTAAAAGGACCTCATTTTGGATTTATGATTTCCCATATCTCTTCTCAAGGCTTATTTAGATTTTCTCCATATCACCCGAAGTTGACTTCAACCCCATGGCGTATGGTAAAAAACTTTTGATGTTTGAACAAAATTTTCTTTTGAAATGTTTTATTAAATACAAAATTTATGGTTGAACGTTGGACTTACATGCCACGCAGTTCAGACTTACTTGACTTTCATTCGAGGTGTTTAGGACTTAATTTGAGGCCCCACCTCTGTAGTTCTAGTTGAAACCCCTTAAGTTTGTTTGAATTATTTAAAATTTTTGCATCAACATTCTGTTGATATATAGTCATTTAGGCATTTTCTGCTAATTCATAAGTAAAATATTCATTTTGGGTTGACCAAACACCAACAAGCTTATGTATGACTGAATAATTACATTTCTACCTACCATTTGGAGAGATGTTTATTGCAGCATGCTTTCTTCTTCAAAGGATTATCCACATTAATCTCAGCATATTTTTACGTTTATATCACTTAGGCTTTTACACATCATGGAAAGCTTCCATGCAAATCAATTACTGTTCTTCAAGCCCTTTAAGCCTATTAAATCCATGAGTTATATAACTTAACCAATTTTCTATCATTTCCCATTAGGTGAGATTCAATTTCCATTTAAAACAAATTTTAAGCCTCTTCAAATCTTTGAACTAAATAATCTTTTGACTAAAATCTTATCATATCTCTAATAGCTATCACCAAGAACTTTGCTTTCAACTAAAAGCTTTTGATCTTTTTGAAAACTTAGGGTATGTTTGGTACGGGATAATGGAATAGATGAGGGAATGAAATGGACATGGTAATAGAATGGACAAAGGAATGAAATGTATCATTACCATTCCATTGTCGTGTTTGGTTATCATGTAAGAATGGAATGATTAATGACTTTATTATTATTAATAATAATTAAAAATAAATAAAAATAAAAATAAAAAAAATAATATTAATAATAAATGAATATTCATAATAACTATTTTTAGGACCCTCGTGCTGCAACGAGATCGTTAAACCGTATATGCATTGTAAAATGTTGAAAATTTAAATATATATATATATAATGTAGTAATAGTTCTAATATAATAATAGTTATATTATAATATACAAACAATAATGATAATTATATATTAATAATATAATAACTATAATTGGATAATAATAATAATAATAACTATAATATAATTATAATTTTATAATAGTGATAATGATTGTTGACTTTTTGACCTTTTCATTTCTTGAAGAAATGAAAAAAAAAACACCCACACCCAAAAAATGAAAATCCTAAAAATGGAAGGAGTTTCATTCCATATGAATGATCAAATCCATTCATACATAGTAACAAAACATGCTTTTTTTTCATTCCTTTGGAATGACTTATTACATTCTACCTTCCATTCATTCATAACAAACACTACCTTAGTTTAGATTTTTCTTTTGTTTCAAGATTCAAAACAGACTTGGATTTTAGAGCAAAACTTCTTTCAAAATTTTCATTTGGGCACACTTAGCAAACATCTTCACATTCATTCTTTCAATGAGCACACTCACTTAGAGTGTAAGATGGTCATTTAAGCGTATCACAAAGTCATCTTAAAATTTCATTTCAAAACAATGCTTCATAGATTTAAACGAAAGCAAATAATTCTTTCAAGCATTTAAGCAGACTCACAGGTAAAAGGGTGAATCAATCATTCAAACAATCATACACTGATTACCCTAGAACGCTAAACACACAATTTTCATCAACTTTACACAAGATGCAGTCATATATGCACGAAATAAAGTATCACACATACATGACAAGCATTCATAGTTTGAAGAATCAAGCATACATATAGTCATTTCAGCACACAATAACAACACTAAAATGCAAACAAGTAGAAGATAGTCAATTAAGCGCTCACACATATCATCAATCAGACTTCATCAGAATTGATCATTCCCAAGACTTTTAATAAAAAGTTGAATCTAGTTTTATCTAGTGCTTTGGTGAATAAGTCAGCCTAGACTAGTTATCACTAGATTCAACCCTTCTCATTTCTATTAAACCCTTCTCATTACAGTCTCTGATGAAATGATATCTGATCTCAAAGTGCTTTGTTTTTTGAGTGTTAAACTGGGTTTCTAACTATCAACATTGCCACAGTGTTATTAATGAATATAGGGGTATTCAAAAAATTCAAACCATAATTCAACAGTTGGTTCTGAATCCAGAGAACCTGTGCACAGCAAGCAGATGCAACAATGTATTCAGCTTCAGCAGTTGATCTGTTGTTTGCTTTTTACACTGCCAGGACACTAGTCTATTTCCCAAAAATTGGCATCCTCCTTATGTAGATTTTCTACTCATGTTGCAGCAATCATATTCACTATCTTTGTGGGCAAGTAGATCAAAAGATCTATTCTTTGGATACCATATCCCTTGGTTTGGCTTTCATTTCAGGTATCTAAATATTCTTTTCACAACAAGTATGTGAGAGACCTTAGGATTGGCTTGGAATCTTGCACACACACACAACAAACATGATATCAGGTCAGGATGCAGTCAGATACATCAGCTATCCAATTTTTGCTCCGTACTCATGCTAATTAATTGAACCCCCTCCCCCTCGTTCATCAGGTACCATCTTCTCATGTGTGTCCATGGGAGTAGAAACTATCTTCAAATATTTACACTTGAACTTGGTTAAGATTTCTTGAACACACTTGGATTGGTTGATGAATATCCCATCATGCTTTTGTTGAACCTGTAATCCAAGAAAGAATTTCGTCTCTCCCATACAACTCATGTAATTCTTTGACTTCATAGTTTTCTCAAGCTCATTGCACATCTGTTCATTTATAGATCCAAAGATGATATCATCTACATGCACTTGCAACAGCAGCCAAGCCTTTCCTTTCCTTTTGTAAAACAAGATCTTGTCAACGGCTCCTCTACATAAACCATTGTTAAGAAGATTGTTTGATAGCTCAACATGCCAATCCTTTGGAGCTTGATGCAATCCATATATGGCTTTGCTCAGTTTGTACACCATATATGGATAATCAGGATCCTCAAAGGCTGGAGGTTGAGTGACATAAACCTCCTCATCTATTTTTCTATTAAGTGCAACACCCGTTAATTTCCGGTTTAAAGATTTTAAGCATGTAGAGTATGTATATTTCTCGGGAGTTATCTGGCATCTTTCGTTTACCCGACCATCTTCCTGGTACTTTAAGTTATCTAATATTTCCTTTTAAGTTGCCAAATCTTTCAAATTTGAGGCGCTTGGATGAAACATTTTTATATTATAACAATAAACATACAAAAAACCTAACCCTAGCCACTCCGGTCCGATCGACAGCTTCAAGGCCCCCCTGCGATTTTCCTTTTTCCGGCCAATTCGTGAGCGTAAAACATCAATTAAAGGTTATTCTAACGTCCATGCAAGTCTTTTTCACCATTAAACCCGTTATCGAACACGTTAGGGTTGAGTTTTGATGATAACAGTTTGCTGACAGATTCATATACGTTTATTGAAGGGTCTATAACGCGATGATAATCCATTGTTTTTGATCGATTCTTGATTCCATGATCTTCTACTTTGAGTCTAGTTTCCAGAAAGGTATAATATGTAATTTTTGGAAGAGATTTGAATGGTTTTTATGAATTTATAAAATCGAGTGTCAAAGCTGATGCGGGATGACGGACTCTGATCTGTCTTCCCAACATCATAACTCTTTTTCAACAAGTCCAAATTAGTTGGTTCCACTTCTAGAATTTAATATTTTTAGTTAAGAATCAAACCCAATTGTAATCGTTTAATTTGGTTCGGTAATGAATTTTATAAAAATAAAACCATTTTGTTGCGCACTGAAAAAGCTGCACGTATCTTGCTGTGTTGGAGGAATTTTTATAGTATTTTTCTCCACTAGAAAAAAATAATAAAAATAGTTTTATAAACCTAAGATATTTATTAAAGTCTGGTAAAAATTTATTAATTTATTTCAAAGGTTATCCTATGTAATTAAATGCATCTTCGCATGCTAAAATCTGCACGTTTTACTTGTTATTGATTGATAGGTTCGTTTTAGGCTTAACCGGTGGATGTTCAATTGTGTTCTTGTCGAGGCTATTTGAAGTGAGTTTTTGCACCAAAATCTTCCTAGGTATGTCCCGTATATCATACCTAAAAATCATGTTCATTGGTGTTCGTTAGATTGGTCAACTAGTTGTAGCTTGATTGTTAGTGTTCGGTTGAGTAGAATAGTAGTTTGTTGCGTTTAACGCGAGGGTGGAAGTGATTAACGACCCATTCAGCTCGGGGGAACTTGGTTTGCTGTACGTACTGTTGAAAAATCATTTTTATAAGTTATGGGGCTGAATTGGTTGTTGGTTACTCCAACGGGTCGGTACAATGCGCAATTGCGTTTATTGAGTAGTTGGTGCGTTGTACTTGCGAATTACCGACCCATTTGACTCGTGTAGCATCGTGTGGACTTGTTGGCTGTGATTTTATCATGTTGGGTCCACACGGGGCTGATTTGAATGTTAATGGCCTAAACGACTCTTAAACGCGCGTATTGGTATCACCTAGTGCTTCCGGGGGTAATTTGGGAATTCTTTATTCCCGGGAGTGTCTAAGGATCGTTTTGGTGAATGTGAGGCCTCGGGGGCTGTTTTGATTTAGTTTGATGAGGTCGAGCCTTTAGGTGACCCGAACCCCGTTAGAACGTCTCGTATGTTAAACGAGTCATCTTGATGTCGTTAGTATTGATTGAATGTAAACCGACAGTTGTTTGAATCTTGGGATTATTTAGGGATTCTCTAACTCGTGGTGAATCCGTGTCTCGTGTCAGTTAAGTTCATGATGCCCCCTTTTTACTCTTTTAAGATTTTGGGCTAGCATGCACACCTAAGTGATTTTACTTGATGAAACGTTTAAACTACTTTATATTGGCTTGCTAGTATATGGTAAGCCTTGGGATGTTATAGTATGTATATATATATTATTGTATGGCCTATATTTGGCGATGTTGTAGTCGTATCGACTACAGATGTTACGTATGTCTACTTTGTGTTTGCATACGTTGATGAGATGTTACGTGTTTGGGTTGTACGTTTGCTCGACCCTGATGTTATTATTTGGATGTTATATATATATATATATATTTATATATATATATATATATATATATATTTATATTTATATATATAGGGATGCACTTATAAAGATGTTTATATGTAGGTTTGTATATATATATATACATAAGGATGATTATTTATCGAAGATGATGGCCTAACTGATGTATTCCTTTTATAGTTTAAAACCTTTGGGAATGACTGTTGCGATTATTATTATTGATGTTATTTATTAAAATTTGAACTCACTCAGCTCAAGCTGACTTTGTGTGCATTTTAGTATGAGTTTCAGGCTAGGAGGTGGATGCATTACCGCGTAGACGTTCACGAAGCTACGTGGACGGTGGAAAGCATGCTTAGTCGGATGTCCCAATATTAATAAACATTTTCTTTTAACGTTTATTTAAATACATTTAAATTGGTTTTGGGCATAATTCCCGGGTTTTGGGAACTTATTTTATTATTTATGTTTTCCGCTGAATTATACTCTGAATTGGTTGTTTTAATGGAATGAACCGTTCTCAATTTTAAGTATTTTATTAAGTATTTTGTATGAATACCAACTGTAGGGTTCCCGGGGTTCAGGGCCTTACATTGAGAAAGGCAGATTTGACATCAAGTTGTTAGACCCCAAATCCCGGGAATCCTACAGTTGGTAATCACGTCCACAAATTCACAAAAAATTAAAACCAATCGATTCGTTTAATTTAAAACAAGTTCAGAGTAAATAACAGCAGAAAAAAGAGTTTAAGTATAAAAAAAATCCCAAAACACGGGTACAGGTGTCCAAAATCAATTGTAATAAAATATCCGTTTTATTTGAAATCCTTGACCAAAACTGCCTTCAACCTCCCGAGTAGCATCCAGCACGTCCAAGCGGTAGCATCCACTTCTTAACCTGCAATTCAATCTAACATACACACAAAGTCAGCTTGAGCTGAGTGAGTTCAAGTTTTCGTAAACGACATTCAATAAAAATTTAAATTCCATGAGTATGGAATGTAGTGGAAAATCATGAGACCATAAAATCATAAATAGCTTTTCTTAACTAAATCATAAGAGAATAAAACATTAAACATCTTTTCACACAGCACGGGCCTCCTCACCCCGGGTCTTCCCCGAGTAATATATTTGACCCAACCGCGGTTTGACAAAACCGTTAAAATCATGCAACACGAGCCTCCTCACCCCGGGTCATCCCCAAGTAATATATTTGACTCGGTCACAGTTTAATAAAACAAAATCACGCAACACGAGCCTCCTCACCCCGGGTCATCCCCAAGTAATATATTTGACTCGGTCGCGGTTTAACATCCAAACACGTGATACGGGCCTCCTCACCCCGGGTCTTCCCCAAGTAATATATTTGACCCGACCACGGTTCATAGAACGGCGGGCCTCCTCACCCCGGGTCTTCCCCAAGTAATATATTTGACCCAGCCGCTTCATAAACATGCAACACGGGCCTCCTCACCCCGGGTCCTCCCCAAGTAATATATTTGACCCGGTCACAGTTTACCATCACATACACATTCACTTACACACATACAAACACCTAATTCAAACATTTAACCAAACCATATCATCACATTCAATCCATAAATAATGGATAATTTAGAAATTAATACTAGGCTTTATAGTATCCTCGAGCCTAGACCATGAATAATATATGTAACCTTAAGGAATATAAGACCATAAACGAGTCTAAAATATCCTAAGGCATAGAAAATAATTCAAACATAGATTTCAAAATGCTCAATCACGAATAAGACCATGTAACACCATCCAATAGCTCAAACGATTAAAATCGGGTAAAATTTGTAATAGGGTGTGTATGCTAGCCCAAAACGTAAAAAGATTAAAAAGGGCGTCATGAACTCACCTGGAATCGATCGAACACCTGCAACGAGCTAGGAAATCCCTAAGTGCACACTTACAAGTAAGGGCCTGTAAATAGTACACAACGCGTTACTAAACTAGACCGTAAGAACACTCTTACCTAATGGGCCATTTAAGCCCAACACTTTGGCCCAAGGCCCAACAACTTGGTCTAAGGCCCAACGTTTTGGCCCAAGTCCCAACAACTTGGCCTAAGGCCCAAGACTTGGCCCAAGGCCCAAACCTTTAGCCCAAGGCCCAATACTTGGCCCAAGGCCCAACAACTTGGCCCAAGGCCCAAAGGTGATCAAATCGGGTCGAATGCGCGTGTAATAAAAATCTTAAAACCATTGGTTAAACGAATCAGCCCAAATGGACCAAATTCCATTTTAAATCTTTTCATTCATCAAGATTATGTCACCCGAGTTGATAGGGTTGATGGTTTCTTTTTACAACTCTTACTTTACGTTTAAACGAAAATTCGAGCACCGCCGACTCGATTGACGAAGCACTAACCACAACAGCCCTGAGCATCAAAAAAATAATTTTTTCCACAGCCCTTAAACCCCCCCGGGCTGTACAAACCGATTCGGCCGGTCATCCAATCGTTTAACGCATCAAGCTCAACAATTGCTAATCCTACACCCGATAAACCCTAGTTTTCGAACTAAAATCGATTGACCGACCTAAACACCTCCATTGGCCATGGAATTTTAGTATGATGTAAATGACATACCTAGTAAGATTTTGGTGCAAAAACCCTATTCAAAACAGCTCCGGAATTCCTCAATTGGACAGCCACCCTACAAGCCTACAACAAGTCATTTAACGATCAATACGCGATGTATAAGGATGGTTGAAGGTGTAAAATACTAGAGGGGACATGGGACTAACCTTGAATTAGATTTTTACACCCTAATGTTGGCTGGAAAAAAAAATCGGATGGTTTGGGAACCTTGCAGCTGCCGATCGAAGATCCTAGGAGGCTAGGATTTTGATTTTGTTTATAATATAAAGTGTTACATTCTGGCCCTTCCACTTTATTAAGAGTTGAACTTGCATGAAAAGTTAAGCAAGAAACGTTTACGGGAGTGGCTAGGAGCTCTCGGAAGAGAGCCGGGTCAAGCCCGAAGGTGTACGTAACACTACAAGGCTAAATCTTTTATCGGAAATTTACGGACGTTACAAGTCTACCCCCCTAAGAATGGGATTCGTCCCCGAATCCTGCTACACAGGAACAAATGCGGGCTGCGACAAATAGAAGCATCACATCATACACAGAATGGTTATAAATTGTACCCCTACTACTGATATCGAACCACTTCCTAGACAAACGATTACACACAAAAGGATTCGATAAGAAAAGAAATATTCAATACAACATTTTAACGATTAATACGAACGCAAGGGATTACCTGAAATCGCGTCCGCTACCTCCTCAGCCTCCTTCGCAGAGATACTGAATTCCCTAGCCTGAGTCTTTGGCTTGTCATCCAACTTAACCTTAGAAGAGTTTCCCCGCTCAGAACCTGCCGCCTTATTTTCAGTGCACCGAGATGCCAAATGCCCAGACCCCTCACACCGGTAACAAGTCAGACACTCGTAGTGGAAGTTTCCAGCTTTCGCACATTGGAAACAAGTGATAGATTTGGACCTACATTCCCCACTATGCGGTCTCCCACACTTCTTGCATCTCCCATCATACGCGTCTCCCCTATAATTCGACATTTCAGCTCTTGCTTTCTTTCCTGCCGACACAGAATCATTGCCCCCATAACGTTTGCCATCAGAGTTAGAGCTCAGCTTCCAATTTTTCCATGTTCAGCTGGGCTCACCATCTCTCTTTGCTCATACAATGTATCTGCTAGGGTAACCACCGAATGGAAAGAGCTCATGCCGGTGGTCACCACACCCCTACGAACATCTACCGGAAGACCCTGGGTCATCCCAAGTAAATCATGCAACACGAGCCTCCTCACCCCGGATCATCCCCAACTAATATATTTGACTCGGACACAGTTTAATAAAACAAAATCACGCAACACCAGCCTCCTCACCCCGGGTCATCCCCAAGTAATATATTTGACTCGGTCGCGGTTTAACATCCAAACACGTGATACGAGCCTCCTCACCCCAGGTCTTCCACAAGTAATATATTTGACCCGAACACGATTCATAGAACGGTGGGCCTCCTCACCCCGGGTCTTCCCCAAGTAATATATTTGACCCAGCCGCGTCATAAACATGCAACACGGGCCTTCTCACCCCGGGTCCTCCCCAAGTAATATATTTGACCCGGTCACAGTCTACCATCACATACACATTCACTTACACACATACAAACACCTAATTCAAACATTTAACCAAACCATATCATCACATTCAATCCATAAATAATGGATAATCTAGAAATTAATACTAGTCCTTATAGTATCCTCGAGCCTAGACCATGAATAATATATGTAACCTTAAGGAATATAAGACCATAAACGAGTCTAAAATATCCTAAGGCATAGAAAATAATTCAAACATAGCTTTCAAAATGCTCAATCACGAATAAGACCATGTAACACCATCCAATAGTTTAAACGATTAAAATCGGGTAAACTTTGTAATAGGGTGTGTATGCTAGCCCAAAGCGTAAAAAGATTAAAAATGGCATCATGAACTCACCTGGAATCGATCGAACACCTGCAACGAGCTAGGAAATCCCTATGTGCACACTCACAAGTAAGGGCCTGTAAATAGTACACAACGAGTTACTAAACTAGACCTTAAGAACACTCTTGCCTAATGGGCCGTTCAAGCCCAACACTTTTGCCCAAGGTCCAACACTTTGGCCCAAGGTCCAACACTTGGTCCAAGGCCCAACACTTTGGCCCAAGGCCCAACAACTTGGCCCAAGGCCCAAGGGTGATCAAATCGGGTCGAATGCGCGTGTAATAAACCTTAAAACCATTGGTTAAACGAATCAGCCCCAAATGGACCAAATTCCATTTTAAATCTTTTCATTCATCAAGATTATGTCACCCGAGTTGATAGGGTTGACGATTCCTTTTTACAACTCTTACTTTACGTTTAAACGAAAATTCGCTCACCGCCGACGCGATTAACGAAGCACTAACCACAACAGCCCCGAGCATCAAAAAAATAATTTTTTCCACAGCCCTTAAATCGCCCCCCCCCCACGGGCTGTACAAGCCGATTCGGCCGGTCATCCAATCGTTTAACGCATCAAACTCAACAATTGCCAATCCTACACCCGATAAACCCTAGTTTTCGAACTAAAATCGATTGACCGACCTAAACACCTCCATTGGCCATGGAATTTTAGTATGCTGTAAATGACATACCTAGTAAGATTTTGGTGCAAAAACCCTAATCAAAACTGCTCCGGAATTCCTCAATTGGACAGCCACCCTACAAGCCTACAACAAGTCGTTTAACGATCAAGACGCGATGTATAAGGATGGTTTAAGGTGTAAAAGACTAGAGGGGACATGGGACTAACCTTGAATTAGATATTTACACCCTAATGTTGGCTGGAAAAAAGAAAATCGGATGGTTTGGGAACCTTGCAGCTGCCAATCACAGATCCTAGGTGGCTAGGGTTTTGATTTTGTTTATAATATAAAATGTTACATTCTGGCCCTTCCACTTTATTAAGAGTTGAACTTGCATGAAAAGTTAAGCAAGAAACGTTTACGGGAGTGGCCAGGAGCTCTCGGAAGAGAGCCTAGTCAAGCCCGAAGGTGTACGTAACACTACAAGGCTAAATCTTTTATCGGAAATTTACGGACGTTACACAAGTTGATACACCTTTATGTTCATTGAAGCAATATATGCTAGGAAGATCCTAATGGTCTCTACGCTTGCCACAGGAACAAATACTTCATCAAAGTCAATCCCTTCTTCCTGTAGGCATTCCAATGCCACCAATCTTGTCTTGTTTTTAATCATCACACCTCTTTCATCCTTTTTGTTCCTAAAAACCCAGTTGGTTCTAATTGCATTTTTTCCACCGGATCCCACACATGCAGATCTCTAAGTTATGCTAATTCCTCCTGCCTTGCTTCCACCTAAATGCTATCTTTCAAGGCTTGAAAACTGTTCTTGGGTTTAATTTGGGAAAGAAAGCAAGCATATAGGCAGATGTTAGCCGTTTCCGATGCGCTTCTAATGACTCTTTCATTCAGGTCACCAATGATGTTTTCAATTGGATGATTCCTTTGAGTTGAGGTGGGTTGCACAATTTGAACTTTTGTGATTTCAAGTTCCAAGTTTGAAACATTAATCTCTGGATCATCAGTTTGCTTATTTTCAATGTTTGAAGTGGAATCAATGTAGTTTCCATTGTTTTTTGTTGAGGCACCATTGTTTGCAATTTGAATATTTTCAAACAAGGATTCATACATGTTTGTAGTAGCATTGTCAAGATTCTTATCAAGTTCAAATGAATCTTTAGAGATCTTAGGAGTCTCAACAGGATCTGTTTCTTCAGCTTCAACATTCTGCTCAGCTTCTGCGATTTCAACTTCTTCATTGATTCTTCTTCATTGAAAATTGAATTCAGCATCATCCTTAGTAACTCTGGACCATAATCTGTCCAAGTTTAACTTATGTTCAGTTGTTGCTTCTAGGATAGTTGTTCTGTAAGCACCTTCTTCAAAATCCTCTAGGTATATCTTGAATGACTAAATGAGCTTCTCAAGGTCATACAACCAATTTGGACCATCAATATTGTTGAAAAGGTTCACATTGAATACAATGTCAACAGACTCAATCACACTAATGTGTTCTTTTTCATACACTATATAAGTTATTGGTTGTTATAACAAAGAAACAATCTAGAGACTTAGCCTGAAACTTGTTCAGGTACTCCTTACTGTTCAATAGTGAATATTTGCAGCCAAAAGGCTTAAGAAACTTAACATAGGGTTTCCTTTATGAATAAAATCTCATATGGAATTTTATTATGAGTCTTGTTGAGAAGCACCCTGTTCTGAATATAGTAGGTTGTATTTATGGTTTCTGCCCAAAAGGAGACATGTAGATAAGCATCAGCAATCATGATCCTTGCAGCTTCAATCAGTTTTCTATTTCTTCTTTCCGCAACACCATTCTATTCTGGAATTCTAGGAGCACTGAACTGTTGAAATATTCCTTTTGTAACACAGAATTTAGTCATTACACCATTTTTAAACTCAGTTCCATTATCACTTCTCATCACCTTCACCCTTTTGTCAAGCTGGTTTTCCATTCATGTTATATATCCCTTGATCAACTCAACAGTTTCATCCTTTGTGGCAAGGAAATACACCCATGTGAATCTTGAATAATCATATGTGATCACAAGGCGGAATTTCTTCTTTCCTATTCTAGGAACACTCACAGGACCAAAAAGATCCAAGTGAAGAAATTCCAGCACTTCATCAATTGAGTTTATAAGTCTTGTCTTGTGAAATGATTTGTGCGGTTTACCTTTAAGGCAAGAGGAACATTTGTCTTCAAGTTTGAACTCCCTTGTTGGTGACCCAATCACATGGTCACTCTTTACAAGTTTGTTCACGTTCTTTATATTGATATGACACAATTTCCTATGCCAAAGTCTTGTTTCATTCTTAGTTGATTTGGACACAAAGCATGATCCACCCCTAGATATAGCCTTCTTCATTCTCAGCTCATAGAGATTCCCATTTCTGGGTGCCATCATCATAATCATATATGGAGGGATCACAAACTCAGGTTTCAAAATAAAACAGTGAGCATCATCAAATCCAACATTATAACCTTTATCACATACTTGTGATATGCTCAAAATGTTATATTAAAAACCTTCTACATAGAAAACATTACCAAAGGACACTTGGCCATTTGCTAGGATACCTTTTCCAACAATTTTACCACCATTTTCATCACTTCCAAAAACTACTAGCCCCTCAAACTTTTCTTCATAATTGATCAGTGATCTCCTATCACAAGTCATATTCCTAGAACATCCACTGTCCATGTACCATACAACATTGAGCTTTTGTGGACTGTTCCTGCATAATGATGAAAATGATTGATCAGTTTTGATTTGAAACACAAACCTTAGAGGTTTGCACTCCCTTAATAATAGGATGAACAAAAGCAGTAGGAATTAGGTCTTCATGGAGAAGATAACAATATTCATCAGCTCATAGCCATATTCGGCAGAATTTCCTTTGAATGTCCCTATTCTCATGCCTGGCTCTAAAATTGGATCCTCTCTCTTCAAAATAAATCTTGGTGCTTCATCTTTTGTATTCCATGAGAATCCATTTGGTTCAAAACATTGCTTCAAAAGGAATTTCTCATCACCATTGAGTATGTCAAGTACTATCTTCTTGTAGTTCTTCACAAATGAATCTTTCTTTGAAACAGACTTCTTTGATTCTTCAGAACTGTTTAAACTTGTTTTGTTAAATGAAGATGAGTTTTCATTGAGTTTCAGAACAGTTCTTACTTTTCTCACACCTATTCCTTTGTCTTCCCTTGAACCATCATCATCTTTCTCATTTCTCAAGCATCTTACATACTTTTCTTATATTAGCCCAAGTCTTGTCCACAAAAGAAATCAGGAATGACACATGTGTCCTTGCTTTTTTTCCAGCAGGAATCAGTGTGATGACCATATGTGTCACAAGTCTTGCACCACACCTTTCCTAATGAACCAAGTTCCTGTGAAGATTTTTCATTGTTGAATCTCTCACTTGGTTTTGGAAAAGACTTTCGCAAAGACTTTTTGCATAAGTGCATTTGTCATAATCAACTTGAATTGGTCCATAAATATCAAACTTCTACTCTTCTCTTGCTCTGAAAAAGTTAATTTCTTACAGTTTCTGATGAGGACTGGTTGATCTTTCATTTCTTGTTGGACTGTTTCTTCTTCTTGGTATATAATCTATGTCACCAATATCAAATAGTTCATGATTTAAGAAGACAGGGTATATGGGTGAAAAATCATCAGCAATCTTTGGGGAGTTATCAGTTAATTTTTTTGCTATTGGAAATTTCTCATACATAACTCTTCTGTCTTGAATTTTCTCCCTTTTAAACTTTTCATTAAACTTTGGACTCTTGGAAATGTTTGAATTTTCTTTCTTCTTGTGAGTCTTAGAGTTTCCACAAAGATAAAACACTTAATGTTCTTATCTCATATTCTCATAGTGCTTTTTCATCCTTGCAAAAATCTTTGGCAATTCTGGAATCAAATTTGTTGATCCTTTCTTGGTTGTCCATTTATCACTCTGCTGAGCCTCTTCACTTTTATTGTAGCAGCAACAGGAACTTTTGGTGCTTAGGCTGCTTGAAAAGCCTTTTAGTGAATCAACTGATTCATTCTCCTTATCAGTCAAAGGACTTTAACCTTGCTCTTCAATTTGACAATCACTAGGATTTGTCTCATCAATCACACACTCTCCATCTTCATTTACAGTCACCTTTTCATGCATTTCAGCAAACTCCTTTATATTACTGAAAGTTGATTTGAATTGCTTCATGTATGATACTCTGTTTTCTTTGTCCACTTTTAATGAATAATTGTTACAGAAAGTTGGTGGAACTGTCTTGTATTTGTCTTCTGGCTTCATCTTTGCAATTTTTCAAATTATATTGCCAGTAGAGACTATATTCTTTAAGAAATCAACTTCAATTTGTAATTCAGTGTTCTTGAGCTTTTCATCCACATACATTCTTTTCAAACCTTCAATTTCCACATTCAGTCTTGACCGAGTGTTATAACTATCAAGACAGTCTTATTCAAGACTCTTGATTTGACTTTCGTATGTTCTCTCACTCATGTCATAGACATTAATGATGCTATCTTTTCTATTACTTTCACATTACGACTTTCCAACCTCCTTTTTCAAATCAATCATTAAAAGTAAATTAGATACAGAATGATCAGAAGGTACCTGTGAGCTTGATGCCTCTACTGGTTCATTAATCTTGGCCATTTATGCAACATTTTCCTTCTTTATTTATGTTGCATAGTTGCTCCAATCAAATTCTCCATCTTGTGGTTCCAAAGTAGTAGCCATATTGCCTTGATCTCTGCCTTGATTTTTGGCACCCTGCTGTCCTCTGTTCTGATTCACAGGAGCTTGAAGTGGGTTATTGTTTCTTGGTTGTTGATGGTTTTGTGAATGAATCCCTTGAAATTGTCTTGTTTGAGGGTAGGTATTTTGGTTTTGATACAAGTTTCTCTAATGATTCTGGTAATTTTGGTTTTGGGTTTGAAAATGCTGGTTCAGAGGTGCTTGATTCTGATAATGCCTTGGCATATTGCATTCTTTGGCAAAATGGCCATGTTATTGACAGTTAAACAGATGGCTTTGGATTTGTCCAATCCAATTCTTACATTTAGTCATGTGAAGGTTAATCTACAGTTCTGTTATGCAGCCTTTTGTTTCTCAAGTCCAACATGGCTGCCTACCATTTCAAGTCCGTGTCCTCTATGTCATCAGCATCAATTTGTTCCAAATCTTCTCGAACAACACTGGTATGGATGAGATTTTTGGCAACAAATGCATTATATGATTTAGTGAACATAGATAACAAGGCCTGATATTCATTATTGTGGCTTGCATTAGGAGGCACATAAGGAGCTTGGGCACTAGCAGTTGATGCAGCATCACCATTTTCTAATATCTGAACATTGAATCTTGATTGAACAGGTTGACTTGTAGCAGTAAGAATGAAGGGATAAACTAAGAGTTCCTGAGCTGACAAAATTGAAGTCTGATGGTTCTTCATTTATAGGAAGTTGTTGTTGAGGTCTAGTTGACATATTACGTATTGGAACAATCAATGCATTAGCATCTGGAAAGCAAGGCCTCTCTTCCCTTATCATATTGTTCTCAATCATTTCATGCTCTCCAGCTTGGAGAAATGAAATCATCATGCAGCTTGAAATTTGGGAAATTGGCCTTCTCTTTGATAAACTTGCTTGCAGTGTACCATTCTCCGGATAAGGATGATAGCTTGCTTAAGTCAAAATCAGTAATCTGCAAGCCTGTGGTCCTTATCTCATTGACAATGGCAATGAATATTTGCAAAACAGATTTTAGCCTCTCCCCTTTTTGAACATAAATATATCAAGATGTTGTTTGAGTCTGTCTTTCTTAATATCTTTTAGTTTTGTGTTTCCTTCGAACATCTCCACCATAGCATCATACATCCCTTTGGCGGTAGTATGCTGGTTGACACTTGTAAGGATTTCCCAAGACAAACCCAACTTGAGCATGAACAAGGCTTTGTCATCTCTTTTCTTCATTTGTCTTTCCATAGCTTGATTGGTGTTTGGTACAGTAGTAGGAACATATGGTCCTTCGTCAATTGAGGCCCAAAGTTTTGTGTCATTGTAATTTACTGCAGCTTCAAACAGCACCTTCCACTTAATGTAATTCTCTTGACCTAAAAGTCTAGGAATCTTGTTAGTAGAAACCTCTTTGTCATCCATTTATTCTTTTGAAAATTTATATCAAAGACTTGAGAAAATGTTTTTGGTATTTTTGATTTTTAAATATTAACGGCTAAAATAGAGTAAAATTATTGAAAAACTTAAGAAAACTTCTGAAAAGCTTGAAAACTTGTAGATTCAAGAAAGACTTAATAGATCTGCTGAAAACAAACGGTTTTGACCAAGATCTAAACAAAAAATAAATCAAAATAGTGCAAATCAAGGATAAGAACACTTTTAAACCTCTAACTATAGTAAATCTGAAAGGAAAAAATAGAGAAACTGACGTCACTCTCCAATGGAACAGTGAGCTTGCTTACGTCATCGTCTTCAACCTCAAAATAACTCAAATCTACTAAAAGCTTCACAATCAAACTATAAAGCAACAAAATGGTCTTCACTGATCTCGCAAAGCTCTGATACCACTTGTCAGGATCGTGATTTCATGGCACACAGAATAATCGACAATAATTAACAAGAAATCAGGTATGTAAAGACCCCATGATAATAGGCGGCGGAATCAGCTAAGATCTGGATGTTGCTGATAAAAGTATGTTAATGATTAAACAGACACAAGCATTAACTCAAAAGATTTCCATCACATATTAATTGTTCAATAAATGTACAACGGAAACTTGAGGGTTTTCAGTTAGGAATGTCTGGTGCAGAACCCTAGAAAGAGAATATTCCGTTTGCTCTAGTAAGGTGTGCAAAGGGACAGTCTAGATTGATGTATCCTTGTATTCCTTATATAGGGGACCAACATTCCTTATAGAAAACCCTTCATGATTACAAACCACAATCAAAATAAATATAAGTGTCAAGTCAGGTCTTCGAGTACACTTTGTCTTTGTCGAGTAGACCCGGTAACCCTTGAGTTGTAAGACCCCGAATCCAGGGAATCCTACAGTTGGTAATCATATACAAAAATTCTCAAAAATTTAAAATCAAACAATTTCACCTTATTAAAATCGTTTCAGAGTAATAAACAGCGGAAAATCACAAGTACTAAAACCAAGTTCCCAAAACCATAATTTAAATGTTTAAAGTAATAAATGAAAAGAAAACAGTTTGCGTATTAATCTCCGATTAGTTATGCCTTCAACTGTCCAAGTAGTCTCGAGAACGTCCAAGCGGTAAGCATCCTCCTCTAAACCTGAAACTCACACTAACATACACACAAAGTCACCTTGAGCTAAGTGAGTTCAAGTTTTAATAATAGACATTTAAATAAATCATTCCAAGGGTTAAAATATAAAAACGGGATTATAAAACATTCCAAGAGTCTAAAATATAATACGGGATACGAACTGTTAGGCCATCATCAACACTAAGTATTCGTACTTAGACATCTATGTACATCCATATATTTATAACAAAAGTCTTAATAATCATTCCAACGGTTTTAAAACTGTAAATGGAAATACATCAGTTAGGTCATCACATTTAATAAATAATCATCCTTACATATGAACATCTCTATACGTGCATTCCTATATATATAAATATATATATATATATAACATTCAATAATAACATTCAGGGCCGAGCACACGTACAACCCAAACACGTAACATTCCGATGATGATCATGCCACACGAGCCTCCCCCCTCACGGGCTTTTCAGGGCCCGCCACAGGATTTAAGAACCTAAGTCGTATAGTTTGGCCAGGCCAAGATCACCATCCATCCGTATGTAAACACGAGGTAGGCATACGTAACATTCCGTAGTCGATAACGACTACAACATTCGCCAAATATTGGCCATACAATAATATATATACATACACACATTATATAACATTTCAAGGCCTACCAATACTGGCAAGCCTATGCAAAATAGTTTAAAACATTTCATCAAGTAAGAAAACACTTAGGTGTGCATGCTAGCCCAAAAGTAAAAAGAGTAAAAAGGGCATCATGAACTCACCTGAAACGAGCCACACAAACACCAAAGAGTCTGAGAACTTCAAAGCCAATCCACAGTTTACAAGCCTGTCGGATTGCACACAAAGATTACTAATACCGACTCGTTTATCCTACGAGACGTTCTAACATGATTTGATTGACCTAAAGCCTTGACATTACCAAATTAGCCCCCGAGGCCATGTATTTACCAAAACCACCCTTAGTTAATTCCGTGGACAAAGGATTCCCAATTTACCCCCGAAAGTTGTTGACTTTATCGAATATGCGCGTTAACGGGTTGATTATGCACTTAGATACCGACTCAGCCCCGTGTGGACCAAATTTTGTAAAATCACAGCCAACAATTCCACACGACGCTACACGAGTTGGATGGGTTGGTAATTCGCAAGCAAGATGCACAAATTACCAATAAACCCGAATTTGCGCCGTACCGACCCGTTTGAGTAACCGACAACCAATTCAGCCCCAATAACATAAAAATATAGTGTTTCACAGCCAACAAATCATACCGAGACTACAACATCCGAATTGGTTGTTAATTCCCTCAAACAACACGCTAGACGCAACAATTGACAAACTAGACAACCGAAACCTAGTTTTCACTTCATCAACGGTTGACCAATCTAACGAATGCCAAAACTCATGATACTAAAGTATATTACACTAGACATACCTAAGAAGATGACAGAGCACGGACATCAATTATAACAGCCCCGAAAGATGCGAGAAAAAGCAGCCCCTGGTTAAGCCTAAAACAAACTTATCGATCAACAACGAATATAACATGCAGATTTTAGCATGCAAAGATGAATTTTATTACATAGGAAAAACATGGAATTAAATTATTAAATTTTTACCAGTTTTGCATAAATATCTTAAGTTTATAAAAATATTTTTATTATATTTTTCTAGTGAACACAAAAATCATAAAAATTCCTCCAACACAGAAAGGTATGTGCTGCTATTTCAGTGTGCAACGAAATTGTTTTATTATTATAAAATTCATTACCCAGCCAAATTAAACGATTCCAATTGGGTTTGATTCTTAAATCAAAATATTAAGTTCCAGAAGTGGAACCAACTAATTTGGACTTGTCGAAAAAGGGTTATGATGTCGGGAAGACAGACCAGAATCCGTCATCCTGCATCAGCTTTGACACTCGATCTTATAAAATCATAAAAAGTATTCAAATCTCGTCCAAAAATTACGTATTATACATTTCTGGAAACTAGAGTCAAAGTAGAACATCATGGAAAGGAGAATAGATCAAAACCAATGGATTAGCATCAAGTTACAGGCCCTATGTAACACCTGTCAAACTTCTGGTTTAATGATCTAGCGCGTGTAAAGTATGTATAACTCTGGGGACTTAACCGACGTTTCTCGGAAGCCTTTACGTCATCCCGGTACGTTAAAGAACCTAACTTTTCCTTCCATTTTGCCTTACACTTCAATCTGGAGGGACTAGAGTGTAATATATTATGTTATAACATAAACTAACCCTAGCCTCCCCCCATTGTTGCGATCGGCAGGAAGAAGGGAGCCAAGACCCACGAATTTTCTTTTTTGCAGCCAAGTTTAAGCCTTAGAACTTCAATTCAAGGTATGTACTACGATTCCCCAAGTCTTTTACGTTAATTGATCCTTATATTGCGCGTATTGATCGAAAAACGTCTTGTTGTAGGCTAACCAGGTGGCTGCCCAATTGAGCTTTTCCGGGGCTGTTTTGAGTGAGGTTTTCACATCAAAATCCCACTAGGTATGACATGTACAACATATTATAATTTCATGGCCAATGGAGGTGTTTAGGTCGGTCAATCGATTTTAGTTCGAAAACTAGGGTTTACCGGGTGTAGGATTGACAATTGTTGAGTTTGATGCGTTAATTGATCGGATGACCGACCGAATCAGTTTGTACATCCCTAGGGGGGTTTAAGGGCTGTGGAAAAATTAGTTTTTGATGCTTGGAGCTGTTTTGGTTAGTGCTTCGTCATTTGAGTCGGCGGTGCGCGAATTTTCGTTTAAATGTCAAATTGAGAGTTGTAAAAAGGAACCGTCAACCCTATCAACTCGGGTGACATAATCATGATGAATGAAAAGATTAAAATGGGAATTTGGTCCATTTGGGGCTGATTCATTTAACAAATGGTTTTAAGGTTTATTACGCGCGTATTAGACTCGATTTGATTACCCTTGGGCCAAGTGTTGGGCCTTGGTCCAAGTTTTTGGGCCTTGGGCCAATGTTTTGGGCTTGAACGGCCCATTAGGCAAGAGTGTTCTTACAGTCTAGTTTAGTAACGTGTTGTGTATAATTTACAGGCCTTTGCTTGTGATTGTGCACTTAGGGATTTCCTAACTCGTTGCTGGTGTTCGATTGATTTTAGGTGAGTTCATAATGCCCTTTTTACTCTTTTAACTTTTGGGCTAGCATGCACACCTAAGTGTTTTCCGACTGGATGAAATGTTTTAAACGATTTTATATAAGCTTGCTAGAATAGGGTAGGCCTTGGAATGAACATATATACATATATATAAATTATTGTTTGGCCTCTATTTGACGAATGTTGTAGTCGTTTCGACTACTAAATGTTGTGCATGCCTACTTTATGTTTGCATGCGCTGAATGTTACTTGTTTGGGTTGTACGTTTGCTCGACCCTGAATGTTATACGTGAATGTTATATATATATATATGTTATTATACATATATGGATGTATTTAAAGGATGTTTACATATGTATGAGAATGTCTAGTCTTCGGTAATGATGACTTAATGAATGCACTCTTTTATTTTTACTTTAAAAACTTTTGGTATGATCATGATTTCCATTACTGATAATATTTATTTAAAACTTGAACTCACTCAGCTCAAGCTGACTTTGTGTGCATGTTAGTGTGAGCTTCAGGTTAGGAAGATGATGCCTTATCGCTTGGACGTGCACGGAGTTACTTGGACGGTGAAGGGCATACTGGAATGAAGAATTGTTTATGAACATTTTATTTCAAAGGACTTATACAAGTTATACTTAATTTGGTTTTGGGCAAAATTCCTGGGTTTCGGGAACTTGCTTCATTTTTCATGTTTTTCGCTAAATTGACACTCTGATATGTTCGTTTTAATGGAAGAAACGGTTTTCAAGTTCAACTATTTCATTAAGTATCTAGAATGAATACCAACTGTGGGGTTCCCGGGATTTGGGGCCTTACACCCTACAATAAACGAGTACGAATCTGTCCGAAATTGTTATAATCAAAACTCAACCCTAACGTGTTCAACAAAGGGTTTAATGGTGAAAGTGAAGTTTCTTGACATGATACTAACCTTTAATTGGATGGAGATGGCTTGATAATGGCTGGAAAATAAAATAAAAAAAACTCGTGATGGGGGCTGCACTTGAGGTGCCGATTGGACCAGCAATAAGAGGAAGAAAGATTAGGGTTTTTGATATAATAAATTTACACTCTGGCCCCCAAACTTGTAAAATGAGATGTCTTGAGCCGAAAGTTGAATAACATGACTTACAAGAATGACAAAGAGGTCCTTTAAGAATGCCAAATCGGGTCTCGGTTAAAAATACAAACTCTGAAAGACATAAACCTTTTAAACGAAAATTTTCGGGCGTTACATGAGTGTGCTCGAAGCATTCCTTCGAGCAGACTTTACTTAGAATATTAGAAAATATTCTACTCCAGCAGACTTCATTCTTCATGATTAATCCAAACCTTGCTCGGATAAATCCCACTAGCAAGCATATTTTTATTTGATCTCTTCAATATTTACTAATTTTTATTATGAAAAAATCCAATATGTTCGGGTACTCAAGCTTTGCTCGAGATTGAACTATACTCGGAATATTACTTAGAATATTTCCTTGACTCCTCACGAGGATACCTGAGATCATTCTTATTATATCCTTGCTCGGCCCACCAAAACACTTGTAGTCTTGCTTTAATCTTGGATAGATCAAGTGTTTGCTCGAATACAAACTGTGCTTGATGAAAAACATCCTTGCTCGATGAAGTGTAGCTTGATCGAAGCTTCATATACTTAGAAGAATTCTAGAAGTTAACCTTATGCTTGGAGATCCTAAGCTTGCTCAAGTTCCATACTTAGCCATTTCCGAGGAGGTTGAGAAGATTCCAATCTTCTTTGTCAATATTTTGACTCAACAAACCTACACCAGAAATAATAAACAAAATGTTTGGCTGGTGAAAGAAACCTGCACCAAAGATAATAAACAAAACGTTCGGTTGGTGAAAGCAACCGATACCAATCATAATAACGAAACGTTCGGTTGGTGAAAGCAACCAACACAAACATTATAAACGAAATGGCTTGTTAGGTGAAAGCGACTAGTATAAACCAATTAGCGGGTAGATAATGGAAACTAACTAATCTTACGCTTTTAAGACGTGTGAAGACAGCAGACCTCGGGTCTATACTGAAATTGCTAGCGAACCAAACACTGAATTCATGAGGTGAGTTTCACGACCCCCTTTTACTACTAATTTACTATTTTATAGATTCTGGGGGGGCATACGTAGCTGCTTTTGTATAATTAGAAACAAAACACCCAATCTTTATACGAACATGAGTTGAACAATGTAGTGCTCTAAGCCCTTTACTTATATACTATAACCATTAGCTAACAAAGTTAGCCACAAGAATATACAAGTAGTACTATTGGCGTTAACATTCCCCCCTACTATTAGGTTAGTCGCACTAACCTCCGATATTGCATTGAACCAGAGTGTGTTTATTCCATTTGTGAGATTTGACCCAGAGTGTGTTTATTTAACAACGCACTTAAGGAATCGTGAAGACGTGACCTCAATGCATAATTAGGATACCTTTTTGGAGGGATTTTACTTATATAGCCCTATCAATGTTTAGGGTCACATACAAGAAATCTCCTTTGTGCCTTACACTAATTTATTTGAAAACAATTTGTAAACGATTTTAAAACTGTTGGTATCCTAATACATGTATGTTGGCATAATCATATGCCTACGGTATACATGACATCATGCGCCTACACTTCCGCCTTGGCGGGGTGTGACAATCTTTCACCCTAAAGATAGTAAAAAATGTTTAAAAAAAAGGGGGCTACGTAACCTAATTTTGAATAAGAGATTAAACACACAATTATGGCTGGGTTCCAAGGAATAAACTTTGACGTCCTAAAGAATTAAAGATACTCAATTTAGGGTCGGCTGAGTGTTAACGAATGTTAGGGTTTAATGAGATGTCAATAGGTGTAAGTTAGAATGTAAAAGATGTTGATATTGATACTTTCTGTTTTGGATAGATTCTGTGTGGATACTCAAACTCGTTAAAAATATTGACCGTTGACAAGTTATGAAATGTTCTAGTTTACTAGTTTATTGTGTTGTGAACAACTTTGGTTTAGAAAAGTTTCTGATTTAGATCCTCAACACATAAAAATTGTTCATCTTTAAAAAAGTGTATGGATATGCACATTGTTTTAAAAAGGACTGTTTGGAGATCCAAACGCAAGTTTTATGTTCTATATACCTTTGGATTCGCCTTTCACTTAACTACGTCATTACATCAAGATTTAACTCATTTGGATTTGTTATGAATAAGTCATTAATGAAACAAAATCAGGTTAGAAAGCTGTTAAGACTAGGGTTGCACTTATGCGCACCTAAGAAGATTTTAAACGATTTCGGGTTAAAAGAAATTAATTACATGTGTGTATACATGTTTTAGGTTAGCCAAGATGTTTCTAAGGCAGTGGCTGAGATTCCCTTGCCCAAAGATGCTTGAAGGATTCACAAGATGCGAAGGTATTGTCATCCATTGCAAACGGGATCCATGATTAAGTTAGTGCGAATTCATGAAATGTGGAGGCATTGTTATCCATCACAAAAGGGATCCTTTGATTATGTTAATGTGGATTCACGGGGTGCAGAGGCATTGCCATCTATTGCAACGGGATCCTTTGATTATATTAGCGTCATGTTGTCTTGTTTAGAGATTAGGATGAAAAATATGAAGAAATTAATCTATTGAATCCAATAGTGAATTTCCATGGGACCAGATTTGGGTAAAGACTTCACAAACGATTCAACAACAAATATGGCCAACAAATTGTTGAATGTTAATTTCCCATTGTATTCATTAACCGAATATCCAACAATGGAATAGCGATGGATATTACCAATAGATCGTCGATGACTTATCACTAATGGATTAGAGAAGGATGTTTCATTGTATGTCGCCGAAAATTTATTAACAATCATCCTTATAAATTTGCTGGCAACTATTGTTTTTATTTGAAATTAAACATATTTATAATTTTCTTTTACAAAATCAGCATTATTTTCAGTAACTTAAAACATGATGCTGTTTTAAAAATATTTATCCACCGGCAATCTTGCTCCAAGAAGGAAGTCAAGAAGGATGGAGGGATGTCCATAGTACTTCTTGTGTTGCATTTAGTGTCAACATCTACCAATTATAATAAAAGAAAATAACTGGGATACAAGTCACTTGCCTTCGACTATGATACCAGTCTGTCACACCCCAACCTATGACGGAACTTGGCGGGGTGCGACATAATTTGTATCATAGCTCAAAGATACTAAATATAAGAAGTGTCAATATCTAAATTTATTTATTCACAACAATCGTACACATATAGTTCAAATAAAAAGAATTTACAACAACATTTTAACTCTTATAATTTTTAGCCTAAAGTATGATCTAAGTTCTCCACTTCAAATCATCTGAAATAACAACCTGCAATATGCGTAAAAATAATTTGTCAACAACGCATGTTGTAACACCCGTAAATTCGTGGGAAATGGAATCACTTGGAACACCTCGATTATTATTGTCTACGTGCTTTAAAGGGTTAAACAAGATTTTATCAAATATGACGGAATGTGATTTTAAATGCAATGCATATGTTTTAATTGACTTGAGGGGACCTAGTTGTAATTACACGGAAGATTGTTAGTGAAACTTTGGGAGCAAGGAGTCAGTTTGAGAACTAGAGGGACCAAAGTCAGAATTTGGTGATTTAAAACACCAAGGGAAACAAAACCTTAGATCACTCATTTTTGAATCCAGGACGGCCAAGGACGAGAGTAGGAGAAAGAGGATGCACGACAGAGGTGGAGCTAATCGGTGAATTCGTCAATTTCCTATTTTAATTAGTGGTATGGAGGATTGGGGACGTTTGGATAAGGAAGGGTTCAATCAAAACAAGATTCCGGTGATAGAGCCAAGAAATCCGACCACTATTTGCGACACCAGAGATGGTTCTGGAGGCGGCCGATGGCGGTGATAGTTCAGGGTGGCAGAGCTTGGCGACACGGTCGCGTGGACATATTATTTGCTTGATTTTGAGTTCGTACGACCAAGTTATGAGCAAAACATGAAAGGGTTCGTATTCCGGCTAACTATTCAGTTTTACAACGGACTGTTTGGTTTTCCGGCGACGGTGGCAGAATTTTCAGGCCACAGAAACTAGAGAAGATGATGGGGTTAAATGAGACGAGCGCGTGGATATCTTACTTTCCTAAAACGGAGTTCGTTTGCTATGGTTTCAGGGTGCTCGACTGTTAGAGCGCAAAACCCAACGAACCGAAAGGTTGTTTTGGGTTCTGGTATTTTTGGAGGCTGAGGCAGCCGGAGAAAGTAACTTTTTAAGGTCTGGCATGTCGAGACTAGTTCGTGGATATGTGGATCGCATGACTCGATGTTCGTATGGGCAAGTTATGACCATGTAAGTATCTACTGGCGCTAAAACTCTAGAATGCTATGTGTATAGGTTCCCCTTATCGAATGTATGACTCTATGGAACCAATTATTTATTGATTGGTATGATTTTGGGTTATGGGAAAACTGTTGGGAAAGATGTTTGAGGACATTTTTGGGTAAAATTCTTTATAGTTTGTTTATAAGCGAATAGACGCGTCGGTTATACAGATTGAGAACCTTGTGAAGTTCGGGATTTAAGGCTTTTTTCTTCCGATAGCTCCTAAGGTATGCCTGTATCGTTATGCTCAAATTTCATACTCATTAGCTTTGATTTGGTCAGTTTATTGCAAAGATTGTAAAAATTAGGGTTCCGGTTCGTGTATATATGGAGATTTTGTGATTCGTGTGTTGTGTCACCAAATTGACACCCAGTTCAGTTCCTAAACTCTTATAATGACTGGTTGTATTATATTTTAAGACTTTTTCATGATTTGGGGCTGAATTGGCTGGCAATCACACTTCTAGTTCTAGCACATGAATTCGGCATCTTTGAATTGAACCGAGTGAAGTTGTGTAATCCATTACACACCGATTGTAATTAATTGAAGGAGGGATGTAACAAAGTGGTATTAGGGGTTGTAACAAATGAGTTTGATTGATAAAGGGCTTCGGTTAGGTTTAATCTTGTTAGAATGTTCCATTAAGGTTTTGGTTCAGTTTAGTTTAGGGATTTTGCAATTTGCATGTTGTGTGATGATGTCGACAACCAATTCAGGTCATGAATTTTAGCGCCAGTAGATACTTACATGGTTATAAACAATCGAGTCTTTGACACGCGTATTCGGTATCCTTGAAGTGAATCAATTGTATTTTTGCACCCAGTTTGCTTCCCAATTGAATTAGTTGATGAGCTGTGATATTAATGATGTAATGGGGGCTGGTAATTAAGTAATTTCAATAAGGACGGGTATTGGAAGGGTTTAACTATTGTTAGAACCCTAATTGTAAATAAACAACCTGTTACAATGTTCTTGAAGTATAAGTGGTTAAGTAAAGTTGGAAAATGGGTCGGGTTGATATTAAATGGTTAAAGCGGGTCTTAGATTAATGGTTTCTGGGAACCCTTAGGCAATTAATAGAAAAGTGGGTCACGAGTTGTAAGGGTTAGAATTGTACCAACTTTTGTTAGGACTAGTTGACCCGTCTAACCCGTTTGACTATTTGAAGTTTCATGAGCCTAGTTAGTGGTATATTTACTTATTCATTACCACGTTACATGTCTTTGATTGACTGTGTGTTGCTTGACGGTCACTTGGCTTATACATAGACCGGATATGCACTTATGTGAGTTCAACTCATGTTAGAACCCTAATTGTAAACGAACAATCTGTTACGGTGTTCTTGAACTATAAAGTGATTAACTAAAGTTGGAAAATGGGTCAAGTTGATATTCAATGGTTAAAGCGGGTCTTAGAGTACCTAGAATGGTTTCTAGGAACCCTTAGGCCATTAATAGAAAAGTGGATCACGGGTTGTAAGAGTTAGAACCGTACCAACTTCTGTTAGGAGTTGTTGACCCGTTTGGCCCATTTGACTATTCTAAGTTACATCAGCCTAGTTAGTGGTATATTTACATATATTATTACCATTTAACCAGTCTTTAATTGATTGTGTTTTTCTTGATGGTCACTTGGCTTATGGATAAACTAGATTTGCACGCATGTGAGTTCGTGGTGCCCCTTTTTAAATGATTTAATGTTTTGGGCTAACATGCATACCATGAAGTTACTTTTAATAATTTTACCCTCGGATGAAATTATCCTAGGCGCATATATTGATAAGTAGAGGTAATTAGATATTTTATTAGGTCTATTCGTGAGGATTGTTTAGCTTACTTAATAGCTAAATGTATGTGTATGCTTGAAGATTGTTTAGCTTAATTTTTAGCTAAATGTATGCGTATGTTTGAGCAATGTTTAGCTTGTGCATTAGCTAAATGTAGTTGTGTGTGAATATCTATGTGAATGTTTTATCAAGCCATGACCGGATCAAAATTTGAGGATAACATTCCTTAGTTCCCTTTTGGTGATCTAAGGTGAGGAAGTCCCCTTACAGTTTATCTGTTCGTGGGACAGGATGTTAAAATTCCTTAGTTCCCTTTTGGCGATCTAAGGTGAGGATGTAAAATTCCAAAAGTCCCCTTACTTTGTGTTTGGCGACTTAATGTGAGGAGATCCGTATCGTGTGCTTGGCTGCGGAAAGATGTATTATTTGACTTAAGTGATAAATAAACATTTTAACATTAGTATTATTGTTATTCATTGTGTCATGAAGGTTAAATGTTTTACCTATATTGTATTCATTCTATTACATTTATAAAAACATGAATTCACTCAGCCTGGCTGACTTTATATGCATGTTAGATTGATCGCAGGTTACATGGATGTTTGGATCACCACTTGGATGTGCTCGAGGCTACCCGGCATTTGAAGATGACATTTCTAGTTGAAAACCGTGTTTATTTAAATAGAATTATGACATTTTTATATTGGCCATTAATTAAAGACTATAACATTTTTATATTGAAAGATTTTATGGCACATTGATTACTTATCTTCATTTAAATCTTTTTGCTGTGTAGAATTGAGATTTGAATTATACAAAAGTGCAATTCATTTCTAACTAAATTATTTTCAGTTTGGATGTTTCCCTCGTTTTGGGAAGAAAGACTTCCGCTTTTTGTCTTCTGTGAAACGTGTCATTTTTCATTTTTTTTTTTTTTTTTTGTAAATTTTATGGTGTGACATTCCAACAGTTTGAAACATGGATTTCAGGGGTCTTACACAATTTGAGGGAATAATTTACAGTTTAGTGTAAATATAATAATAATAATACTGAAAAATAAGCAATTCCTTGTGTTAATGGGTAGCATAAATTAACATAAACAAATAGATGTTTCCTTTCAACATGCCCACTGGATTCGGACATATTTACTTGGATAAGTTCGCAACCAATAAGTGTGTCTTTTTGGACATGACATTAGATTCATACATGGCTACTCAGACAGTGTATGATCATACAATGAGGATGAGGATGAGGATTGTAACGTCCGTAAATTTCCGATAAAAAGGTTTAACCTTGTAGTGTTGTGTACACCTTTCGGGCTTGACCCGGCATTCTTCCGGTAGCTCCTTGCCACCCTCGTAAACTTAATTTACTTAAATTTTCTTACAAGTTCAACTCTTAATAAAGTGGAAGGGCAGAGTGTAACATTTTATAATATAATCAAAATCCTAACCCTAGTTCCCCCCCCCCCAAACCTGCGATCGGCTGGAGCAAGAGCCAAGCACCCCCGATTTTTCTTTTTTGCAGCTGCGTTTAGGCCGTAAAACTCCAATTCCAGGTTAGTCCCATGTCCCCTCTAGTCTTTTACACCTTAAACCATCCTTATACATCGCGTATTGATCGTTAAACGACTAGTTGTAGACTTGTGTGGTGGCTGTCCAATTGAGGAATTCCGGGGCTGTTTTGATTAGGGTTTTTACACCAAAATCTTACTAGGTATGTCACTTACATCATACTAAAATTTCATAGCCAATGGAGGTGTTTAGGTCGGTCAATCGATTTTAGTTCGAAAACTAGGGTTTATCGGGTGTAGGATTGGCAATTGTTGAGTTTGATGCGTTAAACGACCGGATGACCGGCCGAATCAGTTTGTACAGCCCGGGGAGGGTTTAAGGGCTGTGGGAAAATTATTTTTTTTGAGGCTCGGGGCTTTTTTCGTTGGTGCTTGATCAATCGAGTCGGCGGTGCGCGAATTTTCGTTTAAATGTTAAATTGAGAGTTGTAAAAAGGAACCATCAACCCTATCAACTCGGGTAACATAATTACGATGTAAGAAAAGTTTAAGATGGGAATTTGGTCCATTTGGGGCTGATTCGTTTGACAATTGGTTTTAAAATTTACTACGCGCGTATTCGACTCGATTTGATTACCGGCGGGTGAGTTGTGCGTCATGGTTAGCCCCGGCCATAATCGTAGGGTGGATTTGGTTAGTTGAAAGGTTTTAGGGGCTAAGGTAATGTAATCGGGTTTGAGTTGGGCCTCGGCCCAAAGTTGTTGGGCCTTGGGCCAAATTGTTGGGCCTTGGGCCAAGTTGATGGGCCTTGGGTCAAGTTGTTGGGCCTTGGGTCAAGTTGTTGGGCCTTGGGCCAAAGTGTTGGGCTTGAGCGGCCCATTAGGCAAGTGTGTCCTTGCGGTCTAGTTTAGTAACGCGTTGTGTATAATTTACAGGCCCTCGCTTGTGATTGTGCACTTAGGGATTTCCTAGCTCGTTGCAAGTGTTCGATTGATTCCAGGTGAGTTCATGATGCCCTTTTTACTCTTTTTACGTTTTAGGCTAGCATACACACCGAAATCCAATTTTATACGATTTTAACCGTTACAACTATTTGAATGGTACTACATGGTCTCACTCGTGATTGTGCATTTTGAAAGTCATATTTGAATTATTTGTAGGTTCCCTGGACGGATCACACGAGATATCCCGATATACACAGGTGCGGAATCCCTGTGTAGATCGTTACGGACGTAGAATATAAGCTTACGAACACACGAACACAATACGAACAAAACCACGTTATATTAATAACACAAACCGAGATGCTTACAGACTCACATCAATAGACTGAATTACACGACTCGATCAACTGATCTCCCTAACAGACCAACCCATAAACCGTAAACAGTTAAACAATATAAATACACGACAACTTCGCCTCAGGCGAAGTTGTCCTTAACTTCGCTCGTTCAACAAGTTCGCCTAGGCGAACTTGTCAACAACTTCGCTTGGTTAACAAGTTCGCCTAAGCGAACTTGTCAACAACTTCGCTTTTACAAACAATTACATAAACAATATTACAGACATTAGACATATGAACTACTGACATCTATGCACCAACAGACTCCCCCTTGGTAGTAGCTTCATATCTTAATCTTTCAGCTCTTGTCTCGTAATCCTGTATCTTCAAGCGTGCACTCCTTCTCTAACACACACCGTGACTACTCGCTGATATTTCCTTGCTTCATCCTTCCAAGCAGGAATATAAAATATCTTCTTTTCATTCAACGCTTGCAAATCAGCTTTCGATAAGTTAACAAGATGCATCGGGTCATACACCCTCAGCACTTCTTGTTCATCTTCGTCTTCCAAACGTTCTTTCTCGAGACACCATCAACCGTCTCCCCTCATTCATAATCTCATCCAAATCAGAGTCAGCCATCGACGTAGCTACTCTAGTCATACTCACACCCGAACCCTGTGCAGCTGAGACTTGCACCTCTTCAACTTGATCCATGTCAAAGTATCCTTGACCTCCAAAAACAGCGTCAAGGTCTATATCCTCAGCAGTTGATGCAACAGGCATAGCAGGAGCAGGAACAGCTTGAGTTGCTCTTGCCTGTTGCGGTTGAGGATCTCTGAACTCATCCCCACCAGCAGGAACATACTCTGGGTTGATTAAAAACCCAAATAGAGGAGTATGCCTGGGACGACGTTCAGGATTGCTCCTCGCACTTGACGTGCGGCATTGAGCAAAGATACGTTTGCTCACTGATTCGACGTATCTGATCGGGCGTCTCTGAGGTAGACTCGGAGCCACATGGTTCAATATCATCTGTAAAAAACGTGGGTACATGATGAACCGCTCCCGAGACATCGCCCGTCTTTGTTTATCAAGCTCGTAAAATACCATTTGACTGAAACTATAACGCTTGTTATAGGTCAGTGCAGTCATGGCAGACTGCATGGTCGCACCCATACCGTCTGTGCCCGCCTTCCTCCCCGACATGCACACGATCATAACGTACATGAGGAAGCGCCACTGATCTAGAAGGAAACCCTTCCTCCTCTGGGTATCTCCTAATGGACCAGAGTAGCCCATTCGAAGAAACGCTCCATCACGAAAGGGAGCTACGAACTCAGTTGGATCGTCTCGAGTCTCGTCTCCGAACCGTAGCGCCACCCGGATCTGTTCAGAGTTGAACTGAACCTGTTGATTGTTCACCGTAGCTCTCATCACCGGGGGCTCAACACGGCAATCATATTCTACCGTCTCCCAGAAGTCTTCGATGTTCGGTAGAGATATCGGCAGTGTGTTTGTGATCGCATGAAAGATCCTCGAGCGCAAGAGGAAAGTGATAATCTCGCGGTAGTCGTCCACACCGCTCGCCTCCGGGTCAAGAGTGATGTACATATTGTGACCCGGAAAAAACTGTCTCTGATTGTCACCATCATCGCCTCCTGCACCACCAGCACCCGCTATCGCAGCCATATCTGCAACAAACTAACCAAGTTAGAATGACACAAAGACATAGCACAAGTTCGCTTTGTTACCATGAGCGAAGTTGTGATAAACTCTGTATAGGCGAAGTTAAAGTTGAGGCGAAGTTGGGAACAACTTCGCTTCAGCTTTAAGTTCGTCTAATTAACACCAAGTAAAATTGATCTTAGGCGAAGTTAAAGTTAACTTCGCCTCATCACAACATCGCCTCAGGCGAATTTAAGTTCTGGGCGAAGTTACGGATAACTTCGCCTCAGGCGAACTTAAGCTTCGGGCGAAGTTACGGATAACTTCGCCTCAGGCGAACTTAAGCCCTAGGCGAAGTTACGGATAAATTCGCCTAAACCCTAACTTCGCCTGAATCTGAATCGGCAACAGTGAGATTCATGGAACAACGTGCAGTTGATGATTCGGATAGTTTAGACGATTAAGAACTCTTAACCACAAGTTTTAAGGACATGTTGACGATCAGTATAGTGTTCAACACGTAAAAACATAGGTTATGAAAATCGGTTTCAAAACCGATGGTTCGAGGTTAATAACCGGGTCGAAATGACCCTTGATTAGCATCAAAGAACTTGTAATATATGAGAAAACAACATCTCGAACCTTTGATCGGTGAGTAAATCGGAATAAATAACACGTAAACGATGTAAAGATCAAGTTCGCCGGAGAATAGTTTATCTGTGGGTATAAGTTCGCTGATTGAATGAACAGTGTGACCTTTGAACATCCTTATATAGGGGCGGAGTTATACAGGCGAAGTTATGGATAACTTCGCCTAGGCGAAGTTAACCACAACTTCGCCTGTTCAACAACATCGTCTATATATTTACAAAATCAAACCTTATAATTTTAACAATTTTCCAATTAAGTTATAAAACTTTCCTAGAAGAAATAAATGACATGATCAATTATAAGTAACCAGTTAATAAATCATAAAACTATCTAAGTACAAAAACTTAAAAAAATTTAAAGTATAAGGGATCAAATTTCAGTCTCTATAGGGACTGCTAAGTTTTAGAAAAGATCCGAACAGGAATCATACTAACTACGTGACTGTCACATAGATCTGTGTTTAGCTGTATTATGACATATAGAGACAGGTTTCAAGCAGGTAATATACTTAAGATGGTTTTCATCGTTTCTGTGATACGAGTTAGGTTCAATTAATCCTTAAAATTTAAGTGGGCAACAACTCAGAAATATTGATGCCTCCTATCTATCCTCAAAGCGTATTTGGCTTTCCCCAAGTCACCCCGAATTGACTTCGACCCATAGTGTCTGATTAAACATGTAAGTACTCTTCTTCTGGTTCCCGTTCTTCTTCTTACTCTAAGATTGAGAAGTCTTGATATTTCGTCATCTCTAAAATGTTTCAATAACTTCAAATATTTTTTTTTTTTTTTTATGAACAACATAGACTTCAAAGTAGAAATTAACTGCAAGTCCCGAATCTGGATCACTGCAGTATCTTGAAATGCTATCTTCACGGGAATCAGAACACACATGGGCTCGTGTATGACTGGGTAATCGCTTTTCTGCCTATCATTCGGAAAGATATATATGAAGACACGCAAAACTCTTAAGGAGTTTCCACATAAAATCAAGTAAATTTAGTGTGTATCACATCTACTTTTACGCTCCATAAAAAGTTACCATGACATACAATGATTGTCCTAAAGCCTTTTAAGCCTAATAACTTCACTAGTTAAGCACACAGAATTAGTATATCTTTCATTTTCCAAGGTTGGATCAATTTTCCGTTTAACATAGCTAACGAACTTCTTACGAAGTAACAGACTTGAAAAATAATTTCATTTCCCACAAAAAAAAAATTTAACATTTATCGCCCCGACCAAAACAAAGTCTTCAGGTAAACGGCTATCCCGAAGATCCAATGGATCAGCTGGACCGACCACATACTAGTATGTGTCCTTCTAACTAAGTATGATCGACTAATTTTAAGTGAAAGAAAGAAAAACTCATCATAAACCGCCCCGGTCACTATCAGTAATCTGGTTAATGGCTATCCTCAAAATCTAAGTAGAAAATGAGGACCAAAACATATCCGAAGACAAGTCCTTCAAACTAATGTAACCGACATAATTTTAAGCGATTAGTGACGTTTTTTTTTTTTTTTTTAACACAAGAAAAGCATGGTTACTCGGGATTGATCATCCCATTCAGTTCAATAAGGTTTTGAAATCTGGATTTGTCAAACGCTTTAGTGTATAAATCAGCGAAATTATCAAGCGTATCCACCTTTTCAAGAATTATCAGTTTCTTCTCAGCACAATCCCGTATGAAATGATGACGTATGTCAATGTGTTTAGTTTTACTATGTTTCACGGGATTGTTAGTTACTGAGATAGCAGCTGTGTTATCAATGCAAATAGGAGTAAGTAAGAAATTCAGACCATAGTCGCGCAGCTGTTGTTGTAGCCAAAGAACCTGAGAGCAGCAGTTGGATGCAGCCATGTATTCTGCCTCACAGGTTGAGATTGCGACAGAAGTCTGCTTCTTGCATTGCCACGACACCAATCTGCCACCAAGAAACTGACATCCTCCAGTTGTTGACTTCCGACTCTGATTGCATCCTCCATAATCAGAGTCTGTGTAAGCGACCAGCTCCAAGTCTCTTCCTCTCGGGTACCACAACCCCAGCTTTGGCTTGCCCTTGAGATACCACAGTATCCTCTTTGCACCTTTCAAATGAGATTCTTTTGGATTTGCCTGAAAACGTGCACAAAGACAAACAGCAAACATTATATCAGGCCTAGATGCAGTTAAGTACATTAAAGAACCTGTTATCGCCCGATATTGAGTTGGGTCCACATCTGCATCACCGTCTACTGCAGCACCCAATTTGTGATTGACGCAGATTGGAGTATCATATGGAGAACTGTCCTCCATCTTGAAGCGCTTGAGCACATCATGAACATACTTCGTTTGATGAATGAACATCCCGTCCTTCCTCTGATCAACCTGCAATCCTAGAAAGAAAGTTAGTTCACCCATAGCACTCATTTCAAACCTTTTCTTCATGACGGCTTCAAACTCCTGACACATGGAGACTTTTGATGCAGCAAAAATAATGTCATCCACGTAGACTTGTACCAGCAGGATGTCGCTTCCATCTCTTTTGAAGAACAACGTGCTATCAATTTTCCCTCTTTCAAAACCATTCTCGAGCAAGTAATCCGATAAAGTTGCATACCAGGCACGAGGTGCCTGATGTAATCCATACAACGCCTTGCTCAACTTGTACACGTGATCTGGATAGTCTGGGTCAGGAAAACCCGGAGGTTGCTCAACATACACAACCTCATCAACTTTCCCATTTAAAAACGCACTCTTCACATCTAGCTGAAACACCTTCATCTTTTCATGAGCAGCAAACGCCAAAAACAATCTTATGGCTTCCAACCTAGCGACAGGAGCGAACACTTCGTTATAATCAATCCCCTCTTGTTGATTAAAACCTTTGACTACTAGCCTCGCCTTGTTTCTAATAATAATTCCCTTATCATCTCTCTTGCACTTGAACACCCATTTTGTGCCTATCGCATGCATATTCTTTGGTTTTTCAACCAAAGTCCAAACTTCCATCTTCTCAAATTGAGCCAACTCTTCTTGCATGGCTTCGACCCACGAGCTGTCCTTTAAAGCCATTTGATAATTTTTCGGTTCAATCTGGCTTATAAAGCAGGTATACAGGCATTCATCGATTATTCCTGTCTCCTTAATGCTTGTATAAACACAGGTATGTTCATTCAAGCTACTTCTCGTTTGTACACCTGAGGACACATCACCAATCACATTATCCAAAGGGTGATCTTTATGAATTCTCGTGGTCGGAACAGAACCGACATGCAAATTATCTTCCAAATTAGAAGAGATCTCATCAATGGTTGTTTCATGCTAAGAGTGAAAAGGATTGATCAATTCTTCTTCAGTTGAGGCAGCAGGGGTAACAATAGTGTTTGATGAGGAAGGTTGACACTTATCAATCAGCTGTCTTTGCAATAGATTTTCTTCCTCATCGAGTATCATCTTCATCGCAGCTCTTTCTTCTTCTTCAGAAATCTCCAAATCCGGTACGTTAAACTACTTAAAAAGCTTAACATAGTCGAAAAGCTCAGCAGGTCCATTGCTAGGTTTTGGCGGTTGGTAACTTGTGATGTCAGTGTTACACACCACCTCCACCTTGCAAGTCGAAGTATTGAAGACACGTCTGTTGGGAGTCCCAACAACATAACCGACTAATATTCCTTCATCGGCTACTTCTCCAAATTTCGAATTTGTCTTCAAGATCGAACAAGGGGACCCAAATGGTTCAAGACCACTCAAGTTGGGCTTCCTTCCATGCATAAGCTCGTAGCAAGTTTTACCAAGTCTCTTAACGGTTAACATCCTATTCAGAACATAGCAGGCTGTAGCAACCGCTTCAGCCCAGAACATCACAGGAAGCTTCGAATCTGCCAGCATAGTCCTGGCTCCTTCAATTAAAGTTCGGTTCTTCCTTTCAGCCACTCCATTCTGTTGCGGAGTATACGGAGCGCTGTATTGATGTTCAATTCCTTTCTGAAGACAGAAGATCTCCATTTCAAAATTCTTGAACTCCGTACCATTGTCACTTCTAATGAACTTAACTGTTTTACTCATGACGTTCTCAACTTTAGTAATCAAATTCTTCACCATTTGAGCCGTCTCATCTTTCGATTTCATAAAATATACCCACGAGTATCGCGAGTAGTCATCAGTGATCACCAAGCAGTAAGAAGTACCTCCTAGACTTTGTACATTCACTGGACCGAAGAGATCCATGTGAAGCAGTTCTAGAGTACTGGCAATAGAGTTGACCTTCTTGGTGAGATGGGATTTCTTGTGTTGCTTTCCCTTCTTGCATGCTATACATTTGTCTTCAAAGTTAAAACTTTTCAAGGGAACGCCCATCACAAGCCCATTTTTGACAATGTGGTTCATCTTCCGAAGATGAATGTGCCCCATTCTCCTATGCCATAGTTCGGATTCTGATTCGCTTGCTTTTGTCATTAAACATGATTCTCCCGTGGCCATTTCAGTAGACCTCATATCCATCACATAAGTATTTGTATCACGTGGAGCTGTCATCACTATCCACTCGTCTGGTATCAGAAAACCAGGCTTCAACACGATCGCCTCATTCTTCGTGAAGTGAACAGTATACTCCTTATCACAAATCTGCGACACACTCAGCAGATTGTGCTTTAGCTCTTCCACAAAATTCACATTCTCAAGCGTCATTTTCCCATTGGACACCGTTCCTTTTCCAGTAATTCTTCCTCCACTTTCACCAGCAAAACTAACTCTCGCTCCTTGAACAGGTTTTAAGTCGTGCAACAAGTATTTGTTGCCCGTCATGTGCCGGGAACAGCCGCTATCTACAATCCAAAGACTGTGGGCAGCCCTGTTCAACTGTTCCTGCACAATAAAGCAAATGATTAGAATCTAGGGACCCAAGACCAATTGGTCTTGGATCTATACATCCCGTACTTCTGCTTTCCAAAGTTAGCATTTGGATAATTCCTGTCAGTCCTAGTAGGAAATCTCCTTGGAAATTGAGTGTTAGGCCTTCCAAACCTATATGTATTGAAAGTATTATATCTTACGGTTTGGTGATTAGCATTGTAAAACTGAGGTTTGTTTCTTTGAAAACCTGAATTAGTTACATTTCGAAACTTTGAAGGGTTTTCATTTTTAGCAGTATTAAAATTTCCATTAATCTTATGCTCAGTTTTAATAGGCCTCATGCCTCTGAATTTCGGCGTCAGAGGACAATCTGCAACAAGATGTCCTACCTTATTACACCTAAAACAACACCTATACTCCATTTTCTTTTCAAATGTTGTTTTGGATGTAGAGGCTGTGTTACCGGCCGTTCGTCTCACATAAAGTGGGACGTACGGGTTGAGTGGAGTACTCTTTTTAGAAGTTTTATCTTTTTCTCCACCAGTGGGCAACATTACCTTCTCTTTTGTCTTACCCGATTCGGACAACTTATCCGAATCCGATGAGACTGGACTCGTAACAGAAATATTTACACTTGAAACAGGCGAACTCGTTTCGCCACTACTAACACTTGGTTCTGAACTAGCAACCTTGATAGGAACTGTCTGAGGAACTTCAAAATCAACAGATTTCTGAACACTAGGGTTAAAAGTGTAATTATGGTTATAAGGTGGTGGAACCTCGTGATAACCAATTCTTCCTCTCTTTGTAGAGGTACCTTGATCACTAACAAGGTGATCAAGGATAGCTGAGGAATTTCTGAACTGTTCAAGTTTTCGGTTCAGTTCCACCACTTTCACCTGGTGGTCAGCAATCTGCTTTTCTCGTTCAGCAATCAGTTTACTCTTTTCTTCTAAAACCTTATAACTAAGATCAATAACTTCAATTTTTTCAGCAAGTTTAGTTTTTAAGCTTTTAACATATTTTTCACACGCTTTAATTTTAACTTTGTAACTGTTTTCTCTTGCTTTTGTAAAGTGATGATCTTCTTTAAGAGTTTTAAATTCAGCATCTAAACGAACATACTGATCAGTTATGGTAGCAAGTTGCTCAGACAAATTCTCACATTTAGTACAAATAGATTTAGAACTTACCTCGGAGACTTGATCATTGTTATCTGCCATGAAAGCTTTTTCCTTACCAGTAGCTTTCTCTTCTCCGGTAGTCTTCTGACGTTCCTCATTCTCCACCTTAGCCATATTTACCTGTTCACTAGTTTCATTCAAATGCAGGTTCCAGTTGTATTCACCTGCTTATCTGGACAGCATGGCATTGATTTCCTTATTATTCCCAGTGTGCTGTACAGCCCTGCCTTGACCACGTTCAACTCTCTCGTTTCTGCATTCTTTGGCAAAGTGCCCGTTTTGTTGACAGTTATAGCACCTCACCTTGGACTTGTCGAACCCTGGCCTGCCACCAACAAACTTTCTCCCCGTCTTTCTCATAAACGTCTTCACTCGCCTCACTATCATGGCCATCTGCCATTGTAAATCCATCTCCTCCAGATCATCAGCATCGATCTGGTCATAGTCTTCATCTAGCATCGCTGGATCAACCACCTTTCCTTGAATATAGTTTTCATATGAAGCAATAAATGAAGCATAGAGTCCAAACTGCTCTTCAGCAGATTTGACGCTCATTGGCATCTTAGAGTAATTATTGCTTGAGGAACTTGAAGATCCACTAATCTTGCTTGCTGTCTGTTGAGTACCACTTGATCCACCCGCAACAAAGCAAACATCCCCATTTGAGTTTACTAACACTTGCCCCTCCTGTGAAGAATTGGCACTCGACTCACCCTTCGAGTAGTAGGCGGCAGAATCAGTCTTTGAACTTGTATTGGAGTTTACTTTAGCTCCGTACATGCCTGGATCTTGAACCTGATCCATAGATGTTTCTTTTCTTACCATATTTAGCTCAAAAGTTCGGAGCTTGTTGACAGCGGTTTCAAGATCATAAGTAGGGAAGTCCTTGTCTTCCCTCATCAGTACAGTATACATCTCCCATTTTGGTGGGAGAGCATCGAGAAGTTTTTCCACAATCTCTTCTTCTCGGTAGGAAATGGAGTAGTTACTCAATTCAGTCATTAGATGATAATATCGCGTGATAATATCATCAAGAGATTCGTTCTTTAAGTATTTAAAGACTGAAAATTGAGTCTTGAGCAACTTTATCTTTGACGCCCGAATGCCTACATTTCCTTCGAATCTGCTCTCAAGAGCTTCCCAAAGCTCTCAAGCTGATGTATACTTTCTGAAAGTATGGAGGATCTCCTGTGGAAGAGCCATTGTGATTGCAGCATGAGCCTTGCTTTCGGCTTCATACATCTCCTTCTCCTCTTCTTCCATTTTACTGTATTTTTTGATTTGGTCTCGACCCTCATACTCCATGATCGGTGGAATATATCCATCTTGGATGCATACCCACATCTTCGCATCCTGGTACTTAACATACTGTATGAACCGATCCTTCCACGTGACAAAATCGGTTCCCTTCAGCAATCTTGGGGCCTTTGTAGCTGACCCCGCTTCAACTTCCATCTTGACAAGCTCTGAAATGTTGATCGACGACATCCTTCTTGAAGACTAAGAAACCCGAAAAATTCTGAAAAGGGCGAAGTTAGAAAAATTTCTTCGAAGCAATACTGTAGGCGAAGTTAAGTATAACTTCGCTTAAGTAATAACTTCGCTGGATCCTTCTTAAATTCGCGTAACTAGGCGAAGATGAGAATAACTTCGCTTAGGATAAGCGAACTTAGAAAGTAAGCGAACTTGAAGAGAACTTCGCTGAACTAGGCGAACTTGAGAAGAACTTCGCTGAGTTAGGCGAAGTTGAGGAGGTAGGCGAAGTTGTGAATAACTTCGCTTCTCCTTATATCTTCGCTGAAACCCTACGAATCCTGACGGCAACTTCAGGCCCTGATGAACAGCAACTTCGCCTGACGAACTGAAACTTTCTGCAGATCTGAAAATCGGATTTTAACGACGATTTTGACGGTTTAAAGGCTTAAACACACTGGTAGGAAGCTAGAATGAGCAAAAACACCACAAACTCGTCCCGGTAATACCCGAAATGAAACGAACTCTACACCCGCGTGAATATCCCGAACCACACAATCGAGCAAAAGCTCTGATACCAATTGTAGGTTCCCTGGACGGATCACAATAGATATCCCGATATACACAGGTGCGGAATCCCTGTGTAGATCGTTACGGACGTAGAATATAAGCTTACGAACACACGAACACAATACGAACAAAACCACGTTATATTAATAACACAAACCGAGATGCTTACAGACTCACGTCAATAGACTGAATTACACGACTCGATCAACTGATCTCCCTAACTGACCAACCCATAAACCGTAAACAGTTAAACAATATAAATACACGACAACTTTGCCTCAGGCGAAGTTGTCCTTAACTTCGCTCGTTCAACAAGTTCGCCTAGGCGAACTTGTCAACAACTTCGCTTGGTTAACAAGTTCGCCTAAGCAAACTTGTCAACAACTTCGCTTTTACAAACAATTACATAAACAATATTACAGACTCGATTACAGACATTAGACATATGAACTACTGACATCTATGCACCAACATTATTTTATAGGCTTTAGGATATTTTAGACTCATTTATGGTCTTGTATCCTTTAAGGTTACATATATTATTTATGGTCTAGGCTCGAGGATACTATTAAGCCTAGTATTAATTTCTAGATTATCCATTATTTATGGATTGAATGTGATGATATGGTTTGGTTGAATGTTTGAATTAGGTGTTTGTATGTGTGTAAGTGAATGTGTATGTGATGGTAAACTGTGACCGGGTCAAATATATTACTTGGGGAGGACCCGGGGTGAGGAGGCCCGTGTTGCATGTTTATGACGCGGCTGGGTCAAATATATTACTTGGGGAAGACCCGGGGTGAGGAGGCCCGCCGTATTATCAACCGTGGTCGGGTCAAATATATTACTTGGGGAAGACCCGAGGTGAGGAGGCCCGTATCACGTGTTTGGATGTTAAACCGCGACCGAGTCAAATATATTACCTGGGGATGACCCGGGGTGAGGAGGCTCGTGTTGTGTGATTTTGTTTTATTAAAACTGTGACCGAGTCAAATATATTACTTGGGGATGACCCGGGGTGAGGAGGCTCGTGTTGCCTGATTTTGACGGTTTTGTTAAACCGCGGCTGGGTCAAATATATTACTCAGGGAAGACCCGGGGTGAGGAGGCCCATGCTGCATGAAAAGATGTTTAATGTTTTATTCACTTATGATTTGGTTAAGAAAGGCTATTTATGATTTTATGGTCTCACGATTTTCCACTACATTCCATACTCATGGAATTTAAATTTTTAATGAATGTCGTTTATGAAAACTTGAACTCACTCAGCTCAAGCTGACTTTGTGTGTATGTTAGATTGACTTTCAGGTTAAGAAGTGGATACTACCGCTTGGACGTGCTGGAGACTACTCGGAAGGTTGAAGGCATTTCTGGTCGAGGATTTCAAATAAAACGGACATTTTATTTATATTTGATTTTTGGACACTTGTACCTGTGTTTGAGATTTTTTTAAATACTTACACTTTTTCCGCTGTTATTTACTTTGAACTGGTTTTAAATAAATGAATTGTTTGGTTTTAAATTTTTGTGAAATTGTGGATGTGATTACCAACTGTAGGATTCCCAGGATTCGGGGCCTTACAAGGATGAGGATGAAGATAAGATACCAACCAACCATAAAGCAATAACACATAAATCATATTGCAATCAACAATTAATCAAGCAGCATCACAACCACACAATTTATGGAATTGTGTTTGAGTGAAATAATAGTTATTTAATAATAGTTTCTAGCACGCATAATGTCCCCAAAACAAAATAGAGAAAAAGGTGATGTGATTACTCACCTTGGAGGTAAGGTAGATGGTAACGATGAGGCGGTTAAAGCAAACAAGTTAGTTAGTCCTTTGAGGAATCTTGACGAAATATTCTAATTTTAAAGTAAAAGTTATAATTAAATAGACAGTCTAATGACGCGAAAAGAGCAAGATCTGAAAAGTAAGGGTTTATAACATAACTGGGATCAATAAAATGTTAAGTATATCTTACTTTAGCTTTATAAAAGTTGAATAAGGAAAATAAAAAATGTTCTCCATTTATATATTTTTACAAGTTTACATAAAGATTTGTAAACAATAACATGCTAAATTTCTATATTTCAAGTATATTTGTAAATTGAACGAAAATTAGTTTTGAAAGCTTAACGGCGATCGGTTTGTTTAGATGAGTAAAACCATATATATATATATATATATATATATATATATATATATAGGATTGGGATTATATGAGAACTATTTTGAATTTGAAAACTTTAAGAAACATTTGTAGCCACTCATTTTTCTTAACTTAAAATTAAATAAAAAAGGGTAAAAAAGAAACTTTACATCGTATATGAAAACGATCATAAAACCCTGGTTTCTCTGCCACCTAAGTTCTGATTTCATCGTCTCTAACAACAACGATTGATGTACGCCATCGCCGTTAGGGTTGCTGCTGCTGATTTGGTCCTTCATATCGATTTTCTTCCAGCGACAATAACGGGAGTCGTATCTCAAATACATCTAGGGTTCGTATTTTTCAATAGCTGTTTAATTTCTATAAGGTAATCTTCAAAACTTATTTGATTTTAGGCAATTTAAGTGATAGATTATAAACTTCAATTGTGATAGATTCAATTTTTATGATCGGCGATTCAATTCTGATTGTTTCAATTTTAGGTCATGTAAGTTTCAGTTACACGATCAATTTCTGGATCTACATCTTACTCCATTGACGAAGTAAACAGTGTTAGAGGTAAATTCAATTGTGTAACGGGTACGACCCGGAATAGGGTTGTATGCTTTCTCAAATCTGGAATTGGAAACGGTCAAATGTGGTTTTTCATGTTAAAACCATATTGCAAATGTTAATAGCTGGTTAATAGTTCTGTACATATATATGTATGTGTATACACACACACACACACATATATATATATTAAAAATAGGTTTTAAAATAGTTTTATGTTGTTTAATTTGCTGGTTAATAGTTCTGTACATATATGTATATTAAAAATTGGTTAAAAAAAAGTTTTATTTTGTTTTTATGTTAATTTTTTTTTCTTTTTTCATGTTAATTTGATCGTGAAAAATCCGTAGCAACTAGTGTGTATAAATTACCGAATGGACGGAGGTCTTGGATTCCATTTGTTCCTCCTGAATTCAAATCTTATGTTGGGGCTAAGTTTCATACATTGGATGAAGTTGTTGTTATGTATGAGGAGTATGCTGAGAAAGCCGGTTTTTGTACTCGTTTGGGTACCACTAAGAAGCGTAATGATATAATTACAACTAGGTACATCTTGTGTTCGAAAGCAAATAAACCTAAAGATCAAGATGTTGATTCTGTTGGAATGTGTTCAACCTCTAGTTCCCGTTGTGTAAACTTCTAAGTAACTGATTGAAAGCATTTATAAAAATTAGACTTGTAAGAGGTTCATCGGATTATGAAATATATGGTTTTGTGGAGGAACAAAATCATGGACCTCTTTCTTCCGAGCATCTAACTAAGAGAAAAAGGAAATTAGACTTTGCAACAAAAGAGTTTATTTCCAATTGTCATTTGGCTTGTTGGGCCAACCAAAGCGTTCAAGCTTCATGTGGTATTAAAGGGTGGCCATCATAATCTGCAAGGTACATTAACGGATTACAATAATTTTGGTAGAGACATACGAGAACTGATTGCAGATTGAGATGCTCATATGGTGGTTGATAAATTCAATGAACGTTCCAAAAATGTAAAAAGTTTAGCTTTTAAATTCTGAATTGTTGTGACTGAGCTTACGTCTTTATTTTGGGTTGATAATATTTCAAAAATCAACTATGAGGCGTTTGGTGATGTTATGGCCTTTTATGCGACATATCACACCAATATGTAAGTTATCTATTTTTTATATTTAATGTAATCAAATATTTTTGTAATTAGTGAAAAAATTGTGTTTTTTTTTCCTTTTTGTAGGTGTGATTTGATCTTTGTACCGTTTACTGGTATTGATCATCACAAAAAGTGCATAGTCTTTGGTGTTGGTTTGTTACATAATGAATCTGTTGAATCATACACTTGGCTTCTTCAAATGTTTCTCGACACACATGGTAAGCAACCAACTTTTGTTTTAACTGATCAAGAAACCTTCAATGAAGCAAGCTATTCATAGTGTATTGGATAAATCGATTCACCGATTGTGCATGTGGCATGTTATTACAAAACTACCACTTAAGGTATTTTTTACTTATAATATACATATATGTATAGTTCGTATTTTTTGTTTGTATATATGTGTATAGTTACTTATTATAAAATATGAAACACAAATCATGATATACATATATGTACAAATAGTTTGTTTTTTATTTTATAAATTGTATAATCTGTTACATATGTGTATAGTTAGTATTTTTTTGGTTGTTCATATGTGTATAGTTACTTATTATAAAATATGAAACACATTTCTTGATATACATATATGTACAAACAGCTTGCTTTTTATTTTTAGAAATTGTATAATCATTGTGTTACCATTTTTAAGATTGATGGAAATCTTTTGAACAATTCAACTCTTCACCGATCAATTCACAAACTTGTTTGGAATGTTTATATCGACATGGATACATTTGAACGTCGATGGAATCGATTGATTAATGAGTATGGTTTGCAAGACCATGTATGGCTATCTGAAATGTATGCCATCAGGGATAAGTGGGTTCCTAGTTATTTTAGAGATATCCCGATTTGTTGTTTAATGAAGACCACATCTAGGTGTGAGAGTGCCAATCATCTCTTTAAAACAAATTCTATTCCACACAATACCTTAGTTCAATTTATGTTGTGTTTCGAGACAACTGTGGATGGCCAACGAAACGAGCATGGTGAACTTCAAGATAAAACAGAAACAACCAACCCAAAATTCAAAACACCGTTTCCTATTGAACGGCATGCTAATGAGATCTACACCAGAACTATTTTATTTGAAGTCCAGAAAGAGATGGAAAAATCTTTGCGTTTATGCTACATAGTGTCTCGAGAGGAGTCAGATGTTATACATAGTTATCTTGCTCACCAAGATCACTCAAAAAAAATTGTCAAGGAGTACAAGGTTTAAAATTTTCAAATAATATACATAGATCAATATTTATATTTTATATGCTTACTTCTTATTAATTTTGCAATTTCAGGTTACTTTTGATACGTCTAACTTTACTGTTACGTGTGAGTATATGGGATTTACATGCATTAAGTATCTTTGTCGTCATGTCTTTTATGTTTATAAACATCAAGGAATTGATAAGATTCCTATGAAGTATGTTAGTTTGCGGTGGTGTAGAGATGCTCTTCCAAGTGGTGTTTATTGTATGGAAAACGGGTATGTTAATATTTAATCATGTTTAAAAATACATGTATTACATATCATGTTTAACAACCTAATATGTAATAGTTTCTGTTACATATATGTATAGGAAGAATTAGTAATTCATTTATTCTCATATGAGATAACTAATACTCTATTTTTTATCATTCTATAGGTACTGTGCCTATCAAACCCAAAGTTCGATAATTTGGCGTCGAATCAATGACAATATTCAGATGTGCATTGATAGGCTGAGATGCAATACTAGTAACCTTGAAGAACTTGATTTACAAATTAAAGAAATAAAGGATAAATTTTTTGAGGAATTCCCACTTGAGCCTACATACAGCAAAGAAGTTGTGATTGAAGAATTGTTATCCCATAAAAAAACCCACAGAAATCTTAATTACAGCACCAAAAGGAATACGGAACAAAGGTTCTCGAAAAACTAAGCGTCCAATTGGTCCAAATGAGAAGGCTAAGAAAGAGAGCAAGAAAAAGGGCAAGAAGAAGAGTAGGAGAAAATGTAATTTTTGTAACAAAAGAGTAAGGCTTTATGAAAAAAGGAATTATCCTCTAAAATTAGGTATACCCGATGAAAAAACAGGAGATACATCTACAGAAGAGGACACGGACGAGGATACTAATGAAATATCTGAAGAAGGAATAGATGGTGAATCAAATGGGAAGAAACAGATGAAGATATTTGAATACTAGGTGGGTGACTTTTATGTCACACCCCAACCTAAGGCGGAAATGCTGGGGCGTGATCCGATTGCTCACAGCTCGAAGATACTATCATAAATATAAATGACAATATCTAATTAATTATTTTGTTCAAATAATACACACAAAAATCAAATATAACAAAACAATTCACATAAATAAATACAATCATTTAAATTCAAGTTTGTCTTCAATATAACCCTAAGGTCTTTCTAAGTGTCCATCCTTCAACACAGGCAACCTGCATGTGCATAGAAAATGGAGTTTTGTCAACAACACATGTTGAGTGAGTTTACCACCAGTTTTGCAATAAAATAAGGATTATATAATAAATATGATATAATATGATAAACAAGCAAAACGTAATAATGCGGTAATGAAATCAAACCATAAAAAATAAGTTGTCGATTAAACCATTGCCAAGCGAATCTGGCGCCGGTAAATCAACCATGAGCAAATAATGAGAATAAGACCGTTGCCAAGCGAATCGGGCGGTGGTCAATAGTATGAGAACCCTCTCCAAGGGTATATGTCAACCGATTGCATACAAAGACAAATAAGAACATAACAAGAATATTTGATTCAATCACAAACAATTACACGTTTGCTATATTTGATATATATATATATATAATATTATGAACGAATTATAAATGATATAATACGTGTAACGAATTTAGGATTTTGATGTGGATTGAGTTACGGTTATGATTGATATGTTATGGAATGAATGATTGCTCTTTAAAGATTATTATCGTTATTCAATTATAAGAATCATTGTTTATCATAAAATCGGATTTACGAATAATTAGTTTAAATAAATATGAGTTAAGATATTTTATAACGATAAACGTTTAATTACATATTTATCATAAAATTAATATTCTTGTAAATGTTAACGAAACCTATGGTAAAAATATAATTATACTTTTAATACATTTAATATGTTTATTATGGTTTTGAGTAAGACCCCGAAACCCTAAAATCCTACAGTTGATCATCATATCCAAAAAGTCTCAAAATTAAAACCAAACCAATTCGTTTTATCCAAACAAGTTCATCTTATTAAAATCAGTTTTGAGTAATTAAACAGCGGAATAATAAAAATCAAAATCCCCAAAAACCGGGAAAAGTGCCCAAAACCAAAATTTAAATGTTTAAAGTAATAAGTGAAAAGAAAACAGTTTGCGTAATTAATCTCCGACTAGATATGCCTTCAACAGCCCGAGTAGTCTCGAGCACGCCCAAGCGGTAGTTCCTTACCTCTCAAGCTGCAAATCAATCTAACATACACACAAAGTCAGCTAGAGCTGAGTGAGTTCAAGTTTTCATAAACAATATTCATACTTTATTTCAAAATTATAGCTCTAAAACAGTAGAGAGAATAATAATAAAATAAATAAATATATTTCACCAAATAATACATTCATGGTCGAACACGCGTACACAGACCTCTCCACCACGAGTCAAGACTCGAGTAATATATTTGACCCGGACGCGGTAAGACCTAAGCACGTGACACGAGCCTCTCCACCACGAGTCAAACCCGAGTAATATATTTGACTCGGTCACGGCTTACACATCCAAACACGTGATACGGGACTCTTCACCACGAGTATAACCCATGTAATATATTTGACCCGATCACGGCTTAACATACAACAGGCCTCTTCACCACGGGATTCTAAAACCCGACTAATATATTTGGCCCGCCAAAATGATGATCACGCCACACGGGCCTCTCCAACACGGGATTTGAAAACCCGAGTAATATATTTGACCCGGCCGTGATCACCATGCACACACACATCAATAAGCCTACTCACATCATTTTTAGTCACAAGGAACTAAATTTCATCAACAATTTTAGGCTATAAGGTAACACATGCTCATATATATATATATATATATATATATATATATATATATATATATAATATATATATAATCCCAAAATATACCATATCACAAGTAAGCCATCCTTAGTCACTAAGGACTAACCAACATCACTAATCATAGGCCATAGGGTAACACATGTGTAAACATACATATATAACACCCTAAGATATACCATAATACAAGTAAGCCTATGGGCCATAAGGTAACACATGTGTATACATATATAAATATCATCCCAAGATATACCATGACACAAGTAAGCCTACACAAGATCATTTAAACGATTTATTGAGTAAAATCAGTTAGGTGCGTATGCTAGCCCAAAACTTGAAAAGTGTAAAAAGGGGCATCATAAACTCACCTGACATGAGGCACAAAATCACCACGATCTAGAGAACCCCTATGTATTTCCACAACTCATACGTCTGTCGGATTATACACAATAGTTACTAACGATACCGAATGAACTCGTTTATCCTACGAGGTGTTCTAACATGGTTTGAGTTACCTAAGCCTCGTACTCACCAATTTCAATTAAACAGCTGCCGGGGCCTTATATTTACCAAAACCACCCTTAGATAAACCTGGAATTAACGAATTCCCAAATTACCCCCGGACGTTGCTAGTTGAACGAATATGCGTGTTTATGAGTCGTTTATGCTCTTAACATCCAACTCAGCCCCGTGTGGACCAAATTTGATAAAATCACAGCCGACAAGTCCACACGACACCGCACGAGTTGGATGGGTCGGTAATTCGCAAGCACAACGCACAAACTACCAATAAACGCGAATTTGCGTTGTACCGACCCGTTTGAGTAACCGACAATCAATTCAGCCCCAATACTTAAGAAAATAATTCTTCCACAGCCCATATATCATACCAAATCTATTAAAACTGAATTGGTTGTTAATTTCTTCAAACCTCGCGCAAAACGCAACAATTAACAAACTAGACAACCGAAACCTAGTTTTCACATAATCAATAATATATCACTCTAATGAATGCCAAAGCTCATGATACTAAAGTATGATATACAAGACATACCTAGGAAGATTACGGAGTAAGAACTTCAATTAAAACAGCCCCGAAAGGACCTCAATTGGTCAGCCACCGGTTAAGTCCTAAACCGAAAAAATTGATCAATGTCGAGTATAAGGAGCAAATTTTAGCATGCAAAGACGTATTTTATTACATAGGAAGACCATAGAAATAAATTATGAAATATTTACCAGAGTTTAATAAATGTCTTAGGTTTATAAATATATTTTTATTATATTTTTTTAGTGGAAACAAAAATCATAAAAATTCCTCCAACACAGAAAGCTATGTTCAGCTATTGCAGTGCGCAGCAAAAGTGTTTTATTTGTTTAAAAATCATTACCAAACCAAATTAAACGATTCCAATTGTGTTGTAATCTTAACTAAAAATATAATGTTCCAGAAGTGAAACCAACCAATTTGGACTTGTCTAAAAAGAGTTATGATGTTGGGAAGACAGACCAGAATCTGTCACCCCGCATCATATTTGACACACAATTTTATAGAATCATAAAAACCATTCGAAACTTGTCCAAAAATTACGTATTATACCTTTCTCAAAACTAGACTCAAATTAGAACATCATGAAAATAAGAATCAATCAAAAACAATTAATTTTCATCGAGTTATGAACCAAACAATAAACGAGTACGAATCTGCCAAAAACTGTTATCATCAAAACTCAACCCTAACATGTTCAACAAAGGGTTTAATGGTGAAAAAGAGTTGTATTAGGGTTAGTACTGACCTGTAATTAGTCTTGGGAGGCTGGAGGATGGCCGGAATATGCACAAAAATCGAGGAGAGAGGGCGGTAGCTACTGCCGATCGGACTAGAGGGATAAGGAAGGAGGCTAGGGTTTGTTATATTAAAAGTTACATCTAGGCCCTCCAACTTGTAATATGTAAAGACTTGGATGAAAGGTTAGATAATTTGACTTACGAGAATGACAAGGAGGTTGCCGAAGAATGCCAGATCAATCCCGATAAATATACAAACTCTACAACGTGCATGCCGTTAGACGAAAATTAGCGGGTGTTACATACTAAACTAGCCTTCAAGGAATAAGAGGTGATGTTTTGAGCAAAATGATGGATAAATGGACTTTTGAAACGTATTACAAGACTCCTAAATTAAAAATATGAAACCCCGGCTTTTAAACAAACATTTATAAACAATCGAGCCGATTAACGAAATTTACGGGCGTTACATTTTGTTTTAAAAATAATACATATATGTATTTATATACATATTTATATTTAGGTATAATAATATGAGCACACTGATAAAGATATTTTAACAACGATAAGTCTCATATATTAGTGTTGGTTTTTAAATAAAATAATGATGATTTGTTATTAATAAGGTGTGTGTGTATATATATATATACACACACGAAAACTTATAACGAAGCCAATTGACACGAAACGTTTGACTTTATGATGTCGGTTTAGATAAAATATTGTTTATTTGATATTTAATATTATTTATAATATATTATATATCATTTAAAATCCTTAAAACAATAAATATCAAAAATATAACCAAAAACACGGCCGGCCAGACTCGAACCCGCGACCTCAGCCGGCATACTGGATTGAACACACACACACCAGCCATGCGTGCTGGTGTGTCAGTTGTTTAAGAATTAGAAACAATATATTATATACAGAACCTGAAAAATCCCAAATTGATCATAACCCTAGATTACCAATTGATTAATCTGTTCATTGTTTATTGAATAAAAGTTAGGGTTATTGTTAAACGCATCAAAACAAACTGATTACATGTTTTTGTTACCTTTATTGATGACTATTCAGAGGTTTAATTGGAAGTAGCAGCGCCCGCCAAGGGTGGAAAATGAACAGGGTATTACAGACTTCGAAAATCAAATTAACTATAGGGGTTTGTTTTTCTGGATTATGAAGGAGGTGCAGACGCGAATAATTGGATTATGATGAAGCCTAGGTTATATAATAGATTTTAAGGTTAAGTCAGTTCATAATATATCAATTCGTATCCGATTCTGATCTCATTTCCTAATTGTTGATGTCAGTTAGGCCGAATATAGTATGAGAAATCATAAACGGGATTCGATTCCTAATTTAGATCGTTAATTTAGGCTCAAGTAATCTACACGGGTCAAGGTTTCGGGTTAATTGTAACGCCCGTTAATTTTCGTTCAAAGGGTTTAACCTTGTAGCGTTGTGTATATCTCTCAGGACTTGCCTTGCATTCCTTGGGGGCCTTCACGTCATTCCTGTAAGTTAAACTAATTAACTTTTTCACCAAGTTGCTACTTATTTCCATTTGGAGGGGCTAGAGTGTAAGATTTTTATATCATAAACAGAAAAACCCTAACCCCTCTTTCTCCTTGGCCGATCGGAACACAGCAGCAGCCTTAGGGCTTCGTTTTTCTTTTTTCCAGCCGCTCCCAAGGTCTAAAACTCAAATTGAAGGTTAGTTTTATGTTCCCCCAAGTCCTATACACCTTAAGTGATCATATTAACGCTCTTATTGGTCGTTAGGGTTGAGTTTTGATGATAACAGTTTGCTGACATATTCATATTCGTTTATTGTAAGGTCTGTAATGCGATGATAATCCATTTTTTTATTGATTCTTGTTTCCATGATGTTCTAATTTGAGTCTAGTTTCCAGAAAGGTATAATATGTAATTTTTGGATGAGATTTGAATGGTTTTTATGAATTTATAAGATCGAGTGTCAAAGCTGATGCGGGATGACGGATTCTGGTCTGTCGTACCGACATCATAACTCTTTTTCAACAGGTCCAATTTAGTTGGTTCCACTTCTGGAACTTAAAATTTTAAGTCAATAATCAAACCCAATTCGAATTGTTTAATTTGGTTCGGTAACTAATTTTATAAAAATAAAACCATTTTGTTGCGCACTGAAATAGCTGCACATACCTTGCTGTGTTGGAGGAATTTTTATAATTTTTGTGTCCACTAGAAAAATATAATAAAAATATTTTTATAAACCTAAGACATTTATTAAAGTTTGGTAAAAATTTAATAATTTATTTCAAAGGTTATCCTATGTAATTAAATTCATCTTCGCATGCTAAAATTTGCCCGTTTTACTTGTTATTGATCGATATTTTCGTTTTAGGCTTAACCGGTGGATGTTCAATTGTGTTCTTGTCGGGGCTGTTTGAAGTGAGTTTTTGCACCACAATATTCCTAGGTATGTCCCATATAACATACTTTAAAATCACGTCTTTTGGTATTCGTTTGATTGGTCAACTAGTTGTTGTTCGAAAGATAGTTTTCGGCTAGCTAGAATGGTAGATTTGTGCGTTTAACGCGAGGGATGAAGTAAGTGATGACCAATTCAGTTCGGATAGCTTCTGTTTATTATACGGGCTGTTGGAAAATGATTTTTATAAGTATTGGGGCTGAATTGGTTGTCGGTTACTCAAACGGGTCGGTGCAACGCGCATTTGCTTTTATTGAGTAGTTAGTGTGTTGTACTTGCGAGTTACCGACCCATCCAACTCGTGTAGTGTCGTGTGGACTTGTTGGCTGTGATTTTATTAAATTTGGTCCACACGGGGCTGATTTGGTTGTTAAGAGCATAAACAACTCATAAACGCGCATATTCGTTCAACTAGCAACTTCCGGGGGTATTTTGGGAATCCTTTGTCACCGGGATTAGCTAAGGGAGGTTTTGGTAAATACAAGACCCCGGGGGCTGTTGTAATTGAACTTGGTGACTTCGAGGATTTAGGTAACTCGAACCAGAACGTCTCGTAGGATAAACGAGTCATCTTGATGTCAATAGTATTGATTGTATGTAAACCTACAGGAGTTTGAGTTGTGGGGCTATGTAGGGATCCTCTAGCCTTGTGGTGAAATCATACCTAGTGTCAGGTGAGTTCATGATGCCCTTTTTACTCTTTTTACGTTTTGGGCTAGCATATACACCGAAATACAAATTTTATACGATTTTACTCGTTACAACGATTTGAATGGTATTACATGGTCTTACTCGTGATTGTGCATTTTGAAAGCTATATTGGAATTATTTGCTACGCTTTAGGATATTTTAGACTCTTTTATGGTCTTATATCCATTAAGGTTACATATGTCGTTAATGGTCTAGACTCGAGGAAGTTAATAGGCTTGGTAGAAATTGCATACGAGTTGACCTATTTACTTAGTTCACGTTGGGATGATATATATATATATATATATATATATATTTATTTATGTATGTATGTATAGAGGTATGTATGTATGTATGAGTATGTGTTACCTTATAGCCTACGGTTGTGTGATGATATTTAGTTCCTCGTGACTAAGAATGATGTGAGTAGGCTTATTGATGTGTGTGTGCATGGTGATCACGACCGGGTCAAATATATTACTCGGGTTTTCAAATCCCATGGTGGAGAGGCCCGTGTGGCGTGATCATCATTTTGGCAGGTCAAATATATTACTCGGGTTTTTAAATCCTGTGGTGAAGAGGCCCATTGTATGTTGAGCCGTGATCGGGTCAAATATATTACTCGGATTGTACCCATGGTGGAGAAGCCCGTATCACGTGCTTGGATGTGTAAGCTGTGACCGAGTCAAATATATTACTCGGGTTTGACCCGTGGTGGAGAGGCTCGTGTCACATGCTTAGGTCTTACCGTGTCCAGGTCAAATATATTACTCGAGTCTTGACTCGTGGTGGAGAGGCCCGTGTACGTGTGTTCGACGATGAATGTATTATTTGGTGAATTATATTAATTATTTTATTATTATCCTCTCTATTGTTTAGAATTATAAGTTTTGAAATAAAGTATGAAATATTGTTTATGAAAACCTGAACTCACTCAGCTCTAACTGACTTTGTGTGTATGTTAGTTTGACTTTCAGGTTAAGGATTTGAGGTTACTACTTGGACGTGCTGGAGACTACTCGGAAGGTTGAAGGCATTTCTGGTCAAGGATTTCAAATAAGACGAATATTTTATTTACATTCGATTTTAGACACTTGTACCCATGTTTGGGACTTTTAATACTTAAAAGTTTTCCGTTGTTATTTACTCTGAACTGGTTTTAAATACAAAGAATTGTTTGGTTTTAAATTTTTGTGAAATTGTGGATGTGATTACCAACTGTAGGATTCCCGGGATTCGGGGTCTTACATTAATGGGTTAGGGATCATGGGTTATGGATACGGGTCTGGTTATGGGTTATAAAGGTAATAAGCAGAATTTGCATTTTAGTCCTTGGAGATTGAAGATGGGAAAAATAAGGATAAAAGTTTAGTTTTGGCTTAAAATTGTATATCTTCCAAAGTTTAACATATATTAAATAAATATAATCAACAAATATAAATGTTAATAAAATTTCTTGATAAACGTGATTATTTTAAAATTATAAATTTTCCGAACATAAAACGGGTCGGGTTCGAATCAGTGTGTGGAAAAACCGAGTTGTTACATTTTATTTGAGATATTTTTACATTGATGATCGACTTAGACATGCAATTGTTTAGGCTCAACTTAATATGATTTGGTTATGCAATTGTTATGATTGACTTAGAATGGGCAAGAAAATGAAGTTTTTTTTACGTTTTTGTGTTGTTTTTTATCACCAGCATGTACATATACTATGTCTAGGTTATACATATACACTTGTGTATATTATACAAAATACATATACACGTATATATTGTTTTTTGCATATTTATATATATTATTCAGATTATGCATGTGTGTGTATTATACAGATTATACGTATGTGTATAGTGTATATTATATATTTCCACGGTGATATACACTCAACTTAGAATCCGATCATAAATTGATAGAGTAACCTATTTTGGCATCTTACATTTTATCTACTATCTTAGAAACTTATATATTAAATGGATAGAGTAACCTATTTTAGCATCTAAGAAAGCTGCAGTTATATTCATCAAGAGTTCATGTTGCCTGTGCCATAGTATTAAAGCACTATTCTATGAATTTAATAAACAGTCTAGAACCACCTTCAATAGTAATGAGTGAACCAAACCTAATATTCAAGTCAATACGTATATGTACATTACGCCACGCTTTATTTTGCGTTAATGCAGCAATCACTTGCATTTATATAAAAGAGAGAAAATAAAACAACATATCGTTCCATAAACTTCAAACATCAAATTCAAGTCAATAGGTCAAAACATGCAATTCTAAGTTGATTCCACAATAGGAAAACATCAAACAAGTATGCACTACACCACATAAAACTTCAAACAAATTAAAAGAGGAACATCTATTTCTATTTTTGGCACGCCAACTCAGTTGCTTCCTTTATAATTTTGCTCCGTAGTATATTAGATTTAGATAAGACAATTGCTACTGCATATTTCTTTTGAAGTGTAGCAATTTTAGCTTTAATCTTCTTTGGATCAACTGGCAACCCACAATCCCATTTATCATTTGCTTTCCCCATCCATGTCTCCATATGCCTCATGGCGAATACTCCACAATCGACAACATTTCCAGACGTAGCCCAATCAATATTTACTCTTTCTGGTACTAACTTTTTCTATATCTTTCAATCTTTGATGATCAACTTCTTTCAAATAGTCAACAAATATTTCTTTCTGTGAAAATATAAAAATTGAAGTTAATATATGTGTATAACAGAATTATACATATATGTATAATAATATTATGCATATATGTATATATATACAATCAGCCCAGTACATTTTTAAAAAGGCAGCCTTAGGATGCGTGTGTAATTAACCCATAGCCCGTAGGTCTCATACAAGCTCAGCCTAATATAATTCTTATACTTACCCCACAACATGCTTTTCTTTTATTAGGTTTAGTCTAGATTTACAAGAAACTTCAGAACAAATATTATTAGTTTATGCAAACTATACTTATTCACAGTCAAGCAAAAAACCTATATAATCTATACAATTTAAATGTTTTATGGATTATCCATCCAAACCTAATTAAAGAAAAAGAATATATCCCAACCCATACAAAATATCCCAACCCATACAAGTATGGGTCATAAACCAGTTTTTGTGTTATCAATTTGGTTTACGAACTGGTTTCGGCCACGAGAGGGTTGCCGGTATCCAAACTGCATGGTTTACGACCGGATTTTTTGTTATTTAGTCGGGTTAGACACGGTTCATCGGTTCCAAACCAGTTTTTTCCCAACTCTACCTGTATAATTTATTTTTTATAAACCTTCATAAATTAAACCCAAACTTTTTTAATTCTTTGATGCGGAAAACCTATGGAGATTCACTGTTTTATGAAGTTAACAGATGTGTATAACAGTATTATACATATATGTATAAAAATATTATACATATATGTGTGGACTACTGTATTATACATACCTAGGTATAACAATATTATACATATATGTATAATAATATTATACACATTCAAGATTATATGTATAGTAATATTCTTTTTGTAAATGTAAAAACGTACCACTTTCATTACAGCTGACTTTTTATAAAAATCTTTATCATCATGCAGTGTCATAATAGTTTCCTAAGAATTCATATTGTCAATCACGTTGATAGCCAAACCTTTGAAGTCGAAGCACACTAAATAATAATGATTTTTCTCCAAAATTGAAAACACTATTAGACTGTAATCTTTTAATGGCATCTTCTCTTCTTTTCCTTCTAGTACCAGAAGTAAATTGCTTTTGAAAGTTTCTAATCGCATTGCTTGATCAAACACCGTGTTGGACAAAACATGTTCAGGCTGTCATACAGAAAAACAAAACAATTAAACACCATTTAATTTTAGAATTTTAAGCAATCACTAACTAATCAAAAAGAATAAAAAATATAAATTTTTTTGCTTACAAATAAGGAGGTATAGCAAAACAGTCTATACGGTGAACTGTTGCTCCTTTTCATTTCTTCATAATTTAACACAGTTGCCCAAGTGTCAATAACTTGCGACCCAATTGATGTGCTTGGTGTGAATTCAGCTAAAGCAAAATGCTTGCATTCTAAACCATAGTTATTTTCATATGCAGAGTTCCTGCAATTTTCATGTAACACCTAATGACTAAATAAAATTTTTTGAATGCATTGAAACATTATAATAAAAGAAATTTGCACATATATGTAACACAATGATTATACAATTTCTAAATAAAAAAGCAAACTATTTGTACATATATGTATATCATGAAATGTGTTCAATATTTTATAATAAGTAACTATACATATATGTACAAACAAAAATACTAACCATACACATATGTAACAGATTATACAGTTTCTAAATAAAAAGCAAACTGTTTTGTACTAATATGTAGGAACGTGTTCGTGTCATGAATAAGACATAGATCAATATCTATAATCAACGTGAACGTGCGGAATCCCTAAACGTGATCGAAAACAACAAGGTTTCTCATTATCTTCTCTCTATTTCTCATATATATCAAGGTTTACAACAAGATATAACAAATATCAGTACATTACACGTTCTGGACCAAAGAATTATGAAAACATATGTCAAAATCACTATTTATAGGGTGATAAGATGAATTTTGGCACATATGTTTCCCCCCATCGCATATGTCCAGCGTAGAAGTTCTCAACGGATATGTCTTCAGCGTATATGTTATACTCCAGAAAAACAGAAAACTGTTTTGGGCATAACTTTTTCGTTATAGCTCCGTTTTACGTGTCGTTTTCGCCCACATGCTCGTATTCAAATTCTCTATTACTCCATATAATAATATCTTCATTTTAAATCCATCTAAAATGATCAAAGTTTTAGCTCCTTTGAAGCTCCGCGAATCTATAAAAACGAAAGCAATAGACGTATGCACTAACAGACTCCCCCCGGATATTGCCGAGTCTTTCCATTCAAATTAAGTGCTTTAACAGTTTAGCTCTGGGCATCGCTTGTCTTCTCAACACATCTTTTTCAAATTATCAATTCCTTCCTTAAGTGCAAAGAACATTTGTCGTCAAGCTTCAAGCAATTGTTTAAACATTATCGTCTCTGTTTGTATAGTCTTTAACACTTTCCAGAACTGAACTTCAATGATTCTCCCCCTCAATTCTAGATATTCTAACAGACTCCACCTTAAGCTTCATGTCTTGATGGGACCTGTTATTCATGATGATTGTAAGTTTAAAATCTTAATTCACAATATAAGCATACTCAAATACTTGTAAAGATTTTTCAGCCGTTTGACAATTTACCACCACGAACATCAACAAAAAAGTTGTTTATCAAGTCCAAATTAATGATCTTGAAAAATACTAACTTTTAAGTATGTTTCAATTGATTTTATAAAATTTTGTATTCCAACATCAACAGTCGAAAATAAAACGGAAAAATAAAATCTTTTTGGTTTTAATGAAAAACAATAAAGACAGTAAACAAATGAACTTCAAAGCTATTTAGAAACATGTAAACCATTACATATTTTTGTGAGTTTGAGCAGGGAATCATATTGACCAAATTGCCCTTCAATCACAGTATTATTTCCAGCGTTTATTATGAATGGTGTTAAGTCAGTTATTGGTATTGTTGTCCACCTAAACCTTCCAAACAAATGACTCAGGAATTTCGGTGATACATTTAATTATTTCAATTAAGCACGAATCTTATGTGGACCCCACCTATAAAACATATTTTGTATATCTTTATACAGTGAGTTTTCAAAATGTATACTTTTTCACTATTTACTTAAGATTGGCTGTGACTCATGCAAAAATAATAAAACAAAACAATTCCGAATGTTAAAATTTTCCCTTAAGATCGGTATTACTACACGCAGATAAGGTTCCATTTTAACAAAAATAAAAAGATAAAATAAGTTGATGTTGTATAAGGCTTTAACAATCATGTCGGATAATACCATATTATCGTGCGGAGAAAGTCTAAAGCTTTATACGAAACACCAAGAAAATAATGTAGAATATCCAAATCTTAACCTTCAGGTCGGATAATCTTATCGCGCAGGAGAAGATCCAAGATTTGAATAAACATAAAGAAAAAATTAAGTTGAATTTCTTTGCAAAATAAAATGAAAAATAAGTTGAATTTCTTTGCAAAATGAACACATGCACACACAGCAATCTTTAAACTTTTCTTGTTTCTTAAAGTAGATATTAACTAAGCTTCAAGATGTTAATCCACTATATTCGGCTGTATTTAGGTTTATATCACTTAATTTTCCTTGCTTGTTTGTTTTAAAGGCCTACCAATGCACTAATACATTTAAGCACACAACCTTTTATGCCTACTTTTTACCGGATTTGGGACCAGATGATCAATGTACTATCGTCTTCGCTTTTTGCTTCAAAAACTCATTTTCAAGGAGCAACATTTTTTCAATGTTTTTGAGTTTTTAGCATTTTTGAATGTTTTTGACTTTTTTATATTTTGAATATTTTTCGGTTTTTCTAGAAATTTTTACTCCCCCTAAAATCAAAAACATTATCAAAAATAAACTTGACTATTCGATGTGGTCTACAAATATTTTTAGATCACTTTTAGTTTATCACAATGGCAGCCTCATTAACAAGAATAAACAGTTAAACAATTCAAAATGGACATGAAAAGCAAATCGTAATGAGCTCCATCTTTCCAGATTACCTGTGTTTGCCCCGCCCTCCATTGATTCGGCAATGTTTAGCACAACCATGCTCCAATGATAGACATTATGAATTATGGGAGCCCCTGCACACACAGTTTAAGAAAACATAGAAATCCATGCCCGCTTGGTCTTGGACCTCATGACATTTTCGAAATTTTCAACATTTTTAGCAGTTTCAGACAAATTTGTTACCACAGATGCTTGTTGTCTGAACACTCATAATTAACGTTTAAAACATCTGAATTTTCTGAAGTTTCGGATTTTACAGATATGACAATGTTATCCGAACTTTTAGAACAAGACTCTTTCTCAACAAAATCTTGTTTTGATTTGACATTTGAGTCTTTTTTTCTTAATGATCCAATGAAATAACGTTGATTTTGGATCTTTTCACATAAAACTTCAAACTCTCAAACCTTTTAACATCACAATCTTTCAAATCACCAACCTTAACAAATTTAGGTTTGATATTTGAATTGACATTTGAGCTTGTATTTTTAGATTTTGAATTTTGAAATTTTTGTTTTTCTGTTTTTAGAACATCGTGGTTGATTTTAGATGTAACAACATCTGATTTTGAAATGTAAGCAAACTTAGAACTCTTCTTATAACAAGTAGATTCCTTAGTTTGTGTACATTTCTCTTTTCGAACAACGAAATCCTTATTTGATCGATTTCGAGACTGAATTTCTTTCTCACTTTCAGATGTTGTACTATGTACGAATTCAACCTTATCAACAAATTTTTGGTGGTTGCCATGATCGTGTTTATAACGATTAGGACACATAAAGAACACATGTCCCACTTCGTTACAGTTAAAACATCTCCTCCGGTCAACAACTTTCTAACCAGAGGTTCTTGAACACGATCACGCCTAGTTTTTATATTTTCCGATTTTAGAGGCTCAGGGGAAATTGGGGTTTGATCTTGCTTATACCCCAAACCATGATCATTATAACCATAGACAACTTCCCCAGATATTTCATCTCTACCTGTCGGTTTGGGGAGAATATTGTCCAGGAGGTGAGATATGCTTTGAAACTGTTAAGCTTCAAATCAACCTTTTCATTAACAGTTTATTTTAACATCAAAATTGTTTTCTCATTTTTATCAATCTTTTCCTCCAGTGCCTTTTCACATGTTTGATGTTTAGCATAAGCTTCCTTAATAAGTTTAAGCTCATTTAGTAAAGAGTCGTTGTGAGTTTTTAACATTTTATTCTCCACATCTTTTTCTAAACATTCTTTATGAAGTAACTCACATTTTTCACATGACTTTACGTTATGAATGTTTAACGACTCATGATTAGACTCTAATTTGATTTTAACATGATGAGCAGAAGGATCATAGTGTACCTCGAATAACTTAACCTCTTCGACCTTCACAGTCGGGATGTCTGAACTTTCTGTTCTGACTTGCTTGAGAATAGGTTCAGTTCCCTTAGCTCCAACAACAGCTTCCTCAGCTTCATTCTCAACCTTAATTTCCAATTTCAGAAAATCACAAGTAGACTGACACCATGATTCCAAAACCAATTCTTCATCAAATTCTGAATCACTATCATTATCGAACTTTGGAGTGTTCTCAAATTCTGGCAGTGATAGTTCTTCAGATTTGACAATCTTTTCAGTAAGTTTATCAATCATTTCAAACTTTTCAGACCAGTCATTTTGAACTTCAATCTCATTATCAACCTTCACAACCTTCTTAGAATCTTTAATTACCTCATGCATCATTAGCTTCTCGATGAATCGGGAGAGATTGTATGTGTTGGGGTTTGATTGTATTGACACAATTATTATACCCAAATCAACAGGTGAAGTTTCAATGAGTATATCGGCCAACCTATCAATGTATTCAAACTCCCGTCTCACAATTCTGATATGCTTCATTTCGCTCACAAGCTTGCAATATCTTTCGATTAAAAGATTCTCCCGTCGTCATCTCAAAATTAACAAATTCTTTCTTCAAAACGTTTCTTCTCGATGTAACTTCAACATTAAACAAACTCGAAAATTCCATTTTGAAAATTTTTGTAATCTTAATTCAACAAAATTTCAGCAACTTTATGGCTTGTTTCAGCTCGTTTATCAGCAAAACAACAAATTTCAGCAACTTTCTGACTCGTCTCATCTCGTTTTTCGACATAAACAGTTCGTTTCAGCAAATATCAGCTCATTTTAACCAGTATGCAGCAAATTCAGCACCGTAATAATAAAATCAGCAGCAACAGCACGTTTAACGATTTTAATCAGTTCGTTTTACCAATGAATTAAACTCAATGAATGAATTAGTTAAAACTCGCCAGAAAAAGTTGTTAAAGACCGCCGGAAAATTCTGTTGTCGCCGGAACTTCGCCGGAAAAATCATTCAATACGCCGGAAAAGTGGTTATTTGGCCGGAAACTCACCGGAATCGTTAAAACTTTCACCGAACATCAACTTGAACACAAATTCAATCCCAAACACACTCGTAGATGAATCCTAAACCGTTCTAAATGTAAAACATCAACCAATTTTGAAACAAACTCTTTTAACGAGTTGAGAAATAGATCGATTCTTTACATGAAATGAGTATATCTTGTTATTTTCTTCCGATATGGAGCACCAAATCTCTGATACCACTTGAAAGAGGATGCCATGCTGATGTATACAACAATTAGGATAACTAGATGTTACAGCTTGTATCTCAGAGTGCGGAATCCATTGAGAGTGAACAAAACAAGTAAACATTAAGCAGATTCTTCATTGATAACTTCAAAGACTACAAGATATGACATTGTAGCAACTTTCTCTCTCTACTCTCTCACTCTAACATTCACCAAAAGTCTACATAATAACGCCTAAGTCTCCTATTTATAGGAAACAACATGAAAGACCCCAAGCCCGTATAAGTTATACGGTGCATATGTTATGCGCCGCATATCATATGCGGTCTTGTGGACTTATGCGTTAAATCCAACTACAAAACATACATTTGACAATTCTGGTCCTACACAATCATATCTAATACAACTAAGACCCTAGCAATAGACATTATGCACTAACAGACTCCCTCTTGGATGTTGCTAGGTCTTCAATCTTGTATCTTCAGTCTTTCCTTTTAAACACTTTGCACCAAAACATTATACACTATTCATGGACACCTGGTGTAGTCTTGACAGCACCTCTTTTTCATGAACTCCTACGCTTTAGTCTTGGAAGCACTCAAGTTACATGAATCATATAAGAAGGATATGATCAGATTATCCCTTGTATCTGATATGTGATAGTTTCATTCATTATATTCTTTTGAAAAACATGATATATGAAAGTAACGACTTATGAAAGTCTGATATTTGAAAGTAATGACTTTGACTTCTAATCATTTTCAACAGACTCTCATCTTCTTCATTCATTATCATGCTGTAACCTGATGAGTATCAATAAGTGGATATGACAACTTCAAACAAATGTTAGGTTATGTTTAATGGATTTCCGAATGTACAGATTTATAGCCAAAAATAGCAATAATATCATTCCACTGTGTACTACTGTGTACCTCGTGACCAGCCTACCACTCTTGTCTCAGTATCTATGACACATTTGTCATTTTGCCAAACGGATAAGAAATAGATCAAACACTACGGATATAAGATCATATACGGCGTATATCCCAGATATATACCCTACTTATGCGGCATATAAGTGTAAGACTTATACGGCGCATAACTTATCCGGTGTATAAGTCTCATACTTATACGTTGCATAAGTATGACCAATCAAACATTTGAATTCATGTCCTGTTCACACCAATGCAATGTCACAAGTACAAATTAGTGTCCTTGTACATTAGAGGAATAACTTAACTAAGGTTCAACCTTTGAAAAAAATTTTCTATTTTAAACAAGTCCAAATCAGTGATCTTGTTGAAAACATATACATCGTTTAATCATTTTGATTTTGAATTGAAGAAACTTTACAAGATTTGTAGATTCATGAAAACACCCAGAGATACAGTTCACCCGCCCATCAAGAGTCGAAACTAAATCAGAAAAGAAATTTTTTTTTTCAAAAGAAACAAATATTTACAGAAACTTAACAAATCGAAATTGAAAACTAGAAATCAATACCGAATTCACATATTTTTGAATTTTTTTTCCTACTGTTTTTGGCTTTTTATAATTTTTAAATGTTTTTGGTTTTTTAAGAAATTTTCTCCCCCTAAAATCAAAAACTGTTATGTACAAAAGAAAATTTGACTCTGATGTTCAGGATCACAAGGTATCCAACACACCTGTACTCTCGGTAACCCTCTTATCAACACCGCCCAAAACTTTTAAACCATTAAGTTTTAATAAGTATTGAAATCTTGACTTATCAAAAGCTTTGGTGAAAAGATCTGCTTTTTGTTCATCGGTGTGAATTTTGTCTACAGTAATCAACTTCTTTTCGTAGCAATCACGAATGAAGTGATACTGTATCTCAATATGCTTAGTTTTAGAGTGGTTTACCAGATTCTTAGTAATGGAAATAGCTGCATTATTATCTACGAAGATAGAGGTAGTAAGAAAATTCAAACCGTAGTCCCGCATATGTTGTTGTATCCAAAGAACCTGAGAGCAGCAACTGGAAGCAGCTACATATTCAGCTTCACAAGTAGACAACGAATATCGTGGTTTGTTTCTTGCATTGCCAGGTGACAAGACGCTTGCCGATGAACTGACACCCTGCCGTTGTAGATTTGGCATTCAACTTACAGCTTCCATAATCTGAATCGGAATATGCTTTCAACACAAATTCATCATCTTTAGGATACCAGAGACCGACCCTCGAACATCCCTTGAGATAACATAGAATTCTTTTGACGATCATGAGATGTGAGACCCTTGGATTCGATTGATATCGGGTGCACAAACACGTAGCATACATGATGTCTGTCCGAGAAGCAGTAAGATACATTAATAAGCCTATCATGGATCGGTATAAAGTTTGGTCAATCTTCTCCCCGTTGGGATCAGGACCAATACCATGATTCAATGGTAGAGGAGTACTGATAGCCGATGCATCAGTCATGTTGAACTTCGCTAATACGTCATTGACATACTTGGTCAGATGCATGAAGATACCATCTGACAACTGTTCTACTTGAAGTCCAAGAAAAAATTTCATCTCCCCCATTGCACTCATTTTGAATTTCTTCTTCATTACTTCTTCAAACTGCTTGCACAGAACATTATTTGTCGACCCAAAGATGATATCATCGACATATATCTGCACAATCAGTAGATGTCCATCAACAAATTTAGTGAAGAGTGTATAGTCGACAGTTCCTCTAATAAAACCCGTTGTCCAAAAGATGTTGGGACAACGTCTCATACCAGGCTCTCGGGGCCTGACGGAGACCGCAAAGGGCTTTATCAAGTAGATACACTTTGTCTTTGTGGATCGGATCGACAAACCCTGGTGGTTGTCCCACATAGACTTCTTCACTGATTTTTCTAGTTAAGAAATGCAGACTTAACATATAACTGGTAAACTTTGAAACCTTTCCAAGCAGCAAAAGCTAGAAAGATCCGAATTGTCTCTAGCCTTGCGATTGGTGCATACAATTTGTTGTAGTCGATACCTTCCCTATGGTTAAAACCCAATACAACAAGTCTTGCTATGTTTCTAACAATGATTCCATTCTCATCTCATTTACACTTAAACACCCATTTGGTGTTAATATGCTTCTTATCCTCTGGCAAATCAACCAATTTCCAGACCCCGAGCTTCTCAAATTGCAATAGTTCCTCTTGCATAGCATTGACCTAGCTTTCCTGGGTCAGGGCTTCCTTGTACGTTTTATGTTCTATCTGCGAAATAAAACACTTGAATGAGAATTAATTTAGTAACGGAGATATCTTTGAGTAGAAACACTGGAGATTTTGATCGATTTGATGTCTCGTTTGAACTCCAGTATTCAAATCTCCTATGATGTTATCTTCGGGAAGATAGGATAAGTTCTTGGAACCACTTCTATAGGAACTAACACTTCAGATTGCAGATTATTCACATTCTCTTCAGAAGAAATAGATGGAGAAATAGCTTCGATAATCTCCTCATCAGATTCTCTAATATCATCAAAAACAGGAGTAGTCTCTGGCATGTCATCAAATTGAACATGATCCGGTACATCTCGAGGAACGGACATAGGAACTTCAGGTGTTGATACACAATCTTCTGATAACTTTTGATTATATAATATCGTCAAAGTCTCATCAGAAAGAATTTCCTCAGGGAGTTTGAAACTCTCCCACAGGCTTTCATAATCAAACAGCCTAGAATTACCTAGTCGTTGAAGTGTAGGAGTATATCTTTGACAATCGACATTTTGGACTTGAACAATTTTGTGAAGGCTAGGAATATATACGCGTCTCAGTGGACTAACATACCCCACAAAGAATCCTTCAACAGCTTTGGGATCAAACTTCCCACTTGGTTCAAGAACAATGCATGTTGATCCAAACGGTTCAAGCCACTTCAAATTAGGTTTTCGATGATTAAGTAACTCGAAACAAGCTGCAGCTACTGCTTCTAACCAAAAATTAACTGGTAATTTTGAATCTGAAAGCATAGTTCGATCTGTTTCAATCAATGTCCGATTATTTTGTTCAGCGACCCCATTTTGTTGCGGAGTGTACGGTGCACTGAATTCATGAAGAATCCCCCGGTCATTACAGTACACGAGCATTTTGTTATTCTTGAACTCCGTCTAATTGTCACTTCTTATTCGACGGATTGGTAGATTATACAACGTCTCCAATTTCTTGAATAACATCATGAGAGAACCATACGTCTCATCCTTTGATTCCATAAACATTACCCACGAGAATCTCGAATAATCATCAGTAACCACAAGACAATAAAGTTCTCTTGTGATACTTTTGACATTCACTGGACCAAAGAGATCCATATGTAGACGTTCGAAAGGTAAGTTGATGGAGTTAATGAGTTTCTTCAGATGTGATTTCTTGGTCTCTTTTCCCTTCTTACAGTCCAAACACTCTTCATTCAACTGAAAATTTCTCACATTCACTCCTTCAACCAAGTTCTTATGAATCAGATTATTCATCTTCCTCACACTGATATGTCCTATTCTTCGATGCCATAAAACTAACTCTCGTTCAGATGCCCTAGAAATAAAAAATTGAGCAGATCCCGAAGATGTTGATGTGGTACTCATATTCATGACATAAAGATCATTCTTACGAGGAGCACGCAAAAGAATCCATTTTTCAGGTATTTTGAAACCCGGTTTCAAAATTAGACATTCTTGAGCATTGAAATGTGTAGAGAAAGATCTATCACAAATTTGTGATATACTCAGCAAACTATTCTCTAGCTCTGAAATGTAGTTGATATTCTCAAAAATAACTTTTCCATTCGTCAATGTACCTTCTCCAACAATTTGACCTCCTTGGTTTCTTGCAAAACCGACATACCCTCCATGAATAGATTTGACATCTTTGAGAAGATGAAGAGTACCCGTCATGTGCCTAGAGGCTCCACTATCCATTATCCAATGTGAATCGTGAGATCTTGGAAGCCCCTGCACATACAGTAAACAGGTTTAGTGAAACAAGGAAACCCAAGCCTTCTTGGTCTTGGGTTGTTTGAGGTTTTTGTATAACATAATATCATCAATATCTGAATCACAAGACAACAAATCCTCACTAGTTACTTGTGAATCAGATTCAGTCTTTACTTTTTCAACAACCTCTGGCGGTTTAACAACTGTTTTAGCCACCCAATTTTGACCTATGGCTTGCTTCTTGTGGTAAAATGAAGTTTGAGTTATTTTTGAAACCTTTGACTTTGAAACATCAATTTTAACACCCTTTTCATCATTAGTTTTAAACTCATCATGTTTCAAGATTTTTACATTTTCAGGAACAATCACTGGTATCTTTTTACTCACATTACCTAGACCAGGTTTCTTGGTGAAAGACTTCTGAGATGGAGCATGATCATTCTTAAATCGATTGGGACAAGCATAGAAAACATGCCCAATTTCATTACAACAAAAACAACATCTCCGATCAACTAACTTGTTAACCTGAGATGTCATTTCAGATTGTTCACGCTCTGCCTTTTGTTGTGTAAGACCCCGAATCCCGGGAGTCCTACAGTTGGTACTCATCCATAATACTTAAAAAAAAATACTTAAACTTGAAAACAGTTTATTTCATTAAAACAACCAATTCAGAGTATAATTCAGCGAAAAACCATAATTAATAAAATAAGTTCCCAAAACCCGGGAATTATGCCCAAGACCAATTTAAATATATTTGATAAAACTTTTAAAAAAGAAATGTTTAATATTTAAATATTACATCCACGTATGCCCTTCACCGTCCAAATAGCTTCGTGCACGTCCAAGCGATAAGGCATCCTCCTCCTAACCTGAAACTCACACTAACATGCACACAAAGTCAGCTCAAGCTGAGTGAGTTCAAGTTTTAATAAACAACATCAATAATAATAATCATAATAGTCATTCCAAGGATTTTAACAAAATAAAAGGGATGCATCAGTTAGGCCATCATCCTCAATAAATAATCATCCTTATATATATATACATATATATATATATAAATATCTTTATAAGTACATCCCCATATATATATATATATATTAATATCCAAGTAATAACATCAGGGTCGAGCACACGTATAACCCAAACACATAACATCTCATCCAACGTATGCAAACACAAAGTATGCGTAAGTAACATCCGTACTCGATAAAGACTACTAAACATCGCCAAATATTGGCCATACAATAATACATACAAACATACGATAATATCATCTCAAGGCCTACCCTATACAAGTAAGCCTATATAAAATAGTTTAAACGTTTCATCAAGCAAAACCGCTTAGGTGTGCATGCTAGCCCAAAAACTTAAAAGGGAAAAAAGGGGCATCAAGAACTCACCTGACACAAGACATGTATTCACCACGAGCTAGAGAATCCCTAAGTAATCCCAAAACTCAAACACCTGTCGGTTTACATTCAAACATTACTAACGACATCTAAAGGACTCGTTTATCCTACGAGATGTTCTAACATGGTTCGAGTTACCTAAAGCCTCTACCTCATCGAACTCAATCATAACAGCCCCCGGGGCCTTTCATTCACCAACATGACCCTTAGATACTCCCAGGAATAAAGAATTCCCAATTTACCCCCGGAAGCACTAGGTGACACTAACACGCGCGTTTAAGAGTCGTTTAGGCCATTAACATCCAACTCAGCCCCGTGTGGACCCAATATGATAAAATCACAGCCAACAAGTCCGCACGACGCTACAAAAGTCAAATGGGTCGGTAACTCGCAAGTACAACGCACCAACTATTCAATAAACGCAATTGCGCGTTGTACCGACCCGTTTGAGCAACCGACAACCAATTCAGCCTCATAACTTATAAAAATGATTTTTCAAAATCCCGCACATCAAACCAAGTTCCCCCGAGCTGAATTGGTCATTAATCACTTCAACCCTCGCGTTAAACGCATCAAACTACAATTCTAGTCAACCGAACACAATCTTTCAAACTAAAACTAGTTCACCAATCTAACGAACACCAATGAACATGATTTTTAAGTATGATATACTAGACATACCTAGGAGGATTTTTGTGCAAAAGCCTCAACCAAAACAGTCCTGAAAAGGATAGAATTGACAGCCACTCGGTAAGCCTACAACACGCAATTTAACAATCAAAACGCGTGATATAACGATCAATTAAGGTGTAAAAGACTTGGGGAATCGTAGAACTAACCTTTAATTGATTTTTTATGCTCAAACCTTGGCTCGAAAAAAGAAAATCACAGGGGCGGAGGCTGCAAGAGTGCCGATCGGACAGCAAGGGAGTTAGGGATAGGTTTGTTTATGTTATAAACATTTTTCACATCTAGTCCCTCAAAGTATAAAGAATTAACATTTTGGTTGAAAAGTTAAATGTTTTAACGTACCAAGATGATGAGAGGGTTTCCGAGAAATGTCAGTTAAATCCCGAGAAATATACATACTTTACAAGCTTCGAATCCTCGAATCGAAAATTAACGGGCGTTACAAGTCCACCCCCCCCCCTTACAATGGGATTCGTCCCCAAATCCCGCTGCGACAGGAACAACTGCGGATAGAGTTTCCTCATCTCGTCTTTGGATTACCAAGTAGCCTCAGAACCCCTGCGGTGCCTCCACTGCACCTTCACCTGACTAACCACTTTATTTCTCAAACGCCTTTCCTGACGGTCAAGAATAGCGATAGGCTCTTCAACGTAGTTCAGCTTACTATCAAGCTCAATATCATCAAGAGGCACATGGGCCTCCTCATCAACTAAACATTTCCTCAAATAGGACACGTAGAAAGTAGGATGAATCCCCGTGAGCTCATCGGGCAACTCCAGTCTATACGCTACCTCGCCAACACGGGACAATATACGGAACGGACCAATGAACTTCGGACTAAGCTTCCCCCTCTTGCGAAAACAAATAATACCCTTTCAAGGAGAAACTTTCAACATAACCCGATCCCCAGTCTCAAACACAATAGGTCTTCACCTTTTATCCGCATAAGACTTTTGTCAATCCTGAGCAGCCTTCATATAAGCCTTAATTTTTTCGAGTTTCTCAGTCGTAGCCTCGACCACCTCTAAACTACCCAACTGTTTCTGACCGATGGAACCCCAACAGACTGGATTCCTACACCTCCTACCATATAACATCTCAAACGGTGGCATCCCAATCGTGGCGTGGTAACTGTTATTATAAGAAACGGTAAGTGACGATCCCAACAACCACCAAAATCAATCACGCAAGCTCGCAACATATCCTCGAGAGTTTGAATGGTCCTCTCGGACTGACCAACGGTAAGTGACGTTCCCAACTACCACCAACGGTAAGTGACGATCCCAACTACCACCAAAATCAATCACGCAAGCTCGCAACATATCCTCGAGAGTTTGAATGGTCCTCTCGGACTGACCATCCGTCTGCGAGTGATAAGCGGTACTGATGAGGAGTTTGGTACCCATCTCCTCATGAAACTTTTCCAAAACCTGGAGGTAAAACTCGTATCCCTATCTGAAACATTAGACACCGGCACCCCGTTCCTAGAAACGATCTCGCGAATAAATACGTCGGCCAACTGCTCGGAATTAAAAGTTTCTCGAATCGGCAAGAAATGAGCGCTCTTGGTCAGTCTATCAACGATTACCCAAATGGTGTCATAACTACCCCTAGGAGTACGAGGCATTTTAGTCACAAAATCCATCGTAAGATGCTCCCACTTCCACTCTGTTGGTGCATGATGTCAGTAGTTCAGTGGCGAGTGTCTGTAATCGTGTTAGTTATATTTGAGTTTTGTATGTAAGCGAAGTTGCTAACAAGTTCGCTTATATGGGCGAACTTGTTAGACAAGCGAAGTTAGGGACAACTTCGCCTGAACATACCAGGCGAAGTTATCGTGTCTATATAAGCTGATTGTTACGGCTTAGGTTAAATATTAATCAAGAGTTAGATTGTTTATTCGGGTATTCGAGTCAGAGAGTTTTGTATTCAGTGATCATAGTATCACGTGTCTAAGGTTGGAATACAACGTGTGTTTGGTTATCGTATCGTGTGTTAGCTCGTATTGTTTTCTATACTCGTAACGTCTTACGTAGGGATTCCGCACCTACGTAGAACGCGATATCTCGTGTAGATCCGGCTGGGAACCTACAATTGGTATCAGAGCTTTTGCTCGATTGTGTGGTTCAGGATTATCACGCGGGTGTAGAAATCGTTCCGTTCGACTAATCGCGGGACGAGTTTTCTGAGTTTTTGTGTCCTACTCACCCACTACCTTCAAAAACAACCCATAACACCTTCACACACCTCAAAAAACCCAGAAATATAATCTACAGAAAGTTCGTGTTCATCAGGCGAAGTTGCCGTCACTGTTAGTAGGGTTTCAGCGAAGATATAAGGTTAAGCGAAGTTATCCACAACTTCGCCTACCTCTTCAAGTTCGCTTATCTCAAGCGAAGTTACCCACAACTTCGCCTACCTCCCAAGTTCGCTCAACTTAAGCGAAGTTATTCTCAACTTCGCCAATCCGGCGAATTTAAGAACTTAAGCGAAGTCACAAATTCACGCGAAGTTAAGTCCTAAGCGAAGTTATCCACAACTTCGCCTACAGTGCTGTTTGAAAATAAAATTTTTGATTTTCGGATTTCTTTGAGTTTTGTGAAAGATGTCTTCGATAAACATTACCGAACTGGTAAAGATGGAAGTAGAAGCGGGTTCGGCTACAAAGGCACCGAAGATGCTTAAGAAAACTGATTATGTAGCGTGGAAAGATCGTTTTGAACAGTATGTCAAGTACCAAGATGCAAAAATGTGGGTGTGCATACAAGATGGTTACATTCCACCTACTACTGAGTATGAGGGTCGTGATCAGATCAAGAAATACAAAGAGATGGAAGAAGAAGAGAAGAAAATGTATGAGGCCGAAAGCAAAGCTCATGCAGCAATTACAATGGCTCTTCTACAAGAGATACTTCACACCTTCCGAAAGTATAAAACTGCTAGAGAGCTTTGGGAAGCACTTGAGAACCGGTTTGAGGGTAACGTGGGAATTCGAGCGTCAAAAATTAAACTTCTAAAAACCCAATTCTCGGTCTTCAAGTATCTGAAAAATGAATCACTTGATGATATCATCACTAGATATTATCATCTGATGACTGAACTCAGCAACTATTCAATTGCTTACAAAGAAGATGAGATTGTTGAAAAGCTTCTTGATGCTCTCCCACCGAAATGGGAGATGTATACTGTGTTGATGAGAGAAGACAAAGACTTTGCTGACTATGACCTGGAGACAGCAGTTAACAAGCTAAGAACGTTTGAACTGAACATGGTACGAAAGGAGACACCTACCGATCAGGTTCAAGATCCGGGTATGTATGGGGCAAAGGTTAACTCAGGATCAAGTTCTAAAACTGAATCATCTGCTTATTACTCTAAGGGAGAGTCAGGCTCTAACTCAACACACGAAGGGCATGTATCTCTCAACATGAACGGTGATGTGTGCTTTGTAGCAGGAGGATCAAATGCTTCTCAACCTCAAGCGACCAAGAGTAGTTTTTCCTCAAGTGTGTCAAACAACAACTACTCCAAGATGCCCATGAGTGTTAAATCTGCTGAACAGCAGTTTGCTCTCTATGCATCTTTTATTGCTTCGTATGAGAATTACATTCAGGGTAACATTGTTGATCCTGCAATTTTGGATGAAGACTATGATCCGATCGATGCTGATAATCTGGAGGAGATGGATCTGCAATGGCAGATGGCTATGATTGTAAGAAAGGTTAAGAGGTTCATGAAGAAGACTGGCAGGAAGTTTGTCGGTGAGAGGCCAGGGTTTGATAAGTCGAAGTTTCGCTGTTACAATTGTCAGCAAAATGGCCACTTTGCAAAAGAGTGCAAAAATGAACGTGTAGAACGCAGTCAAAACAGATCTACACAGCAGAGTGGTAGTGGTAATGACTATAGAGCCATGATTTCCAGACAGATCGAGGAGTACAACTGGAATCTGCATGTTGAAGAAGTATTTGAGCAGGCCAACTTGGCAAACATCCAAACTGCAGATAGTGAGAAGGGAACTGGCGAAAATGAAGCTTACATGGCAGATGTGGCAGACCAGCTCTCCGAGGTAAGTACCGAACTCCCTTGTACTAAGTGTGAACATCTGTCTGAACAACTGACAACTTTAACTGATCAGTTTGTTAGTTTGGATGCGCAATTTAAAACTTTAAAAGAAGATCATCATTTCACTAAAGCGAGAGAAAATAGTTACAAAGTAAAAATTAAAGCTAGTGAAAAAGATATTAAAAGTCTTAAAGCAAAGCTTGCTGAAAAAATTCAAATGATTGATCTTAGCTATGAAGTACTAGAAGAGAAAACCAAACTAATAGCTGAAAGGGATAAGCAGATAGCTGATCACCAGGTAAAAGTGGTGGAACTTAACAGGAAACTTGAGAAATTCAGAAATTCCACTGCTATACTTGATCACCTCGTTAGTGATCAAGGTTCCCCAGTTAAAAGGGGAGGAATTGGTTATCATGAAGTTCCACCACCTTTCAATCATAATTACACTTATGACCCTAGTAATCAGAAATCTGTCGATGTTGACTATGGTCAGACAGTTCTGGTTAAAGTAACGATTAAAGAACCAAAAGTTAGTAAAGGCGAAACAAGTAAGCCTGTTACTAGTGTTAAAATTTCTGTGCCTAGTCCGGTCTCATCTAACTCGGACAAGTCTTCCGAGTCGAGTGAGACCAAACCAGAGAAAGTGTTACCAAAAAGTGGAGGGAAAAATAAAACACCTGAAAAGAAGTCTCCACTAAACCCGTATGTTCCACCTTATGTGAGACAAATGGGTAGTAATACAGCCTCAACATCTAAGACAACTTTTGATAATAAAGTTGAATACAGGAGTTGTTTTAGATGTAATCAATTAGGACACCTGGTTGCTGAATGCCCTCTGAAGCAGAGATTCAGAGGTGTGAGGCCTTCGAGAACTGAGAATAGAACTTACGGAAATGTTAAAACTGAAAACCCATCAAAACTAAGAAATTGGTCTAATTCAGGTTTTCAAAGAAAAAGATCTCAGTTTTTCACTGCTAACAACCAAACCATAAGTAATAATTCTTTTAACTCACGAAGGTTTGGATGGCCTCATAGTCAATCCACAACAAGGTATCCTGTTAGGACTCACAGAAATTATAATGATACTAACTTTGGACAGCCAAGGTACGGAATGTATCGACCCAAGACCAATCGGTCTTGGGTCCCCAGATTTTAATCATCTGCTTTAATCCTGCAGGAACAGTTGAACAGGGCTGCCAACAATCAATGGGTTGTGGATAGCGGCTGTTCCCGGCACATGACGGGTAACAAGAAATTGTTACACGACTTGAAACCTGTTCAAGGAGGAAGAGTGAGTTTCGCAGGAGAGAGCGGTGGAAGGATTACAGGAATAGGGACGGTGTCAAATGGAAAGATGACTTTGGAAAAAGTAAATTTTGTTGAAGAACTGAAGCACAATCTGCTGAGTGTTTCGCAGATCTGTGACAAAGAATACACCGTACATTTTACAAAGAATGAGGCGATCGTGCTATATCCTGGTTTCAAGATACCAGAGGATTGGATTGTTATGAAGGCTCCAAGAATGAAGAATACTTATATCATGGATATGAGGTTGACTGAGATGGCCACAGAAGAATCGTGTCTTCTGTCAAAAGCAACTGAATCGGAGTCCGAGTTGTGGCATAGGAGAATGGGGCACATTCATCTTCGGAAAATGAACTACCTTGTCAAAAATGGGCTTGTGCTGGGTGTTCCCTTGAAGAATTTCAACTTTGAAGACAAATGCTTATCATGCAAAAAGGGAAAGCAACACAAGAAATCCCATCACACCAAGAAGGTCAATTCAATTGTCAGTACCCTAGAATTACTTCACATGGATCTCTTCGGTCCCGTGAATGTAAGAAGTCTAGGAGGAACATCTTACTGCTTGGTGGTCACTGATGATTTCTCTCGATATTCCTGGGTATATTTCCTGAAGTCAAAGGATGAAACAGTGCAGATGGTAAAGAATTTGATTACCAAGGTTGAGAATATCATGGGGAAACGGGTTAAATTCATCAGGAGTGACAATGGAACTGAGTTCAAGAACTATGAGATGGAGATTTTCTACTTACAGAAGGGGATAGAACACCAATACAGCGCACTGTATACACCGCAACAAAATGGAGTGGCTGAGAGGAAGAACAGAACTTTAATTGAAGGAGCCAGGACCATGCTGGCTGATTCGAAACTTCCCGTGGTGTTCTAGGCTGAAGCTGTTGCAACAGCCTGTTATATCCTTAATAGAGTGTTAACTGTTAAAAGATTAAATAAAACCTGTTACGAACTTATGCATGGGAGAAAGCCCAACTTGAGTGGTCTTGAACCATTCGGGTCCCCATGTTCGATATTAAAGACCAATTCTAAATTTGGTGAAGTAGCCGACGAAGGAATCTTAGTCGGATACGTTGTTGGGACTCCCAACAGACGGGTCTTTAATACATCGACCAGCAAGATTGAGGTGGTGTGTAACACTGATATCACAAGTTACAAATCACCAAAACCAAGCACGGGACCCCCTGGGGTTTTCGACTATGATAGACTTTTTAAATCCTTTAACATGCCTTATTTGGATTTTGCAGAAGTTGAGGAAAGAATTGCTACGAAGATGATATGTGATGAGGAAGACACTTTGGTGCAACGACCACAGTTTGATGAATGTCAGCCTTCCTCGTCAAATGCTGTCAATACCCCTGCTGCCTCTACTGAAGAGGAATTCATCAATCCGTTTCACTCTCAACATCAATCACCCATTGATGAGCTATCTTCAAACTTGGAAGATAATCTGAATGTCAGTTCGATTCCGACTACGAGAATTCACAAAGAACATCCTTTGGAGAATGTGATAGGTGATCTGTCCGCCGGTGTACAAACAAGACAAAGCTTGAAGGAGCACACCTGTGTTTATACAAGCATTAAAGATTCAGGCATTATCAACGAATGCTTGTACACCTGCTTCATCAGCCAGATTGAACCAAAGAACTATCAAATGGCTCTTAAGGACAGCTCGTGGGTCGAAGCCATGCAAGAGGAGTTAGCTCAGTTTAAGAAAATGGAAGTATGGAATTTGGTTGAAAAACCGAAGAATGTGCATGCGATAGGCACGAAATGGGTCTTCAAATGTAAGAGAGATGAGAAAGGGATTGTTATCAGGAACAAGGCGAGGCTGGTTGTTAAAGGCTTTAATCAGCAAGAGCGGATTGATTACAATGAGGTGTTTGCTTATGTGGCAAGATTGGAAGCCATTCGGCTGTTTTTGGCATTTGCTGCTCAAAAGGAGATGAAAGTCTTTCAGTTGGATGTGAAGAGTGCGTTCCTAAATGGTAAAGTCGATGAGGTTGTGTACGTTGAGCAACCTCCGGGTTTTCCTGACCCTGACTTTCCCGATCACGTGTTCAAGCTAAGTAAAGCGCTATATGGACTACATCAGGCACCTCGTGCCTGGTACTCAACGTTATCATATTACTTGCTTGAGAATGAGTTTGAAAGAGGTAAAATTGATAGCACATTATTCTTCAAGAGAAAGGGTAGCGATTTTCTGCTGGTGCAAGTCTACGTGGATGACATTATCTTTGCTGCATCAAAAGTCTCCATGTGTCAGGAGTTTGAGGCCGTCATGAAGAAGAGATTTGAAATGAGTGCTATGGGTGAACTAACTTTCTTTTTAGGATTGCAGGTTGATCAGAAGAAAGACGGGATGTTCATTCATCAGACGAAGTATGTCCATGATGTTCTCAAACGTTTCAAGATGGAGGACAGCACTCCATATGATACACCAGTCTGCGTCAATCACAAATTGGGTGCTGGTTCAGACAACGATGCAGACGTGGACCCAACCCAATATCGGGCAATTATAGGTTCTTTAATGTACTTAACTGCTTCTAGGCCTGATATAATGTTTGTTGTTTGTCTTTGTGCACGCTTTCAGGCAAACCCAAAAGAATCTCATTTGAAGGGTGCAAAGAGGATACTGCGGTATCTCAAAGGCAAGCCGAAGCTGGGGTTGTGGTACTCGAGAGGAGGAGACATGGAGCTAGTCGCTTACACAGATTCTGATTATGGAGGGTGCAATCAGAGTCGGAAGTCTACAACTGGTGGATGTCAGTTTCTTGGTGGCAGACTTGTGTCGTGGCAATGCAAGAAGCAGACCTCAGTCGCAATTTCAACCTGTGAAGCAGAATACATGGCAGCATCCAACTGCTGCTCCCAGGTTCTTTGGATTCATCAACAGTTGCGCGATTATGGTCTGAATTTCTCACTTACTCCTATTTGCATTGATAACACTGCTGCTATCTCAGTAACTAACAATCCCGTAAAGCACAGTAAAACTAAACATATTGATATTCGTCATCATTTTATACGGGATTGTGCTGAGAAGAAACTGATTGTGCTCGAAAAGGTTGACACGTTAGATAATTTCGCTGACTTGTTCACGAAAGCGTTTGACAAAACTAGATTTCAAAACCTTGTTGAGCTGAATGGGATGATCAATCCCGAGTAACCATGTCGTGTGTTTTTGTTTAAAAATAAATAAATAAAAAATAAATAAATAAATAAATAAAAATAAAAAAAACGTCACTATCGCTTAGAATTATGTCGGTTACTTCAGTTTGAAGGACATGTCTTCGGATATGTTTGGTCCTCATTTCTACTTGTAGAATATGAGAATAGCCATTAACCAGATGACTGAAAGTGACCGGGGCGGTTTATGAGTTGTTTTTATTCTTTCGCTGAAAATTAGTCGATCATACTTAGTTAGAAGGACACATACTTGTATGTGGTCGGTCCAGCTGATCCATTGGATCTTTAGGATAGCCGTTTACCTGAAGACTTTGACTTGATCGGGGCGATTGAAGTTAAAATTTTTGTTTGGGAGATGAAATTATTTTTCAAGTCTACTACTTCGTAAGAAGTTTCTTTACTATGTTAACAGAAAATTGATCCAACCTTGGAAAGTGATAGATATACTGGTTCTGTGTGCCTAACTAGTGAAGTTATTAGGCTTAAAAGACTTTAGAACAGTCATTGTATGTCATGGTAGCTTTTTATGATGCGTAAAAGTAGAAGTGATACTAACTAAATCTACTCGATTTTATGTGGAAACTCCTTAAGAGTTGTGCATGTCTTCATACATATCTTTCCGAATGATAGGCAGAAAAGCGATTACCCAGTCATACACGAGCCCGTGAGTGTTCTAATTCCCGTAAAGATAGCGTGTCAAGACGCTGCAGTGATCCAGAATCGGGACTTGCAGTTAGTTTCTACTTGTAGTTGTGAATATACATGTTAAATAAAAAAAAATTTAGAGTTCATAATGTTAATGATTATCAATCCAGACGCAAGAAGGTGAACGGGAAGCAGAGTCTAAGATCGAAGAGTAATCACTACTTAATCAGACACTACGGGTCGAGGTCAATTCGGGGTGACTTGGGGAAAGCCAAATACGCTTTGAGAATAGATAGGAGGCATCAGAATCTCTGAGTTGTTGCCCACTTAAGTTTTGAGCTTAATTGAACCTAACTCGTATCACAGAAACGATGAAAACCATTTTAAGTATATTACCTGCTTACAACCTGTTTCTTTATGTCATAATACAGCTGAACACGGATCTATGTGACAGTCACGTAATTAGTATGATTCCTGTTCGGATCTTTACTACAACATGATAGTCCCTGTCAAGACTGAAATTTGATCCCGTGTACTTTAATTTTTCAAATTTTTGTTACTTTTGTAATTATTTGATTTTATACCTGGTTACTTGTCTTGATCGTATCATTTAACGCTTTAAAGGATGTTTTAAAACTTTATTGAAAATTGTTCAAAGTATAGGGGTTTGTTTTGTAAATACAGGCGAACTTGTTCATAACTTCGCCTGGTATAGGCGAAGTTATTGATAACTTCGCCTGTACTAACTTTGACCCTATATATAGAAGTTTTAAGGTCAGACTTTACTATTTTCTAAAACTCAGCGAACTTATCCTCTCCGAAACCTAGGCGAACTTATCGATCATCAGTGTTATCTTGCTTTTGATTCTAATCCGATTAAAGGTGTGTAAGGTTCTAATATCAATGTTTTTGAGGTTAATCATCGGTCGTTTCGACTCGATTATCGACCTCGATCTTTCGAACCTTAAACACCCGATTTCAAACTTGTTTTTACGTGATAGTATTTTACTTGAACGTCTAAAACTTCATAAAATCACGTGTTACGGAGTCCTCGATCTCCAATTTCATCATCTACACGTCGTTCGATAAGCCTAACTGTTGCCGATTCGAATTCGGCGAAGTTACAGTTTAGGCGAAGTTATCTGTAACTTCGCCTGAGGTTTAACTTCGCCTGATTATAGATTTTGAAACAGTTTATGAGGCGATGTTGTGATTAGGCGAAGTTATCATCAACTTCGCATGGACTATTTTACTTAACAGTTATCAGACGAAGTTCAAGTTGAAGCGAAGTTGTTTCCCAACTTCGCCCCACCTTTAACTTCGCCTGTATAGAAAAGATCACAACTTCGCTCATGGTAACAGGCGAACTTGTGATTCGCTTTGATGTTTATCTAACTTAACCTGTTTGTTGCAGATATGGCTGCTGTTGCTGGAGCAGGTGGTGCAGGCGGTGATGACGGAGGTGATCACCAGAGACAGTTCTTCCTGGGTCACAACATGTACATAACATTAGACCCGGAGGCGAGCGGAGTTGATGATTTCCACGAAATCATCACATTTCTTTTACGCTCGAGGATATTCCACGCGATTACAACAACTCTGCCAATATCCTTGCCCAATATTGAGGATTTTTGGCAGACAGTGGAATACGACTGTAGAGTCGAACCCCCGGTGATGCGCGCAACAGTCAACAATCAGATTGTTCAGTTCTCGTCTGAACATATCCGGGCGGCTTTACAATTTGGGAATGAGACAAGGGATGACCCGACAGAGTTTGTAGCTCCTTTCCGTGACGGAGCGTTTTTGAGAATGGGATACTCTGGTCCCTTGGGGGATACGCAGAAGAGGAAAGGATTTTTACTTGACCAGTGGCGCTTTCTCATGCATGTCATGATTGTATGCATGTCAGGGAGAAAGGCGGGCAATGATGGCATGGGCGCGACCATGCAGTCAGCGATGACAGCTCTGACTTACAACAAGCGATTCAGCTTTAGTCAGATGATCTTTTATGAGATTGATCGTCAAAGGAGAGCGATGGCGCGTGAGCGATTTATCATGTATCCAAGATTTCTTCAAATGATCTTGAATCATGTTGCTCCAACGCTTCCTCAGCGTCGTCCGATCCGATACGTTGAGAGTGTGAATAAACGGATCTTCGCCCAATGTAGATCCTCCAGTGCGAGGAGCAAACCTGAGCTACGTCCTCGGCATACTCCGCTGTTTGGGTACTTAATCAACCCGGGGTATGTACCTGCTCGAGGGGACGAGTTTAGGGACCCGGCACCACAACAGGTAGGAGCACCTCAAGTTATACCTGCTGCACCTGTTGTGTCACCGGAGGAGGACGTGGACCTTGATGCAGAATTTGGTGGTCAAGGATTCTTTGATATGGATCGGGTTGATCTAGAGGAGTATGTGCAAGTCTCGGTTGAGAGGGTGTCGACTGTGAAGGTTACTAGGACAGCTGCTACGATGGCTGGTTCTGATGAGGTAAGAAGGATGTTGGTTACACATGAACGGACTTATGGGAAGAGAAAGAGAACTGCTGATGACAATGAGTCAGATTACGAGGAGGAAGTACAACAGTTAATAAGGAGGTCAAGAAGGGAACGGATTGGTGCAGGATCGGGAGCCGGTGAGAGCTCTAGGGTGGTACGTTTCACTCCACCAGCACTATCCGGTATGACAATGGTTCTCTCATCAGTAAAGGTTACAAGGCCAAGCGCTACGGTTGTTCCCGTGGTGGCTACCTCGTCATTTGGCCTCCCACCCACTACTTTCCAACTTTCGGCTCCTGAGATCGTTTTGTTGCCGCCTCCGACTGTTACTCCATCGGAGGTCGTGGCACAATTTATCGAGTCGACTGTTGTAGCCACTGCAGGGTTATCGGTGACGATACCACCTGCGGTTACGTCTATTTCTACTTCTGAGGTCCCGGTGACATCGGAAATCCCTCCTCAGTACACTCAAGATTTATCACATATGAGGTTCGATTTCGATGCAACCCTATCAGACTCAGAACGAATAGCAGCACTTGAACGGGTCGTGGCAGAGCAGTCAAGGATTAATCTTATCCAGACCCAGGCTATTCAGCGCCTAGTTGAAGAGAATCAGATGCAGTCGTCCCTGCTGGTAGAACATGGAAAAATTATAGATGCTCTGAAGGTGTTCTTGGCATCTCAGGGGGAGACGAGCTGTAAAGGCGATGAGTTGAGGACCAAGAGGAGAAATGATCGAGACGATGATCCCAATGCGTCGAAAGATGCAGGTGGTGAGTTGCCAAGAACTGTACAAGCTCTTGGGACTTCCACAACTCAGGGGGAGTCAGCTGGTGGTGATGATGTGGTGGTAGTGGACGTAGAGGAGATAGATAATGAGTTGGTTGGTGATGATGATGTACTACCGAGTGATGTGATTGAGAAGATTGGAGAAGAGATTGTGATTGATTATGAGATTGAAGAGGGAGAGATAGTGGAGGAAAATGTTGAGCATGACATTCCAGATGTTGAGAAAGCAGATTTGAGTAAAGAGATGGAAAGTGATGAGACTGAATGGAAAGAGCAGCCTAGATGGAAAGAAGGCTATGCTCAGTGGTTCGTCAAAATGAAGAAACCGGCGGTCCCTACAATGTTTAAGAAGAGTTACAACATTAAAGGCTATGCTGAAGCGAAGAAAGGGATTATTTGCTGGATATATGATGAGCAGTTGAGGCTCTTCGTGATTAAAAGGTATGACGGTGTTCAGTACTTTAAAAGAATGTTGAGATCGTTGAATACACTGCCAGAATGTGAAGTGAAAGACTTAGCCAGATTGGGATTGATTAACCGAAGTGATGATAATATGGCTAGAGTTATTGGGAAGATTGTGTGGAAAGAGAGTATAAAAGAGAAGAAATTTGATCTGTTGAAACCACAAAAGGGAAAACTTGTTGAAGACAAGGATAGAGGTTTAAGAGCTGATGGAAAACCTTGGATGATCATGAAGTATAAACCGATCCGGTGTTTGAAAGAAGTACCGATGAAATTAATGCCCAAGGATGTGCTTAGAGACCTAAAGTGGTGGTATGTGGATTGTGAGACAGCTGAGGCAGTGATGGAAGACGAGGATGAACAAGAGGTGCTAAGAGTTTAAGATCCGATGCACTTGGTAAACTTATCGCAAGCTGATTTGCAGGTGTTGAATGATAAGAAGATATTTTATATTCCTGCTTGGAAAAACGAAGCGAGGAAATATCAAAGAGTTGTCTCGGTTTGTGTTCGAGAAGAAGTGCATGCTTGAAGATAGAAGATTGAAGATTACAAGACACGTGTTTGAAGCTAAAGAGATGAAGCTAATGCCAAGGGGGAGTCTGTTGGTGCATGATGTCAGTAGTTCAGTGTCGAGTGTCTGTAATCGTGTTAGTTATATTTGAGTTTTGTATGTAAGCGAAGTTGCTAACAAGTTCGCTTATATGGGCGAACTTGTTAGACAAGCGAAGTTAGGGACAACTTCGCCTGAACATACCAGGCGAAGTTGTCGTGTCTATATAAGCTGATTGTTACGGCTTAGGTTAAATATTAATCAAGAGTTAGAGAGTTTATTCGGGTATTCGAGTCAGAGAGTTTTGTATTCAGTGATCATAGTATCACGTGTCTATGGTTGGAATACAACGTGTGTTTGGTTATCGTATCGTGTGTTAGCTCGTATTGTTTTCTATACTCGTAACGTCTTAGTAGGGATTCCGCACCTACGTAGAATGCGATATCTCGTGTAGACCCGGCTGGGAACCTACACACTCAGGTATTTCCAAGGGCTGAAGTTTGCCGAAAGGCTTCTGGTGCTTGGCTTTAACTTGCAAACACGTCAAACACTTACTCACGTACTGAGCCACCTCGTACTTCATCGCAGGCCACCAATAACTTTTCTTCAGGTCCTGGTACATCTTGGTCGTGCCCGGATAAATGGAATAGCGCGACTTGTGTGCCTCATCCAATATTTTACCCCTGAATCCCCCATACCTGGGTACCCATAAACGCCCATCTTTATACTTCACCCCATCACCGACGTCTTCCAACAACTTCTCTTGACCCCAAATACACTCTGACATAATCCATTCCACCTGTAAAGCTTCATTCTGGACGTTGGCTATCAGTCTCAAAATATCGGGTTTAAGAATAAGCTGATAAGATTTCACACGAATAGATTTCGGTCTCTCCTCCCGGCTCAACGCGTCAGCTACCATGTTAGCCTTACCGGGATGGTACATAATCTCCAGATCATAATCCTTAATCAACTCCAACCATTGACGTTGTCGCATATTCAGTTCCTTTTGTTCGAATAAATACTTTAAGCTCTTATGATCGGTATAGATAACGCAAGGAACACCGTACAAATAATGCCTCCACAACTTAAGCGAAAACACAACCGCCGCCAGCTCCAACCCGTGAGTAGGATAATTCGCCTCATGAGGCTTTAAATGCCGTGAGGCATAAGCGATGACTCGACCTCGCTGCATCATAACACACCCAAGCCCCTGGTAAGAGGCATCAGAATAAACAACCAGATCATCAGTGCCATCGGGTAAAGCTAGAATCGGGGAATGCATCAACCTGTTCTTCAACTCGAGGAAAGCCTCCTCCTACTCAGTACCCCAAACAAACTTAACGCTCTTCTTAGTCAACTTGGTCAGTGATGAAGCAATTTTTAAAAAGTTGGGAATGAAGTGGTGGTAATACCCCACCAGGCCCAGAAAACTACAAATTTCGGATGGAGACTTAGGAGATTCCCATTCGTTTACGGCTTCCACCTTTGCAGGGTCAATCAAAATACCACTCGGGGTTAATAACATGACCCAAGAACTGAACCTCGCGTAACCAAAAGGAACCCCTAGAAAATTTTGCATACAACTTGTTTAGCAGAGCTTCGAAAACTTCCGTGAGATGGCCGACGTGATCGGATTCGCTTTTCAAATACACAAGAATGTCGTCGATGAACACAATAACCGAACGGTCGAGCATCGGCCTACACACCTGGTTCATAAGATCCATGAACGCAGCCGCTGCGTTGGTCAAACCGAAAGACATCACGAGGAATTCATAATGCCTATAACGAGTGCGGAAGGCAGTCTTAGGAATATCTTCCTCCCGAATTTTCAACTGATGATACCCAGACCTAAGGTCGATCTTCGAGAACCAACTAGCTCCTTGGAGCTGATCAAATAAGTCGTCAATCCTTGGGAGAGGGTGCCGATTTTTAACAGTGAGTTTATTCAATTCACGGTAGTCAATGCACATCCGCATGCTACCGTCCTTCTTCTTAACGAATAGGACCGGGGTACCCCAAGGTGAGATGCTCTGTCGAATGAAGCTCTTTTCGAGCAAGTCTTCCAATTGAGCCATAAGTTCTTTCATTTCATTCAGTGTTAGACGGTAAGGGGCTCGAGCAACGGGTTTGGCGCCTAGTACAAGGTCTATCTGGAGCTCGACCTCGCGATCCAGCGGCACATCTGACAAATCATCTGGAAATACATCCAGAAAATCCCGAACAATAGGAACATCACCGACGGTAGCCACCTTGGTATTCACATTTATAGCATACGCCAGATATGCCCCGCACCCCCGCTGCATCAACTTTCCCGCCTTAAGCATGGATATGATATGTGGCGTCGCACCATTACGATCACCGAAGACCGTAATTTGGGTCCCATCGGGGCCCCTTAGACGTACCAGTTTCTGAACACAAATGATCTGAGCATCATCACTTGTGAGCCAATCCATCCCAAGCACCACATCGAAACAGCCAAGTGGCATCAAGTACAACCGGAAACAAGAACCAGAACCACTCTTACATTCTCCCTTGTGCGGTCTCCCGCACTTATTGCAATTTCCAAACGCCGCATCCCTCTTAACATCCGAAGTCTCAGTCTTTGCCCTCTTCTCAAACGAATTAAAATTGCTTCCCTCGGGCCGCTTACTATACGAATTTGTGTTCCACGTCTTCCTAGTCCCGGTCGGCGGTAACTTCTCCCTCTGATCATACAACGTACCTACTAGGGTAACCACCGAGTGAAAAGAGTTCATGTCGGTGGTCACCACACCCCTACAAATATCTGCCGAAAGCCCCTTCACATACTTTTTAATCCTCTTGGCTTCGGGAGTAACCAAATCGGGACATAAACAGGCCATCTGGTTAAACTTTGTGGTATACTCCCAATGCGTCAAACTACCCGCCTCCAAGGTCAAGAATTCCTGTTCCATCTTATCCAATTCATGTGTCAAACTGATCAAGAACCAATTTCTTCAACTCAACCCATGCCATCCTCCTAATCGAACGATCACCCATAGCCTGCGCCAAGTAATCCCACCAACATAGTGCCTTGGAACAAAACGAAGCAGTAGCATAAGTCACCATGTCGTCCTTCTTGCACTTAATAACTCTCAGAATGGCCTACATCTCCCTCACCCAATGATGTGCTGCCAACGCATCTTTAGTACCATCGAAAGAAGGAGGATCACATTTCTTAAAGTCACTATACGAACAACCCCGGGTAGACACACTAATAGTCCGCATTTCGTCTTCATCCCCACTCGGCACATACACCTCCTCCTCCTCGACCTGCGTCTCCTTACCCTTTCTTTCGTTACCCGAACTCTTACCGACCAACAACTCCTCCATAGCCCTAACGGCCTCAGCAACGATCTCAGGAATGGCGCTATGGAGCACCTGGTAAACCTCATCTGCGATAGCCGCGCGCATAGCAGGATCTAAGGCGGGGTTATCCCCCTCCTCGTGAATCGGGGCTTCCTGCTGAGAAGTAGGAATCTCACTCTCAGCTTCGGCACGTGGCTTACAAACACGGCCACGAACACTAGGACCACCTCTCTTAGCTGCTCGAGTATTAACCATGACTTATCCCCCAAAGATAGAATTTTAACACGGCCAAGTACAAGTGGCATTTAGAACATGTAAGGTAAGGGTAAACTGCTAATGACGTTGATCAAGTGTAATTAGTTGTTTACTTTACCTGCCCATCCTAATCACCCCCTGCCCCTAACCCCATTAGAATTCTATCTAACACTTAAACAATTAATTACATACTGGAAACTTTAAAATTCAAAGGAACGATTAAATAATTTAAAGTTACCTCTTGGCGTGCAGCTACTCGCGGTGGGCATACTAGTCTCTTTTCTTACAGTTCGAGTCCAAGCATTCGGGGATGCTCGGATCCCTCGAACCATGGCTCTGATACCAACTTGTAAGACCCCGAATCCCGAAAGTCCTACAGTTGGTACTCATCCATAATACTTAAAAATATACTTAAACTTGAAAACAGTTCATTTCATTAAAACAACCAATTTAGAGTATAATTCAGCGGAAAACCATAATTAATAAAATAAGTTCCCAAAACCCGGGAATTATGCCCAAAACCAATTTAAATATATTTGATAAAACTTTTAAAAAAGAAATGTTTAATATTCAAATCTTCCATCCACGTATGCCCTTCACCGTCCAAGTAGCTTCGGTGCACGTCCAAACGATAAGGCATCCTCCTCCTAACCTGAAACTCACACTAACATGCACACAAAGTCAGCTCAAGCTGAGTGAGTTCAAGTTTTAATAAACAACATCAATAATAATAATAATCATAATAGTCATTCCAAGGATTTTAACAAAATAAAAGGGATGCGTCAGTTAGGCCATCATCCTCAATAAATAATCATCCTTATATATATATACATATATATATATAAACATCTTTATAAGTACATCCCTATATATATATATATATTAACATCCAAGTAATAACATCAGGGTCGAGCACACGTACAACCCAAACACGTAACATCTCATCCAACGTATGCAAACACAAAGTAGGCATAAGTAACATCCGTAGTCGATAAAGACTACTAAACATCGCCAAATATTGGCCATACAATAATACATACAAACATACGATAATATCATCTCAAGGCCTACCCTATACAAGTAAGCCTATATAAAATAGTTTAAACGTTTCATCAAGCAAACCCGCTTAGGTGTGCATGCTAGCCCAAAAACTTAAAAGGGTAAAAAGGGGCATCATGAACTCACCTGACACAAGACATGTATTCACCACGAGCTAGAGAATCCCTAAGTAATCCCAAAACTCAAACACCTGTCGGTTTACATTCAAACATTACTAACGACATCGAAAGGACTCGTTTATCCTACGAGATGTTTTAACATGGTTCGAGTTACCTAAAGCCTCGACCTCATCGAACTCAATCATAACAGCCCCCGGGGCCTTTCATTCACCAACATGACCCTTAGATACTCCCGGGAATAAAGAATTCCCAATTTACCCCTGGAAGCACTAGGTGACACTAACACGCGCGTTTAAGAGTTGTTTAGGCCATTAACATTCAACTCAGCCCCGTGTGGACCCAATATGATAAAATCACAGCCAACAAGTCCGCACAACGCTACATGAGTCAAATGGGTCGGTAACTCGCAAGTACAACGCACCAACTATTCAATAAACGCAATTGCGCGTTGTACCGACCCGTTTGAGCAACCGACAACCAATTCAGACCCATAACTTATAAAAATGATTTTTCTAAAGCCCGTACATCAAACCAAATTCCCCCGAGCTGAATTGGTCGTTAATCACTTCAACCCTCGTGTTAAACGCATCAAACTACAATTCTAGTCAACTGAACACAATCTTTCAAACTACAACTAGTTCACCAATCTAACGAGCACCAATCAACATGATTTTTAAGTATGATATACTAGACATACCTAGGAGGATTTTGATGCAAAAGCCTCAACCAAAATAGTCCTGAAAAGGTTAGAATTGACAGCCACCCGGTAAGCCTACAACACGCAATTTAACAATCAAAACGCGTGATATAACGATCAATTAAGGTGTAAAAGACTTGGGGAATCGTAGAACTAACTTTAATTGATGTTTTATGCTCAAACCTTGGCTGGAAAGAAGAAAATCGCAGGGTGGGCTGCAAGAGTACCGATCGGACAGCAAGGGAGTTAGGGTTAGGTTTGTTTATGTTATAAACATTTTTCACATCTAGTCTCTCAAATTATAAAGAATTAACATTTTGGTTGAAAAGTTAAATGTTTTAATGTACCAGGATGAGAGCTTAAAGTATTTCTTCGAACAAAAGGAACTGAATATGCGACAGCGTCGGTTGTTGGATTTGATTAAGGATTATGATCTGGAGATTATGTACCATCCCGGTAAGGCTAACGTGGTGGCCGACGCGTTGAGCCGGAAGGAGAGACCGAAATCTATTCATGTAAAATCTTATCAGCTTATTCTTAAACCCGATATTTTGAAGCAGATAGCCAACATCCAGAATGAAGCACTGTAGGTGGAATGGATTATGTTAGAACGTATTTGGGGTCAGGAAAAGTTGTTGGAGGACGTCGGTGATGGGGGAGTATAAGTACGGGCGTTTATGGGTACCGAGGTATGGAGGATTCAGAGGTAAAATTTTAGATGAGGCGCACAAGTCGCGCTATTCCATTCATCCGGGCGCGACCAAGATGTACCAAGACCTGAAAAAGTATTATTGGTGGCATGCGATGAAGTTTGAGGTGGCTCAGTATGTGAGTAAATGTTTGACGTGTCTACAAGTTAAGGCCGAGCATCAGAAACCATTTGGGAAACTTCAGCCGTTGGAAATACCTGAGTGGAAATGGGAGAATCTTACTATGGATTTTGTGACTAAACTACCTCGTACCCCTAGGGGTAATTATGACACCATTTGGGTAATCGTGGATAGACTGACCAAAAGCGCTCATTTCTTGCCGATTCGAGCGACCTTTAATTCTGAACAGCTGGCCAATATGTTTATTTGTGAGATCGTTTCTAGGCACGGGGTGCCTGTATCTATTGTTTCGGACAAGGATACGCGTTTTACCTCCAAGTTTTGGAAAAAGTTTCACGAGGAGATGGGTACCAAACTCCTCATCAGTACTGCCTATCACCCGCAGACGGATGGTCAGTCCGAGAGGACCATTCAGACTCTTGAGGATATGTTGCGGGCTTGTGTTATCGATTTTGGTGGTGGTTGGGATCCTCACTTACCGTTGGTAGAGTTCTCGTATAATAACAGTTATCACGCCACGATTGGGATGCCACCATTTGAGATGTTATATGGTAGGAGGTGTAGGACTCCAGTTTGTTGGAGTTCCATTGGACAGAAACAGTTGGGTAGTTTGGAGGTAGTTGAGGCTACGACTGAGAAGCTCGATAAAATTAAGGCGTTTATGAAGGCCGCTCAGGATCGTCAAAAGTCCTATGCGGACAAAAGGCGAAGGCCTATTGTGTTCGAGGCTGGGGATCGGGTTATGTTAAAGTTTCTCCCTGTAAGGGAATTATTCGTCTTCATAAAAGGGGGAAGCTCAGTCCGAGGTTTATTGGTCTGTTCCATATTTTGGCCCAAGTTATTGAGGTAGCTTATAGGCTGGAATTGCCCGAGGAGCTCGTGGGGATTCATCCTACGTTTCACGTGTCCCATCTGAGGAAATGCTTAGCGGATGAAGAAGCCCATGTGCCTCTTGATGATATTGAGCTCGATAGTAAGCTGAACTACGTTGAGCAATCGAATGCTATTCTTGACTGTCAGGAGAGGCGTCTGAGGAATAAGGTGGTTAGGCAGGTGAAGGTGCAGTGGAGACACCGTAGGGGTTTCGAGGCTACTTGGGAGTCCGAAGACGAGATGATGAAGCACTACCCGCAGTTGTTCCTGTCACATCGGGATTCGGGGACGAATCCCATTGTAAGGGGGTGGACTTCTAACGCCCGCTAATTCCGGTTTCAAGAATCAAAGCTTGTAGAATATGTATAATTCTCGGGATTTATTCAACGTTTCTCGGGATCCTTCTCGTCACCCACATACGTTATAATCACTTAACTTTCTCCCCAAGTTGCTACACACTTCATACCGGAGGGACTAGGGTGTAATATATTTTATATCATAATATATAAAAATAAAAAAAATAAAAAAAAAACCTAACCCTAATGTTATTCAGCGCCGATCGCAGCCAAGACCCCCCTGCTCGAATTTCTTCTGTCCAGCCAAGTTTGATCCGTAAAAACTTCAATTCAAGGTCGGTTTTATGATTCCCCATGTCTTTTACACCTTAATTGATCATATTAACGCGCTTATTGGTCATTAAGGTCGAGTTTTGATGATAACAGTTTGCTGACAGATTCATATACGTTTATTGTAGGGTCTGTAATGCGATGATCATCCATTGTTTATAATCTATTCTTGATTCCATGATGTTCTACTTCGAGTCTAGTTTCTAGAAAGGTATAACACTTAAACAATTAAACTGCTAATGACGTTGATCAAGTGTAGTATACCTTTCTGGAAACTAGACCACGAATCGGGGTTTCTGCTAGGGAGTAGGAATCACATTCTCGGCTTCGGCACGTGGCTTACGACCAAGACCACGACCACGAACACTAGAACACCTCTCTTAGCTGCTCGAGTATTAACCATGACTTATCCCTACAAAGACAGAATTTTAATATGGTCAAGTGCAACTGGCATTTAGAACATGTAAGGTAAAGGTAAACTGCTAATGACGTTGATCAAGTGTAATTAGTCGTTTGCTTTACCCGCCCGTCCTAATCACCCCCTGCCCCTAACCATATTAGCCTTCTATCTAACACTTAAACAGTTAATCACATACTGGAAACTTTTAAATTCAAAGGAATGACTAAATAATTTAAAGTTATCTCTTGGCGTGCAGCTACTCGCGGTCTAGTCTCTTTTCTTACAGTTCGAGTCCAAGCATTCGGGGATGCTCAGATCCCTCGAACCATGGCTCTGATACCAACTTGTAAAGCCCCGAACCCCGGGAGTCCTACAGTTGATATTCATACAAAATACTTGTAAAAATACTTAAACTTGAAAATAGTTCATTCCATTAAAATAAACATCTCAGAGTATAATTCAGCAGAAAAAACCATAATTAATAAAACAAGTTCCCGAAACCCGGGAATTATGCCCAAAACCAATTTAAATGTATTTAAATAAATGTTGAAACGGAAATGTTTATTGTTATTGAAACATCCGACTAAGCATGCCCTCCACCGTCCAAGTAGCTTCGTGCACGTCCAAGAGGCAATGCATCCATCTCCTAACTTGAAACTCACACTAACATGCACACAACGTCAGCTTGAGCTGAGTGAGTTCAAGTTTTAAATAAATAACATCAATAGTTAATAATTATGATAATCATTCCAAAAATTTTAAAATAAACGGGATACAACGGTTAGGTCATCATCATCAATAAATAGTCATACTTACATATATATATATATAGACATCCTTAAAATTATATCCCTATATATATATCATCCAAGTAATAACATCAGGGTCGAGCAAACGTACAACCCAAACACGTAACATCTCATCAACGTATGCAAACACAAAGTAGGCATACGTAACATTCTTAGTCGCTAACGACTACTAACATCACCAAATATTGGCCATACAATAATAAATACATACATACTATAACATCCCAAGGCCTACCATATACAAGCAAGCCTATATAAAATAGTTTAAACGTTTCATCAAGCAAAATCGTTTAGGTGTGCATGCTAGCCCAAAACTTAAAAAGAGTTAAAAGGGGGCATCATGAACTCACCTGACACAAGACACGTGTTCACCACGAGCTAGAGAATCCCTAAGTAATCCAAAAACTCAACCACCTGTCAGTTTACATTCAAACATTACTAACGACATCGAGATGACTCGTTTATCCTACGAGACGTTCTAATATGGCTTGAGTTACCTAAAGTCTCGACCTCATCAAACTCAATCACAACAGCCCTCGAGGCCTTAAATTAACCCAACGACCCTTAGATACTCCCAGGAATAAAGAATTCCCAATTTACCCCCGGAAGCACTAGGTGACACTAACACGCGTGTTTAAGAGTCGTTTAGGCCGTTAACATCCAACTCAACCCCGTGTGGACCCAATATGATAAAATCACAGCCAACAAGTCCACACGACGCTACACGAGTCAAATGGGTTGGTAACTCGCAAGTACAACGCACCAACTGTTCAATAAACGCAATTGCGCGTTGTACCGACCCGTTTGAGCAACCGACAACCAATTCAGCCCCATAACTTACAAAAATGATTTTTCAACAGCCCGTACATCAAACCAAGTTCCCCCAAGCTGAATTGGTCATTAATCATTTCAACCCTCGCGTTAAGCGCATCAAACTACAATTCTAGTCAACCGAACACTAACAATCAAACTACAACTAGTGGACCAATCTAACGAACACCAATGAACATGATTTTAAGTATGATATACTACACATACCTAGGAGGATTTTGGTGCAAAAACCCCACTCAAAATAGTCCCGGAAATGCTCGTTTGGACAGCCACCCGGCTAGCCTACCACACGCAAATTAACGATTAATACGCGTTACTAAGGGTCAATTAAGGTGTAAAAGACTTGGGGAATCGTAGCACTAACCTTTAATTGATGTTTTACGCTCACGACTTGGCTGGAAAAAGGAAAATCGCAGGGAGGGGGGCTGGAATCTGCCGATCGGACTGCAAGTATGGGTTAGGGTTTAGGTTTTTTTTTATACACTCTAGCCCTTCTAATTTGAGGGATATGGCAACTTAAAAGAAATTTTAGATGATTTAACGTACCGGGATGTCGAGAAAGGTTTCCAAGAAGTGTCGGTTAAATCCCGAGAATTATACATACTCTACATGCTTTAAATCTTTAAACCGAAAATTAGCGGGCGTTACACATCATCATCATCAAAACCAACACAGCTTGTATAGATCTGTCTATACCTTTCGATTATTTCTAACACCTCAACTTTATTAGGATAATCTATTTTGAACTTCCTAATTTCCTCCTCTAGCTTTCCCTTTTCTTGAAAACTAACATTACACAAGTCATCCAACTTGGCAACATGATTCTATGAACAAAAATGATAACATGCTTTTATTAGTAAATAATAGAACATTTTTTTTAGAATCTATGTTCTTTATTAATAATTATTACCTCCAAACTTTCATTATTAACTTCAACCTCTTTATCGCTTTCAAGTTACATTTAAACAAGTTACAACCAGTTAGTGTTATTTATACATATACGTACAGCAATTACTAAACACTTTGATCAATACAAATAGTTTATTACTATCTTTACAAACGTATATATGCATAACAAACTATACAAGTATGTTCAAATATTGAGCAACAGTTATGTAACACAAGAAAGGTAGAAGATCCCACAAAGAATTTTGAGTGATCACATAGCTTCCAATTATTTTTGCAATTTTTCAAAGCATCCATTATGAATTCACACCAATCATATTCTCTGGAACTTTTGTCTGCACGAACACAAAAGACATCCTGGTTAAAGCATTTTCCATTTTGTGTTGACTTTATCATTGTACTTACAAAGAGCAGTAAGAAGTCAACTTTAAACATTTCGTCATCCTCATACTCATTCTCCAAAATTTTCACTACAATATCTGAGGGACTTATCTGTAAAGGCGGATATCTAACCTTCCAACGTTATAGCAATTGCTCATCATTCTCAGTCAACTCAACTTCACTAAACTTAATACCTCCAGAAGGTATTCCAAGCAACTTCTTTACAGCTTCTCCAGTTACCGGTATACGTTTATCTTTACTTATGATAATTGCCATTTGATTTTGGTTAAAACTCTCCACAACATAGTGTCCTAATTTTGAATTTACCTTATCCACTTGTAACTTTAAGATCTTTCCAAAACCCATGCTTTTCACAATATTCCTGTGTCTTCTTGTTAGTATTTTAACTGGTTCATATAGTGCGTGCGGAGATGTTCTTGTACGAATGCCCCAAGTTTTCTTTTTTTTTTTCTTTGGTGATCCGTCAAAAATCAATTCTTTTTTCTTTTCACTATTTTCTCCTTCAATATTTTTTATATTCTTTCTGAGATCCTTTAATAGCAAATTATCTTCAAAATCATCATTATCTGCAATGTATACCAACAATATCAATGATAAGAGATTTTCCAATTTTATGTTCACATATATGAACATTATACATATGTGTATAACAAATTATACACATATGTACATATAGTATACAATAACATCAACAACTTTTAATCTTTGTGTGGTTAAACATATTACACGCATATATTAAAATAAACAATACCTTCATCAGTTAAATTCTTTTTTGCACATTCCTTTCTTTTTCTTTGAAACACTTTAGATCTTGTTGATTCTTTTCCCATTTGTTCTTGAAAATCAACAGTGTCTATAATGCATGCCAATAATAATTTTACAATTAATAATTTTATCTAAAATTAAACCTAATTTAGCTTATAATAATACCAACACAACATCGGCATATAGTATAGTATACATATATGTATAACATATTATACATACACATATGTACATGCAGTATACATATATGTATATCAAATTATACATACACATATATGTACATGCAGTATACATATATGTATAGCAAATTATACATACATATGTGTATAACAAATTATACATACATAGTATACATATATGTATAACAAATTATACATACACATATGTACATACAGTTAATATATTACACAAATATAATAAAATTAACCAATACCTTCATGAGTTAAATTCTTTGTTTCGCATTCCTCACTTTTCTTTTAAAGCACTTTAGATGTCTTTGTTGGTTTTTCCCCCAATTGGTTCTTGAAAATTATCAGTGTCTACAATGCATAAAAACAAAATCAACAATAAAGATTTAACAATTAATAATTTCATCTAAAATTAAACCTAATTAAGCATATAATATAATTATCCGCATATGTACAAAGAGTATATAATAGCATCAATAACTTTTAAACTTGTGTAGCTACAATTTTAAAACAAAACATCATTATACACATATGTATAAACAAAATATAATAACATCAACAGCTTTTAACTTTGTGCAGTTAAACATATTACACACATATATAAAATTTAAGCAATACCTTGAATTTCAATTGCCTCATCATATGTATTAGAAAATCGGCATGCTCGTTTCACAGCTATCCTCTCACTTTTCTTACCTACATAATAATTAACACAAATATATAAATAACATTATAACCATTACCGCTAATATATAATTAACATAATGTAAAAACTACTTACGTTTAGGCATTTTTTTCTTCTGTGAATTTGCACCTGATTAATAAATAAAAAATCATTAACAACATTTTTTCATAAACATCCATGTATGTATAAAATAATTTACTGAACAACTATAAGTACACTAACTATTACTCAAGCTTAAAAACCTATATAAACTCATATATATTTTTTATCATGTTATTATCAAACATTTTATTTTCAATAAATTACTTTAATATGTTTGCCTGTAATGAATAAAACTAAAAATATGCAATCTATTACAACATCATACATGTTCATGTTTGTACAATTACCAAAAAACACATATATACATATATGTATAATTATTCTATAATATTATGAACTATCATTTATTCAATATATTAGTATAATTTTGAGCTTATAATGAATAAAATCTAAATATGCAATTTGTAAAGACCTAAATGCCATAGTTAACCCTAATTTCGCTATGTACTATCAAAATTATCTCTAATGTTCAAAATTAGTTCCTAATTAACAAATCTCAACAACAAAATCAAAACAAATTACCTAATAATCAACAATTACACAACATTTTAACTTTTTATACAACGATTTTGAAGAGTTAGACAAACCTGCACGGCGATCAACCAGAAGATAAACACCGTCAACAAGCACCACTGAGATTAACTAGAAGTAAACACCGTCAACCAGCATGGCGGAGAGAGGTGCGATTTTTTGCGAAACCCTAGTTCAATCGTCGTTCGTCAAGAGAGTTTTCGTAAGCGGGGGTGTTTAACGCTTCGTTTGTGTGAAAATTGATTATTTTGAAGGCTGGTCTATCTAATTTTCATTTGTATACAACTGCCCCCTTCAAGTTTCTGTATTTTACAGAAATGCCATTGGTTTTTAAAACCCTTAATTTTTTAAACATGTGGACCAAAATGGTTTTCACGGTTCTTAATTTCCAATTGGTTCTCTTATATATATATATATATATATATATATGGTTAAGTTAGAATAAAAACCCACTTGAGTTGTGAAAACCCAAGAAACCCATTCTCAACCACATGTTTTTATTTAAAGATTAAATCTTGTGGTCCACAATTAAAGTTAATAAAAAATGTAAAAGTTTATTTACATTTTCTCTCTCCTGAAAACATATATAAAAATTACTAAAAATGTAAAAAAAAAATAGCAAAACATTTTTTTTATGTTCTCGATGTTTTGTATTAAATGTAACAACATGTATTACATGTAACAAAAAAAACAATGTTACATAGGGTTTTCACGGGTTTTCTCAACTCAAGAGGGTTTTCAAACTATACTTCTCCTATATATATAGATATATATATATATATATATATATATATATGTATATATATATATATATATTTATATTTATATTTATAGTTATATTTATATTTATATTTAAATTAAATAATTTGTTTATAACTTATACTAAGTTAGATTCAACGAAAGATTTCTCAATATATAAATAAATAAATAAATAAATATATAAGTATATATATACACGCGCGTGTGTGTGTGTTCATATACCGAAAAACAAGGATTTAATTTGATAGTTTAACGGGTTTGGTCCGTTAAACGAGTACTAATATTATCAGTTTTTATATTAAAAATAAAAGGGAATTAAACAAAAGAAAATAAAAAGAATACAAAAAATATAAACAAAACCGGTCATCCAGGGGCTCGAACCCAGGTCTCTAGGTGTTCCGAGTCTTATCTTTTATGCACCTGTCGCTGAGATAGGTGACTAACCTGTTTAAAGGTTGAAAATAATTTGTATACACTAACCCAAACCCTTAAGAACCCTAAAGTTAACAAGTCCTGAATCGAAGGTCTAATACCCCGTATCAGTTAAAATTGACAAAGGGGTCTGATGTAGCATACAAAAAGATCTAGGAACATATAACAATTACCAGATACAAGTTTGAATTGAAGGTTAACGAGAAAATAGGGTTTCGGCTAAAGGCTTGACTTATAACCGATCCTGAAACGTTTCTTAGATACAACTGATTGAGGGGTTAACTTCGTGATGCTATGAGAAGTGTGTGGCTTGTTTTAATTGCATCATGGTAGTATTTATAGAGTTTATAGGTCCATGAAGCCGCGGTCAGGTATAATGCCGAAAAAGGTGTCATTAGCTGTAATTTAACATAACTACCCCAACTTTTTATCTCGTGATGGACAAGAAACGAATAAACGGATTGTATCCCGTGATTTCCGGCTTGATTGAGGCTTTTAATCAATTGAGAGGGGTCCTGGTGAACGGCGGGGAAGGAGGAGAAAGAAGAAAAAAAATAATATTTTTGAAAATTTTGCAAATTGGTCCTTTGTGTTTTATGGTGAATCAAGTGAAAGTAAAACTTAGTCAACAGTGTAGTTTTACACGAGTTTAATAGTTTAAAATTCGAAAAAAAGTAAAGTCGAAAAAAAGGTAAAACATTGGTTGGGCTTAATCGGCTTGTGCTTACAGTTGGAAGTGCGATTGGAAGGTTTAGGCTTAATATACTTGGAGTTGGTTGGTTTGGTTTGGGTAGGTTCGGATTTGATTAACGAGTTTTGGTTTGGGGGCTGGTTATTAAGTAATTTGAATAAGGATGGGTATTGGATGGGTTTAACTCTTGTTAGAACCCTAATTGTAAACAAACAACCTGTTACGGTGTTCTTGAACTATAAGTGGTTAACTAAAGTTGGAAAATGGGTCGGGTTGATATTAAATGGTTAAAGCGGGTCTTAGAGTACTTAGAATGGTTTCTGGGAACCCTTAGGCCATTAATAGAAAAGTGGGTCGCGAGTTGTAAGAGTTAGAACCGTACCAACTTTTGTTAGGAGTTGTTGACCCGTTTGGCCCGTTTGACTGTTTGAAGTTTCATAAGCCTAGTTAGTGGTATATTTACATATATTATTACCACTTTACCAGTCTTTGATTGATTGTGTTTTGCTTGACGGTCACTTGGCTTATGGATAGACTGGATTTGCACGCAGGTGAGTTCATGATGCCTTTTTAAATGATTTAATGTTTTGGGCTAACATACATACCATGAAGTTACTTTTAATAATTTTACCCTTTAATGAAATTATCATAGGCTTGTATATTTATACGTAGAGGTAATAAGACATTTTATTAGGTCTATTCGTGAGGATTGTTTAGCTTACTAATTAGCTAAACGTATGTGTATGCTTGAAGATTGTTTAACTTAATTTTTAGCTAAATGTATGCGTATGTTTGAGCATTGTTTAGCTTGTGTGTTAGCTAAATGTAGTTGTGTGTGAATGCCTATGTTAATGTTTTATCAAGCCATGACCGGATCAAAATTTGAGGATAAAATTCCTTAGGTCCCTGTTGGTGATCTAAAGTGAGGAAGTCCTCTTACAGTTTATCTGTCCTTGGGACAGGATGTTAAAATTCCTTAGTTCCCTTTTAACAATCTAAGGTGAGGACGTAAAATTCCTTAAGTCCCCTTACTTTGTGTTTGGCTACTTAATGTGAGGAGATCCCTATCGTGTGCTTGGCTGTGGAAATATGTATTATTTAACTTACATGATATAAACATTTTAACATTAGTATTATTATTATTCATTGTGTCGTGAAGGCTAAATGTTTTACCTATATTGTATTCATTCTATTACATTTATAAAAACATGAATTCACTCAGCATAGCTGACTTTGTATGCATGTTAGATTGATCGCAGGTTAGATGGATGTTTGGATCACCACTTGGATGTGCTCGAGGCTACCCGGCATTTGAAGATGACATTTCTAGTTGAAAACCGTATTTATTTAAATAGAGTTATGACATTTTTATATTGGCCATTAATTAAAGACTATAACATTTTTATATTGAAAGAATTTTATGGCACATTATATACTTATCTTCATTTAAATCTTTCTACTGTGTAGAATTGAGATCTGAGTTATACAAAAGTGCAATACATTTCTAACTTAATTATTTTCAGTTTAGATGCTTTCCTCGTTTTGAGAAGAAAGACTTCCGCTATTTGTGTTTTGAGATTAAATAAACGTGTCAATTTTTGTTTTTATTTTTTCTAAATTCTATGGTGTGATAATCCAACTGTTTGACACCCGGATTTTGTGGGTCTTGCACATGTTGAGCAAGTAATTCAAAGTTTGGTGTGAATATAATAATAATATTGAGAAATAAAAAATTCATTGTGTTAGTGGGTAGCATCAATTAACATAAACAAATATATGTTTCCTTTCAACATGCCACTAGATTCGGACATGTTTACTCGGATAAGTTCGCAACCAATAAGTGTGTCTTTTTGGACATGCCACTAGATTCGGACATGCCTACTCGAACGGCGTATGATCATATTATGAGTATGAGAATGAGATACCAACCAACCATAAAGCAATAAACACATAAATCATATATCAATCAACAATTAATCGAGCAACATCACAACCACTCAATTAATGAAATTGTGTTTGAGCAAAATAATAGTAATATAATAATAGTTACTAGTACGCATAATGCCCCGGAAACAAAATAAAGAAAAAGGGGATGTGATTACTCACATTGGAGGTAAGGAAGAATAGTAATGAGGAGGCGGTTAAAACAAACAAGTTAATTAGTCCTTTGAGGAGTCTTGACGAAATATCATAATTTTAAAATAAAAGTTATAATTAAATACACAATCTAATGATGCAAAAAGAGCAAGACATGAAAAGTGATGGTTTATTACATAATTGGGATCGATAAAATGATAAGTATATATTACTTACTTTTATAAAAGTTGAATAAATAAAATAAAATAAATATAATTAATTTATATATTTTTATACCTTAATAAAAGTTGAATAAATAAAATAAAAAAAAATGCAATCCATTTATATATTTTACAAGGTACATAAAGATTTATAAACAATAACATGCTGAATTTCTATATTGCAAATATATTTGTAAATTAAACAAAATTAGTTTCGCAAGCTTAATGGTGATCGGTTCATTTAGATGAATAAAACTATATATATATATATATATAAATTAAACAATTTGTTTATAACTTATACTAAGTTAGATTCAAAAGAAGATTTCTCAATATATAAATAAATTAATGTGTGTATATATTACACACGTGTGTGTTCATGTATGGAAAAACAGAGATTTAATTTGAGAGTTTAACGGGTTTGGTTCGTTAAATGAGTACTAATACTATAGTTTTTATATTATAAAGACAATGGGATATTTTACAAACAAATTTTAAAAAAGAATACAAAAAATATAAACAAAACCGGTTACCTAGGGGCTCAAACCCGAGTCTCTAGGTGTTTCGAGTCTTATCTTTTATGCACCTGCCACTGAGGCAAGTGACTAACCTGTTTAAGGATTGAACGAAATAATTTTTATACGTTAACCTAAACCCTTAAGAACCCTAAATTTAACAAGTCCTAAATCGAAGGTTTAACACCCTCTATCAGATAAAATTGATAGAGGGGTTTAATGTAGCATACAAAACAGATCTAGGAACATATAATAATTACCTTATATGAGCTTGAATTGAAGGTTGGCGAGAAAATTGGGGTTTTGGCTAAAGGCTTGACTTAAAACCGATCCTGGAACGTTTCTTAGGTACAATTGATTGAGGGGTTAGCTTTGTGATGCTATGAGAAGTGTGTGGGTTGATTTAATTGCATCGTAGTTAAGTATTATAGGGTTTATAGGTCTATGAAGCCGCGGTTGGGTTTAATGCCGAAATGGGTGTCATCAGCTGTAATTTAACATAATTACCACAACTTTTGATCTTGTGATGGAAAAGAAACAAATAAACGGATCAAATCTCGTGATCTCTGGCTTGATTGAGGCTCGTAATCAGTTGGGGGGTCCTAGTGAACAGCGGGGAAGGAGGAGAAAGAAGAAAAATTAATATTTTGAAAATTTTGCAAATTGATCCTATGTGTTTGATGGTTAATCAAGTGAAGGTAAAATATAGTTAAGGGGTAGTTTTGCACAAGTTTAATAGTTTAGAATTCTAACAAAAGTAAAGTCGAGTGACACGTAACGATTGTTAATAATAATAATAATAATAACAATAATAATAATAATAGTAATAAAAATAAAATTTTAACGGGTCGGGTTTTCGGATTTGAAATTCGACGAGTGTTACACAAATTGGGGGCGATGTTTGACACGTGGTGCCACGTCAGCAAATGGGCAATTTTTATTTTAGGGGTGCAATGGTTTTGTTACTTTGTAGCCCCATCTTATCGTCACGCCATCTTTTCTATTTTCTTTTTATAATTAAATTAAACAAATAAAAACTCATTAAAATAAATAAATAAAATACATTAAAATTAAAAAAAGAATTACCGAAAAAAGAAAAACATATAAAAAACCATAAATCTAAAAACTACTTTCATAGGTTGTAAAATTCGCGCATTTTTTGTAATCGTCATTGTTCAAACAATGCAGCATTTTCGGTAAATCCCTTTGAGACGAGGTATTCATAGTCTCATTCCATTTGCCGCAAATCAAATAGATCGGCAAACTGATCGTTGGTTTCAATGCTATCACGGAGGGTAGCGAAACGTTCCACATTATGGGTTTTGAAACGATTGAACATAATGTTTAGTTCGTCTAGTCCCCCCCCCCATCGGCTCGTGTCGACGACGAACCCTCCACATTTTTTCCATTCTTTTTTCTTCCTCTCCCGATGGTCGAGCCAATTCTTGTGCGTCCTCGTCCCTTAAATTAACCTCGTATTCCTCGTCATCATCGTCGAGGAGAAAGTTATGAGCATCGAAGGGTGTTGCAAGTGTGCTCGGATTGGTCGAAAACGAAGTCATCGACCATTTTGGAGCCCGGATGATGCACTGGATCATCGAGCAAACAGGACGGTGGGTACCCCGTTCCGTTTCGGGTAAAGCCGAAGTTTCTCCCAATAAGTTAAATACTTAAATGCCTTCCCTTGCTGCCCTTGCTGTTGCCCTTGAGTTCAAAAGTCGGTTAACGCTCGAACTTGGATGTTGGCGTCATTTTTGCCATTGCTCCAACTAATTCGCTTCAACCAGTTCCACTATATTTTTGGCATTCTTTGTTTATGACAACCCAATGGGCTTACCCCAGTAATCACCCGCTGCCCATTAGCTAAACCCAAACGTCAAATATTTTCTTTCAAAAAATTCCAATGGTTTGAAATTTTGATACAATTAAAATTAATTTTAAATAAATACTAAATGAGGTTAAATAAATACTTATTATTAATAACTTACAAACTTCGGGATCCTTCGAAATGGCGATCCAAGCTCGGGTGAGAGCTAGTTTCTCCTTCTCCGTCCACGGTAAGTACTCACGTGGCGCTGCTAGCTCTCCCTGTTCCTTCTTTTTGTGTTTACGGCCTGCCTTTCAGGTTGAACCGGAGGCTCGTGCCGATTGAGTCTTCGGCACCGTCTTCGGCACCGGCTCCGGTTGGCTAGAACCGAACACTGGCAATGGTTTTTGGGGGTTGAGCAAGTTGGTGTACATTCTTAAGTTCGGGTCGGGAAAAGGAAATGAATAATTTAGGTTCGATTGGTTACCGGTGTTCAGGAAGTTGGTTTGTTGGTTTTACGGAGTAGGGTGTTGGTCGAAACTGAGCCATGTATAGTTTAGGTTCGGTTGGTTTTGTGGAGTATGGTATTGCCCGAAAGCGTGGAACCGATGGTTCGGGTTGTTTCTAGGATTAATTTTCATAGGTATTTTGGAGAAGAGATGTGGTATTTTTGTTTGAAAGATTGAAAATGTTGGAGATGAAGAATTTTTTTTTTTTTTGGAGAAGAAGATGGTGTGTGTGTGTGTGTGTGTGTATCAATCAATCAATCATACCCAGTGAAAAATCCCACTAATAGCAGAGCTATAAGTAGGGTCTGGGGAGGGTGGGATGAAGACACACCATACCTCTATCCAATAGCATAGAGAGGTGGCTTCCAGAGAGACCATCAGCTCTAAAAATCATATGTATGTGAGGATATAAGAGGCAATCAAAGTTCAACAGTAATATAATTAATGATAACACTTAGTAATTATAATGATAATAGTATATAGATATATTGAAATAATAATAATAATAAGCATAACATACAAAAAGGAAACTAGATAGTGAGTGCGACCAAAAATAAGGTAAAGAGAAGCCCCTAAGGTATTATTTTCTCCCTAAAAGTCATTAACCTTAATTCTACGTCTCCAAGAATTCCTATCATCAACCATGTCACCAGAGAGGTTTAGTTCTAGCAAATCATGCCTAATCCTCTCATCCCAAGTCAATTTAGGTCGACCTCTACCCCTTCTCCCCTCTATAGTAATGTCTTCTCTTCACAGTGTGTGTGTGTGTGTCTATATATATATATATATATATATATATATATATATATATATATATATATTGTTTTGATTTTTTTATTTTTGCCGTTGGTCAACAGTCATAATAAATATTCTTCCCTACTTACCGGCAACAAGTTCATGCCCCCCCCCCCACCAAATCGCCCCTCTTATCATGCAAGGAGATGGGAGGTTGTTCTCGTCCTTTACGCTTAGCCTTAGTGATACGAATTATTTTTATTTGGTTTTGTTTTATCTGTGATCATCACGACTAAAACTAAAAATAAAATAAAATGTAAGTTGTGATTTGATTAAGGGAAAATTCTCAAAATATGTATTTATGAAAACAAAGTTCTTATTTTAGGTATCATTCGTAAAATAGTTCAGAAATAGGTATTATAAACTAGTCGTGACGAATAGTTTGTAGAACCAATTAAAAGTTGTCATGTGTCCTTAAACTAACTGTAACGAGCACGTTCACTAATCAATTACTCGTCATGACTAAATAAGTTTCATGTCTCGTAATCAACGCCCACGAGTTATTTATAAATTCTTTAGTCGTGACGACTAGTTTACCTGGTTTACATTCCCTACACGAGTAGTTTATTAGTAGTTAACTCGTCGCGACTAGTTTAACCTTATAATCTATTCGTCACGACTAAAGAACTTATGAATTACTTGTCGGCGTTGATTACGAGGCATGAAACTTATTTAGTCGTGACGAGTAATTGATTAGTGAACGTGCTCGTTACAGTTAGTTTAAGGACACGTGGCAAGCTCGAATTGATTTCTACAAACTACTCGTCATGACCAGTTTATAATACCTATTTTTGAAATTTTTTACAAATGATACCTAAAACTAGAATTTTGTTTTCATAAATGCTTATTCTGGGAATTTTTCCTTTGATTAAAGGTATGCACGTTTCTAATAATTTGCTCCATTAAAAAAATAGGGTTTTATGTGTCATTGTGTAAAGCATAGGGGTAAACCATGAACATTTGCTGTAAGTTGGCCAAATGACATAAACCCTAACAAAAGCCTTCTTCAGTCATCCATGGTACAGTGATCTCATCGGAGCTCTTTGCTTAAATCCTGAGTGCTTTCAGGTAACATTTTGTATGCAAAAACATCATCTTTTTATTCACCTATTTATCTTTGATTCTGATTCATCATATCAAGAGCCATAAACAATGAATCTCAAGAACCTGTCCAGACTCACAATCAACAACGCATCAAAGCTTAATAATCGAATCAGAACTGCACGAAAAATCTGCACCAATCGATACATTACCTCTGGGTTTCAAAACCCTAAATCCCCAATTCCAATTCCTCATCTGGGTTTCAATAGATTCTTCCAATCTAGTCAGCAAACTGTTTCCATTGCGATAGGTTCTTGTCTCGGTTTGTGTGGATTATGCGAGGGAAGCTTTCCGCGGTGTATACCGAAGCCGATAAGACCGAGATTAACGCTATGCTTCAGATCATTGTGGAGAAGGTTGTGTCTGAGATGGAAGGGGATAATCTTGAACATTTTATTTTTCGCGGAAGCGGGGTCAGTGTCTGGGGATTTTAGTGAGGATTTGTGGACAACGGTTAGGGAGGTTAGCGGTGTCGTGTTGGAAGATATGAAGAAGGCGAAGAAGAAGGAGAAGATGAAGGGTTTTCTTCAGTCAGAAGAGGTTAAAGAGATGACGAGATTCGCGGGTGAGATTGGGATTCGGGGTGATATGCTGAGAGAGCTTCGGTTTAAATGGGCGCGCGAGAAGTTGGAGGATAGTGAGTTTTATGAGTCGTTGGCGCGTATGAGGAAAGACGCGGTGGAACCGGAAGTGGAGTCTCGTACTGGTGAAGGTTTTGATGGTGGTGATAAGACCGAAGGTGAAGATGGTGATGGGATCGTTTCGTTGCCTAAACGGAGTGGGAAGATAAAGTACAATATTTATGGTCTTGATCTTTCGAAACCGAAGTGGGCTGAAGTGGCTGAACAGATTCATGAAGCTGGTGGATCTGTATGGTCTCAAGAACCGAAACCGATAACTGGGAAATGCAAGATTGTTACGGAGAAGATAATATCAATGCAAGCGGATGAATATCCGTCCGCATTGATTGCTGAATGGATTGAGCTACTGCAACCTAGTAGGGTTGACTGGGTTGCACTTCTTGATAGATTGAAAGCACAGAATCATCAAACGTACATCAAGGTATTGGCTTTTTGTCTCGTTTATTTGTATTTCTTATACTAAGCATTCTTGTTAAACTTAGTGATTATGCAAGTTATCATAGTTGCCAAGTATTAGATGGTGTAAATTTGGGTTTAAAATTTGGTTTTAAAAGCGCGTACGAGGTGATTTTGATAACGCTTTTGGGGGCTTTTGGTTGTGCTTTATGCATGTGTCATGTGTTGGTTAAAATTCTTCAGAATTGGGGTAGGGCCTTTTTGTGATAATCAGGTTTTGGGTAGTTCGGGTTGGGTTATTTGGGTTTTTCTGTATGACATTGTGTGTGACAACTGATCCATATCGCATTCAGGTAGTTCGGGTTTCAACAGATTTTGTTAATAAATTGATAACAACAAACTTTTTTAAGTTATCTTTTTTTTTTTGTTTGTTTGTTTAGATTTGTTAATAAATTTTGTTTTTCAGTTTCAATAGGTTAAAAGCTGAAATAAGTTCCAAAGGAATAACCTCTAATTTATAAACATCCTAGATAATTAGGGGTGTAGCCTAACCGAGTTTTTTTCAAACTCAAGCTTTTTTAAGCTCGGATCAATTTGAGCTTTTAAGGAGTCGATTTTCAGTAGCTCGCGGTTCGTTTACACCACTAGCTAAAATGGGAATTTTATTCGGTTTGATCAAATCAATCGGTTTGTTAAACTTTATTCAAGTTAATCGGGTTGACCGACTTTTGTTTTATATCAACCGAATATCGAACAAGGTAGTTCAGTTTACCCAAAACTCGAACATTCATTTACCCAAAACCTAATTACTCGACCCAATCTACCTGTTTATGATTTGGCTCATCGTGTTTATCGGATACAGATAATCTTTGTGGTCACTGACAGTCTGACACTAAATTTTACAGGTTGCAGAACTTATACTTGATGAAACATCCTTTCAAGCTAACGTACGCGATTACTCCCAACTAGTCAATGCATATGCTAAAAACAATCATTTACCAGAAGCGGAAAGAATAATTGAAAAAATGAAGAAAAACGGCATCACACCCGACATCCTAACAAAAGCCACCATGGTCCACATGCACAGCAAATCTGGCAACTTAGACCTTGCAAAAGAAGAATTTGAAAGCTTAAAAGCCGAAGGCTTCAAGCCGGACGTTAAAGTCTACTCATCAATGATCATGGCTTATATTAACGCCGGTGACCCAAAAACCGCCGAGTCATTACTAAAAGGTCTGAATTCAAATGTCAAACCATCTGAAGAGTTGTTTCTAACGTTGATGAAGTCGTATTCGCACATCGGAGACCCGGGTTCAGCCGTCCGAGTCGTCAACATGATGAAGTTTGCGGGTTATCAACACGGTCTCGAGTCGTACGCGTGTCTTGTTGAGGCGTATAGTCGAAGTCGAACTGATGGTGTGTATGAGGCGAGAAAACACTTTGACGAGATTATTAAACTCGGATTCAAACCCGATGATAAGTGTGTTGCTAATATGATATCGGCGTATGCTAACAAGAATTGGTTGGATAAAGCATTTGAGCTTTTAATCGAGCTTGAAAAAGATGGGACCAAACTCGGGCTTGAAACGTACTCGGTGCTTATTGGCTGACTCTCAAAATTGCTCTTAATTGATGAAGCGGAAGATTTATTATTAAAGTTTAGTGAAAAAGGTGTTTCGCCTCCGCTTAATATTCAATCAATCAATCAATCATACCCAGTAAAATCCCACCGACAGCAGAGCTATAGGTAGGGTCTGGGGAGGGTGGGATGTAGGCACACCGTACCTCTATCCAAAGGAATAAAGAGGTGGCTTCCAGAGAGACCCTCGGCTCTAAGAACATGTGTATGAAGCAAAAAAAAGGAAATCAAAGTTTAACAGTTATATAAAAAGCTACTACTAATTATAATAATATTAATAATAAGGTCACAGTTTAACCGCAATATAAAAGCTAATAATAATAATAATAAAATATGTAAGGGAAATACCATTATGGTATGTGACCTAAATAAGTTAAGTCTAAGCCCTAAGGTATTCAATTCTCTCTAAAAATCCTTAACTTTAATTCTACTTCTCCACGAATTCCTATCCTCAACCATGTCCTCGGAGAGGTTTAGGTCTATCAAATCATGCCTGATCCTCTCATCCCAAGTCAATTTCGGTCGTCCTCTACCCCTCCTCCCCTCTATAGTAATGTTTTCTACGGATCTAACAGGATTCGTCGTCTGTCTTCTCTTTACATGTCCAAACCATCTCAATCTCCACTCTCTTATCTTGTCTGCTATGTTCGCCACCCCTAATCTCTCGCGAAGCACAACGTTTCTTATTCTGTCTAGTCTTGTGAGCCCATACATCCAACGTAGCATTCTCATTTCTGCTACCTCCATCTTCCACACTTGTGCCTTCTTGATGGCCCAACAATCTGTTCCATATAGCATTGCAGGTCTAACTGCCACCCTATAGAATTTTCCCTTCAGATTAGTCGGGAAACTCTTGTCGCACAATATACCTGTGGCTGCTTTCCATCTACACCATCCTACCTGAACTCGGTGGGTCACATCACTGTCTAATTTCCCATCTCTCTGTACAAATGATCCTAAATACTTGAACTTCGTTACCTGCGGGACCACCTGCCCTTCAATTGTGATGTGTGCGTCTTCACTGTCGTTTATCTCACCAAAATCACAGTGTAGGTACTCCGCCTCCACTTAATGTTCGTGTAAGTTTATTGGATATGTATGTTCGGGCCCGTGAAGAAAAGAAGACCCTTCAAGCTTTAACAGTTATTGAGGCGAATAAGGATAAGTTAACTCACGGGGAGTTTGAAAAGGTTATAGAGTTGCTTCTGAAGGGTGGGTTTAGGCAGGATGCAGAGAGGATGCTTGGGTTGATGACTGCACGGGGATTTAAGGCGTCTGACCAGTTGACTTTGAATTTAACTTTTCGGGGTTCTAATTCGTTCAGCCAAAACAGGCTGAGTATGAAATAGTTTTCTTTTAAATTTGTGGTGCTGATTGTCATGCTTGCATGAGGGATTTGTTGTTATTTGTTGGGATTGAGAGCAGGTTCATGTGTGAAATTGATTGTAACATTGAAGGATGTGCACCTCATTTTGCTACAGCTCTGCTCTATGTTTTTAGATGAATTTAATAATGACAATTAGTGTTTATGCATGCTTTGGTTTTGTTCCCATTTTTTTTAAATACCCTTTCGAGGTAGGTTGACTTCTCAACACCCGTGAATCAATTTATATTAAAATCCAGCAGTTTGACTTTACTCAGTCAAATCTCAAACCTTCACCAAATTTTCATGCATAAACATTCATCATTCAAAGTATACTTTCATCTTCTTCATGGCATGGTTGTAAAAATTGTACATATACGTCAAGTAATCACCGATTAATTGCTAGTCGGTACCTCACTGAGTAATTGCTTTTTCGTTAAAGGCGGTTAAAATTGAAAATTTTATATCTAAATGTGGTTACTTATATTTGAAAAAGTACATATAAGTTCAGTTCTAATTAGATTAATCGCTAGTCTCTATCCTACTGCTCGACTAGCTTCTAACGAGTTCTACAACACTGCTTCTTGTCCATCACGGAGTGACCCAACAAGTTCCTGGAATCATAATATTCTTGTGGATCATAGAACACCATAGCTTCATGTAAACTGTTTCTTTTTTCTTCCCTTTGGTTCCTACATATTAGTGTGTAGTTGTGTACTACGTATGGCTTCAACCTAGCCTGAAAATGAAGCCATAATAATAATTAAAAGTAACTCATAATAATAATCGAATCAAAAGCTATTTTGTAGTTATGTTCATGCCTTAACAAAATAAGTATGAAACAGTTTTAGGCAAAATATGTTTCGGGTTAACCTAACTTTGACCCGTAAAAATAATTTCATCTTTTTCCCGTAACAATTTTGGGTCAATTTGTTTCGAGTCAACCAAACTCTTGCCCGTATAAAAAGTTAAACATGTATTTCGAATGAAGTACAATAAGTTTTGGTTTGCAAAGTTTTGCGCGATAATCCAACGAACAGAAGAAGTCCACATGTCATTGGGGTTTCTTTAAAACTGATTATCTTACAAACCCTACATTAGGTTATGATTAACTTATAAAGAGCTATAAATAAGTTTAGTACGACACACAACAAAAGTGATGAAATGATGATAGATTTATAGTTTTAATAAAAAGTGGAAGGTTATGAAAGTTCTAATTAAATTCATCGAAATCAAAACAGAGAAACATCTTATTGCTGAATATGATAATAAACTACATACATATCAAAAGTTAAAAATTTGTTTTAGGTCAATACTTTCAAAAATCTAACCAAAACTGACATTGCACTTCAAACAACTCGTTTGAAGTGATACCACGCAACATAATGCATTAATTTAGTTTTTCAAAATGCCCTTGTACAGCGACCCAAGATTTTCAAAGGCTTCAAGCTAACTATCAAGTTAGGGACCTTAAAAAAAGTTTATATAAAGATTCCTCATTTACCCAGGCTCGAAACCGAATATATAAACTAAAAAGTTTATAGTTGACCGAGTTTATTTTATTTTTTTAAAGTTATATCTTGGGTTTGTAAAAAAATGTTTATGTAAAATTTACATTTCTGGCTATATTTGATGCAAATTAAGCGATAATTAGGACAGTTGTTAGTGTAAAATTTGGTGTATTAACATATTATAAAGTGATAAACTTAAAAGTAATTATTAATCTTAAATTAGGTTATATCCAACTTTGAAAGAAAAAAAATCGTTGAAATGATATAATAATTATTAATTAATATTGTAATATATTAGTTTTATGATAAAAATATGGGACCTCAATAAATGTGTGGCCTCAAACTCTTGCTTGGGTCACCAACACTATTGGGCCGGCAGTGCCGTTATTTGAATTCGTTAACCCGAACCTACTTAATTTAATGTGAACCCAAAATATCAAAATCTTAGAAGATACCCAAATTGCCCTTTCTAGTCAAAAATAACCCATATTAGCTTTGACCCGTTTGAAACCTGCCCAAAATAACTCAGATTAACTTTTTTTAGCCTAGTCAATTGCTTTGACATGTATTCTACTCTTTCAAAATGCTGACCCGTAATATTTAACTCATTTATCTATCCACGGTCTAAAACAAATCATTATAGAGCGGTATGGACTTTTATAAGTTACGAATGAAACTGGAAGAATTTAAATTTTCTATTCTTGCAAGTAAAGAGAATTTTTGAAGGTGCTAAAAGATTATTTTAAATTTTGACAAAAGGGATAATATACATAAGGAAACCGAAAGGGTTGTTCTTGGAAGGTTTGGTGACGTAGATTTCGTTGCTTCTTACAAAGAACTGTTACTTCGAGCGTGACAAACCAAGGTGGGTTTTTTTGTATTATGCCGTTTGAT